>NC_083886.1:6687500-8025000 GCF_032452875.1 Bos javanicus | reverse complement strand
GCAGTCCATGGGGTCACAAAGAATCTGACACAAATTAGTAACTGAACAACAACCACAGTCCTACCTACCCAGCCTTACAATACTTCAGGGTAGAGTAAGTTCCAAAGGAAGTGCCCCATCTTGACCATGCAGTGTAATTTCCTTCTCCTGTGTCTTCCCCAATTTTATTCTCTTGCTTTACATTGTTCCCTCCACCCAACTCTTCTTTAATAGTTAAGGGTCTATTAACTTTGGATTCTAACATACATGGATTCAAGACTTCAGATTTTGGTTATCCCAGTGACTAGAAAGGCAATTCTGAACAAGTTTCCCTTTGTGTAAACCTATTTTAGACACCAGTGTATGGTATGATTTTAAATTATAATTAAATAATGAGTTGAAAAGTAGTCAGTGAATGGTACCTAGCACATAGTAATGCTTTTGAAAGAGCTGGGGGTGCTGTTACTATCATTACCAGTCCAAAGCCATTTTTCTTTATTTTATGATGATCATTATTTATCTGACTCACCAGATAGGTCATGAGTTCCCTGATGACAAGAACATTGCTTAAATCTGCACTATCTGTCACTCAACAGCCATTCAGTAAATGGCAGTGGAATTCATGTTTGAATTAATATGTAAAGCTCAGTTCAAACTCTCTGAGTTTTTACATACCAGACAAGTCCTCTCTGATACCCCAGGAGGAATTAACCGCTCCATCCTCTAGGATCTGCCAACGCTTCCATATGACTCACATGCCTTCTTCTTACATGTTTGCATGCTACTTTCCAATTATGTACACATCAGTTATTTAAACATGCCTCAAAAAATATTCTTGAAAACGTACTTTCTTCATCTTGTTGGCCTAACTACTCTTTCCTGAACTGAAAACTATTGCTAAACTTAGAAGCAGAGCCTGGGACATAATAGATGTTCACTCAACACTCACTAAATTATGCTGAAAACCTCAAAACATCTTTCCTAATTGTAGTGAGTCAACAGCATCATGTTCGTACTTGAAGGGCAAAATAGGGTGGGGACTGGTAAGTGGCAAATTGTGCATAGCCTAGCAGGGGTCCCCTGGACCCCACAGGACAGCTGGGCTGGGCTCAGTGTAAGCGCAGAGCTTTCACTTTTGATGCTGAAGATGACATTTTAAAACGCAAAGCAAAAAGAATTTGAGATAATGTGCATGCCTTCCTTTCAAACATGCCATATGGAATTTGAGGCCTTTGGATTAAGAATCATAAGACCTACTTACTAAATTAAGACCAGCAGGCTCCTGGAGAGCCAACACAGAGGGATACAGAGCATGGGGCATGGACAGAAGTAAAGCCTACTTCAGAAAAAAGCATCAAGAAGTAGCCCAGGAATCCCATCCCCTTGTCCCTGTCAGACCAAATCATGCTAACCTTCACTTCCATTTCATTCCATGCAGTATCACCAAGTATTGATCATCCAGCTTTCTGATAAAGTAGGTAGGTAAAAGGTATGATTACAGTGACAACCCCATTTGAATGAGGATTGGTGATTTCCAGATCTTCCTATGCATGTCTGAAGACAGGTAGCTGAGATGGGTCTTTAGCAAGGAGTTCCAGGCCCCAGAGGAGGATGCACGGCATAGGCTAGCTGTGAAGACTGAGAAGGAAAAGATTCTACATTCCACTGGACTTTGGGTGGTAGCTATCCTTTCAGTGCACCTTCTCTAAGTTCTTTGGGGTTCGGGAAGAATTTGGTAAATGTATCACTGTATTGTCTCTCCGCCTCTCACCCTGCAGTCACCTCCTGAACACCCAACCTAGTTCCTTCTGCATAAATTCTTATTCCATAACCGAGTCACCAAAATGGGCTGTTTTATGATACAGATGAAAGCAAATAGGGTGCGACCCTATGCTCCCTGCTAGGATGGCGAGACTTCTCCTCCAGAATCTGTTTCTGCAATCCTTGGGGCTTATCCATCAGGAAATGAAGCTTTTTAGCTAGAGAAAGAGGCCTCCAGGACCACATGACTCCTGAGGCCCTACCACTCTCTGACAAAAGATATTCATGTGGATTGTGTGTATGCATTTGGGAAGAGGCATGGTTAGAACAGCCGCATTACCTTGATTTTAAGATTATGTTAAAATGTCTAATTCTGGGAAGATATGCAACATGGTGGTGGTGGTTTAGCTGCCAAGTCATGTCCGACCCCATGTCTTGTGACCCCATGGACTGCAGCTTGCCAGGCTCTGCTCTCCATGGGATTTCATAGCAAGAATACTGGAGTGGGTTGCTATTTCCTTTTTCAAGGGATCACCCAACCCAGGGATCAAATCTGGGTCTCCAGTATTGCAGGAGGTCTGCATTGTAGGTGGATTCTTTACCTACAGGGTAAAGAGCCACCAGGGAAGCAATTGTCTAATTCTGGGAAGACATGCAGCATACAGCCTGAATATATAAGAGGTTCTATCACTAATCTCAAATCATTTCACACAAATCATGTGAGCTTGTGTGTAAATGGTTGTCAAGAACTCTCCTGTGTTTCATTTGTGCCTCAATTTCCCTATGCTGTGGCAGAAATAGTTTTGCTACAAAATTTAGGAAAAAAAAACAAAGCAACTTTTAAGATTTGTATCCCAAGCGCATAAAATTGTTGAGAAAGGAAATGAAAAGGGAGTAAAATTGTGAGGAGGCTGGAGAGTTGGGGGAGGGAGATATACAAAATCAGCTCACTAATCCTCTCCTCTTATCCATCTGAGGCCTGCTAAAGCTCACAGCGGGTGGGTATTGTCAAACATCTATGTTGTCTGGAAACTTGCTCATCTGTGTGAGCACAGGGCTTCCTACTTTGGGAGCAGAGATTAATATAAAAAGTATCTGAGATAGGGGAAAATACACTCCAAGAGCTCAACATCCCACAGTACCGTGACCTCTGCTGCTTGTGTTTATTTTCATTTAGTTTCCTGGGCCCACGAAGCAGCTAAGCTCCAACAGCTGATATGACCGCAAAAAATATGATGCCGTTTGACTCACAAAGGATTCGATCTGTGAGGGCAGCAACCAAGATTTTCAGGGATTGCTAAGGTTGAGCTCACTGTATACTACTGACCAGCAGCCATGCCAATGAGACAGCCAGAGAGGAAGCAATATTAACTGGGGCTAAGAGAAAGACTTGGAAAATCACTGTAAGACCATGAACTGTAAGAACTACAATAGGCCTCAGACAGTGCTGAATGCCTGTCCTCACTCATCTGTAGTGTGACTGTAATCTCTGGTTGCCTGGGATCTTTGTTCTGGCATAGTTGCTCTGGCATAATAAGACCTCCTCTCACTTTGGGGGCTTCCCTGGTGGCTCAGACAGTGAGAGAATCTACCTGCAATTCGGGAGACCCAGGTTCGATCCCTGGGTTGGGAAGATCCCCTGGAGAAGGGCATGGTATTCCTGCCTGGAAAATCCCATGGACAGAAGAGCCTGGTGGGCTACAGTCCATGGGATCACAAAGAATCAGACACGACTGAACAATTAACACACACACAGCTCTGACTTTCAGAAGTGTTCTGTTTTGGTTAACACATTATCTAGACACTCATTCATTTGGCAAATTGGAAATCTGAGGCTCAAAAAGGGAAAAGGAATAAATGGCAGTAGGTATAGGATTTGGAACATGTTATGAGTTTGTTTGCTACAGCTAACAAGAAAAAACAGCAAAAGAAGCAAATAAACACAAACCAATTTCCATACATTACATGACAACTGCCTTTTTCTCTGTTTACCTCTTTGGCTAGGTTATAAACTCCTCAAGGTCAAAGGCTGTGCCTTAACATCCTATTTCTCAATGTCAAGCGCACATCAGGCAGTTAATGAATACTTGTTTGTTGCATTTATTAACATACTTTTGTGTACATGATCCCATTTGATTCTCCACAGGAACTATATTCAATAGATAGTATTGAATAAAGATGAGAAAACAAAATCTGGGATGTTTAACCCTGAGGAAGTGAATAGCAAAACCACTAAAACCCAGGTTGTCAATGCTTCTTTCCATGACATTATACTCAGTGTTAGAAGGAGTCTAAATGTAGAGGGAATGTTTGCTTAGAGGGATGGAGCCTGAAAGAGCTAAGGAAAATGTGGTAGTCAGAGAAACATCTCTGTGGGCTCAGAGATTTGACTACTGGAGCAGCAAAACTGTTTTTTGGTGCCCTGTACTTCTTCCAATATGACTGCTCCTTTGAAAAAAGGAAGCGCATCATGTGTGGGTGGGGGGTGGGGAAGGGAGGTTTGGACATGATCCTGGATGCCGTGAGGGCAGAGATTCACAGTGGATGCTTAAAGCGTAGCTGAATGGACCTACCGGGCAACTGCTAGCAAGGGTTTTCCCTTCCTAAGACATATCCAGGGTCCCATTCAAGAAAGAATCAAACCTGGCATTTTCCTGGTTATTTACTTTAAAGAAAAAAAAAAGTGAAGCTTAGCATTTTGAAATATGTATTTCTTGGAGACAAATATATTTTGGCCCAACCCACATCCCATTAGAACTCACCACATGAAGTTTCCAGTTCCATCCCCAGGCCACAGCCCCACTGTAGCATGAAGGATGATATTTTATTTATTTAATTCCTTCTTTTTTTTTTTTAAACTCTCCCGTTCTAGCTCCTTTAGCAATCACTTGGTCTGTATGCTTTTTTCTTAATTAGTCCCCTTTCCTTGCATCCATCAGGTCAGTGTTGTGTTTGCTCACTTTCATGAAAATTTTTGTCAGTAATGAAATAAGATTTACCTGATTTGGAGCTATAAGTGCCCCCGGGGGCCATTGGGAACCTCCTTGACCTCTTCCTGGCCCAGATGTCGTCGCCATTCAGCTGACCACAGGCCGCCCTGGGAACGGGAAGACGTGCACTGTCGTTCAGGTGGTAGGCAAGCAAGCGCCGAGAGGCCGCCCGCCTCAACGCGCCAGGGGTGGGCTGTGGCTTCTCTCTCCTCTTCCCCAGCCCCGCATCCCCAGGAAAGATCTAGCGGCCCACTGTAGAATTATTAGGAATAACAAGAAAAGAATCCCAATAAAATCTCACACCATGACTCAAATTCCAGTCTTCAGCAACTGGTAGTAAGGATCGTCTGTTTTGAAGGAGACTCTGAAAGGGCCTCTGTGGTAATCCTCCAAGGCAACAGAGGGCACTGTGGACACACATTGGAACAAGGCCTTCCTGTGCCTCAGGAAGCTGACCACAGTCAGTAGCTCATGCTCTGGAAGGCTTCCTGTGCCTCAGGAAGCTGACCACAGTTGGTAGCTCATGCTCTGGACGGCTTCCTGTGCCTCAGGAAGCTGACCACAGTTGGTAGCTCATGCTCTGGAAGGCTGCCTGTGCCTCAGAAAGCTGACCACAGTTAGTAGCACATGCTCAGGGGCTGGTATCCCACATCTTTCATGTCAAGTGTCCCCTCCAGAGTCTTATTGCCATGATTCCATGGAAGCAACCATCTTGACAAAAATAAAAGATTCTCGTTCTTTCAATTTCTTCTTTCAAAATCAAGTCTACCTTGATGCTGAGGGTCATGAACTTTGAAAGAGGCTGGCTTTTTCTCAGATCCTAAGTTGGCTACTTCCTGGTTGTGTGACCTCTGAGACCCAACTTCTCTGAGTCTAGATTTCCTCATTTGGAAAGTGGAAATAACAATACTTATTGACCATGGGATTGTTGTGAGGATCAATTAGGATAATGCAGATGGGTGCCTTCAGCGTATAAATGTCAATCCACGGTAGCTGTTGTTGTAATTAATAATTTTGCAAATGCGGTTAGATCTGTGGATGGCCATGGCCACACTCAGGACATTTTGTGTTTTCTAAGGCCCAGAATTTGTGTTATTTTCTACTATTTAACACTGTTTTTCCTACACACAGCTCACAAGGGCTTTGCTAGCACTAAGAACATTCACATGAATAATGTCAGGGAAATGCTGAGGGGCACAGATTATATCTCATCGTAGAAGACAGTGATGACTCAGGTAGGCCTCTTTGGATTATTTTGAGGATCAGTCCAAGTCTGGTTATTCTCATTGTCACTGCAGGCCCAGGATTCAGAGTCAACACAATTCTGTGGTACCTGCCTAGTGATGCTACGTATGTGTATGCAGATTGTCCACTGCATGGTAGTCTTTAGAAAACTGTAGCCAGCGTGCCAAATCTGACCACCTACCTATTTTTATAAATAAGTTTTTTTCTGCAATACAGTCATATCAATTAATCTACCTATTGTTTATGGTGACTTCTGCACTACAGTGGTGGAGTTGAGACGTTGCAACCGAAACGATATGACTCTTAAATCCTAAAATATTGATTATCTGGCTCTTCATAGAAAAAGCTTAGAGATCCCTGTGCTTAGCCTTTGGAGCTAGTACCTTGTACATAGTAGATGCTTAAACCATAGCTGTTGAATGGATGAAGGAATGATCGAAGGTTGAAATACCAAGTCAAAACAGTCAAGCGGGAAACTGCAATGGATAAGTTTGAAAAAAGAAAAAAAAAAAAAAAACTTGAAATGAGCAGACTTAGATTCTAGTTCCTACTCTGCCCCTGATTGGTTTGTGTGGCACTTAGAGCAGTTATCTCAGTTTCCTCATCTGTAAAATGAGTGCTTAGCCCATTTTACTGGGATTGTACTGAAGAATAAAATGGAACCACATATGAAAAACATTTTGCTCAGTTTTTTGTCACATAATAGCAGATTATCAAGTGCTAGAAGGAAATGCAAGAATGAGGAGAAACCCTTTGCTTCTGAATAAAGTATCTACCTTATCACAGAGGAGTAAACAATAATTTATACATTTAATTGGCAGATGTCATGGAAAAAAGCTTCCAGGAGCATTCTACACAAAGACTACCAGGCTAGTTTGTGTGCAAAAAAACCAGACAGTCAGCCCACAGCCTGAGCCAGGAGCCAAATATTTCAGACCCCATCAGGGCTGGCCTTCCAGGTTGCCCTACATGTGGCTGGA
Organism: Bos javanicus; assembly: GCF_032452875.1. Lineage (NCBI taxonomy): Eukaryota > Metazoa > Chordata > Mammalia > Artiodactyla > Bovidae > Bos > Bos javanicus. The sequence goes on along the minus strand of NC_083886.1, from coordinate 8,018,045 downwards.
GCCAGGCCACAGGAAGTCCTCGGTGTCAGCTCTCTCGAACCCAGCGAGATTCAAGCATGTTCTTGATCCTTTGTGTAGACCACCATGCAGATGGGGGATATGAACAGGAAGAAAAGTGGTCTCTTTTCAGAAAGGTTGCTCTGTTTCAGCTAAATTGAACCATGCAACTCTTTAAGGGTTGCCAGAAATGAAGTCTGGCGCTATCATGCCTTTTGTTTCCATTTCCTCCTGGGGTGTGGCCAGGGTGGGGAGGTGGAGTGGGGAGTTTATCATAATGTTGACCTTGGGGACACTTTGCCACGTCACCCTGGTCTCATTTTATGGTGTATGGAGTTTTATAGACCAATTTAATGTGGGAGAGGAGACGAGAAGGCTGATGTGTGAAATGAAGTTGAAGAGTCATAAATTCAAAGGAAAATTATTCCAGAATTCTAAGTCCTGCTTACCAGTGTCCAAGGGTAATAGCCACTGTTCAGTGGTAGGGGTTGGACTTCCAATGTTATTTCAGGGGCTGCTTGTAGGACAAGCACCCTTTCATTTCATTTGGATGGGTAAATATTTTAGAATGGGGTCTTCTAAATACATTAAGATCCAGCCAAAGTCCCCAAACTTTAGGAGCCCTTAACACCCAAGTTCTCTTTGCTCAAGTCAGTTCATGCAGGATGTCCAAATATGAAAGAAAATGATTTATACTTTATCTGCACAAAATACAACCAGACTCACTATTTGCTTTGAACTTGAGACCTGAGGAGATTTTGAAAAGCCGTTTGATTGTGGAGCATTCGCCAGAATATCACAAAGCCAAATTCCAAAGTTCCCACAGGATAAAGCAGAGAAAAGGATATGTTGATGAAGACCTGAAACTGTGCTCTTACCCATTTCTCTGTTTGTAACAATAGCTCAGGAATCTGGGGACATCTTTGCACGTCTATAGCAGGGACAGAGGATAAAAGGGCCGAGTGGGCAGAACTGACCATCCAGGCACACAACCACTCTCTCATCCTCCTGTTTCCAAACATCTGGAAAGAGACATACCGAACACCACCTAGGATCACAGTGAGGAACTGGAGAGTCACTCTGAAGTCCCCAAAGCATGGTCCCAATACACCCCCTCCCCAGAATACCTGTTGCCTCTGACTGTGTACCGCTGGCTCTTCCAGGGTCGTTTCTTGTAGGCGTCTGACTTCCGCTGATTCTTTAACAACCCCACCAGTTTCTCTAAACATAACATCTCTCGAACTTCCCATGCAAACCACATCATAATTAATATTCCCCAAAGCTATGAAAAGTCCTGTCCCTTCACGTCTGATGGCTGCTGTTTGACAATGCCTGGTGGCCCTCATTCAAAATGAATAGTTGAGCTGCTGAAAATCTAGACAGTAAGAAGACTCCTGCTGGTGTTATTGTAGCCTCAAGCCTGACTTGGAAAACCCTATGCCAGGAACCCTTTTTTTCCTTAGTTTTTGGTTTTAGAATTTTGTTCAAGGGTTGTGAAGAATGTGCTGCCATTATTAGAGGCATCAGCTAATGGAGACATAATGTAACATATGTTTTTTTGAATTCCACATCTATCTCCATAAATTCATGAATTTTTCATGTTCCAGTGTTTAAATTACAGATTGGATAACATTCAAAGAGCTTGGAACTCAAGCTGATGAGATAGATGAGAGGACAGGGAATATAAGTGTCTGTTGGCAGTCATTCAAAATAGGATGTTCTTCTCCAGACGAGGTGCTGAGGCCCATTAATAAGCTGTGGAAAGAGTTGTCGGACTCCACAATATTAGGGTAAAAGCTCATAAGTAAATGTAAGTTACTGATACTGTTCTAGGTTTTAGGTTCTGTGGTTAATGCATGGTGGTTTTTTACTTTAGAGAAAAATATATAAAATAAAAAGCACTACATATGGACAAATGATGATAGTGTATCATGAAACAATGATGATTATTAATCCAACTTGTATTGGTTGTATTTTCTTATTATCTATGCTGCTGCTAAGTCGCCTCAGTTGTGTCCGACTCTGTGTGACCCCATAGACAGCAGCGCACCAGGCTCCCCCGTCCCTGGGATTCTCCAGGCAAGAACACTGGAGTGGGTTGCCATTTCCTTCTCCAAGGCATGAAAGTGAAAAGTGAAAGTGAAGTCGCTCAGTCATGTCTGACTCTTAGCTACCCCATGGACTGCAGCCCAACAGGCTTCTCCATGGGATTTGCTTATTATCTATAATCTTTTCAAAAATATTATTTCATTGAAGTGTAGTTTATTTACAATGTCATGTGAATTTCAGGTGAATGACATAGTGTTTCTATATATATGTATCTTCTATTTCATATTATTCTTCCTTATAGGTTATTACAAAATATTGAGTATAGTTCCCAGTGCTATGCAATATATCCTTGTTGGTTATATATTTTACATGTTCTTGATGCTCTGGCATTTGGAGTCTTGATCCTGGAGAGACTGTTCCTCCCAGGGTGAGCTAATTCTCAGAAATAGCAAATGAGTTTCCAAGAGCATACCTTTGATACACAAACCAAGCAATCAAAATCCCAAACTATCTCCTTTATCAAGCTTTCACACACCACGTCAATATGCTTCCTGCCCTAAATCACCCCAGGGTCAGGTACTGGACAAGTAGGGACCACTCCTGTAGCCTAGAGCCCAGTGAAACCATCCCTAACCTGTAATGGGAACAATTTAAAGAAGAAGGAGGAAGAGGAAGAGGACGGCTGGTAGGGGAGGGTATGTATATGGATTACAGAGAATGGGGTGCCATTCTGTCCTTGGCCCCCGGGCACCCTCAGATTTCTGGCCCAGCCTCAGTGCACAGGAGGAGTGCCTGGGGGATCTCTCTGAGCTGTCTGCCTGACTCTGATGTGGTGGTCTATTCCCAGCCAATCTGATGTCTACCGATGGACTCTGTAGGCCACAACAAAATGCTTTGTTGATTCCAAACTCACCATAAGATCCGTATCATTGCAGCATACCCATCCTTACTGGCTTCTCTAATGCTTCAAGAAAGCAAATTTTCCTGCTGTTTGAAAGACAAGTGTGGAATACTGATTTATCTTTGCACTTTCTTTCCCCACGTGTGTTTTCCCCTTTCCCAGTGTCCGATTGGAGACTATCCTAGGGGTGATTTCATCATGGGTCTCCAGCTGTAGTCCTCTTTCTGGTCCTCTGAGCTGGTCACTCACAAGCACCTTTCATGGAGTGCTGAATGAGAGACTCTGAGAAATAATAAGGACTTTCTAAGGAATCAGTCTCCTTAACACTTAGCAGTTTTGGAACAAAATCCTCCAGTTCAGAGAAATGTGGTTGAATGTGAACCCATTTTATAGCAATAAAAGAGATAAAATGATGCTTTCTGCATGGTTATGGGATAGGGATGAAACTTTTGAGAGAAGATAAATAACCTCTAATATTGTCTTTTGCAATTCAATTTTTATTTTTAGCCCCAATTTCAAAGGTTTCCGGACATCAGTCTTGATCAGTTCAGAGATACAGTCCCCCAACTTCCGCCCTTCAGAGTGGTGGTGTACTCTCCTGGGGGCGTTCATGGGCCAGGTGTGGACAAGATGATGACGCTGCCTGTGTCAGTCTGCTTGGGGATGCTCCTGTCCTTCTGCCGCCCTCTGCTCAGGCCATCCTCATCCCGCCATTGGGTCCCTTCTGGTCTGGTTCTTTCTTACTTCTTCTGGGTCCCTCTCAGGAGAGTTTTGCTACTGCATCCAAATCACACTACATAATGGAAACTGAAGTCTTATCACTCTAGACACATGATACCTTCTTTGGGAGCTTGCTGCCCTCCAGAAATGTGAGACAGAAGGACCTTCTACTCTCCAAAGCAACAAATTTCTCTTCATCACACATCAACTATGGCCCAAGATGACCCACTCAAAAACTCCTTTCGTTCTGGGAATGATCAGTGTCTATTCCCAGGTGGTGCTAGTGGTAAATAACCTGCTTGCCAATGCAGGAGAAGTAAGAGACATGGTTAGGTCTCTGGGTTGGGAAGATCCTCTGGAGGAGGAAATGATAATCCACTCCAATATTCTTGCCTGGAGAATCCCATGGACAGAGGAGCCTGGTGGGCTACAGTCCATGGGATTGCAAAGAGTTGGACATGACCGAAGCCAACAAAGGTCTGTCTAGTCAAGACTATGGTTTTTCCAGTAGTCATGTTTGGGTGTGGGAGTTGGACTATAAAGAAAGCTGAGCACAGAAGAATTTGAACTGTGGTGTTGGAGAGGACTCTTGAGAGTCCCTTGGACTGCAAGGAGATCCAACCAGTCAGTCCTAAAGGAAATCAGTCCTGGGTGTTCATTGGAAGGACTAATGTTGAAGCTGAAACTCCAATACTTTGGCCACATGGTGTGAAGAGCTGACTCATTTGAAAAGACCCTGATGCTGGGAAAGATTGAAGGCAGGAGGTGAAGGGGACGACAGAGGATGACATGGTTGGACGGCACCACTGACTCAGTGGATGTGAGTTTGGGTGGACTCTGGGAGTTGGTGATGGACAGGGAGGCCTGGTGTGCTGCAGTCCATGGGGTCACAAAGAGTCAGACACGACTGAGCTACTGAACTGAACTGAACTGAACTGAAGCAGCTTAGCATGCACATGGACTTCATAAATCCTCCCTTTTCCCCCTCCTCTCACTCTGAGGGCTCTGTCTAGTCCAAGAAACAAAAAAGTGTGACTCTATTCCTCAGATAGTCTTTAAAATCTGCTTTTACATATACAAGTCCTTTCTATTCCCCTTGGTATCCGGGCTTTGGAAACTCAAAAGCCAATGGAATACAGACTGGTGAAATGTGTATGTGATGAGCGGGTGAGGGAACTAGCTGATGGGTGAAAAATTAAGGGGATAGCAGTAAATAATGCTGCAAAACTATTGGGTAACACTGCTGCTGCTGCTGCTGCTAAGTCGCTTCAGTCGTGTCGGACTCTGTGCGACCCCATAGACGGCAGCCCACCAGGCTCCGCCGTCCCTGGGATTCTCCAGGCAAGAAAAACGATAACCACCCATGCTAAGTTAAGCTGCTTTCGGGGATTCAGAAGGGGGCCTGCAGAAAGCTATTCAGAACATATTTTATTCTTGCGTTCCTACAAGTTAAGAACTTTGTCTTGATGCACTTGGACTTAGGGAAAGCTAAAATGAAACTGGAATGAAAGGACTGAGGTTAAAATCTAGATTCTTTGATTTCTGTCAGTGTCAGGGATGCCAATACTTAACCCCAAGCAAGTGCTGCTAAATGCGTTCAAACATAGAATCCTTACATCATCTGTCTCTTTCTCTTTTAGTTCCTTCAACTGTCTCCCAAAGACACACCCTCCCCCACCACACACACTCCCATGCACACACACAAACAAAAACACAGTCGACACTGCTCCAGGAGTCAAAGCAAACAAATGGGCAGATTTCACAGCCTGTTTTCTAGCCAGTTGACCATACAGCACACCGCCCCCAACTTGGTTGTAAAGGCATATTTTCCACTTGTTACTTTACTGTTGAGATGCTTCAAGAGTAAGAATTATGGAAAATATTGGCACATTGGCAAGGGCACTAAATGAGATGACCTCTAAGACTGCTTTCCCACTCTTGTCATAGTAAATATGAGAAAGCGTGTCATTTCAGGAGAATATACTGGAGACAGCTCTCAGTTCTTCAAAGGCATGTTCATTTTACTAGTGGATTTTTCCGTCTTGATGAGATGAGTCTGGAGAAGGCTTTGCATCCCTCAGTAACTTTTCCTACTGTGGCCCCAGTAGATCCAGGGGAATGGGTGTCTATCATCTATGTCTCCATCTATTCACCATTAAGGACAAATCCCTAACACTTAACACTGTTTGATTAGACTCTCAATCTTCCGGCTCCAATGGTGTGATTTTCCCCTTTTATTTTAGTAATCAGAAATGTAGAAATGAAAAAGAAATTAAATTTTATTGGACTCCATCTTCAAATGTAACTGCTGTTATCAGGTGAATATTTTCCAAACAATTTCCCAGTTCAGTTCAGTTCAGTCACTCAGTCATGTCCGACTCTGCGACCCCGTGAATCACAGCACACCAGGCCTCCCTGTCCATCATCAACTCCTGGAGTTCACTCAGATTCACATCCATCGAGTCAGTGATGCCATCCAGCCATCTCATCCTCTGTCGTCCCCTTCTCCTCCTGCCCCCAATCCCTCCCAGCATCAGAGTCTTTTCCAATGAGTCAACTCTTGGCATGAGGTGGTCAAAGTACTGGAGTTTCAGCTTTAGCATCATTCCTTCCAAAGAAATCCCAGGGTTGATATCCTTCAGAATGGACTGGTTGGATCTCTTTGAAGTCCAAGGGACTCTCAAGAGTCTTCTCCAACACCACAGTTCAAAGGCATCAATTCTTCAGCACTCAGCTTTCTTCACAGTCCAACTCTCACATCGATACATGACCACAGGAAAAACCATAGCCTTGACTAGACGGACCTTTGTTGGCAAAGTAATGTCTCTGCTTTTGAATATGCTATCTAGGTTGGTCATAACTTTTCTTCCAAGGAGTAAGCGTCTTTTAATTTCATGGCTTCAGTCACCATCTGCAGTGATTTTGGAACCCAAAAAACAAAAATACACATAACGTGTGTGTGTCTGATTGTGTGTATACAAATGGAATTGTGGCACAGTGTCCTTTGACACCCAATAATCGTGATCATCAAATGTCTACTTTCCAGCTACAACAAATCTGATTTTTAAAATAGAGGAGAAAGACTTCTCTTCGTTGGTTTGAGGTTTTGGGCTTTGTTTTATTCTTTCTATTGAGGTATAACGTACATACTGTAAAGTTCACAGGTCTTTGGTTTACATACATATGCAGCGGTCTTTCCATCGGCCAGTTCAGGACATAGATTGTGCTCACTACCCTAGCTGCGCATCATGCCCTTTCTCAGTCAATATCTCTGAGAGTTATCACTATACTGATTGCTATAACTGTAGTTTCAGCTTTTCTTAAATTTCAGATAAATTAAATACTACTGTATATGACCCGTTATGTCCCGCTCTTGCCAGCACTTCTGTGAGGCTGTTTCATGATTTGGGTGCATGATTCAGTGGTCTATCCTTTCTCATTGCCGTGTGGTTTTCCATTCCATGCACTTACCACTGTTCACCCATTCTCTTTTTGAGGAACATCTGAGATACCTTCAATCTTATGAAATCTTTAATAAAACTACTGAGAACATTCCTTGAAATACTTTGGTGGATATATACACTCATTTCTGTAGTTATATAACCAAGAACAAAATTACGGAATCATAGAGTATTTTAAATTTATCTAGTAGGTATCACCAAAGAATTTTATAAAGCGGCAGTACCTATTTATTTCCAGCTCTAATGTACAAGAGTTCTACTTGCTCTCTGTCTTCACCAGCATTCAGTATTGTTTGTATTTCCAAATTTAGCCATTCTGGTGAGTATGTAGTAGGTTTATTGTGATTTGTGTTTGTGTTTGAATATTCTTCATGGATAATGATACTAACTTTTCACATAAGCTTACTGATCACTTGGATAGTCTCAGTTCTGAGGTGTCAAAGTAATTTGTCCATTTTAAATTGACTTATTTGACTTTTTAAATTGTAGGAAATTTTTATCTTCAGGATCAAAGTCCTTTATCAGATATTTGTGTATTATAAATGTATATACTCTGAGTCTTTTTTAAAATACTCTTAATGATGTTTTTTGATGAGCAGAAGTTTTTAATTTTACTGAGGTCTATGCTATCTATATTTTATGGTCAGTGCTTTTGGGGGCAGAAATCTCTATTTTAGGATAGCAGACTCCTCCAACCCTGAGGATAGATTATGACACCTCTATATGGGCCATAAAATTCATTTCCGTTAGTGTGCTTTTGCAGACTTCTCGGTAGCAAAATATGGCCATATGCCACCGTTCTGAATTGTGTGAAGTACAGACACATCTTATAGAAGGTTTCTATGAGAGATTATCTAGCTGGATAAAAAGCCATGGACTCTTGAGAATGCTGTCTTCATCCTGGGAAGCTGATGTGGAGACTTGTTATTTGCTTCATTCATTTTGTGACCATGAAGGAAAAGCCAAGAGAATTGTAGATTCATTGACCCAATGTTCTAACATCATTGACTATTGAAATAATTCTGCAACAATTCCACCAGATTTATTGTTAATGGAGGATCATAGATGTCATTGCCATTTTAACCATAATTAGTCAGGAGTTTGTTATTTGCAAATTGCAATATTCTTTCTAATAAGAGACTCGGTACATATTGATTTTCAACTTGTTTTTTTCTTTTAATGTATCATAGACATCATTGTAAGTTAGTACACTTCAGATTTACTTCTTTGTTGTCAGTGGTCACACAGAATTCCACCATGGGTATACCATACATTATTTATCCTGTTTCCTATTTTTGTACGTTTCACTAGATTGTTACTATAAACAACATTGCAATAATCTGTGTGAATGTCTTTGCATATATACTTTAGCATACTGATAAGACTGATTCTTAGAAATATATTGCTGAGTCAAAAGGTATGTACAATTAAATTTGGATAGACATTGGCAAATTTGCTTCCAAAAATGTCATTATAATTCAAATTTCCACAAATTATATATTAGAAAACTTATTTTCCTCACACAAGTGACAGCTCAGCCTGTTACTAACATTTAAAAATTTTTACCAATTTTATAGACATAAAATTGCTTTTCATTGTGTAAATATGTATTTTAAATAATAAATTTGACCATGTTTTCATATCTTTTACTGTCCGTTGCATGTGTGAATTGCCTATTCATTCCTCTTGCCTACTTCTTTACTGAGCTGTTTGTCTTCAGTATTACATCATTTCCTATGATGATTACTGTTATACTTATTTTAAAGGATGTCTGGGCAAAACTGAATCAGGCAGATGACTCTTCTCTAAATAGGTTTAAAACATGTGGTTGGGTTAATCTGAACTGAGTATTAACTAGTGCTAATTATATATGCTGTAAATATTTTCTTCTTTTAACTTTTTGTGGGGAGAGTTTTACTAGACAGAAGATTTACAATTTTAGGTATAAACAAATCCGTCTATTACGCTTCTCTTCTTGGTGGTATCCTTAGAAAAGCTTTCTCTAGCACAAAGCTTTAACATTATTTTTCCATATTTTGTCTTCTTCAGTTACTTTTTATGTCTTAATCTGTTCTTTGAAATTTAACAAGTATCTATTGAGTACGTAATATGTGCCAAGCACTGTAAAACTGAAGAAAAACACAAAAAATCTCAACTTTCATGAAACTCTTCATTTTACTGGGAAGACAGACAACAAGTTTTTAAACAGAAAAAGAGCATCTCAGAAGTGATAATTTCTATGTAGGAGACAGTACAGTGTGATGGGAAAGATAAACTTACGTTGGTACTTAAGTTGGGAAGCTCGGGAAATGCCTGAAGAGGAAGTGATATTTGAAAAGACTCTGATGCTGGGAGGGATTGGGGGCAGGAGGAGAAGGGGATGACAGAGGATGAGATGGCTGGATGGCATCACTGACTCGATGGATGTGAATCTGAGTGAACTCCAGGAGTTGATAATGGACAGGGAGGCCTGGCGTGCTGCGATTCATGGGGTCATGAAGAGTCGGACACGACTGAGTGACTGAACTAAACTGAACTGAACTGAACAGGGAGAAGAGCCAGACTCTTGAGGGAGAGGGGCCCAGAGAGGTGACAGCCAGTGCTCAGTCCTTGAAACAGAAGGACACACATTCGAAAGGCAGAAAGAGGGCCACTGCAGAAGGAAAACAGTGAATGCAGGATCTTAGCATGCCTTTCTATGGTGGGATCAGAAAAGCCAGCTGTAGGCCAGCTTCAGTTCACATTTCACTGTAATTGTGTTGAGAAGTTTTAAGCAGAGTATTCATGTGAAGAGAATTACTTTAAAATACATATCAGTGATTTCCATTTCCAAATAGGGTGAGATAAGCCACAATAGGCCAGTGATTCCAATAAAAAAAAAAAGATAAATATATTTTTAGATCATATTTTTAAGACATTGTAGAGATGTGGAAAAATGATGACTAGATAACCTAAACTTCCATGAAAAAAGAATCTTCTATTAGCCTATATAATGGTTCTCTACTGCCGGGGTCCTGCCCCAGCTGATCCAGGGTATTCGAAGCGGGGACGGCGTCGGCGACCTATTTATTTAAATATTTTATCAAAGATATAAAGAGTAATAGGATGAGGATAGCTCAGTAGGAAAATTCAGTGGAGAAAAGAGGCTGAGTAGCTTGGTTTACGCGGGAGACCAATAAAACTTCAAGACAAGAAGTTTGCACCACTTACGTAGGCCACAGGCGTCCTTCCGTTCTCCCGAAGGAGAGGAGACACTGAGGCCTCCCCGGTCGGATCTTAGAAGCCCAGGCATAATTAGTAAGCATGGTGGGTTCCGCGCTCCAGATGGAGACTCAGCCAGAGTGAAAGAGAGAGAGACATGGGGAGACCAATATTTCGAGAAACTGATCCCAATTCTTTATTTTCCATGGTCTACTTTTATACACTGAGATGTTATGCAAAAGTCACGCGGGGTCAGCAGTCCTGACTTTTATCAAAGTCAGGTGCTTCATACAAATGTATACAGAGGTCTTAGGGGTGTTACATCATCTTCTGGCCAGGGGGGCCTGCTGACAATTTACGACCCTCTCCTTGTGACAGCGGTCAGTCAATCAGGACACTTATTTCTCCAGGGCTGATTATTCTCAAAACAGACGCCACCCAAATAAATTTACATTCCTACAGGGTGAGGGTGTAGTGGGTTTTAGTTAAGGAAAGAATTTACTTAGCCTAAGGTCTAACGTGATTAATATCAAAGGTTAATTCTATATATTCATTAATGTGTGTAAGGGCAGGGGATATGGAGACTTAGCAACAAACATTGGCTCAACAAATGAAAAACCCTTCACCAACACAATTTCTAATCAGCCCACTATACTTATAGTTTTCTAACTTCTCTAAAGAACCTGTTTTTAGAGGGTTTAAAGCATCTCGTGCCTCTCACGGTTGGGACGCTGTGAGCAATCACATGTGGCCCGACGAGCCTGTCAGGCAGGCTAGAGAACCTTCAGAGGAGTTTGTAGGTTAAAACACTCTTGTCACACCCAAGAGTTTTTATTGACTGGAGCTCTAGGTTAACTCCTTCTCCGAAAGAGGTGGTGGGGGACAGCCCCCCGTAAAGTCAGAGGTGTAGGTAAGAGCACAAAGTAGTAAAGTAGGCAGGCTCTGGTTATGGGGGTAGACGCTCGAGGATTTCCAGGGGGACTCCTGAGGCTCGATCCCGCTTTTGCGTATGTCAAGCCTCCTTCCTCATGACCTTTGTCACGGGCGGAGTACCTCACTCTGGCCCCCAACACTCTACGTCAATATTCATCAGGGAAATGGGAATACAGTGTATGTTATGACAAGTATTAACATGTTAGTAGAAAAAGAATGAATCGTGGGAATAATAAACTTTCATACAGAATAAGGTAAAAAACTCAGTAAGTACTTAAATATACAAAAAGCAGTACATATAAATGAAATCATACCCTTGATATAAAAGCAGCTTTTTTGCTTTTATTGTGTACATTACTTCAAAAACAACTCAGTGTTTTGGTGTCAAATGCTGTATTCCAAAAAAAAAAAAAAGAAAACCAAAAATCATTAGAGAGTAAATAATTTTATTTGAAAAACACAGAACAAAAACTTGCACCAAAACATCTTTTTGTTAAAAAGAATACCGTCTCATGTACTTGAAAATAGAGTTCAAGAATAGTGCCCCAAAAGACAAACTAAAAGAAACTATCTTAGAGACATGTCATGTTCACTAAAGTGATTCAATCTACTGGTATGTGATTTATTTCTATAAAAAGGAGGAGAGGTAAACAATTTAATTTGTAAGAACAAATTAAAACATGTAATAACTCAACTTGTTTCATCGATACAGACAATGACTGTCTCATGGGTAATGGCAGGAAAACCTGAATGCTGTGTTTAGTCACTTCTGTCGTGTCTGGCTCTTTGCAACCCCTGTGGACTGTCGATCACCAGCTTACGTCTGCCCCTGGGATTCTCCAGGCAAGAATACTGAAGTAGGTTGCCATGCCCTCCTCCAGGGGAATCTTCCCTAAACAAGGATCAAACTCAGGTCTCTTAAGTTTCCTCCTGCATTGGCAGGCAGGTTCTTTACTACTGGCACCATGGGGGAAGCTCAGAAAAACTGTGAAACCTGTGAATGCATGTGGTGCATTGCCTCTGGCTTTGTGTAAAAAGTTCCAAAAGGAAAATATTTTTATCCTTTACCATTAAGAAACTACATCCTTTAGTTATATTGGTTTATATTTATCAGTCATATCAAAGACTTTGGGCAAAAAAATATGAAATTTCTCATATTTTGTCATTGTAAATAATTTATATTCTCTTACATTTCAAACTGGTCACTGTTGGGTGTAAGGTGTATATATAAATGTACTTAATATATAACTTAGTATATAGTTGGATTCCACATATATGTCTTTGTGTTCGTCTAGTCAAGGCTATGGTTTTTCCCGTGGTCATGTATGGATGTGAGAGTTGGACTGTGAAGAAGGCTGAGTGCCGAAGAATGGATGCTTTTGAACTGTGATGTTGGAGAAGACTCTTGAGAGTCCCTTGGACTGCAAGGAGATCCAAACAGTCCATTCTGAAGGAGACCAGCCCTGGGATTTCTTTGGAAGGAATGATGCTGAAGCTGAAATTCCAGTACTTTGGCCACCTTATGCGAAGAGTTGACTCATTGGAAAAGACCCTGATGCTGGGAGGGACTGGGGGCAGGAGGAGAAGGGGACGACAGAGGATGAGATGGCTGGATGGCATCACTGACTCGATGGACATGAGTCTGGGTGAACTCTGGGAGTTGGTGATGGACAGGGAGGCCTGACGTGCTGCAATTCATGGGGTCACAAAGAGTCGGACACAACTGAGCGACTGATCTGATCTGATCTGATCTGATATGTATGTGACTTCCATATTATAGCATGCAAATTATTTCATATATACATATATTCTATATAAACATATAGAATATAAAATCCTGATGCTTGCTAAATTTTCTTAAATTGTAATAAATTCTAAATAGCATCTTAGACATTTGCATACATGTGCAAAATTTAAAATCTTATTTAATTATAATATTTAAAATTTTCATTGTCTTTTCATGTGTTGTGGCATTGGCTAGAATATCCAGAAGTGAGAGTGGGCTTCTTTGTGAACTAATACAGAGATTGCTTACATTTCTTAAAAAAAATGTGTTTCACCTATATCTAGTTCAATACTCCTGATAACAATTGCTGCTGTATAGTCAATAAGTTGTGTCTGATTCTTTATGACCCCATGGACGGCAGCATGCTGGGCCTCCCTATCCCTTACTATATCCCAGAGTCTGGCCAAGTTCTTGTCCATTGAGTCAGTGATTCTATCCAACAATCTCATCCTCTGCTGCTCTCTTCTCCTTTTGTCTTCAATTTTTCCCATCGTCAAGATCTTTTCTAATTGATCTGTTCCAATTGATCTTTTTCTTTTGTTCCCATCAGATGGCCAAAGCATTGGAGCTTCAGCTTCGGCATCAGTCCTTCCAGTGAATATTCAGGGTTAATTTGCTTTAGGATTGACTACTTTGATCTCCCTGCAGTCCAAGGGACTCTCAAGAGTCTTTTCCAGCACCACAGTTGGAAAGCATCAATTTTTTGGTGTTCAGCCCTCTTTATGGTCCAACTCTCACATCTGCACAGGACTACTGGGAAGATTAACTCTGACTATATGGACCTTTTTTGGCAAAGTCATGTCTTTGCATTTTAATACACTGTCTAGAAGATGCTTGCTTCTTGGAAGGAAAGCTATGACAAACCTGATAACAATAAGCATTGTTTTATTGCTGAGGAAACTGAGAAGTTAGGTAATTTCTTAAAAGTTTTGGAGCTATTAAGCAAGCATTAAATTCATGGTCCAAGCTCAGAACTCTAGACCTTTATTTATTATTTTGGCAGAACGTGATCCAAACCAAGTCAGGAAGATGACATCTAAATTTTTATACGAAATGTATAGTAACCTGAGTTTGAAAGACAATTTTGGTTTAGTTTTTTTTTTTTCCACTCAATGTTTTAAAATGTCCTACTTATCCTTTTCCTATAGCTGAAAGGTAAAGGAGAAAAGGCTGGTATAATCCCCTAGTATGGTGGATACCTGGAGAAGGCAATGGCACCACACTCCAGTACTCTTGCCTGGAAAATCCCATGGGCCGAGGAGCCTGGTGGGCTGCAGCTCATGGGGTCGCAAAGAGTCAGACACGACTGAGCGACTTCAGTTTCACTTTGCACTTTTCTGCATCGGAGAAGGAAATGGCAACCCAATCCAGTGTTCTTGCCTGGAGAATCCCAGGGATGGGGGAGCCTGGTGGGCTGCCATCTATGGGGTCACACAGAGTCAGACACGACTGAAGAGACTTAGTAGCAGCAGCAGCAGAAGCATGGTGGATACCACTTGAGACATAAGGTTTCAATGAGCCCCAGCTGTTTAGTTCATGGCAGGATTGGCCAACTGTAATGGAACCAATCGCTAGATTCCTTGGTTTCGTGAGGAAGGGATCATTCATTTGAAACCCTGAAGATACTTGTTGGGAGCTCAATGATTATTTGAAAGAGAAAGAGAAGAACTTCTCAAATATGTGGGCAGCTGAAACAAGAACGGGTGATGAGCTGGCCTGGCCTATTCCATCCAAACTCTAGAAAACTGGGTTTCAGAGAAGTTTTCAGTTCAGTTCAGTCTCTCAGTCATGTCCAACTTTTTGCAACTCCATGGACTGCAGCCCTCCAGACTCCCCTGTCCATCACCAGTTCCCAGAGCTTGCTCAAACTTATGTCCATCCAGTCAGTGATGGCATCCAACCATCTCGTCCTCTGTTGTCCCCTTCTCCTCCTTCCTTCAGTCTTTCCCAGCATCAGGGTCTTTTCTAATGAGTCAGTTCTTCCCATCAGTGGCCAAAGTATCGGAGTTTCAGCTTCAGCATCAGTCCTTCTAATTAATATTCAGGACTGATTTCCTTGAGGATGGACTGGTTTGATCTCATTGCAGTCCAAGAAGTTTTAGTAATATTAAATATGAGATCAAACAGGCACCACAGTGTTGATAAAAGACTGCTTGATATAACTGAGTATCAATAGTGTTGCTCTGTTATTGGTTTGAAACCCAAGAACTTCACAACTGAATTAGAGAGAAGCACAGATCCTATTCTAAATAAACATTGCTAGTCAGTCAAGCACCCACAGTGGGTCAGACACTAAAGAATCTGTCTGCAATGCAGGAGACCTGGGTTCAATCCCTGGATCAGAAAGGTCCCTCAGAGAAGGAATGGCTACCCACTCCAGTATTCTTGCCTAGAGAATTCCATGGACAGAGGAGCCTGGTGGGCCATAGTCCATAGCATCGCAAAGAGTCAGACGTGATTCAGTGACTAACTTTCAAGTACCCATAGAGTTCAAAATAAAGGAAATAGTATTCGAATCTCAGACCATCTGGTCCATAGGGGCATTGAACTTTGGAGAGTGGCTCCTCTGTAATATTGATTAGCTTTTATTCCTCCTTTTATTAACTGCTGTCTTTCTCACAGCACTTACCTTTGGTGTCTCCTATCCTCTTCTCAAAATCCTCCTTCTCTGTATACTGTTTCTTTGTCAGTCTTTTAACTCCTGTTTTCTGTGGGATGATATTGGGACATATTTATTACCCTAAACTAGCTTCAAAGAAAGCTTTTGTTGCAAAATGTTTTAAGCTAAAATCCTTTCCTATCAGAGGTTGATTTTTTTCATAATCTAGTAGAAAATCTATTTGTATGGCTTGTTGCAAATTGTTTTGGAATGTTAAGGAAGCAAGAGAAAAATAGGGAGAAAGCCATGGTAGGAAGGAACAATCCAGTTAGCAGAAAAAGTACAGTGTTTGGAGTTAAGATTCTTATATTCAAGCTGTAGCTCTGCCAGTGACTGGTCTGACATTGGCACCAGTTTTTCTGACTTCTTCAAACCTGTGTTTGAAAAATAGAAATAATAGTAGTAGTTACCAACTTCATATTGATTGTTACTTCATAGGAAGTAATTGTTACTGCGAGTACCTTAAGTATCTGTGGTTGTCTTCAACATGACAGGTGCTGTAGTAGGTTCTGGAAATACAAGAATGCATGACAATAAATATCCTTTGGAGTTGATAATTGTCTAGTGTATAATGAAATTATGAACTGCCCTAGCATAGATTATGACATGCAACAGATATTTAATTAGAGCTATGTAATTCTGAAAAAGAAGATCTCTTGTCAAGATATTATATAAAGGGGCAGCTAATTTGAGGTCATTCAGAAGAGTCAAGGGCTTCCGTGGTGGCTCAGGCAATAAAGAATCTGCTTGCATCCAGCATTCTTGCCTGGAGAATTCCATGGACAGAGGCTACAGTCTATGTGGTCACAAAGGGTTGGGCATGACTGAGCGAATTTCACTCACTCACAGATGAGTCAGAATCCGAACATTGAGGTTTTAGGACAATACCAATTTTATCCTCCCTCTCTTAGTAATGATACTCTTTATCTCAGACTTAAAAGAAAAAAGGACCTTTATTTGTATTTTAAAAGTCTACAGAATGCAGGTTCATCCATAGAATAGCACATTAATGTTGCTGAGTTATCCTTTATCTAAGAAAGTTGATGCAAACTATCCACTCTCAGAGGATGACTGACCCTGCATTTCTGGAAAATGAATTGAGTTAAGTCAGCTTTCTGTTTATTGAGGCTGACAGGTGATAGCATCTGTGCTGTAGAATTCCAGGACTATAGAATGTCCAAAGCTGGGAGGCACTTTTGTGAATACCTACTTCCACTGCCTTGTTTTCAAGTGTGGAAACTAAGGCCCAGAGAAGGCACTGAATCGGCCTATAACCCACTGCTTGATTATGTCTCTGTTAAGGAAACAGAAGCCAGTGACAGGCATGGAGACGAAAAGCACACCTTTCAGTTCATTAGCACCACGCCACAGTGAAATGAGTGGCCACACCCAGTGGAAGAGGAAGTGACTCTAACTCCAAAGACACACACACACACACACAAACTGATGAAACTGGGAAATAAATGATAATATGTATCCTAAGGATAGCACGCTTTTGGAAACCTCTGAATACATGTTTATTGTAAATAGCCAAAGGACAAAAATAACTTCCTTCCCCAATTGTCTTTCCCCAATTATTATGAAAAAATCAGTTTTTCATAAACCGCTATAAAACAGTCTAAATACTTCCTGGGAATCATCTCCAAATCCTTGTTCCACAGTCCCTCAGACCCAATATACACATACTTCTTCTTTCCCCTTCCCTTCCTCCCTTTAAGTATATCACAGTCTAGTAGGGAATGCTTTATGACTTGACCAGAGAAAATCTTTATTTCGTGCAATTTCAAGGAGTTCAACTTAATCATCTGCCATCCATATTCTTGCCAACATTTTTGATAAGAAGATTAAGATGCAGAGATGACTATTATAAGGGGCAGCATCTCCTTTGTACTGAGTTCTGCTTTGGTATCATCTTTGGTACCAGGAGGCTGTGTTCCTGGATTTAGGTAATCCCTACTGGCTATCTGGTAGTTCCATCATCCACTTGGATAGTTTGGATTTGGGGGTATACATATCTAGTTTCCATTCCCCACTTTCCTAACCATGGAGGTTTTCTTAAATGCTTTACTTATTTGATTTTTAGCTGTGTACCTGAACAGTCACTTTGCTTCCAGAAAAATTCCAGAAGATTCTTCCAGCTTCTTGACTTGAGAGTTTCTATATTTCCCTAATGCCAATGACCTTCCTCTCCCTCGTGTGTTAACCATTTCTCCACATGGTATAGCAATTAGACATATTTTGGGCTTCTGTTGAAAACAAAAACAAAAAAGAAACATCCCCTTGATTTTCTGTGGCTTACACAAATAGGGTTCAATTTTCACTCGTAATAAGCAACACGGCAGTATATGGTCTAAGTCCAGGGCAGCAGGTTGCCAGTGACTTAAAGGATTCAATGTCCTTCAGCCTCTCCACCATTCCAGCAGGTCATCAATTGAGGTTATCAGTGCACCATCCACTCCTCCAGAAATCACACCAAGATTCAAGGCAAAAAAAAAAGCCACACCAGCTGCATCTATCCCATTAAGTCAGAAAATAAAAGAGTTTCCAGAAACCTGAGTAGACCTAATACCTACGCCTCTTTGGCAGCAACTTAGAGATTTAAGGGATACTGGGAATATTACTTCTCTAACCAATGTTAGAGTTCATATATCTTATGAAGAACAAAACAAAATCTTATATTTTATCCCCACTTCAGGCACCCAAGTCCTATTGTCCTTACCTTTCCTTCAGCAGCTATTTAAGCCAATAAATATTACTGAGCCCCTACACTGTGCTAAGTTTTAAGGAAACAAGGGTGCCTACAATAGGGCAAAATGCATGAATAAGAAACATCTGTAACTATTCCCTTCCTTTCTCTTCTGTTAACTTTGGAGAAATCTGTAGAAAAAATGAATGAAAAAAGTAAAAAGTTCTTAGATATATTTTCCAAGAAGTTTGACAAGAGAACAAAAATGCAACTATAGTTCATAAAGAATTCCATCTTATACCTTTACATTAAAATTGAATGTAATTTTGTCCTTATTTTTTTAAAAATAGTTTTGATCATCTTCTCTAAGTTGCCAGAGGAATACATTTTACTTTTATTCTTGTGACTTAAACTTTATTTTTAGTACAAATCTACCTTAATCCAATTGCTGTTGAATGGTTGACCTTCTGTTATATATTTTGTGTACATTTTATGATTTAATTTTGCTGTTCATTTTTCTTGAGAGGCAATCACTTTGTTTTAGGTCTAAAACTTTCTTCAGGGTGTTAAAAAGCATGTAGACCCTAAGCATTATGCTTTGGTGTTTTATCCATAGACATGCCCTGAGCAAGAACATCTTGGAATACCAGCTACAAAACTTATACAATACTCTAAAGGGATCAGACATACGATTTACTCCAGGGCCTGCAAACTCAAATCAATTCAGGGTCAGGTATGTAAATTAAATGAATGCTGTTATGAAGAAAGTATGAACTGTGGCAAACTAGAGAGTGATACAAACTAGTCAACAAATCAACTAAAGTATCATTTCAATAAAAAAAAAAGTGATAGTCGGGATCCATTGGCTGTTGATCTTTGATTCAAAAGTTTAGGAATGTGATGTAAGTTACCTGGAGTTTCACACAATGTAGCTGCTGGGGCCAGAGCCCCAGTCCACGTCTCCTGTGATCCCGTTCAGTGCATACTTTGCCCTAATCACCGTGCTTCTCGTTTATAAGTTGTCCACTTTCCTAAAAAAAAGAGGGAAAACTTGAAGACCTGTGATGTGCTAACATGACTGAGTGACTTCACTTTCACTTTCTTTGTGATGTAGCCCTTTTTGTAGGTTATTTCTTTTCATCTTTAATACGCATCTGAGATTGCTATTGATAGCCTCACTTTTCAGATAAGAAAACTGAGATGCAGCAGTGTTACATAACTTGTCTAAGGGTGATTTATGAATGTGTGAGCAACCCAGTTAGGTGTGGGTTTTGAACCCAGGTCCATCTATGTTTTTATTTGTTTTTTATTGTATTGTGTCCATGACTTCCAGGAAATGCTAATAATTTAAGTAGTGAATCAAAGAAGTAACTATGATGGAGTCACTTTAGATGCAGAATGTATCTGAAATTCGTTTATCAAGAACAGCTCTCTGTATAGTGAACCCTCCCAGTGATGGTGAAAGAAGCAAGGATGTTCAATATTGCTGCTGCCTTTCTTTCACTTGCTCAATCCTCATTTTTCCTGACCTGTTAGCTGCATTCCCCACAGTGGATCGTGCCTTTCTGTAGTGCCTTTAAAACATTTTCTTCATTTGCTTTCTGGACAATCTTTGTTGTTCTCCCAGGTCATCACTCTAAAAAATGGTATGAGCCACAATACAATCTTTATTCCTTGTCACCAGATAACAGCCAGTCACTTTGCTTTAACAAAATACCATCTACAAAATTGTGCCTTTCATTTTTATATTTTCAGCTCTGGCCACTTTCCTGAAGTCTGGCTTGGAGACCTCCACTATCTATTACCTGAAATCTCGGTACAGTTGTGCTTTAGCATAAATTGTTTTATTGCATAGATTTATATGTGCATGCTGTATATAACACACACCTCCGGCAAGATTCAGGGCAGCCAAAACAGTCTTTTAAAAACAAAGAACACAGTTGGAGGTATCGTGCTCCCCAATTTCAAGCAATACTACAAAACAATAGTAGTAAAAAAATGTATGGCATAAAAATAGACACATATATCAATAGAACAGAATACAAAACAGAGACAAACCCATGTTCATATAGTCAATTAATCTACAGCTAAGGAGGCAAGAATATATGATGGGGGAAAGATAGTCCCTTAAATAAATGATGTTGGGGAAACTGGACAGCTACATGCAAAATAATGAAACTGGATCACTTTTTAATATCATATGGAAAAATAAACTACAAATGGTTTAAAGACTTAAATGTAAGACCTGAAATCATAAAACTTCTGGAAGAAAACATAAGCTGTACTCTCTTTGACATCAATCTTAGCAGTAATTTTTGAATTTGTCTCCTAAGGCAAAGGCAAAGAAAAGCAAAAATAAACAAATGAGACAGCATCAAACTAAAAAGTTTTTGCATGGTGAAAGAAATCGTTGTTAAAATGAAAAAGCAGCCTACTGACTGAGACAGGATATTTGCAAATGATATGTTAGATAAGAGGTTAATACCAAAAATATATACAGAACTCACACAACTCAAATATTAAAAAAATCTGATTAAGAAATGAGCAGAGGACCTGAAGAGACATATTTCTAGGGAAGACCAACAGACACATATAAAGATGTTCAACATCACGAATCATCACGGAAACACAAATCAAAACCACAATGATATATCACCTCATACTTGTCAGAGTGGTTATTATTGAAACAGACAACAAATAACAAGTGTTGGTCAGGAAATGGAGAAACAGGAATACCTTATGCACTGTTGGTGGGAATGCAAATTGGTGTTTTCAATGGGAAACAGTATAGATATTCCTCAGAAAGCTAAACACAGAACTGCCATATGATCCAGCAATTCCGCTCCTAGGTATTTACCTAGACGAAAAACAAAACACTAGTTTGAAATATATATGCATTCCTAGGTTCATTGCAGTGTCATTTACAATAGTCAAGCTATGGAAGCAATGTAAGTGTCTGTGAACAGATGAATGGATTAAAAAGGTGTCATAATTACAGATAGCCAACAAACACTAGAAAAATGGAACTGATGAACCTATTTGCAGGACACGAATGGAGAATGGACTTGTGCACATGAAAGAGGAAGGAGAGGGTGGGACGAATTGAGAGAGTAAGCACTGCAATATACACTACCATGTGGAAAACAGATAGCTAGTGGGGAGCTGCTGTATGGCAGAGAGAGCTCAGCTTGGTGGCCCATGGTGGCCTAGAGGGGTGGCATGTGGGGAGTAGGGAGGCTCAAGAGGAAGGGATATATGTATACTTATAGCTGACTCATGTTGTACAGCAGAAGTCATACAACACTGTAAAACAAATATACTCCAATTAAAAAAAAATTTTTTAAGATGGAAATAGATGCATACAGTCATATATGTATGTGACATAAAAAAGAATGAAATCTTGCATTTGTGACAACATGAATGGACTTACAGGGTGTTATGCTAAGTAAAATAAGTCAGAGAAAGACAAATACTGTATGGTTTCACTTATATGGGAAATATAAAAAACAAAACAAATGAACAATAAAACCAAACAGAAACAGACTCATAGATAAAGAAAACAAACTGTTGGTAGTCAGAGGGGATGGGCTTAGCAGTTGGGCAAACTAGGTGGAGGGGATTAAGATTTACAAGATTTTATTTATAAAATAAATGTCATGGGATGTAATGTACAGTGTAGGAAATATAGTCAATAATGTAATAACTTTGTAGGGTGACAGCTGGTTGCTAGACTTACTGTAGTGATCAATTTGTAATGTATATAAATGTTGAACCAC
The DNA here is from genome assembly GCF_032452875.1 of Bos javanicus. Lineage (NCBI taxonomy): Eukaryota > Metazoa > Chordata > Mammalia > Artiodactyla > Bovidae > Bos > Bos javanicus. Next base: position 7,995,876 of record NC_083886.1, on the reverse strand, counting down.
TATGATATACTCCTGAAACTAATAGAATATAGTATGTCAGTATAGTATACTTCAATTAAAAAGACGTATCATACCAAAAGAAATATCTGGGGCAATATTTTAACGTCTAATACTTCTGCACTAAAACATATTTACACCAAACTAGATGAATGATGACTATAAATAGCCTTATTATCAATCAAATCACTTGCAGTTGAATGGGAAGTAAAACCTTCTCCATTTTATTTTCTCATCCTTCCCCTGCTTTATTTTCCTCGATGGGTTAAGTTCAATCCAGTTGCTCAGTCACGTCCGACTCTTTGTGACCTCATGGACTTCAGCACGCCAGGCTTCCCTGACCATCACCAATTCCCAGAGCTTGCTCAAACTCATGTTCTTTGAGTAGGTGATGCCATCCAACCAGCATCTTCTGTCATCCCCTTCTCCTTCTGCCTTCAGTCTTTGCCAGCATCGGTGTCTTTTTCTAATGAGTCAGTTCTTTGCATCAGGTGGCCAAAGTATTGGAGTTTCGCTTCAGCATCAGTTCTTCCAAGGAATATTCAGGACTTCTCTTTTAGGATTGACTGGTTTGATATGCTTGCAGTCCAAGGGACTCTGAAGAGTCTTCTCCAACACCACAGCACTTCTGTTTCATAGCCCTTACCAGCTCTTGACATATTATATAGTGTTTGTTCATTTGCTTAAGGTCTTGCTTCCTCAAATCCAATGTAAATTCCACGAGATCTGGATTTTCAGTGCTAATGTCCAGTTCTTTATCCAATGCATATCACCATTCTGACACACAGTTAAAGGAAAGGAAAGGAAAATGAAGTCGCTAAGTCATGTCCAACTCTTTGCGACCCCATGGACTGTAGCCTACCAGGCTCCTCCGTCCATGGGATTTTCCAGGCAAGAGTACTGGAGTGGGGTGCCATTCCCTTCTCCAGATCTTCCCGACCCAGGGATTGAACCCGAGTCTCTGGCACTGTAGGCAGACACTTTACCATCTGAGCCACCAGGGAAGTCAGTTGGTGCTCAATAATTATTTCGTGGAGAAATAAACTTATCCTCAAATTCAGAAAGACCAAACACAACACCTCTTTTCGCCTGGTTCTGCTAGAATATCACTGAATATGGGACCCAGAAGTTCAAGGTCACAGCTAGCAATGACTACCCTTTCTTGTCATCTTCGTTGCTTGAAGACATGTTGAGGGACTACTGGTCAGACTCCAAGGCTCTGTGAACATTTACAAACGATATCCCTAGGCCCATTTTTTAAATGAGTAACTTGAAGCCCAGAGAAGCTGATGAACTAGTTTCTGGTTACCAGCAACTGGTTGCTAGCAGAACTAATGAGCAGAAGCCAGGCTCAAGAGATTTTTCATCTTATTTCTCTCAAACCTCCACAGGTATAAAAAGTATTTGTGGAATATTGAATGCCTCTGAAATTTTAATAACCTGGTTTATTAGACTATTGTAAGAAACCTGCAACCTTTTTTTACTAAGTAATGAATTTTTTTCAAGAGTTATGGAACTCAAAATCTTTTAAATTATAAAGTATCCTAGGGTAGGGTATTTCAATTCATTAAAAATTCTAAAGTAAATTGTATTGATAAGATCTGGATAGTGTGCTGCATTTCAAGTTAATGTGTTTGCCTTTAGGTGTAATTTCCAAAGCATTTTCATTACTATTTTATATAGATATATTATTATTATAATTATTGAGTATTATAAATACCCAGGTACTGGCTACATCAGACTCTGAATACCTCTATATAGATGTATATTTATATGTATATATGTTTATATATACATAAAATATTGCAGGAGACCCTAGTTTTATTCCTGGGTTGGGAAGAGCTTCTGGAGAAGGGATAGGCTATCCACTGCAGTATTCATGGATTTCCCTGGTAGCTCAGATGGTAAAGAATCCACCTGCAATGCGGGAGACCAGGGTTTGATCCCTGGGTTGGGAAGATCCCTTGGAGGAGGGCATGGCAACTCTCCAGTATTCTTGCCTGGAGAATCCCCATGGACTGAGGAGCCAGGCAAGTTATAGTCCATGGGGTTGCAAAGGGTCTGAGTGACTAAGCACAGCACAGCATACATTAATATACAATATACTATGTACTATAAAATACATAAAATTTATACATGAAATCAGGTTGCAGAATATTCTTGCTCCCTCACTTATCAACTATGTTAGGCTTAGAAAGCCACTCTATTTCTCTGAACTTCACTTTTATCATGGAAGATAAATAAATATATGAACAATGGTTGCCATAACATTTGTTCTACTATCTCAATGGCTTGTTGCAAATTAAAAATATAATAATAATCTTCATTTTGTACTATAAAGTGTAGTTTAATAAATGTAATATAGAGTGTTAAGTGTGAGTGTTGCACACTAGTTAAAATCATGGATTGTGTATCCAGACTATCCAAATGAAATCCTTGCTCTGCCATTTACTAGCTGTGTGACAAGGGCAAGATGCTGAACTCTTCTGAGGTTTCTTTACTTCCCCTGTGAAACAAGGATCATAATCCTAGCTACCTCTTATGGTTGTTTGAGGTTTGAATGTATCGATGTTTGTAAAATGCTTACAACACTGCCTAGCATCTCATAAATGCTCTGTGTTAACTGCCACAGTAGTGCAATTAAGGAATCATTATTGTGTCCAGCAGATATGGATAAAGATATAAAGCTAGATATCCAGATATAGAATTTAAATCCAGAAATAGATTTAAGGGACTAGATCTCATAGACAGAGTGCCTGATGGACTATGGATGCAGGTTCATGAAATTGTACAGGAGACAGGAATCAAGACCATCCCCAATAAAAAGAAATGCCAAAAAACAAAATGGCTTCTGAGGAGGCCTTTCAAATAGCTGTAAAAAGAAGGGAAGTGAAAAGCAAAGGAGAAAAGAAAAGATATAAGCATCTGAATGCAGAGTTTCAAAGAATAGCAAGGAGAGATAAAAAAGCCTTCCTCAGCAATCCATGCAAAGAAATAGAGGAAAACAATAGAATGGGAAAAACTCTTCAAAAAAATTAAAGATACCAAGGGAATATTTCATGCAAAGACGGGCACAATCAAGGACAGAAATGGTAGGGACCTAACAGAAGCAGAAGATATTAAGAAGAGGTGGCAAGAATACACAGAAGAACTGTACAAAAAAGATCTTCACGACTAAGATAATCACGATGGTGTGATCACTCACCTATAGCCAGACATCCTGGAATGTGAAGTCAAGTGGGCCTTAGGAAGCATCACTACGAACAAAGCTAGTGGAGGTGATGGAATTCCAGTTGAGCTATTTCAAATCCTGAAAGATGATGCTGTCAAAGTGCTGCACTCAATATGCCAGCAAATTTGGAAAACTCAGCAGTGGCCACAGGACTGGAAAATATCAGTTTTCATTCCAATCCCAAAGAAAGGCAATGCCAAAGAATGCCCAAACTACTGCACAATTGCACTCATCTCACACGCTATTAAAGGAATGCTCAAAATTCTCCAAGGCAGGCTTCAACAATACGTGAACCACGAACTTCCACATGTTCAAACTGGTTTTAGAAAAGGCAGAGGAACCAGAGATCAAGTTGTCAACATCCATTGGATCATCGAAAAAGCAAGAGAGTTTGAAAAAAACATCTATTTCTGCTTTATTGACTATGCCAAAGACTTTGACTGTGTGGATCACAATAAACTGTGGACAATTCTGAAAGACATGGGAATACAAGACCACCTGACCTGCCTCTTGAGAAACCTGTATGCATGTCAGGAAGCAACAGTTGGAAATGGACATGGAACAATAGACTGGTTCCAAATAGGTAAAAGAGTACATCAAGGTACGTATTATCACCCTGCTTATTTAACTTATATGCAGAGTACATCATGAGAAACTCTGGGCTGGAAGAAACACAAGCTGGAATCAAGATTGCCGGGAGAAATATCAATAACCTCAGATATGCAGATGACACCACCCTTATGGCAGAAAGTGAAGAAGAACTAAAGAGCCTCTTGATGAAAGTGAAAGAGGAGAGTGAAAAAGTTGGCTTAAAGCTCAACATTCAGAAAATGAAGATCATGACATCCAGTCCCATCACTTCATGGCAAATAGATGGGGAGACAGTGGATAAATAGAGACAGTGGCTGACTTTATTTTTCTGGGCTCCAAATTCACTGCAGATGATGATTGCAGCCATGAAATTAAAAGACACTTATTCCTTGGAAGGAAAACTATGACCAACCTAGACAACATGTTAAAAAGCAGTGACATTACTTTGCCAACAAAGATCCATCTAGTCAAGGCTATGGTTTTTCCAGTGGTCATGTATGTATGTGAGAGTTGGACTATAAAGAAAGCTGAGCACCAAAGAATTGGTGCTTTTGAACTGTGGTGTTGGAGAAGACTCTTGAGAGTCCCTTGGACTGCAAGGAGATCCAACCAGTCCATTCTAAAGGAGATCAGTCCTGGGTGTTCATTGGAAGGACTGATGTTGAAGCTGAAACTCCAATACTTTGGCCACCTGATGCAAAGAGCTGACTCATTTGAAAAGACCCTGATTCTAGGAAAGATTAAGGGAAGGAGGAGAAGGGGACGACAGAGGATGAGATGGTTGGATGTCATCACTGACTCGATGGACATGGGTTTGGGTGACCTCCGAGTGTTGGTGATGGACAGAGAGGCCTGGCGTGCTGCCGTTCATGGGGTCGCAAAGAGTCGAACACGACTAAATGAACTGAACTGATCCACATATGTTCATAGTGTAGAGGTATATAAGTACTGTGTTTATATGGTTATATACAGATGTAGGAAAGATTCATAGCTACACAACCGGTGAGCTCAGTTTCTGCGTTATTTTTATTGCTTATTAATAGAGAGCACAGAAGTACATGGGAAATGTGAGAGCGTGGTTCCAGCAATCTACTATAGTCAAGTTCATATTGCAAATCCCTAAGTATCACTAACTCTCCATATTGTTAGAATTTAGTCCTTGTAAATGCAGCCACTGCTTCGGCAGACTGCAGCAGCTGCCCAACAGGTGTTGAGAAATATGAGAAAAGGGGAGGAAAGCCATCCTTCCCAGAAAGGAATGGACTCTCTTTTAATGCTTCACTGAGAAAAAAGAAGACAAAGTAGCACAAAGCAAGTAGTTTTTGTGCCTGAAACCAAGTTGTACATTAGAAATGGAGGTTGACAAAAGATTTACACTTTTCTATGAGCTGTGAGCTCTTCCAAATTACCATAGGCTAATGGAGGAAACTCCCTTTATCCTTAGCCCCTGATGGGAAGTTTACAGTCTCCTTCAACTTGAATGGAAGCTCTGTTATTTGCTGTAAGTCCCTCCTGCTGGGAGTTAATACAATGTTTGTACTGCTGATTTCAGGCACAGAGTAGAGGTCAGAGAGAGCTTCTCATGCTCAGAAAGCTTCTTCCCTTTCCTTGGAGAACATTCATTTGATGTTTTGTCCAATTCAATTGGGCATTTTTTCTTTGCTTATTGTGTTTTAGGGTTTCTGCAGAATTTTAGCTACTCATCTATCCTCTCTTTAAATTCATAAAGTATATTTGATGATTTATCACATCATACATAATCTATAACACTTTGGTTTCTGTTTACCCATCTCTGAGCTAGATTCAATCAAGACTGCAAAAGAAATTCATGGCTGTTAAGGTATATAAACCTCTGATGCAGATTTATACAAAGTTAAAAGATTCAAGAGCAAAGTGACTTGAATATGACTTGACTTGTTGCCGTAATTCTAATGGTATGTCTTATTCAGTGCTCTATTCTGGTGCCTACCAGCATGGTACCGGTATCATGTAGGCACTCAAAGACATTGTAAATGAATGAATGGATGAAGGGCAGTGATTTAATACATATTAACAGCTACAAAAGCACTATTGAATTTTAGACTACTTTTCTAGTCTAATTAAATAATATAAAGAAGAAACTGTCATAGAGACTTGGCTAAATGCTCATCAAACTCTTTTCCCTGGATACCTATCAGGACTGCCTCTCCCAGCCTCCAGCTTAAGTCACGTGACTATTTGCCTGATAACATACTTGCATGGATTGCTTCTACCCACTTCCAGATAAACCTCAGAAGCCTTTGAAATCTGCTGTCAATTATTTCTTCCTTTATCTGACTGCTGGATGCTAAGGATCTTGTAGAGGACTTTGGGATTCTAGAAGGTGGAAGAACCACCAGATGGAAGAAGCCTGGGTTCCTAAATTGTGTGGAGCAGAACTAGAGAGCAAAAAGGGTGGTATTAGGCTGTGTTGTGTGAGAAACACACTTTTATTTCTTAATCCAGTGAAACTTTAGTCTGTGCTGATCCAGACAACTGTATAAACAAAAGATGCAAGAGCTGCATTATTTACAACAACGAAAAAGCAGAAACACTTTAAGTGTTTAGCTATGAATGAGAGTTTAAGGGTATAAACTTACACAAAACCTAGTGCATCCCTGGAAAGCAATGGCTGTGGATGCTATGTTACAATTTAGGAAAATGCTAATATTTTGTTATAAAAATCAGACTGCAATATAGAAATTCTTCCATAACTATTTCTTATACATACATTTAAAATACTTATACAATTTAAATATGGGAAGTTCATATCTTACAATGTTAAATATAGTTGTGTTAGAACATACAAATTTATAATTGATTCTTTTATTCTTAAATTTTCTACTTTTTGCATTGTGGTATCTTTGTTCTATGATTTAAAAAAAAGAATGAAAAAAGTTATCCTAAAAAGTGAAGTTAATTCTCAAATGGTAGGGATACAATTCATGAGTGCTTTTCTTGGTCTAAAATGGAGAGATCAACATTAACCAGAGGGTCAGAGAAAGTTTATCATGAAGGATGAAGCTAGCATGTTTAGACAGAAGCAAAGAGAGTTCTACTCAAAGAGAGGAGTGTTAAGGAGGTGGGAATGAAGGTTTGGGAAGTGAAGAGATTCTGAGACTGCCTAAACATCTCAAGACATTAGGCAGGGCTCTTTGAGGGGCATTTGGAGGCACCCTTTTTGTCCTGTGTTCCAGAGTTCCATCCTTTCTGCAAAATCACAATTCTTTCCACCAACAAGTCAGGTGTTTGGGCCGGTTCTCCTGGGAGTGGAGGCCAGCTGGCATGGGTTGCATCCATCTGTTACTTGAGTTCCTCTCATAGGGTCTGAATAAAGTCAGAGGACCAGGGAGAGTGGTATTATTGGGCTAATGGGATGTTGGCTTCAGACCACATAAACTGGCTGAACAGAATCTTTGGATCCCGGCTCAGTATTCTCATTCATTTTCTTTAGGCACTGGCTGTCTAGACTTTGAATTGGAAGCAGGCATGAGACAGACTCAAAGTCTGTCCTTAAAAAGCTCACAGTTTAGAGGGAATGGGTTAAGATGGAAAGTTAAAGAAAACTCCATTTACTTGATTCATTCTGTGGCATGGATAACACGAGAGACTTTGCAAGACTCTCACAATAGCTTTTTACAACAGGCACTGCCATTTCTGTCTTACAGATCAGACAAGTGAGACTCAGAGGCAAAAGGATCTTTCTAAGGTGACACAGCAAGAAGCAAGCAACAGAAATTGGACTTAAATCCAGGTCTTTTTAATTTCATTATCTCCGAAGTTCTGAGAGAAGCCAAAATATGGCTCATGATATACAAAAGGGTAGAGAATGAATTATTATGGAAGTTCAAAAGAGACTCTAAAGGTGGAACTGGTAGAAAAGTTAAAAAAAAGAAAGGGACAGTATTTTTGTTGCAGTTTTAAATAGATGGGTATTTGGGGCAGAGTCTTGGTTTCAAAGCAAAGCCCTGGGTTTGTGGGTTACTTGGGGAGGGCTTAGGGGCAGCTGCCTGGTATTAGTTGGAAATATGCAAGCCAGGCCTGAGTGATCCCCAAGACTCCGTTCTCTATTTGCAAAGGCAGGGTAGGCCTTTGAAACCCAGCCTTCCAAAATCCTGTCTCTGCAGTCAAGACTTGTTTAGCTGCCTCTTCACAAGCAAGCATTTTAAAAGGTGCTTCTAATCCATTCAAGCCCCTCATAAATGACAGGAGCCAGCATATTACCATAGTTACCGAATCGGCAATCAGAGTCTCCATCCATTTCCTCTTCTGTTACAGAATGAGAGGACACAGCACAGCAGGTGAGTTGAAAGCGTTCTCTGCTTCGCTCTCAACCCTGCCTCCAGCTTTCTGTTCTATTAGGAACTTAAAGCCACTTATTTCAAGAGACAAAGATAAATCCCTAAATTAGCTAGAACAATAGGACTGATATCTGGAAACACAGAGCATAGCCTCATCAATTAACCAGCAGAACTGGTCAGGAGAGCTGAGGACCAGCACGTGTGTAGCTAGTAACTTACATGATCTTGCAGAAACACAGGTCTAATGGTGCTCCCCCACCTTCGCAACCCTATTGCACCCAGATATGCCTTGATTTCAATCTTTGCTGCTAGATTAAGTCTGCTGCTGCAGCCAAGTTGCTTCAGTCATGTCCAACTCTGTGTGACCCCATAGATGGCAGCCCTCCAGGCTCTGCCATCCCTGGGATTCTCCAGGCAAGAACACTGGAGTGGGTTGCCATTTCCTTCTCTAAACCTCTTTAATTTTGCATTAAACAGTCACTGGTCCACAGTTCACCCTTCCCATCTCATCACTTCTTCAACTCTAAAAGATTTACCTTGAGCGTCTCCTCCTCCAGGAAGTCTTCCTAGCTCTGGTTTAGTTGCTAAGTCATGTCCGACTCTTGCCACCCCATGGACTGTAGCCTGCCAGGCTTCTCTGTCCATGGGATTCTCCAGGCAAGAATACTGGAGTGGGTTGCCATTTCCTTCTCCAGGGGCTCTTCCTGACCCAGGGATCGAATCCAGGTCTCCTGCATTGCAGACAGACTCTTTACCTACTGAGCTACAAGGAAAGTCCGAGCTCCAACAGATGATTTCCTGTGCTCTCCTTATGAACACATCTCATTTTCTGTAATAATCGCTTTGCTTGTCTGTCTCTTCCACCTATAAACTACTAAAGGACAAAAGGCTACATTTTACTCTTTTTTACCTTTTATAGCAATTAACATCCTACATGCTATATAGTAGGAATGCAAGAAAGTTTGAGCACAGTACCCATTCCAGCATTTCCAGCTACTCTGAAAAACCATTTATAGAAGGTGCATCATACAGAAGGTGCTTTACTGACTGTGCTAAAGCCTTTGACTGTGTGGATCACAACAAACTGTGCAAGATTCTTAAAGAGATGGGAATATCAGACCACCAGAACTGGCTTCTGCAAAACCAGTATGCAGGTCAATACATCAATAATTTAACTTACATTATAGATGTACTCTGCATATCAGTTAAATAAACAAGGTGACAATATACAGCCTTAATGTACTCCTTTCCCAATTTGGAACTAGTCCATTGTTCCGTATCTGGTTCTAACTGTTGCCTCTGAGAAATGCTGGGCTGGAGGAAGCACAAGCTGGAATCAAGATTACCAGGAGAAATATCAATAACCTCAGATATGCAGATAACACCATCCTTATGGCAGAAAGCAAAGAGGAACTAAAGATCCTCTTGATGAAGGTGAAAGAGGAGAGTGAAAAAGCTGGTTTAAAAATCAACATTCAAAAAACAAAGATCACAGTATCCAGTCCCACCACTTCATGGCAAATAGATTGGAAAACAATGGAAACAGCAACAGACTTTATTTTCTTGGGCTCCAAAACCACTGCAGATGATGACTGCAGCCATGAAATTAAAAGATGCTTGTTCCTTGGAAGAAAAGCTGACCAACCTAGACAGGATATTAAAAAGCAGAGACATTACTTTGTCAACAAAGGTCCATCTAGTCAAGACTATGATTTTTCCAGTAGTCATGTATGGATGTGAGAGTTGGACTATAAAGAAAGCCGAGCACCAAATAATTGATGCTTTTGAACCGAATTGTTAGAAAAGACTCTTGAGAGTCCCTTGGGCTGCAAGGAGATCCAACCAGTCCATCCTAAAGGAGATCAGTCCTGAATATTCACTGGAAGGACTGATGCCAAATTTGAAGCTCCAATACTTGGGCCACCTGATGCGAAGAGCCAATTCATGAGGAAACACCCTGATGTTGGGAAAGATTGAAGTCAAGAGGAGAAGGGGACAACAGAGGATGAGATGGTTGGGTGGCATCACTGACTCAATGGACATGAGTCTGAGCAAGCTTTAGGAGATAGTGAAGGACAGGGAAGCCTGGCATGCTATGGGATTGCAAAGAGTTGGACACGACTGAGACTGAACAACAAAGAGGATGTTTTACATACGGACACTTTATGCCTTTCTGGATTCTCTTCGCTTCACCTGAAATACCTTCAATCTTCCAGTTCCCCCCTCCCCACCCCATGATAATTCTTCCTGAAGAAACTGCATCCATCCTATACTTCAGCTGATGTGCTGCACTACATCTGAAGCCTTCTGTGAATCTCCAAATAAGCCCTGATTGTACTTGATCTCAGGTTCTAAATTCTTGTTTGGGCTCTGGTTGGCTGAATGTGTCTCTAAACTCCACAGACTCCAAGTTCCTTCAGACCAGGAATCAACTGTTGTCCATCTCTGCTCTCTGCATCTGCGTCTAACAGATGGTCAGCACTCAGTGCAGAGCTAAAGAATACAATAACAGCAGTCAGTAAAAGAATTTGCCAATCACTGACTTTCTGGATCCCCTCAGAATCACAGTTTGAATCCTTTCCCCACCTCCCAGGGCAATAAAACCTTGTTTTGACAGCCCACTTTACTTCTTACACCTAAGCTGAAAACTGCATACAGTAGCTTGAGCAGGATGGGAAATGTGATGAATGATGACTTTTTCCACCCAGGATAGAGGCAGGATTGGTTTCTGAGTGGTTGTTATTTGGAGCAACAACCTAAGATCAATCACTACTCTTGTCCTTGCCAAGCTGTGGGCAGAGTTTTCATTTCCCATCTGCTTGACAAAAGAACATGATTCCCTCCTTATACCTGCTTTCAGACTAACACGATTGAAAAGGAATGAGGAGGAAAGGAAAAAGGAAAGGTAGGAAAAATTAACAAAAAGTCAGGAAAAGATGCGTGCCTTAAAAATCTTTAGTTTGATGAAATAAGCCAAGGCAGGAGTCTTAGGTTCAATCAGGCCTGTCCTTTAATTACTACTAAGCTACTACCTGATTTGGGGAAAGTTACTTAATCTTCCTAAATCTCTGCTTCCTGATTTATGAAGTGCTGAATTGGGGATTAAATGAGGCGATACATGTTTCAAATAAAATGAACAATATCTAAGAATATATTCAATAAGTATATGCTTTTGTAATTGTCAAGTGACCAGGAGGGGTGACACTGATGTTTCATATTATGTTCCTGACTTAAGTCAGGTTTTTATGCAAGTAAATGATAGAAGTGCTTCTGGCTGGAGGCTGTAAAGGATAGAGGAGGCTGGGCAGAGAAGGGAGAAAAGCCAAGCCAGCAGAGGATTTGAGGGAAGTCTAGGCTTCAGCCCTCCAGGGGACACTGGAGTGTAAGTCACGGCAGGGCTGCTCTAACTCTGAGCAAGAGGGCTGGGCTTTGGGCTTTGTCATCCACAGCCACTGGCTGAGGAAGCCCAGGCACTCTGGCTCTTGAAGCCTGAGCAAAGTACCCTCTAGAACCTTCTTCCAAAAAGCAGAAGCAAAGCACAGACAAGGCAGCAGGGGGGGCCCTGGAAGCAAGAATAGGGACCAGAGGTTAGGAGGATGGTCACTGTCTGTGTGGACCACGATTTGAATGAGGCACTTTGTAAGCATTTTCTCATCCATCATCTGAAGAAGGAAATGGCAACTCACCCCCGTGTTCTTGCCTGGAGAATTCCATGGAAGGAGGAGCCTGCTGGGCTACAGTCCATGGGGTCGCAATAAGTCAGACACAACTGAGCGACTTACACTCATCCATCATCTGGTAAGAGATTCCAGGGGACCAGCCTGAGATGGAGCAGTTTTGAGATGGCCCATGAGGAGGGTTCTGCTGTCTGTTCCTGCCTTTGATAGCAGAGCTGCTAGAGCTTCTTCTGCTCCACTTCTGCTGCACGGGCTCTGCCCCTTGCCAACTCCAGGGATGTCAGAGGAGACACAGCAGGACAGAGCCACAGCTGAATATTCCCACTCTTCTTACTTACACTCTCCCTTCCTGCTCACCCCCTGAGGATGGCTAGTGGAAGGAGGAACAGAGGCTCAGGACTCCCAGGACTGGGCAAGGTTCTACCATTGTTCTTTATTTATTCCTCACCAAGTCTGCTGCAGAGGAAAGTTGAGGGAACTCAGTTAGGACTTGGGACATCAAATCCAACTCAGGAGATGTTTGTATATCAATCTAATAGTTCCAGCACACTTTTTAGCTCTTCAGAGGACTGTCACATCTATTATATTATTTATAGGTGGCTTGTAGTTCTGGAAGTCTGTTTCTGTATCAATGCAATAGTTTCAGCACATTTTTTAGCTCTGTAGAGGAGTGTTATGTCTATTATTTTATTTTATTTATAGGTAGTTCTGGAAGTCTGGTTTTGAGGAAAGAAGGAACAGCAGCAGTGTCAGGAGTGAGAACGAGGAAGTAAAATGAACCCAAGCAAGAGAGACATTGGGCCAGAGGGCAGGTGCCTCAGCCAGGGCTGTGTCTCAGCAACCACTGAGGGAGTTCCAAAGTCCCCTTGCCCAGCTACAGCCAGACCAGCTACATGAGGACTGAGGCTGCCTGGGGTGAAACCTAGGCATCAGTGAATGTTGAAGATCCCAGTGATGCCGGTATGCTAACAAGTTTGGAAATCTCTTCACTAACAGGAGCTAATTAGTCAAAGCACCCATGGCTACTGTTAGGACCAAGTAATGTTACCTGTAGTGGAAGAGAGATCTTGAAGTTCATCACTCTCCAAATACTTATTGAGCACGTTCTAAAAACAAAGCACTGTGTTATGTGACCAAAGAGCACAGAGGAGTCTCTTTGGGTCTCCTTGCTATCTGCCTCTACTGTCTTGGGGAGGTGGAGACTGGCATGTCATAAGATAAACGTAAATAACCGCAGTCCCCTCTATTATGAGCTGTAGGAGATGTATAGCTCAGAGGTGAAGTGAAAGTCGCTCAGTCACGTCTGACTCTTTGTGATCCCACGGACTATACAGTCCATGGAATTCTCCAGACCAGAATACTGGAGTGGGTAGCCTTTTCCTTCTCCAGGGAATATTCCCAACAAAGGGATCAAATTCAGGTCTCTCGCATTGCATGTGGAGTCTTTACCAGCTGAGTCACAAGGAAGATGAAGTTATTTGCAGACAGGGACAGACAGGGGTTTCCCCGGCAGCTCAGCTGGTAAAGAATGCACCTGCAATGTGCGAGACCCTGGTTTGATACCTAGGTTGGGGAGATCCCCTGGAGAAAGGATAGGCTACCCACTCCAGTATTCATGGGCTTCCCTGGTGGGGAAGACCTGGGTTCAATCCTTGGGTTGGGAAGATCCCTTGGAAGGGGGCATGGCAACCCACCCCAATATTCTTGCCTGGAGAATCCCTGTGGACAAAGGAGCCTGGTGGGCTACAGTCCATGGGGTCACCAAGAGTCGGATGTGACTGAGTGACTAAGCACACACACACAGAGTCAGAGAGAGAGAAAGAGAGAGAGAGAGAGGAAGGAAGAGAGAGAGATAACAATGAAACTATTATGGAGGAGAGAGCTCTATTTCCAGAATCGGGGGAGGGAGGAAATGTGATTAGGAAGGTATTACAGTAGAGGAAATTCTAGAGCTGGGCTTAAAGGATGAGTGAGGATTTGAACTAACCAGTCATATCACACTAGGACCACAGCCTTGTCTAACTCAATGAAACTAAGCCATGCCTGTGGGGCAACCCAAGATGAGCCGGTCATGGTGGAGAGATCTGACAGAATGTGGTCCACTGGAGAAGGGAATGGCAAACCACTTCAGTATTCTTGCCTTGAGAACCCCATGAAGAGTATGAAAGGCAAAATGATAGGATACTGAAAGAGAAACTCCCCAGGTCAGTAGGTGCCCAATATGCTACTGGAGATCAGTGGAGAAATAACTCAGGAAAAAATGAAGGGATGGAGCCAAAGAAAAAACAGTATCCAGTTGTGGATGTGACTGGTGATAGAAGCAAGGTCCAATGCTGTAAAGAGCAATATTGCATAGGAACCTGGAATGTCAGGTCCATGAATCAAGGCAAATTGGAAGTGGTCAAACAAGAGATGGCAAGAGTGAATGTCGACATTCTAGGAATCAGCGAACTCAAATGGACTGGAATGGGTGAATTTAACTCAGATGACGATTATGTCTACTACTGTGGGCAGGAATCCCTCAGAAGAAATGGAGTAGCCATCATGGTCAACAAAATAGTCCAAAATGCAGTACTTGGATGCAATCTCAAAAACGACAGAATGGTCTCTGTTCATTTCCAAGGCAAACCATTCAATATCACAGTAATCCAAGTCTATGCCCAACCAGTAATGCTGAAGAAGCTGAAGTTGAATGGTTCTATGAAGACCTACAAGACCTTTTAGAACTAACGCCCAAAAAAGATGTCCTTTTCATGATAGGGGACTGGAATGCAAAAGTAGGAAGTCAAGAAACACCTGGAGTAACAGGCAAATCTGGCCTTGGAATATGGAATGAAGTAGGGCAAAGGCTAATAGAGTTTTGCCAAGAGAACTCACTAGTCACAGCAAACACCCTCTTCCAACAACACAAAAGAAGACTCTACACATGGACATCACCAGGTGGTCAACACTGAAATCAGATCGATTATATTCTTTGCAGTCAAAGATGGAGAAGCTCTATACAGTCAGCAAAAACAAGACTGGGAGCTGACTGTGGCTCAGATGATGAACTCCTTATTGCCAAATTCAGACTTAAATTGAAGAAAGTAGGGAAAACCACTAGACCATCCAGGTATGACCTAAATCAAATCCCTTATGATAATACAGTGGAAGTGAGAAATAGATTTAAGGGACTAAATCTGACAGACAGAGTGCCTGATGAACTATGGACGGAGGTTCATGATATTGTACAGGAGACAGGGATCAAGACCATCCCCATGGAAAAGAAATGCAAAAAGCAAAATGGCTGTCTGAGAAGGCCTTACAAATAGCTGTGAAAAGAAGAGAAGTGAAAAGCAAAAGAGAAAAGGAAAGATATAAGCATCTGAATGCAGAGTGCCAAAGAATAGCAAGGAGAGATAAGAAAGCCTTCCTCAGTGATCAGTGCAAAGAAATAGAGGAATACAACAGAATGGGAAAGACTGTAGACCTCTTCAAGAAAATTAGAGATACCAAGGGAACATTTCATGCAAAGATGGGGTCAATAAAGGACAGAAATGGTATGGACCTAACAGAACCAGAAGATATTAAGAAAAGGTGGCAAGAATACACAGAAAAACTGTACAAAAAAGATCTTCATGACCCAGATAATCACGATGGTGTGATCACTCACCTAGAGCCAGACATCCTGGACATTGACATTGACACTGAAGTCACTCAGTTGTGTCCGACTCTTTGGGACCCCATGGACTGTAGGGCTGCTCCTACCAGGAATTTACCAGGCAAGAATATTGGAGTGGGTTGCCATTTCCTTCTCCAGGAGATCTTCTCGACCCAGGGGTTGAACCAGGGTCTCCCACATTTTGGCAAACGCTTTACTGTCTGAGCCACCAGAAAGACATCCTGGAATGTGAAGTCAAGTGGGCCTTAGAAAGGATCACTACGAACAAAGCTAGTGGAGGTGATGAAATTCCAGTTGAGCTATTTCAAATCCTGAAAGATGATGCTGTCAAAGTGCTGCACTCAATATGCCAGCAAATTTGGAAAACTCAGCAGTGGGCACAAGACAGGAAAAGGTCAGTTTTCATTCCAATCCCAAAGAAAGGCAATGCCAAAGAATGCTCAAACTACTGTACAAGTGCACTCATCTCACATGCTAGTAAAGTAATGCTCAAAATTCTCCAAGCCAGGCTTCAGCAATACGTACACCGAGAACTTCCAGATGTTCAAACTGGTTTTAGAAAAGGCAGAGGAACCAGAGATCAAATTGCCAACATCTGCTGGATTGTCGAAAAAGCAAGAGAGTTCCAGAAAAACATGTATTTCTGCTTTATTGACTATGCCAAAGCCTTTGACTGTGCAGAATACAATAAACTGTGGGAAATTCTGAAAGAGATGGAAATACCAGACCACCTGACTGGCCTCTTGAGAAACCTATATGCAGGCCAGGAAGCAACAGTTAGAACTGGTCATGGAACAACAGACTGGTTCCATTTAGGAAAAGGAGTACGTCAAGGCTGTATATTGTCACCCTGCTTATTTAACTTATATGCAGAGTACATCATGAGAAACGCTGGGCTGGAAGAATCACAAGCTGGAATCAAGATTGCCGGAAAAAATATCAATAACCTCAGATATGCAGATGACAGCACCCTTATGGCAGAAAGTGAAGAGAAACTAAAAAGCCTCTTGATGAAAGTGAAAGAGGAGAGTGAAAAAGTTGGCTTAAAGCTCAACATTCAGAAAATGAAGATCATGGCATCTGGTCCCATCACTTCATGGGAGATAGATGGGGAAACAGTGGAAACAGTGGCAGACTTTATTTTTGGGGCTCCAAAATCACCTCAGATGGTGATTGCAGCCATGAAATTAAAAGACACTTACTCCTTGGAAAGAAAGTTATGACAAACCTAAATTGCATATTAAAAAGCAGAGACATTGCCAACAAAGATCCATCTAGTCAAGGCTATGGTTTTTCCAGTGGTCATGTATGGATGTGAGAGTTGGACTGTGAAGAAAGCTGAGTGCTGAAGAATTGATGCTTTTGAACTGTGGTGTTGGAGAAGACTCTTGAGAGACCATTGGACTGCAAGGAGATCCAACCTGTCCATCTAAAGGAGATCAGTCCTGGGTGTTCATTGGAAAGACTGATGCTAAAGCTAAAACTCCAGTACTTTGGCCACCTCATGCAAAGAGTTGACTCATTGGAAAAGACCCTCATGCTGGGAGGGATTGGGGGCAGGAGGAGAAGGGGATGACAGAGGATGAGATGGCTGGATGGCGTCACTGACTCGATGGACATAAGTTTGGGTGAACTCCGGGAGTTGGTGATGGACAGGGAGGCCTGGCGTGCTGTGATTCATGGGGTCGCAAAGAGTCAGACACGACTGAGCCACTGAACCGAACTGAACTGAGGATTTGAAAAGTGAGCAGTAAGGAAATAGCATGTATATGGCAGAAAAGAAAAAAAATAAAGGACAAAGTGTTCCAGGATGTGTAAATGACGTGGGATGGAAATTCCAGGATGTGAAACATTAGGAAATGAGGTTGAGAAGGTTGGGGGTGTGGTGTGCTGTGTTTGCTCCTTTGAATCCTTTAACCCTGGGGAGGACTTATCTCTGAGACCACTGTGAGTCTCAGAAACATGAGCCATTCCTGCTCCTCCAGACCTCTGCTGTGGGAATACAGATAAGAACTGGATGGGCTTGTTCATCAGTGGCAGTACAGTTTTGCTTTCTATACACACACACACACACAGAGTCCTCATTTATTAAAACTAGACCAAACGTAATGCTGGACTCCTGTTTGCTGCAAATTCCCAGGGATATGTGGACTCGATGGTCATTTCTACGTCCAATTTCCTCTTTTTGGTAGAAACTAACATCTCATTTCATCTATCCCACCCCACTAATGGGGTCATATTTTTCTGTGGATTAGTACAAATATAGATGAAGATTTTTATTCCCACCAAAATCTTTCACACCAGGCATTTGTATATTTAGCAGACCTTTGAAATTTTAGATGATGAAGACCATTTACTTTATAGAAAAACATATAAGTTAAAAGGAGAGTTTAGACACTTTTGCTTTAAAAGTCTTTGTGCTATGCCTCCACAGAGAATTTCTTGTTGGTCCTATTCCTTTTAAAGTCCCCAACCCCCAACACACACGTTTATACTCCTCTCATCTTAATTCTGCACCTTAATTCTGCAGAACAGTTCAGCTGTTTCTGAACTCTCTACCCCCCTATTGGATTCCAGGTTTATTTAAAAAAATACAGCCTCATTAGTGTGCCTGCTGGAACAAAGTTTCACCTACCTTAAGACTCATTCTTTAGCCTCACAGAAGAAATGGAAGAAGTTTTGAAATGTCCATCTCTCCTCTCTCCTTCTTCCACTGATCTCTGTAACGAAGAGAGACTTAATTCCTCCCTAATAAAAGTTATGCCATACCACCCGCACCAGGCTTTCCTGTCCTTCACTATCTCCTGGAGTTTACTCAAACTCATGTTCATTGAGCTGATGATGCCATCCATCTATCTCATCTTCTGTCACCCCCTTCTCCTCCTGCCTTCAATCTTTCCCAGCATCAGGGTCCTTTCCAATGAGTCAGCTCTTTCCATCAGGTGGCCAACATATTGGAACTTCAGCTTCAGCATCAGTCCTTCCAAAGTATATTCAGGGTTGATTTTCTTTATGATTGATGGTTTCATCTCCTTGCTGTCCAAGGAACTCTCAAGAGTCTTCTCTAGAACCACAATTTAAAAGCATCAGTTCTTTGGGGCTCAGCCTTCTTTATGGTCCAACCCTCACTTCAGTATCCCACTACTGGAAAAACCACAGCATTGACTACACAGACCTTTGTCAGAAAAGTGGTCTCTGCTTTTTAATATGCTGTCTAGTTTTGTCAGCTTTTCCTCTAAGGAGCAAGCATCTTTTAATTTCATGGCTGCAGTTGCCACCCACAGTGATTTTGGAGACCAAGAAAATAAAGTCTGTCATTATTTCCATTGTTTTCCCATCTATTTACCTTGCAAGACATAAGAGAAATATAAAGAAATAATTCATGGACCTTCTAATTAATTCATGTCTAAATGGGGAAAAATCACACTAAAACAGGTGCACACATCACAGTCTGCTTGTATGACAAGAAGATTATTTAGTGAATAAGTGGTGTGAAACACTAAATCTTTAAATCACACACCCATCATCACACATAACTTCTAGCACTGGTTGACACAAATTTGTTCTGGTTGTACAGAAAGTGAAATTTATTCTACCACTCTTTGAGGGGATATTTTGGTAGCATAGAAAGATATACCTTTGGCAACAGAATCTTACTAACACATACATATGGAATTTAGAAAGATGGTAACAATAACCCTGTGTATGAGACAGCAAAAGAGACACCGATGTATAGATCAGTCTTATGGACTCTGTGGGAGAGGGAGAGGGTGGGGAGATTTGGGAGAATGGCATTGAAACATGTATAATATCATGTATGAAATGAGTCGCCAGTCCAGGTTGGATGCACGATACTGGATGCTTGGGGCTGGTGCAATGGGACGACCCAGAGGGAGGGTATGGGGAGGGAGGAGGGAGGAGGGTTCAGGATGGGGAGCACGGGTATACCTGTGGCAGATTCATTTTGATGTTTTGCAAAACTAATACAATATTGTAAAGTTTAAAAATAAAATAAAATAAAAAAAAAGAAGTTTAATCCAATAAACATTTTAAACTGCCTCCCTTGTGCAAAATTTGAAATAGCCCAACTGGAATTCCATCACCTTCACTAGCTTTGTTCATAGTGATGCTTCCTAAGGCCCACTTGACTTTGCATTCCAGGATATCTGGCTCTAGGTGAGTGATGACACCATCACGGTTATCTGGGTTATTAAGATCTTTTTTGTACAGTTCTTCTGTGTATTCTTGCCACTCTTCTTAAGATCTTCTGCTTCTGTTAGGTCCCTACCATTTCTGTCCTTTATTGTGCCCATCTTTGAATGAAATGTTCCCTTGGTATCTCTAATTTTCTTGAAGACATCTCTAGTCTTTCCCATTCTATTGTTTTCTCTGTTTGTTTGAATTGATCACTGAGGCAGGCTTTCATGTCTCTTCTTGCTATTCCTTGGGACTCTGCATTCAAATGGGTATATCTTTCCTTTTCTCCTTTGTCTTTTGCTCCTTTTCTTTTCTCAGCTATTTGTAAGGCCTCCTTGGACAGCCATTTGCCGTTTTGCATTTCTTTTTCTTGGGGGTGTTCTTTATCACTGCCTTTTATACAATGTCGTGAACCTCCATTCATAGTTCTTCAGGCACTCTATCAGATCTAATCCCATGAATCTACTTGTCACTTCCATTGTATAATTGTAAGGGATTTGATTTAGGTCATACATGAATGGTCTAGTGGCCATTCATGTATGTAGTGGTTTTTCCTACTTTCTTCAATTTAAGTCTGAAATTGGCAATAAGGAGTTCATTATCTGAGCCAAAGTCAGCTCCTGGTCTTGTTTTTGCTGACTGCATAGATGTTCTCCATCTTTGGCTGCAAAGACTATATGGAATTCCAGTTGAGCTATTTCAAATCCTGAAAGATGGTGCTGCAAAAGTGCTGCACTCAATATGCCAGCAAATTTGGAAAACTCAGCAGTGGCCACAGGACTGGAAAAGATCAGTTTTCAATCCAATGCCAAAGAATGTTCAAACTACTGCAAATTGCACTCATCTCATATGCTAGAAAAGTAATGTTCAAAATTCTCCAAGCCAGGCTTCAATAGTATGGGAGCTGTGAAATTCCAGATTGTCAATCTGGATTTAGAAAAGGCAGAGGCACCAGAGATCAAATTGGCAACATCTACTGAATCATTGGAAAAGCAAAACAGTTCCAGAAAAACATCTATTTCTGCTTTATTTTCTATTCCAAACCTTTGACTGTGTGGATCACAACAAACTGTGGAAAATTCTGAAAGATATGGGAATACCAGACCACCTGACCTGCCTCTTCAGAAATCTGTATGCAGGTCAGGAAGCAACAGTTAGAACTGAACATGGAACAACAGACTGGTTCCAAATAGGAAAAGGAGTATGTCAAGGCTGTACATTGTCACCCTGCTTATTTAACTTATATGCAGAGAACATCATGAGAAACACTGGGCTGGAAGAATCACAAGCTGGAATCAAGATTGCCGGGAGAAATATCAATAACCTCAGATATGCAGATGACACCACCCTTATGGCAGAAAGTGAAGAACTAAAGAGCCTCCTGATGAAAGTGAAAGAGCAGAGTGAAAAAGTTGGCTTAAAGCTCAACATTCAGAAAACAAAGATCATGGTATCTGGTCCCATCACTTCATGGCAAATAGATGGGGAAACAGTGGCAGACTTTACCTTTTTGGGCTCCAAAATCACTGCAGCCATGAAATAAAAAGACACTTACTCCTTTAAGAAAAATTCTGATCAACCTAGATAGCATATTAAAAAGCAGAGACATTACTTTGCCAACAAAGGTCCGTCTAGTCAAGGCTATGTTTTTTTTTTTTTTTCAGTTTTATTTATTTATTTACTTTACAATATTGTATTGGTTTGGCCATACATTGACATGAATCCACCATGGGTGTACATGTGTTCCCCCTCCTGAATTCCCCTCCCACCACCGTCCCCATCCCATCCCTCTGGGTCATCCCAATGCACCAGTCCCAAGCACCCTGTATCATGTATCGAACCTGGACTGGCGATTTGTTTCACATATGATAGTTTGCATGTTTCAATGCCATTCTTTCATATCATCCCACCCTCGCCCTCTCCCACAGAGTCCAAAAGACTGTTCTATACATCTGTGTCTCTTTTGCTGTCTTGCATACAGGGTTATCGTTACCATCTTTCTAAATTCTATATATATGTGTTAGTATACTGTATTGGTGTTTTTCTTTCTGGCTTACTTCACTGTGTATAATAGGCTTCAGTTTCATCCACCTCATTAGAACTGATTCAAATGTATTCTTTCTAATGGCTGAGTAATCCATTGTGCATATGTATCACAGCTTCCTTATCCATTTATCTTCCCCAGTAGTCACGTATGGATGTGAGAGTTGAACTATAAAGAAAGCTGAGCACCGAAAAATTGATAGTTTTGAACTGTGGTGTTGGAGAAGACTCTTGAGAATCCCTTGTTCTGCAAGGAGATCCAACCAGTCCATCCTAAAGGAAATCAGACCTGAATGTTCATTGGAAGGACTGATGCTGAAGCTGAAGCTCCAATAATTTGGCCACCTGATGCAAAGAGCTGACTCATTTGAAAAGACTTTGAAGCTGAGAAAGGTTGAAGGCAAGAGGAGAAAGGGACGACAGAGGATAACATGGTTGGATGGCATCACTGACTCAATGGACATGAGTTTGAGTAAACTCCGGAAGTTGGTGATGGACAAGGAGGCCTGGCGTGCTGCAGTCCTTGGGGTTGCAAAGTGTCAGACATGACTGAGCGACTGAACTGAACTGAACTAAACTCAAGCATCTGTGGAGACTAGAGGTAGAATGCCTTGAATACCTTGCCAGCAAGTCTAGGCTTTATTCTGTAGGTCACAAAGAGAAATTTCTAACTGTGGGAATGGTTTGGCAACGTTATGCTTTAGGAGGAGTTGTCTGGAGTGTGTTTTAAGACAACCATTGGGGTAGGGTTGAAAGGGTGAGAGCAAGGGGTCTGACTATCCACTGGTATGGTTACAAAAGTTAAGTAAACAATAAGTCTCTTATTTAGGGGAGTTCTTCCCTAAATCAGTACATGGTGTAATGAATTTGGTGTTATTCCAAGGTTTCTGTAATAAAAGTTAATATAATCTTTTAGCTGATTTGCTTTTTATCCTTCACAACAACCTCTTGAGGTATATCTTATCCATCTGCACTTTCTAGATTGAGAGAAAAATGAGCCTCAGAAAAGCTGAAATTTTGTGTTAGGCCACACGGCAAGCCAGTAGCCGAGTCTGGGTTTAAACTGTTATCCAGAGTGACTCAAGAGTCTAACTTCTCTGGACATTCTGCGTCAGAGCTAAGTTTATAGACTGGTCTCATGTGTCCATGTGTGAACCTTCTATTTATGGATCACCCAGAGAAAATGTGTAATATCAGGCTGACTTCACTCTGCCACCCAGCACGTTCCTGGAGTTCCTCCCAGCTGGTGTCTCCTCCGGCAACAAAAGCTCACTTCAATATTAGCCCAAGTCAAACCTAATTAGAAAGGCAAATCCACTCCCTGCCTTCCCAGGCCCAAATTGTTGATCCATGCCAAGCAGTAACTTTCCTGTGTTTTCTGCCACTTTGGTTTTTTAGTTCCAGTTCTGATTACCCTGAGTGATGCTCTATCCAAAAACCGAACCAATTTTCCATTTTGTTTTAAGGTGAAAATCCTCCAGGGATTATCAAATAATAGTTATGTATCTTTGACCTTGCCCTGGAGCTACTGCATCAATTTTTGCATTGATTTGAAAGGCATTTAGTGACTGTAAAACTTGTGCCAAGCCACAGATGAAGGCATGGTCCCTATGCTCAAGGAGATACAATTTAGAAACTGATACCTGTTTTGTATTTAAATAACTGAAAACTTAGTAATCCCTGATACCAACTCAGGCTACCTGATATCTACTTTATGTGTGTGTGTGTGTGTGTGTGTGTGTGTGTGTGTGTATACACATATACATGTATATGTGTGTATATATATATATATTTGTATTTATATGGGTTTCCCAGTGGTCCAGTGGTAAAGAATCTGCCTGCAATGCAGAAGACCCAGGTTTGATCCCTGGACTTGAAAAATATATATTTATATATTTACCTGCTATCTACTGGTACCTCACTGGAAGGACTGATGCTGAAGCTGAAGTTCCAGTACTTTGGCCACCTGATGCAAAGAACTGACTCATTGGAAAAGACCCTGATGCTGGGAAAGATTGAGGCAGGAGGAGAAGGGGATGACAGAGGATGAGATGGTTGGATGGCATTACTGACTCGATGGATATGAGTTTGAACAAATTCTTGGAGTTAATACTGGATTGGATGAAGCACAAGCTGGAATCAAGATTGCTGGGAGAAATATCAGTAATCTCAGATATGCAGATGACACCACCCTTATGGCAGAAAACAAAGAAGAACTAAAGAGCCTCTTGATTAAAGTGAAAGAGGACAGTGAAAAAGTTGGCTTAAAATTCAACATTCAGAAAACTAAGATCATGGTATCTGGTCCCATCACTTCGTGGCAAATAGATGGGGAAACAATGGAAACAATGACAGACTTTATTTTGGGGGGCTCCAAAATCACTGCAGATGGTGACCACAGCCATGAGATAAAAAGACACTTGCTCCTTGAAAGAAAAGCTCTGACTGAAAGTTCTATACAGCATATTAAAAAGCAGAGACATTATTTGCCAACAAAGGTCCATCTAGTCAAAGCTATGGTTTTTCCAGTAGTCATGTGTGGATGTGAGAGTTGGACTATAAACAAAGCTGAGTGCCAAAGAATTGATGCTTTTGAATTGTGGTGTTGGAGAAGACTCTTGAGAGTCCCTTGGACTGCAATGAGATCCAACCAGTCCATCCTAAAGGAACTCAGTTCTGAATATGCATTGAAAGGACTGATTCTAAAGCTGAAACTCCAATACTTTGGCCACCTGATGTGAAGAACTGAGTCATTTGAAAAGACTCTGATGCTGGGAGGGATTGGGGGCAGGAGGAGAAGGGGATACAGAGGATGAGATGGCTGGATGGCATCACTGACTCGATGGACGTGAGTCTGAGTGAACTCCAGGAGTTGGTGATGGACAGGGAGGCCTGGCGTGCTGCAGTCCATGAGGTCGCAAAGAGTTGGACATGCCTGAGCAACTGCACTGAACTGAAATGAACTGAACACTTAATAAACCTAACTACACTTGCTTAGTAAAATACTATGCTAAGGGCTTTTTATGTATTATCTCAACTCTTGATAACAGTGTGAGATACATATTATTGTGATAAATTTTTCTGTGATAAAAGAAATTGCAGTTTTGTGAGGTTAAGAAAATTACTCTGTCACAAAGCTAGTGCAAGGTAGAACTAGGATTTACAGTCACACTGAGATGTTCTGAAACCGTTATCTTAGGCCTTCCTCTTTATATTTGACTCATCATCAAACATATGGAAAGATGGCAACTGTGTATGGAAAACTGGTTAGGGCCAGTACATCAAGGCCAAATTTAATCCTCATTAAAACACACACACACACACACACACACACACACACACAATTTTATTCCCATTTTACTGGCTAAGAAACCGAGGTCCAGACAAGCTAAGTGATTTTTCTCCCAAGGTTCCAATGGTCATAAGTGGTGGGGCTTGAATTCAACCCCAAGTCTGTCTGGCTCCCTAGGAAAGTCATAGATCCCTTCTTCTCATAAGTCTCTCCATCCACCACCCACACAAGGCACAACGTACAGTTTCATCCCAAGCAAACCTGCAAAATGGGCTTTTGGGGCCAAGTATCCACAGCCTTGCCTTGGGTACCCTCCACTTCGTCCCTCCTCCCAGCCCCTGCCTCAGCTTTCCACAGCTCTTCCAGCCCATCAAAGGGGGTCAGTTCTCTGTTTCAACAGCCTCCTGGGCACTGCATACCCTCTTCCAACCCAAATAAGTATGTGGGTGTTTGGTGAGTGTTTTTTCTCACTGGGAGGCCCCGCACATCAGAGTGTGGATTTTGGTTTCAAGTCTTTCCTACCTTTTGGCCAACTCTTCTCTCACCTACTGCACCGGGCAGTCCCGCCTCCCTTCAACTCTCGCACTTTGCCAAACCCTGACTCTGGCTGGGAAACAGAAGGCTGCCTGCTGCCCTCCTTGGATGTCACCCTCTTTGGGTTCCATGAATAAGTCAGCAGGAATGCTTCAAGAAAGCAAAGCCATCATTTTTCCACCAAAGGGGAAAAATACACACAACACTTTGATGGCTATGCCCAAGTGAAAACACTCCAGGCCTCCTGCGTTGCTGGGCCTCGGGCTCAAAATGTGCACCAAATAGGACTTCAGAGGTGAACTCATCCTGCCTTTCAGTTCCCCCGTGTTTACCACAGGGACAACAGTGGAGAATGCCATGCCGACTCAGATGCAGGAGCGGTATTTGACCAACAATCATCACCCACATCAATGGGAATTAAACTCACATAAAAAAATGAATAAAAAAGGCCAGCAAGTGGCCCTAGTAAGGAGGAGAAAACTCTTCCCACCACAATATCCTTGTCGTTTAATTACAAATAAAGTCCATTAGGGACTGTGTTTCCTTTCTGGGACTGAGGGCTAAGAGGTACAGGAAATGAGCTTGTGTGGCTGTCAGCACATCCGCTGAACCTTTGATTGATTCTTGAAGCACAGAGCTCTCCAAGATGGCACTGGGAGTCTTGAGCAGCCAAAGGGAAGAGATAGGAGTGTGTGTGTGTGGACACTGGCCCTCGTGTAGGAACCAGCATATTTGTAGACACCCTGTGCTGCCATCAGAGTGAAAGATGGGATAGACTAGAATCAGGGAAAACTTGACTGAGTATTTACAATCACTGAAGCATGTATGAAATACACATTGTCTTAAACTTTTAAAATGAGTTAAAAACTGTTGAGGAACAGAGGAGTATAATAGAAAGGATATTGACTTTAAAGATCGGGTAGAACTATTTGTGTTGTTGTACAGCAGAAACCAACACAACATTGTAAAGCAATTTTCCTCCAATTAAAAACTAAATCTAGAATAAATAAATAAAAATTAGTAGAACTGATTAAAGTATAGAATTCTGCAGTTGATTAAACAGTGATTTACAACTGAAGAAAGTGACTGTTAAAACTGATTCAGAATAAAGGAAATTTTAAAATTACCTATGTTACTTAAGAATTTCTTGAGATAGTACAAACATTTTACACTCTTTTTTAAAGCACTGAATTATAGTGTTCTAACACTTGACTGGGGCTTCCCCAGGGGGCTTAGCGGTACAGAATCCATCTACAAATGCAGGAGACATGGGAGATGTGGTTTCCAACCCTGGGTCAGAAACATCTCCTGCAGGACAGCATGGCAACCCACTCTAGCATTCTTGCCAGGAAAATCCCCTGGACAGAGGAGTCTGGTGGGCTCCAGTCCATAGTGTCACAAAGAGTCCACAGTCACATAGTGACTGAGATGAGTGACCATGCACACACACAGACCCTTGAGTGACCCTTATCTGACAAATTTAAGGTGTCCTGGTCCAAGCAAAAGGGCCATTTCTTCCAAAGATAAAACTGAGGTATAGGAGAGCTTACTGTTTATCCAAGAACACACTAACAAGTGGCAAAAGGATCTGAACAGAGCTCTGCTCAACTTTTGCTCTTTGCCCACTGCCAGGCGATCGACCATGTGGAGTGCTGTTCCCTCACCCGTTCTGAACTGCAAGGAATCACCTGGGCAGTATGGTCCGATAGTGCACATGAACTGAAAGCTCATTACTTAAATGAAAATGCTAAGCATAGTCTATGCTCATCATCCCCACCCGAGTGCTCAAACAATTTACAACAAACCTTTGATCATCACTTAAGTAATTCACTGGAAGCAAAGAGAGTTGGCATCATGCTAGAGGTTAATCTCTTTATGTGGACTAAAGAATCACTAAACTCAGAAGGAGAAGAACTACAACACTTGACTCTATGAGCACCAGAACAACAGCCTGGCACAGCTCCAGAATGGCATTCCTTTTTCATTCTGTGTCCTGGAACATAATTCTAGGGGGTAGCGTTTTTTCCGGAGAAGGCAATGGCACCCTACTCCAGTACTCTTGCCTGGAAAATCCCATGGATGGAGGAGCCTGGTGGGCTGCAGTCCATAGGGTCGCTAAGAGTCAGGCACGACTGAGCGACCTCACTTTCACTTTTAACTTTCATGCGTTGGAGAAGGAAATGGCAACCGACTCTAGTGTTCTTGCCTGGAGAATCCCAGGGACAGCAGAGCCTGGTGGGCTGCTGTCTACGGCGTCACACACAGTCGGACACGACTGAAGCGACTTAGCAGCAGCAGGGGCGTTTGTTTAGACTACCACCGGACTGGTGTCCCATGTCATTGTGTAATGCAGAGATCTTAGTGACTCTGAGAAAACCTCTCTGAGTCTGAGTTTCCCTCCTGAGAGCGAGAATAGTTATGTCTACTTTGGGGGAATTATATTAGATAAAAGTGTAAACTCCCTTGCATAGTGTAGCTGTTTGTATATAGTGCCTGGCCATGGTTGTTTTAGGAATATAAGATTGGTTTGAATCAAATTAAAATAACTCATTCTCATTCTTTAATAATAAGAATAAGTTAGTTCATAAAATCATCTCACACCTGAGACAGATACTAGGTACTAGGGAAAAACACTTGGAAAGGATTGTGTGGGTGGGGCACGGGAGTGTGTAGCTTTGGAAGCCAAGGCACAGAATGAGAGCTGTGTCCTTTTGGACAGAAAGTGAGGGTGTAGCTGATGAAGGTGGTGGGAGGCATTAAACAGGTAGTCAGGGTGGGGCCAGAGACAGGTCTGAGTTCTTCTCAAAGTCTTCTCTAGACTTGAAAGAGAGTGAGCATCCATTGGTCTTGTTATGAAAAGTGAGGCCGTAATCCAACTGTGTCTCTCAAAGAGTTGGGATGAGTGCCCCAAACATATATTCCTGGGGACCTTGTTTACCTCCCCCAGTACACAAGCTGGTTGTTCCGTTTGGAGCTAAGAAGCCAGTTAAGGGGAGAGGGGGCATTCATGATTAAAATGGATCTTCACAAAAGCAATGACTCTTATCTGGGGCTGATCATTTGGGAGATGGCCCTTAGGGAAGACAATCCTGTTATAACTCAATTAGGCTGCAGAAGTAAATGCTAAAGAGGAATAAAAGCAGGCAAGATGCCTTTTGCGCCACAAGAGGAAGACAAGTGGGTTCTCCACCGATTCATAATCAAAGGCTCGCATTAACCGGCCAATTAACTTGGGAAGAAGCCCCAGGGGCCCAGGTGCAGTAACAGACACCCTTGAAGATGGCTCATGGAGATGCAGTCTAGCCTGCTCTGTCTCAAAGCATCCCTTCATCTTTTTCTAAACCCCCTGAAATGAGTCATATCATTTGCTTTGGGGACTGTATAAGAGAATTCACAGATTTCTCATTTGATTCACACAAATCTGCTGGAAACATCATTTTAACAATGTGAAAACTAGCAACAGAGTTTAGTAAATTGTCCTGATTTGGAAGGCTTTTTAAAGATTGATTTTAGGTGTGAATTTGTGTCTCTTCCCACTACAGCACACAGCCATCTGTCTGTAATTTCATTGCCTTCTTCAGCAGCCTTCCAAAGGAGAGTTTATTAGCATCATTTTCCATTGGGGAAAACAAGGACCCAGAAAGATCCTCCAGGTCATGTTGCCTGGAGGTAAAATGCCTAGAATTTGAACCCAGGTTTTCTGACTCCAAATGTTATCCTCATTTTCTTACACCACAGCTGCTGTCATATAACATAAGACATCTTGGTGTATCCAGAGCAGAGAGTTCCCCAATACTGCCTCCATACACAGAAAGGAATATGCCATGTTGAGATATCCAGAAAAAAAGGAAACCACTGCTAAAAGTTGATTGCTAGACTCCAAAATTCTTTGGAATCCTTGGGAACCCTAGGTTAGCAGGACCGTTCCTGAAAATGAAGCAAAGTTGATGGCAGGAAGTGTGGAACTCTTAATGTACCTATTTCATTCTCATGAAAAGCAACATTTTCCATTTAGGTCAATAGCTTGTACAACTAGCTGTAGGTGGGGGAAGAAAGGGTGGGCCAGCCCCTTGGAGGGTGCCAGAATCCCAGTGAT
The DNA here is from genome assembly GCF_032452875.1 of Bos javanicus. Taxonomy (NCBI): domain Eukaryota; kingdom Metazoa; phylum Chordata; class Mammalia; order Artiodactyla; family Bovidae; genus Bos; species Bos javanicus. The sequence continues at coordinate 7,966,237 of NC_083886.1, read as the reverse complement.
AAGCTCAGCACACAGGGACCACAAGCTATGCTCTTGGGGAGAGAGCAAGGCAGAGGGGGATGGTCAATAGCTGCAGAACCCCCAGATGTCACTCTGTACATCATGTCTCTTTCTGGGCAGAGGGTACAGTCTCCTCTGGGCTGTAGTCTCTCCCTCTTGGAGAAGCTGTTTTAATATTCTGTTAGTCCATATGCAACTTCTTTAAGGGACAGAGTGGTTTAAATTCTCTTGAGTAATGTGTGCTCACTAAAGAAGTGGAAGAAATTATAAAGAACCCTGATCTGGTGTCAGAGAAACCTGAGTTCAAGTCCCATCTCTTTCTCTTTCTAAAATTGTGTGCGCATATAACCTAGGGCAAGCAAATTTACCTTTCCTAGCCAGTTATATTTCTATGAAATTGATCTATTATTTCAGAACCTGTAGGGCATTAGGAGTTTCTTTTGAAATAATATTTAGAAGATCAGCTGCATAATAGTGGCTTGAAACATTCTTCTTTGTAATTAATGTGTGACAACTCTACGAAGTCAATATTGCTCTGCCTACTTTCCCTTGATAAGGAAATCGAGGCCCCCAGATTATGCAACCATGTAAGCAACTAACTCAAAGTGAGAGTCCTGGTAAGTTCTAAACTCAGAATTAAAATTGATTCAATATCATATCAATATGTCATTCACTTTGATGCAGGACCTCCAGGAAGCATCACCTAAGGGCCCGTATGTCTGTGTTTATGGAGATTGTGTTGCTGGTAAGACCAGCAGGCAAAAGGCAAAAAGAGAGAAAAAGCCTGAAAGAGAGAGGGCTTAAAACACACACACTAAGAGTTGTCTATAGTCTCAGCATTGGCCAGATACAGGGCTTGTAAAGAAGAATAACATTATTAATGTTTACCAGAATAATGTAAGACCAGATCTCAATAGGAAAGAGACACAGGCCTGGTGCTTGGTGATGGAGAGAGGAGGGAGAGAAGGACCAGTATTCACTGAGCATGTGCTCATGTAAGGCTCTTCGCTAGGCACTTATGGTGCATTATCATATTTAAGTGTGGGATAATTCCATAAGGGTAATAAAACTATTAATTGCTCCCTCCGTTATTCATATTGTCTCAATATTCTAAGAAACAACCCCCTTGGATTTCGGATTGCCACCAAATTTCTCAGCCTCCCTCTGTAGCTTCCTATTACCAAATGACCAAGATCTAGCGTATTATGAACATAAGTTATACATACAACATCTACATTATGCTCTTAAGAGGAAGTTGCTTGCCTTCCACTTTTGCTCCTTTCTCCATCCTAGGAATTAAAATGCAAGTATGGTGTTAATGCACCAGCTTGTACTATGAGAACAAAGAATACACTCTGGGGCACAAGGCTGATTTTGTCTCCCCAGGAGACCTAAACAGTGTCTAGAGATATCTTGGACTTCTTTGGTGGCTCAGATAGTAAAGAATGTGCCTCCAATATGGGAGACACGAGTTCAATCCCTGGGTCAGGAAGATCCCCTGGAATAGGAAATGGCAACCTACTCTAATATGCTTGCCTGGAGAATTCCGTGAACAGAGGAGCCTTGTGGGCTACAGTCCACGGGTTGCAAAGAGTCGGACATGACTGATGAACACTTTCACTTTTCAGAGATATTTTTGGTTGTTACAGCTGAGGAGAGGATACTACTGGCATAAGTAGTGACCAGGGATACTGTTAAATATCCTGTAGCACATGAGAACATCTTCCCACCCCCACCACTGCTTCCCCCAACACAATTTATCTTTTCTGTTTGCAAATAGCATCTTCCAATTCAGAGATGTTCTCTGCAGTCAGCTGACTGTCTGGCTCATCTTACTCTTCATATTGAGGAGCTCTTAAAATGCAGGATTAACATACTATTTCCAGCCTGACAGTGGTATGTGTCACTGCCTTTGGTGACACGTCAGCCCACAGCTTCCTTTCCATCTTCTTCAACTTCCTGTGATTACAAGAAGTGGGATGATTAATGTTGACCGGGGTAGGTCCACCTACTCAGTGGCTGCGACTATTGGAGTTCTGGGGTAACACAAAAACCACAGTCATAGAACTCTTCCCTGGCCTCATGATGCCAGACTGCATCACACAGCATAGTGTGGGGTCCAGAAATGATTTTACATGAGTCAGTTCTTACAAGTGTTTTGTAGCTTCAGTTCCATACACAGCAACAACTTTCATAATCCTTCTCCCACACAGTCCCATTCCTTCTTTTACAACCTACCTCCCAGGAGTCAGTGGAATATTATCCATAGCACAGAAGGGGACAGCCTACAAATTAATCTCCTTCCAGTCAGGGGTTTCATCCAGTGATCTGATCTTCTTTGCTGGGACTTTCAGTATCGTACAATATGTGACATCTTCCATTAACAGAGAAGACCCCAGATGGATAATTCGCCCATGTTCTCAGTTCCAAAATATCTCTTAGGTCTGCACAGGCCCTTCCCAAACCATGACATTAATATTACATACATCCTCAGCATCCAAGTTAGAATATTTAATTCAATCACAGTAGAAATCAGCTACATGCTCTAAAACAAAATACACATGAACAGGCAGTATTTATATATCCTCACTTACTGAAACCAGTCCAAATTTAATGAATAGGTTGGCGTTTTATGAAGGTCAAAGCCATACTCTAAGGGAACTAAAGAAGGAAATGATGCAAGCAAGGTGCTGAGAATGCTTGCAGCAGTGTTAGGGCTTCACAGGTTTGTGCTTGGAGGAGGGCAGAAGGAGCAAAGGAAGAGAGGTCGTCTTGTCTTGTGGGGTCGTCTTTCACTCCAACACAACAGAGTGAAAACACAGCCACAAGAATACCTAAGTTTAAATTAATCTTCTTAACAACCCTATGAATAGCTATTCTTGTGATTTTTGATGGTATAAGGGAGAAGATAAATATTGTCTGCTGGGTTGTTACAAGGTACCACTGGCACAATCCAGATTCAGCCACTGTGTTGCTGAGGTCCCTTGGAGAGTGGGAGTGACCTGTGTTCCACTCTGTGTCTGCTTCTCTTTGCCACCCTCCACTCAGGTCGCTCAGATCACCACCTGGACCTCCAGGAACCGCTGCCTCCTTATGCGATGCTCTGTATTCCTTTGTGGGCCCCGTTGGGAAGCAGACAGAGGTGGAGTCTATGTGGAGCAGGTCACCACTCCTCCTTCCCTGTCCTTAACTCTACACTCCACTAAGAAGCAAGGCTTTAGGGGGGCTATTACGTTTCGACAAAAATTGGGGAAATATTTTGTAGCACATCTTTTTGCAATAGTTATCATTTGTAATAATATAAATGAATATTAAGCATGGTTCTTCCTGAAAGTTCTTCAGCACCGAGTCACTGGGAATTTCTCATTGGTTAACTTTCTCCATTGTTCTGATGCTTCCAATGTATTGTCTAGCATCCTTTTTACATTCTTGCTGCTGTACCACTCTGGGAACAGCACATGTGGAACCTGTAAAACCCGTAAGAGGCTGTTGTAGGTTACCATAGAAAGTTTTTGTCAGGATTACAGAGGCACAGAGTAGGCAAGTGCTGCCAAGAAATAGAGCTAATGGAGAAAGTGTGATGGACCCAAAACTTGAAAACTGTCTGAGAGAATCCTGATGCTGCATAAGGCATCCCTCTTTTTTCACAACTCATGTGAAAGAAATAAAGCGACTGAGTCAATGAAACAGGAGAAAAAGTCTTGGGAGAAAGGACATCCTCAAGCCTCCCCAGATAGTCAGAATTCGTGTGGGATGAAGAATCAGCCTGCCATCTCTCTTATTCTCATGACACATTTTCTTTCATGAGGACATTTGTACTCTTTCTCAAGATCTCCCAGGACCTGTGATAAATAAAACTGATGGGCTTATCTTTCAGAAATCATTTGGCAAATGAGAAAAATTCAACCAATAATCTGAAAAACACCAAAATTTCCTGCTATTGTTAAAGAAAAATAGTATATTTAAGTTAGAGAAAGTCAATTTTTTAAATTAATTTATTTTTTATTGAAGGATAATTGCTTTACAGAATTTTGTTGTTTTCTGTCAAACCTCAGCATGAATTAGCCATAGGTATACATATATCCAACCTAGATAGCATATTCAAAAGCAGACACATTACTTTGCCAACTAAGGTCCATCTACTCAAGGCTTTGGTTTTTCCTGTGGTCATGTATGGATGTGAGAGTTGGACTGTGAAGAAGGCTGAGCACCGAAGAATTGATGCTTTTGAACTGTGGTGTTGGAGAAGACTCTTGAGAGTCCCTTGGACCGTAAGGAGATCCAACCAGTCCATTGTGAAGGAGATCAGCCCTGGGATTTCTTTGGAAGGAATGATGCTAAAGCTGAAACTCCAGTACTTTGGCCACCTCATGTGAAGAGTTGACTCATTGGAAAAGACTCTGATGCTGGGAGGGATTGGGGGCAGGAGGAGAAGGGGATGATAGATGATGAGATGGCTGGATGGCATCACTGACTCGATGGACGTGAGTCTGAGTGAACTCTGGGAGCTGGTGATGGACAGGGAGGCCTGGCGTGCTGCGATTCATGGGATCCCAAAGAGTCGGACATGACTGAGCGACTGAATAGAACTGAACTGATACATATATCCCATCCCTTTTGACCCTCCCTCCCCTCTTCTTCCTTATCTCAACCCTCTACATTGATACAGAGCTCCTGTTTGAGTTTCCTGAGCCATACAGCAAATTCCCATTGGCTATTTTACATAGGGTAGTATAAGCTTCCATGTTCCTCTTTTAATACATCTCACCCTCTCCTCCCCTTTCTCCAAGACACATGTATCCCATTGCTCATTGTAGCACTATTTACAATAGCTAGAACATGAAAGCAAGCTAGATGTACATTGACAGATGAATGGGTAAATAAGTTGTGGTACATATACACAATGGAACATTCAGTTCAGTTCAATCGCTCAGTCATGTCCAACTCTTTGTGACCCCATGAATCACAGCACGCAAGGCCTCCCTGTCCATCACCAACTCCCGGAGTTCACTCAGATTCACGTCCATTGAGTCCGTGATGCCATCCAGCCATCTCATCCTCTGTCATCCCCTTCTCCTCCTTCCCCCAATCCCTCCCAGCATCAGAGTCTTTTCCAATGAGTCAACTCTTTGCATGAGGTGGCCAAAGTACTGGAGTTTCAGCTTTAGCATCATTCCTTCCAAAGAAATCCCAGGGCTGATCTCCTTCACAATGGACTGGTTGGATCTCCTTGCAGTCCAAGGGACTCTCAAGAGTCTTCTCCAACACCACAGTTCAAAAGCATCAATTCTTCAGTGCTCAGCCTTCTTCACAGTCCAACTCTCACATCCATACATGACCACAGGAAAAACCATAGCCTTGATTAGATGGACCTTTGTTGGCAAAGTAATGTCTCTGCTTTTGAACATGCTATCTAGGTTGGTCATAACTTTCTTTCCAAGGAGTAAGCGTCTTTTAATTTCATGGCTGCAGTCACCATCTGCAGTGATTTTGGAGCCCAAAAATATAAAGTCTGACACTGTTTCCACTGTTTCCCCATCTATGTCCCATGAAGTGATAGGACTGGATGCCATGGTCTTCTTTTTCTGAATGTTGAGCTTTAAGCCAACTTTTTCACTCTCCACTTTCACTTTCATCAAGGGGCTTTGAGTTCCTCTTCACTTTCTGCCATAAGGGTGGTGTCATTTGCATATCTGAGGTTATTGATATTTCTCCCGGCAATCTTGATTCCAGCTTGTGTTTCCTCCAGTTCAGCATTTCTCATGATATACTCTGCATAGAAGTTAAATAAGCAGGGTGACAATATACAGCCTTGATGAACTCCTTTTCCTATTTGGAACCAGTCTGTTGTTCCATGTCCAGTTCTAACTGTTGCTTCCTGACCTGCATACTGATTTCTCAAGAGGCAGATCAGGTGGTGTGGTATTCCCATCTCTTTCAGAATTTTCCACAGTTTATTGTGATCCACACAGTCAAAGGCTTTGGCATAGTCGATAAAGCAGAAATAGATGTTTTTCTGGAACTCTCTTGCTTTTTCGATGATCCAGGGGATGTTGGCAATTTGATCTCTGGTTCTTCTGCCTTTTCTAAAGCCAGTTTGAACATCAGGAAGTTCACGGTTCACATATTGCTGAAGCCTGGCTTGGAGAATTTTGAGCATTACTTTGCTAGCATGTGAGATGAGTGCAATTGTGCAGTAGTTTGAGCATTCTTTGGCATTGCCTTTCTTTGGGATTGGAATGAAAACTGACTTTACCCGTCCTGTAGCCACTGCTGAGTTTTCCAAATTTGCTGGCATATTGAGTGCAACACTTTCACAGCATCATCTTTCAGGATTTCAAATAGCTCAACTGGAATTCCATCACCTCCACTAGCTTTGTTCGTAGTGATGCTTTCTAAGGCCCACTTGACTTCACATTCCAGGATGTTTACTCAGCCATAAAAAGGAATGCATTTGAGTCAGGTTTAATGAGGTGGATGAACCTAGAACCTATTATACAGAGTGAAGTAAGTCAGAAAGAGAAAGATAAATATCATATTCTAGTGCATATATATGGAATCTAGAAAATTGGTAATGAAGAATTTATTTACAGGGCAGCAATGGAGAAAGTCGAATTTTAATGAATCAGCAATGGTGAGCTAAAATTTGAACTCAGGTCCTTTCTATTCACAATCTCATGCTCTTTTCCTTCAATATTTGTGTTCCTGTATATACCATAAAACACTTTGTACCTACCCTGTATCTGAGACATTTTCTTGTTATTGGCCCAGAAATAATACTGTAGGAGAAAGGTTTCCTAAGCAATAGCTATTAGGAATTGGAAAAAAAAAAAAAAAAACACTTGGGCAGTTTAGGGCATATTCAAACCTTTGGAAATTATTTTAAAGATTCTTATGATTTTGTGTCGGTTTGCTGTGGCAAAATGGAACTTTTTGTTCTGAGACTAAAGATGTGTGTGTGTGTGTGTACATGCAAGTGTGCATATGTGTACATGCACCTTTAGACTATCTCAGGCATCAAAGCATTGTTATGTGTTAGACAGATTAACTGGAAGCACACAGCATCAGGTTCTCTCTAAGTAGCAGGTGTAGGAAGCAGAGTCAGAATTCTGGCATCCCAAACAGCAGCTCTGTCCCTAGCCTTCTAGTTTTCTTGGAAACCTTTTTTGCACAAGCATTTATAAATCATTTTTTACTGTTGAATCATTAGGATAAGTATTTGTTGATAGACCCATGGTGAGTAATTAATAGTGTTAGTATAGTGGTTTGTTGATTCAATTGCTATCCACATTATGAAGCTGTTACATCTGGCTGACAAAATGTTAAATTGTGCCTTTCCAAGGCTAATTGTTTATTTTTAGCAACTCCTTGAAAATGATAATGACTAACATTTATTGAGACTGTCTTATGTGCTAGGCACTGTGTTAACCACTTTATATAAATTATCCCATAAGAACTTTATGAGTTAGCTATTGCTTGTCCCACTTTAATGATGAGAAGATGGAAGCATAGGTGTATACCTAGTGGGTCAGGGAGTTTGGAGACCTCCTGCTTAACCATTATCTTGAAGGGTTGAGAATTTTAAGGAGGGTTACTGTAGCTCCAGTGGTCATGTATGGATGTGAGAGTTGGATTGTGAAGAAAGCTGAGCACCGAAGAATTGATGCTTTTGAACTGTGGTGTTTGAGAAGACTCTTGAGAGTCCCTTGGACTGTAAGGAGATCCAACCAGTCCATTGTGAAGGAGATCAGCCCTGGGATTTCTTTGGAAGGAATGATGCTAAAGCTGAAACTCCAGTACTTTGGCCACCTCATGCGAAGAGTTGACTCATTGGAAAAGACTCTGATGCTGGGAGGGATTGGGGGAAGGAGGAGAAGGGGAAGACAGAGGATGAGATGGCTGGATGGCATCACTGACTCGATGGACGTGAGTCTGAGTGAACTCTGGGAGTTGGTGATGGACAGGGAGGCCTGGCGTGCTGCGATTCATGGGGTCACAAAGAGTCGAACACGATTGAGTGACTGAACTGAACTGAACTGTAGCTCAGGTTACTTAGGTAAAAAAGAAAGAAGAGAGAATCAATAGAAATCTAAAGATACATTCCCAATATTTTTTGAGTGGTAGTAGAAGTACTTTTTTTAAATAGACTTCAGTAATTGCATATTTCTTTCCTTACAGATTCTTCATTTCAGATGACTCTGTATTAGTGTTCATGGAAATTGCATTATTCTTGCTGTATTAATGAATGTTTTGATTTAGTGGAAATGTTTTAGAAAACTATCACTAGAGATTATCCAAGTGAGTTCCTGGTGAAAAATATAAATATCATGAATCTCCTGAGGAACATTCCAATTTTTCTCAACCCTACATATCTTTCTCTGGGTTCCAAACATGTGCATCTAACTTTCTACTTTCCATTTCCATTTGGATGCCTAATTGGCATATTCATCTTAGTTTGTCACAAATAAAGCATCTATTTCCCTCTCTTTTTCTTCCCCAAACATTAAATGCCATCACTTAGGTGCTCAATCCATAAACTTACACCTAACCTTAATTCTTGTCTCTTCTTCATGTTTCCACATCCAATCAGCCTATCAAATAGACCTTAACCTTAGAATTATTTTAAAAATATCCATTTTTCTCCATGTCATTGTCTCAGAAACTATGTAATAGTCACCTCTTGATCTCCCTGTATCCCCTCTGGCCCTCACCCATGCCATTTACCCCAGAACAGTCAAGGGGATCTTCTAAAAGTGCAAATGAAAGCTTCTGGTCCAAGATAAAAGATTGAACATGTAAGTTTCCCCCTTGACCTTTCTAAGGCCACTTTGCAATGGAAAAGCATAAAAAATTCATTTGCCACCATAAAGCAAAGAGAAAGGGGCTAAAGTCATCAGTAACATAATGTTTCAACACATATCTGTAGACCTAAAGTAGTTGGGAGAGTATTGGTTGGTGTAGCAAATGGGAAGAGAAAGCTGAGAACTGCAGAACCCCACACAGACTCCTGACTCAGAGACACCTGGTGTGATGGGTTATTGGCATAAAGACAATTATGAACATCTGAAACTATCAACTAAGCATGCAGATGAAATAAAAGCAAGGCTTAGAACATTACTGCCAATGTATCCTCCCCTCACCCCACTTCTCCAGGAAGCTCCTTGAAGATTTAAATAAAGATAGAGGGGGAAAAAAATGAGAACCATAGGATACTGAATCTGACCCAGCAGAGTAATGAAGGGAAGGTTGAAGATGACAGCTGTTCATCGAGCCTAGAGAACAATCATGTCAGTGTTCAGCAGGAGGAGCAGAGGCGGTGGAACTGGAATGAAGGGAGACTTGGAAGATTTGCCGGAATCCCTGAGGTGGAGGTTAAAGTATTTGTGGGACATGATAAAGGCACACAGTACAAAGCAGAAAAATTGGAAACAAGGTGAAAAGTAAATGGCTATGAAAGGAAATGTTATTTTAGCATATTATTTGATTCTTCAATTGATATTATATGGTCACAGCAATGAGACATTTAAATTCTAAAATCTGCCTATAGACAAGGCATGGAAGGCTTATTATACTTGCAGATCAAAATGTAAATATGATCAATCTGACATTTTAAGTGTAACTTTGAAGGCAGAACCCAGGATGTGGAGGTAGGGTATAAGAGAATATAGAGGAGAGTAGAAGGAAAGGGGTGTAATATCCTAATCTTATCAAGTGAGGGGTCTAGAGAAAATATCGACATGTGATAGAATAAAAAGAAAATATTGAAGCTTAAAAGTTAATTATTAGGAGGATTTAAAAGAATGGTTAACTATTTATTTTTGAGATTGGGATGGCATTTTCCATAGTATAAATTGAGTCCTAATTTATCATTTGTAGGTGTGTGCTCAATCAAGTCTGACTCTGTGGCCCCATGGACTGTACTCGGCCAGGCTGCTCTGTTCATGGAATTTTCCAGGTAAGAGTACTGGAGTGGATTGCCACTTGCTACTCCAGGGAATCTTCCAGACTCATGGACTGAATCCGCGTCTCTTGCATCTCCTGCTTTGGCAGGTAGATTCTTTACCACTAGCACCAACCTGGGAAGCCCTAAATGATTGTCAGATTATTGTTAAATAATAAACTGGTGCAAATGTGTCCTGCAAGCCAAATAGACCTCCAGTATACATCAAGATGCATACAAAAGACCTGTGCTTAGCTACTGCCAAGCAAATTAGAAAAAGGGGATTATAAATCAGTTCAAGATGACCTGAAATGAAAGAGGGAATTTAAAACTAGATATAGATCATAGACCAGGGCCTACAGGCATAAGACAACTGCTGAGTGGAAGGTAAATATGTCCTGAGGCCCCTCACCTGGGACTAATATCAGGAATGCTGGGTTTTTGGAGGAAACTGGCAGTGCTTCCAAACCACATAGCAGAATTAACCCAAACTGACTTTAGACAGGTCTGGTACACGACATGGAAATGATTGATATGAGAAAGAGGGAGAGATGAGGTCCACAGGATCCTAAAAATGCAAGAGCTTCACATGGGCAGGCATCTGGATGAGGATTTTACGAGAGAATCAGAGGTATCTGCTAAGACCACAGGAACTGAGGGGAGGCTGAGTGAACAGGGCTGTGCCATTGGCCAATAATGAATGGATCACAGGATCATCAGCAGAGCATGCTCATAGAATGCGCAATGATGGGGCTAGGCCACCGCACTCCAAAGGAGCAGCAGATGGGTGGGTATACTTATACAAATGCGCAGATGAGTTATAAGGGAAGAAAAGGGATAGCCGTATCATATTCCCATCCAACTGCAATGTGAGATAATTTATCACTGTCCTCCATTATGGATGGAGGTTTGCAACATTGTACAGGAGGTGGTGACCAAAATCATTCCAAAGAAAAATAAATGCAAGAAGGTAAAATGGTTGTCTGAGGAGGCCTCACAAATGGTTGAGAAAAGAAGAGATGCAAAAGGCAAAAGAGAAAGGGAAAGATATACCAATTGAATGTAGAGTTCCAAAGAATAGCAAGGAGAGGTAAGAATGTCTTCTTAAGTGAACAATGCAAAGAAATAGAGGAAAATAATAGAATGGGAAAGACTAGACATCTCTTCAAGTTAGAGATACCAAGGGAACATTTCACACAAAGATGGGTATAATAAAGGACAGAAACAGTATGGACCCAACAGAAGCAGAAGAGGTTAAGAAGAAGTGGCAAGAATACACAGAACTATACATAAAATGTCTTAATGAAACAGATAACCACCTTGGTGGGATCACTCACCTAGAGCCAGACATCCTGTAGTGTGAAGTCAAGTGGGCTTTAGGAAGCATTACTATGCATAAAGCTAGTGGAGGTGATGGAATACCAGTTGAGTTATTTCAAATCCTAAAAGATGATGCTGTGAAAGTGCTGCACTCGATATGCTAACAAATTTGGAAAACTCAGCAGTGACCACAAGACTGGAAAAAAATCAGCTTTTATTCCAATACCAAAGAAGGGCAATACCAAAGAATGTTCAAACTACCACACAATTGCACTCTATTCACATGCTAGCAAGATAATGCTCAAAATTCTTCAAGCTAGGCTTCAACAATACATGAACTAAGAACTTCCAGATGTACAAGCTGGATTTGGAAAAAGCAGAGGAACCAAAGACCAAATTGCCAGCATCCTTTGGATAATAGGAAAAACAAGTGAATTCCAAATAAATATCTACTTCTGCTTCATTGACTACACTAAAGCTTTTGACTGTGTGCATCACAACAAACTGTGGAAAATTCTTAAAGAGAAGAGAATACCAGACCACCTTACCTGTCTCCTGAGAAACCTGCAGCAAGTCAAGAAGCAACAATTAGAACTGAACATGAAACAATGGATTGGTTTAAAATTGAGAAAGGAGTACATCAAGGCTGTATATTGCCACCCTGCTTATTTAACTTATATGCGGAGTACATCATGCAAAATGCAAGGCTTGATAAATCACAAGCTGGAATTAAGATTGCTGGGAGAAATATCAGTAACCTTAGATGTGCAGATGACACCACTGTAATGGCAGAAAATGAAGAGGTAGTAAAGAGCCTCTTGATGCAGTTTAAAGAGGAGAGTGAAAAAGCTGGCTTAAAACTCAACATGTAAAAAACTAAGATCATGTCATCCAGTCCCATCACTTCATGAAAAATAGATGGGGAAAAAGTGGGAATAGTGACAGACTTCAGTTTCTTGGGCTCCAAAATCACTGTGGCCAGTGACTGCAGCCATGAAATTAAAGGATACTTATTCCTTGGAAGAAATGCTATGACAGACCTAGACAGTTTATTAAAAAGCAGAGACCTCACTTTGCCAACAGAGGTCCATATAGTCAAAGCTATGATTTTTCCAGGGTCATGTATGGATGTGAGAGTAGGGCCATAAAGAAGGTTGAACACTGAAGAATGATGCTTTTGAACTGTTGTGTTGGAGAAGACTCTTGAGAGTCCCTTGGACAGCAAGGAGATCAAACCAGTCAATCCTAAACTAAATCAATCCTGAATATTCTTTGGAAGGACTAATGCTGAAGCTGAAGCTGCAATTTGGCCACCTGATTTAAAGAGCTGACTTATTGGAAAAGACCCTAACGCTGGGAAAGACTGAAGGCAGGAGGAGAAGGGGATGACAGAGGATGAGATGGTTGAATGGCATCATCTACTCAATGGACATGAGTTTGAGCAAGCTCTGGAAGATGGTGAAGGACGGGAAATCCTGGTGTGCTGCAGCCCATGGGTGGCAAATCATCAGACAAGTCTGAGAGGCTGAACAACACCACCATTATCATTATTATCATTGCTACCCAGGATGAATTACAAAGGGAAATTGAGTCCTTGAGAGAGAAGCCGACTTCTCTTATGGGCAACAGCTTTCAGAGAGGCTGAGGATACAGGATTAATTTTAGCTAAGGACCGGAGATTACAAAATGCACTGTGAGCAAGTCCAGGCTTATATCTCAATCAAACAATGGGGAAAATGGAAGTTTTGCTCAGTCTTCCAATGTCTCCTAGAAGGTGGCAGAAAGAGGAAGGTGTTCGGGGGAGATGGAAAGAAGACCTAGGCCTCATGGTTGTCTGCTGGCACACTGCTTGGACTCTGTTTCTGAGGGTAGGAGAGGAATTCTGACCTCGCTGGAAAGAGTCAGGTGTAGTCTGGGTTATCTGAGATGGTTAGTGGTGATATAGGTCCAAGCCAGCCTGTAATGGTATTTCTAAAATTTTGCTAGCTCGTGCTTCACATTAAAAAAACAAAACAAAACAAAACAAACTATTCCTGATCTCACAATCTGGTTAAGTTTCTATCCCATGAGATCATACTTAGCCTCAGTGAAGACCTTGACCATGGAAGGCTGTAGCCTCCCAATGTGAAAACAATCATCTCTGTAGACACAAAACTGTTCTTCTTTAATGAAAGAAAAGAAGATAGGCATGCAGATTTTCCAGAAAAGATAGAAGAGACAGGAGGCCTGTAATTACTCTTCCCTGAAGGTGGAATATTTTGATCGCTAAATTATGCTGTCTGGGATATTTTTAACTTTCTCAGTTAAAATACTTTCTTAGTTGACTCTGCTATTCTGGAAGGACATAGAGGTGAGGTCACAAATAAAAAGACAGACAAGTCTTCTCTGGGATTCATCAGGCATCATCAAGGAGTCAACTTGAGTGCTAGGCGAATATCCTGTTGCTAAGTAGGACTTGGCCCCTTCAGAATTAAGAAAGGGATATTATGCAGAGTTGATGATCCAGGAGTGTGGCTGGGGCTAGGGCCATATTTGTTCATATGACTCAGTATACCAAACATGTCTTAGGCAGACTCATTCAAAAGAAGGGGAAAAAAATACACACATACATACACACACCCCCCTGCCACACACACACACCTCCACTATACACACACATATACTGCTCTCAAGAGGCCACCCACAGTCAGTGATGAATTTCCAGGACCCAAACTAACTGCCTTGGAATTCAATTAAAATGCTCTGTCTTGCTAAAAACTTGGTATGTGTGAACTGGGTGTCACTCTGCTTCCCAGAGTTGTTGAGAGACAAGGGTGTCCCCATGGGCCAAGGATGCTCAGCCAAGTCTGAAAAGGTCCAGGCTGGACAGTGAAAGAAAAGCTGTCTTATTTGAAAGTGTTTGCTTCTTAATCAGACTGGGATGTTCCCTAGAACATTGGAAATATCCAAGATCTTTTGAGGTACTGGGGAATTGAAAAGTACAAAGAACATGAAAGAGATAGAAAAGAGACAGAAAAAAAATGTCCTGAGATTATTCACAAAATAATAATAGACAAGAATTATGATTTCAAATATTTCAAAGGCTTATGATAGTGGGATGCTGAATTATACAGCTGAGGTTCAAGTCATGGCAGAATGTCCTGGACCCAGAAGACTGAGATGAAGAGATATCTTTAGCACTGGGCAAAGATCAAGAGTCAGAACATAGAAGAACATCCAGGATTCTGTTACTTCGGGCTCATAGGAATGTGAAACCAAAAATGGAATCCAAATGATGAAGTCAGTACAAACTGCAAAGGATAGTCTAGAAATTAAGATAAGTCCTAATTTCTCAAGGACAATCCCATTTTATACCTATAATTTCAGCTCAGTTTTGCATTTCCTTTGAAATTTTCATTTTCAACTGTTATTATTAATGTTTACATTAAAATAACTTGGGATAGATTTCAAGAACTATGTTTTATATTTCTAGCTTCTGTTAGGTTCTCATTTATTAATGTGTGAGATACATGGGCACCAAACATAGTTCTCAGTTTAATTCATCATTATGTTTGAAAAGAAACCCATAATAACCCATCTTTCTTTTCCCAATTTATTTATGTTTCCCCAAAGAAGATCCTGAGAAAATGATTCACATGCAAGTAGCTCCTTTGGAGGTGAAGAAAAACACAAGCACAGGAGAAGGGGTCATGAAACAAGAATGGGAAAGCAGCAAATAAAGGGACAGAATCAAGCCAGCTACTTCTGAAGGCGACTGAAGCTTAATTGAGCCAAAAAACCGCTTGGAGCCAATGTAAAAGAATTGTATAAAGTGACTTTCCCACTTACTGTTTGAGACAGTTGTGTTGTTTATACTCTGACTAGGATCAGTCATTGGTTGAGGACTTCTTACAAGGGACAGTAATTCCCTAGCACTTATGAGTTACACTAGAGACAGCAAACCAAGCTTTGGTAATTTAAATTAAAAAAAGAAAGAAAGAAACTTTAAGAAAAGGAATACAGGTAACTACTACCATACACCAAAGTGATAAAGGCAAAGAATTATGGATTAGACACTGGCAGCATTCCATGTAAACCTGCTTAATGATAATATTCATCATGTTTATCTAAATACCACCTGTTCTAGATTACTCTTATCTTGAACCAGAACTTCTGCTAAGCTAGTCTAGGTTGTTTGATTGGTAGGGTAACCAGATCTTCACCCTGAGATGACTAAACTCCTGGTTGTACCTTTGTCAGACCAGGGCTGTTGCACTGTACAAAAATGGTTCCCACTGGAGATCAAAGCACCATTGTATGTGCTAGCTCATGCCCCAATCACTAATGCTGAAGAAGCGGAAGTTGAATGGCTCTATGAAGACCCATAAGACCTTCTAGAACTAACACCAAAAAAAAAAAAAAAGTTTTTTTCATCATAAGGGTCTGGAATGCAAAAGTAGGAAGTCAAGAGATACCCCCTTAGAGTACAAAATGAACCAGGGAAAAGGCTAAGAGAGTTTTGCCAAGAGAATGCACTGCACCCTATAGCAAACACCCTTCTCCAACAACACAAGAGAGGACTCTACACATGGATATCACCAGATGGTCAATACCGAAATCAGATCAACTATATTCTTTGCAGCCAAAGATGGAAAAGCTCTATACAGTCAGCAAAAACAAGACTGAGAGCTAACTGTGGCTCAGAGCATGAACTCCATATTGCAAAATTCAGACTTAAGTTGGAGAAAGTAAGGGAAACCCTTTTATACTGTTCATGGGGGTTCTCAAGAATGCTGAAGTAGTTTGCCATTGCCTTCTCCAATGGACCACATTTTGTCAGAACTCTTCACCATGACCCGTCTGTCTTGGGTGGCCCTGCAAGGCATGGCTCATAGTTTCATTGAATTAGGCAAGGCTGTGGTCCATGTGATCAGTCTGGTTGAAACTGAAGTGAAAGTGAAAGTCATCCAGTCATGTCCGACTCTGCAACCCCACAGATTATACAGTCCATGGAATTCTGTAGGCCAGAATACTGGCCTTCTCCAGGGGATCTTCCCAACCCAGGGGTCGAACCCAGGTCTCCTGCATTGCAGGTGGATTCTTTACCAACTGAGCTGTCAGGGAAGCCCTTCAGTTTGGTTAGTTTTCTGTGATTGTGGTTTTCATTCTGTCTGCCCTCTGATGGATGAATATAAGAGGCTAGTGCAAGCTTCCTGATGGGAGGGACTGGCTTTGAGGGAAACTGGGTCTTCCTCTGGTGGGTGGGGCCATGCTTAGTAAATCTTTAATCCAAGTTTCTGCTGATGGTTGGGGCTGTGTTCCCCTCCCTCCCGCCCTGCAGCCCTCAAGCCAAATTATGGTAGGGGAAATGGCAGTAATGGCAACCTCCTTCAAAAGGACTTGTGCCGGCATGCCAGGCCTCCCAGGACTGTTGCAGTCAGTGCCCCTGACCACTCGGCAGGCCACTGTCGACCCATCCACCAGAGACTCCTGGACACTCACAGGCACGTCTGGCTCAGTCTCTGGTGGAGTAACTACTCCTTTCTCCTGGTCCTGGTGTGCCCAAGGTTTTGTTTGTGCCCTCCAAGAGTCTGTTTCCCCAGTCCTGAGGAAGGTCTGTAATCAAATCCTGCTGACCTTCAAAGTCAGATTCCTTAGGGATACTCAGTCCTTTTGCCTGATCCCCAAGTTGAGAAGTCTGTTGTGGGCCCTAGAACTTCTGCAACAGTGTGAGACCTTCTTTGGTGTGATTGTTCTCCTGTTTGTGAGTCACCTGCCCAGTGGCTCTGTAGTGGAGCTCATGGCAACCTCCTTCAAGAGGACGTATGTGACACTGCGCCTACCCAGACTGCTGTTGCCAGAGCCTCTGTCTCCACGGCAGGCCACTGCTGACTCGTGCCTCCACAGGAGCCCCTCAAACACTCAAGCCAGACCCAGGTCTGGCTCAATCTCATGTGGGGGTCACCTGAGACCCTTTCACATGTGAAAGGTCCCTTGGTCCTGCTACACACAAGGTTTTGTTTGTGTCCTCTGAGCATTTCTGGTGTGTATGAGGTTTGATTTTAAACGTGATTGCACCCATCCTACCATCTTGTTGTGGCTTCTCCTTTGTCCTTGGTCACAGGTTTTTTTTTTTTTTTTTGTGGGTTCCAAAATTCTCTTCTCTATGGTTGTTCAGCAGCTAGTTCCAGCTTTACAATCTGGAAGCTGTCAGTTCATGTACTGTTGAAGTCTAGCTTAAAGGATTCTGAGCATCATCTTGCTAGATGTGAAATGATAGCAATTGTGTGGTAGTTTGAGCTTTGTTTGGCATTGCCCTTCTTTGGGATTAGAATGAAAACTGACCTTTTCTTGTCCTGTGGCCATTGCTGAGTTTTCCAAATTTGGTGGTGTATTGAGTGCAGCACTTGAAGGGAAAACTACTAGGCCATTCAGGTATGAGCTAAATCGAATCCTTTATGATGATACACTGGAAATGACAAATACACTTAAGGGATTAGATCTGATAGACAGAGTGCTTGAAGCTCTATGGACAAAGTGGTGATCAAAACTATCCCCAAGAAAAAGAATTACAAAAAGGCAAAATGGTTTTCTGAGGAGGCCTTACAAACAGCTGAGAAAAGAAGAGAAGCAAAAGGCAAAGGAGAAAATGAAAGATATACCCATCTGAATGCAGAGTTCCAAAAAATAGCAGGAGAGATACAAAAGCCTTCTTAAGTGAACAAAGCAAAGACATAGAGGTAAACAATATAATGGGAAAGACTAGACATCTATTAAAGAAAATTAGAGATACCAAGTGAATATTTAATGCAAAGATGGGTACAATAATGGACAGAAATGATATGGACCCAACAGAAGCAGAAGAGGTTAAGAAGTGGCAAGAATACATAGAAGGACTATACAAAAAAGATTTTAATGACCGAGATAACCACAATGGTGGGACCACTCACCTAGAGCCAGACATCCTGGAGTATGAAGTCAAGTAGGCCTTAGGAAACACTACTATGCACAAAGCTAGTGGAGGTTTTGGAATTCCATCTGAGCTATTACAAATCCTAAAAGATGATGGTGTTAAAGTGCTGCACTCAATACGCCAGCAAATTTGGAAAACCAGCAGTGGCTACACAGGACTGGAAAAGGTCAGTTTTCATTCCAATCCCAAAGAAAGGCAATGACAAAGAAAGTCCAAACTACTGCCCAATTGCACTCATTTCACAGGCTAAGAAATTAAAGCTCAAAGTCCTGTAAGCTAGACTTCAACAGTGCATGAACTGAGAACTTGCAGAGGTACAAGCTGGATTTAGAAAAGACAGAGGAACCAGAGATCAAATTGCCAAGATCTGCTGGATCATAGTAAAAGCAAGGGAATTCCAGGAAAACATCTACTTCTGCTTCTTTGACTACTCTAAAACATTTGACTGTGTGGGTCACAACAAGCTGTGGATAATTCTTAAAGGGATGGGAATACCAGACCGCCTTACTGCCTCTTGAGAAACCTGTATGCAGGTTAAGAAGCAACAGTTAGAACTGACATAGAACAATGGGCTGGTTCCAAATTGGGAAAGGAATATGTCAAGGCTGTATATTGTCACTTTGCTTATTTAACTTACATGCAGAGTACATCATGCAAAATGTCAGGTTGGATGAAGCTCAAGTTGTAGTCAGGATTGCTGGGAGAAATATCAATAACCCCAGATATGCAGATGACACCACCGTTAAGGCAGAAAGTGAAGAGGAACTAAAGAGCCTCTTGATGAAGGTGAAAGAGGAAAGTGAAAAAGCTGAAAACTCAACATTTAAAAAAATAAGATCATGGCATCCAGTCCCACCACTTCATGGCAAATAAATGGGGGAAAAATGAAAACAGTGAAAAATTTCATTTTCTTGGGCTCCAAAATCACTGCAGATGGTGACTTCAGCCATAAAATTAAAAAGCACTTGCTCCTTGGAAGAAAAGACAAACCTAGAAAGCATATTAAAAAGCACTTTGCCAACAAAGATTCATGTATTCAAAGCCATGGTTCTTCCAGTAGTCATGTATGGATATGAAAGTTGGACCAGAAAGAAGAACTGATGCTTTTGAATTGTGGTACTGAGAGAAGACCCTCGAGAGTCCCTTGGACAGCAAGGAGATCAAACCAGTCAATCCTAAAGGAAATCAACACTGAATATTCATGCTGAAGCTGAAGCTCCCGTAGTTTGGCCACCTGATGCAAAGAGCCAATTCATTGGAAAAGACTCTTAATGTTGGGAAAGATTGAAGGCAGGAGGAGAAGAAGACGACCGAATATGAGATGACTGGATGGCATCACCAATTCAATGCACATGAGTTTGAGCATACTCCAGAAGTTAGTGAAGAACAGGAAATACTGGCATGCTGCAGTCCATGAGGTCACAAAGAGTCAACACGACTGAGCAGCTGAACAACAGCAACAAATATCCTAGTGAATCCCTTGCCTTCCAGATGCTACTCTTCCTGGTTCCCTTATATAGCAGCAATCCAATATTCTCATGATAATCAGTGTCTTTTTTTCTGGCAATGTATAAATAGACAGTAACTCATCATTTGTTTGTTGAGCTATTGACTAAAGAGCCCAAAACAACCAAGTAAGAGTTGTGACTTGAGAATTAGTGAAACTCCTACCAAGTCTCCTTGTAAAAGCAGCTACTTCCTGGAAATTAATAGCTTTAGACTAACAAACTAAACTTGCGGGATCAGATTTCACAAACTACCCAAGTGAACCTAGGAGGATGGTGAGAGGGCCCAGTAATACTTTTACCCTTTGATTTTCAGACTCATACCTATAGGATGCTAAGCAGCATAAAATAGTCATTATTTCAGTGTATATTCCAAATCTTGAAAGATAGTACCCCTAATTCTGGTACATTTAGGAGAAAATTCCAATATTCTATCAGTCCAACAGTTTCCAAGGCATATAGTTTCTGATAGCCTCAATGGATTTCATACCCCTGTAGGTCTCTTGACCAAAGGCAAAGTCAAAATTTGATGTGAGATAGAAAAAGCTGGCTTAAAACTCAACATTCAAAAACTAAGATCATGGCATTCCATTCCATTACTTCATGGAAAATAGATGTAAACCAATGGAAGCAGTGACAGGCTTTATTTTCCTGAGTTCCAAAATCACTACAGATGGTGACTGCAGCCATGAAATTAAAAAAAAAAAAAAATTGCTCCTTGGAAGAAAAGCTATGGCAGACCTAGACAGCATATTAAAAAGCAGAGACATTACCTTGCCAACAAAGATCTGTCTAGTTAAAGCTATGATTTTTCCAGTAGCAATGTACGGAAGTGATAGCTGGCCCATGAAAAAGGCCGAGCACCAAAAAACTGATGCTTTTGAACTGTGGTGTTGGAGAAGACCCTTGAGAGTCCCTTAGACTGCAAGGAGATCAAACTTGTCAATCCTAAAGAAAATCAACCCTGAATATTCATTGGAAAGACTGACGCTGAAGTTGAAGCTCCAATACTTTGACCACCTGATGTGAAGAGCCAACTCCTTAGAAAAGACCCTGATGCTCGGAAAGATTGAAGGCAGAAGGAGAAGGGGATCACAGAGGGTGAGATGGTTGGATGGCATCACTGACTCAATGTACATGAGTTTGAGCAAGCTCCAAAAGTTGGTGAAGGACAGGGAAGCCTGGTGTGTTGCAGTCCATGGGGTCACAGAGTCAGACATAACTGAGTGACTGAACAACAAAGTCAAGTTAGAGCAGCTCTCAAAATTGTTTGCATGTGCCTACAAGTTGAGTGTTTCTTTACATTTTTAAAGGGTTAAAAAAAAAACAAAAACAAACCAGAACATGTGATAGAGATCATAGGTGGCCCAAAAGTTTAAAATATTCACTCTCTGGCTCTTTACAGAAAAACCTTGCCAACCTATGATTGGATCACTAATTGTCAATTTTTTTAAGGAGGAAAATATTAATTTCTACTAAATGAAGTTTCATATGTGGTCCAATCCAAATGAAACAAATAGGGAGAACTGCTCTGGTTGGAGACCTGAGAGATTTTAGAATCCTGTTTCCTTAGCTTCCCTCTACCTTCTAATGCCTCAGTACCTCTTCAGTAGCTTGGGATCCACAGAATGTGTTTGAAAACATTGAGTTTAGAAAGTCTCTCAACTCTTCCAGTGTTAATATTAGTATATTGTTTTTTTATATTGGCTTACACTACTAAAAAACACTCTGGCCTCCCAAGAGCTAAATTTTGTTCAGTAATATAGTCTGGTAATTATTAACATATCCTGAGGGCATGAACAACCACAGAGCTCTAGTGAAGTCACAGAACACTGAGCAAAGCAATTAGATCTTTGCTCTCCTCCCCCAGGATTTTCTGTGAGCTTCCTGAAAGTGTCAATTTCACCCCTAAAACCAGCCTTGCTGAAGCTTAAACTACCCCCAGATAGGATCACTAACCTTTTGTTAGAGATAGGGCTGACTGACAAGAAGACCCAGCTTTGGGCTGGTCTTTTCATTTTGGGAAGCTTGCTTTTTTTAATATGAGAAATAAAGTTGTGCTAATGCTTTTCTGGAGAATTTCAAAACACAGAAATTAGGTCAAATGGGTATTTCTTCCTGCACTGTGCAACACTTCCTTCCTTGCCAAAACCAGAGACAAACATCAATTCCCCAGTTCAACGGGGTCCCACTTTTTCATTCTAAGGGGATAAGTTGTGCAACCTCTGAGAGTTATATAAAGTTTAGTTCAGCTGTCTTCCTGTCATATCCTTTGTAAAATGTGCCTCTGAGGTAATGGCCTATATCTCAAAGCCATAATCTGCCCAATGAGCCAAAACTTGTTCTTTCCTGGAACCCAGAAAGGAATGGGTGTGGAACTAATCCTCCTTTCCCATGCCCATTCCATATCCTGGAAATCCTAGTGTTCTCCCAAGATTTCCACAAATTCCCAAGGGAACTTAGATTTTTATGATTAACAATGGCTTTGACTTCCTGCCTCTCCCAATCTTATTCTCTACTCTGCCCCATGGTGGTTTCAAAAACAATAGAAGAATCAGCCAGAAATTAGTCCAGTCAAACATGGATATTTCTATTTCTCCTTTCAATTCTGTTGACTTGTTTATGCATTTGAAGCTCTACTCTTGGTTGCACACATATTTAGGATTTATACATACATATATGTATATATATATATATTGCTTATTTGAACCCTTTATCATTATGTATTCTTTTTTTAATTCCTGATAGTATTCCTTGCTCTAATTTCTACTTTGTTTGATATTAGTATACTTACCCTCACTCTGTTTTGCTAGTGTCTATTCCAGCTCTTTATTTTCAATGTATTTATGTCTTTACATTTAAATTGGGTTTCCTTTAGACAGCATAAAATTGGGTCTTGTTTTTTCATCCATTCTGGCAATCTCTGTATTTTAATTTGTGTATTTTGACTATTTACATTTAATATGATACAGATAGATTAAATCTATCATCTTGTCTGCTCTTTTCTATTTAGTTATCTGGGGTTTTTTTCTTTTTGTTTTTCTATATTTATGGCTTCCCTTGAGTTAGTTGAGCATTTTTTTTCACGATTTGATTTTATCTTGTCTCATGGCTCATTATCTATACATTTTTACTTAAATTTTTTGTTGTTCCTATGCTACAGTTTACAGTATGCAACTTTAATGAGTCTACCTTTAAGTGGAAACAGTGGCAGACCTTATTCTGGGGGCTCCAAAATCACTGCAGGTGGTGATTGCAGCCATGAAATTAAAAGACGCTTACTCCTTGGAAGGAAACTTACGACCAACCTAGACAGTATATTAAAAAGCAGAGACATTACTTTGCCAACAAAGTTCCGTCTAGTCAAGGCTATGGTTTTTCCAGTAGTCATGTGTGGATGTGAAAGTCGGACTATAAAGAAAGCTGAGTGCCGAAGAATTGATGCTTTTGAACTGTGGTGTTGGAGAAGACTCTTGAGAGCCCCTTGGACTGCAAGGAGATCCAACCAGTCCATCTTAAGGGAAATCAGTCCTGAATATTCATTGGAAGGACTGATGTTGAAGCTGAAACTCCAATACTTTGACCACCTGATGTGAAGAGCTGACTCATTTGAAAAGACCCTGATGCTGGGAAAGATTGAAGGCAAGAGGAACAGGGGACAACAGAAGATGAGATGGTTGGATGGCATCAACTCAATGGACATGGGTTTGGGTGGACTCCGGGAATTGGTGATGAATAGGGAGGCCTGGCGTGCTGCAGTCCATGGGGTCGCAAAGAGTTAGACACGACTGAGCGACTGAACTGAACTGAACCTTCAAATAATATGTCATTTCATATATAATTTAAGAAACATAGAGTATCTTATATTCCTTCCATTGATTTTTGCTCTATTAATGTCATAATTTACTTTTGCATTTGGTATATGGCTTCCCTAGTGGCTCAGCTGGTAGAGAGTCCACCTGCAGTGCAGGAGACCCGGGTTCAATCCCTGGGTTGGGAAGATCTTATGGAGAAGGGAAAGGCTACTCATTCCAGTACTCTGGCCTGGAGAATTCTATGGACTGTATCGTCCATGGGATCACAAAGTGCTGGACACGACTGAACTATTTTCACTTTCACAACACATTACATCTATTTTTCCTTTAGACAAATTAATTTTGAAAGTCATTAAATATAAGAGTAAATCTATTTTAACTTATCTTTATTTATTCTATTTTCAGGGCTCTTCCTTTCTTTCTGTTGATCCAAGTTTCTGTCTTATAACATGTCTTCTGCCTGCAGGAAAACTTCTTTGAATATATTTTGTAGAACATTAGGTCACAGAGATGAGGCCTCCTCCTCTTCCAGCAATAGCCTGTTACCCATACTAGCTTTCTTTTCCCTCAGGTGTGGGAGTTTTTCCTTTCTAGTCCTTTCCCTAGGTCTGGTGAATATTCACTAGTGTCTAAAGGGTGTTTTTGCCCTTCTTCACACAGAGTAAAACATTTGCTCTACAGTGAAAAGGAGAGAATGGTCTAGTAGACTTCTGTGACACTTCTTCATTGGCTGTTCTTCCCTTTCTTCACATTTATACCTTAAGGGACACTTTCACAGTATTCTTACTAGTCTTTTCTGAGAGCATGCAATGGGGTTCATGGAGAAAAACACAAGAGATTTCAGAATCCCCCATTTCTGCAGCTCACCAGTGGCTTTACAATCTCCTTTTGGTAGCCAGTTGCACCTTTCTTGCTAAGCAAATGCTAATAAGATAGGAAGAAACTGGGGGAGAACGGCAGTCATTGAGGAAAACAGGATAGGACAAAAACTGGTTAGAACAACTAGGCCCAAGAAGAGAGAAAATTCAACTTTTAGCACATCTTGAATCTCATTATATGCTCACAGTGATTCATTCAGTTCAGATCAGTGCAATCGCTCAGTCGTGTCTGACTCTTTGTTACCCCATGAACTGCAACAAGCCAGGCCTCCCTGTCCATCACCAACTCCAGGAGTCCACCCAAACCCATGTCCATTGGGTCGGTGATGCCATCCAACCATCTCATCCTCTGTCTTCCCCTTCTCCTCCTGCCCTCTATCTTTCCCAGCATCACAGTCTTTTCAAATAAGTCAGCTCTTCACATCAGGTGGCCAAAGTATTGGAGTTTCAGCTCAGCATCAGTCCCTCCAATGAACACCCAGGACTGATCTCATTTAGGATGAACTGGTTGGATCTCCTTGTACTCCAAGGGACTCTCAAGAGTCTTCTCCAAAACCACAGTTTAAAAGCATTAATTCTTTGGCGCTCAGCTTTCTTTATAGTCTAACTCTCATCCATATCCATACATGTCCACTGGAAAAAGCATAGCCTTGACTAGACGGGCCTTTGTTGACAAAGTAATGTCTCTGCTTTTTAACATGCTGTCTATGTTGGTCATAACTTTCCTTCCAAGGAGTAAGCATCTTTTAATTTCATGGCTGCAATCACCATCTGCAGTGATTTTGGAGCCCAGAAAAATAAAGTCAGCCACCGTTTCCACTGTTTCCCCATCTATTTGCCATGAAGTGATGGGACCAGATGCCATGATCTTAGTTTTCTGAATGTTGAGCTTTAAGCCAACTTTTTCACTCTCCTCTTTCACTTTCATCCAGAGGCTTTTTAGTTCTTCTTTACTTTCTGCCATAAGGGTGGTGTTATCTACATATCTGAGGTTATTGATATTTCTCCCAGCAATCTTGATTCCAGCTTGTGCTTCCTCCAGCCCAGTGTTTCTCATGATGTATTCTGAGTATAAGTTAAATAGGCAGGGTGACAATATACAGCCTCGATGTACTCCTTTTCCTACTTGGAAGCAGTCTGTTGTTCCATGTCCAGTTCTAACTGTTGCTTCCTGACGGGCATACAGGTTTCTTAAGAGGCAGGTCAGGTGGTCTGGTATTCCCATCTCTTTCAGAATTTTCCACAGTTTATTGTGATCCGCACAGTCAAAGGCTTTGGCATCGTCAATAAAGCAGAAATAGATGTTTTTCTGGAACTCTTTTGCTTTTTCAATGATCCAGTGGATGTTGGCAATTTGATCTCTGGTTCCTCTGCCTTTTCTAAAACCAGCTTGAACATCTGGAAGTTCACGGTTTGCGTATTGTTGAAGCCTGGCTTGGAGAATTTTGAGCATTGCTTTACTAGCGTATAAGATGAGCATTCTTTGGCATTGCCTTTCTTTGGGATTGGAATGAAAACACTTTTTCCAGTCCTGTGGCCACTGATGAGCTTTCCAAATTTTCTGGCATATTGAGTGCAGCACTTTCACAGCATCATCTTTCAGGATTTAGAATAGCTCAACTGGAATTCCATCACCTCCACTGACTTTGTTCGTAGTGATGCTTCCTAAGGCCCATTTGACTTCAGATTCCCGGATGTCTGGCTCTAGGTGAGTGATCACAACATCGTGATTATCTGGGTTGTGAAGATCTTTTTTATACAGTTCTTCTCTGTATTCTTGCCACCTCTTCTTAATGTCTTCTGCTTCTGTTAGGTCCATACCGTTTCTGTCCTTTATCGAGCCCATCTTCGCATGAAATATTCCCTTGGTATCTCTAGTTTTCTTGAAGAGATCTTTAGTTTTTCCCATTCTATTGTTTTCCTCTATTTCTTTGCATTGGTCGCTGAGGAAGGCTTTCTTATCTCTCCTTGCTATTCCTTGGATCTCTGCATTCAAATGGATATATCTTTCCTTTTCTCCTTTGCTTTTTGCTTCCCTTTTCTCACAGCTATTTGAAAGGCCTCCTCAGACAGACATTTTGCTTTTTTGCATTTCTTTTTATTGGGGATGGTCTTGATTCCTGTCTCCTGTACAATGTCACGAACCTTCATCCACATTTCATGAGGCACTCTGTCTATCAGATCTAGTCCCTTAAATGTATTTCTCACTTCTTCTATATAGTCATAAGGGATTTGATTTAGGTCATATCTGAATGGTCTAGTGGTTTTCCCTACTTTCTTCAATTTCAGTCTGAATTTGGCAATAAGGAGTTCATGATCTGAGCCACAGTCAGCTCCTGGTATTTTTTTTTTTTTTGCTGACTTTATAGAGCTTCTCCATTAGTGATTCATTAGAATATGCTAATGGAGAAGGCAATGGCACCCCACTCCAGTACTCTTGCCTGGAAAATCCCATGGACGGAGGAGCCTGGTAGGCTGCAGTCCATGGGGTCGCTAAGGGTAGGACACGATTGAGTGACTTCACTTTCACTTTTCACTTTCATGCATTGGAGAAGGAAATGGAAACCCACTCCAGTGTTCTTGCCTGGAGAATCCCAGGGACGGGGGAGCTTGGTGGGCTGCCATCTCTGGGATCGCACAGAGTCGGACAGGACTGAAGCGACTTAGCAGCAGCAGCAGAATATGCTAAATGACACAGTCACCAGAGCATTGATGGTTTTCCAAGTATGACCACAAAGGCCAAAAAATGGGTAGTGGCCCAATTCCTAGAAATCCCTGCCCCCTTCCCCAAA
This sequence comes from Bos javanicus, assembly GCF_032452875.1. NCBI lineage: Eukaryota > Metazoa > Chordata > Mammalia > Artiodactyla > Bovidae > Bos > Bos javanicus. Next base: position 7,939,035 of record NC_083886.1, on the reverse strand, counting down.
ATAATTAAAATATTCCTCCCACTCATTAGCTTATGAAATTACCCACCCCATAACTTGGGCTGCTTTCACTTTTGAAGAAGTTCTGCTTTCTGCCTATGGAATGTGCATCTCTTGAATAAGGTTGCTTTTGCTTTACTTGGGTTTTTTATTTATTTATTTATTTTTAAAATAAATTTATTTATTTTAATTGGAGGCTAATTACTCTACAATATTGTATTGGTTTTGCCATACATCAACATGAATCTGCCATGGATGTACACGTATTCCCCTCCTGAAACCCCCTCCCACCTCCCTCCCTGTACCATCCCTCTGGGTCATCCCAGTGCACTAGTCCCGGGCATCCTGTATCATGCATCGAACCTGGACTGGCGATTCATTTCACATATGATATTACACATGTTTCAATGCCATTCTCCCAAATCATCCCACCCTCGCCCTCTCCCACAGAGTCCATAAGACTGTTCTATAAATCTGTGTCTCTTTTGCTGTCTCTCATACAGGGTTATTGTTTCTGTCTTTCTAAACTCCATATATATGCATTAGTATCACTTCATGGGAAATAGATGGGGAAACAGTGGAAACAGTGGCTGACTTTATTTTTGGGGGCTACAAAATCACTGCAGATGGTGACTGTGGCCATGAAATTAAAAGACGCTTACTCCTTGGAAGAAAACTTATGACCAACCTAGATACAATATTGAAAAGCAGTGACATTACTTTGCTAACAAAGGTCCATCTAGTCAAGGCTATGGTTTTTCCTGTGGTCATGTATGGATGTGAGAGTTGGACTGTGAAGAAAGCTGAGTGCCAAAGAATTGATGCCTTTGAACTGTGGTGTTGGAGAAGACTCTTGAAAGTCCCTTGGACTGCAAGGAGAATCCAACCAGTCCATTCTGAAGGAGATCAACCCTGGGATTTCTTTGGAAGGAATGATGCTAAAGCTGAAACTCCAGTACTTTGGCCACCTCATGCAAAGAGTTGACTCATTGGAAAAGACTCTGATGCTGGGAGGGATTGGGGGCAGGAGGAGAAGGGGATAACAGAGGATGAGATGGCTGGATGGCATCACTGACTCAATGGACATGAATCTGAGTGAACTCCGGGAGTTTGTGATGGACAGGGAGGCCTGGCGTGCTGCAATTCATGGGGTCGCAAAGAGTCAGACATGACTGAGCGACTGAACTGAACTGAACTGATACTGTATTGGTGTTTTTCTTTCTGGCTTACTTCACTCTGTATAATAGGCTCCAGTTTCATCCACCTCATTAGAACTCATTCAAATGTGTTCTTTTTAATGGCTGAGTAATACTCCACTGTGTATATGTTCCACAGCTTTCTTATCCATTCGTCTGCTGATAGACATCTAGGTTGCTTCCACATCCTGGCTATTATAAACAGTGCTGCGATGAAGATCGGGGTACACATGTCTCTTTCAGTTCTGATATCCTCGGTGTGTATGCCCAGCAGTGGGATTGCTGGGGTTACTTTGGTTCATTCCTGAATTTTTTTCCTGCATGAAGCCAAGCACCATCACTTGGTGGTCAATCCCAGGGGCTCCTGTGTGTCCCAGGATATGATATTTCCCTCTCTTGCTTCATTAGCATGCCTCTGTCATGGTTGACATCCATCTCTCCTTATATTTTGGGACCAGTTGGTTGCCCTGAAAACTCAGTCCTCCTGTAGTGTCAAGAGAAGTCATGAAATTGTCCTTTTTTAAAATTAATTTATTTTTTAATTGAAGAAAAATTGTTTTTCAGAATTTTGTTTTTTTCTGTCAAACATCAACAAGAATGACCCATACGTATACATATGTCCCCTCCCTCTTGAAATTCTCTCCCATCTCCCTCCCCATCCCACCCCTCTAGTTTGTTACAGAGCCCTATTTGAGTTCCCTGAGTCTTACAGTAAATTCCCATTGGCTGTCTAGTTTACATATGGTAATATAAGTTTCCATGTTACTCTCTCCATACATCTCACTCTCTTATTCCTCTCCTCAACACCCGTATCCATAAGACTGTTCTCTATGTCTGTTTGTTCTTCGCTGCCCAATAAATAAATTTACCAGTTCTATCTTTCTAGATTCTATACATATATGTTATTATATGATATTTATATTTCTCTTTCTGACTCACTTCACTCTGTGTAATAGGCTCCAGGTTCGTCCCCTTCAATAGAACTGATTCAAATGCATTCCTATTCATGGCTGAGTTCCATTGTATATATGTATGATGGCTTCTTCATCCTTTTATCTGTCGATGGACATCTAGGTTATTTCCATGTTCTAGCTTTTGTAAATAGCACTGCAATGAACACTGGGGTACATGTGTCATTTTCAATTTTGTTTTCCTCATGCTACATGCCTAGAAATGGGATTGCTAGGTCATATGGTGGTTTTATTCCTAGTCTTTTAAGGAATATCCATACCATCCTCTATAGTAGATGTATCAATTTACATTCCCACCAGCAATGCAAGAAAGTTCCTTTTACTCCACACCCTCTCCAGCATTTGTTTGTAGACTTTTTGATGATGACAATTCTGACTGTTGTGAGGTAGTATCTCATTGTAGTTTTGATTTACATTTCTTTAATAATGAGTGATGTTGAACACCTCTTCATATGCTTGTTAGCTATTTGCGTGTCTTCTCTGGACAAATGTCTCTATTTAGGTCTTTTCCCCACCTTTTGATTGGGTTGTTTGTTTTTCTGATATTGAGTTGTATGATCTGCTTGTATATTTTGAAAATTAATCCTTTGTTAGTTGTTTCCTTTGCTAATAATTTCTCCCATTCTGAGCATTGTCTTTTCACATTCTTTGTAGTTTCCTTTGCTGTGCAAAAGCTTTTAGGTTTAATTAGGTCCCACTTTTAATTTTTGTTTTTATTTCCATTACTCTAGAAGGTGAGTCATAAAGGATCTTGCTTTGATATATGTCATCAAGTATTCTGCCTGTGTTTTCCTATAAGAGTTTTATACTTTCTGATCTTACATTTAGGTCTATAAGCTATTTTGAGTTTATTTTTGTGTATGGCATTAGGAGGAGATGTCTCTTGTGTTGTTGGAAGGGGGAGTTTGCTATGACCATCACCAGATGGCCAATACTGAAATCAGATTGATTAGATCAGTCGAAGATGGAAGAGCTGTATACAGTCAGTAAAACAAGACTGGGAGCTGACTGTGGCTCAGATCATGAACCCCTTATTGCAAAATTCAGACTTAAATTGAAGAAAGTAGGGAAAGCCTCTAGACGCTTCAGGTATGACCTAAAACAAATCCCTTACAATTATACAGTAGAAGTGATAAATAGATTCAAGGGATTAGATCTGATAGACAGAGTGCCTGAAGAACTACAGGCAGAGGTTCATGACATTGCACAGAAGGCACTGATCAAGACCATCTTCAAGAAAAAGAAATGCAAAAAGGCAAAAGGGTCTTCTGAGGAGGTCTTACAAATAGCTGAGAAAAGCAGAGAATCTAAAGGCAGAAGAGAAAAAGAAAGGTATAGGTGAGTGAAAAAGTTGGCTTAAAGCTCAACATTCAGAAAACGAAGATCATGGCATCTGGTCCCATCACTTCATGGGGAATAGATGGGGAAACAGTGGAAATACTGTCAGACTTTATTTTTGGGGGCTCCAAAATCACTGCAGATGGTGACTGCAGCCATGAAATTAAAAGACGCTTACTCCTTGGAAGGAAAGTTATGACCAACCTAGATAGCATATTCAAAAGCAAAGACATTACTTTGCCAACAAAGGTCTGTCTAGTCAAGGTTATGATTTTTCCAGTGGTCATGTATGGATATGAGAGTTGGACTGTGAAGAAGGCTTAGGGCTGAAAAATTGATGCTTTTGAACTGTGGTTTTGGAGAAGACTCTTGAGAGTCTCTTGGACTGCAAGGAAGGAGATCCAACCAGTCCATTCTAAAGGAGATCAGTCCTGGGTGTTCTTTGGATGGAATGATGCTAAAGCTGACACTCCAGTACTTTGGCCACCTCATGCAAAGAGTTGACTCATTGGAAAAGACCCTGAAGCTGGGAGGTATTGGGGGCAGGAGGAGAAGGGGACGACAGAGGATGAGATGGCTGGATGGCATCACCAACTCAATGGATGTGAGTTTGACTGAACTCTGGGAGTTGGTGATGGACAGGGAGGCCTGGCGTGCTGCAATTCATGGGGTTGCAAAGAGTTGGACACGACTGAGCAACTGAACTGAACAGAATGCAGCATTCCAAAGAATAGCAAGGAGAGATAAGAAAGCCTTCCTCAGTAATCATTGCCAAGAAATAGAGGAAAACAACAGGATGGTAAACACTAGAGATCTCTTAAAGAAAGTTAGAGATACCAAGGAAACTTTTCATGCAAAGATGAGCTCAATAAAGGACAGAAATGGTATGGACCCAACAGAAGCATAAGAAATTAAGAAAAAGTGGCAAGAATAAAACGGAAAAACTACACAAAAAAGATCTTATTGACCCAGATAACCACAATGGTGTGATCACCCACCTAGAGCCAGACATCCTAGAGTCCAAAGTCAAGTGGGCCTCAGGAAGCATCACTATGAATAAAGTTAGTGGCGATGATGGAATTTCAGCTGAGCTATTTCAGATCTTAAAAGATGGTGGTGTTAAAGTGTTGCATTCAATTTGCCAGCAAATTTGGAAAGCTCAGCAGTGGCTCCAGGACTGGAAAAGGTCAGTTTTCATTCCAATCCCTAAGAAAGGCAATGCCAAAGAATGTTCAAACTACAGCACAATTGCACTCATCTCACATTTTAGCAAAGTAATGCTCAAAAGCCTGTAAGCTATACTTCAACCAAGAGCTTCCAGACATTCAAGCTGGATTTAGAAAAGACATAGGAATCAGAGACCAAATTGCCAACTTTCACTGGATCATTGAAAAAGGAAAAGAGTTCCAGAAAAACATCTATTTCTGCTTTATTGACTACACCAAAGCCTTTGACTATATGAATCACAACAAACTGCAAAATTCTTGAAGAAATGGGAATACTAGATCACCTTACCTGCCTCCTGAGAAATCTGTATGCAGGTCAAGAAGCAACAGTTAGAACTGGACATGGAACAATAGACTGGTTCCAAATAGGAAAAGGAGTACGTCAAGGCTGTATATTGTCACCCTGCTTATTTAACTTATATGCAGTGTACATCATGGGAAGTGCTGGGCCAGATGAAGCACAAGCTGGAATCAAGATTGCCAGGAGAAATATCAATAATCTCAGATATGCAGATGACACCACCCTTATGGCAGAAAGTAAAGAAGAACTGTAGAGCCTCTTGATGAAAGTGAAAGAGGACAGTGAAAAATTTGGCTTAAAACTCGATATTCAAAAAACAAAGATCATGGCATCTGGTCCCATCACTCATGGCAAATTGATGGGGAAACAATGAAAAGAGTGACAGAGTTTGTTTTCTTGGGCTCCAAAATCACTGCAGATGGTGACTTCAGCCTTGAAATTAAAAGATGCTTGCTCCTTGCAAGAAAACTATGACCAACCTAGAAAGCATAGTAAAAAGAGAAGACATTACTTTGCCATCAAAGTTTGGTCTAGTGAAACCTATGGTTTTTCCAGTAGTCATGTATGGATGTGAGGGTTGGACCATAAAGAAAGCTGAGCACCAAAAAATTGATGCTTTTGAACTGTGGTGTTGGAGAAGACTCTTGGGAGTCCCTTGGACTGCAAAGAGATCCAACCAGTCCATTCTAAAGGAGATCAGTCCTGGGATTTCTTTGGAAGGAATGATGTTAAAGCTCAAAGTCCAATACTTTGGCCACATCATGCGAAGAGTTGACTAATTGGAAAAGACCCTGAAGCTGGGAGGGACTGGGGGCAGGAGGAGAAGGGGACAACAGAGAATGAGATGGTTGGATGGCATCACCGTCTCAATGGACGTGGGTTTGGGTGGACTCCAGGAGTTGGTGACGGACAGGGAGGCCTGATGTGTTGTGGTTCATGGGGTCACAAAGAGTCAGACACGACTGAGCTACTGAACTGACTGACTGCCATAGCTAGCACTTCCAAAACTGAATAATGGTGGTAGAGTGGGCACCCTTGTCTTGGTCCTGATCTTGGAGGGAATGCTTTCAGTTTTTCCCCATTGAGAATAATGTTTACTATGGCTTATCATATATGATGTTAGACTGAAAATGATGTCTTTTCAACTTGCTATATCCTCCAGTAAAAAGAAATTCAGTACTTTTATTTATTGTCTGCAAGTTAATTCCTGGAGGTATAAGACAGTCCTCCCATTTTACAATTAAGAAAATGGGTAAAAAAAAGTTCCGTGTATTGTGGGGTAGAGGATATAAGGAAGCAGATGAAAAAGTAGAAACAGGGTAGAAACCTACAGTTGTGCTGAGCCCAGATTTGTGTAGGTCTACTTAGCTGAGGCTTCCCAGGTGGCACTGGTGGTTAAGAACCCTCTTGCCAATACAGGAGATTCAAGCGACTCACACTCGATTCCTGGAGACGATCATGGCAACCAACTCCAGTATTCTTGCCTGGAAAATCCAAAACAGCCTGGCAGGCTGGAGTCCATGGGTCACACAGAGTCAGACCTGACTAAAGTGACTTAGCACACATGCACACACACATTTACCTGAGGAGGAATGATGAGAATGAGGATGGGGATGCTTACAATTAAGATAATGGAGGCATTAATGTATGTCTTTATTTTCTATATGTTTTATTTTTCACCACTCTTTTGCCTTTCCTTCTTTAGACAATGGCATTCAATGTCTCAGGGGCAAAATGCATATTTTAAAATCATTGCATTTTTGGCTTTTGAGCTTTAAAAGTAAAGGACAAAGAATAAGAGAAATATTTGGAGTAGGGAGAACTGATTTTATCCGTTGCTAAAATGCCATAAAATTAAGCTGGAAAGTGGGGAGGGAAGTTGATTCAGAGGGGCAATGAGAGAACTTGAGATGCAAATATTCAGAGAAATGGGCTCTTCCTTGGATTCCCTCATTTCGACTTCCAAACTGCCCTAGAAGTGCACAGAAACTCCAGTCGCATTGGTGATTCAAAACTGTTCCTTCTGTTTCTGCATGGCATCTGGGAAAGCAGTGGGGCCTTGCAGAACCCATATCCCAGCTAGGCCTAGGAGAAGTAGTGTAGAGATGGCACAGTGCCCCTGGGTACATTGAACTGAGGCATATTCCCAGAGTTCCGAACACCCCAGTGAGAAGCTGGAAGCAGTGAAACAATTTCCCGTGCCCACTAGGGAACCAGAGGCAGGCTCTTACATAAACCCAATGTGTTTCTTTGGTTCAGAGTAGCTCAGGACAGCTGCTCCTGAGTCCCCAAGGGTGGCAAGGAAGCTGAATGGGATGGAGTCTTGTGGTTTGGAATAGTGAAAAGTGAAAGTGGAGTCGCTCAGTGGTGTCCGACTCTGTGCAGCCCCATGGACTGCAGCCCACCAGGCTCCTCTGCCCATGGGATTTTCCAGGCAAGAGTACTGGAGTGGGTTGCCATCGCCTTCTCCATAGCAATGATTAGATTCATGATTGAAGGCTACTCAGATTACAACCTTCGAGGATAAAGTGTAAATAGTTAATAACCAAGAACTAATGAGATGTCCCCTCATACCAAGCTAAGGCACCCCACAAGTCCCTAGAAAGCAGATGTATCCTGAAGAAAAGGAAGTTGGATGGGGACTGAATTAACTTGATTTTCTTTTTTTGTCAAGTGGTAGAATATATCCTCTTAAGAGAAGTTGAGTCATATAAAAATATATAAATTACTGTTCTTGCCACTAATTCTGTTGACCAAGTTTCTTACTTGTTAAGATTTTAATGACATTATTTATTACACTTCAACTATGTTCCAGGCATCTAGCTAAGCACATTATTTAATCCTCTCAGCAAACCTGAGAAGTAGATCTTATTACCATCTGTATTTGAAAAACTTTGGCTTATTGAGGTTAAGTTAGTTACCCAATATTTCACAGCTACTAATTGGCAAGGCTGGAACTCAACAACCACGAAGGTACTCTTTTCCTTTCCTTATTTTCCTTTTTAAAAAAATTAAAGTAGAGTTGATTAAAAACATTGTGTAGCTCCATGTGTACAGCCAAGTGGTTCAGTTACACATATACACATATATTTCTCCATTGCATATTATTACAAGATATTGAATATAGTTTTCTATTCTATACAGTACATCCATGCTATTTATCTGTTTTTTATGTAGTAGTGTGCATCTGTTAGTCCCCTACTCCTAAATTCTCTCTCTCTCCCTCCCCTGGTTTTTCTCTTTGTAAGTATAAGCTTGTTTTCTATGCCTGAGATTCTGTTTCTGTTTTGTAAATAAATTAATTTGTATTATTTTTTAGATTCCACATATGAGTGATATCATATAATATTTATTTTATATGGCTTCCTGAGTGTATATATGTATGCTGCTAAGTCGCTTGCTTCAGTCGTGTTTGACTCTGTGCGACCCCAGAGACGGCAGCCCACCAGGTTCCCTCATCCCTGGGATTCTCCAGGCAAGAACACTGGAGTGGGTTGCCATTTCCTTCTCCAATGCATGAAAGGGAAAAGTGCAAATGAAGTCACTCAGTCGTGTCCTACCCTTAGCGACCCCATGGACTGCAGCCTACTAGGCTCCTCTGTCCATGGGAGTTTCCAGGCAAGAGTACTGCAGTGGGGTGCCATTGCCTCCTCCGGTATATATGTATACATACATGAAAATATTATACATGCAAAGGAATATTACTTAGTCATGAAGAAGAATAACATATTTTCATGTGCAGCAACATGATGGACCTGGAGGTTATCATACTGAGTGAAGAAAGCCCATACTCTTAGCCACCAGAACTTTAGAGCTCAACTATTCGTGGTCAGAGATAAATTTTCTTTCTCTTTCTTTTTTTTCCTGAGCTCAAGAATATAAAAATGTATTCCCTAAGATACTGTGTGCTGTGCTGTGCTAAGTCACTTCAGTCGTGTCCGACTCTTTGAGACCTTATGGACCATAGCCCACCAGGCTCCTCTGTCCATGAGATTCTCCAGATAAGAATACTGGAGTGGGGTGTCCTGCCCTCCATCAGGGGGTTTTCCCAACCCAGGGATCAAACCCGCGGATCTTATGTCTCTTTCATTGGCAGGTGAGTTCTTTACCACTAGCACCACCTAGAAAGCTGTAAGACACCATATTCCCTTCTATAAATTGCTCTAGCTTCTCTCGCCTAGTTCAAAACAAAATCATCACTTCAAATAATTTCAAGTATTATTTTGAACAAAATTATTTTCAGTTATAAAAAAATTTCTTACAGATATTGATAACCCCCAATATCATTTGCTATCACAGCTAAAAGGATTTTTTAATGTAATCTTTCACAGAAGTTCTCTAGCTTGGCAGAACTAGCATCATCTGAGAAATGGATAGAAATGCAAATTCTCAGGCCCAACTCTAGACCTCCTGACTCATAAACTCTGGAAGAGAAACTCATCAACCTGTTTTTATGAGCCCTCTAGCTGAGTTTGATGTATTGTGAGGCTCAAGAACAGCTGTTCTAGCTCAGCACCTTGCATGCTTAATGGCTCCCCTCATGGCTCAGATGGTAAAGAATCCACCTGCAATGCGGGAGACCTGCATCAAGATTCCATAGATCAGGGGTTAGCTCCACCCATTGGCTTCAGATGCTGGTTGAAAGTTCAAGTTGTCACATGTGTTTCTGACCTACTATCTATAAATCAGAACCCAGAGAGACCTGAGTTTGATTCCTGGGTTGGGAAGATCCCCTGGAAAAGGGAACAGCTACACACCCCAGTATTGTTATCTGGAGAATTCCATGGACAGAGGAGACTTGGCAGGTTACAATCCATGGGGTCGCAGATTCAGATGCGACTGGGAGACTTTCACTTCACTTCACTTCATCATGCACACACCATTTGAGATATACTGTGCACAGAATCTATAATTGTCCAGAGGTGAACTTGGAAAGATTGGTGGGGCCTCTTTGGGTTTACTGGACCCAATTTCAATGTGTGGAGGGGGTCCCCTCACTGACAAACAGTTTTTGCGATACCAACTGGGTGTCTAACAATTCAAATCATTCTGGCACTACCTACCTGGAGGCAGCATCAGATTCCATAGATCAGGGGTTAGCTCCACCCACTGGCTTCAGATGCTGGTTGAAAGTCCAAGTTGTCATATGTGTTTCTGACCTACTATCTATAAATCAGAAGTTTCCATGATGGCATTTTTGAGTTTGATTTATTTGCTAGAACAACTCATAGAAATAAGAGAACTATTTTACTTACTAAATTCATTATAAAAGGATTTAACTCAAGAACTATCAGATGGAAGAGTTGCATAGAGCAAAATATGGGGAAAGGGCCAGAGCTTTTATGTTCCCTCCAAGTGTCACTCTCCCTAAATCTCCGTGTGGTCACCAACCTGGAAGTCACCAAATCTTGTTTGGGTTTCTATGGATAGCTCATTACATAGCCATGATTGATGAAATTATTGTTCATTGATAACTGATTCAACCTCCAACCCTTCTCCCCTCTCTGGAAGCCAAGGGGTTGTGACTGAAAGTTACAACCCTTAATCATGCCATTGGTTCCTCCGGCAACCAGCCCCCATCCTTAGATGGGATCCAAAATTTACTTGATTAACACAACAAAAGACACCTTTACCCTCCCACACTTAGAAAATGCCAAGGGTCTTAGGCGCTCTTGGCTAGAAACTGAGATGAAGACCAAATATAGAGGGTCCCAATTAATGATTTTTCGACTTTAAGATGATCAACAAGCATTTGGTAGAAATCAAACTTCAAATTTTGAAATTTGAGCTTTTTCTGGGCCAGCAGTTCTCAGCACAATACACTTTCCTGCGGCTGAGCAGGGCAGTAGCCACAGCTCCCAGTCACAGGATCGTGAGAGTAAACAACTGGTCCATTGACGACCTTTCTGTTTTCACTTTCAGTTGGTGGTTGCTGTTTAGTCTGTAAGTCGTGTCCAACGCTTTTGCAACCCCATGGACTGTAGCACACAAGGCTCCTCTGTCCATGGGATTTTCCAGGCAAGAATACTGGAATGGGTTGATTCTTCTTCAGGGAATCTTCCAAACTCAGGGACTGAACTTGCATTTCCTGCACTGCAGGCAGATTCTTTACCGCTGAGCCACCAGGACAGCACCACTGTATGTAATGAATTACATGAGATGTTCAACATTTTATATAAAATCGGTTCAGTGTTAGATAATTTTGCCTAATGGTAAACTAATGGAAATGTTCTGAGCATGTTGAAGGTAGGATGTTTGGTGGTTTAGATATATGTCAGGATGTTTTATTTCTCTTTGTCAGTTCTTGTCTCATCCCAACAAAAAGTTGGAGCAATGGAATAAAATGTGTAGAACAATAGACAAGTTAGAGCTCAGGTCAGCTCAAGCAGAGATATATTTTTGTTAGGCATTCCCAAAGGAGTCCTCTTCCTCCTTCCTGTCAATCCCTCTTGGCTTCCCCCTTTCATACTTCCAGTTTCCTCCTTCTGGTTATGTCTTGGGCAAAATATGGGCTTGTACCCGCCACCAGTCAATGAAAGGGAATGCAAATGGGCATACGCTCAAGGCCAATTGACAATTTAAAGTTACATAATGGCAAGTTGGATTGGTTATGTCTTCCCATAATTCAGTATGTCATAATTAGATACAGAGTATATTTGAGCCCTTCAGTTCAGTCTCTCAGTCGTGTCTGACTCTTTGAGACCCCATGAATCACAGCACGCCAGGCCTGCCTGTCCATCACCAACTCCCGGAGTTCACTCAAACTCATGTCCATCGAGTCAGTGATGCCATCCAGCCATCTCATCCTCTGTCGTCCCCTTCTCCTCCTGCCCCCAATCCCTCCCAGCATCAGGGTCTTTTCCAGTGAGTCAACTCTTCGCATGAGGTGGCTAAAGTATTGAAGTTTGAGCTTCAGCATCAGTCCTTGCAATGAACACCCAGGACTGATCTCCTTTAGGATGGACTGGTTGGATCTCCTTGCAGTCCAAGGGACTCTCAAGAGGCTTCTCCAACACCACAGTTCAGAATCATCAATTATTTGTCACTCAGCTTTCTTCAAAGTCCAACTGTCACATCCATACATGACCAATGGAAAAACCATAGCCTTGACTAGACGGACCTTTGTTGGCAAAGTAATGTCTCTGCTTTTCACTATGCTATCTAGGTTGGTCATAACTTTCCTTTCAAGGAGTAAGCATCTTTTAATTTCATTGCTGCAATAACCATCTGCAGTGATTTTGGAGCCCCAAAAAATAAAGTCTGACACTGTTTCCCCATCTATTCCCCATGAAGTGATGGGACCAGATGCCATGATCTTCGTTTTCTGAATGTTGAGCTTTAAGCCAACTTTTTCACTCTCCTCTTTCACTTTCATCAAGAGGCTTCTTAGTTCCTCTTCACTTTTTGCCATTAGGGTGGTGTCATCTGCATATCTGAGGTTATTGATATTTCTCCCAGCAGTTTTGATTCCATTTTGTGCTTCATCCAGCCCAGTGTTTCTCATGATGTACTCTGCATATAAGTTAAATAAGCAGGGTGACAATATACAGCCTCGATGTACTCCTTTTCCTATTTAGAACCAGTCTGTTGTTCCATGTCCAGTTCTAACTGTTGCTTCCTGATCTGCATACAGATTTCTCAAGAGGCCAGTCAGGTGGTCTGGTATTCCCATCTCTTTCAGAATTGTCCACAGTTTATTGTGATCCACACAGTCAAAGGCTTTGGCATAGTCAATAAAGCAGAAATAGATGTTTTTCTGGAACTCTCTTGCTTTTTCCATGATCCAGTGGGTGCTGGCAATTTGGTCTCTGGTTCCTCTGCCTTTTCTAAAACCAGTTTGAACATCTGGAAGTTCACTGTTCACATATTGCTGAAGCCTGGCTTGGAGAATTTTGAGCATTACTTTACTAGCATGTGAGATGAGTGCAATTGTGTGATACTTTGAGCATTCTTTGTCATTGCCTTTATTTGGGATTGGAATGAAAACTGACCTTTTCCAGTCCTGTGGCCACTGCTGAGTTTTCTAAATTTGCTGGCATATTGAGTGCAGCACTTTCACAGCATCATCTTCCGGGATTTGAAACAGCTCAACTGGAATTCCCTCACCTCCACTAGCTTTGTTCATAGCAATGCTTTCTAAGGCCCACTTAACTTCACATTCCAGGATGTCTGGCTCTAGGTCAGTGATCACACCATCGAGATTATCTGGGTTGTGAAGCTCTTTTTTGTACAGTTCTGTGTATTCTTGCCACCTCTTCTTAATATCTTATGCTTCTGTTAGGTCCTTACCATTTCTGTCCTTTATCGAGCCCATCTTTGCATGAAATATTCCCTTGGTATCTCTAATTTTCCTGAAGAGATCTCTAGTCTTTCCCATTCTATTGTTTTCCTCTATTTCTTTGCATTGATCGCTGAGGAAGGCTTTCTGATCTCTTCTTGCTATTCTTTGGAACTCTGCATTCAGATGCTTATATCTTTCCTTTTCTCCTTTGCTTTTCACTTCTCTTCTTTTCACAGCTATTTGTAAGGCCTCCTCAGCCAGCCATTTTGCTTTTTTGTACTTCTTTTCCATGTGGATGTTCTTGATCCCTGTCTCCTGTACAATGTCACGAACCTCATTCCATTGTTCATCAGGCACTCTGTCTATCAGATCTAGGCCCTTAAATCTATATCTCACTTCCACTGTATAATCATAAGGGATTTGATTTAGGTCATACCTGAATGGTCTAGTGGTTTTCCCCACTTTCTTCAGTTTAAGTCTGAATTTGGCAATAAGGAGTTCATGATCTGAGCCACAGTCAGCTCCTGGTCTTGTTTTTGCTGACTGTATAGAGAGAGCTTCTCCATCTTTGGCTGCAAAGAATATAATCAATCTGATTTCGGTGTTGACCATCTGGTAATGTCCATGTATAGAGTTTTCTCTTGTGTTGTTGGAAGAGAGTGTTTGCTATGACCAGTGTGTTCTCTTGGCAAAACTCTATTAGCCTTTGCCTTGCTTCATTTTGTATTCCAAGGCCAAATTTTCCTGTTACTCCAGGTGTTTCTGGACTTCCTACTTTTGCATTCCAGTCCCCTATAATGAAAAGGACATCTTTTTGGGGTGTTAGTTCTAAAAGGTCTTAATGGGTCCCTAACTGCCTGAGGTTACTTAGAGGAGTCCCTGTGGTTATTGTGAATCCACTGTGGGCAGAGGGCACCAGTGCAGGAGCTGAAAAATCTCTGTGGTTACTTTGTAGCATTATTTGTTAGCTCTCCTGCGTGTGTCTGGGATGGAGTTTAGAGATCAGTTTGCATCCCTTTCAGCCAGTCCACCGCTTGTTGCTCATGCCTAACTTCCTACCTAGCATTGTATTAAATAGAGTTTTGACTTAAGATATTTTCAATTTATGATGGGTTTATTGAGAAATAATCCCTTCATACATTGAGGAGTATCTGTATATATTATTATAAATCACAATAATACAGAGCCAGATCTAGTTAGAGGATTTTAGCTTCAATGAGTACATAAAAGGGGTGGAGGTGAGGGACTTTAAGCAGAGGGAAGCATAATTTGACTGACATTTTGCTATTCATTAGATGAACTTATCCTTTCATACATCCACCAAATATTTATTGGGTACATATAAGGTGTGAGCCTTTGAGTCACAAACCCAAGATAATCTTGCTATCAATATGGTTGAGTGAGTAAGAACGACAGCATGAGAGACTACCAAGAAGGCTATTATGACGCTTAAGTGGAAGCGACAAGATCCTGGAAAGTATGGCAGTGGGGGAGTGGATTAACCAGGAGATGCTTAGGATATTAGTATTTCCTAAAGCCTTCACTGGACCTAGTTTGATATGAGAAGGCAGAATAAATGACCCCTAGACTCCCAATTTAGGCAAATGGGCAGTGTGTAGTGATACCATAGGGCTTTCCTGATGGCTCAGTGCTAAAGAATCTGCCTGCAATGCAGGAGCCACAGGAGATGCAGGTCCCATCCCTGTGTTAGGAAGATCCCCTGGAGGAAGCCAAGGCAATCCGCTCCAATATTTTTGCCTGGAGAATCCCATGGACAGAGGAGCCTGGAGGGCTACAGTTCACAGGGTTGCAAAGAGTCGGAAACAACTGAAGTGATTTAGCATGCACGCACATAGTGATACCATTAGCTAGATCAGAATACCGAAGGAAAAACACATGGAATGGTGAGGTGACCAAATATTGTGTAGTAGGAGAATGTCATCTACCCAGTTGCAGTGGCATGATCTCTCATGGGTGCAAAATGTAACCAAAACCATTGAAAATACTTTTACTGGCTAAAAAAAAAACAAAAAAAACCCCTGCTTTTTCCTTGAACTGAAATACCAACTCTGTAACTTCCACTTACTGATCTTACTTTGATAAGGAACTCAAAATCAATCTACTTTGGAGAGCTCCTGCAGCTGAATTCCCAAAGAAATGTCTATAAATGGGTATGTATATATCTAATCCCACTGATTCCTGCTTTCATTTGTCTTAATTTCTGAGGGTTTGCGATTTGACAGTGATTCTTCCCATCCTAATCGTTCCTTTCTACACCTAGTTCTTCTCAACAGTCTTAATGATTACAATGTGAGCATTTATATGTGTCGATCAAGTTTGGTGTTAAGGTACTCTAGAATCATCTTTTTGAAAAATGAGTCATCACCCCCTTCCAAAGGGAATTTGTAAACTTCTCTTTTAATCAGGCTTAAAATTAGCAAACACAACCCTATGTTCAACCTCATTGAATTGAAAGCTGTTTTCTCATCCTTTGACTTCTTTAACAAACATTTCTCTTAGGTTTTTGTTCACAGCCAGAGGTCTGTGTCTTACTGACTCAGAAATATCATTATCACAATTTTTTTTCTTTCAAAGCAGCACAGTGCAGACCTCAAGGCACCAATTATCCTTCTATCCCTAACATTATTTTTACTGAACTCCTCGTCCCTTAGCTAGAGTAAAATCAACAGTTAAAGGTCTGCCCTTCACTTTCTCTCAGATCTATGGGTTGTTCAAGTTTAAAGGCCAATTTTTGTTGCATCATTGTTTTAGGGGAAACTACTGATATCATCAAATAGAACATCCATCTGCAAAACACCTATTCCACATCCTTTTTCTTGTTTTTAAAGAAAAGGCTATTTTCTGAGATTAATATTGATACATTCCTATAGGAGAAAATGTGAAAAATGAAGAAAAGCATAAAGGAAAATGTCAAGATTGCCCATAACCCCACCACACAAAAAAATTGCAATTTATTGCATTTTCTTCCTAAATTTCTTCCAAAGTATATAATTTTACAGTTAACATCAGGTATCTTTCTAATATTTTCTGCCTTTTATATGATACTGTAGTTTTGCATGCCACTTGAAATTCTTTTTCAGCATATAATAGCTGAAAAATAATCCATCATATGAAAATATCAAACTCTAGCTTAACAGATCTCAAATTTCTAGTCATTTAGTTTCCAGTGTTTGGGATGTCACAAATAAAGCTGCCACAAATAATGCTTTAAAGATGACTGTCTTTTGAATGGTAAAATACATATTCCCAGCTACGGAATTTCTGTGAAGGAAATAAACTTTTTAAAACAGAGCAATTTTTGTCCCTTCCTCCTATGCATTTTTACTAACTAGAGATGACACTACACATATGTACTTCTTTTGCTTTTTTTCATTTCACATTATACTTATGTTACTTGCAAGTTTCCCAAATGTTGGACTTTTGATGGTATTTTAGTAAAAGCCCATGATCTTAAATTTGGTTACATCCATGTTATTTATATAAGATAAAAATAACAGAGGTAAAATAATTTCATAGAAGGATCTGAACGAGAGAAAGAGAGAAAGAGGTGGTTTTATTGCATTCTCATTGTTATATCTTTAGTTTTTATAATCTCTAAAGAAACTGAACGTTTTTTCAGTTTTGGGGTATCCTTTCCCAGTCTAACTTTGCTTTTCCTTTAATTAAATGTGGTTCCTGGTTATAAGAAACACTATACATAAAAATTATACAAAGAGTATTCATATTATTTTAACAACTGTGTAGTTCACCCTTTGTGTGGCTATACTATAGTTGACATTTGTTTCTAGTTTCTGAAATGTTAAGTAATGCTACAATGAATCTGTATATGCATATGTATCTTTTACATTCCTGATTATGACTCCTGTCTATAAATTTTTTTGTGGATTATTATTTTTTTTAATAAATTTAGTTATTTTAATTGGAGGTTAATTACTTTACAATATTGTATTGGTTTTGTCACACATCAACGTGAATCCGCCACAGGTATATACTGATTTGTAAGAGATCTCAAACACACACATACACACACACACACTTCCCAATTTGTTTGCAATGTTTCACTTGATGAAACTCTACTTCTATGCAGTCAAATCTGTCAGGTTTTTTTCATTTAAGGCTTTTAGTTTTGAATCACACTTAGCAAATTTTCAAGATTTGCTATTCAACATTATATAACTATTCTCCTGTACTGTATCCTAGAACATTTAATGATCTAATTTTAAACTTATGCATTTGGAATATAATTCGTGCATACATAAAATAGAGGTCTGAAAGAGATGGGCATACCAGAACACCTGCCCTGCCTCCTGAGAAACCTATATGCAGGTCAGGAAGCAACAGTTAGAACTGGACATGGAACAATAGACTGGTTCCAAATAGGAAAAGGAGTACGTCAAGGCTGTATATTGTCACCCTCCATATTTAACTTATATGCAGAGTACATCATGAGAAACTCTGGGTTGGATGAAGCACAAGCTGGAATCAAGATTGCTGGGAGAAATATCAATAACCTCAGATATGCAGATGACACCACCCTTATGGCAGAAAGTGAAGAAGAACTAAAGAGCCTCTTGATGAAAGTGAAAGTGGAGAGTGAAAAAGTTGGCTTAAAGCTCAACATTCAGAAAATGAAGATCATGGCATCTGGTCCCATCACTTCATGGCAGATACATGGGGATACAGTGGAAACAGTGGCTGACTTTATTTTTCTGGGCTCCCAAATCACTGCAGATGGTGATTGCAGCCATGAAATTAAAAGACACTTACTCCTTGGAAGGAAAGTTATGACCAACCTAGATAGCATGTTAAAAAGCAGAGACATTACTTTGCCAACAAAGGTCTGTCTAGTCAAGGCTATGGTTTTTCCAGTGGTCATGTATGGATGTGAGAGTTGGACTGTGAAGAAGGCTGAGCACCAAAGAATTGATGCTTTAGAACTGTGGTGTTGAAGAAGACTCTTGAGAGCCCCTTGGACTGCAAGGAGATCCAACCAGTCCATCCTAAAGGAGATCAGTCCTGGGTGTTCATTGGAAGGACTGATGTTGAAGCTGAAACTCCAATACTTTGGCCACTTGGTGCAAAGAGCTGACTCATTGGAAAGGCCCCTGATGCTGGGAGAGATTGAGGGCGGGAGGAGAAGGAGATGACAGAGGATGAGATGATTGCATGGCATCATCGACTAGATGGACATGGGTTTGGGTGGACTCCGGGAGTTGGTGATGGACACAGAGGCCTGTCATGTTGTGGTTCATGGGGTTGCAAAGAGTCAGACACGACTGAGCAACTGAATGGAACTGAAAATAGACATCTAATATATTTTTCTCCAAATGGTTAGCCAATTATCCCTACATAATTATTGAATAATACATCTGTTTCTTACTGCTTATTATGTCTATATTTGCATATACACTTGCACCTTTTACTGGGCTCTCTTTTCTTATCCACTAATATCTTTATTTATTCTTCATACTTCTTTAAATCACTGAAGCTGTATAATCATTTAGAATCTGATAGGCAAGTCTTGATGGATACATCTTCTGTTTCAAAATGGTTTTAGACCCATCAATGAATGCTAAAATTACTAGGCAAAATTTATGCATAAATAAGATATTTGAATAGTCTCAAAGAATCTCTTCCCAACTATATCTAATTACAGGTAGCAAAAAAAAAATAAATTTATAGGAGAGAATCCTGGCATATAGCACTTCCCCAAGAGATCAAAGTTTGCATTACCAATAACACATGTCAAAATCACATACACAGATATGACTTACAGAGAATGGTAAATCACTTCTGAAACATCTTTCCCAATAATGCATAACTTCAATCTAATTGTTGCAGGAGGGGGGACCCCTTCCAGGGCCCGAAACTGGGCTCTTGTCTAACACTTGGAAATGAATTATCCAAGGAGACAAAGCAGGAGAAATATTGAGAAAGGGTACCCAGGTGGAGAGCAGTAGGATAAGGGAACCCAGGAGAACAGCTCTGCCACGTGGCTCACAGTCTTGGGTTTTATGGTGATGGGATTAGTTTCTGGGTTGTCTTTAGCCAATCATTCTGACTCAGAGTCCTTCCTGTTGGTGCAAGCCTTGTTCAGCCAAGATGGACGCCAGAGAGGATTCTGGGAGGTAGTCGGACACCTGGTGTCTCCTTTTGACCTTTCCAGAACTCTTCCGGTTGGTGGAGGCTTATTAGTTCTGTGTTCCTAACCGGGACCTCTTGTCATAAAACAACTTATGCAAATGGTTACTATGGTGCCTGGCCAGGGTGTAGGGTTTCAATCAGTGTGCTTCCCCTAACATAATGATGGAAAACAGCAGACAAGCTCAAATTAAGGACCAAATTAAAACCCAAATTAACATCAGACAAAACCAAATAGAGGGTAACTAACCGGTAGTCTACAAATGTGTCAGAGTCACAAAGGAGCTGTCACTTGTCAGAGGAAACTAAAGACACCTGACAATTAGGTGCCACGTGGGATCCTGAAACACCAAAGGTACGTTAGTGGAAAAATTGGCGATATCCGAATATATTCTGAAAATTTAGTTAATAATATTATAGCAAGGTTAATTTCTTAATTTTGGTAACTGTTCCATGGCTACATAAGTTGTTAATGTAAGAGAAAACTAGATGATGAATACTATAAAGAATGCCACTATTTTTGCAACTCTTTTGTAAGCTTAAAATTGTCTCAAAATGAAAAAAAAAAAAAAAAGCTTTCACCTATTTTAATGCATATATTCTTTCTAGTGAGATTTGACTATCCTTTGTCAAG
This sequence comes from Bos javanicus, assembly GCF_032452875.1. NCBI lineage: Eukaryota > Metazoa > Chordata > Mammalia > Artiodactyla > Bovidae > Bos > Bos javanicus. The sequence goes on along the minus strand of NC_083886.1, from coordinate 7,918,929 downwards.
CTCTCCTCCCACTAACACAAAGTAAAAAAATAGGCCTTGACATTCTCATTGTGATTGGATTGAATGTGTATGCTAATTTAGGAATGTTTGGCATCTTTACAGTGTTTAAGCTTCCATTCAGAAGAAGCACATATACTTTCCTTTGTTCAGACTCTTTGTTATGTTCTTCAGTTGAATTTTCATCTTCAGAAAACTATTATATGCTTCTTTTTATTTACACAAGTTTTGCTGTAATTTTGATTCAGTTGAGTGACAGTGGAGGGTGTAGGTGTTTCTGTGTTATTGGTGACATCAATGAGAATGCTTATAGCATCAAACCACTAAATACGTTTATTATTTATTGCTTATTTTAACAGGAATTGATACCAAATTTTATTTTAAAATTTCAACTTCTATTAGGATCACAGTCTTTATTTTTATCTTTATTTTCTTCATGAAATATGAAACCAAATTTTCTTTCTCTCCTTCCTTTTGTGTTTTTTTTTTTTTTTTTGGTCACACCATGTGGCATGCAGATCTGTTTCCTGATCAGGGACCGAATTTGTATCCAGGCCATTTTAGTGAAAGCCCAGAATCCTAACCACTAACTAGGCCACCAGGGACCTCTTCAGATATTCCAATGTTGAGCCAACCTTGCACCTCTGAGATAGAGCTTCATTAATCAATTTAATCAGAGTGTACTGTTCCTTTCTCATGTGCTTTTAGGAGCTGGGGAAGTTAATTTATATGTAATAGATATGTACTAGTGCATAATGTTAAAAACTTTTTCTTAAATAAGACTATCATTTTATTGAGAGTAGAAATGCTGTGCTATGCTAAGTCACTTCAGTCGTGTCCGACTCTCTGTGACTCCATAGACGGCAGCCACCAGGCTCCCTGGTCCCTGGTATTCTCCAGGCAAGAACACTGGAGTGGGTTGCCATTTCCTTCTACAATGCATGAAAGTGAAAAGTGAAAGCGAAGTCGCTCAGTCATGTCCGACTCTTAGGGACCCCATGGACTGCAGCCTACCAGGCTCCTCCATCCATGGGATTTTCCAGGCAAGAGTACTGGAGTGGGGTACCATTGCCTTCTCTGTGGAGAAGAAATAATATTTAATATTTAGCAAATACACTCAAAATGCTGCTGTCACATATTGAAGAGAGTCCCAGTTTGTTCTGGACATGGGAACTGGGGGCATTTATTGGATATTCAGATGGATGTTAGTTTCAGAGGCTTTTTCATTTCCCCAAATAAAATCTTCCATTTTTCAGTGATTCTCTCTTTCAGAGGTCTCTAACTCAGCCCATGAAACAAATTTGCCTTGTCAATGTGTTACATAGCCACATGATGTTTTGAAAATGTTCGATTTAATTGATCATACTTAAATGTAAAATTTTACGAATAAATCTAGGTCTCTTGTTTCTCTTGAAAAATCACAGCTGCAGAATGTAGAATTACTAGACTCTTATAAATTACAGTCCAGCTGAAAAATCTAAGGTCATGAGCAGTGGCACTTAGTAATGACTATAAGTGGTAAAGGTTTACAGAAGAGAGAGGTTGTCATGAACGGGAGAGGTAAGACAAAAATTTCATAGAGGAGGTCATATTACAGAGACCTGGGTTTGATCTGTGGGTGGGGAAGATCCCCTGCAGAAGGGAATAGCTACTCACTCCAGTATTCTTGCCTGGACAATTCCATGGGCAGAGAAGCCTGGAGGATACAGTCCATGGGGTCGCAAAGAGTCAGACAAAACTGAGCCAGTAACACTTTCACACTTTCACATGGCTGAAAAAGTAAACATGCTAGATGAGCTACAAATAAGACATTTACTGATTTATAAGATTTGCTTTTATATGGCCTTTAGTGTAGTGAATAATAGTTGACCTATTAAGTTGGTCTTGATTCGGGTTTTAAGTATTTTTATGCCACAGTATATCCAACTGATTGATTTGTTCTCATGCAGTTGTAGCCATAAAGACATACAAGACTAAGATTGGAAAGGACTTTTGGGGTCACTTATTCCAATTCCTTCCCATTTTACAGATGAGGAAACTGAGAGATTGGTGGGGTGACTTAAGTTCACGCAGTTTGTGTGTGATAGAATAATCACATACAATAATCTTATTACCATTTAGCTGCTTAGTCGTGTCCAACTCTCTGGCCCCATGGACTGTAGCCTGCCAGTCTCCTCTGTCCGTGAAATTTTCCAGGTGAGAATACTGGAGCGGGTTGCCATTTCCCACTTCAGGGGATCTTCTAGAGCTGGGGATAGAACACATATATCCTACATTGGCAAGTGGATTCTCTACCACTTGTGCCACCTGGGGAAGTCCGTTTTATTGCTAACCAATCATGATCCTTTCCAATCACATCATCACTGATCTATAAGATCCCTTCCATCCTAAGATGAAGGAGAAAGACAACCAAAATTGCTAGCTTGAGCCTTTATTAAAATCTTCGATATGAAAACAACTCAAGAGGACTGCTCAGTAGAATACCAGTTGCTTAAAGAGGTTAGGAAATCAGAGAAGGTCTGTGTGTGCTCAGTTTTGTGCCAAGAAGTTTTCCCTGAGGAAAATGAGAGTCTGTTAGTTTTGGGACAAGATGAAGGAACAAGGCTAGGACTGAAATTTAGTAGTTCTTGTGAGATACTTTGGGTTTAGTGAGCAGGGAGCTAGTTACAAATGTTTAGTCCTCCAGGATTTTTTGCAACAAGAAGCACTGAGGACCATGTAATATTATGCACTTATTTAAATATCATATTTTCTCTTTTCCCTTCTAGAATGCACATCAGCAAGGGCAGAATATATTTCCTAGGATAGCTGCCACAAATTGCCACAAACTTGAGACTTAAAACAACAGAGCTTTTCTCTCATCATTCTAGAGGTCAGAAGCCTAAATCAAAGTGTCAGCAGGGTGGATTCTGTCCGGGAACTGTGAGGGAGGGCCTGGTCCATGGTGGTTACAGTAGTCTTTGCTGATCCTGGCTTATAGACACATCGTTCAGACCTCTGCCCCCGTCTTCACAATGCTCTTTTCTCCCCCATGTCTGTGTGTCCCGTTCTGTCTCCCATGAGTAGAGCCCACCTTAATCTCGTATGGTCTCATCTTTATCCTTACCTTAATCAGAGCTACAAGGACCCTATTCGCAATAAGATTACCTTCTGAGCTTCTGGGTAGACATGAATCTGGGGGGTGCACTACTCAACTCAAAGACAGAAGGGCTTTATTTTCTTATTCATGGTAGTCTCAGTGCCTAGGAGAGTGGCAAATATTTCCCAAAAGTTGGAAAAAACCTTAATTGGCGCTTAATAGGCTGCTCCCTATACACTGCCTTTCCTGGGGACCGACTAGCATGACCTACATCTTGCATTCACATCACCTGTGGGCCTGAGAGGCTTGGGTTTAAGACTTCTGTTCATCAGGTTGAAAGTGCTGTCTCACTTTTTCTCCCAACAAAATAGAGAGGAAGGATGAAGAGCAGTGGAGAGGGGAGGAGTGCATTTGAGAACACAGTGTAAACCACAGCCAGACAGCCTGGAATCCATTCCTGACTCTGCACTAATTCATGGTGGGTCTAAACCATTTCAGTTTCTCCATCTGTGAATGAAGATAATAACCCCTTGAGCTTGGTTGTGAGGATTAAAGAAGGTGACATGCTTAAAGCACACAGTCTAAAGGTACCAGCCCAGTGCTATAAAAATGTGAGCTATTCAACTCCAGAAAAATAAACGACCCAATCAAAAAATGGGCCAAAGAACTAAACAGACATTTCTCCAAAAAAGACATACAGATGGCTAACAAACACATGAAAAGATGCTCAACATCACTCATTATCAGAGAAATGCAAATCAAAACCACTATGAGGTACCATTTCACACCAGTCAGAATGGCTGCGATCCAAAAGTCTACAAATAATAAATGCTGGAGAGGGTGTGGAGAAAAGGGAACCCTCTTACACTGTTGGTGGGAATGCAAACTAGTACAGCCACTATGGAGAACAGTGTGGAGATTCCTTAAAAAACTGGAAATAGAACTGCCTTATGATCCAGCAACCCCACTGCTGGGCATACACACTGAGGAAACCAGAAGGGAAAGAGACACGTGTACCCCAATGTTCATCGCAGCACTGTTTATAATAGCCAAGACGTGGAAGCAACCTAGATGTCCATCAGCAGATGAATGGATAAGAAAGCTGTGGTACATATACACAATGGAGTATTACTCAGCCATTAAAAAGAATACATTTGAATCGGTTCTAATGAGGTGGATGAAACTGGAGCCTATTATACAGAGTGAAGTAAGCCAGAAGGAAAAACATAAATACAGTATACTAACACATATATATGGAATTTAGAAAGATGGTAACAATAACCCGGTGTACGAGACAGCAAAAGAGACACTGATGTATAGAACAGTCTTATGGACTCTGTGGGAGAGGGAGAGGGAGAGGGTGGGAAGATGTGGGAGAATGGCAATGAAACATGTAAAATATCATGTAGGAAACGAGTTGCCAGTCCAGGTTCGATGCATGATGCTAGATGCTTGGGGCTGGTGCACTGGGACGGCCCAGAGGGATGGTATGGGGAGGGAGGAGGGAGGAGGGTTCGGGATGGGGAACACATGTATACCTGTGGCGGATTCATTTTGATATTTGGCAAAACTAATACAATTATGTAAAGTTTAAAAATAAAATAAAATTGGAAGAATAAAAAAAAAAAAAAATGTGAGCTATTATCCAAATGTCTCAGAGCCCAACGTTGAGATAATCTCACATGCTTTAACTAACACTTACATTTTAAATGAGGACCATACCAGCTTGCTTCCTTATGATCACCTCCAAATGAGAAAGGGATTTTCTTTTTAAGCTAAATATTTAATCATATTACAATCATATACTCATTACTCTAGGGATAGGTTTTCATATAAAGAGACCAGAGAATGAATTGCTTGGGTGATGTGTTTGTATTTCCTTTTGAGATTTTCTCCTTTTAAATTTTTTAGTGTCTATCTCATCCCACTTTTTTTCACCTCTCACCCTTAATTTGCCAATTACTAAACCTTAGAAGCAGCTAGGAGGAGGCTGAAAGGAAGGAGACTAGAAAAATATTTGAGTATCAGACATTCTGAGTTTGAGCCAGCTCCAGGAGTAGGTGATGGACAGGGAAGCCTGGCGTGCTGCAGTCCATGGGGTCGCAAAGAGTCAGACACGACTGAACAATTGAACTGAACTGAACTGATCAGACATTCTGCTTAACAGTTTACCAACATATTTTATCCAGTACTGTAAAATGTGTATTATTACTTTCATTTTACAAATGAATAGCTATGACTTAAATTTGCTCTGGGGTTGACACATGTACACTGTTCATACCATGTATAAAATAGATAACTAATCAGGACATACTATATAGCACAGGGAACTCTACTTGATGCTCTATGGTAACCTGAGTGGGAAGGAAGTCCAATGGGAGGGGATCTATGTATATGTATGGCTGATTCATTTTCCTATACAATAGTAACTAATACAACACTGTACAGCCGCTGCTGCTAAGTCGCTTCAGTCGTGTCCAACTCTGTGCGACCCCATAGACAGCAGCCCACCAGGCTCCCTGGTCCCTGGGATTCTCCAGGCAAGAACCCTGGAGTGGGTTGCCATTTCCTTCTCCAATGCAAGAAAGTAAAAAGTGAAAGTGAAGTCGCTCAGTCATGTCTGACTCTTCAACGACCTCATGGACTGCAGCCTACCAGGCTCCTCCGTCCATGGGATTTTCCAGGCAAGAGTACTGGAGTGGGGTGCCATCGCCTTCTCCCACACTGTACAGCAACTATATTCAAATAAGGGCTTCCCAGGTGGCACTAGTGGTAAAGAACCCACTTGCCAAGGCAGGAGACATAAGAGATGTGGATCTGATCCCTGGGTCGGGAAGATCCCCTGAGCGGGGCATGGCAACCCATGGAGAATCCCATAGCCAGAGGAGCCTGGCAGGCTACAGTCCATAGGGTCTCAAACAGACAGATGCAACCAGCACATATGCAAGCATATTTGAATAGAAATTAATTTAAAAATATTGTAAAGTGTTGCTCTGAGATGTAATTTCCTAAAGTAATCTAAATATTGCATAATGAAGCTGTTCTTTGCTATGTTCTGACTCGAAAATCTCTTATGTTCCTAGTATAGTGTGATATCCAGTGGCTATGATATAGTGCTATAAATGGAATTATATACACACAACATGGATTATACCCTAGTATTTTTGTCCATTTGAATGCAATTTTTGTTATTAAGCTGAATTTTTCCAATTTCCTTGTATATTTGAATAAAGATAAGAGAACACAAAAAGATTAGAATGCTAGCTCTGGCAATATTTATTTTGCAAAGAAGATCATTTCAGTTCACTTCAATCATTCAGTCGTGTTCAACTCTTTGCAACCCTATGGACAGTAGCACACCAGGCCTTCCTGTCCATCACCAACTCTTGGAGCTTGCTCAAACTCATGTCCAATGAGTTGGTGATGCCCTCCAACCACTTCATTCTCTGTTGTCCCCTTCTTCTTATGCCTTCAGTCTTTCCCAGCATCAGGGTATTTTCCAATGAGTCAGTTCTTTGCATCAGGTGGCCAAAGTATTGGAGTTTCAGGTTAAGCATCAGTCCTTCCAATGAATATTCAGAATTTATTTCCTTGAGGATTTATTGGTTTGATCTCCTTGCAGCCCAAGGGATTCTCAAGAGTATTCAACACCACAGTTCAAAAGCATCAGTTGTTCAGCACTCAGCTTTCTTTATAGTCCAACTCTCACATCCATACATGACTACTGGAAAAACCACAGCTTTGGGTAGACGGACCTTTGTCAGGAAAGTAATGTCTCTACTTTTTAATATGCTGCCTAGGTTGGTCATAGCTTTTCTTCCAAGGAGCAAGTGTCTTTTAATTTCATGGATGCAGTCACCATCTGCAGTGATTTTGGAGCCCAAGATAATAAAATTTGTCACTGTTTCCATTGTCTCCCCATCTATTTTCCATGAAGTGATGGGACCAGATGCCATGTCCTTAGTATTTTGAATGTTGAGTTTTAAGCCAACTTTTCACTCTCCTCTTTCACTTTCAAGAGGCTCTTTAGTTTTTCTTCACTTTCTGCCATCAGGGCAGTGTCATCTGCGTATCTGAGGTTATTGATATTTCTCCCAGCAATCTTGATTCCAGCTTGTGCTTCATCCCACTTGGCATTTTTCATAATATACGCTACATATAAGTTAAATAAGCAGGGTGACAATATACTGCCTTGACGTACTCTTTTCACAATTTGGAACCAGTCTGTTGTTCCATGTCCAGTTCTGATGATTCTTGACCTGCCTGCAGATTTCTCAGGAGGCAGGTCAGGTGGTCTGGTATTCCCATCTCTTTCAGAATTTTGCAGTTTGTTGTGATCCACACAGTCAAAAGCTTTTATGTAGTCAATAAAGCAGACATAGATGTTTTTCTGGAACTCTTTTGCTTCTTCAATGATCCAATGGATGTTGGCAATTTGATCTCTGGTTCCTCTGCCTTTTCTAAATCCAGCTTGAATATCTGGAAGTTCATGGTTCACGTACTGCTAAAGCCTAGTTTGAAGAATTTGGGCAAAAGAGATAATAGGCAAAGAAGATAATGCCCTTTTAAGATTAGCACTTTTTCTCAAGTCGAAACTAAGCTAGGTCTCATGTCCCAAAAGCCTTATCACATAAGCAGATTAATTTTAATAGGGCATACTGGCACATATTGTTATTACTATGCAAATATGTTTTGTGTTGCCACTTTAGAAGGAAACAACCTAGTTTTCTTCTCCCTATCTTCTTTTTAATATTATCTGTACTAGAAACAAAAGAGCTAATAGTGAATATATGAAGGAATCAGAAAGAACACCCAAACCACACCTTGTTTAACCTTCTAATTAGAAGAACCAAACTATCAGACCAAAAATGAGCAAACAATATAATTAATACAAAGACTTGCAAATGATGGGATACCTGTCTGTAAATTAAGTCATATGGAAAAGTTGCTTTTACTTATTTCCTGAGGCCTACCAAAGAGGACAGACTAGGGATACTAGTTGAGCTAAATTTACTGGGACTCAGAGTCTTTATTACATATATATAAATATTTGTACTTAATAGAAGTACAAATTTAATTAAAATACCTCTGTCCAACAATAAAATAGGGTGCCTTTGGAAATTGCCAATGTCCTGCCATTGAAGGTGCTCAGACAGTGGTTCGTTACCTTTTGGGAATGCCCTGTAGAGGAAGCAAGTACTCTGTGAAGGTTGTGTGTGGATGCCCAGTCGCTCAGTTGTGTCTGACTGCAACCTCCAGGCTACAGTCCATGGGGTTGCAAAGAGTTAGCTATGACTGACTGACTAACATGCCCGTGGCTGTGTTCGTGTTACAACAGAAATGTTGAGTAGTGTTGACAGATACTGTAGGTCTTGCAAAATCAAAACCATTTATTATCTATTGCTTTAAAAATGTTTGCTAACCTCTGCTTTAGAAAGTCAACTTGTGAGAGCAGGGGTAGAATCTTTGTTGTTTATCTCTGTAGTCCTAATATTTGGCACAGAGGGCCTTCTATGTTCAGTTGTTGAATGCATAAGTGAATAAAGAATGATTGAGTTAAAATTTTATGAAAAGTCATTAAATTTACCTATAAATAATTCCTTCTTCTAGAGACCAACAGAGATTTATATCCTTGCTCCCAAACAAAGCAGAGGTGCATTGTATGTGGATGAAAGACTCAACTGGGGCTAATATTGAGGCATAATGGGCCTGCTCAGCGCAATGCCTGCCTACCCATTTATTAATAATTTTGGTAATCACCTCTGGACACATGATAAGTTGTTACCTTAAAAACTTATGACTTACTCAGATGTTGCTGAATTCCTAAAATAAACTCGAGAAACTTTTATCTTTTTTTGTTTTAATCAGTTGGCAAATTTAATGCTCCTTGGAGGAATAATTGTGGGGAATTATTCTTTCCTTTCAGTACAGAAAGCAAGCCAACTCAGCCATTCACTGACATTTGCTGCAGGTTAGATGAATATCAACACCTTGCTTCTCCCTCCACACAAAGAGAATATTAATATGTTGTCATATTTAAGAAAAAGATCTCCCTAATGCTTCACCTGCAACAAATTCAGAAACCCATTTTCGAAAGTTAAAATTTGTTAAAGATGCTTACACTGATTCTCATCCCCCCTCCCACGTTTTTTAAAACTGTTAGCCGTACAGTACTAATTATCCAGCTGGCATTTCTTGGAGCAGAGCTTCCAAGTTGCCTCCCCAGTTTGATGCTGTCAGGAGAAAGGCTGAAGACTTACATTTCCTCCTACAGATTCGTGCTCTAATTAAAGCAATAAATATGGTCTCCTTCAAGGGAGAAGTAGTCAGCGAGGAAAGATCTCTTCCGATCTATTAATCCCACAGTGTAGTTGTAGGAGTTAAATTCCAGTTGGCATAGGACAGGGGAAGAACTTATACACACGAAGGCAGAAGAGGAAAAAGAGGCAGCTGGTGACGTGAGAAAGGGGCAGAACAGTCCAGTCCCAGGGCCAGAGCAGGAAAGGGATGGGACGCCCTCTGAAGGGCAGAGACATGTCTCATGTGTTTTTCCATTTCTCATCACTTAAGATCAGCCGGATAGAATTTAGAACTAGAGAAGTCTCAACAGTCATTAGGTAACAACTTAGCCTGTGGCATGAACCACACAATTTTATTATGTGTTTGTTTCATAATTGGCTTATTTTAATTTTGAAGAAAAAAAAAAAAGCGTAGGCACTATTTTGCTTTTGCTGATAAATGTCCATCCAGGGAGAGCTATGACTTTTCCAGTAGGCATATATGGGTGTGAGAGTTGGACCATAAAGAAGACTGAGGGCCAAAGAATTGATGCTTTTGAACTGTGGTGTTAGAAAAGACCCTTGAGAGTCTCTTGGACTGCAAGGAGATCCAATCAGTCAATCCTAAAGGAAATCAGTCCTGAATATTCATTGGAAGGATTGAAGCTGAAGCTGAAGCTCCAAACCTGTGGCCACCTGATGTGAAGAGTCAACTTATTAGAAAAGACTGGGAAAGATTGAAGGCAGGAGAAGGCAATGACAGAGGACGAGATGGTTGGATGGCATCATCAACTCAAGGATTTTGAGCAAGCTTCGGGAGTTGGTGAAGGACAGAACCCTGCCGTGTTGCAGTCCATGGGCTTGCAAAGAGTTGGAAATGACTGAGCAACTGAACAACACTTTTGAAGGAAGAAATTTGGTTACATTTATTATAAAGTTATTACATGCTTATCATAATTTTAGCCATGGAGAATAGTTCAAAGTAGAAAGTTCCCTTGTCATCTTAGATCTTCCACCAAGAAATAGCCATTGCTATTAGGGAAATGCCATTTTAAATATCAGGGTCTTTTTTTAATATACAGAGAATAATAAATAGATCTGAAACTTTAAAGAATAAGAATATGTCATATTTTTGCATAAAAGCCTTCACTTAACTTGATTTTAATAGAAACTGGAAAAATAGAAAGTGACCATATTTCTTCTTTTCCTAGATATTTCTGACAGGCAGATGAAAGATATCATGAAAACTATTAAGTGATTGGAATCATTATATCTTTGACTTTTTAAATTAAACTTCCATTTTTGCCCTGTTAATTGACTCTATCAAGGAACAATATCATGCCTCCTCCTGCCTCTTCTAACTGCTTCTTTAATTTTAAAAGTAATTTTATCTTTATTATTATACTTGTCTCATGAGTAAAGTGTCATGTAAATACAATTTACATAATTTCTGGCATTAGTTTTGATTTTATAAGAATTTAGTATATACCACTAATATTTCACTGTGGCTCTTTCACTTTTAATTTAATTTGTTTTTTTGCTTCATACTTTTTATTAGTTGAATTTGTCATCAGGCATAGGTATGTGTTTGTGATAAGAAGGATAGCTGGATGCTAAAATGCTTCATGTTTGAATGTATCTAATCATTTCCTTTATATTTGAAACTGATCCGGGCTCAATTCACTTTTCTTGATCATGCCCTCAGAAACTTTGCATGAGGCTTTTACAGCTGAATGCTACCACAGGAAGAGTAAGGTCAATGAGATTTCCCTTTCTAGGCTCCTGTGGGTATTTAAGTTTGTGACATCTGACTTTAGTCCAGCTTTTTCCTTAAACAAAATATTTTTCAATATAGATTCCAACCAAAAGTATTTTATAATACTTAATCTATGCCATTCTGATAAAAAAAATCATTTAGCACTATTGATTTAATTTGTACATTGTTGATTCCTTAGATGGGTTGAAAATCTTTTAGATCTTCAATTATAGTTTTAGATTAATTAATAGTCTATTGATTAGCTGGACTATTGATTTTTACAAAATTTAGTGGAGACTTTTTTGATCATTCACACATAGATAATATATATAAATTTAATAATAATAATGTAACTGGACTAATTTAATGGACCAAATATGTGAAGACTAGAGTGCCATGTTAAACGCATAAGATCAAACTGACTTTACACTTTACAGGTGATTTGGGGCTTTGATAATAGCAAAATGCATGGAATAATGGTATTCCAAAATTGGAAGAACTGCAGTATATTCAAATTCAGTGGATTACAAACAGCCAAATTCTTTTTTAAACAAAAAGCTTTTGAAATAACACCTAATAAATAAGCCAAAGTGACACTGCTGTAAATAAAGTGAAATAGGGCAGGGGAGTAGAATAGAATTAGCTTATTTTTATTTATTAATTTTTCTTCCTGACTCCCAGGTAACTTGAAAAGCCACAAGATGCCAAAGTCTCAAAATCTGAAAATCAACCAAGATGGTGTGATAATTCTGGTCTCTGACACTATCCTTGGCTTAGAACATAGAACAAGAATAGATAAATCATTCAGAACGTGTTCTCCAACCACAGTGAAATGAAGCAAAAAAATTAACAACAAACATCACCAGAAAATTCTCACTCTTTGAAAAATAAGCAGTAAGTATCTAAATAATCCAAATGTCAAAGAAGAAATAACAAAGAATATTGGAAAGCATTCTGAACTGAATAATAATGAAAGCACAGACATCAAACGTGAAATACAGTTAAAGCTACGCTAAGGGTGAAACAGTGGAAACAGCGTCAGACTTTATTTTTGAGGGCTCCAAAATCATTGCAGATGGTGACTGCAGCCATGAAATTAAAAGATGCTTACTCCTTGGTAGAAAAGCAGAGACGTTACTTTGCCAACAAAGGTCCATCTAGTCAAGGCTATGGTTTTTCCTGTGGTCATGTATGGATGTGAGAGTTGGACTGTGAAGAAGGCTGAGTGCTGAAGAATGGATGCTTTTGAACTGTGGTGTTGGAGAAGACTCTCGAGAGTGCCTTGGACTGCAAGGAGATCCAACCAGTCCATTCTGAAGGAGATCAGCTCTGGGATTTCTTTGGAAGGACTGATGCTAAAGCTGAAACTCCAGTACTTTGGCCACCTCATGGGAAGAGTTGAGTCATTGGAAAAGACTCTGATGCTGGGAGGGATTGGGGCAGGAGGAAAAGGGGATGACAGAGGACGAGATGGTTGGATGGCATCACTGACTCGATGGACATGAGTCTGAGTGAACTCCAGGAGTTGGTGATAGACAGGGAGGCCTGGCTGCTGTGATTCATGGGGTCGCAAAGAGTCAGAAACAACTGAGCAACTGAACTGAACTGAAGGGTGAAATTTATAGTCCAAGTGTATAAGTTAGAAATTATGATGGGCTGGAAATTGATTACCTAAGTATCCAAATCCAAGAAATTGAAAAAAAGTAATTAACTCCGAGTGAAGAAAATCATAAATATAATTTGAAAAAATTAATGAAGTGGAAAATAAATTTATTAGTACAAAAATAGAAAACTAAAAATGATTTTAGAACTAAGAAATTTAAGACTTCTAGCAAGGCTGATCAAAAACAGAGAAAATAATCCCCTAAATCCAGATATTAAAATGAGGCCATCACTACAGACTTTGTATCTATTAATGGATATTAAAGGTATATTATTAGCAATTTCACATGAATACACTTGAAAATTTTAGTGAAATAGACATTTTTAGAAGTTCTCTAATTGCCAATAAGGGAAATTGGCATTCTGAAATAATAAGAAATAAAAGATATAAACAATCCCATAAGTATTACATAAATTAAATCTAGAATTTGAATCCTTTCCATTATATATTTTCAAGGCCTAAAAGGTTTTACCAGTGAATTCTCTCTAAATTTTAAAGAAGGAATAGCAATAATTTCTTATACTCTCTGCCAAAGTTTAGGGGGAGAAAATATTTAAGGATGGGGTGAATGGGAAAATTATCTTGCCAATATATTTATTGGCAAAATTTGATATTAAAGCTTAATAAGAATATTGCAAAAAGGAGGGAATTTAAAAGCCAACATCCCTAATGAAGATAGAGGGGAAAACCTTAATCGAAATATTAGCCACTTGAATTCAGTGATATATAAAGGAAATTTGTAGTATCATCAACTAAGGATAAACCAAGAATGCATCAGTTAGAGTTATAATACAGTTATAGTTCAGTCGCTCAGTTGGGTCTGACTCTGTGATCCCATGGACTGCGGCACACCACGCCTCCCTGTCCATCACCAACTTCCAGAGTTTACTCAAACTCATGTGATCCAACCATCTCATCCCCTTTCGTCCCTTTCTCCTCCCGCCTTCAATGTTTCCCAGCATCAGTATTTTTTTCAAATGAGTCAATTCTTCCCATCAGGTGGTCAAAGTATTGGAATTTCAGCTTCAGCGTCAGTCCTTCCAATGAGTATTCAGGACTGATTTCCTTTAGGATAGACAGGTTGGATCTCCTTGTAGTCTAGGGACTCTCAAGAGTCTTCTCCAAAAGCACAGTTCAAAAGCATCAATTCTTTAGTGCTCAGCTTTCTTTATAGTCCAGCTGTCACATCTCTATGTGACTACTGGAAAAAACATAGCTTTGACCTCTGATGGCAAAGTAATGTCTCTGCTTTTCAATATGCTGTCTAGGTTGGTCATAGCTTTTTTTCGTAGGTCATAGCTTTTCTTCCTTTAATTTCATGGCTACAGTCACCATCTGCAGTGATTTTGGAGCCCCCCAAAATAAAGTCTGTCACTGTTTCCATTGTTTCCCCATCTATTTGTCATGAAGTGATGGGACCAGATACCATGATCTTAGTTTTCTGAATATTGAGTTTTAAGCCAAGTTTTTCATTCTCCTCTTTCACTTTCATCAAGAGGCTCTTCAGTTCTTCACTTTCTGCTGTAAGGGTGGTGTCATCTGCATATCTGAGGTTATTGATATTTCTCCCAGCAATCTTGATTCCAGCTTGTGCTTCACCCATCCAGCATTTCTCATGATGTACTCTGCATATAAGTTAAACAAGCAGGGTAACAATATACAGCCTTGACATACTCTTTTCCTGATTTGGAACCAGTCTGTTGTTCCATGTCCAGTTCTAACTGTTGCTTCCTGACGTGCATATAGGTTTCTTAAGAAGCAGGTCAGGTAGTCTGGTATTCCTATCTCTTTCAGAATTTTGCAGTTTGTTGTGATCCACACAGTCAAAGGCTTTGGCATAGTCAATAAAGCAGAAGTGATGTTTTTCTTGAAGTCTCTTGCTTTTTCAGTGATCCAATGGATGTTGGCAATTTGATCTCTGGTTCCTCTGCTTTTTCTAAAACCAGCTTGAACATCTGGAAGTTCACAGTTCATGTACTGTTGAAACCTGGCTTGGAGAATTTTGAGCATTAGTTTGCTAGCATGAGAGATGTGTTCAATTGCGTGGTAGTCTGAACACTTTTTGGCATTGCCTTTCTTTGGGATTGGAATGAAAACTGACCTTTTCCAGTCCTGTGGCCACTGCTGAGTTTTCCAAATTTGCTGGCATATTCATGCAGCACTTTCACAGAATCATCTTCTAGGATTTGAAGTAGCTCAACTGGAATACATCACCTCCACTAGCTTTGTTCATAGTGATGCTTCCTAAGGCCCACTTGACTTCACATTCCAGGATGTCTGGCTCTAGGTGAGTGATCACACCATAGTGATTATCTGAGTCATGAAGATCTTTTTTGTATAGTTCTTCTGTGTATTCTTGCCACCTCTTCTTAATATTTTCTGCTTCTTTAGGTCCATACCATTTCTGTCCTTTATTGAACCCATGTTTGGATGAAATAGTCCCTTGGTATCTCTCATTTTCTTGAAAAGATCTCTAGTCACTTCCATTCTATTGTTTTCCCCTATTTCTTTGCACTGATCACAAGGAAGGCTTTCTCTCTCCTTGCTATTCTTTGGAACTCTATAATGGGTATATCTTTCCTTTTCTCCTTTGCCTTTTGCTTCTCTTTTCACAGCTGTTTGTAAGGCCTCCTCAGGCAACCATTTTGCCTTTTTGCATATATATGTGACAATAGTTATGCATAACAAACTGTCCAGAATTTCAGTGGCTCAAAGTGGTAACATTTGTTTAGCTTATAAGTGTGTAAGTGAGCTTTGTAGTTCTTGTCTTAGTGGCTTTCTCAAATGTCTCTAGAAACTGCTGGTGGGAGTGTAGATTAGTAAAAGAGACTAGTTGTTCACAGCCAGACTATCCTGCAATAGCTACAACATGTAAATTATCATAGTTCCCATCAAATCTAGAATGGACATATACATTATGGAATTCATTCAAGAAAATTCCACTTAACAATGAAATAATTGATATAGACAACAAAACCTATTATTGAACAAAGGAAATCAGGCTATGCCCCTAACACCCCCCAAAAAAATTTTTTTAAAATATTAAAAAAATTTAAAACATATATTTATATTGCATTCAAAAACACACAAAACATACTTCATGGATTGAGACGTCTTATCAATGAAGCCTGTAAGTAGAAGAGAGTGCAAAGGAGATGCAATTTACTCACAATATTCTGTTTTAATCTGGGATCTGAGCCCATAGATGTGTTCAGTGTGTGAAAATATGAGTTAAATATTTCCATGTGTTTATCTGCCTATGTGTTATGCTCAACTTTTAAAAGATAATTTTATATGATTCAAAATATATACAAAACATAAAATATAGAAATACATAGAAAAATTCGTAGAGTTAAAAAAAAAAGATTCTAAGAGGGACTGAAATAGCAAAGAATCAAGTGAAGAAAAGCCAAGTGAGTAGGAGGCATGTATATTTCAGAAATACATGTCTTTTAAAGAACTCATGTCTAAAATACGTTAAAGAACTCTCAAAAGTTGAAAAGAAAAGACAGACAACTCCTCTCTCAAATGGCTAAATACTTGAATAGACCCTTTGCAAATGAGGCAATCCTCATTACAATAAACATGAAGAAGATGTTCAACTTCATTAGCCATGAGGAAAATACATATTAAAGTCACCATGAGTATATATGCCATAATGGTGCAAATAAAAGCAACTTCCAGTATCAAACGGCAGCAAGCCTGTGGAGCAGGAGGAATTTTTATGCATTGCTGGTGGGAATGCAACTTGATACAAAAAATATGGAATATTGTGTCGTGGAAAAGAGCTGTCTAGTAAAGATGAGACACGCATATCCTGTCACCAGCAGTTCCATTGGTAGACCATGTCAAATAATGTTCATCTTTGACATGTTGTTCAAAAATGAACACGAGAATGTTCATAGAAAAACTATTTGAATTAAGCAAAAGCCATGCTTTAATATTAGAAGGGATAAATGATCTGTGGTAGGGTCAAAGAATAAAGTATTATATAGTGATGAGAAGAAACAAGATAGTACTTTAAACAAAACACAGACACATTGCACTGATGTGTTGACAAAAATAAGTCAAAGGAGAGCAAAATATTCTGCACTACTCCATTTAAATGAAATACAGAAGAGAGATACAACTAACTGTGTTAGAGATATGCATAGGGGTTACCTTTGAGGGAAGGTCATGATTGAGAAGGAGGGTAAAGCCTCTGGGGTGCTGGTTATACAGGTGAGTTCATCATGCTCTGTTCACTATTTTCACATAGAGAGTGTTTCAACAAAGATTTTTTCTTTAATTTCTTTTTAAAATTTTTTTTTATTTTTTAACTTAACAATATTGTATTGGTTTTACCATATATCAACATGAATCCACCACGGGTATACACATGTTCCCCATCCTGAACCCTCCTCCCTTAAATACTTGCATAGAAAAACACACACACACATACACACAAAATTAAAAGACAAGCCACGAACTAGAGTTGATAATCATTCATATAACTGAACACAGTTTAATATCTACAACATATAAAGAATTCTTATAAATCAATAAGAAAAAGACAGTTCAGTTCAGTCGCTCAGTCATGTCCGACTCTTTGCGACCCCATGGACTGCAGCACACCAGGCTTCACTGCCCATCACCAGCTCTCAAAGCCTACTCAAACTCATGTCCATCAGTTAGTGATGCCATCCAACCATCTCATTCTCTGTTGTCGACTTCTCCTCCTGCCTTCAATCCTTCCCAGCATCAGGGTCTTTTCCACTGAGTTGGTTCTTCGCATCAGGTGGTCAAAGTATTGGAGTTTCAGCTTCAGCATCAGTCCTTCCAATGAATATTCAGGACTGATTTCCTGTAGGATAGACAGGTTGGATCTCCTGGCTGTCCAAGGAACTCTCAAGAGTCTTCTCCAACACCACAGTTCAAAAGACAGCTACTGCTCTTAAAATGTGTCAAGTATCAGATCAGATCAATCGCTCAGTCGTGTCTGACTCTTTGCGACCCCATGAATCGCAGCACGCCAGGCCTCCATGTCCATCACCAACTCCTGGAGTTCACCCAAACTCACGTCCATCGAGTCAGTGATGCCATCCAGCCATCTCATCCTCTGTCATGCCCTTCTCCTCCTGCCCACAATCCCTCCCAGCATCAGAGTCTTTTCCAGTGAGTCAACTCTTCACATGAGGTGGCCAAAGTACTGGAGTTTCAGCTTTAGCATCATTTCTTCCAAAGAAATCCCAGGGCTGATCTCCTTCAGAATGGACTGGTTGGATCTCCTTGCAGCTCAAGGGACTCTCAAGAGTCTTCTCCAACACCACAGTTCAAAAACATTAATTCTTTGGTGCTAAGCCTTCTTCACAGTCCAACTCTCACATCCATACATGACCACAGGAAAAACCATAGCCTTGACTAGACAAACTTTTGTTGGCAAAGTAATGTCTCTGCTTTTGAATATGCTATCTAGGTTGGTCATAACTTTCCTTCCAAGGAGTAAGCGTTTTTTAATTTCGTGGCTGCAGTCACCATCTGGAGTGATTGTGGAGCCCAGAAAAATAAAATCTGACACTGTTTCCACTGTTTCCCCATCTGTTTGCCATGAAGTGATGGGACCAGATGCCATGATCTTCGTTTTCTGAATGTTGGGCTTTAAGCCAACTTTTTCACTCTCCACTTTGACTTTCATCAAGAGGCTTTTGAGTTCCTCTTCACTTTCTGCCATAAGAGTGGTGTAATCTGCATATCTGAGGTTATTGATATTTCTCCCGGCAATCCTGATTCCAGCTTGTGTTTCTTCCAGTCCAGCGTTTCTCATGATGTACTCTGCATATAAGTTAAATAAGCAGGGTGGTAATATACAGCCTTGATGAACTCCTTTTCCTATTTGGAACCAGTCTGTTGTTCCATGTCCAGTTCAAAATGTTGTTTCCTGACCTGCATACAAATTTCTCAAGAGGCAGATCAGGTGGTGTGGTATTCCCATCTGTTTCAGAATTGTCCACAGTTTATTGTGATCCACACAGTCAAAGGCTTTGGCATAGTCAATAAAGCAGAAATAGATGTTTTTCTGGAACTCTCTTGCTTTTTCCATGATCCAGCAGATTTTGGCAATTTGATCTCTGGTTCCTCTGCCTTTTCTAAAACCAGCTTGAATATCTGGAAGTTCACGGTTCACATATTGCTGAAGCCTGGCTTGGAGAATTTTGAGCATTACTTTACTAGCGTGTGAGATGAGTGCAATTGTGCGGTAGTTTGAGCATTCTCTGGGATTGCCTTTTTTTGGGATTGGAATGAAAACTGACCTTTTCCAGTCCTGTGGCCACTGCTGAGTTTTCCAAATTTGCTGGCATATTGAGTGCAGCACTTTCACAGCATCATCTTTCAGGATTTGGAATAGCTCAACTGGAATTCCATCACCTCCACTAGCTTTGTTTGTAGTGATGCTTTCCAAGGCCCACTTGACTTCACATTCCAGGATGTCTGGCTCTAGGTCAGTGATCACACCAACGTGATAATCTGGGTCATGAAGATCTATTTTGTACAGTTCTTCTGTGTATTCTTGCCATCTCTTCTTAATATCTTCTGCTTCTGTTAGGTCCATACCATTTCTGTCCTTTATCGAGCTTATCTTTGCATGAAATGTTCCTTTGGTATCTCTGATTTTCTTGAAGAGATCCCTAGTCTTTCCCATTCTGTTGTTTTCCTCTATTTCTTTGCATTGATTGCTGAAGAAGGCTTTCTTATCTCTTCTTGCTATTCTTTGGAACTCTGCATTCACATGTTTTTATCTTTCCTTTTCTCCTTTGCTTTTCACTTCTCTTCTTTTCACAGCTATTTGTAAGGCCTCCCCGGACAGCCATTTTGCTTTTCTGCATTTCTTTTCCATGGGGATGGTCTTGATCCCTGTCTCCTGTACAATGTCATGAACCTCATTCCATAGTTCATCAGGCACTCTGTCTATCAGATCTAGGCCCTAAATCTATTTCTCAGTTCCACTGTGTAATCATAAGGGATTTGATTTAGATCATACCTGAATGGTCTAGTCATTTTCCCTACTTTCTTCAATTTAAGTCTGAATTTGGCAATAAGGAATTCATGGTCTGAGTGTCAAGTATATAAACAGGTAATTCACAGAAGGTAACCAAAGGGGCTGAAAACATAAAATTTGATCAAGATTACCATTTATTTATGATCTATGTAATTCCAGAGCATGATCGCATGGTGAATTAACTATTAATCTTATTGTTTGCCCATATGTGATACCTCCCAGCTCTCTACCCCCAAGTCATTTATAACTTTTTATTCTTTGTTAAAATTTTGTTCTCTTTGTTTTACAGCAGTTTTAATATACTGTGAGTAAGTGTGGTTCTTAGCATTTTTTCCTGCTTGGGATTTAGTAGTTCTACTATTTAAGATTTGTGATTTTCATCAAATTTTAAGTGTTATATAAAAAATATCATATTGAATTTTTTCAGATATTATTCTGTCTCATTCTTTTTGGGGGGCTCTGATTACATATCATTATATTGCTTGATATTCTCTCAAAGTGTTAACATTCTATTCAATTTTTATTTCACTCTTTTCCCTTTGATCTTCATTTTGGGTAATTTAAAAATTGACCTGTCATCAAGTTCATTGATCCTTTCTTCTGCAGTGTTCATTCTGATATTCAGTCCATATAATATATTTTGTAGTTTAACATTTTTGGTTTGATTTATAATCTTTATATGTTAATTTTTGTATGAGGTACATGTTATCATGAAGGTTCAGGTTTCTTATCTATGAATAATTGTTAAACACAATTTTTTGCCACTGAGTTGCTTTTGCAACTTTTTCAAAATCTGTTGGCCATATTCATGTGAGTCTACTTTGGACTTTATCCTGTTCTATTGATCTATATGTCTAACCCTCTACAAAATTATACTATTTTAATTGCTTTAACTATATAGTAAGTATTATAATCATATAATGGGAATCTTCCAACTTTATTCTTATTTTTTAAAAATTGTTTTCAGCTGTTATAATTAAAATCTTTGATATACATTTTAGGATCAGTTTGTCTTTATCTTGAATATCTTGTTGGAATTTTTAAAGAAGTTTTATATCAACTAGGAGAAAGTTGACTGTATATTTTCCATCCATAATCACAGTATGTCTCTCCATTTATTTAAGTTTTAATTCCTTATTTAATGTTTTGTAGTTTTCAATATATGTATTCTGTATGCATTTTATTATATTTACACGTGAGTATTTTATTTGGTCAGGACTATTGTAAATCTACTGTGTTTTAAATGTTCACTTTCATATAGTTACTATTTGTATAAAGAAATGTTTGATTTATACACTCACAACAAACTATCTAAAAAGGAAACATGGAAAACAATCCCTTTCATAATAGAATGAAAAATATTAAAATACTTAGGAAAAAGCTTAACTAAAAACATGAAAGCCTTGAGTACTGAAACTACAAAATATTGATTAAACTAGTTAAAGAAGATTTTGCATGTTTATGGACCAGAAAACTTAATATTGTTAAAATGTTCATACTACCCAAGATGATCAGTAGATATACAGATGCAATTCCTATCAAAATCCCAATGGCATTTTTATAGAATTTGCAGCACTATTCATAATAGTCAAGATGTGGAAACAACCTTTATGTCCATTGGCAGATAAATGAGTAAAAAAGATGCACAAACAATGAGATCCCATTTGGCTTTAAAAAGGAAGAGGATTCTGCAGTATTCAACAATATAGTAGAACCTTGAGGAACGCATTCTGAAATAAGCCAAATACAACACAATTCCACGAAGTCCAAAATAGTCAATTTAGGGAAGATGTGGGAGAATGGCAATGAAACATGTAAAATATCATGTAGGAAACGAGTTGCCAGTTCAGGTTCGATGCATGATGCTGGATGCTTGGGGCTGGTGCACTGGGACGGCCCAGAGGGATGGTATGGGGAGGGAGGAGGGAGGAGGGTTCGGGATGGGGAACACATGTATACCTGTGGCGGATTCATTTTGATATTTGGCAAAACTAATACAATTATGTAAAGTTTAAAAATAAAATAAAATTGGAAGAATAAAAAAAAAAAAAATTAAAAAAAAAAAAATAGTCAATTTAGAATCAAAGAGAAGAATGTTGGTTGTTGGGCTGGAGGAGAGAGAAATGGGGAATTACCAATCAATGCACGTGGGGTTTCAACTAAGGAAGATGAATAACTTCTAGATATTTGCTGTATAGCATTGCACCCATAGTCAACAACATAAGACTGTATTTTATACTTAAAAAACTAATAAGGTAGATCTCATGTTAAGTGTTCTTACAATGAAATAAAATTTTTAAAACTAAATTAAAAAATATGAATTTATACATTGTCATCACGGAGTAAAATTCTATGAAAACTTGTTTTAAAGTCGAGAGCAAGTTAGAAAAAAGAAAAGAAAGAAATATGCTTGATGTGTCCCATCACCACACTAAACTTACTTATTAGTTATTATTACAACTTTTTTTGGTGGATTCTTTGAGACATTTTTATGTGCACAATTATGTCACTTGTAATCCGGGACAGTTTTAGTTTTTCTTTTCTAATTGTCTTCTCTTTTGTTTCCTTTTCTTGCCCTGTTTCACTGGCTAAAATTTCTAGTACCATGCTGAAAAGAAGTGATGAATGCAGACATCCTTTCCTTTTTCCCAATCTTATTGGGAAAGCATTCATTTTATCATTAAGTATGGTGTAAGTTGTAACAATTTTATAGATATTCTTCAGCAGTTTGAGGAAGTTTCCTTTTGTTGTTAGCTTTCTGAGAGCTTTTGTCATAAATAACTGTTGAATTTTGTTGAATGTGTTTTTTTTTCCCATCAATTGATCTAATCATTTAAGCTATTTATATATGTAAACTTTTATATTTGGAAATTCTCAGGTCACGTACTGCTAAAACCTAGCTTAAAGGATTTTTAGCATAACCTTGTTAGCCTATTTGTTAATATTTCCCTGTTATTGTTTGAAGGAGATAGTCTAGAATTAGGGTTATTTCTCTTTTAAATGGTGAAATTTGTCAGTAAAACCCTATGGACCTTGAAAGTTCCTTTTTAGCCATAAAACATAATTTTAAAAATTTTAGCTACTGTGTTTTTTAGCTCTAGAATTTCTATCTTGGCTCTTTTCATAGTTTCCAAATGTCTCCTGGGATTCTTTGCCTATTCATTTATTCCCTTCATCTTTTCCTTGTATATCCTCAAGCCTGATTACAATTAAAAACAAAACAAAACAAAACTTTGTCTTCTTATTGCAACATCTGGTTCATCTGTGGGTCAGTGTTTGTTGAATTTTTTGATGACTGGTATTTTTATCTAACTTCCTTATATGGCTCATAAGATTTTTTTATAAAAATTGTATATTAATTATAGTGGAGATGGAATCGTGCTCCTATTTTGTTTGTTTTATTCTAGAGGTTGTAAACACATTTTATATGTAATAGCTAAAGATAAGAGAGTGATTGTTTACATTTTACCATGTGGTAAGTTGATCCAGGATTGATCCCCAACATTAAAAAACTGACCACGTTTTTTGTTAGCTCAATTCCCAACTTCCAGTTCTGCTGCAGTAGGCACTCATGATTAAGAGTCAGTCTCTTCTTATCAGTGTTTGATCCTGAAGCCAGGAGGAGATGGGCTGCAGCATCACCCTCGGATTGAGCTATTTCAGGTCTACTTCAAAGTCCCCCTGAATACTTGAGAGTGTTCTTACTAGTTTGGGGTTCTGCTTTCACTGGCCTTTTTAAAACAAAATTGTGAGGTGATTGTTGAAATAATTATTTTAAGCAAATTATTAGTGCATGTGGAATTTTCCTGATTCTAATCTGTCCCATCTCCTCCAATTAGCTCCACTGACTTCTGTGGACTCAATAAAGGGAAAACATTCTTCTTCTCTTGCTTGTACCTGGATCCAGTACTTTACCCTCCTCCCAGAAGCTGCCACACCTTGCTGCTCGCCTTTGAGGAACCCTCTCCGTAAGGTAGCTCAAGGCTTCTTTACACACACTCTTCTTTGACAGTATGATAGGTAATGCGATGGTTTACTTTATGTGTCAGCTAGGTGCCCACATATTTGGTCAAATATTGTTTTGGGTGTGTCTGTGAGGGTGTTTTGGGTGAGATTAACATTTGAATCATAGACCCAGTAAATTTCCCTTCCTAATGTGGGTGGCCTGCATCCAATCAAGATGGAAAAAAGTTTTCCTCTATCTAAGGTAAGATGGAACTTCTGTTTGACTGCTTTAAGCTGGGACATCAGTTTTTCTGCCCTTCAGACTTGAACTGAAACATGGGCTCTTCTTGGGTCTTAGGACTGTCAATTTTCATACTGAAAACATGGCTGTTCTTCAGGATCTCCAACTTGCCAACTGCAGATCTTGGGACTTCTCAGCCTTATACATACAAGCATACTTCTATGTACACAGGCTTACCTCGAAGATATTGCTGGTTCAGTTCCAGACTACCACAATGAAGTGAATATTGCGATAAAATGAATCAGACGAATTTTTGGTTTTCCAGTGCATGTAAAAGTTATGTTGACACTATATTATAGTCTATTAAGTGTTCAATAGCATTATGTCTAAAAAAGTCAATGACCATACCTTAATTTAAAAATATTTTATTAATAAAGAATGCTACCTGTTATCTGAGCTTTCAGAGAGTCATAACCGTTTTGCAGGTGGAGGTCTGAAGTATTGTGAGAATTATCAAAGTGCGACACAGGGACGCAGAGTGGACAAACGTTATTGAAAGAATGATGCAATGGACTTTCTTGGTGCAGGGTTACCACAAACCATCAGCTTGTAAAAAAAGCACAATGCCTTCCAAGAACACTAACACAAAGCATGTGAAATGAAAGTGCTAGTCGCTCAGTCGTGTCTGACTCCTTGCTATCCCATGGACTGTAGCCTGCCAGGCTTCTTTCTCCATGGGATTTTCCAGGCAGGAATACTGGAGTGTGTTGCCATTTCCTTCTCCAGATATGTGAAGGGTTAAGAAAGAAAGATACTTATGTAAAAAAATTAGAGCCATGATGGATAGATGATAATATAGAAAAGCATATTCATATTTGTTGAATTACCAGGCCTAATTGGATACCAATTAATAATCAAAACTGTGAAAGTTTCAAAGCTACATCAAAGGAAATATTTAACTAAGAGAAGAACTGGAAAATGAGAGATATTTTCAAATGATTGTAAGGCTATCCTTATAGGAGATATTAGGTTTGTTCTTTGTTGAGTCAAAGAGAAGACTTAGAGCCAATGAACCAAAGTTTAGGGAGGTCTGTTTTTCTCTCAGTTATTTTATTCAACAAATATCCTTTGAGGAGTTACTATATGGCAGGCACTGTTCTTGACAGCTGAGACATATCAATGAACAAAGAAAATAAATGTTATCTCCCTGTCTAGCAAGGGAAATCCAGGTAATAAGAAAACCAAGAAATCAATGGAAAGAAATTTGAACTGTTAAAAGTGGGAAAAGTGACCAGATTCCTAGGCAGAATCTTGATAATTATTTAGCATGTTTTTGAGGAATTTCCTAAAGTAGAAGAGAGGGGATCAGAAGTTTCTTCTCATTGCAGGATGCTCTGGGTTTCTGACAAATCCAATTATCTGCAAGCAATATCAAGAACTTTGCTACCAGTATTGACTGAAAATTAGAATGGGTTAATTCCTTCCTTGAGAGTCAAAATATGGAGGTCACTGTTACCATTGTAAGTCAATAATTTGGTTTCAACCTCTAGGTTTTACACATAGTTTGTGTAAAACATACATCCCCTCCACGTCTTAACCTAAACATCATTTCCCCATTCCTTGACTCTTAATTCTAAATTAGATCCCTTTATACTTGATCTTCATTGTCCTTTAATTTTCTTGCTAAGCACTCCTTTCAATTTGCAATTACTTTATCTCTTTGTGTGATTATTTGTGTAGGGTTTATAACTCCACTGATCTGAAAGCTTCATGAGAGTAGGGACTGTGTCTGTTTTCTTCACCACTTGGTATGAAGGTATCAGTCCTTGACACAAGATCAAGTGCCCCTTAAGTGTTTACTTGGTGGTGAATAATGATTAATTGAGTGTGCTTCCCTGGTGGCTCAAATGGTAAAGAATCTGCCGGCAATGTAGGAAACCCTGGGTTTGATCCTTGGGTTGGTAAGATCCCCTGGAGAGGGGAATGATTATTCACTCCAGTGTTCTTGCCTGGAGAATTCCATGCACAGAGGAGCCTGGTGAGCTACAGTCCCTGGGGTTGCAGAATCAGACACGACTGAGTGACTAACATTTCATGTCAATGATTAATTGAGTAGGATGCTTGCTGCTGCTGCTACTGCTAAATCGCTTCAGTCATGTCCGACTCTGTGCAACCCCATAGATGGCAGCCCAATAGGCTCTTCCGTCCCTGGAATTCTCGAGCAAGAATACTGGAGTGGGTTGCCATTTCCTTCTCCAATGCTTGAAAGTGAAAAGTGAAAGTGAAGTCACTCAGTCATGTCTGACTCCTAGCGACCCCATGGACTGCAGCCCACCAGGCTCCTCCATCCATGGGATTTTCCAGGCAAGAGTACTGGAGTGGGGTGCCATTGCCTTCAACAGAAATTGTTAATCTTCAAGCTATCAAGAGTGTTGAATGAGAGACTTCCCCGGTGGTTCAATGGTAAAGAGGCTGCCTGTCAATGCAGGAGACATGAGTTTGATCCCTGGTCTGGGAAGATACCATATGCCATGGAGCAACTAATCCCAAACACCACAGCTATTTGTTTTAGAGCCTGGGAGCCACAACTGCTGAAGCCTGTGCATCCTAGAGACCGTGCTCTGCAGTAAGAAATGCCACTACAATAAGAAACCCGTGCACGGCGACTAGACAGTAGCCCCCACTCTCTGCAGCTAGAGAAAAGCCTGTGTTGTTAAGGGAGACCCAGCACAGCCAAAAATAAAATAAATACAAAATTTTTTTTGGAAAAAAAAAAAAGAGAGATCTTGAGTTGCTTAGGTGGGGGAAGCCACAAATAAAAGAGGAATTTTCTAAGGGTTGAGTCTTTTCATATATTTCTCTATAGTCTTGAAAACCTAGAACTCTGGAAAGCCAGAGCTGGGAACTTATCTCATGCCTCATTTGACAGAGAAGAAATCTGGAGCCTACCTAGAGGAAGAAGCTATGAATATGCAAGAATTCATGGATAGACTGGGAGCATTTTAAGAGTTACTTTTAGAAATACTTTGGAAAATAAATATACATAAACAAAAACAACTCTCCAGCTATCCAACCTAAGTCTGAAATTCATGCTCAGCTGTTGATCCAAAATTGGCTGAAGATGGGAGAATGTCTTTGTGCAGAGGGGGTGCTGGGAGCCAGTGACCTCCGCTAGAGGCCCAGCCCACGACGGGAACCGCGTTCCCCCACGTGCACTGCGTCCTCCCGGCGTCCTCCCCGACGTGCACAGGGTCCCTGGAGACCGGGGCGCTGAAGGAGACTGCAGAGCCTCCCGGTGCAGAGCTGAAATGCTGACAGCCTTCCGATTGCAACGGTCACCACAGTAACTTTTCGAAACCTCCCACGGCGTGGTTGGGGGAGGGGAAACCAAAAATCCCAAATATAATTTAATTTCCAGGGTAAACACTTTCATGCAAAAATGGCCAAGGCGATCCTTGAGGCGAGGCTGCCTTCTTCAGCATGACCACACTGCCCCCTTGAGCATTCTGCTGAAATCCCGCGCAGAGCTCCAACTTCACAAGCGATCTTCCAGAGCCTGGATCCCTGTGGAAGAGGAGGAGGCGAGGATCTAGAGGCAGGATTGACAGGAAGGAGGAGGCTGAAACAGCTTTGCCTTCTCAAGAGGGCCCGATGTGGATAATCAAGATGTGAGTTGTTAGGGAACATTCGTTTGATCTTGAAAGACTCGTGAGTCAAGTGCATAGTCGCTGGTCAAAATCAGGGATGCCCACTGGCCCATCTGAAAACCAAAAGGGTCGCCCCACTCCAGGCATCCTACTCTCGTAAAACTTTTCAGCATTTATGATGTAGGACATATCAGAAGCTATGCTAAGTCCATTACACTTATTTCCTTATTTCATCGTCATCTTCTGGGTTTGAGGGAGAACAAGGAGGAGGCCCTGGAGGCTGATGTCCTTTTCAGTAACCATGTGAGCAGCAAATGGCTTAGTAGAGGCTTGAACCCCACTGTGTGGGACTGTGCTGTGAGGTCCAGGAGAGCCCAGTTGCTAGTTCAGCTGCCATCAGCTCCATGACTTTGAGCTGGTTGTCTTCTATCTCTCCACCTTCCACCTCCCCTCTTTAAAGTGAAGGGAATGCTTTAGACCCCCTCTAAGGATTAAAGCGCTAAGTTTCTGTGAAGCTATGGCACTGACAGTGTATCAAGAATTAGATCAACATAGATTAGCAAGTCAGATAACAGCACTGAAAGGAGACAAAATAGGAAGGGATGGGCAGTGGTGTAGGGATGGATGCCCACTCTTCGTGGGGTGCAGTGATGGGGAACCTGGAGGCTGGGAAAACTGAATATGGGGTGGAGTCCTAGACAGAGGAGCCAGGGTCAGATGTGTGTCCTGTAATCACAGATTCCCCCTGCTTCCTAATTTGGACTCAAAGTAACCTTGCACAGGCTGTTAAGGTTGTTAGCTGGTCTATCTTAGATCAGAGGCAAAGGATTCTTCCATGCTACAATTTGATCAATTTCATTTATAGAACAGCATCCATTCTCATTAGAATTGATTTGAAGTTGCTGGGGTATAGTGTTTAAAAACTGTGAACGTAAATGAAATTAAAAGGTCATTAATGTTCCCCTCCCTGCCAAATCTGTCTGTCTCCTTCAGGATTATGGAGCAGACAATAAGACCCAGTCACTGATCTTAATGAACTGCTGAGGTTGGAAAATTGCTTCTTATATAACACTTATGACATATTGAGCCTCATCTCTGTTATCAGCATTAGTTAAATGTTTGCCAAGAAGTTGACAAGTTTTAATTCCTTTGCTTGTAAATATTGCAGTACTTGAGATCTTCAGTGCTTTAATTCAAACTCTGTCTCTTTTTCTGTCTCTCTGTCACACACACACACACACACACACACACACACACTCACACACACACTCACACACACACACATTGATCCTCCATAAATGCTGAGCACTACAGTCTTATCCTAGAAGATGGGATGTAAGTTCATTTCAATGTTACCCTCAAGAAATTCTTAGGCTATGGCATAAGTTAAAAAAAAAAAAAAAAAGAGTAACCATTACATGACAAACTGACCATGAGGGAGCTATGCAGGACGCTGTGAGGCTCAACAACTGAAAGTAGCCTGGAAAAATAAAAATGGTTAGAAAAACTATCATGAGGAAGTGACAAATCCAGCCTAACAGGTAGGAGTGGGAAGCATGTTCTAGGCAGAGGGACTATAAAGAGGAAAGATACCGCTGCACGGAACAGTGAATTATTCAGGGAAATGTATGAAGTTATTCTGGCAACCAAGAGGATGACTATGGGGAAGCCACTGAAGATAAATTTGGAGAGGTAGGCAGGGGACAGATAAAAATAACTTTGAAATATTTTATAAACTATTTAGTTCATCCTAAAGAAATTTGGAAGCCACTGAAGGATTTCCTGAAATGTAATCGTCCTTAAGAAAACTCAGAAAGCATTTCAAAGGCATCAGTGCTCAAAACATAAACAAAACTAAGGATAATATGTCAATGAGGATTAATACAATAAGTGATCAGAATTTTTAAACTGTTGACAATTTCTGTGTTTTATCGTTGTAGGATAGTATGCGTAATATAATCTGTACTTGATTTTTAATGTGTTTATGGGGTGATGATAGCATCTCTGAATCAGCTTTTTTAGAACATTTTTGTACAAACAGTAAATGATTCCATCTTCTTTGCATCTTCTCCACTTTGACAGGATGTTGTCAAACCACTTGCACTTTCCAGGGCCCATCTTATTTATGTGTTTTCCCCACTTTGCAGTTAGCGGGTGAAAACAGTTGTTCCCAGGATTTTGAACAGGGTGAGCCTTTCTTTCACCAGCTTTATCTTGTGAAATTCCAATATCATTCTTCAGGTTTTCCTTGGAAGCAAAAGCTAGTAAAGCATATCTTTGAAGAGTCTGAAATTCAACAAAGAGACAGCAACATAAACTGAAAACAGAACCGGAAAACTTATTTGTTCTTTCCCTGGAGCTGTTGTGCAGACAAGGAATTATGATGCAACTTCACCGGCTGACCATAAATTGTCCAATTTCTTCACGCCTCCAAGCTGACGCCAACCTGTCATCAGGATCTGGTCTTTATCTTTCCAGTCTGGTTCTTCACTTTTTTAAACTAAAGGCTGGATCTTTCCAGTCTCTTTCTGATTAACTTAGGATCTGGCTTTTTTCAGTCAAACGTCCGCCCTTTCAAGAACTGATCTAACAATGCTGGGTGTCCTGGGACTTGCAACAACTCAATGAAAGTCAGGCAATGGAAAAATCATGTAACTTAAACCAAACAGTTCCCATTTGCTCTGAGACTTAGGAGCTCCTCCTGGATAAAATACACTCCTACTTTGGTGTCACTTTACTGAGGACTTTCCTGAGCACGTTACTTAAGATTGCAATCTGCCCCACCTCCATTCTGCTTGTGCCACCCTAGTTCTTGTGAACCTTTTATTGCAAGTTATTTAAATTATTGCCTGCTTTCTATTCCCTTGTATATGTATAAATGTGTATAGTAAGAAATGTGTAGATAAACATACACAATGACATCTATATTTTAATGAAGACAGGTAGGTAGGTAGATACAGATGAAGATATAGATAGCTAATAGGTAAGTAGGTACAGACGGCTTTGTGTTTATGTGAGTGTAAAGGAAGAGACATAGGAATAGATAGAAAACAGTGAAACAGAGTCAGCCAGATGATGATCACCATGTATATGCTTCTAGATACAATGGTTTCTGTAGAAATAATAAACATATCCAATCTAACAATTACTGATGGAATCCCAGAAGAGTGTTTGGAATTGAGACTCTTCCAGGAAACCCAGGCTGGTCTCTGATGCTCTCACTGAAGGAATGGTGACCCCCCCTCCTTACCTGGAATATCAGGCTGAGATCCAGAATGGCCTGTACATAGAGCCGCATCCAAATCACAGACCTCGTCACCAGTCTTCCTGGGACAGGTAAAGTGGAAAACAAGGGAGCGCTTCTCTCTGGCTGTGCCAAAGATGGCTTCAGGGGCTTTTATCACAGTCCCATCTCTAAGACTAATGCATTAGAAATGTAATCGAAGTAAAAACGATGGCGAGACTGCAAATGCTCTAGGACACTTCTCTGGTTACCCAGCCCCACTCCAACCGTCTCACGAGATGGTCACTCTAAAGCTCTCCTCTATGGAAACTCTAGAACTAGAGCGCCCTTCTGATTTCTCTGAGTGATCCACAAACTACAAAGTCGTTTCCACTCGGGTAACCTCTAGACCTCAATGATACAAGTACTTCAATAATCAGGGCACTTTGGAAACTTGAATCCTGAAAGAAGGCTGCTACTTAAATAGATTTCCCTCCAGAAATCCCTACGGCTATGATCTCTTTCTCTGTTGCTCTCTCTCTCTCTCTCTCTCACATGCACACAACATAAATTATTGGTTATTTTCTTATGGCCTCAGTGATCATCATTCACTTCTGCTGGTTATAGATTCACCAGCAGACTATGGACTAATCATCTACATAGATGCAAAACCCTGCTTAGGCAACTGTGAACTGGATTTATGCAAGCTTTTTCTCTTTTTAAGTGAATGTGTGAAGGTACAGTTTATTCCATTTTCCCTTAGGGAGTCTGCATATTCATGTTGTGTGAAATGAGCATGTTGCTATGGTAATGATTATGGCCTTATATTAAGTAGCAAGAAAATCAGCATCAAGAAAACGGCTTTGTTTTACCATTCAGTCACACTCCGTTCATCGCCCCTTCTGCAGTCCCTAGACCCAGAATTCCTTCCTAGAAGTATAATTTAGCTATGACCCTGCTCTGGGTGGCTACTTGCAACAATTATGGGTGGTGCAAAATAGGCTAAAGTCTATTAAGTTACTGCTCCTGCTCTTCAAAGGGCTAAAACGGCATATGATAATAGAACAAACACAGCCAATAGAGGTTTCATTTCTATCTGTGATCTGTAGTGGATGCTTTATGTGAATTTGTATGCTTTTTTCCTTTTCTTAACTTTGCATTTCAGCTTCCTTCTCACCAGGATGATGGTGGTTTTGTTCTCAGATGCTCCCAGTGTTTCCAGGTTCTCTCTAGCCTTAACCTTCTGTCTGCTGTATTAGAAATGACACCACTTATAGAAATACCTAGACCTGGATTTTAATCCTGGATGGATACCATCATCAACTCTGTTATCTCTGACAAATTACATCTCTAACCTGAAGTTTTCCTTATCTTAAATTTTAAAAGATGCTAGTTTTCCAGATTCTTATTAAGTCTGGAACAATGTGTGTAAAGTGCCTGGTCCACATCTGATATTCAACAAAACACGCCATTTGGTATGTGTTTATTTAGTTACTTTTTGGTCAACAAATACCACTGAGGTTCTATGAAGCTCTAGGCTACATGGTGAATAAAACAGTGATTTCCATCATGGAATTTGCAATCTAGTGGGTGAAAGACAAAATGAAAAACTGGAGACAAATGCAAAGTTGCAATGGCAACAGGCACCAACATGGAGCTGGAAGATGCTATAAGAGGATCTGACTTAGTCAAAGAAGTCAGAAGAAGCTCACTGAGGTCACTTCAAAGTCAAATGACCCTTTAACAGACAGATAATGTAGGAATATAAGTTAACCAGGTGGAGAGAATAAGGCAGAGGGCAGGGCAAAGACAAAATCCTGTAGCAGGAGAAGTTTGATGCAGTCAGGGAACTCAGAACTCACTGTGACTGGAGCAGAGAGAGAGAGAGGAGGCTGAGGGAGGCTTTAAGATTAACCATTGAAGGGACTTGGAGGCTGTGTTAACAGATTCTGTCTGATGTTGAGAGCAAAGAAAGCTATTAGAAGATGTGAAGCAGGGAAGTGACATGATCAAATGTGCATTTTGAGATCACTCTGGTGTGAAGATCAGATTGGAGGAGAGTGATGCAGAGTGACCATGAGTAGATGAGGGAGGAGGCAGCAGTCCTCCAGGTAAGAGGTGGCTTGGGCAGATGGTGGTGACAAAGATGTAGAGAAATGATGGATTTGAGGACTATTGTGGGGGCCGGGGTGCATAGATATCTTTGGTGAAAGATTTGCAGTGGGAGGTGACAGAGAGAAAGAAATTCATGGATTCTGGATTGCAAAAGCAAATGAATGCTCATGCTATAATATGTGAAAACACGAAACCCAGGTTTGGGATTGTATGGAAGGAGGGCAGATACGCTGAGTTTTAATCCTCTAAGTCATCCAAGATGCACATTTTACCAAAGACAAGTATCTTTATAGGTACCCAACAAGGGTAGGTGCCCACTGACAAGACAAGATCCCATGAATGCACTGTAAGAATCTTCTGCACAATTCTTGCCTCTCCGCCATCCATTATGCATGCACACACAGAATAGCCTTTACCGGTGCAGATGAATTTGGGTTGTTATTAGTTTAAAATCTTGCTATTACCACCCACTGCTTGTAGTATTCTGACACTTGGAATATGGGGGCAGGGTGCCAGGTCAGCGGACATGCAAGGGCTAAAGAACACTGTATAAATTCCTGGGTGGCTCAGTGGAAATATATATACCTGTGGTGCATGAGATCCCCTGGAGGAGGAAATGGCAACCCACTTCGGTATTCTTGCTGGGAAAATCACATAGACAGAGGAGCCTGGAGGGCCACAATCCATGAGCTTATTAAAGAGTCAGACATGCCTTAGCAACTAAGCAACAACAACAGCAAATTAATTTCCTAGAGCTGCCATAAGAAAATACCATACAATGGGTGGCTTAAAACAACAGCAATTGTCTCACATTTCTGGAGATATAGGTCTGAAATCAAAGTGTTGGCAGGGCCCTGCTCACTCTGAAGACTAGCAAAGAACCCTTCCTTGCTTCTTCCAGCTTTTGGTAGCCTAGGACATTTCTTGGCTTGTGGTCATACTAGAATCTCTGCCTCCAGCTTCATACGATTGTCTTCCCTTGGTGTCTGTGTCCAAACTTCCCTCTTCATATAAGGACAACCATCATGCTGGATTCGGGATCCACCCTACACCAGCGTGGTCTCATCTTACCTTGACTCAGGACATCTGAAATTACCCCATTCTCAAATAAGGTCACATCCTGAGGTACCAGAGATTGGGACTTCAGTGTATCTTGCAGAGGGTGGAGGCACAACTTATTCCATAACAAATGCTTTTATAACTATCATTTGGGAAGTTCACTCTTTGCATTCCCTTGTTCTGTTTCCCTTCCATGTCCTCTTCATCTTTTAATAGAAAATGTCCTTCCAGTTCAGGGTCCTCATACTTTGTTAGGGTAACTAATAGCCATTCCTTCTTCTCAGGAAACTCTCCATTTACCATCCATACCATTACAGGTGTAAGGTTCCCAAAGTCTATGTTCCTACACCCAACATACAGGTGATTGACTTCAGGTGAAGAGCTGATCCTTCCTGGGCTGAAATCTCCATTCTGAAACTTGGGACTGAGACTGGGAGAGACATTCAGGCTCTTTGCTGGTGGCTGGATTTGTTCCATCATGTGTGCACCACTCTTTCCGAATAACAGCCCAGGCCTCAGAATGAAATGAGCAGGTGCTCATGGCTGTTTTCTGAGAAGCCCTCTCCCAGGCACACAGAAATTCAGCCTGAGAGCAGCTGTCTGGGCAGCCCCTTCCACTTCAGAACATTGAGCTGGGTTATAAGAGGACTATTTTACATCAGATATTTGCCATCAAATCAGTCACACCCCAGGTAGGCTAGGTCCCTTTCTTTCCTCTCTGCATGTATGACACGCTGCAATGCTTCCGTCATTATTCTCCTGGAGTGCTGTCTCTAAATGTCTCTCTCCAGTGAGGATGTGAGATTTTTAAGGACAAGGCCTATGTCTCAGTCATCTGTGATTCCCTAGTGTGAAGGGCATTGTCTTGCACAGAGTACAAAATTATTGATATCATTCATTGTATTTGTTTATTTAACATCCAGACTCATTCTTATTCTAATATACTTACTGTCTCAGGATATTGGAAGAGGGAAAGAGAAATTGAAGCTTCTAGTCCAGGAAGAATTGGAATGAAGTACAAACAGCAAATTGTTTTCCTCTCCATTGCCCCAATCCCAGCTCTTAGAAGTCTCTTCCCTGTGTGAATATTTGTCTTGTCTCTTTGCTTTGTGGGTCTTTCAAAAGCAAAACCTGCCTGGTTGAACAGTGTGGCCTCAACCTGAGTGCACTTTCTAAATGCTCCTGGCCCTTTGAGGACTGCTGTATGCACTTCCTAAGAAGATGGCGGATTCGTGCTTGTATCAAATTACATCTTGTCTGAGCCATCTGGGCACAAGGGAATAATCCTTTGATTGATAGGTTTGACGGGATGGCAAAATTTTGCAGGATATCAATTATCACTGTGTTCTGCTGGACCCAAGCCATTGCAGAGTGATTTCCAACAGCCCACATGCTTTGATCAGGGCCATTAGCTAAGCTACGTTCTTGAGGAGCTCTAGAGGACTATAACAGCTTCATCACAATTCAGTTTTAACGGTTCAAGAGTTTGAAGAGATGACTGTTCCTTTCTGGGAACATTTCCTCTTGGTTCTACTTTTCAGTCGCACATTCCCCAGAGACTACTGCACCGGGTACGTGCTTCACACAATGACTGCCACTCTGGCCCTCAGCAGGGTGAGAACTGAAGCAGTTAGAGTTGGTTTCTGGGTTGGTCTCTTAGGAAAGATCACTCATAAGAGTTTCAGGAGCAAACCTGAGCAAAATCATGGGTCTGAGGAGGTTAGAGCCAAGAAGGACCTAGAAGATAAAATAATTCAACACCTTTATTCAAGAGTAAGAAACCTAAGACCCAAAGACATATATACATAAACTTGGAAACCAGCAGTCTTTTCTGAGTACCATCAGAACCCTCCAGGATTTTTTTTTTTTTTATTTCTAGGAATAATCAGAGAAGGAACTTATGCTTCCCACATACCTCCTCTAAATTTCTCCAAATGTTTTTTGTAACAATGAACACCATTTGATCTGCAACACTGGTCCATGTAGGGGAGGAATCCTCCTACATTGGGTTGCCTGAGGACCACACCCCCACCCCCACCTCTGGTACAGCATCTGGCTCTGAAGTAATGCCAGATTTCACAAGGCGTAGTTCTCAAAATGGAGTCCTCAATCAGTGGCACCAGCATCACCTGGGATACTGGTAGAACAGCAAACTCTCACATACCACCCCAGACCTAACAAATCATAAACATAGAGGTGGTCCCAGCTCTTCGAATTTTTACAAGTCTTTCACGGGTCTCTCATGTATGCTCAAGTTTGCAAATGACTAAACAATTGCGGCCTCTCCTTACACAATGTGATTTTAGTAGCAGTTAGACTACTCCCCATCCTCCAAAAGACCTAGCCTCCTGCCTGCTGTGGCCTAGAATTTCCACTCCTTAGACTTATATGTTTGGATTAAGACTTCTAGCTCTAGGTTATCCTGGACTATAAAGCATGTTGAACCTTCACATGTCAGTATGTAGACACTTATCAAAATTTTCTTTAAGATTATATTTTGATAGAATGCACTTATAATATATTTATAGCTAGTTTTAACTGAACCTATTGAACCTAGCAGTTAAGAAAAAGTAGGAGAATTTAGTATAATGGAAGAGGTGACTATCTACCAGGAACAGGAATGCCCACAGCAACCCTGCTTGTCTCGCATCTCTGCTCTGTTCCAGGAACGCTTCTTTTTTGTTCTCCTTCCTGAACACGGGCTTTCTCTGCTTCTAAGTTCACACGGGAGATGATGGATACAGATGATGGGAGATTCTGGTGCACACATCAGCTGCACCAGAATCACCAGGGGTGTTTGCTAATCACTCCCACCTTGGACCCCTCAATAGATTCCAAAGAGTCATAAACTGTCCAGGAGAATGAATCCTTACAAAGAAGTGAGATGTGGAATGGAAAAGAGAGGATCATGAACATTTATCTCCATCAATCTCTCAGCTGTATAACCTGTATCAAGAAGGCTAGAAGCAAAGTGATGACCAGAATTTGCAGTGTTTTGAAAGATAAACATTTTTCTTCTCTTTACCCTCTATAAGACAATAAAGAAAAATACTGCTAGACATAAAGAAAAAATATATGTATTGCTTTCCATAATGAATTTTAATGGCATGAGTGTTTGAATTATATAATGTATAGGAATAGTCAATATAGACCTATTCAACTTGAAATGTAGTAGGTAAAATAGATGTCTTTACTGCCAAAAATCTTAGACCATTTAACAGCTTTTATGTTTGTTGTGAATATCCAAGAAGCTGTGCTTCAGTTAAACTCAGTTGAAGATCACACAATCACTACTGTCATTTTAATCAACAAGAGACTTGATACAGGGAGTTGGGAACTTACAATATTGCTGGAACACTAGCAAAGCAAGCTCAATCCTGGGGCTTCAGGGAAAACATTCAGAGCCACGGCAGAGGCTCAGCTTGCTGAGGGAACCCAGGCAGAGTCAGGAAGCTGAGCATTCAGGAAGTTGCCACCAAAACCATACACAATGCCAGTTAAACAGAGGCCTCCTTGCCTAGTTCCTTGAATCCCTGATGCACAAATGCATCTTACCAGAAGCCCAAGTCATATCTGGACTCTAGTGCAAAAGAGTTTGGGAAATGTAGTATTAAAGGAATAAGCTATAGGGCTGCTGGGGCAGTGATACAGTGAGGCCATCTATCATCCGCACCACAGGCAGGCCTGGTTACACGGCACTTCCAGAAGTTATTTATGGCCATAGAACCATTTACTTCAGAAACACCTTGAGAGACAGTGTTCCAGGGAACACGCTTTTGGAAGTGTTGACCCAGTTCTGCCTACTCATTGATGAGGAAGGAACGAATGTCCAGAGAGGTGGCCATTTGGCTGACACCATCCAATGAATCAGCAGCAGAGCAGGGATGGGACCAGGTCTTCCGTTCCTGGGGCTCGAGCCTTGCTGCCTGCACTGCTTTCTGCAGCTCTCCCTCCATCCTGAAGTCTCCTGCCAAATGGACCATTTGGAAAATGGTCCTGTGAGACCAAAAGCAAAGAAAAGGCTCTTAAGGAAGCCTGAACCAAACTCCTGAATTATGCAACAATAGAGAAAGTTAATAAGCTCTCCTGAACCTCCAATTAAGTACCAGGATAATTACACCCTGGAGTTAGGAGAACAGCTGAGACTGGGAGTATTATAGGAACTGTCAGTAACTGAGCTGCTTTTGAATTCTGGCATTTCATTCTTGTGCCTTCTAGGGCAGAAGCAGGAGGAGGAGGAGAAAGCTGTTTGGTCTCAGCTCTTTTTGGACAGCCTGTAATAGATTAAATAAACTCTTCTCCTGTTTAGGCTGAGGAGAAGAAGCCTGCTGCCCTTGCCCTACAAACTGGACTGGAAGAGAAGCCGCTCACAGTTGACAAGAAAGTTTTCTGTTAAGAACACATCCGCCTTTGTAGCATCAGTTTTTGACCTAAGCTTTTAACCACTCCTTTCTAAAGTCTGTGCTGTTTCCTATAGGACAGTTTTACCGCTGCATCACAACAGCCTGAGTGAGCTCATGCATTCCTAGATGTGTTTAAACTCTCTTCCAGAAATCTTTGTTCATCATGGACACTTTCATCTACCTCTCCTCCCCAAATAATTGATATTCTTTGTCTTTTTCTGTTCAGCACTTTTGAAGGTGTTTTGCGCGACTGCATTTATTCTGATTTACTCATATTGTGTGTGATCCTACAGTGCAACTGTGGCCCTCCTAAGATGCCAGAGATTATTCTAAATATAAAAACAATTGTTTCTGTAGTGGAAAGAAAGCTCTCCTTCGGATTCATGAGAGTGGTGTTATTTTTCCCATCAGAATTCAGACTTTCTCAACCAAGTTTCTTTTTTAAAATGCCAGGTGCATGTTCATGTTGCAAACTGAACATGGTCAATTAGTTCAACAATCCTGACAAAAACAAAGTGAAAAAAATCACTGCGTCCAAAAAATCGGACCCAAATCAACATGTTCCTAGTCTATTGATAAACACTGTGATTTTTCTCATCATCATCGCAGTTGTCAGAGGTAAACAAAAAACTAAAGAGATAAAAAGGGAGCAACCCAGCCTTCAGGCACAGCAGCAGGACGTGTTTTCCCAAGCTCCTCTCCCTGCTCCTCGATCACTTCTTGGGCAAATCTCAGCTCTGTATGTCCACTCAGGTTTTGCAAAGTCTCTCATTCAGTCTAATCCAGCTCATACGAGGACCAGTCCTTCTTATGACTCCCTTCCCTCTGCTGTGGCTTTTCCTGTGGCTCAAGGGCCCTCCATGGGGAGTGGGACTGTGGCCTGATCTTTCACTCCTGGGACACGGCCTCTGTTTCTTGCATTTCTCCCACCTCCCGCAGGCAGGGCCTGCTGCTGGGAGGGAAGTGGGGAGGGAAGGTGGCGGGTGTCCTCTGACTTGACTGCAGCTGTTAGTGGTCCTCTCTTGACACCACCAGATGTGAGGTGAGAATTCTCCTGCTGGTTTTCTTGTGGTGGGTTTGTGCATTCTTCTGGAAGCCTTGAAGGGCAGCATGGCCTCGTCCCGCTCCCCACCTCAGCTCCTAAAGTCATAAACCTCTGCAGTTCTTACTGCTGGCTTCCCTCACTCAGCACCCAACCTTTCGGACAATGGTTTGGGTTGGATCATCCCCCTCCATCCTCTTTCCCTACCAAGTCCTAACCCAGAGTACTGTGAATGCGACTTTATTTGGAAGCAAGGTATTCCCAAATGGAATCAAGTTAAGATGAAGTCATTAGGGTGGGTTCTAATCCAGAGATAGGTGTCCTTAGAAGAAAAGGGAAATTTGGAAACCAACACACAAAGAGAGGAGAATGCCATGTGAAGACACGGAAGGAAGATGGTCATGGAAAAATGGAAAAATGGAGGCAGAGCTGGGAGTCAGGCGGCCACAGCCCAGGGACATCTGGAGTCACCAGAAGCTGGAAGAGGCAAGGAGGCAGGCTTCACCGGGAGCTTCCGAGGGAGCAGAGCATCTCAGTTTGCTCAGCCTCCAGCAGTGTGAGACGGTAAAGATCAGTTGTATCAGTTAGCTAATGCCACATGACAAGCTGCTCAAACTTTAGCACCTGGAAATAAAAAGCATTTATAATCCACACAAGACTGTCTCCTGGGGTTCTTGCTGCTCCGGGCCAGGTTTTGCTGACTTCAGCTGAGTACTCCTGTTCCTGCGGTCAGCTGAGATGGTTGGGCGAGGGGCTGGCTGAATGCCGAACCATGATGGCCTCATCCACATATCTCGGGTTGGTTGGGGGCCTGGACCTCATATCTGTCTTCATTCAGCAAGTTGAGTGGCTGTTGCAGTGGCTGGGCAAGAACCTAAGAGTAACAGAAGCAGGAAAAAACCTCTAATGGCCTCAGTTCCACAAACAGTGTGTCAAAGGAAGTCACAATTCACTCAGATTCAAGGGGTAGGGAAAGAGACTCCATCTCTTTAGTGTGAGAAAGTGCAAAGCCTGATTGCCAAAACCCTGATGCAAGGAACAGTGAAGCACCTGGCTGTGGTTTGCAATTTCCCACTAGAAGGATACTTAGCATAAATGGGCTGTGTATCTGTCTAGCTAATGCACTCATTACATTGAATGCTGTAACAAACAAGCCAAGTATCTCAGTAGCCTTTTTTTCTTGTTAACAACCCAGTCCAATAAAAGCTGGTGTGTGTTGGAGATAAAAGTATCTCTGCTCTATGTAATTTTTCAAGGTCCCAGATTTGACTCCACCTTCTTTTAAAAGCTCAGAAATATGTAACCTCAGGTGAGAGGGGGAAAAAAAATGAGTGAAATGGGTAGCTAGGAGGTTTCAGAGGTCAGACCTGTCTTACATCATTCCTATTGTCCTGAACTTGGTTCAGATTTCCTTGACTATCTAAATGCAAAGGGCAGCTTCTTTGGTGCTAACAAAGAAAATGAAGCAAGTTTGTTTCCATAGTCTTATCTGTAAGGCTTCAGCCCAGATTCCAAGGCAGCAGAAGTCCCATGCTCTATCTGGTCCGCCAAATTCAGTGTTCTTCCTCTTAACACCAGCTGCTGCTGCTAAGTTGCTTCAGTCATGTACAACCCTGTGACGCTATGAACAGTAGCCCACCAGGCTCCTGTCCTTGGGATTCTCCAGGCGAGAATACTGGAGTGGGTTGCCATGCCCTCCTCCAGGGGGTATTCCCGACCCAGGGATAGAACCCTCATCTCTTATGTCTCCTGCATTAGCACCACCTGAGAAATCCCCTCAACACCAGAGGGACTGTTAATGCTGTCCTTAGACCATCTTATCCTCTGCTGTTCCCTTTCCCTTTTGCCTTCAATAGACAGAGCTTTAACGATGCTTCTCAAAGAGATAAGGCTGTGGACGACACAGGGAGGGATGCTATAGAACTTGGTGTCTGGCAACATGTAAAATGTGTTAGGAAATATGAGTTGTATTTAAAGAAGCCAAGTTCTTGTTTCAATGAAGTTTTAAAAACAGAAGCAGAAATATCATAGAGAGATTTAGGATTTCGTATAAGGCCACACATTGTTCTCAGAGCTGTAAAGAGGAGACTGTTTCACCATGCACCTTCCTCTGGTATTTAGAATTTTGCCCCCATGTCATTTCTATTCCAGAGCCTATAAAGCTATGATGGGCTGTAATTTGACGCCCCTCTCTTTGTGGCAAAAATATGATTCTTGCCTTCCCCTGGCAGCCAGATGTTAAGTCATCACTAGATGGCAGTAACATCCAACACTTAATAAATGTATCAAAACATTTCATTTTAAAAACATTGCTTTTTTTTTTTTAACTTTTGCATCTCTATGTCAAGCAAACATTCATTCAATATAAAACAGAAGCAGCCTTAAATTTGTCTCATCATTACTTAGCACTTGATGTGCAGAATCATAGAATTATAAAAAAAAAAAAAAAGGGAATGGCCATTCCCTAAACTATAAAAACAGGCTTCTGACGGGGCTCTCAGAGTTCATATTAAGAGACTTCAATGACTCAATGGACATTTGAAGTGAAGTGAAGTGAAAGTTTCTCTGTCCTGTCTGACTCTCTGTGACCCCATCGACTACATAGTCCATGGAATTCTCCAGGCCAGAATACCGGAGTGGGTAGCCTTTCTGTTCTCCAATTGACTATCTTCCCAACCCAAGGATGGAATCCAGGTCTCCCACATTGCAGGAAGATTCTTTACCAGTTGAGCCACAAGGGAAGCCCAAGAACACTGGAGTGGGTAGCCTATCCTGTCTCCAGCGGGTCTTCCCAGATGTGCTGCAGTCCATGGGGTCCAAAGAGTTGGACATGACTTAACAACTGAACAACAACAACCCTTGTCTGAACACGGACAAAAATATAAATGTCTAGTACAGTTTTTCCAGTGGTCATGTTTGGATGTGAGAGTTGGACTGTGAAGAAGGCTGAGTGCCCAAGAATTGATGCTTTTGAACTGTGGTGTTGGAGAAGACTCTTGAGAGTCCCTTGGACTGCAAGGAGATCCAATCAGTCCATTCTGAAAGGGATCAGCCCTGGGATTTCTTTGGAAGGAATGATGCTAAAGCTGAAACTCCAGTACTTTGGCCACCTCATGCGAAGAGTTGACTCATTGGAAAAGACTCTGATGCTGGGAGGGATTGGGGGCAGGAGGAGAAGGGGACGACAGAGGATGAGATGGTTGGATGGCATCACTGACTCGATGGACGTGAGTCTGAGTGGACTCCGGGAGTTGGTGATGGACAGGGAGGCCTGGTGTGCTGCTATTCATGGGGTCGCAAAGAGTCAGACACGACTGAGCGAGTGAACTGAACTGAGTACCATTTGTATTTGACAAAGAGTTCTATATTTAGCCCAATTGCTCTTTTTCTTAAATAAGTTTTAAAAAAGGCTACAAAATATTTATGCACTTGGTGGGAATGTAGCTGATTTTCTTAAAGAAGCTTCTTCTTAACTTCATTTTCACTTTTCTCCCAGATTCCTCCTTCCTACTCCCAGATCCATTCATACACGCAAATTTGTCTTTTTTCAAGGAATCATTAGAACAAGCATGAAAGAAAAAAAAAAAAGTGGAAACATTAA
Organism: Bos javanicus; assembly: GCF_032452875.1. Lineage (NCBI taxonomy): Eukaryota > Metazoa > Chordata > Mammalia > Artiodactyla > Bovidae > Bos > Bos javanicus. The sequence goes on along the minus strand of NC_083886.1, from coordinate 7,875,844 downwards.
AAGGGACTGATGATGATTTAAATCCATATCATACTCTGGGTGTATTAAGGAACCTGGAATATGAATTCCTAGATATTCCAGGACGGTGTTTATTAGGAACTTGAATTAGTTTCAGAGAACTTCCAGGTCACTCCTATTTTGAAAGCCTTGACCCTCTTCAAGGAACTGGGATAAACATGAAACCCAAATTTGTTTATTTCTATGATCAGGGATCAAGTGACCTTACAGAATGCCTAACAGCTAATAGATGTTGACACCAAAAGCTTCCCTTCCTACCATGAGGAAGCTCCGATGATAGCTTATCACTGCTTGAGATTTGGGCCTTAGAAACTTTGCACTGGTACCAACAATATTATTAGGTAGGTCATCTGGGAATGGAATAGAATTTAGATGTGCATGTGGAGGTGAGACAAGGGGCAGTTCCAAAGGGGCTAGAAGTCAGGCTATGCCTAGTGCCACTGGGGTGGTCCCTGCTTCCATCTTCATTTAGGAAAAGACTGTACCAACAAGCTTCATCCAGTCAGTGCAATGAGAATTAGACTGGTGGACACGGACAAGCCCTAACAGGCCAGGTGGGCACGCTCTGCAAGGTCTTGTTCAAAGCAAGAACATCTGGGTAAGTAAATGCATCACTATAGCTAGAATCTGGACTAGGAAAAGAGGTGTAGACTGACTGGGCACAGAGAGGGAGGGCATCAGGGCTGCCTCTACATCTGTGGACTGGGTGAATGTAGGGGAAGAAAGTAGAAGCAATGAGCTGCAACCAAGTCTTACCCATCCTGCCTGGTAACCAGTCCAGTTAGTAGATATCAGATCTGATTAGAGGCAAGCAGGGTGGGAGCCCCTCAGTCATCTGGGCCACGAATCTTGGGTCTGGGATGATATGTGACAGAGCTGAACCTCTAGCTAGGGAACATCAGCAGAAGCAGCCGTGACCAGCTGGGAACTCGGAAGCCATGCAAGCAAGGCTGGGGCTAATGCAGCACTTAAAAAGCTGTTTCTGTCAACGTGTCCACAGTGAGGACTGTGCAGGAGCTCTGCTGATAACTGCCTGGACTGGAGTCTACTAAAAATAAGATTTCCTATCACAAAGGATTCATGCATGACATTGACATGAAGAAATGGAAGGAAGTGGAGACTGGGAACCATTCTTTCACTTTGAAGCAAAAATAAAAGGCTCCTGGGTAATTTTTTCATAAGATTCTTTTTTTTATATCTTTACTTTCAAATCTTGCTGTCTCAGTGCATAAAAAATATGCAGTTATGAAAAAATAAGCATAAAAAGGAGATATTCAAGAAGATGTAAGCACTTTCCAATTTCTATTTTTTAATCATTTGGGGAGAAAAAAAATTTTTTAAAGATGCATCTAGTTGCTGCTTCTTCTTAGAAAATTTAGCTTTGGACATAAAATGCTACGTTAATAGTAAAGAAAACATATTCCATCTGGAGTAACAGTGGATTAAATTTTATCAGGAAAATAGAATAAATATTTCTAGTACTAAGGTAAAAATTCTGACAGAAGATTACAGCTGCATAGAGGAGGAAACAAGACTTTCTAACTCCCTCTGACAGTTCAGCAACTGACTTAAGAACTTTAGTAATTTAGTGTTATATCTCAAAATGAAGTTTCTTTTTATTCATTGGAATATGAACTCCAGGAGGGCATGGAATTTTGCCTCTTTTGTTTACTGCTGTCTTTCTAACGCACTGAACATAGGAAATGCCCAGCAAATATCGTGAATCAACAGGAGAAATCTATGTGAAAGCATCATACCTGCCTATGAACTGTCTCATACCTCTTTCAGTGTTTCAACAAGGACTCAGCTCTCCCCATGGCATCAGCTTTGCTCTCCCTTTCCGTCCACTCAACCTATCGGGGAGGGTTTGAGTTTACTGACAACCAGAGGATGGCTCTTTCATCCTGAGCTTCCATTTTGGTCTGCTCTGATTCTCAAGAATCCAATGAAGGAAACCAAAGGATGAGATGAGGCTACAGAAGTTCCTGTAAATATTTCAGAACACAGAAGTGCTGGGGACAGTCATGGAAAGACAATTCCCCTTCCAGCCTCTGGGCTTGATCACAAAGAGTGGAATGGAAGGATACATCGCTTCCATCCAGGACTTAAATTCTGATACTTCAGTAGATTTTCACTCTTTCTCAAAAACTCTATTATAACCATGTTCTTAGTTAATACCCCAGTGAAATTTCCATTGCCAGAAGGTGTCATTGTGCCACCTCTCACTAAAGGGTGATCCTGCCGGTGGCTTCTGTCGGACCCGGATCATTGTAAACTGTTCTGTCACCTTTGTCTAAGAAGAAAGAGGCAAGGTCAAGGTACTGATTTTACCAGGCTCAGTCAAACATCCTGAAATATTTTCCAACATTGGGAATTGGGCAAGATCCCAAGCATGTTTGGCTTGGGTCCTTATTTTTTCCTAATTGCTGAGCCTAAAGGGAACATGGAATCCATCTACTCCAGAGTCATTTTCCCAATATTAATTCAAATTTTCCTTGGTGAAAGCTATTTGGTGACTTTGTCTTAGAAGACCTAACACCTTCCTTCTCATGTTTTATTTCTTGGAACTAGGAAGCAGATGAAGTTAAAAGTAACAGGACTCAGTTTCGCACACAAGACATAATCTGTAAAATCTGTAAAAGTAGGTCCTGGGGTGGAGGGTCAAGAGTCTCACTTCTAGAATTACAGCTGTGACACCTTGGAGGGGGCAGTTGAGGACATCTCTAGAACAAATGTGTCCTTAGAAGGCCAGAGAACACAGCTAACTGAGGACGGAGTCCTCTCCACCTCATATGCAGCAGCACCAAGGACCCAACACCTCACCACAGTTCCCTGGTGAGAAAGTTGAAAGCAGAGGTTTCTCTAACTCCTGCTGTTTGACATTTGGTCAAATTGTAAACCCTGGTCTTGCAGCACAAGAGGGTTCACAAGATCCACCTAAGACCTTTTAATAAGACTCTGACACTCAAAGTGAGACAAAAGTGGTTCAAAGTCCTAACTCCTAACTATTAAGGTACTTACTGGTTTATGACCACAGACATGTTCATTAATGTTCTGAACTTACATTTTTTCACTGTATTTAAAATAATCAAACCTTCCTGGCATACATATTGTGTATGTATTAGATAATATTATAGAGCCTAGCACAGATCAGATCAGATCAGATCATATCAGTCGCTCAGTCGTGTCTGACTCTTTGCGACCCCATGAATCGCAGCACACCAGGCCTCCCTGTCCATCACCAACTACCGGGGTTCACTCAGACTCACATCCATCGAGTCAGTGATGCCATCCAGCCATCTCATCCTCTGTCGTCCCCTTCTCCTCCTTCCCCCAATCCCTCCCAGCATCAGAGTCTTTTCCAATGAGTCAACTCTTCACATGAGGTGGCCAAAGTACTGGAGTTTCAGCTTTAGCATCATTCCTTCCAAAGAAATCCCAGGGCTGATCTCCTTCAGAATGGACTGGTTGGATCTCCTTGCAGTCCAAGGGACTCTCAAGAGTCTTCTCCAACACTACAGTTCAAAAGCATCAATTCTTCAGCACTCAGCTTTCTTCACAGTCCAACTCTCCATCCATACATGACCACAGGAAAAACCATAGCCCTGACTAGATGAACCTTTGTTGGCAAAGTAATGTCTCTGCTTTTGAATATGCTATCTAGGTTGGACATAACTTTCCTTCCAAGGAGTAAACGTCTTTTAATTTCACAATGCCTGTCATTTGGAAAACACGCCGTTAATGACAAATGTGTGTATCATTACTGGTAATGTTTAGGACTGCATTATTGAGATATCATTCACATATCACACAATTTAAGCACTTAAAGTGCTCACTTCAGTGGCTCTTGTATATTCACATAGTTATGCAATCATTACCACAATCAATGTTAGGATGTTTAATCCAAAAGAAAGTGCATACCTGTTAGTCATCACTCCCCATTACCTCCCAGTCCTAGGTGACCACTAGACCACTATTTGTCTCTGTGGCTTTGTTTTCTCTGGACATTTCATATAAATGGAATGATTCAGTACATGTTCTTTTGTGACTGACTTCTTTCACATGACATAATTTTCTCAAGGCTCAACCACATTGTAGGATTTATCAGTACTTATTCTAAGTATATACTTCATGTGAAAACATTATCTCCCATTCTTTGGGTCATTTTTACTTTCTTGATAGTATCCTTTGAAGCACAAAATGTATAACTTTTGATGAAGTCCAATTTATTTATTTGTTGTTTGTGCTTTTCGTGTCACATCTAAGAAATCATTGTGAAGTCCAGGATCATGAAGATTTTCCTCTGTGTTTACTTCTAATCATTTTGTAATTTCAGCTCTTACATTTATATCTTTGATCCATTTAGATTTAATTTTTAGATATAGCATGAAGTAATAGTTCAACTTCATTCTTTTGTACGTGGATATCCAGTTGTCCCAGTATTGCATACTGAAAAGATTATGCTTTCCCCTTTGAATTTTGTGGTATCTGTCAAAAACCAATTGCTCAACAAACGAGATTTATTTCTGACTCTCAATTCCCCTTTATTGATCTATAATTGTCCTCATGCCTATACCACACTGTCTTGATTAATGTTGATTTGCATTAAATTCTTAAGTCAGAAGCTGTAAATCTTCAAAATTTTGTTCTCTTTCAAGATTGTTTTTCTATATTCAAGGTCATGCCATCTTCAAACAGAGATACTTTTAGTTCTTCCTTTCCAATCTGGATAACTTTTATATCTTTTACTTTCCTCAACTATAATTTTTAATAGAAGTCACAAGATCAGACAGTTTTGTCTTGTTCATGATCTTAGAGGAAAAACAATCTTTGATCATTACGATGACGTTAGCTGTTGTCTGTTCATGAATGGTCTTCATACAATTGATGAAGTTTCTTTTCTTTCCAAGTTAGTTGACTGCATTTATCATGAAAGAATGTTATTATCACTGTACAAAAATGCAACTGCTCTATTTTCCTTTTTTTCTCTCCTCTTTTGATTTCTTTCCAGAGTCTGGCATCCGGAAAGAGGAAGCCATGACTTCTGTGCATCCATTCCCTGAAGTGCCCTTGTTCTGGTGCAGGCTGCATCCCTCCGCTTTGATCAGCTTTTCTGACCCGCTGTTGCTTGCTCCTGGGTCACTGGCTTCCCGTCACTCTTCTTCAGTGTTCAGATCCTCTTCCTACCTCTTTCCAGGTGTCCTAGACTGCATTGGCAGTTACTGGTGTTTGGAGAGCTAAAGGATGTTTCCAGGCATTCGTTTCCTTTTTCACTCATATGCCCAGTTTAATTCCACAAATATTTTATGTTAACTTTTAGTGCCAGGAATTGTGCTTGCTTGATCCTGAGAACACTCATTATAACCCCATGATACAAGTTTTCTCTTTCTCAGAAGAGAAAACGGAGGTTCCATGTGGCTAATTTGTCTGAGGTTACGTACAGTAAGTGCTGGAACCATTATTTGATTACAGATTTGTCTGTTTGGATAAAAAGAAAAATACACGTGTACAGTCATAACTGCTAAGATAGAACTCATGAAACCAGTTGCCCTGTTGAAAAAGCCAGGAAAATCCAGGAAAGTAGCACATCTTATTTCAAATACAAGGGTTCTATTTCTCTGGCTTTTGCCTATTGGCTGAGCCGCATCTTTCAAAAAACATATGTTAGGCTTTCTCTATTTCTGTATTTTTTCATAGGATGTGTCTCTGCCTGTTGCTTCTACTCAACTGCCAACTTCTAGAAAGCCTGGCTAACTCTTCAAGACCCAGTAAAGGAATCACTTCCCCTGGGAAGTCTTTCTTATCCACAGCAGGCTACTCTCCATCATATTACATACTCACCTCTGTCATAATGCTCACCACATTTCTCCCTCTCCCCAACAGCCAGTCACCAATAGGTCACAAGCAGCTTGAAGACAGTGGGTATGGTTAGTTTTCCCCTGTTTCCCAGCACTCAGGATAGTTTCTAGTCCAGTGTTTCTTGAATAACTTATTTAATCTTCAAGATGAGATCCTACTGATAGATGCCCTCTCTACCCAAGTAGAGGAATATCTTGGACATTTGCATGTTTTCTTCCATTATGGAGAATTTGAATCCTAAAACCATGGTTCAAGCCCCTGAAATTTTAATTTAAACAGGTAAAACTAACTTTCCATTCTGCAAAGCACAACTCATGGTCATCAGGTCACTATGAAGCGCGTCTCAGGAAATATGATGATTCAAAGGAAGAAATTAAAGGTCTCATTTTAAACACAGGGCAAGAGCACCCTAACTTTCTTAGATACTTCTCAACATCCAAGGGACCACATTTAGCTTGAAAAGCACAGGATATATGGCAAAACCAATACAATATTGTAAAGTTAAAAAAAAAAAAAAGGAAAAGCACAGGATATTCTGTCTTCAATTATTAAACAAAATGATCATTTCATCTGACTCAATGCCAGCTCCATGAAAAGAAATCAGTTACAAGGGAAGATATTTCTGGATCCTTTGTCACAACTCTGAGAGCTAAGCTTTAATGTAGCCTGTCACCTTTTGCTTTCTCCTCAGAGAGAAGGCTGGAGGTCAGACCTGGGATGGCAATGCCTAACAGCCCCTGAAGGGCTCTTGGAATTAGTTCTTGCCAATTTCCCTCCAAGTCCTGGCACATCTTGGGCTGAATCATACATGTTATTTTCATTTAAGCATGAATGCTGAACCAGTCAGCAATTTTTTCCCCCTAGGTTTTCTGTTAACTCTTTCTTAAAAAAAAAAAAAAAAATGTGGTTTTAAGAAATACACTCCTGGTCATTTATCTAACAGACCATGCTGTGATCTTTAAACTCCATCCTTCTTAAAGCTTTCACATTCTATTAAAATAGGATCTTTTACTAGGAAATTTACTCAGACAGGGGAGTTCATTTGAAGTTGAAACTATAAAGTGGCCAATTATCTCTCAGCCATAGGTTGCATATGATTTTTACCCCCAAGCTTTGGAAATAAAGACAACATTTAGCAAATATTCTGCTCCAAAGCTAATGTTTTGGAAAGAATAGCAGCATGTTAGGAATAAATTACATGGTCTTTAGTGCATTTTAGTGCTATTGCCTGTAAATGCAGAGTGGTGTGTCAGCTCATGAGAGAATGCCATTCTTCTAAGGAACCGATTTCTTAATTGTTGAGTTTATGGTTTCTCTGTTGTAAAGTTGAACAGGCTGGGAGCACAGAAGGTCGTGTCTGTGGGTGCCAACCTAGGGAAAGCTATGAACTGATAGAATGTCCTTACATTTTGACAATATCCAGAGCAGACTCTGAGTATAGCATTTGAGACTTTTCATCTTGGACTAACTAGTTTCCAGATAGTCCAAGGTGAAATGGGTTATATTAATGGATTATATTATATTAAAATATTAATGGGTTATATTAATCTTAAAACCAGGTAATCTAATATACCTAATAGAGTAGCTAATTTAACTAATTCTCTTGCTGTGTTCAAGCTTTGGGTCTTGCTTTTTTTTCCCAGACTCAGTGGGAAAATAGTGAAATGCTTTAGAAGATCATTGATTCTGTGTCTATGAAACATTTGGAATAGGCAAATCAATAGAGACAAAAATTAGATTAGTGGTTACCTAGACTTGGGAGGATGAGGGGATTATGGAGAACTGGCTCAAAAGATGTGGGGGTGTTTCTGGGAGTACTAAAGTGTTCTAACATTAATTGTGGTGAGGGTGGCATAACCCTGTGTGTGTTCTGTGCTGTGCCTAGTTGCTCAGTCATATGCAATTCTTTGAGACCCCTTGGACAGTAGCCTACCAGCCTCCTCTGTCCATGGGATTGCCCAGGCAAGAATCCTGGAATGGGTTGCCATGCCCTCCTCCAGGGGATCTTCCCCACCCAGGAATTGAATCCAGGTCTCCCACATTACAGGCAGATTCTTACTGTCTGAGCCACCAGGGAAGCCCATGAATACTGCAGTGGGTAGCCTATCCCTTCTTCAGGGGATCTTCCCGAACCAAGAATCAGACTGGGTTCTCCTGCATTGCAGGTGGATTCTTTACCCGAAGCTATTAGGGAAGCCTGTATATGTATTAAAGCCTTTGGACTGTATACTTTGAGTGGGCAAATTGTATGATATGTGAATTACACTCAGTGAAGTTGTTTTAAAAACCACAAAATCTTGCCCTCACAAAGAGAGAAAAGATGTTAATGCTTTCAGGTAGAAACAGGAAGAACTAAAGGCAGATTCCATAGGGGCTGAGAGAGATCCACACAGCACAGCTGTCTTCCAGCTTTGGGTTTTCCTTTCATTTGGAGTGGTCGCGACCTCTAGGCACAGGTTTAGGTCTTGGGGGGTGGGGGAGAGGGACTTACAGGAGCAGGAGGAGAGCCTCTAATAAATGACTAGCAATGAAACCAAGGAGAAGATGGCAAAGATGTCCTGGGAGCAGATACACCAGAGTTGAGCCTCTTGGTGTTGCCCCGGTGCTGATCCTGCCTCCTGGGCAGCCGGTGGTGAGAACATGTCTCATTCAAAGGGGGAGAGTAGGGGAATGTGACATTCCTTCATCTAAGAGGGGTCTCCTATATCTGGCCTCTCCATTCTAAATTTCCCCAGATCACTATCCCTACTCTCATCCAGCCTCCCATGCTCTTAGGGAAAAGGCTCTGGAGTCAGGGCTGTCCACAAAATAAATCAACAAGAATTAGCCCTGAAGCAACTTATAAGCCTAAATATTGCCCCATATACAAGCAACACTAACCTATTCTGCAGGCTGCTGTAGAAATTCTTCAGGCAGACAAAGATATTTTATGCATGTGTAAGGGATTTAGTTTTTGTTGGTGTGGGCTTACTTTGTTTAAGAGAATCAGTCTTTAGTGTCATCTTTACTGTATACCCACTCAGCCACCATTTTTGTTTATTCCCTCAATTTCCAAAATTTATTCAAAAGTGAGATTATCAGGTACATTTAATATAAATACCGCCAAATAATTTCAAATGTGATTATACTTTTTAAAACTTTAGACTAATTATGAATAAGTGACAAATTGCACTTTTATATAATAATGAACTGTCAAGCAGTGTTGTGTATAAGCATTTTAAAGAAAAAGTTGATCAAGAGATTATTCTGCATGAGTGTGACTCTGAGTTCCAGATGTAGTGTCCTCTGCATGTTGGATCGCTACTTCCTCACTCCGGCAAGGAGGATCTGCCACCATTTTATGCTATTCTAGTCCTTCCATTCTTGTCGTTGGAACAAAGGCTGAGTTGAGTGTTGGATTAAGAGGAGAGTGGAACATGAGGCAGGGAGCCCAATGTTTTCCCTCTTAGAAGTGCCTACAACTGGGAGATATCTGTGCTGGTTTCACACTGCAAATCTTTGAAGTTTGTGGGTCAAACTGATCCCTGTTTCCCTGGGAGAACCAAAGAGAAAGAGTTCCTTTTTCCAGTGCATGCCTCCATCCACCTTCCACGGCAAAGCAAGTATTGCCTTTGGGAAGCTGTCAAATTTCTGATGTGGTCCTTGAACCCTTGGCTTCCCAGGAAAAGGTAGTGAAGCTACCAGATGAGTGAAACAGACCTATTTCCTGAGTTAGGGACACTAAACAGAGACAAAGGAATGTGAGGCATTTTCCCTTTCCCATTCCCAGCCTTGGCAAGGCTATTGGCACAGCCAGAGATGCCCTCCCCTGGGTGTAGCTTCAAGGCCACTGCCAAGCCTGAAGAGCGCAGAGCTGCTTCTCAACTTTTTGGTAAATTTCTTCACCTTCAGTTTTCATAACTTGAAAATAGCTAGAATGAAAGCTAGTTTTAATAAACCATTTTCACCCTTCTTTTCCTTCTATAATCATCTTTCTGACAGCTGTCTTATTTTTAGTGAGAGTCATGACTACATGACAGAATAGAAAAATTCACATTTCCCTGGATTTTCATGGCTTCTGCACCCTCTGAAATGGGTATGAATGTTTACACTCTAGAATGAAGATGCAAACTTGAACATTGTCAGTGCAAAGAAGACAGAAAGAAGTAATAGGCTTGGGTAACGCACATATTAAGTTATCTTCTGATTAGAATTGTTGTCGAGACTATGGGACAACATGGCATAACAGTCTAGTCCATGATCACGGTCACATAAAAATGGACAGCATATGAGCAAAGAGTAGCAAGGATCATAAAGAACTAAAGAAGAATGTGAATGTTTTCTCCGTTAACTTCTAATGTGCTATAATATTGTTTAAATGATTTTTTTTAATGAGGAGGGAAAGGCAAATGTATCACAGATAGTGCCCACACACAAAATAATCCTGCCTCTATTGGGTTTAATATGTTAACAGCTGGATATAAAACTAATCCTCAATTTGCCATTCCTTTCCTTTTTCCCTTTCTTCCTTGCCAGGCATAACTCTGTTCTCGGTCACTCTGAGAAGAGTTTCCACTGCCTTCACCAGGCAGAGTGGCAACCCCCATGGCAACAGAGACACGTGGCTGAATCTCTTCCAGAAGGGATGTCATAACGCTACTAACCTAAGGCACTTCTCGTATCTCAATGACAGGGTTGTGAATTTTCAAATACTAGGCAAGGCACCTAAGTTTCCTCTGCAGTTGACTCCCAATCAGTTGGGATAAGAAAGTCTTCCTGGCACAAGTAACTGGCCTGGGCATCCCAACCTCCAAACCAGATGATACTACATCTCAATAACTCCATTCTCTGCCCCAAAGTCTGCTTGTGTTTTACCTAATTCAGCCTTAGAACACAGAGTTAAATATTGAGAATTGAGACCTTAATTATTACTGTTGGTGATGTTAGCTGTCAGGCCTATTTTTTCAAAGTGCTTATCTCACCTCTTTCTTGGTATTCACCTTGAAGACCCAGACCAGGGGAAGAATTCAATCTAGAACCCCTACTTTGTATGTTTATGTATAACTGTTAAAACAAGTTGTACTGACAAAATGCCTGGGTCAAACCTTGGTGCTATCTTTTATTATCTCGGACTGACGACTTAACATCTCTGAGCATCATTTTCCTACTTGGTAACATGAGGGAAGTTAGTGCCTACTTCACATAGTTGTTGTAAAGATGAAATGAAAAGATACTTGTGAAATATTCCCAGGTTGACTTGCACATGATAAGAACTCAATAAATGTTAGCAATGATGTTTACTATTATTATCATTGTTTTTATTATATTCACCCTCCCTTCTTCACTTTCTTCATCACAAAGTGAGGCTGGAAGCACTTGATGGAGCAGCAAGGACAGGGAAACTGGAATCAGATCCCATCCATCCTAGTAGCTGAATAACATTGACAAGTACTTAGCACATTTGAATATATTACCACATTTGTGAAACATAGATAGTGACACTCAACAGAGCTCCTGGGAAGTGTTTGACATACAATAAATGCTTAGTAAATAATGTAGTACATAATCACTGCATCAAGACTTCTGCTGAGCCACTCACCCAGCTTGTAACTTTTTAATTTAAGCTTGCAGTTAAAGGAAAAGGTATCCCATCCTTCCCTGTGCTGCTTCCAGCAAAGAGCAGCAGGACAGGGAGCCAAAGCAGGAGCCAGATCTGGCAGGTGCTAGATGAGTGTTGATATCACAAGACCACTGTGCAGAATTTCCCAACTGAATGTGCAAATTATGCTACTCAAGCGGGAATGTCATCCAAGTATGTTTTGGACCCACAGTGACCACATTCCAGTTGGAGTTGGGTGGTGAAATTGACCAGCCAAGAATTTCATTGTTTTATTTAAAAGTGTGAATCATCAGACAAATAGCCTTCCCCATTCAGGTACTGTATTCAGTTTGCACATAATATCTACTTCCTTGGCAGTTGAGTCAGGGAAAAGAATCTCTGAGAAATTGTTCAGGGTCTGGAGAGACATCAGAGGTTAATATCTCAGTGGTTCAAGCAAGGAAACCTCCAGAACATCACTTAAACTTAAACTCTCTAGGACTTAGCTTTCTTATGCATAAAATAAGAAAATAATAGGAAATACTGTGTATGTTGCTGTTATCAAGACCAATTTTCAGGGAAGATCATGGCACAAGTAAAATCCAAATGGGGTTTTTTGAAAATTTTATTTAATTGGAAGAATATTACTTTACAATATTGTGATGGTTTTTGCCATACATCAACATGAATCAGCCATAGGCATACATATGTCCCTTCCCTCTTGATTCCCACTCCTCTCCCCACCCCACCTCATCCCTCCAGGATGTCACAGAGCACTGGTTTTGGGTTCCCTGCATCATACATCAAACTCTTACGGGCTGTCTACTTTACATATGGTGATGCATATATTTCAATGCTAGTCCCTTAAAATCATCCCACCTTCTCCTTCTCCCACAGAGCCCCAAAGTCTGCTCTTCAAGCCTTTGTCTCCTTTGTTGTCCTGCGTGTAGGATCATTTTTATATTAGTGATAGTGACTATTATACCAAGACCTTTGGTACTTTCAAAATGTATCACATTTTCACTTCCACTCTAATAAGCTTATATTCTTTTTGGAGAAAACAATTTGTATGTAACAAATGAAATGAAGGTACAGAGCTCTTTGAAATGCATGACAACTGAACAACTTCCCTATAGTCTGAAAAGTAAGGCTGAAATCTAAGCCCTCTTCTTCCATCCACGTGATCAACCATCTTATGGCACTGCCTCCAGCTTCATAAGTTTAGAGGCTGTGGGACATGCCAGTAGACTACATGTGCTCCCATAGCTGGAATGGGACTGGCTTTGGCAGCTCTGAGGCATGTGGCCACACACATGAGGAAGCTGGGTTGGGATGCTTCCATGCTGCTTCCATAGCTCCCACAGTGGATCAAGGTCCATGACAACTGTGGTCCTGGCACCTGACTTTGGTGAGTTTGTGAATACAGCACCTGAGGAACACCATGGCTAGTAACCTGCTGGTTTCCACAGGTGAGGTGGGGATGAATGCAGTGCCAAAAGCAACCCTTACTTTCTGAGCCTGTACAGCGAGTGATGCCACAGAGTACACTTCCCAGTGGGCTCAAGAGTGGTTCCTCTCCCAATGGGTGTGCTCCAATACTGCCTACCTCACACTACGGCCCAGAAATGGATCTGGAAGCTTCTACTCCAACAATTGGGCATCAGATCCCGCTCCCAACAGGACCGTGCCAACCACAGAGCAAACGGGAGGCCTCACTTAATATCTGGTGCAGGAAGAGTCACACATGATGTAGCAACTGAAAAACAACCATCCTAAAGTCATAATCATAAGGTTTTCTAAAAGGCTTTGATTACAAAGATGTTCATTATTGAATTGCATAGAGTATTGAACAATAAATGTAACCAAAATATGTAACAAAAAAGGATGATTAATTAATGGGCATTTACTCAGTGGAGTATTTTGCATCCAGTAAAACCCATGAAGACTCCTTCCATGTGTGGCAGAATGTGTTTGCATAAATATAAACTGGAAAGCGGAGGGGCAATATAGGGGCAGGAGATACAGAGGTTCAAATCACCGTGTATAAAATAAGTAAGATACAAGGATATATAGTACAGCACAGAAAGTAGTCAATATTTTATCAGAATTCTAAATGACAAATAACCATTAAAAATTATGAATCAGTATGCTGTACACCTGAAACTCATATTATTGTTGTAGTTCAGCTGCTCAGTTGTGTCTGATTCTTTGCAACACCATGGACTGCAGCACGCCAGGCTTCCCTGTCCTTCTCCGTCTGCCAGAACTTGCTCAAACTCATGTCCACTGAGTTGGTGGTGCCATCCAACCATCTCATCCTCTATTGTCCCCTTATCCTCCTGCTTTCAATCTTTCCCAGCACCAGGGACTTCTCCAATGAGTCAGTTCTGCACATGAGGTGGCCACAGTATTGGAGCTTCAAATTCAGCTTCAGTCTTTCCAATGAATATTCAGGCTTGATTTCCTTTAGGATTGAATGATTTTATCTCCTTGTGATCTAAGGGATTCTCGAGTCTTCTCCAACACCACAGTTCAAAAGCATAAATTCTTTGGCATTCAAACTTATTTATGGTACAACTCTTACATCTATATATGACCACTGCTCAGCAGTGGCCACAGGACTGGAAAAGGTCAGTGTTCATTCCAATACCAAAGAAAGGCAATGCCAAAGAATTCTCAAACTACTGCACAATTGCACCAATCTCACATGCTAGCAAAGTAATGCTCAAAATTCTCAAAACCAGGCTTCAACAGTACATGAATTGTGAGCTTCCATATGTTCCATTTGGTTTTAGAAAAAGGAAGAGGAACCAGAAATCAAACTGCCAACATCCACTGCATCTTCAAAAAAACCAAGAGAGTTCCATAACAGTATCTCTTTCTGCTTTATTGACTATGCCAAAGCCTTTGACAGTGTGGATCACAACAAACCATTGAAAATTCTAAAAGATACGGGGATACCAAACTACTTCACAGTTGCACTCATCTCACACGCTAGTAAAGTAATGCTCAAAATTCTCCAAGCCAGGTTTCAACAGTATGTGAATCATGAAATTCCAGATGTCCAAGCTGGTTTTATAAAAGGCAGAGGAACCAAAGATCAAATTGCCAACATCTGATGGATCATAGAAAAGGCAAGAGAGTTCCAGAAAAATATCTACTTCTGCTTTATTGACTATGCCAAAGCCTTTGACTGTGTGCACCACAACAAACTCTGGAAAATTCTGAAAGAGATGGGAATACCAGACCATCTGATCTGCCTCTTGAGAAATCTGTATGCAGGTCAGGAAGCAACAGTTAAAACTGGACATGGAACAACAGACTACTTCCAAATAAGTAAAGGAGTACATCAAGGCTGTATATTGTCACCCTGCTTATTTAACTTCTATGCAAAATACATACGAGAAACGCTGGTCTGGATGAAGCACAAGCTGGAGTCAAGATTGCTGGGAGAAATATCAATAACCTCAGACGACACCACCGTTATGGCAGAAAGCGAAAAAGAAATAAAGAGCCTCTTGATGAAAGTGAAAGAGGAGAAGTGAAAAAGTTGGCTTAACTTTCAGAAAACTAAGATCATGGCATCACTTCATGGCAAATAGATGGGAAACAGTGGAAATGGGGACAGACTTAATTTTGGGGGGCTCTAAAATCACTTCAGATGGTGACTGAAGCCATGAAATTAAAAGATGCTTGCCCCTTGGAAGGAAAGTTATGACATCCAACCTAGACAGCATATTAAAAAGCAGAGACATTACTTTGCCAACAAAGGTCTGTCTAGACAAATCTATGGTTTTTCCAGTAGTCATGTATGGATGTGAGAGTTAGAGTATAAAGAAAGCTGAGCACCCAAGAATTGAGGCTTTTGAACTGTGGTGTTGGAGAAGACTCTTGAGAGTCCCTTGAATGGCAAGGAGACCCAATGATCCATCCTAAAGACAGTCAGTCCTGAATATTGTTTGAAGGACTGTTGTTGAAACCAAAACTCCAATACTTTGGCCACCTGATGGGAAGAGCTGACTCATTTGAAAAAACCCTGATGCTGGGGAAGATTGAAGGCAAGAGGAGAAGGGGATGACAGAGGATGAGATGGTTGGATAGCATCACTGACTCAATGCACATGGCTTTGAGTAAACTCCGGGAGTTGGTGATGGACAGGGAGACCTGGCGTGCTGTAGTCCATGGGGTTGCAGAGTTAGACACGACTGAGCGACTGAACTGAACTGAACTGAGATTTGTCATAGATTTTCCTCCAAGGAGCAAGTGTCATAATTTCATGGCTGCAGCCACCATCCACAGGGATTTTGGAGCCCAAGAAAATAAAGTTTGTCACTGTTTCCATATTCCCTGTCTATTTGCCATGGAGTGATGGGGCCAGATGTCATGATCTTCATTTGATGAATATTGAGTTTTAAGTCAACTTTTTCACTCTCGTTTTTTGCCTTCATCAAGAGGCTCTTTACTTCCTCTTCATTTTCTGCTGTAAGGGTGGTATCATCTGCATATCTGAGGTTATTGATATTTCTCCCAGCTCTCTATATTCCAGCTTGTGCTTCATCCAGCCCAGCCTTTCACATGATGTACTCTGCACTTAAATTAAATAACAGGGTGACAATATACAGTCTTGATGAAACATATCATACATCAACTATACCTCAAAAAATGTTAAATGAAAAACAAAAGGAAATAGTATTATATACTACATGCTATGATTCCATATATTTCTCCAAGTAAATGTCAATCAAATACTTAAATAAAGAGAGAAAAGATCAAGAGACTTCCCCTGAAAGAAAAAACAACAAACAGATCTCTTTAGTGTACAGACACTGACTTAAAAAAGGAGGTAATGTAAATACTGAAGGAATTAAGTTAACAACAGAAATGCAAATTACTGTAAAAAGTAAGTAGAATCTATAAAGAAAAACAAAAAAAAAAATTAGAAAACACATTTACAGAGATGAAAGCTGTGTTAAAGGCAGTAAATAGGATTCTGAATAATGAAGAAGAAAGGAAAAGTTATCAGGAAGATAGAATAATGAAAAGCACCCAATTAGAAAGACAGCATAAATATAGGTTAAAAAATAAAAGTAATATAAGAGATAGCTTATGGGCTATTACAATGTTTGCATTATATGCAATATATATATAATCTATGCATAATAGAGAATCCTAGAAGGAGAAGAAGGAGTAAAAAGGGTTGAAAATGTATTTAAAAGAATGATGTTCAAGCTGGTTTTAGAAAAGGCAGAGGAACCAGAGATCAAATTGCTAACATCCGCTGGATCATGGAAAAAGCAAGCGAGTTCCAGAAAAACATCTATTTCTGCTTTATTGACTATGCCAAAGCCTTTGACTGTGTGGATCACAATAAACTGTGGAAATAACTGTGGAAAATTCTGAAAGAGATGGGAATACCAGAACACCTCATCTGCCTCTTGAGAAATTTGTATGCAGGTCAGGAAGCAACAGTTAGAACTGGACATGGAACAACAGACTGGTTCCAAATAGGAAAAGGAGTTCGTCAATGCTGTATATTGTCACCCTGTTTATTTAACTTATATGCAGAGTACATCATGAGAAATGCTGAACTGGAGGAAATACAAGCTGGAATCAAGATCGCTGGGAGAAATATCAATAACCTCAGATATGCAGATGACACCACCCTTATGGCAGAAAGTGAAGAGGAACTCAAAAGCCTCTTGATGAAAGTGAAAGTGGAGAGTGAAAAAGTTGGCTTAAAGCTCAACATTCAGAAAACAAAGATCATGGCATCCGGTCCCACCACTTCATGGGAAATAGATGGGGAAGCAGTGGAAACAGTGTCGGACTTTATTTTTCTGGGCTCCAAAATCACTACAGGTGGTGACTGCAGCCATGAAATTAAAAGACGCTTACTCCTTGGAAGGAAAGTTATGTCCAACCTAGATAGCATATTCAAAAGCAGAGACATTACTTTGCCAACAAAGGTCCGTCTAGTCAAGGCTATGGTTTTTCCAGGGGTCATGTATGTATGTGAGAGTTGGACTGTGAAGAAGGCTGAGTGCTGAAGAATTGATGCTTTTGAACTGTGGTGTTGGAGAAGACTCTTGAGAGTCCCTTGGACTGCAAGGAGATCCAACCAGTCCATTCCAAAGGAGATCAGTCCTATGTGTTCTTTGGAAGGAATGATGCTAAAGCTGAAACTCCAGTACTTTGGCCACCTCATGCAAAGAGTTGACTCCTTGGAAAAGACTCTGATGCTGGGAGGGATTGGGGGCAGGAGGAGAAGGGGACAACAGAGGATGAGATGGCTGGATGACATCACTGACTCGATGGATGTGAGTCTGGATGAACTCTGGGAGTTGGTGATGGACAGGGAGGCCTGGCGTGCTGTGGTTCATGGGGTCACAAAGAGTCGGACAGGACTGAGCAACTGATCTGATCTGATTCATATGCCTGTTTCTATTTACATTTACTTAATTGGGAAAGGAGTACATCAAGGCTGTATATTGTCACCCTGCTTGTTTAACTTATATGCAGAGTACATCATACAAAATGCCGGGTTGGATGAAGCACAAGCTGGAATCAAGATTGTCAGGAGAAATACCAATAACCTCAGATATGCAGATAACACCACCCTTATGGCAGAAAGCAAAGAACAAAAGAGCCTCTTGACCAAAGTGAAAGAGGACAGTGAAAAAGTTGGCTTAAAACTCAACATTCAGAAAACTAAGATCATGGCATCCAGTCCCATTACTTCATGGCAAATAGATGGGGAAACAGTGGAAACAGTGACAGAATTTATATTTGGGGGGCTCCAAAATCACTGCAGATTGTGACTGTGGCCATGACATTAAAAAAAGCTTGCTTTTTGGAAGAAAAGTTATGACCAACCTAGACAGCATATTAAAAAGCAGACATCACTTTGCCAACAAAGGTCCATCTAGTCAAAGCTATGGCTTTTCCAGGAGTCATGTATGGATGTAAGAGTTGGACTATAAAGAAAGCTGAGCACCGAAGAATTGATGCTTTTAAACTGTGGTGTTGGAGAAGACTCTTGAGAGTCCCTTGGACTGCAAGGAGATCCAACCAGTCTATCCTAAAGGAAATCAGTCCTGATGCTGAAGCTGAAACTCCAAGGGAGGAGAAGGGGACGACAGAGGATGAGATGGTTGGATGGCATCACTGACTCAATGGATATGCATTTGAGTAAACTCTGGGAGTTGGTGATGGATAGGGAGGCCTGGCATGCTGCAGTCCATTCATGCAAAGAGGGGTTGCAAAGAGTTGGACATGACCGAGCAACTGTATTCAGTTCAGGACTGAGCATCCTCCTCATCCTCTGTCACCCAGTTCTCCTTTTGCCTCCAATCTTTCCCAGCATCAGGAAATTTTCTAATGAAAATTTTCTTTCTAATGAATTGGCTCTTTGCATCAAATGGCCAAAGTGTTGGAGAGGATGAGATCGTCAGATAGTATCATTGATTCGATCAATGGATGTGGATATGAGCAAACTGGGAGATAGTGAAGGCAGGGAAGCCTGGCATGCTGTAGTCCATGGGGTTGCAAAGAATCAGACATGACTTAGTGACTGAACAGCAAGAAGCATCGTCCTGTCAATGATTGTTCAACTGTTGTGATTTCAGTTGCAGGAGGAGATGAGCACTTGTCCTATGACTGTGCCGTCTTAACCATTCTCTCCTGAAGTGATTTTATTTTTTAGAGTTTTTATTAAATTTGTAACAATATCATCACTGCTTTTTGTTTTGTTGTTTTGGCTTCCAACCATGTGGGATCTTAGCTCCCCAACCAGGGGTCAAACCCACACCCCTTGCATTGGAAGGCGAAGTCTCACCCACTGGACCGCCAGGGAAGTCCCCAGAAGTGCTTTTAATATGTCAAATTTTTCATATATTTTTCACATATTTTGTAGTAGAGAGTTTTAGGTTGACAGGTTTTTATTTGTATTATATTTTGAAGATGCCAATCAATTTTCACCGATTTCTGTAATTTCTGATGAGAAGTCACCTGTAAGTCTTAGGGGACTTTTAAAGGGTAAAGTATTTCTTTTTTCCCACCAACAGCTTTTCATATCTTATCTTGTTTCACCAGTTAATACTGTGATGACTTAAAATATGGCTTTATTTATATATTTTTACTGTTTATAACACATCTTGAATCTACAGCTTGAGGCTCTTTAGCAATTTTAGAAGTTATTCCACCACCACCTCTTCGAATATTGCTTCTGCCTTACCTTACTTTCTCAGTATTATGGTATTATTACTGCACACATTTTAGATTTTATCGATTTATTCCATATCTTTCTCAACTACTCAGTATTTTCCATTCTTCTGTTATTTCAATGAATGTTTCTGTATATTTTCACATGCTTTAATCCCCCCTTTTCTTGTGTTTATTGTTAAGTTCCTATATTGAGTTCTTAATTTTACTTATATTTTTTCAGCTTCATGATTTTATTTGATTTTTAAATGTAGTCTAGTTCACACTAAATTTTTCATGTTCTAATCTAATATTTTGGACATATAAACCCCCATTTAAAAAAGTTGAAATGTTATAAATACAAGATGATCTAAATATCTTTCAGGCCTGCTGCTCTTACCTGAATTTATTCTTGGTTATCAATTATTATATGTTACATCCTTGCATGCCTGGTAAATTTTTTTGAAAGTCATCTTGTCAGAAAAAGGTGTGGTGATAATATGTTTGTGGATGATATTCTTTTCCTCCAGAGAGGATAAAATTTTGTTTCTATCAGGTGACTATGGTAGAGGCAAGTCACAAATCAAGTTAGCATTGATCTACTTTAGATCTGATCCTTGTGAAACACAGTCTAGTTCTAGATTTTCTTTATTGTTTGAAGCAAACTTTCATGTTTCCTAAAAAAAAATCAGGACTAGGGTAAGGCAAGTGAGACACATAAGGCACAAAAGTTAATGTGAGTGCTGCCTAAAATTTTGCCCCATAAATGCTTAATTTGCATCTTCTTAGTCTTGGCCCTGATATGAACTGAAAATCTGTGCTAGTTACCAAGCAATTTTTCCTTCATATTTTAGACTTTCTAAGATCTGCTGAGCTTCTTAATTTCTTTCCTTGACTAAATAAGCAAAAATCTCAAGAGAAATTATCATTATTAAGTTTTAGTATCTCGTTTGTCTATCTCCACTTCCGTCTGGATTTTTTAGCTCCTAAGTCACCACTTTATTTGTAGTTTTCCCATGGTTTCAAACATATTTTTTTAAAAATTAATCTACCCTTTCTAGTTATTCTCTGCAGAATGGTTTGTGGAAACAAGCTGGCCTATCATGGTCAGAAATGGAAATGCCTCCTGTTTTCTATGTGTGTCATAATGACAGACTGAGAGGCAATTTCACATCTTTCTCAAACTGTTAACATTCTTTTGGGATGTTTTAATCATCCACATGGATGTTCATTTTCTCGTGTTGGTATTCCTCAGTATTTCTCCTTGAGTGGAACTGTGCATACAAAGCAGGATATGCTGCCTTAACTCTGATGAATCTTAAAATTTATAAACCCATCCCAGAACATTCATCTTGGCTTTGATCCCAGTATTTAAACACTTTGTGGAATACCTCTCTCTGGACATCTTCTGTGCTCCTAGAATGCAGAATGTCCAGTAATGTAACCATTGTCTTCATTTTCACCTCACTGCTCTGAATTTATTTTTCTGCTTCTATTTGCTGTCTTAATTAATGTTGCTTGCTTTCCCCAGGATCCTATCTTAAACTACAAACTACTTAAAGCTATCCTCTATCCTTTTATTGTAAATTTTGCATGTTTCATCAAGCACGTTATATGAGGAGTATATATAATATATGATATTTTATAAAAGCACATATTTAGTATATATGTTAAATATATCTAGTATAAAGTATTTAAGTATGCTCCCTTTACCTCCCACTTACACACTGGGTTTGCCTAAGTTTGGACTTATGATTGCTCACCTAGACTTTCCCAACATCCTACTCATTCAGAGATGGCAAATGCCTACTTTATGTCTGCTTCTCCTTTCTTCTTCCCTTTCTTTCACTAAAGACAAGCTTATTTTTTTATTACTAGAGACTCTATTACTTTATTACTGGAGTCCAGTTGCAATTCTCAAGTTTTCCTCAAAGCAGCATTCCCTAGAGACACTTTTAGAGTTGACAAGCAAGTTGAAAGCAATTTGTCATCTCTTCTCTGTCCTTCTCTACCAGATGGTCAGTATATAGTATAAATTGTGCCATTGGAGATATATCATTACAGGAAATCTGCTTGTATCACTTTCATGTTTAAGAATCTCCTCTTGCTTACAAAAAAGGCATTTGCTCACTGGTTGAGTTAAATGGCATTTCATCTTCCCCTATTCACTATAAGCCTGTTTAACTCAAATTTTTTTTTATTAATTACTTTACAATATTGTATTGGATGCAGGATAACTCAGATTTTAAATTTATTCTTTTCTAAATTTCTCTGAGCAGAATTAGTTGATCCTCCCTCTAGATCTCCAGAACGCCTTTTTAATCTTTAATTGAGAAAATAGCACTTCTCACTATTAGGTTTTTAATTATTTACATATATATCTGGGAGAGCATTTTTGTTAAAAACAGTGTCCTCATTTAATGCAAAATGTCTAGTAGGTGATCAATTAACATATATTAAACTAGTAATTTCAGTGAGCAACTCTCTTTTTCCTATAGGAACAGTGCCAATGATGCTTGCTTATTTTTCTTTTGTTATTTGTTCAACAAATACACTTTGAATGTCTACTATGTACTAGTTATGAGCATTATTCATGACAGAAATCTGCAATCTAACCAAAGAATTACCCTGCATCTAAAGCAATAGGAAGAAAGTTAGGACCATTTTAAGTGGCTTTTATGCAAACATTTCAATCTGTCGTGCTCCCTTGCATGGGTCAAGGAACTGTAAATGAAGTATTTGGCTCTCAATGAGTAGGGCACAATTCTTGGCTCACTTTGATAAATATTGATCTTGTATAAATTACTCAGGAGAGGCAATTGATGGTTCTCTGAGATACACACACACACAGCCCCCATTCCCTTTTATGCAAAGACATAAATCATTTATGAATAGAGCCCCACATGCTCTATGAATAAGTCCCTTGGATTCCAAGATGACTGATACACAAGCATTTTTCTCAGTTGAGTGCAGACATAAATTTAAGCAAACAGTCAGAATATATGAAGTAACAATGCCCCTTTGCTCATGGTAAGTTGAGAGATACATAATAGATTTCCAAAGGTAAGCATGCACTCTTCCAGGTAAACATCATTAAATGTGGGTGTGCATTTGTGCCTTAATAAAACTTAAGGCAAGGAGATAGCTCTTTAGAAACATCTCACATCATGATCATTCAATTTTAAGTTTTAGTTGCTAGTAGAAAATGGAGGGTTAGTATGTGTGTGAAATTTTGCAGAATTCCTTTTCTTTGACTACAGTTGAATCAAGTCTTTGGTTTCATTTGGAAAGTTCCAAAAGCACAATAAAGGGTCTGTGTGTGGTGCAGAGTCATTAAAATTTTAAAAAGGGCAGCAAACACTGGTTTTCTGGAGTTCTAGTGGTGAGATTACTAATGAGAGAGTTTAACCTCTGGGAACTTCATCACCGAAGGGCCAGGAGAAAGAGAAACTGACAAATAGCTTGTGGTCCATTGGCAGGAGCTGAAATTTGTCATTTGGGTTCACACACAGTGTTGGAATGCTGAAGTTTCTTGGGAGAAATAAAGGAAAGTGACTTGTGCTTTTCAATACCTTTACTTATGTGACTGTCCCCACCTCGAATGGTTTTTGCCCCCCAATTAAAACTTTTCACATACTGCACATTTTTGTCAGTTGTATTCACATTCTGCACATTTTTGTATTCACAGAATGTACAACTGTATGCGCAGTTGTATTCACAACTAAAAAGGTATATATAAGCCATGACATAAGAAATTCTTGTTTAGGAATTAATGGACAGAAAGTCTTTAATGACTTTCTCAGAGTCATTGTATATGAGATGTGTATATGAGAATTATTCCAGAAATATTCATAAAGGAAAAATAGAAAATCACTTAAATGCCCATAATAGCAGATTGGTTAAGCAAATTATGAAACATTCCTACAAAGAAAAGAAATACAGAAGTTAAATGTACAGTAGATAAATATAAATATAATAGGTAGAAGGCTGTCCAAGTTATACTGAGGTTTAAAAAGGTGGGGCACTGCAGAATGGTATTTGTAGTATGATTTATTTTGAAGCAAATAAAACCAACATATCATGTATACATACACAGATATGTTTTATGATGGTTATGTCTTGGGAGTGTAATTAAAGCAAGAGTGGGGCAAACTTTCACTTCTTACAATCAATTTGTCTGTATTAGTTGAATTTATTCTAATACAAAGGGCTACCCAGGTGGCTCATCAGTTAAGAATCTGCCTACAATGCAGGAGACGCAGGAGACATAGGTTTAATCCCTGGTTTTGGAAGATGCCCTCAAGGAGGGCATGAAACCCACTCCAGTATTCTTGCCTTGAAAACCCGTTGGCCAGAGAAGCCTGGCAGGCTACAGTCCATAGGGTTGCAAATAGTCACACACATCTGAAGTGACTGAGCATGGATAAGAGTTGTGTGATTGTTTTGTTAGTTGAAAATAATTATTTTTTAAAAAAGAACTTATTTATCGTTCAGATTCAAACTCAAATACTTTGTGGAGAAAGGGATTCTCCCATTTCTGAAAAGCAGTAGATTTTTGTACCAATTTTCTCACTCTTGCTGCATATTTTTGTAGCATTATATAGAGGACACTTAATATGATATCAGAAAACTAGAATTCAAATCCACTGTGCCGCTTTCTAGCTGTAAAGTCATTTTGGTAATAATACATCTTCCAAGTCTAAAATTTCCTTTCTGCAAATAGGAGAAAGAATGCTAATGCCAGATTCCTTGGGAAGAATAAACAATAGGCATGAATATAATATTGACAATTTGTGTTCTTATTTTGTGCATTCTATAACATTTCAGCCCTTATGAGAGCAGGGACTCCTACATTCATTAATTTATTCATTAGGTACAGGATGAGGTACTCCTGTGTGTCAGACACTTTGCTAAGCTTTATGGATAAAACGATAAACAAAAAGATAGCATCTTATCTCATATGCAAATTGCAATTAAGAGAACACACACACAACTAAAATTGCCAAACACTGCAGTAAGTGTTATATAATAGGAGAATCAGGAGATTCCTTTGGTAGGAAGTGGTATTTTCAACTGAGACCCAGGGGGTGAATAAGCTTTAGCAGACACAGAAGTTAGAGAAGAATCAACAAGTGTGTCAAGCAGAAGAAAATGATTGAATGACAGTGTAGAGCACTGTGAATATTAAATATATTCTGCATGACTGGTAATTAACTAGTGAGCAGGGAGGGTGAAATATTAGGTCGGGCACCTCCCTAATATTCCTCCTGGCTTCCCCAGTGATTCAGTGGTGAAGAATCTGTCTGCAATGCAGGAAAGGTAGGAGACATGGTTTTGATCCCTGAGTTGGAAAGATCCCCTGGAAGGAGGGCATGGAAGCCCACTCCAGCATCCTTGCCTGGAGAACCCCATGGACAGAGGAGCCTGGTGGGCTACAGTCCGTAGGGTTACAAAGAGTCAGACACAATTGAAGCGATGGAGCACACAAGCACACACAGCATTTCTCCTCACCCCTAGTGCTGTTCATTCTCTCTAAGAATTAGTGGAGGCTCACAGTATGTTAGATTAGAATTTAAATGTTTTCCAAGCAACTGGACCCAGTAGCTGCAGGAGGATTAAATGGTCTGAGACCTAGAAAGCCCAGACTATCTTAATACTTATGTAGAGACCCAGCAGCCTGAAGGATACATGAATCCACTAAGCCTTCACAGAACTGAAGGAATGTGCTAAGCCTGGCCATCTGGGAGATGGAGGTGAAGGAAATGAAGAGATGCATTTTTGTTTGGAGTGGGGGCTTTGTCAGGAAGTGATAACTCAGCCACATCATTGGTGCAATTAAAGGCAAAGAGTCTGTGACAGGAGTTGTATCAGCTTTCAAATCTCAGTTGCTCAAAATTCAAGGGAATTTTGGTTAAGACTCCAGGCTTCCAATGCAGAGGGGGGTGCAGTTTCCATCCCTGATTGCGGAAATAATATCCTGCATGCTGCATAGCATGGCCCAAAGCAAACAAACAAACAAAAAAAAAAAACAAAAAATCATGAAGCTTCTGACCATACAGAAATCTCTGGCATTAAGACAAACACTTGAAATTTAAAAACACACTTTATTTGAGTAACAAAATACAAAGGCTAAGAAACTTCACATTCTGGTGCTTAAATGTGCTTAATAAGGCACCTGGCTATCTCTCATTTTTTAGAGGATGAAACCTCATGCCCAAAGACCATGAACTCTAGTCGTTTATCAACACAGGCGTTCATCGGTTATCTCTATCAAGTGCCTGTTGGCTGTTCCCAGTCCTATAAGCTGGGAATAGAAGGACAAAAGAGTGCTTTCCTCTGGCTCCATGGTGCTGACCATTTAGTAGCAAAGGATATAAGGTGTTTTGAGATATGACACACTACATTGGAAACATATGAGTAAAAGCTGGAAGAGGGGATTCGGAAAGCTTTCAGTGAAGGATGCAGCACTGAACTCATTCTGAAGAAGTGCACGGTTTTTGCTCATTCAAAAAGGGAAATTAACACTGTAAGCAGAGGAATCAGTACACACAGACAATAATAGCATAAACTTGCTGAATCAAGACACACATTGGCAATAAGGCATTTACAAAGTAGTAGCAACTTCTGACCACCTGGCCGGGATACGAAAGGCACTTTCTTAACATCAATCCCATATCTGAACAAGAAAAAACTTGAAGGTGATGGGTGAACTCACATCTTCTAACACCAAAATTAGTAGACAGAAGCATCTAATAATATGCTATAGATTTGACTTTCTAAGAGTTTTATTTTTCAAAAAGTAAAGGAAGGATACAGGAAGCTTCCGGCTGGTGCACTGGGATGACCCAGAGGGATGCTATGGGCAGGGACCGGGGAGGGGGTTCAGGATTGGGAACACGTGTACACCCATGGCGGATTCCTGTTGATGTATGGCAAAACCAATTCAATATTGTAAAGTAATCAGCCTCTAATTAAAGTAAATAAATTTAATTTAAAAAAAGTAAAGGAAGGAAAAAGAATGAATTAACTATTTAATTCAGATTTGTAAAAAAAAAAAAAAGGAAGCAATGGTTATGTGCAAGATGGCTAAGTAAAGAAAATAGTGAAAGTGGGGCAGACACATTTTAAATAGACTAAGCGATTATGTACATAATTTTATTTACTTTTCTGAACAACTTAGAATATGACTATTACCCTATTTTATGGATGAGAAAAATGGTACCTCAGAGGCTTGTCAGGATGCACAAAGTCATTAATGCTGGGATCCTAGTCCATCTTCACTTTGCACTCTTTATATTATGTTACATGGAATGGGAATAAATCTGTGGTCCCTGGTATACAGTAGCCTTACAATAAGAATTTGACAAATGAACCTAAGCACCATTAGGACAAATATATATTCATCTTATTTACCAGGAAAATGACAGACATAGTGTTTTTTGGATTTTTATTCTAGTAGGAAAGCCAGCTAAAAAATAATATATAATATAAATATAAGTAGCAATAATTTCCATAAGGAAAAATGGAGGTGGATAAAGGAAAAGAAATAATGTGTGGTCATATTTTGTTGGTGTAGTTGGTTTGGGAGGTGAAGGACTATTTTAGACAAGGAGACATTTGAGCAGAGACCTGAGCAAAGTGTGGTGGAGGATTAATCAATTATTGCTGTATCAAAGTACACCAGAGCTTATTGGCTAAAAATTACACTTCTTAATGCAGGTTTTCAGTGTTTCTGGTGTCCAGCTCAGAGTCTCTCATGAGGCTGCAGTCAAGAGTCCTCTAGGCCTGCAGTCCTTGCAAAGATGGACAAGACAGAAAAGGATCCTCTTCAGTCTCACTCAGGAGGTTGCTGGAAAGACTCAGTCCTTCCCAACCTGTTGGGGAATTCAGCTCTTGACTGGCTGCTGGTAAAGTGATCACCTCCAGTTCCTTGTCACATTAGTCTCTCCAGACAGCAGCCCCAAGATGGTAACTCACAGAGCAAGTGAGAAGCATCAGAGAGAGAGAGTGAGCAAGACTTCACAGTCTTTCATAGCCTAATCTTTGGGGGACATCCCATCACTGTTGTTCTTCTTGACAGCAGGTCTGTGCTGGTCTATTTTTTAGAAGTCACACAGAGAGGACGGCATCACATAGACATGAATCCCAGGAGGTAGATCCCTGGAAGCCCAGCTAGAAAGCTGCAGGTGACAGGATGGAACTGTCCATAGATCTAGGGAAAGAGCACACTGCTATGGGGAAGAGCAAATGCAAAGACAAGGACATGTTTGAGTGACAGATAAGGTGGGAGAGAAATAAGAAGAGGAGAAGGTGGAACTTACAAGCCAGGCGGTGTCAATTCCTAGTCATATGGAACGTTTTAGGTCTCACTAGTTTGGATTTGATGATGAATGTGAACAAAAGTCCTTTAAGAGATTTGAGTAAAGGAAATGAAATTAATCTTGCTTTAATAAGATCACAGTGATAGCAAATAGTACATTCATTATATTTATTTGTTTGTTTGTTTCTAGTTACTTTTAGTGACCTTTGTAAGGGGATCACAGCATTATTGTGGTGAAGGGGCTTGCAAAACTCAAAGAAGCTATGAGCAATGTTGTGCAGGGCCACCCAAGACAGATGGCGATGGTGAAGAATTCTGACAAAATGTGGTCCAGTGGAGGAGGAAATGGCAAACCATTCTAGTATTCTTGCCATGAGAACCCCATGGACGGTATGAAAAGGCAAAAAGATATGCCACTGGAAAATGAGCCCCACAAGTTGGAAGATGTGCAATATGCTTGCTACCGGGGAAGAGTGGAGGATAATTATTAACAACTCTAGAAAGAATGAAGTGGCTGGGCCAAAGCAGAAACGATGATCAGTTGTGGATGTGTCTGGTGGTGAAAGCAAAGTCTGATGCTCTAGACAACAATACTGCAAAGGAACCTGGGATGTTAGGCCCATGAATCAAGGTAAATTGGACACGGTCAAGCAGGAGATGGCAAGACTGAACATCAACATCTTAGGGGAATCAGTGAACTAAAATTTAATTCATATTACCACTAAACCTACTACTGTGGGCAAGAATCCCTTAGAAGAAATAGAGTAACCCTCATAGTCAAAAGAAGAGCTCAAAATCCAGCACTTGGCTGCAATCTCAAAAACGACAGAATGGTCTCTGCTCATTTCCAAAGCAACTCATTCAACATCAGAGTAATTCAAGTCTATGCCCCAAACACTAACGCTGAAGAAGCTGAAGTTGAATGGTTCTATGCTGGCCTAAAACACCTTCTAGAACTAACACCAACAAAAGATATCCTTTTCATCATATGGGATTGGAATGCAAAAGTAGGAAGTCAAGAGATAACCTGGAGTAACAGGCAAGTTTGGTCTTGGATTAAAAAATGAAGCAGGGCAAAGGCTAACAGAGTTTTGTCAAGAGAATACACTGGTCATAGCAAACACCCTCTTCCAGCAACACAAGAGACTACTCTATACACGGACATCACAAAATGGTCAATGTCGACATCAGGTTGATTATATTCTTTGCAGTCGAAGATGGAGAATCTCTATACAGTCAGCAAAAAACAAAAAGACCTTGTTCTGACTGTGGCTTAGATGATGAACTCCTTATTGCAAAATTCAGGCTTAAATTGAAGAACACAGGGAAACCACTGGCCATTCAGGTATGACCTAAATCAAATTCCTTATGATTATACAGTAGAGGGAGTGAAGAGAAATTTGACGGATTAGATCTGGTAGACAGAGTGCCTGAAGAACTATGGACAGAGGTTTGTAACATTATACAGGAGGCAGTGATCAAAACAATTCTAAAGAAAAAACAAATGCAAGAAGGCAAAGTGATTGTCTGAGTAAGCTTTACAAATAGCTGAAGACAGTAGAGAAGCAAAAAGAAAAGGAGAAAGGGAAAGATATACCCAACTGAATACAGAGTTCCAGAGAATAGCAAGGAGAGATAAGAAGAGAGGGATGGTACAGGGAGGGAGGTGGGAGAGGGGTTCAGGATGGGGAACATGTGTACACTCGTGGTGAATTCATGTTGACGTATGGCAAAACCTATACAGTATTGTAAAGTAATTAACCTACAATTAAAATAAATAAATTTATATTAAGAAAAAAAAGAAGATCTTAAATAAACAATGCAAAGAAGTAGAGGAAAACAATAGAATGAGAAATACTAGAGAGCTCTTCCAGAAAACTGGACATACCAAGGGAACATTTCATGCAAGGATGGACATGATAAAGGACAGAAACAGCAAGAGCCTAACAGAAGCAGAAGAGATTAAGAGGAGGTGGCAAGACTACACTGAATAACTACACAAAATAACTTCTTAATGGCCCAGATAACCATGATGGTGTGGTCACTCATATAGAACCAGACATCCTGGAGTGTGAAGTCAAGTGGGCCTTTGGAAGCGTTAATACAAACAAAGCTAGTAGAAGTGATGGAATTCCAGCTGGGCATCTAAAAATCTCCAAAGATGATGCTGTTAAAGTGCTGCACTCAATATATCAGCAAATTTAGAAAACTCAGCAGTGGCCACAGGACTAGAACAAATCAGTTTTCTTTCCAATCCCAAAGAAGGGCAATGCCAAAGAATGTTCAAAGTACCATACAATTGCACTCTTTTCTCATGCTAGTAATGTTATGCTCAAAATTCTTCAAGTTAGACCAGTTCAGTCGCTCAGTCATGTCTGACTCTTTGCACTCCTAGGGACTGAAGCATGCCAGGCCTCCCCTTCCATCACCAACTCCCAGACTTTACTCAAACTCATGTCTATTGAGTCGGTGATGCCGTCCAATCATCTCATTCTCTGTCATCACCTTCTCCTCCTGCCTTCAATCTTTCCCAGAATCAGGGTCTTTTCAAGTGAGTCAGTTCTTTGCATCAGGTGGCCAAAGTATTGGAGTTTCAGCTTCAGCATCAGTCCTTCCAATGAGCATTCAGGACTAATTTCCTTTAGGATGGACTGGTTGGATCTCCTTGCAGTCCAAGGGACTCTCAAGAGTCTTCTCCAACACCACAGTTCAAAAGCACCAATTCTTCTGTGCTCAGCTTTCTTTATAGTCCAACTCTCACATCCATAAATGACTACTGGAAAAGCCATAGCCTTGACTAGACAGACCTTTGTTGACAATGTAATATCTCTGAACTTCCAAATGTACAATCTGGGTTTAGAATAGACAAAAGAATCAGAGATCAAATTGCCAATATTTGTTGGATCATAGAGAAAGCAAGGGGATTCCAGAAAAATATCTACTTCTGCTTCACTGACTATGCTAAAGCCTTTGACTCTGTGGATCACAACAAACTGTGGAAAGTTCTCAAAGAGAGAGGAATACCAGACCACCTTACCTGTCTCCTGAGAAACCTGTATATGGGTCAAGAAGCAACAGCTAGAACTTTCCATGGAACAACTGACTGGTTCAAAATTAGGAAAGGAGGACATCAAAGCTGTATATTGTCACCATGTTTATTTAACTTATATGGAGAGTATATCATGCAAAATGCTGGGCTGGAATCACATGTTGGAATCAAGATTGCTGAGAGAAATTTCCACAACCTCAGATATGCAGATAATACCACTCTAATGGCAGAAAGTGAAGAGGTAATAAAGAGCCTCTTGATGAGGGTGAAAGAGGAGAGTGAAAAAGCTGGCTTAAAATTCAACATTCAAAAAACTAAGATCATGGCATCTAGTCCCATCACTTCATGGCGAATAAAAGGGGAAAAAGTGGAAACAGTAATAAATTTTATTTTCTTGAACTCCAAAAGCACTGTGGATGGTGTCTTCAGCCATGAAAATAAAAGATGCTTGCTCCTTGGAAAGAAAGCTTGACAAACCTAGACAGCATGTTAGAAAACAAAGACATCACTTTACTGACAGAGTCCATATAGTCAAAGCTATTGTTTTTCCGGTAGTCATGTATGGATGTGAGAGTTGGACCATAAAGAAGGCCGAGTGCCAAAAAATTCATGCTTTCAAATTGTGGTGCTGGAAAAGACCCTTGAGAGTTCCTTGGCCTGCAAGGAGGTCAAACCAATCAATCCGAAAGAAAATCAGTCCTGAATATTCATTGGAAGAACTGATGTGAAGTTGAAGCTCCAATACTTTGGGGCACCTGATGTGAAGTACTGACTCAATGGAAAAGACTCTCATGCTGGGAAAGATTGAGGGCAGGAGGAGAAAAGGGCAGCAGAGACTGAGACGGTTGGATAGCATTGTGGACTCAGTGGATATTACTTTGAGCAAACTCTGGGGGATGGTGAAAGACAGGGGAGCCTGGTATGCTGCAGTTCATGGGGTCTCAAAGAGTAGAACACTACTTAGTGACTGAACAAAAACAACTAAGGGAAAACTGGCCATTCCATGTCTTTATTTCCTATATTTAAAAAGTATATCATTTTGCTAGTTCTTAACACCCTGAATCTGACAAGTTAGTGATCTATAGGGAGATGACTTGAAATCAGATATTTTTTTTTTAGGATTTGAGCTACTCTATGTTTTGGCAGGAAGGACTAGTTGATTTATTATTAATAATTATTAATTATTGTTTTGCAATTAGTTGAACTTGTGCCTCTTCTGCCTCAGACAAATTCAGGGGAACAGGGAGCTGGAATGAGAAGCAGTATGGTGAGATTTTTTCCTGTCTGTGCATGGGGAGCCATGTGGAAAGTCTGCAAGAGCCCTAGGATATTCGGGGTTTGCAGGGTCTAACTCCTGGAAACTGCACGTGTGCATTCTAAGTCGCCTCGATCGTGTCCCACTCTTTTGTGACTCCATGGAGTGTAGCCCACCAGGCTCCTCTGTCCGTGGGATTCTCCAGGCAAGAACACTGGATCCGTGTCTCTTTTGCCTCCTGCTTTGGTAGTTGGGTTGCTTACTACTAGCGCCACCTGGGAAGCCACTCCTGGAGAATAAACACACTTAAATTGCTGATTCCTTCTCCCTAGTTGTCTGGGTCAGTTAATCTCAGCACAGAGCGGCCAGCTGAGCTCTTTCCTGGCCAGGATGTTCTGCTTTGAAATTCCCCATAGGCTACCTCACCCAGTGATGTCAGAGGGGTGAGTGCCCGCCAGCCCTCCCTCTTGCAAGATGCTGTGTGTGTCTCTTTACTCAGGAAACATCTGCTTGATCCAGCAGGTCACTGGCTGTTTCATAAGTTAGTGGAACAGAATAGGATGTGAAGACACAGAACTTCGGTGATTGCTCAACCCCACCAGCAAGTTGCAAACTAAAATGAGATATGAGGAAACAGGCTCCCTGGCCCCCTCTCTCCAGAAACCCCAGCACCTTGGCAGCACAGGCACATTTCCTAGCTTGTGATGGAAAACAAATGCTGTTTACAAGAGCCTGAAGTAGCTGGAAGCCAACAGGAGCCGAACAGAGTAGTGGAGTGAGAACTCCTACTTGGGGGCTTTCAGCAATCCAGCAGTGATTCAACACTGACCTGAAATAATACTTACTGTCCCTGGAAAAACTATTATACTCTATCCCTTGGTAAATGAAATCCCACACTCCTTGGTGAGCAGAATACCTGACCACTAGAAACAGACCCAGTCTCTCCTAAGCTGTTTGGCATAGAACAGAGGTTGCTGTGTGTCCTTCATTGAGCTCCAAGTACTGTTTTTCTCTTGCTTGGCTTCCATTGGCTGTTTCTCAGTTGATGAACCACTAGAGAGGAATCAAATAAAATATGTAAGAGAAAATGGGACTGGTGGCTGCCCCCACCCCCTGCAACCTCTATATCTGTCTCTGAGGGAATTAGTTTTTTTTTTATTTTTTAACTTCCAGGATCCATGCCTGCGAATGAAAAGCTCTGCTTTCCTTATCCTGCTCTGCCTCCTGCCTCTCTCTCTCTTGTGTGGACTTCTAGACAGTCAATATAAGTCCTCCAAAAGTGTTGAATCAGAATGGAAAGGCAAAAATAAACAAATATAATTTTAAGTTATAAAATAAAGCAAACAAAACAGAAACTCAGCAAGCCAAAACAGTTCTAGCCTCAACATTTATTTTTTCTCAAAATTCATCCTTCTGATGAGGATAAAGTGGAAAATAAGATTAAATGTATGTTTTTTACCCATCTTTCTGCCATCAAGTCGAATTGTGTTCCCAGGGTTTTAGAGATACTGCTTCTCCATTATTTTATTTATTCCTCAGCATAGAGTTTCAGTATTTTGTGTGTTCTCTATATTGAGTGTATAGCTGGTAACTAGGCACAATTCTATGCTCTCTAGGAATCTTTATATGTATATAAGTGTAAGGATGAAATTATCTAATGTCTGTGAAATTGCTCATCCTGTGCCTGGCATTTAGAAAGTGGTTAGTAAATGTTTATAGCTTTTGCTCCCAACTGCAAACATTCCTGCCTCCCAGCTTCCCTACCTCTATGCTTTGCCTCAAGCTATTCCTTTACCAAATTTTCTAAGGAAATCTTCCCATGCTTTGTCAAATTTCTGTCCAAATTCAAGATTTATAGCAAGAAATTGTCTCACATGATTATGTAGGCCAAGAAGTCCTAAAATCTTTTTGGAAACTTAGTAAGTAGATATAGCATAAAATGTAACTTGTTGAAAATTTTATTGAAAATTTTATCTCACATTTATTTAGCTTCCTTCATCTTTACATGTGTGTTTAGATTAGTCATGAAAATTTCATGACACCTTAAACAGCTAACTATTATCTTAAGTAATCTTTCTGGCTTATGAATTCTATTGTTTGAGCTATCATGAAATTATTTGACTTTTTGTAAACACAGGTAAAAATGTATTTAATGCTCACAACTCTAAAGATACACCTGTTTTAATTAAACCAATAAATTTAAGATAGCTTTAATCTTAATCTTATCTTAGATCAAAATAACTTAGAAAATATTTGGATTAGTGTCTGTATTTCTGAGTATATATTTATTTATATAATGCTTGTTTGTCTTTAGTCAATAAAATAGAACCCTTTAGGAAATATTAATAATCTTGGTAATGCTATTCAGAAGCAAAAGTATAAAAAAATCACATATCTATAGTATACATGGCTCCTTAGATGGAGCTACTGGTAAAGAACCTGCCTGCCAATGCAAGGGATATAAGAAATGCAAGCTCAGTGCCTGGGTTGGGAAGATATTCTGAAGGAGGAAATGGCAACCCACTCCAGTATTCTTGCCTGGAGAATCCTACGGACAGAGGAACCTGGTGGGCTACAATCCGCGGGGTCGCAAAGAGTCAGACATGACTGAAGTGACTGAGGACGCACATAGAGAACACATATATCAGTTAAGTTCAGTTGCTCAGTTGTGTACTACTCTTTGCAACCCCATGGACTGCAGCACACTAGGCTTCGCTGTCCATCACCAACTCCTGAGCTTATTCAAACTCATACCTATTGAGTCGGTGATGCCACCCTACTATCTCATCTTCTGTCGTGCTCTTCTCCTGCCTTCAATCATTCCCAGCATCAGGGTCTTTTTCAATGAGTCAGTTTTTTGCATCAGGTAATTATTGGAGTTTCAGCCTCATTATGAGTCCTTCCAATGAATATTAATGACTGATTTCCTTTAGGATTGACTTGTTTGATCTCCTTGCAGTCCAAGGGACTCCCAGAGTCTTCTCCAAAACCACAGTTCAAAACCATCTATTCTTCTGTGCTCAGCTTTCTTTATACTCCAATTCTCACATCCATACATGACTACTGGAAAAACCGTAGCCTTGACTAGACGGACCTTTGTCAGCAAAGTAATGTCTCTGCTTTTCAATATGCTGTCTAGGTTGGTCATAGCTTTTTTTCCCAAGAAGCAAGCATCTTTTAAGTTCATGGCTGCAGTCACCATCTGCACTGATTTTGGAGCCAAATAAATAAAGTCTGTCACTGTTTCCATTGTTTCCCCATCTTGTGCCATTAAGTGATGGGACTGGATGCCGTAATCTTAGTTTTCTGAATGTTGAGTTTTAAGCCAACTTTTTCATTTCTCCTCTTTCACTTTTATCAAGAGGCACTTTAGTTCTTCTTTGCTTTCTGCCATAAGGGTGGTGTCATCTGCTTATCTGAGAGTATTTATATTTCTCCCGGCAATCTTGATTCCTGCTTGTGCTTCATCCAGCCTGGCATTTTGCATGATGTACTCTGCATAGAAGTGAAATAAACAGGGTGACAATATACAGCCTTGATGTACTCCTTTCCCAATTTGGAACCAGTCTGTTGTTTCATGTCCAGTTCTAACTGTTGCTTCCTGACGTGCATACAGATTTCTCAGGAGGCAGGTAAGATGATCTGGTATTCCCATCTCTTGTAGAATGTTTAAGAGTTTGTTGAGATCCACACAGTCAAAGGCTTTGGTGTAGTCAATAAAGCAGAAGTAGATGTTTTATCTGAAACTCTCTTGCTTTTTTTGATGATCCAACAAATGTTGGTAATTTGAACTCTGGTTCCTCTGCCTTTCCTAAAACCAGCTTGAACATCTGGAATTTCGCGGCTCCCATACTGTTGAAGCCTGGCTTGGAGAATTTTGAGCATTGCTATTGTATGAGATTGGAGAAAGCAATGGCACCCCACTCCAGTACTCTTGCCTGGAAAATCCCATGGACGGAGGGCCTGGTGGGCTGTAGTCCATGGGGTCGCTAAAAGTCGGACACGACTGAGCGACTTCACTTTCACTTTTCACTTTCATGCATTGGAGAAGGAAATGGCAACCCACTCCAGTGTTCTTGCCTGAAGAATCCCAGGGACGGGGAGCCTCGTGGGCTGCCGTCTATGGGGTCGCACAGAGTCAGACATGACTGAAGCGACTTAGCAGCATCAGCATTGTATGAGATGAGTGCAACTGTGTGGTAGTTTGAGCATTCTTTGGCATTGCCTTTCTTTGTGATTGGAATGAAAACTGACCTTTTCCAATCCTGTGGCCACTGCTGAGTGTTCCAAGTTTGCTGGCATATTGAGTGCAGCACTTTCACAACATCATATTCTAGGATTTGAAATAGCTCAACTGGAATTCCAGCACCTCCACTAGCCTTGTTTGTAGTGATGCTTCCTATGGCCCATTTGACTTCCCATTCCAGGATGTCTGGCTCTAGGTGAGTGATCACACCATTGTGATTATCTGGGTCATGAAGATCTTTTTTGTATAGTTCTTCTGTGTATTCTTGCCACTTCTTCTTAATATCTTCTGCTTCTGTTTGGTCCATATAATTTCTGTCCTTTATTGAGCCCATCTTTGCATGAATTTTCCTTTGATATCTCCAATTTTCTTGACAAGATCTCTAGTCTTTCCCATTCTATTGTTTTCCTCTATTTCTTTGCATTGATCACTGAAGGAAAGCTTCTTATCCCTCCTTGCTATTCTTTGGAACTCTGCATTCAAATAGGTATATCTTTCCTTTTCTCCTTTACCTATTGCTTATCTTCTTTTCACAGCTATTTGTAAGGCCTCTTCAGGCAACCATTTTGCCTTTTTGCATTTCTTTTTCTTGGGGATGGTCTTGATCCCTGTCACCTGTACAATGTCATGAACCTTTGTCCATAGTTCTAACAGATCTAATCCCTTGAATCTGTTTCTCACTTCCACTGTAAAATCGTAAGGGATTTGGTTCAAGTCATAATTGAATGGTCTAGTGGTTTTCCCTACTTTCTTCAATTTAAGTCTGAATTTGGCAAAGGAGTTCATGATCTGAGCCACAGTCAGGTCCTGGTCTTGTTTTCACTGACTGTATAGTGCTTCTCCATCTTTGGCTGCAAAGAATATAATCAGTCTGATTTGGGTGTTGACCATCTGGTGATGTCCATGTGTAGAGTCTTCTCGAGTTGTTGGAAGAGAGAGTTTGTTATGGCCAGTGCATTCTCTTGGCAAAACTCTGTTAGCCTTTGCCCTGCTTCATCTTGTACTCCAAGGCCAAATTTGACTGTTACTCCAGGTATCTCTTGACTTTCTACTTTTGCATTCCAGTCCCCTGAGATGAAAAGGACATCTTTTTGGGTGTTAGTTCTAAAAGGTCTTGTAGGACTTCATAGAACCATTCAACTTCAGCTTCTTCAGCATTACTGGTTGGGACATAGACTTGGATACTGTGATATACAAATTGTTTGCCTTGGAAGTGAACAGAGACCATTCTGTCATTTTTGAGATTACACCCAAGTACTGAATTTTAGACTGTTTTGTTGACTATGATGGCTACTCCATTTCTTATAAGGGATTCCTGCCCACAGTAGTAGATATAATGGTTATCTGAGTTAAATTCACCCTTTCCAGTCCATTTTAGTTCTCTGATTCCTAAAATGTCAATGTTCACTCTTGCCACCTCCTGTTTGACCACTTCCAACTTGCCTTAATTCATAGACCTAACACTTCAGGTTCTTATGCAATATTGCTCTTTACAGCATCGGACTTTACTTCTATTCCCAGTCACATCCACAACTGGGTGTTGTTTTTGCTTTGGCTCCGTCTCTTCATTCTTTCTGGAGTTATTTCTCTACTGATCTCCAGTAGCATATTGGGCACCTACTGACCTGGAAAGTTCATCTTTCATTGTCCTATCTTTTTGCCTTTTCATACTGTTCATGGGGTTCTCAAGGTAAGAATACTGAAGTGGTTTTCCATTCCCTTCTCCAGTGGACAACATTTTGTCAGAACTCTCCACCATGACCCATCCATCTTGGCTGACCCTCATAGTTTCATTGAGTCAGACAAGGCTGTGACCCATTTGACCAGTTTGGTTAGTTTTCTGTGATTGTGGTTCACATATATAGATATACATAAACATACAGGCTTCCCAGTGGTTCAGTGATGCAGTATCTGCCTGCCAATTCAGGAGACACAGATTTGATCCATGGATTGGGTAGATACCCTGGAGGAGGAAATGGCAACCCACACCAGTATTCCAACCTGGGTAATTTCATGGACAGGAGAGTCTGGTGGGCTACAGTCCATAGGGTTGCAAAGAGTTGGACACGACTGAACACGCATGCACCAAACATACAGAAACAGAGATCCTACAGCTTTCACTTAAACAATCTATTTATGAAATGGATACAATAACACAAATGTCACTAGTAGTTGGGTGCATTGTGTTCCTGGCAAATGGAATAAGTTAAGGTGACTTACTCAGATAGCTTTTTACTATTATTTGTGTAAGAGATGAAAATGGAGCAGGACTATATGAGCCCTTCCTGGTTACCAAATCTTTCTGTGCCCCCTGTTCCTTATTTGTAGGAAATAAGCCTCATTCAGCCTCCTTTGAACTTTCCTGTGTTCCAAAGGACAGATTGAATCAGTTGCATATCAGGGAAAGGAGAGAAAAAAAAGAAACAAAACAAAAGGAGTATTCAAGAAACAACAGAGCAGCCATGGAGCAGGTTCTTGGACATGGAGAATGGTAACTTCAGTCTGAGTACAAAATTCATGGTACACCACCCTGTTGGGCTTCCCTAGTGGCTAAGAAGGTAAAGAATCTGCCTGCAATACGGGAGACCTGGGTTCAGTCCTTGGGCTGGGAAGATACCCTGGAAAAGGGAACAGCTACCCACTTCAGTATTCTTGCCTGGAGAATTCCATGGACAGAAGTGCCTGGCAGGCTACAGTCCATGGGGTCACAAAGAGTCAGAAACTATTGAGCGACTTTCATTTTCACTTTCTGCCCTGTTACCTTGCCACCAACCAATCAGAGGATAGTCTGCACACTATGAAAGATAGAGAAGACTCTGATTCCTTTCCCAACAATTTTCCTTTAAACACTTTTACGGTTAAGCAGAATCTTTGGAGTTAGGTTTTTGGACACGAGTCCATTCTCTCTTCAGGTTGCAGCCTTCTGAATACAGCAATCTTCCCCTTACACCTAGCACTTATCCCTTGAGTATTTGTGCTTCCATTTCTCTTTACTTTCTGCCATAAGGGTGGTGTCGTCTGCGTATCTGAGGCTATTGATATTTCTCCCGCCAATCTTCATTCCAGCTTGTGCTTCATCCAGCCCTGCATTTTGCATGATGTAATCTGCAGGGTGACAATATACAGCCTTGACATACTCCTTTCCCAATTTGGAACCAGTCAGTTGTTCCATGTCCAGTTCTAACTGTTGCTTCTTGACCTGCATACAGATTTCTCAGGAGGCAGGTCAGGTGGTCTGATAGTCCCATCTCTTGAAGAATTTTGCACAATTAACTGTGATAAAGCAGAAATAGATTTTTTTTCTGGAATTCTCTTGCTTTTTCTCTGATCCATAGGATGTTGGTAATTTGATCTCTGGTTCCTGTACCTTTTCTAAATCCAGCTTAACATCTGGAAGTTCACAGTTCGTACTGTTGAAGCCCGGCTTGGAGAATTTTGAGCAAGACTTTCCTAGTGTGGGAGATGAGTGTAATTGTGCCCATATTCTTTGGGCTTGGACACATCAGATCAGATCAGATCAGATCAGTCGCTCAGTTGTGTCCGACTCTTTGTGACCCCATGAATCGCGGCACGCCAGGCCTCCCTGTCCATCACCAGCTCCTGGAGTTCACTCAGACTCATGTCCATCGAGTTAGTGATGCCATCCAGCCATCTCATCGTCTGTCATCCCCTTCTCCTCTTGCCCCCAATCCCTCCCAGCGTCAGAGTCTTTTCCAATGAGTCAACTCTTTGCATAAGGTGGCCAAAGTACTGGAGTTTCAGCTTTAGCATCATTCCTTCCAAAGAAATCCCAGGGCTGATCTCCTTCAGAATGGACTGGTTGGATCTCCTTGCAGTCCAAGGGCCTCTCAATAGTATTCTCCATAAAAGGACTAAAAAAAAAAAAAAAATCACTGTGCAACCAGGTAGGATGAAAGAAATAAAGGAAAAAAAAAAAAAAAGAGGAAACATGATGGGACCAGCATCCCTTGTGGGGAGCTGAAGCAGAGGAGAAGTTCCCACATTCAGTAAGGCCCCTTTACTGCGGTGGGTCAGCTGGCACAGAGAGGGAGCTTTAAGGGATCAGATGGGAATGCAATAACTGGTCTGTGAAAGGCAGGACAGAGTAAGACCTATGTGCATGGTCTTTGCTGCAGCCCTGCACACCGCAGCCTGAGTCTTTTGTCTCCAGGTACAGAGGGGGATGGGTGCTGGAAAGTGGGATTTGGAGAGCAAACCAGGGAGGAGACAGCTGTTGGCTGTGAAGAGACAGCCTGAAGGGGAGGGACTACAGAGCTCAACGACCAGAAAAGTTTGTGCAAGAAGCTCAGACCACCATAGATATAAGGCGTCATTGTTGTGTGTGTGTAAAGGGTGGGGCCACTTTGCATCATCCTTTCCCACCCTCCAGTCCTGCCTCCAGAGGAAATGATAGGGAACCCATATCAACAGGCTTGCTTGAGCTTCTTCCACCCATACAGCTTCAACAAAGTCCTTAAATGCTTCCCTACTCTTGACCTGTGTGGATGTGTGCTTCAGAATAGCCTCGGAGCAGATGCTGATGAGATGGTGTTGAAACCACAGCTGAGTTCCGGGGGCTGTGCAACTAAGGAAGCAATGCTAAAACCTCTCCTGTGGCCACCCAAACCACAGAGTTATGCCTCTGCTGATGGTTTCCAAAATTCAGTGCCTACAGAATATCCAAATGGGCACCAAGTGCTCCTGCAGCTGAGATGGAGCTGGCTTTAGCAACTGTGGGTTTTGTGGGCTCCGACACACAAGGACTGGGCCAGGCAAGAGTCTGAGTTGCCTTCATAATCCCCACAATGGATCCGATTGCATGAATACTGCAGTTCTGGGACCTGACCTCAGTGGACCTCGGTGCCAGTGGCCTACATTTGCCAGTACACCCATGGTTACACAGGGACCAAGAGCAGTGCCAGCACAGTGCACTCTGTGAGCCTGCACAGTGGTTGAAGGGACACAACAGAGCACACTCAGGAGTGAACAGTCAGAGGAGAAATGCTCAGAGGCTTCTTTCCTACTGGGAGTGCCCCAGTCCTGCCTACCTTGTAGTAGAGATCAGAAACACAGTTAAGAAACAGATTCTGAGGCCTCTACTTTAACAACTAAGGAGCACACCATGCCTTTGACAGGTCAGTAACAACCACAGAACAAAAGGGAGGGCCCACTCAACATCCACCTCACTCACCAAGGAGCAGACACCAGGAGCCACACTCCTGCAGCCTGCAGAAAGCAGACAACAGACACAGCAAGTCAGAGAAAATGAGAACAGAGAAATGTGCTGCACATGAAGGTGCGAGGTAAGAACCTGTAAGAACAACTAACTGAAGAGGGAATAAGCAGTCTACCTGAAAAAGAATTCAAAATTATGATAGTAAAGAAAATACAAGGTCTCAGAAAAAGAATGGAGGCACAGTTCACTTCAGTTCAGTCGCTCAGTCGTGTCCGACTCTTTGCAACCCCATGAATCGCAGCATGCCAGGCCTCCCTGTCCATCACCAACTTCCGGAGTTCACTCAGACTCATGTCCATTGAGTCCGTGATGCCATCCAGCCATCTCATCCTCTGTTTTCCCCTTTTCCTCCTGTCTCCAATCCCTCCCAGCATCAGGGTCTTTTCCAATGAGTCAACTCTTCGCATGAGGTGGCCAAAGTACTGGAGTTTCAGCTTTAGCATCATTCCTTCCAAAGAAATCCCAGGACTGATCTCCTTTAGGATGGACTGGTTGGACCTCCTTGCAGTCCAAGGGACTCTCAAGAATCTTCTC
Source organism: Bos javanicus (assembly GCF_032452875.1). Classification (NCBI taxonomy): domain Eukaryota; kingdom Metazoa; phylum Chordata; class Mammalia; order Artiodactyla; family Bovidae; genus Bos; species Bos javanicus. Next base: position 7,833,550 of record NC_083886.1, on the reverse strand, counting down.
CAACACCACAGTTTAAAAGCATCAGTTCTTTGGTGCTCAGCTTTCTTTACAGTCCAACTCTCATGTCCACACATGACCACTGGAAAAACCATAGCCTTGAGTTAAGAATATGCAGAAGATGTTTAATAAGACTAGGAGAACTAAAGAACAAAAAAACAGATGAACAATACAATAACTGCAATGAAAAATACTCTAGAAGGAATCAATAGCAGAATTACCAAGGCAAAAGAATGGATAAGTAAGTTGAAAGAATGGTGGAAATCACTGCCATAGAATAGAATAAAGAAATAAGAGTTAAATGAAATGAGGACAGTCTTAGAGACCTCTAGGACAATATTAAATGCATTGACATTTGAATTATAGGGGTCTCAGAAAGAGAAGAGTGAGAAAAAAGGCCTGAGGAAATATTTGAAGAGACTGTTGTTGAAAAATTCCCTAAAATGGTAAAGGTAGCAGTCACCCAAGTCCAAGAAGTTCAGAGTCACATACAAGACAAACCCAAGGAGGAACACACAGAGGCATATATTAATCAAACTAACAAAAATTAAATACAAAGAAAAAATATTAACACCAATAAAGGAGAAGCAACAAATACAAGGCAGTCAAAATAAAGTTAAGAATTTCCATTTCAGCATAAACTCTGCAGGATAGAAGGGAATGACACAATATATACAGTAATGAAAGGGAAAAAGTACAGCCCAGAATACTCTACCCAGCAAGGCTCTCATTCAGATTCGACCAAGAATTCAAAAACTTTACAGGCAAGAAAAAGCCAAGAGAATTTAGTACCATCAAACCAACTTTACAACAAATGTTAAAGGATCTTTTCTAGCAGGAAATACAAAAGAAGAGAACAAAAGAGGAAAGGAAGGGGAAAAAATGCAAAAATACAAAACAGTTAAGAAAATGGCAATAGGAACATATATATTGATAATTACTTTAAATGTAAAAGAATTAAATGGTCCAACCAAAAGATATAGACTTGTTGAATGAATATAAGGGCAAAACCCATGTATATGTTGTTTAAATCTATAGGAGACCCATTTCAGAACTAGACACATACAGACTGAAAAGGAGGGGCTGGAAAAAGATTTTCCATGAAAAGGGAATTCAAAAGAAAGCTGGAGTAGCAATACTAATATTGGACAAAATGGATTTTAAAATAAAGACCATTACAAGAGACAAGGAAGGTCACTACATTAATGATCAAGGTATCAATCTAAGAAGAAGATAAAACAATTGTAAATATATATGCAGCCAATGTAGGAGGACCTCAATACATAAGCAAACGCTAATAGCTACAATGGGGGAATTGGCAGTAACACAACAGTAGTGGGAGATTTAATACCCCACTTATACCAATGGACAGATCATCCAGACAGAAAATTAATAACACAAACCTTAAACTACACGTTAGACCAAATAGACTTAAATGATTTATAGGACACTACATCTGAAAACAGTAGAATATAATTTCTTCTCAAGTGTACATGGAACATACTCGAGAATACATCACATCTTGGGTCACAAATCAAGCCTTGGCAAATTTATGAAAATTGAAACTATATCAAGCACTTTTCTGACAACTACATTATGAGATTAGAAATAAATTACAGGAAAAAAATTAAAAACAAAAATTCATGGATGCTAAACAATATGTTGTTGAATAACCAATGAGTCACTGAAGAAATCAAAGAGGAAATAAAAAACTATTTAAAGACAAAAGACAATGAAAACATGTTGGTCCAAAACCTATGTGATGCAATAAAAGTAACTCTGAGGGAAGTTTATTAGAATACAATCTTACCTCAAGTAGCAAGAAAAATCTCAAATAAATAATCTAACCCAACACCTAAAACAACTAGAAAAAGAAGAACAAACAAAATACAAACTTAGGGAAAAAATTATAAAGATCAGAGCAGAAATAAATGAAATAGAAATGAAGTTAACAATAGCAAAGATCAATGAAACTAAAAGCTTACTCTTTGTGAAGGTAAACAAAATTGATAAACATTTAGCCAGACTCATCAAGAAAAAAAGGGAGAGGACTCAAGTCAATAACATTAGAGATATAAAAAGAGAAGTTATAACAGACACCTGAGAAATTAAAAGGCTTATACGAGACTACTACAAGAAATTATATGCCAATAAAATGGACAACCTAGAAGAAATGGAAAAATTCCTAGAAAAGTACAACCTTCTAGAACTAAACTAGGAAGAAATATAAAATTTGAACAGGCCAATCAGAAGTACTAAAATTGAAGGTGTAATAAACACTCCCTCCCCCCCAAATGGATAAGGACCAGATGGCTTCACAGATGAATTCTATCAAACATTTAGAGAAGAGTTAACACTTACCCTTTTGAAACTCTTCCAAAAAACTGCAGAAGAAAGAACACTCCCAAGGTCATTCTACAAGATCATCACCTTGATAGCAAAACAAGATGAAGATATCACACAAAACAATTATAGGCTAATGTCACTGATGAACACAGACACGAAAATCTTCAACAAAATGCTAGCAAACCAAATCCAACAATAAAAGGATCATATATTCTGATCAAGTGAGATTTATGCCAGGCATGCAAGGATTCTTCAATATACGCAAATCAATCAATGAGATACACCACATCAACAAATTGAGGAACAAAAATCATATGATTAACTCAGTAGGTGCAGAAAAATCTTTTGACAAAGTTCAACACACATTTATGATTAAAAAAAAAAAAGAAAGAAAAACTCTCCAGAAAGTGAGCTTACAGGGAACCTACGTTAACAAAATAAAGGCCATGTGTGACAAACTCACAGCAAACAGTATCCTCAATGGTGAAAAACTGAAAGCATTTCCTCTAAGATCAGAAACAAGACAAGGTTGCATATTCTTACCACCATTATTCAACATATTCTTGGAAGATCTAGCCACAGAAATCAGAAAAAACATAAAACAAAAGGAATTCAAATTGGAAAATAAGAAGTAAAACTGTCACTGTTGGCAGATGACATGATACTATACATAAAAATTTCTAAAGGTGCTACCAGAAAACTACTAGAGACAATCAATGAATTTGGTAAAGTGGTAGGATACAAAATAAATCCACAGAAATGTCTTGAATTCCTGTACACTAACAATGAAAAATCAGTGAGATTAAGAAAATAATCCCATTTACCATCACAGCAAAAGAAAATAATACATAGTAATAAACCTACCTAAAGAGACAAAAGACTTGTACTCAGAAAACTATAAGATTGTGATGAAAGAAATCAAAAGATGACACAGACAGATGGAGAGATATAACATGTTCTTAGATTGGAAGAATTAATAATGAGAAAATGACTACAGTACACTACCCAAAGTAATCTACAGATTCAGTGTAATCTGTATCAAATTACCAATGGCAGAACTAAACAAAAATTTCTACAGTTTGTATGGAAACACAAAGACCTTGAATAGCCAAAGCGATCTTGAGAGCGAAGAAGGGAGCTGGAAGAATCAGGTTCCCTGGCTTCAAACTATAGCTACAAATTCATCAAAAACAATATGGTACTGGGACAAAATCAGAAGTATAGATCAATGTAAGATGATAGAAATTCCAGGGATAAATCATACATCTATGTCCATCTAATCTATGACAAAAAAGGCAAGAATATAATGGAAAAAGAAGTCTCTTTAATAAGTGGTGCTGAACAATTACATGTAAAAGGATGAAATTGGAACACTTCCTAACACCATACACAAAAATAAAACGAAAATAGGTTAAAGGCCTAAATGAAAGGTCAGATGCTATAAAACTTTTACAGGAAAACATGGGTAGAGCATTCTTTGACATAATCACATCAAGATCTTCTTCAAATTACTGCTTGGAGCAATGGAAATAAAAACAAAAATAAACAAATGAGACATAATTAAACTTCAGAGATTTTACACAGCAAAGGAAATCATAAAAAAAAAAAAACGAAAAGAGAAACCTTAGAGTGGGAGAAAATATTTGCAAATGAAGCAATCAACAGGGATTAATCTCCAAAATTAACAAATAACTCATACAACTCACTACCAAAAAAGCAAGCAAACCAATCAAAAAATTAGTGAAATATCTAAATAGATAATTCTCCAAAGAAGACATATAGATGGGCAAAAAAAAAAAAACATGAAAAAATGCTGAATATCACTAATTATTCAGTTCAGTTCAGTTCAGTTCAGTCTCTCAGTCGTGTCTGACTCTGCGACCCCATGAATCGCAGCACCCCAGGCCTCCCTGTCCATCACCAACTCCCGGAGTTCACTCAGACTCATGTCCATCGAGTCAGTGATGTTGTCCAGCCATCTCATCCTCTGTTGTCCCTTTCTCTTCCTGCCCCCAATCCCTCCCAGCATCAGAGTCTTTTCCAATGACTCAACTCTTCGCATGAGGTGGCCAAAGTACTGGAGTTTTCAGCTTTAGCATCATTCCTTCCAAAGAAATCCTAGGACTGATCTCCTTCAAATGGACTGGTTAGATTTCCTTACAGCCCAAGGGACTCTCAAGAGTCTTCTCCAACACCACAGTTCAAAAGCATCAGTTCTTCGGTGCTCAGCTTTCTTCACAGTCCATACATGACCACAGGAAAAACCATAGCCTTGACTAGATGAACCTTTGTTGGCAAAGTAAGGTCTCTGCTTTTCAATATGCTATCTAGGTTGGTCATAACTTTCCTTCCAAGGAGTAAGCGTCTTTTCATTTCATGGCTGCAATCACCATCTGCAGTGATTTTGGAGCCCCGAAAAATAAACTCTGACACTGTTTCCACTGTTTCCCCATCTATTTCCCATGAAATGATGGGACCAGATGCCATGATCTTCGTTTTCTGAATGTTGAGCTTTAAGCCAACTTTTTCACTCTCCTCTTTCATTTTCATCAAGAGGCTTTTTAGTTCCTCTTCACTTTCTGCCATAAGGGTGGTGTCATCTGCATATCTGAGGTTATTGATATTTCTCCCGGCAATCTTGATTCCAGCTTGTGCTTCTTCCAGTCCAGCGTTTCTCATGATGTACTCTGCATAGAAGTTAAATAAGCAGGGTGACAATATACAGCCTTGACGTACTCCTTTTCCTCTTTGGAACCAGTCTGTTGTTCCATGTCCAGTTCTAACTGTTGCTTCCTGACCTGCATACAGATTTCTCAAGAGGCAGGTCAGGTGGTCTGGTATTCCCATCTCTTTCAGTATTTTCCACAGTTTATTGTGATCCACACAGTCAAAGACGTTGGCATAGTCAATAAAGCAGAAATAGATGTTTTTCTGTAACTCTCTTGCTTTTTCCATGATCCAGCAGATGTTGGCAATTTGGTCTCTGGTTCCTCTGTCTTTTCTAAAACCAGCTTGAACACCTGGAAGTTCACGGTTCACGTATTGCTCAAGCCTGGCTTGGAGAATTTTGAGCATTACTTTACTAGTGTGTGAGATGAGTGCAATTGTGTGGTAGTTTGAGCATTCTTTGGCATTGCCTTTCTTTGGGATTGGAATGAAAACTGACCTTTTCCAGTCCTGTGGCCACTGCTGAGTTTTCCAAATGTGCTAGTATATTGAGTGCAGCACTTTGACAGCATCATCTTTCAGGATTTGAAATAGCTCAACTGGAATTCCATTACCTCTACTAGCTTTGTTCATAGTGATGCTTTCTAAGGCCCACTAATTTTTCATAGTGATGTTTTCTAAGGCCCACTAATTATTCATAGTGATGTTTTCTAAGGCCCAGTAATCACTAATTATTAGAGAAATGCAAATGAAAACTACAATAAGGTGTCATTTCACATAGGTTATTTGTTTTTAATTTATTTATTTTAGTTGAAGGCTAATTACTTTACAATATTGTAGTGGTTTTTGCCATACATTGATATGAATCAGCCATGGGTTTACATGACTTCATGCCGGTTAGAATGGCCATCATTAAATAATTTACAAACAATAAAATGCTAAGATGGTGTGAGAAAAGAGAACCCTCCTACACTGTGGGAATGTAAATTAGTATAGCCACTATGGAGAACAGCTTGGAGGTTCCTTAAAACACTAAAAACAGATACCCTATGACCCAGAAATTCCCCTCCTAGGCATATGCCCAGAAAAAAACATAGTCTAAAAGGATGCTGCTGCTGCTAAGTCACTTCAGTCGTGTCCGACTCTGTGCGACCCCATAGATGGCAGCCTACCAGGCTCTGCCGTCCCTGGGATTCTCCAGGCAAGAACACTGGAGTGGGTTGCCATTTCCTTCTCCAAGGCATGAAAGTGAAAAGTGAAAGTGAAGTTGCTCAGTCGTGTCCGACTCTGTGCGACCCCATGGACTGCAGCCTACCAGGCTCCTCCATCCATAGGATTTTCCAGGCAAGAGTACTGGAGTAGGGTGCCATTGCCTTCTCTGGTCTAAAAGGATACATGCACCCTAATATTCATTGCAACACTGTTTACAATTTCCAGCACATGGAAGCAACCTAAATGTCCATCAACAGAAGAATGAATAAAGAAGAAATGGTACATATATACAATGGAATATTACTCAGCCATAAAAAGGAATGAAATAACGTCACATGCAGTGATATGGATGGCCTTAGAGATTATCATACAAGGTGAAGTAAGTCAGAAAGAGAAAGACAAACTTTGCATAATATGTGGAATATAGAAGAACTGTACAGATGAACCTAACTGTGAGGCAGAAATAGAGTGCTAGATGTAGAAAACAAACATATATAATTACCAAGGGGGGAACAGGAAGTAGAATGAATTAAGATTGGAATTTTCATATACACATTACTGAGTGACTGATCTGATCTGATCTGATGTATAATAATAGATAACTTCTGAGAACCTACTGTATAGCTCAGGGAACTCTACTCAATGCTCTTTTGTGACCTAAATGGGAAGGCATTCTAAAGAAGAGTCAATATATGTATATGTACAACTGATTCACTTTGCTGTAGAGCAGAAACTAACAAAACATGATTAATCAACAGTACTCCAACAAAAACAAAAATAGTTTGGATAAAGGGTTTGCAAAAAATAAAGAATGCTGAGAAAAGAGCTTTGTGTGTGAACAGGATTTTGTAAGATTGTATTAACTTTAATTAGAATTTTAAATTTTGTTTTTTGAATTTTTTGAATTTTTCTAACAAAATGTTGAATTTTGTTAGAAATAGACTGGGGCAGGAGTGGATTTCATTTCTCTCAGTAAAGAGAGCAAAATTTTCTTGGCATGCTGCTGTTGATAACAGATCGTATGATTTTCCTTGCCTTTAAGTAATCTGTATTTGTTTTTTAATTCTTTTGTCACTTGGTTAAGTGAATAAGTATTGTTTCACAGTAACCTGTGATCTATTTGACCAAGTATTTTGGAATATTTTTGATGTTTTTGACAAACTCCTCAAACTCCCCGAATTCTAACTGAAGTTCTTTGACCTCCAGCAAAGTTTGAGATGCTTCAGAGGAATCCTGAGGCATTGCAGAGAGATTTTTTAAAAGCTAACTAGAATTATTTGGCATGAGAAAATTCTGTCCATTCCATCTTGTATCACTTCCTTATCAAAGAGTAAGCTCCTCTGGGCTCCTTGCTAGCCAATCTGAGCCCATTCTCTTATGAGAGCTGGGCCAGTTTATTCTGAGGCATCCACCTGAGAGCGGAAGTGGAATTTGGGGGCTACATCTCTGACCTTTTGTTTATAGGACCATGCTTGTTGTTCGTGTCTGTGTTTCAGTACTGGCACTGGCTGTTTGAGACATCTCTGGTCTCTGAGCTCTGAAGACAATATGATACTCTCTATTGCATTGGCTTTGGCCATAGCAGAACATCAGTTGAGACTTTTCCCTTTTTGAGGCAAGAGACCTATGAACTTGGGAGATCATTTTTCATTATATAATTTGTTCTCTTGATATTTGTGTTTGAGCCATCCGATCTATTTTCCATCATGTAGTCCCTTTGGGTGTAATTTTGCAAAACAGGGAAATCTTTAGTTATGCTCTCATGAATAAAAGAATGATACTTTTTACTGTAATACTGTTTGACCTCAGTACTCTTGAATCTGGAGAACAAGAGTTCCTAATGGCTCTGCTATTGTATCAAAGTGAGCCTTTTGGAATTGGTTTTGCATGAATTGGAATTTCGTGTGCATGAACGTCCTGTTCTCTCTTCCTGGTTTTGACTTTTGTTATGCGGACCTTGTAATGCAACCACTGATTCTTGTTCTTATGAAAATAAGGCATGTGAATGTGAGTGCATGATATGTTTTATTGTCTATTACTGCTGTCTATTATGACTAAATTGAATATTTAGTAATTTTAAAAAATCCTGGAAAATTGCTAAGGTGGAACTCTTTGGATATTCTAAAACATGCTTTTGCATGTGCAGATACAGGAAGCTAGTTTTCTAGAATGAATACACATTTCTCTTCTTATGATTTTGAGATATAAATGAGCTACTTGATCAGATCAGTTGCTCAGTCATGTCCGACTCTTTGCGACCCCATGAATCGCAGCATGCCAGGCCTCCCTGTCCATCACCAACTCCCAGAGTTCACTGAGACTCACGTCCATCGAGTCAGTGATGCCATCCAGCCATCTCATCCTCTATCCTCCCCTTCTCCTCTTGCCCCCCACCCCTCCCAGCATCAGAGTCTTTTCCAATGAGTCAACTCTTCACATGAGGTGGCCAAAGTACTGGAGCTTCAGCATCAGCATCATTTCTTCCAAAGAAATCCAGGGCTGATCTCCTTCAGAATGGACTGGTTGGATCTCCTTGCAGCTCAAGGGACTCTCAAGAGTCTTCTCCAACACCACAGTTCAAAAGCATCAATTCTTCAGCACTCAGCCTTCTTCAAAGTCCAACTCTCACATCCACACATGACCACAGGAAAAACCATAGCCTTGACTACATGAACCTTTGTTGGCAAAGTAATGTCTCTGCTTTGGATTTATGCTATCTAGGTTGGTCATAACTTTCCTTCCAAGGAGTAAGCATCTTTTAATTTCATGGCTGCAGTCACCATCTGCAGTGATTTTGGAGCCCAGAAAAATAAAGTCTGACACTGTTTCCCCTGTTTCCCCATCTATTTCCCATGAAGTGATGGGACCAGATGCCATGATCTTCGTTATCTGAATGTTGAGCTTTAAGCCAACTTTTTCACTCTCCACTTTCACTTTCATCAAGAGGCTTTTAGTTCCTCTTCACATTCTGCCATAAGGGAGGTGTCATCTGCATATCTGAGGTTATTGATATTTCTCCTGGCGATCTTGATTCCAGCTTGTGTTTCTTCCAGTCCAGTGTTTCTCATGATGTACTCTGCATATAAGTTAAATAAACAGGGTGACAATATACTTGAAACCTTAACTAATCATTTATGATCCCAGAGAATGAGGGGAAAAGAGGCCTTTTGTTATTTGGTATGTTAAATTACATGAGAAGCATTGTCAAATGAGTGATAAGCTTTTTCAGGTTATATTATATAGGAAAATGTTATTAATATGAAATATCTAAAACTTTGGTATTCTTGTTATTGCAATCAAGTTTCTTTTTCTTTTTCTTTTTTTTAGTAGAAAAAGCATTTTATTTTAATGGAAAAAGCTACATTAAGATCTGTAAAAGGTATCTATATAATATTGTCTAAACAGAAAAACCTGACTTGCCTCTTGAGAAATTTGCATGCAGGTCAGGAAGCAACAGTTAGAACTGGACATGAAACAACAGACTGGTTCCAAATAGGAACAGGAGTATGTCAAGGCTGTATATTGTCACCCTACTTATTTAACTTCTATGCAGAGTATATCATGAGAAACGCTGGACTGGAAGAAACACAAGCTGGAATCAAGATTGCCGGGAGAAATATCAATAACCTCAGATATGCAGATGACACCTCCCTTATGGCAGAAAGTGAAGAGGAACGAAAAAGCCTCTTGATGAAAGTCAAAGTGGAGAGTGAAAAAGTTGGCTTAAAGCTCAACATTCAGAAAACGAAGATCATGGCATCCGGTCCCATCACTTCATGGGAAATAGATGGGGAAACAGTGGAAACAGTGTCAGACTTTATTTTTCTGGGCTCCCAAATCACTGCAGATGGTGATTGCAGCCATGAAATTAAAAGACACTTACTCCTTGGAAGGAAAGTTATGACCAACCTAGACAACACTTACTCCTTGGAAGGAAAGTTATGACCAACCTAGACAACCAAAGCAGAGACATTACTTTGCCAACAAAGGTCCGTCTAGTCAAGGCTATGGTTTTTCCTGTGGTCATGTATGGATGTGGGAGTTGGACTGGGAAGAAGGCTGAGCGCCAAATAATTGATGTTTTTGAACTTTGGTGTTGGAGAAGACTCTTGAGAGTCCCTTGGACTGTAAGGAGGTCCAACCAGTCCATTCTGAAGGAGATCAGCCCTGGGATTTCTTTGGAAGGAATGATGCTGAAGTTGAAACTCCAGTACTTTGGCCACCTCATGCAGAGTGTTGACTCACTGGAAAAGACTCTGATGCTGGGAGGGATTGGGGGCAGGAGGAGAAGGGGACGACAGAGGATGAGATGGCTGGATGGCATCACTGACTCGATGGACGTGAGTCTGGGTGAACTCCGGGAGTTGGTGATGACAGGGAGGCCTGGAGTGCTGCGATTCATGGGGTTGCAAAGAGTTGGACACGACTGAGCGACTGAACTGAACTGAACTGATACAGAAAAAAATTCAGATGTGACTAGCAGCAAATAAAAGTTACACATCTTTCTACCTGGCAATGTAATTAATTCACATTGTGATAAAGTTAAGCCAAGTATAACAAAACCAAAACAAGTGTTTCTCCATAATCAGTATACTGAGAATTGCAGTGTAAAGATTATTTCAGGTTTAAGAAATCTGCAATCAATCTACAGAATACCCCAAGAAAAGGGAGACAGTAAATTCATTTCATTATCAGCTGTTGGGTTTTTTCAATACTGTTCACAGAAAAAAAATAACAAGTTGACATACATGTAGATAGAATATATTTAGTCTATACAGTAAAAAATATAAATTATAAAGTGAGCTAACAAAGAATGAAATCTGAATACATATTTATAAAACTGATGACATCTTAGATAACACATACAGTATTTTTCATGTAAAAACATCTAGTTTCAGCAGAAGCATAATTTAGTTGCTTTTCAGATGCATTGTAGATCTTGTAAGCTGAAGATGCAGATGTCCAAGTATCTTAAAAACCATAATAAATGTCTTTCTCAATGCATACAAAATGATAAATGCTCTCATCACAGTCTCAAGAATATTTTTGGAAGTTTGTTTTGTCTTGCTTCAGAAATACATTTAAAATGGTAAAAATCAAAAGATTTAATTGTACAATGAAGCAGTAAACAGTGCTCAATTTCCTGCTAATGGTGGAAAAAACCTAGATTTTACAGTACTCTGGTATATATGAAAATGTTTTTGACTATACATTGCATATTTCTGAGTCCATTCTCTTGCATGTCTGTTGTATTTTTCTTTGTCTGATTTATAGATTTGTACGATATCTGGTACTAAGGGGTCATCTGGATTAGGGTCACAAACAGAGAACGTATGGACAATAAAACTTTTGATACAGTCAGAGCTGGTGACCGCTGTGTCCTCAGGACATAAAGACAAATGCTTCCATTACTGTTTATGTTTGGATGGTAAGTTTTTGCTGTGAAAGCAGCCTTTGGTGGTTTAAAAGGGTAGTCAGTCGTAAAATGTACAGTGAGAAAGAAGACTCCACCTTGATATGCGCTACCAGGAGGCCCCATAATAGTTGATTGCTGGTGGAACAAGTCGTCTCCCACAGGTTCAGCCGAACAGTGAGCAGGTGGGTCGCGCTGTAGATCACTTAACTCTTTCTGAATCCGCTTCAGCCATGGGTCAGGGAGGGCCGTGGGCCTGCGGGGGACGGCTGCGGGGCTCAAGGGTGTGGGGTCGGGGAGGGGGCGGTGCTCTGATTGCCGGCTGGCTCAGCCGGGGGTCCCCGCTCGCTGCTCTCTGGCTCGCACTCTTAATCAAGTTTCTTGATTGATTACATAGTAATTAGTTGACCTTCTCTGAGTTCCAAAGGGTAGATTCAATCTGTTGTTAAAAAGAGAAGGAAGGGAATGCAGAAACAAAGGAGCAGTCAAGAAACTATAGTGTAACAGTAGGGCAGGGTCCTAGTTTTTCCTCAAGGAATATACATTGCTTACCACCTCCAGAGGGAAAAAGAAAGCAGCAAGCTCAAGGGCTCAGCAGGTTCCCAAGTATCGTTGCTTTTGCTCCTAGGGTGGTTTTTGAGAGCCTCCTTTGGTTCCCTCTTCTGACACTAGAACTGTTAAAACACAAACTGAGACATATTAAAAATAAACTTGAATCAGCATACAACCAACCAGACCGAAAGGAACTTCAGGGGTGTACAAAATGAGAGACTTTCTTAGGCAGAAGGGAGCCAGAATAGGAAGTTACATTAAGAAGAAAGCAAGTTGGTTATTATGTGTGTGTTAAGTTTCTACAGTTGTGGCAACTCTTTGGGACGTTATGGATCATAGCCAGCCAGGCTCCTCTGTCCATGGGATTCTCCAGGCATGAATACTGGAGTGTGTTACCACACCCTCCCCCAGGAGATCTTCCCTACCCAGGGGTTAAACCTGCATCTCTTATATTTCCTGCATTGGAATGCAGGTTCTTTATCACTAGCGCCACCTGGGAAGATCCACGTTGGTTATCATAAGTTTTCTTTTCTTTAATCTATTAGGAAGATTAAGGCAATTCCTGATTGAGTAGTTTGAGGTTACATTTCTGGGAGAGCCAAACCTCTATGGAAGTCTTGGTTTGATAAGAGGAGTTTAGCATAAGTGACTTTTGGGGCTTGCTGTCTTGTTTTTAAGAGTGGTTAGCCATAGACTCTTAAAATAGTACCTATTTCCTTACATAACTGATAGTCTCTCATTATCATAAACTGTGTACAGATTCCATGTCCTCTGTAATTCTCAGGTGGCGTTAGTGATAAAGAATACATCTGCCAATGCAGGAGACATAAGAGATGAGGGTTGGATCCTTTGGTTAGCAAGATTCCCTGGAGAGGGAAATGGCAATCCCCTCCAGTATTCTTGCCTGGAGAATCCCATAGACAGAGAAGCCTGGTAGGCTGTAGTCCATAGGGTTGCAAAGAGTCAGACACAACTGAAGCGACTTAGCAGGCAGAATTTTTTCACCTTTGTGAATTCCACTGCCTAGCACTGAACCTGGCGCATCAGGTAGAGAACTTGCAAACTCACTCACATAACTTGCTGCCTCATTGTTGTTCCATTATTATATCTGATGAAATGGAGCACATATCATATGTATCCAAGCAGACATACATAAAACAACATATAAATACATTAGCAATACAAATAGAGAAGGCAATGGCAACCCACTCCAGTACTCTTGCCTGGAAGATCCCATGGGCAGAGGAGCCTGGAAGGCTGCAGTCCATGGGGTCGCTAAGAGTTGGACACGACTGAGCGACTTCACTTTCACTTTTCACTTTCATGCATTGGAGGAGGAAATGGCAACCCACTCCGGTGTTCTTGCCTGGAGAATCCCAGGGATGGGGGAGCCTGGTGGGCTGCCATCTATGCGGTTGCACAGAGTTGGACATGACTGAAGCGACTTAGCAGCAGCAGCAGCAATACAAATAATTTTTCTGAAGGCCTTCTATTTTGTTGGTTCTAAGCTCTGAGGACCTCAGTAAATAATGTGCTTTTGTGTTCCTAAGTCAGTTCAGTTCAGTCGCTCAGTCGTGTCCAACTCTTTGTGACTCTGTGAATTGCAGCATGCAAGGCCTCCCTGTCCATCACCAACTCCCAGAGTTCACTCAAACTCACGTCCATCAAGTCGGTGATGCCATCCACCCATCTCATCCTCTGTCATCCCCTTCTCCTCCTGCCCTCAATCCCTCCCAGCATCAGAGTCTTTTCCAATGAGTCAACTCTTTGCATGAGGTAGCCAAAGTACTGGAGTTTCAGCTTTAGCATCATTCCTTCCATAGAACACTGAGGGCTGATCTCCTTCAGAATGGACTGGTTGAATCTCCTTGCAGTCCAAGGGACTCTCAAGCATCTTCTCCAACACCACAGTTCAAAAGCATCAATTCTTTGGCACTCAGCTTTCTTCAAAGTCCAACTCTCACATCCATACGTGACCACAAGAAAAACCATAGCCTTGACTAGATGGACCTTTGTTGGCAAAGTTATGTCTATGCTTTTTAATATGCTATCTAGGTTGGTCATAACTTTCCTTCCAAGGAGTAAGCATCTTTTAATTTCATGGCTGCAATCACCATCTTCAGTGATTTGGGAGCCCCAAAAAATAAAGTCTGACACTGTTTCCACGATTTCCCCATCTATTTCCCATGAAGTGATGGGACCAGATGCCATGATCTTCGTTTTCTGAATGTTGAGCTTTTGTGTTCTTAAGCATATATATATTTATAGGTTTCCCAGGTTGAGCTAGTGGTAAAGAATCCACCTGCCAATGTGGGAGATGCAAGATACATGGGTTTGATCCCTGTGTAGGGAAGATCCTGTGGAATAGGAAATGGCAACCCACCTCAGTATTCTTGCCTGGAAAATTTCATGGGCAGAGGAGCCTGGAGGGCTACAGTCCATGAGGTTGCAAAGAGTCAGACATGACTGAGTGTGTGTGTGTGTGCGCACACACACACACACACACACACACACACACATTTCTTCCTTGTAGTTGGGGAGGAGTTTAGAAAATTAAACTTTGGGAAATGCAGACCTGCTTACATTTTATATGACTTTCCTTTTTCTCTACCACTTCTGGCTCTTGCAGTGGCTCTGCTCTTACTGGATGCATGATATAGTCACACTGGAAGGTGTACTGAGAACAGCATGGGCCAGGAGCATCAGGGGTCATGCACATGGAGATTCTCTGATCTCTTTTCTCTGGTTAAACTTCTGAGTCTCATGCTCTACTTTGGAAACTAGATTTGAGTGGGGGCTTCTCAGAGTGCTGCCTCACAGTGGGAAGGAAGGATTCATAGAACGGGCTTAGAGCGTCTTGGCCAGCACCCCCACACCATGCTAGGAATGCTGGAGATGATGAACCGTTGGGGAATGAGCAGCTGTTAGAATTGAGTATGTCTCATCAGGTCACTGCTCAGCCCAAAATCTTTCAAAACTTACTGGCATTCTGGGTATAAAGTAAAAGTCCTTACCATGTCTCTCAGGATCTCCCACAGCCTCACCACCTTCTTCTTCAGCCACATGTGAGATGCCTTCCTCCACTCTCATTGCTCAGACCTATGGGCCTCCAGTTGTTCCTGCAACATGACTGGCTCTCCTGCTTGAGGAATTTTATGGAAATTATTCCTTCCATGTGGAATAGCTTTCTTCTTCAACCCTCATCCAGCCAACTCCAACATGTTCTGCCCAACCCCCCAAACTTGGTTAGCCCGCTTTACTTGCCCACTCTCACAACTCATCACCTGTTAACAGCTTGTCTGCTGTGTCTTCACTAGATCATAGCTCCTTGAAGGTGCACCCCACGTGTCTCCCTCATCCCAGGAGCTACCATGCTGTCCCCTGGCCAGATGGATGCCAGACCATTGAGAAATATCTGTGAAATGAACACACATCTCAAAACATCTAAAGACAATTCCCTGAGCCGGCTGGGTGGTGCTTCCGGAAACAAGAGAATTGAATGGGCTCTTCCTGCTTTCTCTTTCAGCCCAGTAGGGAAGCAGGGGTTTTGAAGGGCAGGCCCTAGATATGAAGATTCTGGGTGAGAAATTGCAGCCAGAGAGCCAGGTCAAGACTCTCACTGTGAAATACGAACATCTTCAGGAAGTGACTCTCTGCTGGAATTTCTCGTTTCCAAGGTGTTCATTAACTTTAAACTGTTACACAGTATGAATAATTCGCCTGTGGGAAAAGAAATTAGCACTGACCAAAGTGCTACTTTAGTCATCAAAATTCTGAAATCCTGACTAATCTCAGCTGAATTCAGTCCAGACTGAGCCATTTCCATAATATTAAAGTATAACCAGTAACCACACCAGCAAAGACACCCCTTCACAAATAAAGGATCTGGTGGTCTCAAGAAAAGACCAATCAGAAACTGAGGAATCCGTAACCCCTAAAATGATAGCCTGGGGGAAAATTTTGGCTTGAATTACATTCAGTTCAGTTCAGTTGCTGAGTCATGTCTGACTCTTTGCGACGCCATGGAATGCAGCACGTCAGGCTTCCCTGTCCTTCACCACCTCCTGGAGGGTGCTGAAACTCATGTCCATTGAATCGGTGATGCCATCCAACCATCTCATCCTCTGTCGTCCCCTTCTCCTCCTGCCTTATTAAACTTCAAAGTAGTATTTAACGTAATCACATCAAACCTCTCTGTCTGGGTGGGTTTTGCAGAGGCAAAACACCCAGAGGGGTGTGTGTTGTGTGGTCAGTCTTCTCCAGATCAGTAAAGTCACTCATTAAGTACCATTTGAGTGCCTAATGCCAGCTTTACTCTTGGTTTAGAGGTTCTCAGTTTCCCACATAATCTCATATATCAATGCTGTATGGTTCTGTCTTCTTCGTATTAGCAAGCACGAATGTGAATTGGTCTTGACTCTGCTAATTATAGCAGGCTTAGTGACTTTTTTCAACTTTCTTATCTAAAAGCTCATCATTCTCAGTTCTTAGCAGACCAGTACTCTTGCCTGGAAAATCCCACGGATGGAGGAGGAGCTGGGTGGGCTACAGTCCATGGGGTTGCTAACAGTCGGACACGACTGAGCGACTTCCCTTTCACTTTTCACTTTCATGCATTGGAAAAGGAAATGGCAACCCACTCCAGTGTTCTTGCCTGGAGAATTCCAGGGACAGGGGAGCCTGGTGGGCTGCCGTCTATGGGGTCACACAGAGCTGGACACGACTGAAGCGACTTAGCAGCAGTAGCAGTAGCAGACCATCAAACACTGTTTAAAGATATAGTTTCTATGACAGCATTTCATATTGATTCTCTGCTCAAAGAGTGTTTGGGTCTAGTTCTTGGGTCTGAATGACTCTATACATAAAATGTCAACTTGACCTGTATTATATGAGACATTTAGATTCAATTCACCTAAAATTCTAGCTATATTACAAATGGTGATATTTTAATTATACATCTATGAAGTATTCACCTTTTTGCATAATTCTATCCATATGACCCCAGTGACTGGCAGGAATTGACACATGGTTTAGAGGGAATCATGGGATAGTTTGGGACCAACTGGAAAGAAATGCTGTCTTTTATCGACTCGGCATGAACCTGGGAAGATGTAGGCCTGCCTTTGGCTCTTAGAAGCCATCCTGCCACCAAAGATGGGCCAACATCAAAGAAACCTTAGAGAACAGAGCTCATTTTTAATGTCAGGTTTGAGCCCCTGTACCAAATCCCTACCTGGGACCACTGTACCCCTGGCCTTGCATGTAAGCGAGCCTGAGATTCCATCTCACATTCCAGTCCATGACAAGACCTCAAGATTCTTCTGTGTGAGGCTGCACCCCAGCTCTGCTGGTCACCAAATGTGGCCCCTCAGGTGCTACTGGGGGCAAAGCAGCCACGGGAGACACAGACATCAAGGTGACCACTGAAGGGACTGCTGGTGGACAGTCTTCCTCCTGGAATCACTTGGTTTAGAGGAAGAGCGGTCAGGAATGATGAGCAATAATTTGAATGTGGAGATCTTAGAACAAGCCCATATTGACTGCCAGAACTCATTTGGACAAAAATTCTAAAAGGAGAGAAACAAACAAACAAATAAAAATGTATGCTCATTACTGAAGTAAAACTGTTATGATCTTTTAAATATAAAATAGCATTTTATCTGCCATATTTTAAAAAATGTGCTTGGATCACATTTGGACTTGCAAACCAAAGAGACTTAACTTGATGCATTCTCACAGAAAGATCAAGTTAGGGAGGAGTGTGTAGACAGGACAAGTACAAGTCACCCTGTATTTATTTGGTATTCAATACACTTCCCTTTCCTGAGAGAAAACACATGGTCTGAGATATCCCATTAATAAACCCCTGTTTCTGCCTTTATGTCCTGAATTTTTATGCCCCTTAATCGAGGTTTGTACTGTCACATACAGTATTTAAAAATTTTCCCTGAGATTATTTTAAGGCTGTGCATTTTACCACAGAATAGGTTCCCTTCTGAAGTTCACGAGAAACGTAGAAAAAGGGAAGTATTTTGGTGGTGAGAAAGGCAGATAACAGACAGAATTACTGAGAAAAAGGTATATAGTCAACCACAACACTAATTCATATTTCCCTGACCATGAACTTTATCCTTTCAATGTCTCCAAACATTCTAGCAGGGAAATTCATTTCCTGCCTAAAAGAAAATTTATCTTAATGCTGTGTACAAACCTAGCTTCCCTGGTGGCTCAGAGGTTAAAGCGTCTGCCTGCAATGCGGGAGAGCTGGGTTCAATCCCTGAGTTGGGAAGATCCCCTGGAGAAGGAAATGGCAACCCACTGTAGTATTCTTGCCTGGAGAATCTCATGGACAGAGGAGCCTGGTGGGCTACAGTCCACAGGGTCGCAAAGAGTCCGACATGAATTGGCTCCTGCTAACCACCAGCATTATCATAACACCTCAGTTTCCATTAAAATGCAGAGCCAGAGCATTGAAGAACTGATGCTTTTGAACTGTGGTGTTAGAGAAGACTCTCTAGAGTCCCCTGGACTGCAAGGAGATCCAACCAGTTCATTCTAAAGGAAATCAGTTCTGAATATTCATTGGAAGGATTGATGCTGAAACCGATACTCCAATACTTTGGTCACCTGATGTGAAGAACTGACTCATTGGAAAAGACCCAAAAATACTGGGAAAGATTGAAGGCAGGAGGAGAAGGGGACAACAGAGGATGAGATGGTTGGATGGCATCACTGACACAATGGACATGAGTTTGAGTAAACTCCTGGAGTTGGTGGTGGACAGGGAGGCCTGGTATGCTGCAAAGAGTCAGTCACAACTGACTCACAAAGAGTCAGAAACAACTGAGCGACTGAACTGAACTGAGTGAGGTGTGGACAGACTTCTCCAGGGGCATATGGGAAAAAGAAAAACCAAGACATGAATGATAAGAAAACTATGTGCTTTGTCAAGCCTGTACTGTTTTGCAAAATGGTTTGAAATCAAAACAGTTAATGATCCTCCCCAAGCAGGAATGGGGAGAGACTTAGTGGATTGTCATCTCAAACCAGGTAAATCAAGTCAGCAAAGCATAAGGCAAATGGACATGAGTCTTCCAGTCCTGGTGCATTGAGTCAGCTGTGAAGGCAATGTAACTTCAGCAGGGATCACCCTCCTGTGTTGCAATGACTTACATTTGGAAAGGCTAGCTGGGATCAGCTTCTCATAGGTGGTGTTGTCAGTCCTCCACTCATGACCACCCTAGAGTGTCTCAATGGGATGACCGTGTTCCCTACTGAGGACTCACCTTTTTAGAAATAAACAGGCTAAGGTTTCCATAATCTGACCCACATTCAACAGTGGAGGAAGGCAGTGGGTCCTGGGTGGGAAGAGGGGGAAAGGAAGCCCAGAGTCAGGCAAACACACTCAAGGACAAGGTGCTGGGGAGCGTGCAGGCCTCTGAGGATGGGAAAGAGAAAGGGAGGCTGAGCATCAGTGCTTGTGGCACTTCTGAGGGCATTAGTCCATGGACGTCATTCCATGGACACGAGGCTTGCAAATCTCTCTCTTAGATCCTTCTCCAGTGCTTTAGACAGGCATTCACCACATTTTTCAAGTAGGTGGGAATTTCATTTTGCAAATGAAAAGAGACTGTCACTTCTATATCCATATACCAATTGCTCCTGATTCTCAGGATGTGGTGAAGGTGAAGGAAGATGGCTAGGGAAATATATATGACAATAGGGTGCATGAGCAGATTTCTACAGAATGTTGCCACAGATGATGACAAAAGGTAAGGCGCAGGGCATAGGTAAGGCAGGCACCACTGTTGTAAAATCTTGCTGTGTATTTTAGATTTGGCTAATAAAATGCTAAGGTATATTGAAACATGTATTTCTAAGACATCATTTTTTAAAAGGAAAGTGAAAGCATGTAATGAGATTGGCTTGGACTAAAGGATGCTTCCAAAGAAATGAGAGAAAGAACTTGCTTTCCCGAGTTAGAAAATGGCAAGAATTGGGAGCAAAAGGCAGGATATGTCATCCTTTACTTAGTGTTGAACATGGTTCAAGACTTCCCACAAATGTTCTATTTACCCATCACTTCATGGCAAATAGATGGGGAAACAATGGAAACAGTGGCTGACTTTATTTTTCTGGGCTCCAAAATCACTGCAGATGGTGATTGCAGCCATGAAATTAAAAGACACTTACTCCTTGGAAGGAAAGTTATGACCAACCTAGATAGCATATTAAAAAGCAGAGACATTACTTTGCCAACAAAGGTCCATCTAGTCAAGGCTATGGTTTTTCCAGTGGTCATGTATGGATGTGAGAGTTGGACTATAAAGAAAGCTGAGCGCAGAAGAATTGGTGCTTTTGAACTGTGGTGTTGGAGAAGACTCTTGAGAATCTCTTGGACTGCAAGGAGATCCAACCAGTCAATCCTAAAGAAAATCAGTCCTGAATATTCATTGGAAGGACTGATGTTGAAGTTGAAACTCCAATACTTAGGCCACCTGATGCGAAGAGCTGACTCATTTGTAAAGACCCTGATGCTGGGAAAGATTGAGGGCAGGAGGAGAAGGGGATGACAGAGTATGAGATGGTTGGATGGCATCACCGACACAATGGACATGAGTTTGAGTAAACTCTGGGAGTTGGTGATGGACAGGGAGGCCTGGCATGCTTCAGTCCATGGGGTTCAAAGAGTCAGACATGAGTGAGCGACTGAACTGACTGACTGGCAAGTACTGGACACTTCAATATATCACTCATTTAATTATTTCTCTCATTAATTATGGAGAAGGCAATAGCACCTCACTCCAATACTCTTGCCTGGAAAATCCCATGGACAGAGGAGCCTGGTGGGCTGCAGTCCATGGGGTCGCAAAGAGTCAGACACGACTAAGTGACTTCACTTTCACTTTTCACTTTCATGCATTGGAGAAGGAAATGGCAACCCACTCCAGTGTTCTTGCCTGGAGAATCCCAGGATCAGGGGAGCCTGGTGGGCTGCCATCAATGGGGTCCCACAGAGTTGGACACAACTGAAGCGACTTAGCAGCAGCAGCAGCAGCTCATTAATTATCTCAGTTCTAAGAAGTTGATAAAATAGACCCCAGTTGATATACAGTAAGTTGGAGACTCAGAAGAGTGAAGTGACATGTCCAAGGTGGCAGATTTACATGTCAGAACTATTGTTCAGATTTTGCTGTAGCCCCATAGCCACATCCATTCAGTCCAGCAAGTGGCCACATGGAACCCTCTCAGACTCTCTCCTGAGGCTGGAACTCAAGGAAAGCAGGTCCTCAGTCCCTGAGTTTTTGCTGAGAAGAGGTGTCTCCTCAGAGATGGTCCCACTAGCTCTCCTGCCCATGTGCAGGAGGCTGGTGTGTGCAGTATAAGATGAGCCTGAAGTGAGTTTCTAAGCCTTCTGATTCACTTGGATGTTCTGATTTCACCTGGACAATGCAAGGGTAAAGAATGAACTGATCAGGTTTAAACATCCACTTACATTTTACCCAAGCTTCCGGGGATAAATTGAGTCTCCCTTGTTTCTTTACACCATGTCCAGTCTCTGACCTCAGGGAATAAGCGTCTTGCACTCTACATGCCAGCAGTCAATGTGGCCTTCACACGGGTGGCCTTGGCAGGCGTCCCAACATGTGCCTCTTTTTACGTTTGCTCCCCCTCTTGCCATCGCTCTGGATCTCCAGCCTCTGTTAGAACTGCCTCAGCCAGATCACACCTGACTTCTCTGGAAACTGTGGCTCAGAGGTACTCTGGGGCAGGAACACATGGATTTTCTGCCCTTCACTGTCCACCTATCACTGCTGCCGCACATAAACACACTGCACCACCAGTCAAAGCACAATATCAAGGCCAGCATGTCAGATGAGCAGAAGGAAAGCCCACAAGCCAGAAGCAAAGGGACATGATTCTGTTCCTCCACTTGGTATTTGCTCCCTTAAATTGTTACTTCACTTCATACCCTGTCTACCTACCTGCCCCCTGCAAAACCGTGGCTGCTCCCACCTGGTGTTCTCATTTGAGAACATGCGTTACCCACCTGTGAATGGTTCCTTGTTGACCTAATTATGTAGGAAAACTACCTTTCTCCAAGAAGGCAATGAGGTCTCAGGGGATTGTTCACTTATTAGCTGTGTGATCCTAGGTAAGTTAGTCAACTTGGTGGAGGCTCTGGAGAGAGACTGGAGCAGAATCACACTCAATAAAAATGAGGCCTTTACTCTCTGTTCTCCCCCAAATCACTGACATCTACGCACAGAGGATGGTCAGACACGGTTGCTTACACCTGATGGTCATAGGAAGACGCACGAATACCCAAATATTTAGTGGACTGATATCTTCACTGGTTCTGATTCACCAAGAATAATAAAGCCATTTCATCTCATAAGGTCTCCACTGGCAGCTTCGACAGTACAGAATCCACATGCAATGCAGAAGACCCAGGTTCAATCCCTGGCCAGGAAGATCCCTGGAGAAGGAAATGGCCACACACTCCAGTATGCTTGCCTGGAGAATTTCCTGGACAAAGGAGCCTGGCAGGCTACAGTCCATGGGGTTGCAAAGAGTTGGATATGAGTGAATAACTAACACTTTCACGTTCATATCCATAAACACTCACAGAACAACAACTGTCTATGGTACTAATATTGAGAAGACAATTTGACTTTAAGAAACAGCAGGAATCACATCTTACTGAGCCCTTACTATGTACACATATCATGCAGCATCAAATTTGATGCTGAAACTTTCCCTGTGAATTTGCCATAAGTATTCTCATTTTATAGATGACAAAACTGAGGCTCAGAAAAGTAAAGAAAGTTGCAGAAGATCCCACTGCCCAGCTGAAGTGACGGAACGTGAACCAGATGAGGCTCTACAATCTGGTGAGACTTCCTTTCATAGCTGCAGAGGGCTCAGCTCTTTAATGTGTTCATTAGACTGTCTCACCACAGAATTTTAGGTTTCATAGGAGAAAGAATCAATGCCTAAAATAATCCAAAAACTTCACTTTAAGTGTAACACAATTACAACAGCCAAAACCACAGCCAGGGCCAGCTCGAATCTCTACAGCACCCACACTGGTCTTCTCCTCCCCTAGACACTCTGCAGATAGTCCATTGTGTATATGTATGTGACCTATACATATATACAAAGACTGAGAAACTCATTATGGGATTGTGTGGCATTGGGAAGCCAATGGAACAAACCTTCAAGGAGTCCCAAGTGTCCACTCCTGAGAACACCCCCGCTGCAGTGCTCCTGTGAGGTCAGAGAGGTGGGTTTGCTCTGGTCCAGATCACCTTCTCCGGACACAGATGTACCTGGATCCACAACTGCCTCTGCCACCAACTAGCAGTGAGACCTTGATGAGAACCTAAGCAGAGTTCTGAACATCCCTCTGCCTCAGATTCCTTCCCTGTCTGATGGGGATGATGGCTCCTATCCTGCACAGGTGTTGGCAGGATGACAGAAAGCCACATAAAATCTAAGAGATTAAGTAATGATGATTTCTTGAATTATCAACCATCTATATACAAACTAATTAGCAATCTGTGAAAATTGTGCCAGAAATAGTCCCTTATGGGGTCTCTAATCTAGCTGGACTAGGATTGATACATACACACAAAATCAGTTCAGTTGCTCAGTCATGTCTGACTCTTTGTGACTCCATGGACTGCAGCATGCCAGGCTTTCCTGTCCATTACCAACTACTGGGGCCTGCTCAGACTCATGTCTATTGAGTCAGTGATGCCATCCAACCATCTCATCCTCTGCCGTCCCCTTCTCCTCCTGCCTTCAATCTTTCCAAGCATCATGGTCTTTTCCAATGAGTCAGGTCTTTGCATCATGTGGCCAAACTATTGGAATTTCAGCTTCAGCATCATCCTTCCAATGAATATTCAGGACTTATTTCCTTTAGGATTGATTGGTTTGATCTCCTTGTAGTCCAAGGGACTGGCTAGTGTCTTCTCCAACACCACAGTTAAAAAGCATCAATTCTTCAGTGCTCAGCTTTCTTTATGGTTCAACTCTCACATCCATACATGACTACTGGAAAAACCATAGCTTTGTCTATACAGACCTTTGTTGGCAAAGTAATGGCTCTGCTTTTTAATATGCTGATTGGTCATAGCTTTTTTTCCAAAGAGCAAGCATCTTTTAATTTCATGGCTACAGTCACCATCTGCAGTGATTTTGGAGGCTAAGAAAATAAAGTCTGTCACTATTTCCACTGTCTCTCCATCTATTTGTCATGAAGTGATGGGACCAGATGCCATGATCTTAGCTTTTTGAATGTTGAGTTTTAGGCTAGCTTTTTCACTCTTCTCTTTCACTTTCATCAAGAGGCTGTTTAGCTCCTCTTCACTTTCTGCTGTAAGAGTGGCATCATCTGCCTATCTGAGGTTATTGATATTTCTCCAGCAATCTTGATTCCAGCTTGTGCTTCATTCAGCTTGGCATTTTGCATGATGTAATCTGCACATGAATTAAATAAGCAGGGTGACAATATGCAGCCCCAACATCCTTCTTTCCCAATTTGGAACCAGTCTCTTGTTCCACATCCAGTTCTAACTGTTGCTTCTTGACCTGCATACAGATTTCTCAGGAGGCAGGTCAGGTGGTCGGGTATTCCCATCTCTTTCAGGATTTTCCACAGTTTGTTGTGATCCACACAGTCAAAGCCACTGGCGTAGTCAATAAAGCAGAAGTTGACATTTTTCTGGAACTCTCCTGCTTTTTCGATGATCCAGCGGATGTTGCCTATCTGATCTCTGATTCCACTGACTTTTCTAAATTCTGCTTGAACATCAGTGTGTTCTTTGTTCATGTACAGTTGAAGCCTAGCTTGTAGAATTTTGAACATTACTTTGCTAGTGTGTGAGATGAGTGCAGTTGTGTGGTTTGAACATTCTTTGGCATTGCCTTTCTTTAGGATTGGAATGAAAACTGGAATTTTCTGGTCCTGTGGCCACTGTTGAGTTTTCCAAATTTTCTGGCATATTGAGTTTAGCACTTTCACCGCATCATCTTTTAGGATTTGAAATAGCTCAACGGGAATTCCATCATGTCCACTAGCTTTGCTCATAGTGATGCTTCCTAAGGTCCACTTGACTTCACATTCCAGGATGTCTGGGTTTAGGTGATTGATCACACCATCGTGGTTATCTGGGTCATTAAGATCTTTTTGTATAGTTCTTCTGTGTATTCTTGGCACCTCTTCCTAGTATCTTCTGCTTCTGTTAGGTCCATACCATTTCTGCCTTTATTGTGCCTACATTTGCATGAAATGTTCCTTTGCTATCTCTAATTTTCTTGAAGAGATCTGTAGTCCTTCCCTTTCTATTGTTTTCCTCTGTTTCTTTGCATTGATTACTGAGGAAGGCTTTCTTATCTCTTCTTGCTGTTCTTTGGAACTCTGAATTCAAATGGGTATACACACAAAATACATGCAAACAATTCCCACAAACACACCCCCACACTCCATCTCTTTTTAATGGCCAATATTTAATGGATAATACAAACAGACTTACAGAATGGTAGAGTTAGAAAATAATCCAGCAATAATCCAGTACAGTGGTTCCAAAGTTTTGTTTAATCACAGAGACTCTGTTTAAAGGAACTTTTATGGAAATTCAGTGTGTAAAACACTCAGCTGGTGTGATTGAAGAGGACAGTGGAGTTGAATCTCCCCTGTCCCTGCCTATATTCCATCCCATCTGCCCACCCAGTAAATGTCCATCACACCTTCCTAGCCTGACCCTAAGGAAGCTTCACAGAACCCTGGAGTATCAGCTAAAACTTCCCACATCCATTCAACTGCTTCATATCATAATCAATGAAAGTGAGCAGAAAAACATGCACACAATGTCCAGAGCCAGTACTTGTGGGGGAGGGTAGGAGGAGAGAGCTGGGAATGTGGGCCTGAGTTCCAGCCCCCAGCTGGCTGCTAACCACCTGTCTGTGCGCCTGTTACCTAACCCCTCTGGATTCCGGCTTTGTCCTCTATACATGGAGGGAATATATTGAATACTCTTTATGAAAAGTTGTTTTCAAGTCCCCAGTACTGTGGCACAAAGATTTCCTAGAAAAGTTCTCAAAAAATATGAGCTGCCTTCCCACAATTATAGATACTGCACGTAGTCAGGCCCAGAAATCACACTCTGAGTTTTCTGAAAGTCACACAAGAAGTTACAGCTTTAGCAGATGCTTCTGAAAGAATCAGACAATGTTGTCCACACCTGCCGGACACACCACCATTGGGTGACAGCCATGGGGCAAAGAAACACTTAGAAGGATGAGTAAAGGGGCACCTTTGGAAAGAATGTATCTCTGCTGAACTTGTGAGAAGGGCTCTCCACTTCTCAGCAGTCCCCTACCTCTCTTTCATAAAGTTCTAAGGAGAAAAAAAGAAGTTACTGCATCTGAAAGCTTCTGTGATTCCAATTACACAAGAAGCTTTGATATGGTGACTTTATAGGGAATGATAAACCACTAACTTAGGCACAAAATAATAGAAAAAGTCAGACATTTGTTACCACTGAAGGCTTGTTTCCCAGGGACAATGTCTAATAGATACAAAAACACATTAAAAGTAAAACAATCCAGGGACCTCTCTGGTTGTCCAGTGCTTTAGACGATGCCTTCCAGTGTGGGGAGTGCAGGTTTGATGCCTGGTCAAGGAGCTAGGATCCCACATGCCTCATGGCCAAAAAACCAAAACATAAAACAGGAATAATATTATAACACATTCAATAATGACTTAAAAAAACAGTCTAACAAAACTTTCATTATATACCAAAACAATTTTCTTATCTGAATAAAGCAAAATTAGGCATTCAAAAATAATTTTTTTGGTTTAAAAATCAGGGTAACCACCAGATGTCACTAGAGTACCAACAGCTACTCTGTTGTGCCCTTTCTCCTCTCTTAAGACTTGACATATTACAGGCATCCTGGGACTAAGCCACCCAGTCTGGTGTGTTTAGTGGGGAAATGAAATTTCCATAGAGGTTAGTGTCCTTCCTGAACAGCTAGAAATTTCACTGTGCTAACCTTAAATTTCTTGCCTCTTTCCCATGTTACTTCTGTCACAGCTATAGGGGCCAAATCTCTTTAATATCTACTGTGCTATTGCATGCAAATAGCATCAGTTTTTGGAGGAAGATAGCAAAGAAATCGGAAAGGGCAACGGCATCCCACTCCAGTACTCTTGCCTGGAAAATCCCATGGACGGAGGAGCCTGGTAGGCTGCAGTCCATGGGGTCGCTAAGAGTTGGACACGACTGAGCGAATTCACTTTCCCTTTTCACTTTCAAGCATTGGAGAAGGAAATGGCAACCTACTCCAGTGTCCTTGCCTGGAGGATCCCAGGGACAGGGGAGCCTGGTGGGCTGCTGTCTAGGGGTCGCACAGAGTCAGACATGACTGAAGCAACTTAGCAGCAGCAGCAGCAGCAGCAGCAGCAAAGAAATGCTACGAAGTGCGCAACCTTTGCCTTCAAGCTGTGTGGGAAGCTTCTAGCCAACCATTGAGAAAGATCCAAGCCAAGGCTGCTGTAGGAACCAAGAGAGTCCCTTGAGATGATACTGACTGTAGAAATGTGTTAATTTAGCTTTTGAAAAAAGAAAGCTATTAGAAGCAGATCATGGGGTGAAGACTGCCAGCCCATTGGTATAAGAGGCTGAAGATGCCCTTGAAAGGAAGGGTAGTTGTTGACATCCGTTGCTTTCACCTGCTTTGCTATGACTCTCCCCTTCTTAGGCTAGCTTCTCATTCTCCTTCAGGGCATCACCCTTCTCCTCCTTCTCCACTATGTGGGTTTAAGCAGGACTGACTTGGCATTAATCTCAGGGCTGGGAAAATGAGCCAGACATGGTCACAGTGATCAGTTCAGGGAAGGCACCTGTGAAAAAAGGCTTGGCTTACCACCACTCGAGCAAGTTTAGCAGAAAAATTGGCTTATTAAAGGCTTTCAGGTAGCTCACAGAAGATCTAGGAGGACCAAAGTTAGGTTCAGAACTTCAGGACTATTCCAGAGAAGCCAACCTACTGCTTGCTGCCTTTGGACCATACTCTGTATTGTGGACTTCTGATGCCAGGTATCACACATCAGAGGCTCTGCAAAAGGCTACAGCACATGACTGAACCACAGCCGGTAGGGAGATGGACAGGGAATGTCTGGCTTTCCCTTCAATAAGTGAGCACCACAATTAACCCTAACTAGTAAGACTATCTGGAGAAGGCAATGGCACCCCACTCCAGTACTCTTGCCTGGAAAATCCCATGGATGGAGGAGCCTCGGGGCTGCAGTCCATGGGGTCACTAAGAGTCGGATATGACTGAAGCGACTTAGCAGCAGCAGCAGCAGCAGTAAGACTATCTGAAAATACTAAGAAACCCAAAACTATGACAAGTGTCCCCAGTAAGTAGTAAATACATAATCCATACTGAGGTTTTGAAAGCCAATCCTGGGACTCGCTGCCATCAATAGAAATGTTCTATTCCTCTGGGGTAACATATATTGTTAGAATGTAAGCCAGCATCTTCTGGTGGCATCTCTGCAATGGCACAAGATTCTGCCTGAAAATCTGGTTAACACAGAAGAAAACAGAGTTCAGTTGGAGGAATGGAGTATTGGATGTAGCTGACCTGGAAGACAGACACCCATGGATTTTCAATGCTATGAGCCAATAAACTCTTTTTTTGAAGTTTGTAAGCTTTTATTTCTTGCAACCAAGATTCCTGACCACAGCAAGGGTCTGTCAGAATTTCTGTGCCTCTGGGCTAGCTGTGTATCTATTACACTGCGACTGGGATGGAAGAGACCACTCCCTGCTATAAGTAGCAGGAAGATCTCCAATTTAATGCCTCTTATAACTCTCCATAATTTCTAGGGGAAATCTTCAGTTCAGTTCAGTCACTCAGTTGTGCCCAAATCTTTGCGACCCCATGAATTGCAGCACACCAGGCCTCCCTGTCCATCATCAACTCCCTGAGTTCACTCAAACTCACGTCCATTGAGTTGGTGATGCCATCCAGCCATCTCATCCTCTGTCATCCCCTTCTCCTCCTGCCCCCAATCCCTCCCAGCATCAGAGTCTTTTCCAATGAGTCAACTCTTTGCATGAGGTGGCCAAAGTACTGGAGTTTCAGCTTTAGCATCAGTCCTTCCAATGAACACCCAGGACTGATCTCCTTTAGAATGGACTGGTTGGATCTCCTTGCAGTCCAAGGGACTCTCAAGAGTCTTCTCCAACACCACAGTTCAAAAGCATCAGTTCTTTGGTGCTCAGCTTTCTTCACAGTCCAACTCTCACATTCATACACAACCACTGGGAAAACCATAGCCTTGACAAGACAGACTTTTGTTGGCAAAGTAATGTCTCTGCTTTTCAATATGCTATCTAGGTTGGTCATAACTTTCCTTCCAAGGATTAAGTGTCTTTTAATTTCATGGCTGCAATCACCATCTGCAGTGATTTTGGAGCCCCCCAAAATAAAGTCTGACACTGTTTCCACTGTTTCCCCATCTATTTCCCATGAAGTGATGGGACCAGATGCCATGATCTTCGTTTTCTGAATGTTGAGCTTTAAGCCAACGTTTTCACTCTCCCCTTTCACTTTCATTAAGAGGCTTTTTAGTTCCTCTTCACTTTCTACCATAAGGGTGGTATCATCTGCATATCTGAGGTTATTGATCTTTCTCCCGGCAATCTTGATTCCAGCTTGTATTTCCTCCAGTCCAGCATTTCTCATGATGTACTCTGCATAGAAGTTAAATAAGCAGGGTGACAATATACAGCCTTGACGAACTCCTTTTCCTATTTGGAACCAGTCTGTTGTTCCATGTCCGGTTCTAACTGTTTCTTCCTGACCTGCATATAGGTTTCTCAAGAGGCAGGTCAGGTGGTCTGGTATTCCCATCTATTTCAGAATTTCCCACAGTTTATTGTGATCCACACAGTCAAAGGCTTTATAAAGCAGAAATAGATGTTTTTCTGGAACTCTCTTGCTTTTTCCGTGATCCAGCGGATGTTGGCAATTTGATCTCTGGTTCCTCTGCCTTTTCTAAAACCAGCTTGAACATCAGGAAGTTCACGGTTCATGTATTGCTGAAGCCTGGCTTGAAGAATTTTGAGCATTGCTTTACTAGGGTCTGAGATGTGTGCAATTGTGCGGTAGTTTGAGCATTCTTTGGCATTGCCTTTCTTTGGGATTGGAATGAAAACTGAACTTTTCCAGTCCTATAGCCACTGCTGAGTTTTCCAAATTTGCTAGCATATTGTGTGCAGCACTTTCACAGTATCATCTTTCAGGATTTGAAATAGCTCAGCTGGGGAAATCTTAGAACTCTAGATTTTCTAAGGCCATTTTTCTAGATTTTCTAAGAACTCTAGATTTTCTAGAAGCTCTGGACACTCCTCCCAGCCTAGTTCCAGATTCTGGTACCCAACAACACAACAGCCTTCAACTACGCACAATTAAAAAAAAAAAAAATTTCATGTTGTTTAATGTCTTCCTCACTTTAGTCATCTGTTCCCTGGGTCTAGAATGTCCTTATACCACTAGCCCCTCACCCTCTTACCTCTCCACATATATGTATCATTGTTGTCTCTAAAACTTTGATTCGATTTCAAAAACGAAGCTTAGGGACTATCTTCTCCAAGAAGACTTCCATGCCCACCCAGGTACATGGGATAAGAATGAACTTATAGTAAGGGCAAAGTCGGAGAAGGCAATGGCACCCCACTCCAGTACTCTTGCCTGGAAAATCCCATGGACGGAGGAGCCTGGTGGGTTGCAATCCATGGGGTCGCTAGAAGTCAGACATGACTGAGCGACTTCATTTTCACTTTTCACTTTCATGCATTGGAGAAGGAAATGGCAACCCACTCCAGTGTTTTTGCCTGGAGAATCCCAGGGATGGGGGAGCCTGGTGGGCTGCCATCTCTGGTGTCGCACAGAGTTGGACATGACTGAAGCGACTTAGCAGCAGCAGCAACAGCAAGGGAAAAGTAGCCTTCAGAGCAAATCAGAGAGTAAATGTGAGTATACAAAGAGCAAGCCCTAGAAGTTGTGAAGGCATAATTCAGCCCAGCACTCCAGACATATAAGCCAAAATTTAAAATGAAATATAACACTATAGAAATCAAACCTGTTGTTTTCTACTGGCTACAGTCAATGACAATAGATCCTACTCAATAACTGATTTTTAAAAATTGCAAATGTTACTCACCTTTAACAAATCCATCCCATCCTCCTATAGTTCAAGTTTGTATACACATCTGCAGGTAGATCTGGTGGGAAATCCTCCAGAACACCAAAGGCCTTATTCTCATAATGTCTGTATAAACAGAACAGGCAGATGCAGACTATTTATTTCCAAGCTGAGATTACACAGCATACAAAAAACAGCTGGTCATGCAGCACCACTATGGCACACCTCCCCTATGGCTTTGATGACACAGTGGTGAAAAAAACAGATGAGAATCCTGTTTTCATAGGTCTTATGTTTTGCTTTAGGCATTGGTGGTGGTGAGAGCTATAATCACCATCCAGGTAACTTAAGTAGGACAAAAGAGGGTTCCTAGGTGGCTCAGTGGTAAAGAATCCACCTGACAATGCAGGAGTTCAGTCCCTGGGTTAGGAAAATCCCCTGGAAAAGGAAATGGCAACCCACTCCAGCATTCTTGCCTGGAGAATCAATCCCCTGGACAGAGGAGCCTGGCGGGCTATAGTCCATGGGGTTGCAAGGAGTAAGACATGATGGAGCAACTAAGCACAGCACAGCACATCTGAAACTCCACACCCTCTGTTACACAAAGTTCCACCTCCTTCTTCCCACTAAGAAATTTAGAAAAAAAAATTATAAACTTTCTGGGACTTTCTACATTCTTGGCCCTGATCAAACAATTAGGAATAGGCTTATAATGTCTTGGCCAAAAATTTTGTTCAAGTTTTCCCATGGAATGGTAAGGAAAAATTCAAACAAACTCTTTGGTCAAACAATACTTGGCTTTTCAGTTCGGAATATATTTCTCTTGGTGATCTGTCAGTGTCACTGTGATAACCATGTATTCTGCATTTGAAGTTTTCCACTCACTTTCAGTTCAGTTCAGTTCAGTCAGTTGTTCAGTCATTTCTGACTTTTTGCAACCCCATGGACTGCAGCACACCAGACCTCCCTGTCCATCACCAGCTCCTGGAGTTTACTCAAACTCATGTCCATTGAGTCAGTGATGCCATCCAACCATCTCATCCTCTGTCATCCCCTTCTCCTCCCGCCTTCAATCTTTCCCAGCATCAGTGTCTTTTCAAATGAGTCCATTATTCATATCAGGTGACCAAAGTATTGGAGTTTCAGCTTCAGCATCAGTCCTTCCAATATTCAGGACTGATTTCCTTTAGGATGGACTGGTTGGATCACCTTGCAGTCCAAGGGACTCTCAAGAGTCTTCTCCAACACCACAGTTCAAAAGCAACAATTATTCGGTGCTCAGCTTTCTTTTCAGTCCAACTCTCACATCCATACATGACTATTGGAAAAACCATAGCTTTGACTATGTGGACTTTTGTTGGCAAAGTAATGTTTCTGCTTTTTAATATGCTGTCTAGGTTGCTCATAGCTTTTCTTCCAAGAAGCAAATGTCTTTTAATTTCAACTGCTATAAATTCTTTCAATAATACTAATTTTTATTTTTCTAAAGACAGTGTAGTTTCCAGTTTTAGATTCATTATCTCCTGTAATCTGAACAAAGATCTGTGATATTGACCAGGGCTTGGGATAGCCAGAAAGAGAGTGACATCAGCCCCTTCTTCCCAAATATCTGTTAATTTAGGTCTAGTCTCTTCACACATTTCCTCCAAGCCATTGTTCCAAATCATAAGTTAATGATTACAATAAAGACAGCACAGAATATTAGAGTTGTAAAGGATCTTAGACGCTTATGTAAAATATGTCATTGCCTAGCCAAGAGTAAGGCAATGACATTCTTGGTGGCAAAGCCTGATGGGAAACTGTTCCTTCCAGTTTCCAAGCCAGGGTTCCTGCCTTAAACCACCAGGATGGCCCTTCCACTGAGATGATCCCCTAGTGTGTTTGTCCAATAGGCCTCCAACAGGTAGAAAAGGTGTTTTTTAGGTGTTGCTTCTGGGGTCTTGAGACAAGGACCAAAGAAAAGGCAGGAATGGAATAAGGATGAAGTAAGAATATTATTACCTTAAGTGAATTAGGCTGTGTTTTCTTTTCTCATATTATTCCAGAGTCATTTCAAAATTCCCATAGCCAAGAATACAGCATGGCAGTTATAGAAGGAGCTTAGAGTCACAGCCCAGATATGTTCTAAACTCTTCCACCTGCTTGCCTTGCTTTCCTCAGCTGCAAAGTGGGTCTGAAAAGAGTTTCTATGTAGAGGAATGATTGTGAAGGTTACGTTAGGTAGTCATCTAAAGCTCTTACTTTGGTGGCTAGTACATTACAAGTAACTAGTATGTATTATATATCATTTTCACTAACAGTGTAGGTATAAAAACGATCTTCTTTTGTCAGATTAAAGAACTGGAGATCAGAACTGTAACATAATGCACATGTGGGGAGAACTGACATCATTGGAGCACCTGCTGTAAGCTCATAACTGTGCTGGGAGGTAAATACTCACAATGATGAAATAAGCACCTCATTACCTCCACTGTTTCAGAAAAGAAACAGAGGGGATATGGAGGCATGTTTAAGGAATTTGGTAGTGTCATCATTAATTTTTGAGATGCTTTGCTGTTTTATCTAATTTGTCTAAAAATCAGTCTGAATATTTATTACCAGTAGTGGTTCAAGTGCATTAAAAAACTGCATTTTTTTCAACTGCATTCATAGGGTTAACATATATTTAGAGAAACAAAACTGCCTCTAAGACACTTATTTGTCCTAAGCAGAATAAATTCTGTAAAAGCTAATGCATTTACTTATGATAAATGTTAAAATCTCATAATGTTGGCATTTGATATTTGCAATTACTCCACAGGATAAATTCATACAATGGAGTAATCCCAATTCTCCCACCCCCAGCCCACCCACAGCCTGATCTGGAGAAAGGCACTATTCATTCTTTTCAATTATCATGTACTTTACATGATACTTTACATCACTTACTACTTGTGATTCATCAAGGCACTTGATGACTCACATCTCTCTAATCCTGTAATGCAACTCGAGTGTGCACTGAATTCTATTTGCCTCTCATAGAAGAGTTCATTTCCATTTCTGCAGAGGCCAGGAAGCCTCTCCAATCTACCACTGTGGGAGCTGTCCACTGTCAGCCCTCTGTGACAAGTTACAGACTCAGATGGTATGAAAAGTAAGCATTTTTCACCAACAAGAATCACACCCAATAGCAGGTGTCAAAGCTGCAGCTGCCACTGGGAAGTGTGTACCATGACTGTATGAAGAAAGATGACTAAATCTGATTCAATATTTAAGGTCTTTCCAAAAACACATGACAGGTTTAACCTGAAGGACTACAGAGAACTAGTAAGATAACAGTGATAGCTAATGTTCATTAAGTGCCTACTGAATACCAGGCACCAGGCAGAGTGCTTCACAGGGGTCATCCCACTTAACCTACACAATGAGCTAATATGACGTATGGTCATCAATAAACTCACTTTGGGGAAATTAGGTAGATCAGATCAGATCAGTCACTCAGTCGTGTCCAACTCTTTGTGACCCCATGAATCGCAGCACACCAGGCCTCTGTGTCCATCACCAACTCCCAGAGTTCACTCAGACTCATGTCCATCAAGTCAATGATGCCATCCAGCCATCTCATCCTCTGTCATCCCCTTCTCCTCTTGCCCCCAATCCCTCCCAGCATCAGAGTCTTTTCCAATGAGTCAACTCTTCGCATGAGGTGGCCAAAGTACTGGAGTTTCAGCTTTAGCATCATTCCTTCCAAAGAAATCCCAGGGCTGATCTTTAGAATGGACCGGTTGGATCTCCTTGCAGTCCAAGAAATTAGATAGAGGGATAAGCAAAATCCCATTCATCTGTCTCCAGGTATAAGCCTGTCTTTCACAGATCCTTGCATGAAGGTCACAGGAGGTGGCTACTAATATACCTAATTTGATTTTTCTTGGGCCTTGGTAAACATTGAGAGGAAAGATGACTTTGTAGGAGGGATTTGGATGTTTTGGATCTTTGGATATAACATTATGCCAGTAATACCCAGATGAACCAGGGGCTGAACTGACAGAGGATGATGGTCCTTCTTAGTCTTCCAATCTGCCTTCAATATAAAAATCACCTCTTAAGGGCAGAAGGAGAATTCCAGCAGGCTCTCCTGTGGGAGTATTTTCTTGCTCCACAAGCTAACCACTCCCTGACATGATTTTGGGAGGCTATATCATGCAAATGAACATATATTTTGTAAGAAAGGGAGAATTCCTGTGAATGCTAGGGTTTAGGTTTTAGCCTGGGACTTTTAACATGTTTTTAAGACATAAAAAAATCTTAGGTATATACAAAGCTACCTTATCTTTCCATTTAGTTTAGGAAATACAGCTTTCATAGCTGCCTTTGGATTTTCTGAGTATACCTTAGTGAGAAGAAAACTCCAGAACATTTGTTCATGTACCATTCAGCTTTCTCTTACCTTGGACATGGGGTCTTTCTTCACGGCTGCTCCAGCAAAGGGCAGCCGCTGCTCTTTACCTCTGAGGCAGGGTAGCTCCTCTCGGCTACCGCTCCTGCCCTTGGGCATGGGGTGATTGCAGCTGCAGAATTAAAAGACGCTTCCTCCTTGGAAGAAAAGTTATAACCAACCTAGACAGTATATTAAAAAGCAGAGACATTACTTTGCTGACAAAGGTCCGCCTAGTCAAGGCTATGGTTTTTCCAGTGGTCATGTGTGGATGTGAGAGTTGGACTGTAAAGAAAGCTGAGCACCGAAGAATTGATGCTTTTGAACTGTGGTGTTGGAGAGGACTCTTGAGAGTCCCTTGGACTGCAAGGAGATCCAACCAGTCCATCCTAAAGGAGATCAGTCCTGGGTGTTCATTGGAAGGACTGATGTTGAAGCTGAAATTCCAATACTTTGGCCATCTCATGTGAAGAGTTGACTCATTTGAAAAGACCCTGATGCTGGGAAAGATTGAGGGCAGGAGGAGAAGGGGACGACAGAGGATGAGATGGTTGGATGGCATCACCGACTCGATAGACATGGGTTTGGGTGGACTCCAGGAGTTGGTGATGGACAAGGAGGCCTGGCATGCTGCGGTTCATGGGGTCGCAAAGAGTCGGACACGATTGAGTGACTGAACTGAACTGAACCATTCAGCAGTCTTTCAGGATCTATTATGTGCATGTGTTTTGCTAAGCCTCAGTGATGCCTGATGAACAAGACAAACTTCATGCCTTCCATAAGTTTTAAGACAACGTAATAGGCACTTTTTATATTCTATGTAGATGCTCTGACTTCTTGATCTATACCACTTTTTCCCTTTAAAAGCTTATTTTAGCATTTTTTTCCAAAGCAAACCTGCTGCTGATGAATTCCTTCAGTTTTCATTTGTCTGAAAAAGTTTTTATTTCTTTTTCAATTTTGCAGGGCTGTTTCATTGGATATAGAGTTTTAGGTCAGTGGTTTGTTCTTTCAAAATATTATATATTTCATTCCACCCTCTTTTTTCAGGGTGGTTTCTAATGAGATGTCTCAGTTCAGTCACTCAGTTGTTTCCAACTCTTTGAGACCCCATGGACTGCAGCACGCCAGGCTTCCCTGTTCATCACCAACTCCTGGATCTTGCTCAAACCATGTCCACTGAGTCAGTGATGCCATCCAACCATCTCATCCTCTGTCCTCTCCTTCTCCTCCTGCCTTCAGTCTTTCCCAGAATCAGGGTCTTTTCCAATGAGTCAGCTCTCTGCATCAGGTAGCCAAAATATTGGAACTTCAGTTTCAGCACCAGTACTTTCAAAGGTTGATTTCCTTTGAGATAGACTAGTTTAATCTCCTTGCTCAGGGAGACTCTCAAGTGTTTTCTCCAGCCACACAGTTTGAAAGCATCAATTCTTCAGCACTCTGCCTTCTTTACGATCCAACTCTCATAGGCATATATGACTACTGTTAATAAATGAATACACAGAAGAACTGTACAAAAAAGATCTTAATGACCTGGATGATCATGATGGCATTGTCACTCACCCAGGGAAAGACATTCTGGAGTGCAAAATCAACTGGGCCTTAGGAAGCACTGCTGTCAATAAAGCTAATGGTGGCAATGAAATTCCAGTAGTATTTACAGTCCTCAAAAGTTGATGCTATCAAAGTGCTGCACTCAACATTTCAGCATATTTGGAAAACCCACCAGTGGCCACAGGACTGGAAAAGGTCAATCCTCATCCCAATTCCCAAGAAGGGCAGTACTAAAGAATGTTCACACCACCAGAAAACTGCACTAATCTCACATGCTAGTAAGGTTATGCTCAAAATCCTGCACGCGAGGCTTAAGCATTATGTGAACCATGAACTTCCATATGTCCAAGTTGGGTTTAGAAAAGGCATAGGAACCAGAGATCAAATTGCCAACATTCTCTGGATCACAGAGAAAGCAAGGGAATTCCAGAAGAACATTTACCTCTGTTTCATTGACTACACTAAAGTCTTGAACTGTGTGGATCATAACAAACTTAGGAAAATTCTTAAAGAGAGGGGAATACCAGACCATCTTACCTGTCTCCTGAGAAACCTGTATGCTGGTCAAGAAGCAACAGTTAGAACTCTATATGGAACAACTGACTAGTTCAAGATTGAGAAAGGAGTACTACAAGGCTGTTTATTGTCACCCTGTTTATTTAACTTATAAGCAGAGCACATCATGAGAAATGCTGGGCTGGATGAGTCACAAACTAGAATCAAGATTACCAGGAGAAATATCAACAACCTCAGATATGTGGATAATACCACTCTAAGAAAGAGAAGAGGGACTAAAGGACCTCTTGATGAGGATGAAGGGGAGCGTGAAAAAAACAGCTTAAAGCTAAATATTAAATAAACTCAGATCATGGCATCTTGCCCCATCACTTCATGGCAAAGAGAAGGGGAGAAGAAGTATCATTTAAATACCATAAAATTTATTCATTTTAAGTGTACAATTCAATGATTTTTAGTAAATTTATGAAATCATGCATCCTTCCACAGGCTTCCTAGGTGACTCAGTGGTAAAGAATCTGCCTGCCAATGCACGAGACACAGGAGATAGGATTCCATCTCTGGGTCGGGAATGTCCCCTGGATTAGGAAATGGCAACCCACCCCATTATTCTTGCCTTAAAAATTCCATGGAGAGAGGAGCTTAGGGGTTACAGCAAATAGGGTCACAAAGAGTCAGACGTGACTGATTGACTGAGGATCCTTCCCCAAGTCTAATTTTAGAACATTTGTGTTATCCCCAAAGAAACCTCTTGTTCATTTGTAGTCACCTCCTTATTTCCATTCCCAATCACAAACACCAAGCCACTTCCTGTCTCTACAGATTTACCTTCTCCAGATATTTCTCAGAATTTCTTTAAACCTCAGCTTCCTTATCTGGAAAAAAAGAAGAAGAAGAAGAAGGAGAAGAAGAAGGAGAAGGAGAAGGAGAAGGAGAAGAAGAAGGAGAAGGATGGGAAAAGAAGTAAAATCCCAACTCTCAAGCCAGACCCACAGAATCAGAAACTGGGAGTGGGGTCTCACTGTGAATTTTAACAGGTCCTGCAGGTGATTCTTATGCACCAGCACTTCAGGCACACACAAAAGGAGGGAGGACAGAATAATAAATATCTATTTGAAAGAAGTGTTCTTCCAAAGGATCTTCCAAACTCCATGCCAGCTCAATTCAATTTGTAGCTCTAGGGTAGGTCTTGGTGATGTCCTTAGAGACCCCCAGGCAATTCTAATGTGATTGAGCTTTGAGGAACACTCTCTGGTCCATTTCTCTTCCAGATATTTGTGGAATAAATCTCTCATCACGTCTATCTCCACTCCAGTGTTATCTCTGGAAAAGGGGCTTTCCAGATACCCTTTGTCTGAAGTACATCACATCATCCCTGGATACCCCCTCTTCCATAGCCCCTCTTTTATCCCACTATACTTTTTTGTCAGTTTCTCTGGTGGCCCCGATGGTAAAGAATCTGCCTGCAAAGTTGGAGACCTGGGTTCCATCCCTAGGTCGGGAAGATCTCCTGGAGAAGGGAATGGCAACCCACTTTAGTATTCTTGCCTGGAGAATTCCATGGACAGAGGAGCCTGGAGGGCTGCAGTCCATGGAGTCACAGAGTTGGACATGACTGAGTGACTAACACTTTCACTTTCTTTGTAGTATTTTTCAGCTGTCATTTCATTATAGTCTATGAGTTTGTTCCCATCAATGAATGTGGCTCATTGAGAAGCTCATTCACTGAACCAGCAGCTCCAACTTCCTGCTCCCTGCTTATGCCCAGTGCCTGTCAAGACACTACTACATGGGAGGCATGCAGTGAATATTTCCTGAATAAATGAATAATGTGGAATGGAGCAGAGATTTTATCCAAGAATATCTGCCTCTAAAAGCAATGTTCTTCCTGCCATATTATGTTGGATAGCACATAGTAGCTTTGCTCTAGCTTTGCTTAGCTTCTGGAAAGAGAATGTACTTCTGAATTGAAGCAAGCTGTATATTTGGTATTGAGCTTATCAAAGTAGACTGGTTCATGCATAGTTACTAATTATGAGGTATTGTGTGGCTCATTTAATAACTCTGGGTCTTATTGCCATCTATAAAATAGGAAAATAAATGCATCTATGCCTATCATATTGATTTGTTGAGAGGGATAAATGAAAACTTCTATGTAATAGCATTTTGTATGTTAAAACACCATCTAAAGATAAGTTATTACCATTACAATATGGGGAGAAAGAAAGAGAAAGTGAGAAAAAGAAAAAAAAACTAGAAAAATGAAAAGGTGATAGTATAGGGCAGAGGGTATGGAAGAGACTTTCTGAATCTAAAATTATATGGTTTAATAGAAAAATAGAAAATGAAATGGTATAAAAATGTATGTAAAACATAGTAATTGTCCAAAATCAAGATTCAGGATTATTTACATCTACTAAGAAGAAGCCATAATCTTCTTCATTTTAAAATCTAATTTGCTGGGGAGGTTCTAAGATGGCAGAGGAATAGGACGGGGAGACCACTTTCTCTGCCACAAGTTCATCGAAAGAACATCTGAACGCTAAGCAAATTCCACAAAACAATTTCTGAATGCTGGCAGAGGACATCAGGCACCCAGAAAGGCTGCCTGTTGTCTTCAAAAGGAATTAGGACAAAATATAAAAGACAAAAAGAGAGACAAAAGAGGTGGGGATGGAGATCTGTCCCGGGAAGGGAGTCTTAAAAGAGAAGTTTCCAAACACCAGGAAACACTCTCACCAGCGGTCTGTGGGGAATCTTGGAATCTCAGAGGACAACATAATCTCAGGAGGAAAAATAAATAAATAAATAAATAAAACCCACAGATTATGTGCCTAACATCTCCCAGGGCTCACAGCCACCACCAGCAAGCAGGGGCTGAACAGGGAGGCGTGGGCTGCATTGCTTAGGGTAAGGACTGAGCCTGAATGCCCTGAGGGCAATCGGAGGGAACTAACATAAGATAGTAACCCAAACTGTGGGATAGCCAGAGAGAGAGAGAGAGAGAAAAAAAAAAAAGAGAGAGAGAGAGAGAGAGAAAGAAGAAAGAGAACTATCCTGGTAAAAGCCCTAACCTGCGGCGCTGCCAGGCTCGCTCACAGAACAAAGGACTGAGTGCTAGCTGTGGACCTGCCCATCTCCTGCCAGAGACAGGCAGGCAAGGGCAGCCAGAGCCGGAAAGGGGCAATCACAGCCCCAGAGAGGCATCCTCTACCACACTGCAAACAGGCTCCGTTGCTAACCGAGAGTTCTTAGGATTCTGGATGGTTGACATCCACCGGGAGGGTCGCAGCCAGAGATCAGCTCCCCAGAAGAGACTCACGGCACACCTGAGAAGACACGCCCATTGAACACCCACAAAACCAAGAGGCTGGGACAGGGGAGGCGATAAGATGCACCACCCACCTGGGGGTGACTGAGCTCCTGGTCACCTGGTCACCTGAGCTGCTCGGACCTGGGAAAGGCACAAAACGCAGGCCCAACTGAGTCCACGCCTTTGGGGAGTTCTCAAGAACCTGAACCTGAGTGGCTTAGACCTGGAAAGTGCACACAACCCAGGGCCCACCTCAGACAGTTCCCAGCAGAGCAACCTAGAGCCTGCGAAGTGTAGACCATGAAAGCACACACGCCATGAGTGGGGGCAAACCGAGTGCGGCTGAAACACTGTGAGCACTCCCCACACATGCCAGTGATATTTGTTTGCAGTGTTCCTCCCTCCCCACAGCACGACTGAACAAGTGAGCCTAAATAAGTGACGACCTTCGCCCCCTTGTGTCAGGGTGGAAATTAAACACTGAAAAAAACAGCAAACAGAAGAAGCTAAAATAAACAGGGAACCGTTTTGGAAGTGACAGGTGCAACAGATTAAAACCCTGTAGTTAGCACTGACTACATTGGAAGGGGCCTATAGATCTTGAGAAGTATAAGCCGGATCAAGGAACTATCTGAAACTGAATTGACCCCACACTGTCCACAACAGCTCCAGAGAAATTCCTAGATATATTTTTACTATTATCATTTTTTAAATTAAAAAAAAAATATTTTTAAGCCCTCTATTACTCCTTTAATTTTCATTTTTATCATCTACTATTACCTTGCAAAAAAAAAAAAAGACCCTATTTTTAAAGCAAACTTCATATATATATTTTATAATTTTGGTGACTTTGTTTTTTGTTTTTTTTTTTAAATATTGTATTTTTGAGAGTCTAACCTCTACTCTAGAGTTTTAATCTTTGTTTTTTGGTATTTGTTATCA
The DNA here is from genome assembly GCF_032452875.1 of Bos javanicus. NCBI lineage: Eukaryota > Metazoa > Chordata > Mammalia > Artiodactyla > Bovidae > Bos > Bos javanicus. The sequence goes on along the minus strand of NC_083886.1, from coordinate 7,791,393 downwards.
ATTGGGCCTTAGAAAGCATCACTACGAACAAAGTTAGTGGAGGTGATGGAATTCCAGTTGAGCTATTCCAAATCCTGAAAGAGGATGCTGTGAAAGTGCTGCACTCAATATGCCAGCAAATTTGGAAAACTCAGCAGTGGCCACAGGACTGGAAAATGTCAGTTTTCATTCCAATCCCAAAGAAAGGCAATGCCAAAGAATGCTCAAACTACCGCACAATTGCACTCATCTCACACCCTAGTAAAGTAATGCTCAAAATTCTCCAAGCCAGGCTTCAGCAATATGTGAACCGTGAACTTCCTGATGTTCAAGCTGGTTTTAGAAAAGGCAGAGGAACCAGAAATCAAATTGCCAACATCCTCTCGATCATGGAAAAAGCAAGAGAGTTCCAGAAAAACATCTATTTCTGCTTTATCGACTATGCCAAAGCCTTTGACTGTGTGGATCACAATAAACTGTGGAAAATTCTGAAAGAGATGGGAATACCAGACCACCTGACCTGCCTCTTGAGAAACCTGTATGCAGGTCAGGAAGCAACAGTTAGAATTGTTAGACATGGAACAACAGACTGGTTCCAAATAGGAAAAGGAGTTCGTCAAGGCTGTATATTGTCACCCTGTTTATTTAACTTATATGCAGAGTACATCATGAGAAATGCTGGACTGGAAGAAACACAAGCTGGAATTAAGATTGCCGGGAGAAATATCAATAACATCAGATATGCAGATGACACCACCCTTATGGCAGAAAGTAAAGAGGAACTCAAAAGCCTCTTGATGAAAGTGAAAGTGGAGAGTGAAAAAGTTGGCTTAAAGCTCAACATTCAAATAACGAAGATCATGGCATCCGGTCCCATCACTTCATGGGAAATAGATGGGGAAACAGTGGAAACAGTGTCAGACTTTATTTTTCTGGGCTCCAAAATCACTGCAGATGGTGATTGCAGCCATGAAATTAAAAGACTCTTACTCCTTGGAAGAAAAGTTATGACCAACCTAGATAGCATATTCAAAAGCAGAGACCTTATTTTGCCAACAAAAGTTCGTCTAGTCAAGGCTATGGTTATTCCTGTGATCATGTATGGATGTGAGAGTTGGGCTGTGAAGAAGGCTGAGTGCCAAAGAATTGATGCTTTTGAACTGTGGTGTTGGAGAAGACTCTTGAGAGTCCCTTGGACTGCAAGGAGATCCAACCAGCCCATTCTAAAGGAGATCAGCCCTGGGATTTCTTTGGAAGGAATGATGCTAAAGCTGAAACTCCAGTACTTTGACCACCTCATGCGAAGAGTTGACTCATTGGAAAAGACTCTGATGCTGGGAGGGATTGGGGGCAGGAGGAGAAGGGGACGACAGAGGATGAGATGGCTGGATGGCATCACTGACTCGATGGACATGAGTCTGAGTGAACTCTGGGAGTTGATGATGGACAGGGAGGCCTGGCGTGCTGCGATTCATGGGGTTGCAAAGAGTCGGACACGACTGAGCAACTGATCTCATCTGATCTGATCTGATCAATTTTGTACCTTTAAGAATCCAATATTCAGTACCCATTTTTACTTAGGAGTGAGATTACTGGCTTGATTACTCTCTCCCCCTTTTGACTCTCTTTTTTCTCCACCAGGTCACCTATATCTCCTCAATCCCCCTTCTCTTCTCTACCAAACTCTGTGAGTCTCTTTGTGTGTTCCAGGCTGTGGAGAACACTTAAGGAATTGATTACTGGCTGAATCTGTCTCTCTCCTTTTGATTCCCCCTTTCTCCTCCTGGTCACCTCTGTCTCCTTCCTCCCTCTTCTTTTCTCTGTGTAACTCCGTGAACATCTCTGAGGGGTCCAGACCGTGGAGAGCACATAAGTAATTGATTATTGGCTAGCTTGCTCTGTCCCCCTTTGATTCCCCCTCTTCTCTTCCTAGTCACCTCTATCTCCCTCCTCCATCTTCTCTTCTCCATGTAACTCTGTGAACCTCTCTGGGTGTCCCTCACTGTGGGGAAACTTTTCGTCATTAACCTAGATGTTTTATCATCAGTGCTGTATAGACGGAGAAGTCTTTTTTTTTTTTTTTCTAATTTTATTTTATTTTTAAACTTTACATAATTGTATTAGTTTTGCCAAATAAAGGCTACTGTAAGAATAAGACTGAAATCCAGAGGCAGGAGGCTTAAGTTCAAAACCTGAGAACACCAGAGAACTCCTGACTCCAAGGAACATTAATCGATAAGAGCTCATCCAAAAGCCTCCATACCTACACTGAAACCAAGCACTACCCAAGAGCCAACAAGTTCCAGACCAAGACATACCACACAAATTCTCCAGCAACACAGGAACATATCCTTGAGCTTCAATATACAGGCTGCCCAAAGTCACACCAAACCCATTGACATCTTAAAACTCACTTCTGTACACTTCATTGCACTCCAGATAGAAGAAACCCAGCTCCACCCACCAGAACACTGACACAAGCTTCCCTAACCAGGAAACCTTGACAAGCCACCCGTCAAAACCCACCCACAGCAAGTAACCCCCACAATAAAGAGGAACCACAATCTGCCAGAATACAGAAAGGCCACCCCAAACATAGCAATATAAACAAGATGAAAAGGCAGAGGAGTACTCAGCAGGTAAAGGAACAGGATAAATTCTCACCAAACCAAACAAAAGAGGAAGAGATAGGGAACTCTACCTGAAAATGAATTCAGAGTAATGATAGTAAAAATGATTCAAAATCTTGAAAACAAAATGGAGTTACAGATAAGTAGCCTGGAGATAAGGATTGAGAAGATGCAAGAAATGTTTAACAAGGAAGAAATAAAAAAGAGTCAATATATAATGAATAATGCAATAAATGGGATAAAAAACACTCTGGAGGGAACTAACAGTAGAATAATGGAGGCAGAAGATAGGGTAAGTGAGATAGAAGATAGAATGGTAGAAATAAATGAAGCATAGAGGAAAAAAGAATTAAGAGAAATGAGGACAACCTCCGAGACCTCTGGGACAATGTGAAATGCCCCAACATTTGAATCATAGGAGTCCCAGAAGTAGAAGACAAAAAGAAAGACCATGAGAAAATACTTGAGGAGATAATAGTTGAAAATTTCCCTAAAATGGGGAAGGAAATAGTCACCCAAGTCCAAGAAACCCAGAGAGTCCCAAACAGGATAAACCTAAGGCAAAACACCCCAAGACACATATTAATCAAATTATCAAAGATCAAACACAAAGAACAAATATTAAAAGCAGCAAGGGAAAAACAACAAATAACACACAAGGGGATTCCCATAAGGATAACAGCTGATCTTTCAATAGAAACTCTTCAGGCCAGAAGGGAATGGCAGGACATACTTAAAGTGATGAAAGAGAAAAACCTACAACCCATATTACTGTACCTAGCAAGTATCTCATTCGAATATGGTTTTTATTTTTCAATTTGTTAATGTGGTGTATTACATTGATTGCTTTGTGGATGTTGAAGAATCCTTGCATCCCTGGGATACAACCCACTTGGTCATGATGTATGATCCTTTTAATGTGTTGTTGGATTCTGTTTGCTAAAGTTTTGCTAAGGATTTTTGCATCTATGTTCATCAGTGATAAATGGCCTGCAGTTTTCTTTTTTTGTGTGGCATCTTTGTCAGGTTTTGGTATTAGGGTGATGGTGGCCTCATAGAATGAGTTTGGAAGTTTACCTTCCTCTGCAATTTCTGAAAGAGTTTGAGTAGGATAGGTGTTAGCTCTTCTCTAAATTTTTGGTAGAATTCAGCTGTGAAGCCATCTGGTCCTGGGCTTTTGTTTGCTGGAAGATTTCTGATTACAGTTTCAATTTCTGTGCTTGTGATGAGTCTGTTAAGATTTTCTATTTCTTCGTGGTTCAGTTTTGGAAAGTTGTACTTTTCTAAGAATTTGTCCATTTCTTCCAGGTTGTCCATTTTATTGGCATATAGTTGCTGATAGTAGTCTCTTATGATCCTTTGTATTTCTGTGTTGTCTGTTGTGATGTATCCATTTTCATTTATAATTTTATTGATTTTATTTTTCTCCCTTTGTTTCTTGATAAGTCTGGCTGATAGTTTGTCAATTTTATTTATCTTCTCAAAGAACCAGCTTTTGGTTTTGTTTGATTTTTTCTATAGTCCCTTTTGTTTCTTTTACATTTATTTCTGCCCCAATTTTTAAGATTTCTTTCCTTCTACTAACCCTGGGGTTCTTCATTTCTTAAACCATATGATTATCAATAGATGCAGAGAAAGCCTTTGACAAAATTCAACATTTATGATACAAACCCTCCAGAAAGCAGGAATAGAAGCAACATACCTCAACATAATAAAAGCTATATATAACAAACTCACAGCAAACATTATCCTCAATGGTGAAAAATTGAAAGCATTTCCCCTAGTCAGGAACAAGACAAGGGTGCCCACTCTCACCACTACTATTCAACATAGTAAAGTTGCAGGATATAAAATTAACACACAGAAATCCCTTGCATTCCTATACACTAACAATTAGAAAACAGAAAGAAAAATTAAGAAAACAATTCCATTCACCATTGCAACAAAGAGAATAAAATACTTAGAGATATATCTACTAAAAGAAACAAAAAACATATATAGAAAACTATAAAACACTGATGAAAGAAATCAAAGAGGACACAAATAGATGGAGAAATATACCATGTTCATGGATTGGAAAAGTCAATATAGTGAAAATGAGTATACTATCCAAAGCAATCTATAGATTCAATGCAATCTCTATCAAGCTACCAACAGTATTTTTCACAGAACTAGATCAAATAATTTCAGAATTTGTATGGAAATACAAAAAAACTCAAATAGCCAAAGCAATCTTGAGAAAGAAGAATGGGCCTGGAAAACTCAACATGCCTGACTTCAGGCTCTACTACAAAGCAACAGTCATCAAGACAGTATGGTACTGGCACAAAGACAGAAATATAGATCAATGGAACAAAATTGAAAGCACAGAGATAAATCCATGCACCTATGCACACCCTATCTTTGACAAAGGAGGCAAGAATATACAATGGGGAAAAGACAATCTGTTTAACAAGTGGTGCTGGGAAAACTGGTCAACCACTTGTAAAAGAATGAAACTAGAACACTTTCTAACACCATACACAAAAATAAACTCAAAATGGATTAAAGATCTAAATTTAAGACCAGAAACTAAAAAACTCCTAGAGGAGAACATAGGCAAAACACTATCCGACATAAACCACAGAAGATTCTCTATGACCCACCTCCCATAACATTGGAAATAAAAGCAAAACTAAACAAATGGTACCTAATTAAACTTAAAAGCTTTTGCACTATGAAGGAAACTATAAACAAGGTGAAAAGACAGCCTTCAGAATGGGAGAAAATAATAGCAAATGAAGCAATTGACAAAGAATTAATCTCAAAAATATACAAGCAACTCCTGCAGCTCAATTACAGAAAAATAAATGACACAATCAAAAAATGGACCAAAGAACTAAACAGACATTTCTCCAAAGAAGACATACAGATGTCTAACAAACACATGAAAAGATACTCAACATCACTCATTATCAGATAAATGCAAATCAAAACCACAATGAGGGACCATTTCCTGCCAGTCAAAATGGCTGATATCCAAAAGTCTACAAACAATACAAAGACACAACCCTCTTACACTGTTGGTGGGAATCCAAACTAGTACAGCCACTATGGAGAACAGTGTGGAGATTCCTTAAAAAACTGGAAATAGAACTGCCATATGTCCCAGCAATCCCACTGCTGGGCATATACCAGAATTGACGGAGACACATGTACCCCAATGTTCATCACAGCACTGTTTATAATAGCCAGGGCATGGAAGCAACCTACATGTCCATCATCAGATGAATGGATAAGAAAGTGTGGTACATATACACAATGGAGTATTACTCAGCCATTAAAAAGAATACATTTGAATCAGTTCTAATGAGGTGGATGAAACTTGAACCTATTATATAGAGTGAAGTAAACCAGAAAGAAAACCATCAATATAGTATATTAATGCATATATATGGAATTTAGAAAGATAGTAATGAGAGCCCTATATGCGAGACAGCAAAAGAGACACAGATGTATAGAACAGTCTTTTGGACTCTGTGGGAGAGAGTGAGGGTGGGATGATTTGGGAGAATGACATTGAAGCATGTATATTATCATGTGTGAAATGGATCACCAGTCCAGGTTCGATGCATGGGACAGGGTGCTTGGGGCTGGTGCACTAGGATGACCCAGAAGGATGGGATGGGGAGGGATGTGGGAGGGGCATTCAGGATGGGGAACACATGTACACCCGTGGCTGATTCATGTCAATGTATGGCGAAACTACTACAATATTGTAAAGTAATTAGCTTCCAATTAAAATGAATAAATTTATTAAAAATAAAATATGATATAATTTGTTACATTGCAAACTCTTTCAAATGATTCTACATTTCTTACAGTCTTTTCACATCTTGGGATAACTTTGTTATAGCATCATTTATGCTATAAGCACCTCACTATGGCTTCTAAGCCAGTCATAGTCAGCTATACATGATCCAGACTCACAGCAGATTTTTCCCTAAAGAACAGCCAGCATGTTTCAGCTGGATAAAGTCACTAGAAAGTTTGAGAAGGGGAACTGTCTGATTCTTCCTATTCTATAAATTTCAGTTGGGACACCCTTGATTAAGCAACTAATATGATTTGTATCAAACTGTGATGGACTGCCATTATTGTGATCAGGATATTCGGCCATCAAATATGCTGACTCAGCAAAACTTTGGCAAAAATGTTGATGAAGAGGATTCCTTTTGCATGGGCATCACATGAAACCTTACTGATGTGAAATTGAGCAATTCAAGAAGACTTATCAGATTACTTGTCTTAGTTTCTCCTACGGGTCTTACATTAACAAGAAATCAGGAGAGACAGGGAGAATAAAGGGACTCATTCTAGCAGAGTGGAAATCTTAGATTGTTATTAAGAAACAAGATTAATGAAGTGCCTATGGATGGGATTTAATTGATGTCTTAATGCAGCACTATCAAAAGTTAGGTGGATCAATAATACCCGCCCCCCCACACACACACACATTGGTCCCTCAATATTGAAGAGTCCCAAACAGATCCACTCTATGTACTCTAGTTGGAGGTATTTAAAATGCTAGAAGGAAAAGATTGCAATGAGAAACCTGGCCTAGAATCACTAAGTCAAGTATGTTAGCCAAGGTGAAGATTGACAGAAGGGCCAGGTTGTTCTGGTCTGATACGACCTCCAGTCAAGGACCTGGGGACCCAAAACCATATGCATATATGTAAAATGGTAAAACGACTCCAGGCAGGGAAGTGGGTGGAGAAGGAAGAAGGGGTGTACAATGCAAAAACATACATGGTGGATGAAACCACTGGGCCCATAAGACAAAGAGGAGGTCAAAGGGCTTTAAAGGAGGCAACTGCACGTCTAGGCAGAGTGTGGGACAAGCTGAATGCACCTTTGATGTGAAGTGGTATTCTGAAGACACGATTTATTAAATGGCTATTCGAGGGAATTCTCTTCCAGGAGGAAAGTAAAGGATGGGAGTTAACCTGGACAGAAAATGAGGCTCTAGCAAAATGGGTCACGCAGCAAATAATACTCAATATGCTAGAATCCAGTAAGGGTTCTAGGAAAGAGCTTGTACTCGAGACAACAGGGCCTCTTGACATTTAATAAAGATGAAAATCACTGTGGCCATGGGGCAGTGACCCTCCATCTAGCTGTGAAGGCTCAAGGGCACACCTATGGGAATCATATGATCTCCAAATTATGAAATTCTCTGCAAAGACTTGTGGCTTACATCAATGTTTCATGACTGCCCTCATGTCCAGAACAGACAGAAATAAGATGTACCTTATATTATGGTTGGTAGATCAGATCAGATCAGTCGCTCAGTCGTGTCCGACTTTTTGCGACCCCATGAATTGCAGCACGCCAGGCCTCCCTGTCCATCACCAACTCCCAGAGTTCACTCAGACTCATGTCCATCGAGTCAGCGATGCCATCCAGCCATCTCATCCTCTGTCATCCCCTTCTCCTCCTGCCCCCAATCCCTCTCAGCATCAAGTCTTTTCCAATGAGTCAACTCTTCGCATGAGGTGGCCAAAGTACTGGAGTTTAAGCTTTAGCATCATTCCTTCCAAAGAAATCCCAGGGCTGATCTCCTTCAGAATGGACTGGTTGGATCTCCTTGCAGTCCAAGGGACTCTCAAGAGTCTTCTCCAACACCACAGTTCAAAAGCATCAATTCTTCGGCGCTCAGCCTTCTTCACAGTCCAACTCTCACATTCATACATGACCACTGGAAAAACCATAGCCTTGACTAGACGAATCTCTGTTGGCAAAATAAGGTCTCTGCTTTTGAATATGCTATCTAGGTTGGTCATAACTTTTCTCCCAAGGAGTAAGCGTCTTTTAATTTCATGGCTGCAGTCACCATCTGTAGTGAGTTTGGAGCCCAGAAAAATAAAGTCTGACACTGTTTCCACTGTTTCCCCATCTATTTCCCATGAAGTGATGGGACCGGATGCCATGATCTTCGTTTTCTGAATGTTGAGCTTTAAGCCAACTTTTTCACTCTCCACTTTCCTTTCATCAAGAGGCTTTTTCGTTCCTCTTCACTTTCTGCCATAAGGGTGGTATCATCTGCATATCTGAGGTTATTGATATTTCTCCCGGCAATCTTGATTCCAGCTTGTGTTTCTTCCAGTCCAGTGTTTCTCATGATGTACTCTGCATATAAGTTAAATAAACAGAGTGACAATATACAGCCTTAATGTACTCTTTTTCCTATTTGAAACCAGTCTGTTGTTCCATGTCCAGTTCTAACTGTTGCTTCCTGACCTGCATACAGGTTTCTCAAGAGGCAGGTCAGGTGGTCTGGTATTCCCAACTCTTTCAGAATTTCCCACAGTTTATTGTGATCCACACAGTCAAAGGCTTCAGCATAGTCAATAAAGCAGGAATAGATGCTTTTCTGGAACTCTCTTGCTTTTTCCATGATCCTGCAGATGTTGGCAATTTGATCTCTGGTTCCTCTGCCTTTTCTAAAACCAGCTTGAATATCTGGAAGTTCACGGTTCACATATTGCTGAAGCCTGGCTTGGAGAATTTTGAGCAGTACTTGACTAGCGTGTGGGATGAGTGCAATTGTGTGGTAGTTTGAGCATTCTTTGGCATTGCCTTTCTTTGGGATTGGAATGAAAACTGATCTTGTCCAGTCCTGTGGCCACTGCTGAGTTTTCCAAATTTGCTGGCATATTGAGTGCAGCCCTTTCACAGCATCCTCTTTCAGGATTTGGAATAGCTCAACTGGAATTCCATCACCTCCACTAGCTTTGTTCATAGTGATGCTTTCTAAGGCCCACTTCACTTCACATTCCAGGATGTCTGGCTCTAGGTCAGTGATCACACCATCATGATTATCTGGTCGTGAAGATCTTTTTTGTACAGTTCTTCTGTGTATTCTTGCCATCTCTTCTTAATATCTTCTGCTTCTGTTAGGTCCATACCATTTCTGTCCTTTATCAAGCCCATCTTTGCATGAAATGTTCCTTTGGTATCTCTGATTTTCTTGAAGAGATCCCTAGTCTTTCCCATTCTGTTGTTTTCCTCTATTTCTTTGCATTGATCGCTAAAGAAGGCTTTCTTATCTCTTCTTGCTATTCTTTGGAACTCTGCATTCAGATGTTTGTGTCTTTCCTTTTCTCCTTTGCTTTTCATTTCTCTTCTTTCCACAGCTATTTGTAAGGCCTCCCCAGACAGCCATTTTGCTTTTTTGCATTTCCTTTCCATGGGAATGGTCTTGATCCCTGTCTCCTGTACAATGTCACGAACCTCATTTCATAGTTCATCAGGCACTCTATCTATCAGATCTAGGCCCTTAAATCTATTTCTCACTTCCACTGTATAATCATAAGGGATTTGATTTAGGTCATACCTGAATGGTCTAGTGGTTTTCCCTACTTTCTTAAATTTCAGTCTGAATTTGGCAATAAGGAGTTCATGGTCTGAGCCACAGTCAGCTCCTGGTCTTGTTTTTGCTGACTGTATAGAGCTTCTCCATCTTTGGCTGCAAAGAATATAATCAATCTGATTTCAGTATTGACCATCTGGTGATGTCCATGTATAGAGTCTTCTCTTGTGTTCTTGGAAGAAGGTGTTTGTTATGACCAGTGCATTTTCTTGGCAAAACTCTATTAGTCTTTGCCCTGCTTCATTCCGTATTCCAAGGCCAAATTTGCCTGTTACTCCAGGTGTTTCTTGACTTGCTACTTTTGGTAGGGACAGAAACTATTCTAAATACACTCATATCCTCCCCACAGGAGGGAGGAGGCCCCTGTTATATAACAATACACAATAGAAACAGTATGCAAAACAAAGCCAGTCACTCTTTCTCAGCTCAGGCAATGGATGCTATGGGATGAAAGGGACAAAACAAATGAATGCAAACCTGTAGGGGGATGCGGGGTGTGTAATTTATATAGCTGATGTTGACTGGAGGAGAGGAGGGATGTGGATGAGTCATAGACAGTAAAACTGGACCACAGATTAGTGGGCATAGCCCACTCACCAGCACTTGCCCTCTTTAAAAGAGTCAATGCAGGAGTGTAATTTTTGCACATGTCTTGACCTAGCCAGATGAGTTCCAGTCCCCGTTTGAGTCTTTAGCAATCAACATAATCTTTCTACATACCCATTTCCAAAGTGTAAATAGGTAATAAGCACAGTACCTTACATACACATACATAGGACCTTACAACATGGTGCATAGCTCCTTACAATATAGGGTTGACATGAAGATTGAGTAAGTCAACATCTGCAAAGCATTTAGTGCCAAGAGCTTAAGAAAGCATGCAATGTGTTCGTTATTACTGCAGGTATTATTGTTATTAACTCTGCAATCAACAGGGACACTGGAAAGGGCTTGATAAGATTACAATCTTTCAGGTGCTTGACTGGGCTGTAAATGCATAGGATGAAAGGGATCAGAAAGATGGAAGACCGAGAAGCTAGTTAAGAGGCCACAGCAATTCTAGGTGAGAGGTGTAACCCAAAGTGGCAAAGGAAAAGGAAAAAACGGAAGGTAAACAGGCTGGACATCAGATACATCTGAGCAGTGAAATGACACTTGGTAAATGCCTGGGTGTGGCTGGTATGCAAAACAAATGGTGGGAAGATAAAAGGAAGTTGTCTGAAAACATGTTCATTTTTGCAGCAAGGCAACTGCTGAAATGACTCTCAGAAATTAATTGTAATCTGAGCTTCCTGCTCATCCTGTTGTACCTGGTGACCCTGGGACACACAGACATTCAGAGCTCCTCCCTACTCTAACAGTTTAATACTCTGATCTCTGCCAGGAAACCTGCACTTACCTTGCCTAAAGGTGACTTTTTACCTACTTACCATGCAGTAGCTAGCACACAGAGCAACTGATGACAGGCCATCATTCCACCTGGCTGGTTACCTGGCTCCAAAGGCCTGCAGGCATGCTCCCAACTTCATTCCTCCTATCCTTTTAGTTAATCTTTCTCGCAGAAGCTTCAGACTAAAGTTATTAAGTGTAGTTTACAAGGAAGGGGGCAGCTGCCAAATGCAGCAAGTCAGTAAAATGACCACAGATGACAGTAGGTTTCCTCTCATCAACACTCCTCACCCCACAAGTCACCCTGAACATCCAGTCTCTGTCTGAATAGTCCAGTCTCTTTTCTACCTATATTTAATCCTAAAATACTCCTTGCAACATAAACAGCACTGTTGTCCACCAGGAGTGCGGCTCCACGTTCTTTGCAGGCAAGTGCATAGGGCTAAGAATTAGCCCATCCAGGTTTTAACTCTATTATTAACCTTCTCAAACAAACTACTTTCCCAAGCCTCAGACCGGAAACTAAATTCTGATGACCTCCACACTCCTTGAAACCTGTAGGGGGCAAGGTCAGCTGGAGGCACCTCAGTCCTGCACCTCTGGGCTCCAGAAGACCCGCAGGGTTTGGACTTCTGGCTACAGCCCGATAATCTCCATACCCAGAGCCCCAACCCTCTCACCCCACCACCCCACTCCTCCTGCTGCTGCTCCATGTGACTTTAGCCCACCAAAAGCTACCTGGTTTAGCTGCAGCCCATGCTCTTCACCAAGAACTCCCAGCCAGCCCCACCTACCCTGGACTGCTGGAGCTCCACACAGACATTCCTAAACTGCACCTCAGAGAAGCAGCAAGCAGCATAAGCCATTGTTCCATTGCTGCAGCAGTTCTGCCTACACGGGAGGCCCAGTAAAGGCTTGGTGTGTGTGTTGCAGGTGGGAGCAAGAGGGTGGCCCTGTGTGATTGGCAGGGACCCAAAAAGAGTTGGGTAGAAGGTGGGACTTAGGGGAGATGGAGTTAATGTGGAACAGAGACAGTGAGGAGTGGGTCTGGAGAAGTGGACCTGGCTGAGCCAAAGAATAGAGAGGAATCCAGGAAAAGAAGTAAAACTAGAGAGGCACAGGACTTGATCTGGGGAAAGACAGAGGGGTGAGAAAATGGGAAGGCTTCTAGATGCAAAGGAAATGGAAGATACTACTGAGTCAACATGGCTTTCCTTGGGGTCAGGGGCACTGGATACCACAGTACTGGGAGCATCAGGGAGGGCTGGCATAAGTCCTTTTGAAGGGGTTCACCTCAGGCTTAACTATAAGGAGGGAACACAGCCCCTCTCACCAACAGAAAATTGGATTAAAGATTTATCCACCCATCAGAGCAAGACCCTGATACCCTCATAGCCAGTTCCTCCCATCAGGAAGCTCCCACAAGCCTCTTATCCCTCTCCTTCAGAGGGAAGACAGAATGAAAACCACAATCACAGAAAACTAACCAAACTGATCACATGGATCACAGCCTTGTCTAATTCAATGAAAGTATGAGCCATGCTGTGTAGGGCTACCCAAGACGGATGGGTCATGGCCGAGAATTCTGACAAAATGTGGTCCACTGGAGAAGGGAATGGCAAACCACTTCAGTATTCTTGCCTTGAGAACTCTGTGAGCAGTAGGAAAAGGCAAAAAGATATGACACTGAAAGATGAACTCCCCAGATCAGCAGGTATCCAATATGCTACTGGAGAAGAGTAGAGAAATAGCTCCACAAAGAATGAAGAGGCTGAACCAAAGCAAAACAATGCCCAGTTGTGGATGTGAATGGTGATGGAAGTAAAGTCCAATGCTGTAAAGAACAATATTGCATAGGAACTGGGGATGTTAGGTCCATGAATCAAGGTAAATTGGAAGTGGTCAAACAGGAGATGGAAAGAGTGAGCACCGGCATTTTAGGAATCAGTGAACTAAAATGGACTGAAATGGGTGAATTTAATTCAGATGACTATTACATCTACTACTGTGGGCAAAAATCCCTTAGAAGAAAGAGAGTAGCCCTCATAGTCAATAAACGAGTCTGAAATGCAATACTTGGGTGCAATTTCAAAAATGACAAAATGATCGTTCATTTCCAAGGTATTCAATATCACAGTAATCCAAGTCTATGCCCCAACCAGTAATGCTGAAGAAGCTGAAGTTGAATGGTTCTATGAAGACCTACAAGACTTTCTAGAACTAATACCAGAAAAAGATGTCCTTTTCATCATAGAGATCTGGAATTAAAACGTAGGAAGTCAAGAGGTATCTGGAGTAACAGGCAAGTTTGGTGTTGGAGTACAAAATGAAGCAAGACAAAGGGTAACAGAGTTTTGCCAAGAAGGTCATAACAAACACCCACTTTCAACAATGCAAGAGAAGACTCTACATATGGACATCACCAGATCGTCAATACTGAAATCAGATTGATTATATTCTTTGCAGCCAAAGATGACGAAGCTCTACAGAGTCAGCAAAAACAAGACTGGGAGCTGACTATGGCTCATATCATGAACTTCTTATTGTCAAATTCAGACTTAAATTGAAGAAAGTAGGGAAAATCATGGGCCATTCAAGTATGACCTAAATCAAATCCCTTACATGGAAGTGACAAATAGATTCAAGAATTAGATCTAATAGACAGAGTGCCTAAAGGACTATGGACAGAGGTTCATAAAATGTTATATACAGAAGATGGTGATCAAAACCACCCCCAAGAAAAAGAAATGCAAAAAGGCAAAATGGTTGTCTGAGGAGGCCTTACAAATAGCTGAGAAAAGAAGAAAAATGAAAGACAAAGGAGAAAAGGAAAGATATACTCATTTGAATGCAGAGTTCCAAAGAATAGCAAGAAGAGATAAGAAAGCTTTCCTCAGTGATCAATGTAAAGAAATAGAGGAAAACAATAGAATGGGAAAGACTAAGATCTCTTCCAGAAACTTAGAGTTACCAAGGGAACATTTCATGAGAAGATGGACACAATAAAGGACAGAGATGGTATGAACCTAACAGAAGAAGAAGACATTAAGAAGAGGTGGCAAGAATATACAGAAGAACTATACAAAAAAGATTTTAATGACCCAGATAACCATGATGGTGTGATCATTCACCTACAGCCAGACATCCTGGAATGTGAAGTCACGTGAGCCTTGGAAAGCATCATTACCAACAAAGCTAGTGGAGGTGATGGAATTCCAGTTGAGCTATTCCAAATCCTAAAAGATGATGCTGTGAAATTGCTGCACTCAATATGCCAGCAAATTTGGAAAACTCTGCAGTGTCCTCAGGAGTGGAAAAGGTCAGTTTTCTTCCAATCCTGAAGAAAGGCAATGCCAAAGAATATTCAAACTAAGACATAATTGCACTCATCTCACATGCTAGCAAAGTAATGCTCAAAATTCTCCAAGCCATGCTTTGACAGTATGTGAACCATGAACTTCCAGATGTTCAAGATGAATTTAGAAATGGCAGAGGAATCAGAGATCAAATTACCAACATCTGTTGGATCATAGAAAAAGCAAGAGTTCCAGAAAATATCTACTTCTGTGTCACTGACTATGCTAAGGCCTTTGACTGTGTGGATCACAAAATTGTGGAAAATTCTTAAAGAGATGGCAATATCAGGTCATGTTACCTGCTTCATGAGAAATCTGTATGCAGGTCAAGAAGCAATAATTAGAACTGGACATGGGAAAATGGACTGGCTCCAAATTGAGAAAGGAGTATGTCAAGGCTGTATATTGTCACCCTGCTTATTTAAATTACATGCAGAGTGAAATGCCAGGCTGGGTGAAGCACAAACAGGAATCAAGATTGCCGGAAGAAGCAGCAATAACCTCAGATATAGAGTGACACCACCTGTATGGCTGAAAGCAAAGAGAAATTAAAGAGCCTCTTGATGAAAGTGAAAGAGGAGATTGAAAAAGCTAGCATAAAACTTAA
The DNA here is from genome assembly GCF_032452875.1 of Bos javanicus. Lineage (NCBI taxonomy): Eukaryota > Metazoa > Chordata > Mammalia > Artiodactyla > Bovidae > Bos > Bos javanicus. The sequence continues at coordinate 7,776,018 of NC_083886.1, read as the reverse complement.
CATTCAAAAACCAAGATCATGGCATCTGGTCCTATCACTTCATGGCAAACAGATGGGAAACAATGGAAACAGTGAGAGACTTTATTTTCTTGGTTTCCAAAATCATTGCATATGGTGACTGTAGCCATGAAATTAAAAGATGCTTGCTCCTGGGAAGAAAAACTGTGACAAACATAGACAGCATATTAAAAAGCAAAGACATTACTTTGCCAACAAAGGTCCATATATACAAAGCTATGGTTTTTCCAGTAGTCATGTATGGATGTGAAAGTTGGACCATAAAGAAAGCTGAGCACCCAAGAGTTGATGCTTTTGAACTGTGGTGCTAGAGAAGACTCTTGAGAGTCCCTTGGACTGCAAGGAGATCCAACCAGTACATTCTAAAGGAAATCAGTCCTGAAGATTCATTGGAAGAACTGATGCTGAAGCTGAAGCTCCAATACTTTGGCCACCTATTGTGAAGAACTGACTCATTTGAAAAGACCCTGATGCTGGGAATGATTGAAGACAGGAGAAGAAGGAGATGACAGAGGATGAGATAGTTGGATGGCATCACCAACTCGATGGACAAGAGTCTCAGTAAGTTCTGGGAGTTGGTGATGGACAGGGATGCCTGGCATGTTGCAGTCTACAGGTTCGCAAAGAGTCAGAAACGACTGAGTAACTTAACTGAAATACAGTCTGACTTGGAGAATAACGGATATTTTAAAAGAAGGAAATGTTCATTCTTTTTGTTCTAAAGAATAGGTGTCTCACTGTGCTTTAAATCATATTAGAAGATGTATACCCTGTTTAGACATGGATGAAAAGATAAATATCTAGTACCGCCTGTATGTGACAATGAGTTATACACTTGGGCCACATTGCTCTTTTTATTAAGCAAGAAAAAAGGACACTTTAAAATACCTATGCAGTGATGGGAATGTAGGCAACTTTTCCAAGATAAGAGTCATCTAGTTATCTAAAGCTTCTTCTGAACTGCACTTTCCCTTTCTGCTCCAGATTCCTTCTTCCCCTCCCAAATTCATTTGTATAACCAAAGTCAGATTTTTTTCAAGGAATCACTAGAGAAGAGATGAAAGAAAAATATGGAAACATTGAAAGGGGCTGGTGATGACTGAAATCCATGCCATGCTTTGGGAACACCAAGGAATATGGAAATATGAATTTCAAGATGTTACAAGAAGGTGTTTAATGAGGCCTCAAACTAGTTCCAAAGAAATTCTAGGATACCCCTGCTTCCTACGTGGACTTCCCAGGTGATGCTAGCAGTAAAGAATCCACCTACCAATGCAGGTAGATGTAAGAGATGAGTGTGTAATACTTGGTTCAAAAGATCCCCTGGAGGAGGGCACAGCAACCCATTCCAGTATTCTTGCCTGCAGAATCCCATGGACTGAGAGCCTGCCAGGCTGCAGTCCATAGGGTCACACAGAGTTGGACATGACTGAAGTGACTTAGCACTTGCTTCCTACAGTATCGTTAGGTGAGCTGGGGATGGAGAAGGAGTTAGCTTGAAACATATGCATCAAGGTGGGAAACAAGGGATAACTCCAGAGGTACTAGATATCAGGTCATGCCCAATGTTCCTGCGGCTGTACATGTCTCCATCTTCATTTTGGAAAAGGCTGTACCAACAAATTGCCTCCAGTCAGTGGAGCTAGATTTAGACTGGTAGACACCGAGAAACTAGAAGGCTAGGTGGACAGATTCTCCAAGGTCTTGTTCAAAACAAAAATATCAATGTCAGTAACTGGGTCACTACAGCTAGAACCTGGACTAATGAACTAGGGCTGTAAACTGATTTTACAGGGGATAGGGCATCAAGGCTGCAGCTCTAGCCTGGACTGGATGAATGTAGGGGAAGAAAGTAGATGAAGTGATCTGCAGCCAACTCTTACCCATCCCTCCTAGTAACCAATCTAACTAGAAGATCTAAAATCTAGTTAGTGGCAAGTAGTGTAGAGTCCCTCAGTCATCTGGGCTCAGAGTCTTAGGTCTAGGATAATATAAAATACCAACCTGAAATAGCAGTCATGCTGCATTGTTCATCTCTATCTAGAGCAGGTGAGAGAGCTGAGCCTCTAGATGGGAGCATCAGCAGAAGCAGCTGTGACCAGCTGGGGACTAGGAAGCAGTAAAGCAAGGCTGGGGCTAATGCAGCACTGGAAAGGCTGTACCTGTGAAAAGTCCACAGAGGGTATCTTACAGGAGCTCTGTTGATAACTGTCTGGACTGGAATCCACTAAACATGGCATTGTCTATACAAAGAATTCATTTATGACACTGACATGGGGAAATGGGAAGAAGTAGAGACCGGGTGCCACATTTTTGCTTTGAAGCAGAAATACAAGCTGTTGGTTGCTGCTTTTATAAGATTCTATTTTACATCTTTACTTTCAAATGTGGCTTTCTTAGTGAATAAAAAATGTCTGCTGATGAGAAGACAAGGAGAAGGAAAGACATAACCATGGAGGAAGCTTTAGCTCAAAGATTTAGCACTTCCCAATCTCCATTTTTTAGTCATTTGGGAAAAAAGAAAATTAAGCAATGCCTCTAGTTGCTTCTCCTCATAAAATTTAACTTTGGGCATATGATGTCATATTAGTGGTAAAGACAACATATTCTGTCTGAGGTAACAGTGGAAGTCAATGTTAAAATATTTCAGTAAAAGAATAAATATTAATATTTGTGGTACCATGGTAAAAAATCAAATAGGGGATTAGAACTGCTTATAGGAGAAGGGAAATAAATTCTACCCATCTTTGACCAATTCAGCAACTGACTTTTAAAAACTTCTGGACTTCTATGGTTGTACAGTGGATAAGAATCTGCCTGTCAATGCATGGGACACAGGTTTGATCCTTGGTCCAGAAATATTCCACGTGTTGCAGAGAAACCAGGCCTGTGAACCACAGCTATTGAGCCTGCTCTGTAGAGCCCATGAGCTGCAACTAGTGAGCCCCCATGCTGCAACACTGAAGCCCACATTCTTGGAGCCTGTGCATTACAATTGGAAAAGCCACTGCAATGAAGAGCCCATGTACTGCAATAAAGGGTAGCCCCTGCTTGCCGCAACTAGGGAAAGCCAGTGTGCAGCAATGAAGACCAGTGCAGCAAAAAATAAAATAATTTTTAAAAAAACTAATAGTTTAATAGTATATCTCCCAAATGACAATGTTTTTTATCCATTGAAATGTGGACTCTAGGAAGGCAAAGAATTTTGTTCGTTTCACTTACTGCGTCTTTCTAAGGCATAGAAGATAGTAAACACTCAGTAAATACTGCCAACTAATGAGAGAAACCACTTTGAAAGCATTGTATCTGCCTATGAACAGTCTCATATCTATTACAGTGTTTCAAGAAGGGCTTAGCTTCTCCAATGATGTCATCTTTGCTCTCCTGTTACTTCTACTCAATCTGTCAGGGAGGGTTTGGGTTTACTGACATCTAGATGATGGCTCTCTGATCCTAAGAATCTCATTTAGTCCTGCTCTGATTCTAAAAAATTTAATGGAAAAATCAAAGGATGAGATGGGACCACAAAAAAATTCCTAGGAATACTTTACCATCCACAGAATAAGGGGTTGGGAAGAGTCATTGTAAGACAATTTCCTTTTCAGCCTCTGCTCTTGATCATGAAGAGTGGAATGGAAAGATACATTGCTTTCCTTTAGGACACATGTTCTGATACTTCAGTTGATTTTAACTCTTCCTCCAAAACCCAGTTATTATGACTGTGTTCTTAGTTAATACCCCAACAAAATTTCCACTGACAGAGGGTGCCATTGTGCCGTCTCCCACAAAAGGGTAATCATGCCTGTGGCTTCTTTTAGACCTGAATCATTGTAAGGTGTTTGGTCACCTTTGTCTAAGAAGGAAGGGGCAAGGTCCAGGTACTGATTTTGCCAAGCTCAGTCAAACACCCTAAAAGGTTTTCCAGTCTTCGGAATTTGACAAGATCCCAAGTATATTTGGCTTGGGTTTCCCTTTTCCCCTTAACTGCTGGGCCCAAACAGAACACGTAATCCAACTGCTTCAGAATCATTTTCTCACAACTCATCCAAATTTTCCTTGGTGAGAGCTATTTGATGCCTTTGTCTTAGTGGACATAACACCTTCCTGCTCACATTTTATTTCTCAGAACTAAGAAGCAGAAAAAGCCAAAAGTAACAAGAAGCAGTTACAAACACAAAACATAATCTGGAAGAATGGAGGGTCAAGAGTCTCACTTCCAGAATTACAGCTGTGACACCTCTGAGGAGGGAGCTGAGGGCATCTATAGAACAAATGTCCTTAGAAGACCAGAGACAACAGCTAACTGAGGACAGAGTGCTCTCCACCCTATTTCCAGCAGCAACTGGGACCCAACACCTTACCACAGTTCCCTGGTGAGAAAGTTGAAAGCAGAGGTTTCACTAACTCTTGCTGTTTTGTTCTTGGTCATATTGTAAACACTGGACTTGGAGCACAAGAAGGCTCACAAGATCCATCTAAGACCTCTTAATAAGACCCTGATCCTCAAGATGAGACAAAAAAGTGTCAAAGACCTACTTCCTATTATGGTACCTACTGGTTTTGTGACCATGGGAAAGTTCCTTAATATCTCTGAACTTAGGATTTTCATTGTAAATAAATGTGATTAAAAAAACCTTCCTGGCATATTCATTGTGAGATTAATGCTTCCCTGGAGGCTCAGACAGTAAATAATATGCCTGCAATGCAGGAGACACATGTTTGATTCCTGGAGAAGGGAATGGCAACCCACTCCAGTATTCTTGCCTGGAGAAATCCATGGACAGAGGAGCCTGGTGGCTACAGGCCACCAGGGTTGTAAAGAACTGGACACAACTGAGTGACTAACACTTTCACTTAAAGATAAGATTATAGAGCTTAACACTGTGCCTGGTATTAGGAAAGTACTCAGTGATGACTATGCAACTGTTACTATTATTTTTAAGACAACTTTATTTAGATATAATTCACATCCCATGCAATTTATGCACCTCAAGTTTATTTTTGATAAACTTTGAGTTCTTCCTGACCCAGGGATTGAACCTGGGTCTCCTATATTGAAAGCAGATTCTTTACCATCTGAGCCACCAGGAGAACCTCCGTAATCGTTACCACAGTCATTTTAGGGCCCTTTATCACTCCAAAAAGAAACTACATACCCATTATCACTAATTCATGATTATCTCTCAATCCTAGGTGACCACTAGTGTGCTCCTACTCTTTGTGGATTTGTCTCTATGGACATTTGGAAAGTCAATTGATTTTAACTGAAAAGGTTTATTTCTGACCCTCAGTTCTGATCCACTGGTATATGATTAACCTCATGCCAATATCTCACTGTGCTGATTAATGTTGATATGTAGTAAATTTTGAAATGAGAAATTGTGACTCTCCCAAAATTTTTCTTCTTTTTCAAAATTTCCAGATTTTTGGATACAAAGTTATGTTATTTGTAAAAAGAGATACTTTTACTTCTTCCTTTCCAATCTGGATGCCTTTCATTTCTTTTTCTTGCCCAATTGATCAGAATCTCCAAGGCAAATTTTGAATGAAAAGAGCAGGCAACCTTGTCTACTTCTTGATCTTAGGGGGAAAGCTTTTTTCTTTTTTCTTTTTTTTTTTTAGATTTTTTCATCATTAAGAATGATATTAGCTGTTGTCTGTGGATGGTCTTCATAATGTTGAAGTTCCCTTCCATTTCTAGTTTGTTGACTGTATTTATCATGAAAGAATTTTATTTTTATTATATAAAAAATGCAGGTGTTCTATCTTGCCCTTATTTTCTCTTTTCCCTTTCTTCTCTCTTGTTTGTTCCCCCTTTTTTGATTTCTTTCCAGAGCCTAGTAGGACATCAGGATGACATCAGGAAAGAAGAAACCATGGGCTGCTGTGCGTCCACTCCCTGAGGTGCTCTGTGAGCAGTATCCGCCACCCCTCCCTCCTGTCTGCACTCCTGACCTAGTGATTGTTGTTCTGGCACAAGCTGCATCTCTCCACTTTGATCTACTTTCTGACCCACTGTCTCCTGGTTCTGGGTCATTATCTTCCTGTCACTCTTCTTCAGTGTTCAGATTCCCTTGCTACCTCTTTCCAGGTGTCCTAGACTGCTTTGGCAGCTACTGGTATTTGGAAAGTCAAAGGCTGTTTTCCAGGCTGTAGAGTTTCCTTTTCACTCATATGCCTAGTTTAATTCTACAAATATTTCATGAAGACTTTTTAATACCAGGCATTATGGCTTTTGATACTGATAACAGTCTACGGCCATATCACCCTGAACGTGCCCGATCTCGTCTGATACTGATAATACTCACAATAGCCCCACTATACTATTCCTAGTTTGATATCAGAAGAGAAAGCAGAGGCTTTGGGTGGCTAATTTGTCTGAGGTTACATACATAGTAATTGGTAAAGCTACACATTAATTATAGACCTGTCTGCTTAGGAAAAAAGAGGGAACATGCACAGACTTGAAATTGCTAATATAGAACTCAGAACATCAGTTGTCATGTTGGAAGAGCCAGGACGAGTTAGGAACATGCCACGTATCATTTCAAATATAAGGCTTCTATTTTCTGACCTTTAACAGCTTGTCCAGCTCATCTTCCAAAAAACACACACCTATCCATGCAAGACACAGCAAACTATGTCAGGCTATCTCTATTGCTATATTTCCACCCCCCACCCCCCGCCATAGGCTCATATTTCTGCCTGCCTCTTCTACTTATGACTGGCCAAATCCTACTACAATTTCAAGACCCAGTAGAGGAATCACTTACCCTGGGGAGTCTTTCTGACTCTTCCCAAGCTGTGCTCCATCATATTCCATACCACTTATGTCCTAATGCTTACCACATTCAAGTTCTCCTCCTCCCCCACAACTTATCACCAGTAAAACATAAGCACCTTGAAGGCAGTAGCCATGGTTAGTTCACCCAGGACTCATGATAATTCCAGGCCCAATATTTCTCAAATTACTAACTTAATATTAAATGAGCTCCTATTAACAGATACTCTCTCTGGATGGTATTTCAACCACCTCTCTATTTAAGTAAATAACATGCTGGGACAATTTCCTGTTTCCTTCCCTTATGCAGGAACTGAATCATAAATCACTGGGCTCAAGCCTGTGAAATTTGAACTTAACACAGTAAATCCAACTTCCTACTCTGAAAAATTCCACTCATGCTCACCAGGTCACCATGGGGCCGACCTTCGAAAAGATAATGATCCAAAGGAAGAAAATGTGGGCTTCATTTAAATCATAGGCCAAGATCTCCCTAACCTTCTTAGGTACTTTTCAACATCCAGGGGTCCAGAATCAGTGCCAAAGACAACCTTTAGGTTAAAAAGCAGAAGCCATTCGTGTCTTCAGCTATTGAACAAAATGATCATTTCTCTTCTGATTCAGTGTCAACTCAGTGAAAAGAAGCTAGCTGCAAGAGAGGGTATTTCTGGATCATTTGTGACAACTCTGCCTTAATGTAGTCAGTCACATTTTGCTTTCTCCTCCAAGAGAAGACTTTGAGGTCAGACCCAGGATAACAATGACTAACAGCCCCTGAAGGGCCCTTGGTATTAGTCCTCCCCAATTTCCCTCCAAGGCCTGGCACATCTTGGGCTGGAGGCACACGTGTTATCTTCATTTAAGCATGAAAGCTGAACCTCTAGGTATTTGGCGGGGGGTGGGGGTGGGGTACTTTCTGATAATTTTGTTTGCAAGATGTGGTTTTAAGAAATAGTACTTCTGGTTATTTATTTAACAGATCATATTGTGATCTGTAAGCTCCATCTTTCTTAAAGCTTTCACACACTATAAACTGGGGAATTTATCACAGATGGGGGGAGGTGTTCACCTGGGGGTTGAAACTGTAAAGTGGCTAATTATCTCTCAGCCATTGGTTGCATATGACCTTTACCCCCAAGCTTTGGGAACAAAGACAACATTTAGCAAACATTTTCCTCCAAAGCTAATAATGCTTTGGAAAGAATAGCTACTTGTTGGAAATAAATGCATGGTATTTAGTGCATTTTTGTGTTATTCACTGTTAACATGCGGAGAGTGTGCCAACTGATGGGTGAATGCCAGTCTTCCAAGGGATAAGTTTCTAAATTGGTGAGCGTATGACACCCTTGTTGGAAAGTTGAACAGGCTAGGAGCACAGGCGGCCGTGTCTGTGGGAGCTGACTGAGGGGAGCTATGAACCATAGGTTTCCCCAGTTGTGATGATGTACATGCCATCATTCCACTCAGTATACCATTTAAGGTCTTCTTAACTAAGACTAGTTGCCCATGCCATGGGTTCTGTTAATATTAAAACCAGTTAATCTAATATATCTAATACAAGTTACTATTTTAACCTTACTCAAACACTGCTAGGTTCAGGGTCTTTTGCCAGAGAAAAGAGAGCATTACATGATCATTGACTCCATTTCTGTGACATGTTCAGAATAGGCAAATACATCAAGACAAAAATTAGATTAGTGGTTTCCTGGAGCTGGGAGGGTGGGAGAACTAGGGAGTGTCAGCTTAAAGGATGTGGGGTTTCTCTGGAGGATAATAAAATTAAAAAAAAATGATTGTGGTGAGGATTGCATAACCCTGTGTATATATGAAAGCCTTTGAACTGTACACATTAAATGAACAAATTGTACGGCATGTGAGTTATATTAATACCTCAATAAAGCTGTTAAAGAAAACATAAAACCTTGTCCTTAGAAAGAGAGGAAACATTATCAATGTCATGTGGAAACATGAGGAACTAAAGTCAGGTATGGCAGGGGCTGAGGGAGATCCACACAGCACAGCTCTCCTCTGGCTTTGGGCTTTCCTTGCCTCTGGAGGCTGCACCCTCTCTCCTGGCACAGGTGTAGGTCTGGGAGGGTGGGAGACAGGGACCTCCAGGAGCAGGAGGAGAGCATCTAACAACTGACTAGAAAGGAAACCCACAGTGAGATGGCAAGGATGTCCTGGGAAACAGCAGAATGGAGCCTCTTGTTGGAGTACAACTGCACGTCCTACCTCCTGGACAGCTGTCACAAACAGCTGGTTCAAAGGAGGGAGGGTTATTCCATCAGCTGAGAGCTCTCTGTTCCCTTAGACTCTCCATCCTAAAGACAATTTTTCAGAAAAATACCATCTCCACTTTCATTCAGGTTTCCATACTCCTGTGACAAATGTTTCTGAAATCAGGGCTGTCCACAAAATAAATCAACAAGAACTAGTCCTTAAGCAAAGTATAAGCCTAAATATTGTCTGATGCACAAACACAAACCTGTATTACAGATTTGTAATACATGCAGATTACCATAGAAATTCTATAGGCAGAAGAAGAAACTTTACTCCATGCTTAAGGCATTTATTTTTTTATTGAAATAGTTTTATTTTATTTAAAAGGATCCATAACCATCTTCACCTTCATATCCTCTTTCTGCAACCATTTTTGTTTGTTTTCCAATTTCCAATATTTAATCAAAAGCAAACTTATCTGGTATGTTTAATACAAATGATTCCAAATAATTTCAAATGTAATCATACTTCTTAAACTTTTAGACCAATCATAAATATTATAAGTGATAAATTACTTTCCTATGTAACATGAAACTGTCGAGCAATTTTGTGTATAAGCATTTTAAAGAAAAAAGTTCATCAAGGGATGATTTGAGTGAATAGCACTGAAACATGTACATTGCCCTATGTAAAGTAGATGACCAGAGCAAGTTTGATGCATGAAGCAGGGCACTCAGAGCTGATACTCTGGGACAACCAGAGGGAGGGGGTGGGGAGGGAGTTGAGGGGGCATTCAAGATGGGGGGACATATGTGCACCAATGGCTGATTCATATTGATGTATGGCAAAAGCCATCACAATACTGTAAACTGATTGTCTTCCAATTAAGATAACTTAATTATTATTTTTCTAAAGGAGATTTTTCTACACAAATATGACTCTGAGCAGAGGTTTGGTGTCCTCTGTACCTTTGGACTTCTGCATCCTCACTCTGGCAATGCTGACCTGCCACTGTTTTATGCTCTTGTCTCTCCCTTCTTGTGGTGGAAACAAAGGCTAAGGTGAGTGTTAAGTTAAGGAGATGGTGGAACATGGAGCAGGGAGCCCAATCTTCCCTCTCCTCTTGGAAGTGCCTGCTCTGGGTGACAGTTGTGCAGATTTCACTCTGGAGATATATGGAGTTTCTGGGTCAAACTAAGTTGAATGATGTGTTGCAATTCCTGCTCCTCTGATCCCTAATTACTTGGAAGAACCAATGAGAATGAATTCCCTTTTCCAATGAGTGTCTCTAACCATCTTCCATGACAAGGCAAGCACTGTCTTTGAGAAGTGGCCAAATTTCTGGTGTGGGCCTTGAACTCTTGGCCTTCCAGAAAAGGTAGTGAAGCTACCAGCTGAGTAACACAGACCTATTTCCTGAGTCAGTTATGAACAGAGACAAAGGAATGTGAGGCATCTTTCCCCCCTCATCCAGCCTTGGCAAGGCTGCTGGCACTGCCAGAGGTGCCCAGCCCTGGGAGTAGCTGCTGGGTCACCGCCAAGCCTGCAGAGGGCAGAGCTGCTTGTCAGTTTGTTGGTGAGTGTCTTTACCTTTGGTTTTCATAACTTGAAAATAATTATAATGAAACTCATTTTAATAAACTGCTTTGACCCATTTTATTTTCCTTCTCCCTTCTTTCCGACAGCTTTCTTATTTTCAACGGGAGTCATGATTACATGATGGAGTAGAAAATTTCATATTGCCCTGGATTTTCAGGCTTTCTGCCTTCTCTGGAATGGATATGAATAAGGTCATATCTAATTGTACAAATATACATAGGATGGAGACACAGACTCAGATATAAATGAAGAGAAGACAGAAAGGGATAATAGGCCTGAGTAATCCACTCATTACTGCTAATAATATATGTTTTTAAGGATATGAAACAATATGGAAAAACACTAACTGCAGTCTGATCAGAGTCATATAAAAATGGACAGTATATGAGCAAAGTCTAGCAACAACCATAAAGGGCAAAAGTAGAACATGAGTAGTTCTTTGCTAAACTTCTAATGATGCTATAATATTGTTTAAAGGATGTCGTTTTAATGAGGAGGCAAAGGAAAACGTATAAGAAATAATGTGCTCACTGAAAACTAATATAAAACTAGTCCCCAATCTGCCATTCTGCTTTATTCTCTTTTTCTCTTGATTCCATGATTCCATGGATTCCATGGAATGATTCCGCCATTCGGCTTTATTCTCTTTTTCTCTTGTCAGGCATGATTCCATGTTCAGTCATTCCACAGGGAGTTTCCCCTGTTCTCGTGGGGAAGAGTGGCAACCCCCATGGCTGCAGGGGGCATATAACTGGTTCTTTTCCAGAATGAGTATCAGAAACAAAGGGCCTTCTCATATCTCAATGACAGTGTTGTGAATTTCCAAAGGCTGGGCCAGGCACCCAGATTTCCTCCTCAGCTGGCTCCCAGTCAGATAGGATAAGAAGGACTTCTTGACACAGGCACCTGCCCTGAGCATCCTGATCTCCAGACCAGGTGAGACTACATCTCAGTAATTCCATCCTCTGCCCCAATGTCTGTCTGCAATTTTCCTAAGTCACCTAAGGGTGACTTAGAAAATGGAGGTAAGGGTTGAAACTTGTGACTTTGGTTGAATGGGTTCCACTGGCAATGTTGGAGGTCTGACTTATTTGTTGAAATCTTACCTCTCTCTTGGTGCTCACCCTCAAGATCTAGGGTAGGGGAGAATCCAGTCCAGAACCCATACATTATATGTTTATGTGTAGCTGTTATAACACACTATTAATATTATGGCAAAATGCTTGGGCTCAAATATTGGTACTATCTTTTGTTATCTCAGACTAATGTCTCAACATCTTTGCATATCATTTTCTTTCTTCGTAACATGGAGGAAGTACTGGTGCCTGCTTCATATGACTGCTGCAGCATCAAATGGAAAAGAATTTTTAAAAAGAGTGGATGTATGTATGTGTATAACAGATTTACTTTGCTGTACAACAGAAACTAACAAAGCATTGTAAATCAACTTTACTACAATAAAAATTAATTGTATTTTATAATATAATTTAATTTTAAAATTATATTTTAAAAGTTTAAAAAAAGAAATGATGCTTGGAAAGTATTCTTCTGGTGCTTAGCACATAATGGGAACTCAATAAATGTTAATGGCGGTGTTTGTTATTAGGTTCATTGCCGGAGTCCAGCTCCAGCAGCCAGGGATTCAACCTGAAGGGGTGAGCGGTGTCAGCAAGAAACTGAGGCAGCCTCTCAGTTTTCTTGGACTGCTTGTTTATTTCAAGCTTATGATTCTCTTTTATGCTTTTCCAAAAGCATTAGGTCAGAGGTTTGATATTTTCAGTTCCCACTGACCCAGATTTGTTATCTCCATAAATCATTGTTGCCCCTTAAAAGGAGTCTGCCTCAAAAAAATCTGCCTCAGCGATTCTCTTATCTACTTTTTCTCATGTGTCCTTGTGAATACACTGTAACTCATGCTAATGTCTGGGCTGCATACCACATTCCTCAGTTTATTTCTTATCTTTCTAAGTCCTGTTTGCTCCTAGTATCCTAAGCTGACTATTTCTTAGAAAGGGCTTCTAGCTAATAATATCTCTAAAGTCCCTAATTTCTATAAGCTATAGTAGAATATGCTAACATTACAACATTCCTTAAATCTTTAGCTTCTAACTATTTTAATTATTCATAAGACCTAAATTCAGCAAACTCTTTTGCCATAAACACTTTCCTCACAAACAGGCTTCAGATAGCAATCCCTCCCATGGCATCAAGCTGCAGCCTATGTGCTCATCCTGGAACACTCTTTTGTAAAATTCCTTAAACAAATGTCAGTGATTAACTTTATGAATTATTCTCTGAGCACAGCCGCAGAAGGCTCTGTGTCTTCTCATGCTCCTCTCAAGAACAATTATAAGGCCTAACTCCTTCATCCCAGAACCGTGCCTGCAGAATGAAGAGAGGGGTCCGGGGCCGTGCCTCCATTTTGTCAGTAATGCCTAACGCGCCTCCCAACAGTTCATCATCTTTATTATATTTCCCCTCTATTCATCACTTTATTCATAGCAGAGTTAGCCAGAAGCACTTGATGGCGCCTTAAGATCAGGGAACCTGGAATCAGATCCCTTCCATTCTAATGGCTGAATGACTACCTGAGGGGGAATCCAAGTGTGTTTTGGAACCACAGTGACCACATCCCAGGCCTGGGGCGGTGAAGCTGTCCAGCCAAGGGTTTTATTATTTTATTTAAAAGTGTGACTCATCAGACAAGCAACCCTCTCCATCCAGGTGCTGTATTCAGATAGCCCATAACATCTACTTCTTTGGTACCTGAGCCAAGCAAAAGAATCTACAAGGAATTGTTCTGGGCCTGAGGAGAACTCGTAGGTTGACACCTCTGTAGTTTAAGCACAGTGGCCTCAGGAATAGCACTTAAAACTCTCTAGGACTCAGTTTTGAATTGCATAAAATAAGAGAAACTGTGTAGGTTGTTTTTATCAAGACCAAATGAGATGTGTGAGAAATTCACAGAGGAGAGCATGGCACATGTAAGATCCGAATGTGTCTGCTATAATGAAATTATTCTACTAAGGTCTTTGGGGCTTTTAAAATTCGTTGCATTAACATTTCTTCTTTAACAAAGTTATATTCATTTTGGAGAAAAGATTTTATATATAACAAATAAAATGAAGATATAGAGCTGTTTGGAATTCATGGTAACTGAGCAAGATCCCCATAGTCTGGGTGGCTCAGAATAATTATCTGCAGGAAAAAATAGTTAGAGCTAAGGAAATTTATAGCAACCCACTTCAGTACTCTTACCTGGAAAATCCCATGAGAGGAGCCTGGTAGGCTACAGTCCGTGGGGTCACAAAGAGTCGGACACGACTGAGTGACTTCACTTCACTTCACTTCAGTAATAGATAGGAGGGAAAGAAGGGTGAATAACCTCATAAAAACTTGCCAGCCTACTCTGATGAGCTCTGGCAGCTTGCTGCTGCTGCTGCTAAGTCGCTTCAGTCGTGTCTGACTCTGTGCGACCCCGGAGACGGCAGCCCACCAGGCTTCCCCGTCCCTAGGATTCTCCAGGCAAGAGCACTGGAATGGGTTGCTATTTCCTTCTCCAATGCATGAAAGTGAAAAGTGAAAGTGAAGTCACTCAGTTGTGTCCGACTCTAGTGACCCCATGGACTGCAGACCACCAGGCTCCTCCGTCCACGGGATTTTCCAGGCAAAAGTACTGGAGTGGGGTGCCATTGCCTTCTCCGTGTAATTAAACTCACACACAGGTTTACAGTGTCAGCTTAAACCACCTGATTTCCCCCTGCAGTTTGCCTCAATCCTTATTTTCATGATCCTGACCTGGCTCCTACTAGTCTTGCCCTGTAAGGTCAACATGTGGTTTAGTCTTTAAGTTTTTCATGACAACTTCCCTCTAGACTATAGTTTCCTCTAACTGATTCCTGGAAAATCCAAGTAGTTTAATCCATGTCTCGAGACCTCCCTTTTCACAAATTCCAACCACAAGGAGCCTCTATGAGTCTCAAGTACAGGACGGGGCTAAGCTGATCTGGTTCTGTGGGATAATGAATAGATATAATTCATTCCTGTGATCAAGGAAGCTATTGTTTTTGTTCAGTTGCTCAGTCCTGTCTGACTCTTTATGACCCCATGGACTGCAGCACATCAGGCTTCCCTGTGCTTCACCATCTCCTGGAGCTTGTTCAAACTCATGTCCATTAAGTCAGTGATGCCATCCAACCATCTCATCTCCTGTTGTCCCCTTCTCCTCCTTCAATACTCCTCAATACTCCTCTCCTCAATACTCTTTGAAACCCCAGATTTCAAGCACTTTATTGAGTACCTCTCTCTCTCTGGATATCCTCTGTTCTCCCATAACTTATTGTTCCCAATACTGAAATCATTACCTTCTCTGTCACCTCCTTACCACTCTCAACTTATTTTCCTGTTTCTATTCCTTTCTTTTTTATTTTAATTTATTTAGTTTAATTGGAGGATAATTACTTTACAATATTGTGGTGGTTTTTGCCATACATTGACTCAGCCACAGGTTTACATGTGTCCCCCCATCCTGACCCCCTCTCCTACTTCCCTCCCTATCCCATCCCTCTGGGTTGTCCCAGTGCTACAGCTTTGCTGCCCTGCTTCATGCGTCAAACTTGAACTGGTGATCTATTTCACATATGGTAATTTACAAGTTTTAATTTTCTCAAATCATCCAACCCTCACTTTCTCCCACAGAGTCCAAAAGTCTTCTTTACATCTATGTCTCTTTTGCTATCTTGAATATAGGGTTATTGTTACCATCTTTCTAAATTCCATATACATGCATTAATATACTGTATTGGTGTTTTTCTTTCTGACCTATTTTACTCTGGATAATAAGTTCCAGTTTCATCCACCTCATTAGAACTGTCTCAAATGCATTATTTTTTATAGGTGAGTAATATTCCATTGTGTATATGTACCACAGCTTTCTTATCCATTCGTTTGCTGATGGACATCTAGGTTGCTTCCGTGTCCTGACTATTGTAAACAGTGCTGTGATGAACCTTAGGGTACATGTGTCTCTTTCAATTCTGATTTCCTTGGTATGTATGCCCAGCAGTGGGATTGCTGGGTTGTATGGTAGTACTATTTCCAGTTTTTAAAGGAATCTCCATACTGCTCTCCATAGTGGCTGTACTAGTTTGAATTCTCACCAGTGGTATAAGAGGGTTTCCTTTTCTCCACACCCTCTCCAACATTTATTGTTTGTAGACTTTTTGATGGCAGCCATTCTGACTGGTATGAGATGGTCCCTCACTGTGGTTTTGATTTGCATTTCTCTCATAATGAGTGATGTTGAGCATCTTTTCATGTGTTTTTTAGCCATCTGTATGTCTTCTTCAGAGAAATGTGTTTAGTTCTTCAGCCCATTTTTGACTGGGTCGATTCTTTTTCTGGTATTGAGCTGCATGAGCTGCTTGTATATTTTGGAGATTAATTCTTTGTCAGATGTTTTGTTTGCTACTATTGTCTCACATTCTGAAGTCTGCCTTTTCACCTTGCTTATAGCTTCCTCCATTGTGCCAAAGCTTTTAAGTTTAATTAGGTCCAATTTGTGTATTTTTGTTTTTATTTCCATTACACTGGAAGGTGGGTCATGAGGGTCTTGCTGTGATTTATGTCAGAGAGTGTTCTGCCTATGTTTTCCTCTAGGAGTTTTTTAGTTTCTGGTCTTACATTTTGATCTTTAATCCATTTTGAGTTTATTTTTGTGTGTGGTGTTAGAAAGTGTTCTAGTTTAATTTTTTTTTAAAGTGGTTGAACAGTTTTCCCAGCACCAGTTGTTAAAGAGATTGTCTTTTCTCCATTGTATATTTTTGCCTCCTTTGTCAAAGATAAGGTGTCCATAGGTGCGTGGACACCTTATGGGCTATTTTGTTCCATTGATCTATATTTCTTTGTGCCACTACCATACTGTCTTGATGACTGTAACTTTGTAATGTAGTCTGAAGTCAGGCAGGTTGATTCCTCCAGACCCATTCTTCTTTCTCAATATTGCTTTGGCTATTTGAGGTTTTTGGGTGTGTGTTTCAATGCAAATTGTGAAATTATTTGCTCTAGTTCTGTGACAAAGCAGAATAGAGATTGCATTGAATCTATAGATTGCTTTGGGTAGTATACTCATTTTCACTATATTGATTATTCTGAATCATGAGCATGGCATATTTCTCCATCTATTTGTGTCACCTTTGATTTCTTTCATTAGTGTTTAACAGTTTTCTCTATATAGGTCTTTTTTTTTCTTTAGGTAAATTTATTCCTAAGTATTTTATTCTCTTCATTGCAATGGTGAATTGGATTGTTTCCTTAAATTCTCTTTCTGTTTTCTCACTGTTAGTGTATAGGAATGCAAGGGATTTCTGTGTGTTAATTTTATATCCTGAAACTTTCCTGTATTTATTGATTGGCTGTAGTAAATTTCTGGTGGTGTCTTTAGGGTTTTCTATGTAGAAGATCTGCAAACTGTGAGAGTTTTACTTTTTCTTTTCCAATCTGGATCCCTTTTATTTCTTTTTCTTCTCTGACTGCTGTGGCTAAAACTTCCAAAACTATGTTGAATAGTAGTGGTGAGAGTGGGCACCACTTGTCTTGTTTTTTATTTTAGAAGAAATGCTTTTTAATTTTCTCCATTTAGGATGTTTGCTGTGGGTTTGTTGCAGATGGCTTTTATTATGTTGAGGTATGTTCCTTCTATGCCTGCTTTATGGAGGGTCTTTATCATAAATGGGTGTTAAATTTTGTCAAGGCTTTCTCTGCATCTATTGAGATAATCATATGGTTTTTATCTTTCAATTTGTTAATTTGGTGTATCACACTGATTGATTTGCAAATATTGAAGAATCCTTGCATTCCTGGGAAAAAGCCCACTTTGTCATAATGTATGATCTTTTTAATATGTTGTTGGATTCTGTTTGCTAGAATTTTGTTGTGGGTTTTTATATCTATGTTCATCAGTGATATTGGCCTGTAGTTTTCTTTTTTGTGTGGCATCTTTGTCTGGTTTTGGTATTAGGTTGATGATGGCCTCGTAGAATGAGTTTGGGAGTGTACCTTCCTCTGCAATTTTCTGGAAGTGTTTGAGTAGGATAGGCCTTAGCTCTTCTCTAAATTTTTGGTAGAATTCACCTGTGAATCTGTCTGGTCCTGGGTTTTTGTTTGTGGAAGATTTTTTATTACAGTTTCAATATCTGTGCTTGTGATGGGTCTGTTAAAATTTTCTATTTCTTCCTCATTCAGCTTTGGAAGGTTAATCTTTTTTAAGAATTTGTCCATTTCTCCCAAGTTGTCCATTTTTATTGGCCTATAATTAATGGGCTCTTATGATCCTTCACATTTCTGTGTTGTCTGTTGTGATTTCTCCATTTTCACTTCTAATTTTGTTGATTTGATTCTTCTCCCTTTTATTCTTGATGAGTCTGGCTAATGGTTTGTCTATTTTATTTATCTCCTCAAGAACCAGCTTTCAGTTTTGCTGATTTTTGCTATAGTGTCCTTCATCCCTTTTTCAAATCTGTTCTGGTTTTTATGATTTCTTTCCTTCTACTAGCTTTGAGGTTCTTCTTTTCTTATGTTTCTAGTTGCTTTAGGTGTAAAGTTAGGTTATTTATTTGATGTTTCTCTTATTTCTTGAGGTAAGTTTGTATTGCTATGAACCGTCCTCTTAGCACTGCTTTTACTAAATCCCATAGGGTTTTTGTTGTCGTGTTTTCATTTTTATTTGTTTCTATGCATATTTTGATTTCCTTTTTGATATCATTCATGATCTGTTGGTTATTCAGAAGCATGTTGTTTAGCCTCCATGTGCTTTTATTTTTAATAGTTTTTTTTTCCTTTTCTGTAGCTGACAGTTAGTCTTATTGTATTGTGATCAGAAAAGATGATTGAAATGATTTCAATTTATTTGAATTTACCAAGGCTATCTTTATGGCCCAGGATGTGAAATATATTGCAGAATGTTCCTTGTGTACTTGAGAAAAAGGTGAAAATCATTATTTTGGGGTGAAATACCCTATAGATATCAATTAGGTCTAACTGGACCATTGTATCAGTTAAAGCTTGTGTTTCCTTGCTAATTTTCTGCTTGGTTGATCTATCTATAGGTGTGAGTGGGGTACTAAAGTCCCCTACTATTATTGTGTTACTGTTAATTTCCCCTTTCATACTTGCTAGCATTTGCCTTATGTATTGAGGTGCTCTTATGTTGGGTGCATATATATTTATAATTGTTATCTCTTCTCCTTGAATTGATCCTTTGATCATTATTTAATGTCCTTAGTTTTTCTCTTTTCATGGTCTTTATTTCAAAGTCTGTTTTATCTGATATGAATATTGCTACTCCTGCTTTCTTTGGCCTCCATTTGCATGAAATATCTTTTTTCCAGATCTTCATTGCTTCACTTTCAGTCTGTATGTTTCCCTTGGTTTGAGGCAGGTCTCTTGTAGACCACATATACAGGGGTTTGTTTTTGTATCCATTTGGCCAGTCTTTGTCTTTTGGTTGGGGCATTTAACCAATATACATTTGATGTAATATTGATAAGTATGATCCCATTGCCATTTACTTTGTTGGTTTGGGTTCAATTTTATAGACCTTTTCTGTTCTTCCAGTCTAGAGAAGATTCTTTAGCAATTGTTGAAGAACTGGTTTGGTGGTGCTGAATTTTCTCAGCTTTTGCTTGTCTGTAAAGCTTTTGATTTCTCTTTCATATCTGAATGAGAACCTTGCTGGATAGACTAATCTTGGTTGTAGGTTTTTCTCTTCCATCCCTTTCAGTATGTCCTTCCATTTGTTTCTGGCCTGAAAAATTTCTATTGAAAGATTAGCTGTTATCCTTATAGGGATTCCCTTGTGTGTTATTTGTTGCTTTTCCCTTACTGCTTTTATTTTTTTTCTCCATTCCTTACTGCTTTTAATATTTGCTCTTCATTAGTTTGATTAATATGTGTCTTGGGGTGTTTTGCCTTGGGTTTATCCTGTTTGGGACTCTCTGGGTTTCTTGGACTTGGGTGGCTATTTCTTTCCCCATTTAAAGGAAGTTTTCAACTATTATCTCCTCAAGTATTTTCTCATGGCCTGACTTTTTGCCTTTTTCTTCTGTGACACCTATGATTTGAAAGTTGGGGCATTTAACATTGTCACAGAGGTCTCTGAGGTTGTCCTCATTTCTTTTAATTCTTTTTTCCTCTCTGCTTCATTTATTTCCACCATTCTATCTTCCACATTACTTATCCTCTCTTCTGCTTCACTTATTCCCTCAGTTCCCTCCAGTGTGCTTTGATCTCCATTATTGCATTATTCATTATTGATTGACTCTTTTTTTATTTCTTCTATGGCCTTGTTAAACATTTCTTGCACCTTCTCAATCCTGTCTCTAGTCTATTTATCTGTAACTCCATTTTATTTTCAAGATTTTCTATCATCTTTACTATCATTTTTCTGAATTCTTTTTCAGGTAGACTCCATATCTCCTCCTCTTTTGTTTGCTTTGGTGGGTATTTATCATGTTCCTTTACCTGCTGAATATTTCTCCGCCTTTTAATTTTTCTTAGATTGCTGTGTTTGGGGTGCCCTTTCTGTAGGCTGGAAGTTCGTGGCTCTTCTTTACTGTGGAGTCTGCTCCCTGTGGGTGGGGTTGAACTATTGGCTTGTCAAGGTTTCCTAGTTGAGGGAGCTTGCATCTGTGTTCTGGAGGGTGGTACTGGATCTCTTCTCTCTGGGGTGCAATGAAGTGTCCAGTAGTGAGTTTTGGGGTTTGGCATGGTTTTTGACAGCCTGCATTTTAATGCTAAGGGTTGTGTTCCAGTTTTGCTGGAGAATTAGAATGATATGTCTTGCACTGGAATTTGTTGGCTCTTGGATGCAGCTTGGTTTCAGTGTAGGTATGGAGACTTTTGGGTGAGCTCTTGTCTATTAATGTTGCCTGGAATCAAGAGTTCTCTGATGTTCTCAAGTTTTGGAGTTAAGCCTCTGAATATCGGTCCTTCTCTTACAGTAATGTCAAGACATACAGTACATACATACAGTACAGATAATAAAACATCTAGGTTAATGGTGAAACAATTCTTCATGGCAAGGGACACCAAAAGAGATTCACAGAGTTACAAAGAGAAGAGAAGAGGGAGGAGGGAGATAGAGGTGACCAGGAGGAGAAGAGGGGGAGTCAAAAGGGGATAGAGCAATCTAGACAGTAATCAATTCCCTGAGTGTTCTCCACAGCCTGGAACACCCAGAGAGATTCACAGAGTTAAGAGGAGAAGAGAAGGGGGAAGAAGGGGATAGTGGTGACCTAGAGGACAAAAGGGAGAGTCAAAAGGGGACAGAGCAATCAAGCCATGAATCAAATCCCTAAGTAAAATTGGATACTGAAGATTAGATTCTTAAAGGTACAAAATTGATAACAAATACCAAAATTCAAAGATCAAAAATCTAGAATAGATCCTGGTTATGTTGCCCTCTGAGATTCCAAAACTCCCCACAGACCCACCTGTGATAGGATTTCCTACTGTGTGGAAGGTTCTCCTTCAAGACTCCTTCCCTAGGATGGGTGTCCATCCCTAAATCTTTTGTCTCTGTTTTTATCTTTTATATTTTTGTCCTACCTCCTTTTGAAGAGAATGGGCTACCCTTTTTAAACTATGAACTTTAAAAAGTCATCCTCTGTTCTTTTATCTTAAACTCAAATGATTCAAGTCCTCTATACTCAGGAGTATATATCTGTATCTGTCTATGCCTATAATTTGTTAGAATATTTAATGAATTAACTATATATAGTATGAAATATTTAAATATGCTCCCATCATATTTCAGTTACACACTTAAATCACCATAAGTTAGGACCTATGCTATGCTAAGTTGCTTTAGTCATGTCCGACTCTGTGTGACCCCATAGATGGCAGCCCACCAGGCTCCGTCGTCCCTGGGATTCTCCAGGCAAGAATACTGGAGTGGGTTGCCATTTCCTTCTCCAGTGCATGAGAAGAGAAAAGTGAAAGTGAAGTCACTCAGTCGTGTCCGACTCTTAGCAACCCCATGGACTGCAGCCTACCAGGCTCCTCCGTCCATGGGATTTTCCAGGCAAGAGTACTGGAGTGGGGTGCCATTGCCTTCTCCAAAGTTAGGACCTAGGATCTCTCTATGACCTAGTATGGTTTTTCCAGTAGTCATGTGTGGATGTGAGAGTTGGACTGTAAAGAAAGCTGAGCACCAAAGAATTGATGCATTTAAACAGTGGTGTTGAAGAAGACTCCTGAGAGCCCCTTGGATGGCAAGGAGATCAAACCAGTCAATCCTAAAGGAAATCAGTCCTGAATATCCATTGGAAGGACTGATACTGAAGCTGAAACTCCAATACTTTGGCCACTTGATGCAAAAAGCCAACTCATTGGCAAAAACCCTGATGCTGGGAAAGATTGAAGGCATGAGGAGAAGGGGATGGTAGACGATGAGATGGTTGGATGGCATTTTCAACTTGATAGACATGAGTTTGAGCAAGCTCCAGGAGTTGGTGATGGATAGGGAAGCCTGGCATACTGTAGTCCATAGGGTCACAAAGAGTCAGACATGACTGAGTGACTGAACTGAACTGAGGACCTCTCGCTTAAATTTTCCCAACATCCTGCTAATTCAGTGATGGCAAATGCTTAACTTATACTGTCTACTTCCTTCTCTTCTTTCCTTTCTTATACAAATGACAAGCTTACTTTTTCATTACTATAGACTTTCCTGTTGAGTCCAGATGCTGTCTTGAAGTCCTTCTCAAAGTAGCACTCCACAGAGACACTGCTAGACTTGATAAACAAGTGCAACTCCATTTGTAATCTCCTCTCTGTCCTTCTTCACCAGATGGTATGTAAATACACCACTAAGAGTCATCTAATTATGTCACATCCAAGTTTCAAAATTTATGAGGATCTTTTCTTGCTTTCAAAAGAAGTTAATACCTCACTGGTTGAGTTTATAAAGCCTTTTACAATTCAGTTCTAACAGAAAAGGTTCAGATTTATCTGTCATTACTGACAAGTTCTCTAATTATTCATAGCAACACATCCCATTTCTGCAGTCTGTTATTTTCTTTTGTTTGTGACATCACTTCCTCCTAAAATTCCCTTCTCCATTCACCACAAGCTTGTTGAACTCCTACAAACTTCATCCTTTCTAAACTTCTCTGTGTGGAATTATTTGACCCTTCCTCTGGATCTCCAGAACACTTTTATTTAAACTTTAGTTGAGAATACAGAGCTTTTCATTGTTATGTCTTTTATTATTTGCACATATGGCTAGAAGATCATTCCAAATAATAATTGTGTCTTCATTAAAGGTTAAAATGTCTAGTGATTACTCAATTAATATATCTTAAAAGAATACAGTTAGTGAGCAAACCTCTTTTTCCTTTGTGAAAAGTGACAGCAATGTTTGCTTATTTCTCTTTACTCCACAAATACATTTTAAATACCTGGTATGTGTTATTCATGAACAATGTCCATGACAGAAATCAGAAATTTCAGCCAAAGCTTCACATTGTATCTAAAGCATCAGAGATGAAGAGAACCACTTTAGATTTGCACAATCTTTTTAATTTTTTGTGCTCCCTTCTATGGGTGAAGGAACTATTAATATAAAGGTAATATTTAAAATTCAGAGAGTATGTCACAATTCCTGGCTCACTTTAATAAATATTGGTATTATATAAACTACTCAGGAGAGTCAGTTGATGGTTCTCTGAGCAACACACAAGCAGTCCCCACTCCCTTATATGCAAAGACATAAATCATGTATGAATAGAGCTCCACATGCTCAGTGAATAAGTCCTTTGGATTCCAAGATGACTGATACTTAAGCATTTTTCTCATTTGAGTGCAGACCTAAATTTAAGCAGGCAGTCAGACTACATGAAGTTACAATGCCTTTTTGTTCACGGTAAGGTGAGAGATGCATTTCCAAGGGTAAACACTGTGTGTTTCCAAGTAAACACCATTACGTGTGACTGCACATCTGTGCCTTTAATAAAACTGAAGGCAAGGGGACAGCTTTTAAAAGCGTCTCATGTCATGATCACTCAATTTTAAGTTTCAGTTGCTGGAAAGTGGACTGTTAGTGTGGGTGTGTATGGGAAATTGTGCAGAATTATTTTTCTTTGACTACAGTTGAATTAAGCCTTTGGTTTCATCTGGAAAGTGTGCATAGCACAATAGGAGTCTGTGTGTGGTGAGGAGTCATTGAGATTAAAAAAACAATGGGCAGCAAACAGGAGTTATACTGGTGAGATTACTTATGAGAGTGTTTAACCTCTGAGGACTTCACCCCTGAAGAGAAAGAAGGAGGATAAAGAAAGACTGACAAATAACTTGTGATCACTTGCCAGGAGCTGGAATTTGTCATTTGAACTCACACAAATGGACAAAATGCTGAAACTTCTTGGGAGAAATAAAGGATTGTGACTTATGCTTCTCAGTACCTTTATTTATGTGACTTTCCCCAGCTTGAATATCTTTTTTGCCTTTCCATTCCAACTTTTCACATTCTCTGAATTTCTGTCAGTTTTGTTCAAAATTTAAAAGGTATGTAACACATGACACAAGAAATTCTATTTTTAGGAACTGATGGAGAAAAAAATCTTTAATGAAATTTAGGAGATGTGTATACAAGAGTATTATTGCAGAAATATTTTTAGAGGAGAAACAAAAAGTCATCTAAGTAGCAGCTTGATTAAGAAAATTATGGAAAATACCTGCCCAAAAAATTGAAATGCAGTAGTTAAAAGCACAGTTGGTAAGTATAAATATGTCAGATAGAAGTTTGTCTAAGTGGCACTAAAGTAAAAAAAAAAAAAAAATCTGCAGAACAGTAGTCATAGTGTGATTTCTTTTAAAACAAATAAAACCAACATGTCATGTTTATATACACAGATATGGTTTGTGATTGTTATTTCTTAGGAATGTAGTTAAACCAAAAGTGAGGTGAACCTTGACTTTTGTATTAAATATGTCTGTATTCGTTGAATTTATTATAACACATAGGGGTTCTTTGATCATGTTTTCATAATTGAAAATAATTCTTTAAGAAAAAAGCTTATTTATCTTTTGGGTTCAAGTTCAAATGTCATCTCATTTAGAAGTGAATTTTCCCATTTATAAAATGCAGTAGATTTTGTGACATTTGCTTCATGTATATTGCTGCAACATTATATAGGAGACACTTACTTTGCTATTGAAGACTAGAGTACAACTCCTTGCTTGGCCACTTTCTACCTGTACAGTTATCTTGGTAAGTGACACATCTTCTAAGCCTAAAATTTCCTTTGTGAAAATAGGAGAAACAATGCTAACTACACAGATTACTTGGGAAGTGTAAACAGTAGGCATGAATATACTGTTTATTTGTGTGCTTATCTTTTGTATCCTATAACATTTCAGCTCCTATGAGAGCAGGGTCTCCTAGATTTATTAATTCATTCAGTAGATACAGCAGCAATGTACTCCTGTCAGGCACTTTAGTGAGCTTTAGTGATAAAACAATAAATGGGAAAGATGGTAGATTCTTCCATGAAATTTATAGGTAAGTGAAGAGAACATACATATAATCAAATAATTGCCAAAGAGAGTATCAAGTGTTATAATAGGAAAATCAGGAGACTTTTGTAGGAGTTGATATTTTTATATGAGACAAAGAGTATGACTCTGCTTTAGCAGACAAAGAAGGTAGAGAGGATTTAAAGAATGTGTGAAGTAGAGGAAAGGAACTGAATGACAGTGTAGAGTATTGAGAATAATTGGTATGTTCGGCATGGCTGGAATTGAAAGGTGAGGAGAGAGGGATGAAATACGAGATTTTAAACCTTAATGACATGTTTCCTCATTCTTACTGAATGTTGCTGACTCTCCCCAATAGTAAGTGAGAACACACAGTATCTTTGACTAAAATTTAAGTGTTTTCCAAGCAACTGGACACAGCAACAGTTGGAGGATTAAAGGGTCTGAGGCTCAGAAAGTCAACATCATTGTAATACTTCTTGGAGACCAGCAGCCTCCAAGATACGTGAATCCACTCAACCTTCTTCAGAGTTAGGACACAAGACAGAAGGAGTGTTCTAATGCAGGTAACCTGGGAGATGGAGGTTAAGGAGACGATGAGAAGAAATTTATTTCTTTGGAGTGGGGGATATGTCAGGAGTTGTAAATACATCAACTCAGTCATATCCTTGATGAAATTACAGGCAAAGAGTCAGAGAAAGGGGCTGTATGCACATCCAAATCCCGGTTGCTTAAATATCAAGAAGCTTCTGACCATACAGAAAGCTCTGGCATTAAGATTAATACTTGAAATTAAGAAAATGTCTACTGCATTTGAGTAACGTAATATGAAGCTCCAATATTTTGGCTACCTGATGTGAAGAGCTGACTCATTGGAAAAGACCCTGATGATGGGAAAGATTGAAGGTGAGAGGGGAAGGGACAACACAGGATGAGATAGTTGAATGGCATCACTGACTCAATGGACATGAGTTTGAGCAAACTCTGGGAGAAGGTGAAGGACAGGAAAGTCTGGCATGCTGCAGTCCGTGGGGTTACAAAGAGTCGGGCATAACTTAGCGACTAAACAACAATACAAAGTCCAAGAATCATAGCATTTCGGTGCTCAAATATGCTTTTTAAGATGTCTGGATATCTCTCTCATTTCTTAGAGGATGAAAATTGATGCCCAAAGACAATGGACTCTAGTCATTTTCCCTCACAAACATTCATCTCTAACAAATTCCTACTGGCTGTTCCCAATCCTATAGCTTGGATCCTGAAAAATAAAAGAGTGCTTTCCTCTGGCTACATGGTGCTGACCATCTAGTATTAAGTGATGTAAGGTATTTCAAGATATGACACAATACATTTGAAACATTATGAGTAAAAGCTGGAGGAAGGGACTCAGGAAGCTTTCACTAGAGGATGTGACATTGAGCTCAGTCTGAAGAAGTGCAAGTCTTTTGTAGTCTCAGAAAGTAAAGCTAACACTGTAGACAGAGGAATCAAAACACAAGCAATAATATAAACATGAACTAAGACAGCCATTGGCAGTAAGCTTTTACAAAGTAGCAGCAGTTTCAGACCACCTGCTTTGGGTATGAATGGCATTTCTTTAATATCAATCCCATACCTGAACAAAAATAAACTTGAAGGTGACAGATGAATTCACTTCTTCTGACATATTATTTGCTAGACAAAAACATCTAATAATACATTACAGATGTGAGTTTCTAAGAATTTTCTTCTTCAAAAGTTAAAGAAAGAAAGAAAACACGAATGGGCATTAATTGCTTAATTCAGATTTGTAAGGAAGAATACAATGGTTATGTCCAAGGTGGCTAAGCAGAGAAAGTAGTGGAAGAGGGGCAGATGTATTTTAAATATTCTAATTCACAACAATTTAGGGTGTGAAAATTATCCCATTTAAGGGATGAGAAAAATCAAGGCTTAGAGACATAAAGCAATGTTGTCAGTGTGCACAGAGCCAAGAGGTGCTGAGTTCTGTGTTTCAGTCATCTTCACTGTGAGTGTTCTTTCTATTGATATTATGTGACTGCTTTTCCCAGGAACCCTGGGATAGCAAGGCAGTGATACCTGGACATTCATAAAAATCAAGAAAAGTTATCTAAAGAGCTTTAAAAAGGGATTTGTACAATCCCATGGTTGAGGGTTATAAAAGAAATAAAGCTTGTGAAAGATAGGCAAAGTTTTTTTCCCCAAAATTTTACCATGAAAAATTTCCAATATATAGAAAAGTAGAAAGAAATGTACAGTGAAACAGAATGTATATCTATCCACCATCTAGATTCTACAGTTAACATTTTGTTATTTTTCCTTTATAAAGATGGTTATACTTTTAAAAAATAAAATTCTGACGATATAAAAACCAGAAATTATAGGGATAATATCAAGTCTACCAAAATTATAAAGCTGTGAGTACCACACCATAAGTTCCACGAAGTCAAGACCATGTTTGTTTGTTTATCTCTGTGTACTGAGTGATCAGCGTGACTCTGGGCACAGAGTTAGCCTTTGATAAACCTTTGTTCAATGAATGGATGACATAATCCAAGTGAGCAAAAGTGGGATTCAGATGAAGAAGCTAAGATAGTATGCTCTCGGGAAAGGTTAATAAGAGAGGAAAACATGTCCCATAGATGGAAGGTAAACCATTCACTAGGGATCAGTTCATCAAAGGATATAGTCAGCAGAGTAAACATAAGAAAAAACTTAAGCTAGCACTTTTGCATAGCCTAGTACATTTCAAGAGAGTGTGAAGAGGTTAAACTAACATGATGAAACTCAGCAGAAATTAGTGTGAAGTCTTTCATGTTAGTTAGTGATCAATTACACAGGTAGAGGAAAGGAGCTGTCACTTGGTAGAGTTTATATATTTAAAACATGGAAGAAGAGTGGGAAGGAAATTGATTATTATGAGCCAGTTGAATGAATATGAAGTTTAAAAAGATAAACCAGACTTAGCAGTAATAGGGAAGATATATATGTTACAAGAAGGAATAGTCTCACTGTATTCTGAGTATGCCTCTCACATTGGGATCTATATAGTGCTACTAAATGAATTTTATATGTCTACTGGAAGAGAGGAGGGAGGTGATTCAGATCAGATCAGATGAGATCAGTCGCGTCCGACTCTTTGCGAAACCATGAATCGCAGCACACCAGGCCTCCCTGTCCATCACCAACTCCCAGAGTTCACTCAGACTCATGTCCATCGAGTCAGTGATGCCATCCAGCCATCTCATCCTCTGTCGTCCCCTTCTCCTCCTGCCCCCAATCCCTCCCAGCATCAGAGTCTTTTCCAATGAGTCAACTCTTCACATGAGGTGGCCAAAGTACTGGAGTTTCAGCTTGAGCATCATTCCTTCCAAAGAAATCCCAGGGCTGATCTCCTTCAGAATGGACTGGTTGGATCTCCTTGCAGTCCAAGGGACTCTCAAGAGTCTTCTCCAACACCACAATTCAAAAGCATCAATTCTTCGGCGCTCAGCCTTCTTCACAGTCCAACTCTTACATCCATACATGACCACAGGAAAAACCATAGCCTTGACTAGATGGACCTTTGTTGGCAAAGTAATGTCTCTGCTTTTCAATATGCTATCTAGGTTGGTCATAACTTTCCTTCCAAGGAGTAAGTGTCTTTTAATTTCATGGCTGCAGTCACCATTTGCAGTGATTTTGGAGCTCAGAAAAATAAAGTCTGACACTGTTTCCACTGTTTGCCATCTATTTCCCTTGATGAGGTGGGACCGGATGCCATGATCTTCGTTTTCTGAATGTTGAGCTTTAAGCCAACTGTTTCACTCTCCACTTTCGCCTTCATCAAGAGGCTTTTGAGTTCCTCTTCACTTTCTGCCATAAGGCTGGTGTCATCTGCATATCTGAGGTTATTGATACTTCTCCTGGCAATCTTGATTCCAGCTTGTGTTTCTTCCAGTCCAGTGTTTCTCATGATGTACTCTGCATATAAGTTAAATAAACAGGGTGACAATATACAGGCTTGATGTACTCTTTTTCCTATTTGGAACCAGTCTGTTGTTTCATGTCCAGTTCTAACTGTTGCTTCCTGACCTGCATACAAATTTCTCAAGAGGCAGATCAGGTGGTCTGATATTCCCATCTCTTGAAGAATTTCCCACAGTTTATTGTGATCCACACAGTCAAAGGCATTGGCATAGTCAATATAGCAGAAATAGATGTTTTTCTTGAACTCTCTTGCTTTTTCCATGATCCAGCAGATGTTGGCAATTTGATCTCTGGTTCCTCTGCCTTTTTTAAAACCAGCTTGAACATCAGGAATTTCATGGTTCACATATTGCTGAAGCCTGGCTTGTAGAATTTTGAGCATTACTTTACTAGCGTGTGAGATGAGTGCAGTTGTGCAGTAGTTTGCGCATTCTTTGGCATTGCCTTTCTTTGGGATTGGAATGAAAACTGACCTTTTCCAGTCCTGTGGCCACTGCTGAGTTTTCCAAATTTGTTGGCATATTGAGTGCAGCACTTTCACAGCATAATCTTCCAGGATTTGAAACAGCTCAACTGGAATTCCATCACCTCCACTAGCTTTGTTCATAGTGATGCTTTCTAAGGACCACTTGACATCACATTCCAGGATGTCTGGCTCTAGGTCAGTGATGACACCATCATGATTGTCTGGGTCGTGAAGATCTTTTTTGTACAGTTCTTCTGTGTATTCTTGCCATCTCTTCTTAATATCTTCTGCTTCTGTTAGGTCCATACCATTTCTGTCCTTTATCGAGCCCATCTTTGCATGAAATGTTCCTTTGGTATCTCTGATTTTCTTGAAGAGATCTCTAGTCTTTCCCATTCTGTTGTTTTCCTGTATTTCTTTGCATTGATCACTGAAGAAGGCTTTCTTATCTCTTCTTGCTATTCTTTGGAACTCTCATTCAGATGTTCATATCTTTCCTTTTCTCCTTGGCTTTTCACTTATCTTCTGTTCACAGCTATTTGTAAGGCGTCCCCAGACAGCCATTTTGCTTTTTTGCATTTCTTTTCCATGGGGATGATCTTGATCCCTGTCTCCTGTACAATGTCACGAACCTCATTCCATAGCTCATCAGGCACTCTATCTATCAGATCTAGGTCCTTAAACCTATTTCTCACTTCCACTGTATAATCATAAGGGATTTGATTTAGGTCATACCTGAATGGTCTAGTGGTTTTCCCTACTTTCTCCAATTTAAGTCTGAATTTGGCAATAAGGAATTCATGGTCTGAGCCACAGTCAGCTCCTGTTCTTGTTTTTGCTGACTGTATAGAGCTTCTCCATCTTTGGCTGCAAAGAATATAATCAATCTGATTTCGGTATTGACCATCTGGTGATGTCCATGTATAGAGTCTTCTCTTGTGGTGTTGGAAGAGGGTGTTTGCTATGACCAGTGCATTTTCTTGGCAAAACTCTATTAGTCTTTGCCCTGCTTCATTCCATATTCCAAGGCCAAATTTGCCTGTTACTCCAGGTGTTTCTTGACTTCCCACTTTTGCATTCCAGTCCCCTATAATGAAAAGGACATCTTTTTTGGGTGTTAGTTCTAAAAGGTCTTGTAGGTCTTCATAGAACCATTCAACTTCAGCTTCTTCAGTGTTACTGGTTGGGGCATAGACTTGGATTACTGTGATATTGAATGGTTTGCCTTGGAAACGAACAGAGATCATTCTGTCGTTTTTGAGATTGCATCCAAGTACTGCATTTTGGACTCTTTTGTTGACCATGATGGCCACTCCATTTCTTCTGAGGGATTCCTGCCCGCAGTAGTAGATATAATGGTCATCTGAGTTAAATTCACCCACTGCAGTCCATTTCAGTTTGCTGATTCCTAGAATGTCGACATTCACTTTTGCCATCTCTTGTTTGACCACTTCCAATTTGCCTTGATTCATGAACCTGACATTCCAGGTTCCTATGCAATATTGCTCTTTACAGCATCAGACCTTGCTTCTATCACCAGTCACATCCACAGCTGGGTATTATTTTTGCTTTGGCTCCATCCCCTCATTCTTTCTGAAGTTATTTCTCCACTGATCTCCAGTAGCATATTGGGCACCTATATTCTTACCTTGAGAACCCCATGAACAGGGAGGTAATTAAAAGTCAGAAAATCATTGGCAATTAGAATTGTTAAAGGAACATGATATTTTTAGACTAAGGGGGCAAGAATAAGGGAGATCATGAAAATTATCTTCAAATATTTGAAGGACTGAAAGAAAGGCCTTTCAGAATGGCAGCTAAGCTGACTATATATACATATGTATACATAATAATATAGTCTTATTTTATATTTGTAAAATATATACACATAAATGCATACATAAGAATTAAAACATAAAGATTTTCACACGAGAGTTGCTATACCTTGTGGGCCAGAAACAGACAGCAAATGGATGAGATAGACTTGAGAGAGAGCTAGAAGTCAGGACTCCTGTGGAAGAACCCAGCTGTAAAGATGGGAAGAACAATACAGATGATCCATGTTCAGAGTTTATCTATCTCTGGTGTCTCTCATGAGAGTAAACACCAATACAGTATACTAACACATATATATGGAATTTAGAAAGATGGTAACAACAACCCTGTATGTGAGACAGCAAAAGAGACACAGATGTATAGAACAGCCTTTGGACTCTGTGGGGGGAGGGGATGATTTGGGAGAATGGCATTAAAACATGTATAATATCATGTAAGAAACGAATCGGCAGTCCAAATGCAGGATACAGGAAGCTTGGGGCTGGTGTACTGGGATGACCCAGAGGGATGGTATGGGGAGGGAGGTGGGAGGGGGGTTCAGGATGGGGAACACGTGTACACCCATGGCGGATGCATGTTGATGTATGGCAAAACCAATACAATATTGTAAAGTAAAAATAATAATAATAATAATAATAAAATTAAAAAAAAAAAGAAAAGTGGCCAGGGTAATTAATCACTATTGACCGCACACACACATGTACACCAGGGGTAGAAGCAACTTCTTCGAGATGAGAAGAGTGACTATGGGCACTTCAGGCAGACACACAAGCAAGTTCTAGGTTAGGTGATGTAGGAGATGATCCCTGGAGACCTGGCTAATGGTGCTGTGGGCCTGCCCCTCCCAGTGGAAACCTGGGGACAGTGAGCCTCAGCAGTAGTTCCCACACCTCCTTTAAAGAAGCAAAAAGTTGACTTGCAGTCTCAATTGCAAAAATGAACATCAAATGAGGAAACACCAAATGTCTAAGATAAGTCTATAGTTTAAAAATGGATAATAAATTCAATAAGCAAAACTTACACCCAAAGAAATAAAGTTAATGGAACAATTAAAACTATGGTTGTGGAGAAAGAAATGGCAACCTACTCCAGTATTCTTGCCTGAGAAATTCCATGGTCAGAGGAGCCTGGCGGGCTACACTCCACAGAGTTGCAAAAGAGTCGGATATGACTAGCAACTAAACAACAACAAAAGAACTACGCTTGTGGAAATGGAATAGATATGTTATTATTATTTCTGAGAACAAAATGCTAAGGCCAATTGAGGAAAGTAGCAGGCAGTTAGACTTCATCACAAAGCAAGGTAAGAACTTTTCAAATAATTATGATCATCCTATGCTGGACTTCAATCAAGCCTGTACATATAAGCTCTGGCCTTGACAAAATATTGGCATTTTAATTAAAAACTCAGTTAAAGTCATAGAGACAACAATTTAATAACAATAACAAGAAAAATAATTAGCCAAGAGACTAAATTAATTGACCCAGATACCAGGGAAAAGGGATAGATAACCTATGATCAATGAATCTGGTATAAAGTGGCCCTACAGTATCTATTTCTTTAAATAAATCTAACCACCATCAGTGCAAATATATAATCTTTATTTTTACCAGAAAATTGACAGACATGGTATTCATTGAATTTTCATTCAAGTGAAAGTGGAGAGTGAAAAAGTTGGCTTAAAGCTCAACATTCAGAAAACGAAGATCATGGCATCTGGTCCCATCACTTCATGGGAAATAGATGGGGAAACAGTGGAAACAGTGTCAGACTTTATTTTTGGGGGCTCCAAAATCACTGCGGATGGTGACTGCAGCCATGAAATGAAAAGACGCTTACTCCTTGGAAGGAAAGTTATGACCAACCTAGATAGCATATTCAAAAGCAGACACATTACTTTGCCAACAAAGGTCCATCTAGTCAAGGTTATGGTTTTTCCTGTGGTCATGAATGGATGTAAGAGTTGGACTGTGAAGAAGGCTGAGTGCCAAAGAAGTGATGCTTTTGAACTGTGGTGTTGGAGAAGATTCTTGAGAGTCCCTTGGACTGCAAAGAGATCCAACCAGTCCATTCTGAAGGAGATCAGCCCTGGGATTTCTTTGGAAGGAATGATGCTAAAGCTGAAACTCCAGTACTTTGGCCACCTCATGCAAAGAGTTGACTCATTGGAAAAGACTCTGATGCTGGGAGGGATTGGGGGCAGGAGGAGAAGGGGACGATAGAGGATGAGATGGCTGGATGGCATCACTGACTCGATGGACGTGAGTCTGAGTGAACTCTGGGGGTTGGTGATGGACAGGGAGGCCTGGCGTGCTGCGATTCATGGTGTCGCAAAGAGTTGGACACGACTGAGCGACTGAACTGAACTGAACTGAAGGAATCCAGCTAATAAATAAATACATAAGTGTAAGTGGTGATAATCTCCAGAATGAAAATAAAGATGGGTAAGGGGCTAGAGGATAATGTGTGATCAGTTTTGTGGGTTTGGTTGGTTTTGGATGTGTTAGGAGACATTTGAGAAGAGACCTGAGTGAAGTGAGGTGGAGGATTAGCCACCTACACTCTGTACCAAATGTATCAACATTTCTTATCTCAGAGTTTCAGTGTGTCTGGGGCCTGAGTGAGGCTGAGCTGGTCCTGGTATCTGGCTCTGCAACTCTCGTGAGGCTGCTGCTGCTGCTAAGTCACTTCAGTTGTGTCCGACTCTGTGTGACCCCATAGACGGCAGCCCACTAGGCTCCTCTGTCCCTGGGATTCTCCAGGCACGAATACTGGAGTGGGTTGCCATTTTCTTCTCCAATGTATGAATGTGAAAAGTGAAAGTGAACTCGCTCAGTCATGCCAGACTCTTAGCAACCCCATGGACTCCAGCCTACCAGGCTCCTCGGTCCATGGGATTTTTCCAGGCAAGAGTACTGGAGTGGGTTGCCATTACCTTCTCTGTGTGAAGCTGTAGTCAGTGTCTTCTGGGACTGCAGTCCTTGCAAACCTGCAGGACAGAGAAAGATTCTCTTCAATCTCATTGAGAATGTTGTTGGTAGGACTCAGTTCACCCCAGCCTGTTAGGCAGAGGGCCTCAGCTCCTGACTGGCTGCTTGTCAAAAGGTCACTCTCAGGTCTTTGTCATATCATCCCCTCCAGACAGTAGATCACAAATGGTAACTTTCTTCATCAGAGCAAGTGAGGAGTGCCAGAGTGAGCAAGGACATCACAATCTTTCACAACCTATTCTCTGAGTGACATCCCATCACTGTTTCTCTTCTTACAGCAGGTGCATTCTGATCTGTTCTTCAGTGATTACTCAACCCCACCAGCAAGTTACAAACTAAAATGAGATGTGAGGAAACAGCCTCCTTAGCAGTCCCTCTCCAGGAACCTTGCACCTTGGCTTCACAATCACATTTCTTAGCTTGTAATTGAAAATGAATGCTGTTTATAAGAGCTTGAAGTAGCTGGGAGGAGAGAGGAGCCAAGCAGTGAAGTGGAGGGAGAGCTTCTACTTGGATGCTTTCAGCAACCCAGCAATTATTCAACACTGGCCTGAAATCAGGCTCCCAATGGGGAGTGCTATTCATTGTCCCTGGGAAAATGAAACTCCACATTCATTAGTAAGCAGAATTCATGACCACTTAGAAATAGACCCTCCTAAGCTTTTGACATAGAACAAAAGTTGCTCTGTGTCCTTCGCTGAGCTCTAAGTATCATTTTTGTCCTCCTTGGTTTCCATTGGCTTTCTCCCAGTTTATGAACCACTAGAAAGGAATCAAGTAAAGTGGATAGGAGAAAATGGGCTTAATCACTGCCTCCACCCTCATCAACCTCCATATCTGTCCATAGGGGACTCATGTTTTCTTAACTTCCAGGATCTTGGTCTGCAAAAGAAAAGCTCCTTTCTTCTTATCCTGCATTACCTCCTCTCTCCCTTTAAGTAGCTACATCAATAACACCTTTCTACTGTGTGGACTTCTAGACAGCCTGTATAAGTCCTTCAAAGATGTCCAAACAGAATGAAGAAGCAAAAATAATTTCTGTAAAAATTTTAAGTAATAGAATTAAGCAAAAATAACAAAGACCAAACCATTCTAGTTGTTAAAAATTCTAAACATCTGATGGAAATGAAGAAGATGATGGGTGACTAAGACAGGGAGATCACCTTCCTTCCCACAGATTCATCAAAAATTCATCTAAATATGAAACAACTCCTACAGAACAACGTCTGAATGCTAGCAGAAGACACCAGACTTCCAAATAAGCAAGTCAATCTGCTTAGAATGAGGTAGGGCAAAAGATAAAGATAAAAAGGAGACAAAGGATTTCAGGACAGGGACTTGTGCCCTAGGAAGGGAGTCATGAAGGAGGAAAAGTTTCCACACCCTCAGAAATCCCCTCACAGGCCAGGTCAGGGTGGAGATT
Organism: Bos javanicus; assembly: GCF_032452875.1. NCBI lineage: Eukaryota > Metazoa > Chordata > Mammalia > Artiodactyla > Bovidae > Bos > Bos javanicus. The sequence continues at coordinate 7,740,177 of NC_083886.1, read as the reverse complement.
TGGAACCTCAGAGGGGAGAGCAACAACAGGTGCTCAGAAGGCAAAATGGAGAGAAATCACTACAAAGATTGTTGTGAACAGCACAAGAGGTCATTGTTGCTGTGCCACACTAATTCTGTGTGTTAGCAGACAGCTGAGTGCACAGCAGTAGACTTCAAAACCCAAAACTGGCAAAACTGGTCTGAGTTCCAGTGGGTGGAATTAGACACTGTGGTTTACAATCCCAGAATGAGAAGCATAAGCCTCAGACACTGCCAAAGCCAGAGAAAGTGCCTGAGGCAGTGGACAAAACATCACTGATGCAGTCCTGACCCCAGAGGTGGCAGCTATCACCAGGCTGTGAGCAGGCACAAGTTGCTGACCACTCTTTGCTGGGAGCCTATGTAGCTTGGCTCTTTCTAGGGATCCATGACCAGGGGCCAATTCCTCTTGGAGAGAGCCCAACGCCCTCAGACTGTAACAACATCCAGCAGGTCTTTACTGGCACAAGCATTTCCCAGTACATCCCAACTGTGGCTGCCATACCCCTCCTTCTCCCTAGCCAGATTGAGCAAGTGAGCCCTAATAAGCTTTGGCCTTTGCCCCCTCGTGTCTGGGAAAGGGACAGTCACTGGAGGATGACATACAAGCAGAGCTGGGCTCAAAACCAAAGCGGAACACTAGGGACTGTGTGACTGAAGAAGGGAAAAAGAATTAGCTCCAGCAATCACAGGTTCAGCAGAACAAATATCCACAATTAGTGTGACTGTGGATGTTAGGGGCAACTGTAGGGTTTGGGAGAAGGTATGAATTGGAGTGGGCTTCCCAGGTGGTGCTAGTGGTAAAGAACTCACCTGCCAATGCAGGAGACATATGAGACACAGGTTCAATCCCTGAGTCGGGAAGATTCCCTGGAGGGGGGCATGACAACCCATTCCAGTATTCTTGCCTGGAGAATCCCCATGGACAGAGGAATCTGGAAGGCTACCATACATATGGTCACAAAGAGTCAGACATGACTGAAGCGACTTAGAATGCACACACAAGCTGGAGTAAGGCCAGATCTATGACTGAGTGGACTTCAAACTGCCCATAAGAGGGGCACACTATATTTCTTCCTAGAAATATTGGAGGACTTTAGTGTGAGTTTCTCTGAATGTTCTGGGCTCTTGAGGATTGCTTTCACCAATAGTCTTGGGGTTTTGTCTTCTGTACTGTGTGGCTTGTAATATCTTGGTACTTCAGTAAGGGGTTAGGCCTGGACCTTTGAGGTAGTGAAAGGTTGTTGTTGAATCACGCAAATACACTGGGATTCTTGGCCCCCGGAGGAGAAGAATTCAATCCAGGGCCAGAGACGAGGCTTGATCACTCAGAGCTTTTGTGTAATAAAGTTTTATTAAAGTATAAAGGAGATAGAGAAAGCTTCTGACATAGGCATCAGAAGGGGGCAGAAAGAGTACCCGCTTGCTAGTGTTAACAGTGAGGTTATATAATTCAAAGAATGTCTGGAGGTTGTAAAGACCTCATCAGACCTACTCCCATAATTTACATTTTAAGATAACAAAAGGTTTAATCCAGAGACTGTCCTTAGGCAAGATACATTATTGTTATATAATCCCAAGGAATGTGGAGAAAGAAAGTTTGTCTTTTCTTCCTCCTTGAGAATTCCAGACCCCTCTGTCCTTGGGGACCCCTAGACTCCTTATCAACCGGCCTAGGAAATGACTCTCTCAGTAGGAGACCTGAGTCCAGGACTTTGACCCACCAGAGAACTCCTGACCCCCGTGGAACATTAATCAATGAGAGCTCTCCCAAAGGCTTCCATCTCAACACTCAAGACCCACCCAAAGGGCAGCAAGCTCCAGTGCCAGATGCCCCGTGCCAGTACATCAGCAAAACAGGAGCACAACCCTACACGTTAGCAGATAGGCCATACCAAAGCCATCAGTTCAGTTCAGTTGTTTAGTCTTGTCCGAATCTTTGTGACCCCATGAACCGCAGGATGCGGTCCATCACCAACTCCCAGAGACCACCCAAACCTATGTCCATTGAGTCAGTGATGCCATCTAACCATCTCATGCTCTGTCATCCCCTTTTCCTCCTGCTCTCAATCTTTCCCAGCATCAGGGTCTTCTCAAATGAGTCAGCTCTTCGCATCAGGTGGCCAAAATATTGGAGCTTTAGCTTCAACATCAGTCCTTCTAAAGAACACCCAGGACTGATTTCCTTTAGGATGGACTGGTTGGATCTCATTGCAGTCCAAGGCACTCTCAAGAGTCTTCTCCAACACCACAGTTCAAAAGCATCAATTCTTCTGACTCAGCTTTATTTATAATCCAAGTCTCACATCCATACATGACTACTGGAAAAACCACAGCCTTGACTAGATGGACCTTTGTTGACAAAGTAATGTCTCTGCTTCTCAATATGCTGTCTAGGTTGGTCATAACTTTCCTTCCAAGGAGTGTCTTTTAATTTCATGGCCTCAGTCACCATCTGCAGTGATTTGGGAGTCCCAAAAAATAAAGTCAGCCACTACTTCCACTGTTTCCCCATCTATTTGCCATGAAGTGGTGGGACCAGATGCCATGATCTTAGTTTTCTGAATGTTGAACTTTAGGCCAACATCTTCACTTTCTTCTTTAACTTTCATCAAGAAGCTCTTTAGTTCTTCACTTTCTGCCATAAGGGCTGTGTCATCTGCATATGTGAGGTTATTGATATTTCTCCCTGCAACCTTGATTCCAGCTTGTGCTTCCTCCAGCCCAGCATTTCTCATGATGTACTCTGCATAGAAGTTAAATAAGCAGGGTGACAATATATAGCCTTGACATACTCCTTTTCCTATTTGGAACCAGTCTGTTGTTCCATGTCCAGTTCTAACTGTTGCTTCCTGACCTGCGTATAGGTTTCTCAAGAGGCAGGTCAAGTGGTCTGGTATTCCCATCTCTTTCAGAATTTTCCACAGTTTATTGTGATCCACAATCAAAGGCTTTGGCATAGTCAATAAAGCAGAACCCATAAACACCTCAAAACACACTACTGGACATGGTGCTGCCTTTCAGAGAGACAAGATCTAGCTCCATCCACCAAAATATAGGCACGGATCTCACTATCTGGGAAACCTTCATAAGGCACTCGAGCAGTCTGTTCCCCAAATACAACCTTCCAACCTCCAGAAAGGAGACCCCAAACACAGTGAATTAAACAGAATGAAAAGACAGAATAACAAGCAGTAGATGAAGGGACATGGTAAAAACTCACAAGACCAAAGAAATGAAGATGAAATCACAATCTATTTGAAAAAAATTCAGAATAATGATAGTGAAGATGATCCAAAATCTTGAAAATAAAATGGAGGCACCGATGAATAGACTGGACACATGGACTAAGAAGATGCAAGAAATGTTTAACAGAGACCTAGGCAAATTAAAAAATAAACAATTGGCAATGAATATCATAATAACTGAGATTAATAATACACTAGAGGGAACCAATATCAGAGTAATTGAAGAAGAAGAATGGATGAGTGAGCTGGAAGTTAGCATGGTGGACATAATTGAAGCAAGGCAGATTAAAGAAAAGAATAAAAAGAAATGAGGACAGGTCTCAGAGATCTCTAGGATAACATTAAGCATAACAACATTAGAATTAGGGGTACCATCAGAAGAAGACAAAAGGAAAGGGCATGAGAAAATATTTGAGGAGATTATAGTAAAAAACTTGCCTAAAATGGGAAAGGAAACAGCTACCCAAATCCAGGAAACCTAGAGAGTGCCATACAGGATAAACCCAAGGAGAAATATGCCAGGACACATATTAATCAAACTAACAAATATTAAACACAAAGAAGAAATATTAAAACCAGCAAGGAAAAAGCAACAAATAACATACAAGGGGATCCACATAAGGCTAATAACTGATCTTTCAAGAGAAACTCTGCAGGTCAGAAAAAAGTGGTAAGATATACTTAGAGTGATGAAAGGAAAAAACCTACAACCAAGATTACTCTATCCAGCAAGGATCTCGTTCATATTTGAAGGAGAAATCAGAAGCTTTACAGACACGTAAAAATTGAGAGAATTCAGCACCATCAAAACAGCTTTAACACAAATGCTAAAGGAACTTCTCTAGAGAGAAAACAAAAGACAAATTAAAGGCCTACAAAAACAAACCCTAAACAAGAAATGGTAATATGATCATACATATCAATAATTACCTTAAGTGTAAATAAACTATATGCTCAGTCAAAAGACACAGATTGGCTGAATGGATACAAAAATAAGACCCCTATATATTGTGTCTACAAGAGACTCACCTCAGACCTAGGGACACATACAGACTGAAAGTGAGGGGATAGAAAAAGATATTACATGCAAACAGAAATCAAAAGAAAGAGGGAGTAGCAATACTCACATCAGATAAAATAGACTTTAAAATAAAGACCACTACAAAAAACAAAGAAGAATGTTACATAATGATAAAAAGATAAATCTAAAAAAAAAAAAAAAGGTATAGCAATTATAAAACATATGCACCCAACATAGGAGCACCTCAATATATAATAAGGCAAATTCTAACAACTATTAAAGGGGTAATCAACAATAACAATAACACACTAATAGTTGGATACTTTAATATCCCACTCACACCAATGGACAGATCATCCAGATGGAAAACTAATAAAGAAACATAAGTCTTAAAAGATATACATTAGATCAGTTGAACCCAATTGATATCTACAGGGCATTTCATCCAATTACAGTAGATTTCACTTTTTTTTTTTTTTTCTCAAGTGCAAGTGAAACATTCTCCAGGAGAGACTGCACCTTGGGTCACAAATCAAGCCTTGGCATATTTAAAAATACTGAAATCATTTCAAGCATTTTTATGGTCACAACACTATAAGATTAAGCATCAACTACAGGGGGAAAAAAAAACACCTATAAAAAAACAAACACATGGAGGCTAAGCAATATGCTTCTGAAAAACCAATAGATCACTAAAGAAATCAAAATATACCTAGAAATAAATGACAATGAAAACATGACATCTCAAAGCCTACAGGATGCAATAAAAGAAGTGCTAAGAGGGAAGTTTATAGCAATATAAACTTATCTCAAAAAAAAAAAAAGAAACAAGAAAAACATCAAATAAACAACCTAACCTTACACCTAAAGCAACTAGAAAAAGAAGAACAAAGAAACCCTCAAAGTTAGTGGAAGGAAAGAAATCATAAAAACGAGAGAAGAAATAAATGAAAAAGAAATAAAGGAGACAATAGCAAAGTCAATAAACTTAAAAGCTGTTTTTTTGAAAAGATAAACAAAATTGAGAAACCATTAGCCAGATTCATCAAGAAATGAGCTGATGAGGGAGAAGACTCAAATCAATAAAATTAGAAACAAAAAAGTTAGAAAATACAGCTCAGAACTACAAAGGATCATAAGACATTATTATGAGCAGCTATATGCTGATAAAATGGATAACCTCAAAGAAATTAAAGAGTTCTTAGAATAGTGAACCAGTAAGAAATAGAAAATATGAACAGACCAATCACAAGCAGAGAAATCAAAAGTATAAAAAAAAAAAAGAAGCCTTCCAACAAACAAAAGCTCAGGGCCAAATGGCTTCACAGACAAATTCTACCAAAAAAGTTTGGAGAAGAGCTAACATCTATACTACTCAAACTCTTCCAGAAAATTGCAGAGGAAGAAAAACTCCCGAAGTCATTTTATGAGGCCACCATCACCTTGAATCAAAAACCAGACAAAGTTGCCACACAACAAAAAGACAAAATTATAGACCAATACCTCTGATGAACATAGATGCAAAAATTCTCAACAAAATTCTAGCAAACAGAATCCAACAACACACTAAAAGGATCATACATCATGATCAAGTGGGCTTTTCCCAGGGATGCAAGGATTCTTCAGTACACTCAAATCAATCAGTATGATACACTATATTAACAAATTGAAAGATTAAAAACTATACGGTCATTGCAGAGAAAGCCCTGACTAAAAACCAATTTATGATTAAAAAAAAAAAAAAAACTTTCCAAAAAGTAGGTATAGAAGGATCATTTCTCAATCTAATAAAGGTATACAACAAACTCCCTGCAAACATAATTCTCAGTGAAGAAAAGCTGAAAGCCTTTCGTCTAAAATCAGGAATAAGATAAGGGTGACCACTCTTGCCACCATTATGTAACATAGTTTTGGAAGTCCTAGCCACAGCAATCAGAGAAGAAAAAGAAATAAAAGGAATCCAGAACAGTAAAGAAGTAAAACTGTCACGGTTTGCAGATGACATGATATTTATATTATACATAGAAAACACTAAATATTCCACCAGAAAATTACTAGAGCTAATCAATGAATATAGTAAAGTCACAGGATATAAAATTAATACACAGAAATTCCTTGCTTGCTGTGCGGGTGCAGGAGGGCCTACAGGAGCTATCCCGCGTTGAAGGTCAGCAAGGGCAGCAGTGAGGAGTTACCCCTCGTTCAAGGTAAGGAGCAATGGCTGCACTTTGGTGGAGCAGCCGTGAAGAGATACCCCACGCTCAAGTTAAGAGAAACCCAAGAGAGACGGTAGGTGTTGCAAGAGGGCATGAGAGGGCAGACACACTAAAACCATACTCACATAAAACTAGTCGATCTAATCACACTAGGACCACAGCCTTGTCTAACTCATGAAACTAAGCCATGCCCGTGGGGCAACCCAAGACGGGCAGGTCATAGTGGAGAGATCTGACAGAATGTGGTCCACTGGAGAAGGGAATGGCAAACCACTTCAGTATTCTTGCCTTGAGAACCCCATGAACAGTATAAAAAGGCAAAATGATAGGATAATGAAAGAGAAACTCCCCAGATCGGTAGGTGTCCAATATGCTACTGGAGATCAGTGGAGAAATAACTCCAGAAAGAATGAAGGAATGGAGCCAAAGCAAAAAGAAAACCCAGCTGTGGATGGGACTGGTGATAGAAGCAAGGTCCTATGCTGTAAAGAGCAATATTGCATAGGAACCTGGAATGTTAGGTCAATGAATCAAGGCAAATTGGAAGTGGTCAAACAAGAGATGGCAAGAGTGAATGTCAACATTCTAGGAATCAGCGAACTGAAATGGACTGGAATGGGTGAATTTAACTCAGATGACGATTATGTCTACTACTGTGGGCAGGAATCCCTCAGAAGAAATGGAGTGGCCATCATGGTCAACAAAAGAGTCCGAAATGCAGTACTTGGATGCAATCTCAAAAATGACAGAATGATCTCTGTTCGTTTCCAAGGCAAACCATTCAATATTACAGTAATCCAAGTCTATGCCCCAACCAGTAACGCTGGAAAAGCTGAAGTTGAACGGTTCTATGAAGACCTACAAGACCTTTTAGAACTAACACCCAAAAAAGATGTCCTTTTCATTATAGGGGACTGGAATGCAAAAGTGGGAAGTCAAGAAACACCTGGAGTAACAGGCAAATGTGGCCTTGGAATACAGAATGAAGCAGGGCAAAGACTAATAGAGTTTTGCCAAGAAAATGCACTGGTCATAGCAAACACCCTCTTCCAACAACACAAGAGAAGACTCGACACATGGACATCACCAGATGGTCAACACCGAAATCAGATTGATTATGTTCTTTGCAGCCAAAGATGGAGAAGCTCTATACAGTCAACCAAAACAAGACCAGGAGCTGACTGTGGCTCAGATCATGAACTTCTTATTGCCAAATTCAGACTTAAATTGAAGAAAGTAGGGAAAACGACTAGACCATTCAGGTATGACCTAAATCAAATCCCTTATGATTATACAGTGGAAGTGAGAAATAGATTTAAGGGCCTAGATCTGATAGATAGAGTGCCTGATGAACTATGGACTGAGGTTCGTGACATTGTACAGGAGACAGGGATCAAGACCATCCCCATGGAAAAGAAAAGCAAAAAAGCAAAATGGCTGTCTGGGGAGGCCTTACAAATAGCTGTGAAAAGAAGAGAAGCAAAAAGCAAGGAGAAAAGGAAAGAAATAAGCATCTGAATGCAGAGTTCCAAAGAATAGCAAGAAGAGATAAGAAAGCCTTCTTCAGCGATCAATGCAAAGAAATACAGGAAAACAACAGAATGGGAAAGACTAGAGAGCTCTTCAAGAAAATTAGAGATACCAGGGGAACATTTCATGCAAAGATGGGCTCGATAAAGGACAGAAATGGTATGGACCTAACAGAAGCAGAAGATATTAAAAAGAGATGGCAAGAATACACAGAAGAACTGTACAAAAAGATCTTCACGACTCAGATAATCACGATGGTGTGATCACTGACCTAGAGCCAGACATCCTGGAATGTGAAGTCAAGTGGGCCTTAGAAAGCATCACTATGAACAAAGCTAGTGAAGGTGATGGGATTCCAGTTGAGCTCTTTCAAATCCTGAAAGATGATGCTGTGAAAGGGCTGCACTCAATATGTCAGAAAATTTGGAAAACTCAGTAGTGGCCATAGGACTGGAAAAGGTCAGTCTTCATTCCAATCCCAAAGAAAGGCAATGCCAAAGAATGCTCAAACTACCACACAAACGCACTCATCTCACACGCTAGTAAAGTAATGCTCAAAATTCTCCAAGCCAGGCTTCAGCAATATGTGAACTCTGAACTTCCTGATGTTCAAGCTGGTTTTAGAAAAGGCAGAGGAACCAGAGATTAAATTGTCAACATCTGCTGGATCATGGAAAAAGCAAAAGAGTTCCAGAAAAACATCTATTTCTGCTTTATTGACTATGCCAAAGCCTTTGACTGTGTGGATCACAATAAACTGTGGGAAATTCTTCAAGAGATGGGAATACCAGACCACCAGATCTACATCTTGAGAAATCTGTATGCAGGTCAGGAAGCAACAGTTAGAACTGGACATGGAACAACAGACTGGTTCCAAATAGGAAAAGGAGTACGTCAAGGCTGTTAATTGTCACCCTGCTTATTTAAATTATACTCAGAATACATCATGAGAGACGCTGGACTGGAAGAAACACAAGCTGGAATCAAGATTGCCAGGAGAAATATCAATAATCTCAGATAAGCAGATGACACCACACTTATGGCAGAAAGTGAAGAGGAACTAAAAAGCCTCTTGATGAAAGTGAAAGTGGAGAGTGAAAAAGTTGGCTTAAAGCTCAACATTCAGAAAATAAAGATCATGGCGTCTGGTCCCATCACTTCATGGGAAATAGATGGGAAACAGTGGAAACAGTGTCAGACTTTATATTTTTGGGCTCCAAAATCACTGCAAATGGTGACTGCAGCCATGAAAGTAAAAGACGCTTACTCCTTGGAATGAAAGTTATGACCAACCTAGATAGCATGTTCAAAAGCAGAGACATCACTTTGCCAACAAAGGTCCATCTAGTCAAGGCTATGGTTTTTCCAGTGGTCATGTATGGATGTGAGAGTTGGACTGTGAAGAAGGCTGAGTGCCGAAGAATTGATGCTTTTGAACTGTGGTGTTGGAGAAGACTCTTGAGAGTCCCTTGGACTGCAAGGAGATCAACCAGTCCATTCTGAAGGAGATCAGCCCTGGGATTTCTTTGGAAGGAATGATGCTAAAGCTGAAACTCCAGTAGTTTGGCCACCGCATGTAAAGTGTTGACTCATTGGAAAAGACTCTGATGCTGGGAGGGATTGGGGGCAGGAGGAGAAGGGGACGATAGAGGATGAGATGGCTGGATGGCATCACTGACTCGATGGACATGAGTCTGAGTGAACTCTGGGAGTTGGTGATGGACAGGGAGGCCTGGCGTGCTACGATTCATGGGGTCGCAAAGAGTCAGACACGACTGAACGACTGATCTGATCTGGATTGAGGGGCTCCCTTTCTACTGAGTTGCAAGGACAGATGTCCAGAGTGGTGGAGACATTTTTGCCTGTCTGAGAACCTCCAGGGTGCACAGAGGAAGAAAGAGAGGGAGTTAGAGAATCCTGATTATATTTGTACACCTGGATCCAACTCTGCCTGAGGCTGTAACTAAGTTACATGAACAACACACTTCCTTTTCATGATCTAAGATTGGTTCCTGCCACTTACTGAATAAACAGAGATGATTCTTTGCCCAGCAACCAACAGCCTTGGGGACCTCCCCAAATATCTTCCGTTTTCTAAAGAGTTACAATGTGCTAGACATAAGCACATTCACTTAACAGACACCCAGTTTCTTCACACGGTCACTAGAGGCACTGAGTCAATTGCACAACTGTCCTTTTATTCTCAGATGAAGAGACCAAGGCTCTGAGAGCTGGTTGAAGAACTTAGGGCTGGGGCTAGAACCCAGCACTCAGAGGAATAAGAAAGGACCCTCCACTATCTGACCCAGCCAACTGTGACTCACCTGCCACCACATTGCAGCTGGGCTCTGTAATGCTGATCTTCACCAGGTGGATGTTGCTGGTGTGTGCAGTGGGCGATGCATACTTACTGTCTCCACCACCTTATGACTACCCAGCGGGACTCTCAGCCCTGCTAACATTGCCAGGCCCTCCCCCGTAGGGCTGCAGACTCTGGGGCCGCTCTCCAGGGGACCCAGGAGTTATGCTGGTCACCATCTCCACCTTCCTCAGCCCCTCCACCACCCCAGTGGTGTCCACAGAAACTGGGCTGTTCGGTGGTGGGCAGGTCTAAGGCTGGAGGTCAGCCTGCCATGCATGAGCTGCTGGTGGTTCCTGGAGCATTTTCTTGAGCTGAGTCTCTAGTACAGCAACCTTAGCAGCAAGTTGCCTCAGTTTCCAGCATGCCCAAGCCCTGCTCTTGGACCCAGGTGCCCACACTCCAGGTCTAGAGGGCCACTGGGTTCCTGGGGGGTTCAGGGAAGTCCTGGCAGAGCTCACTTCCCCCCAGGGCTCCGCGGGGTCCCTATGAATTTCTGGCTCTTGAGCTGCACCATGGGCTGCCACTTCTCCTCCTGCAGCATCAACTGCTTCACTCAGAACACAGAGATCAGCTTCACCTGCTCCTCTAGCTGCTACAACTTCTCTGGCCATCTGTTCCCACACATGGCTCAGCTGAGGAGTGCTGGGTGGCAGAGGTGTGGACAATCCCTATCCCCATGGTGTCATTGGCGGCAGCCCCTCACTTACCAGCGAGCACATGAAGCCTGCTACACTGGTAGTCAGGCAGTCCAGGCCAGTGGGCGCGGTCTTCTGGTCCTCAAGGTGGTGACAGGTGTCTAGCTGCTTGTGCTGCACAAGTAGGTTGAAGCTGGCACAAGAAGCCAGGGTGCCTTACTGTGGGCAAAAGCGGCAGCTGCGGTAGGAATCCACCAGGAGCCCGGGCTATAACCGGGCAGGAAGCTGAGGCCAGGCCCCATGCTGCACAACCACCTGCCTCGGCATGTGGCCCTTTTTCAAGTACTTGTACTTTTTCAATGTACTTCAAGTACTTGTTCTTGAGAAAGTCCAGATCAAGGTGGTAGCCTTAAGGCATCTCCACAGAGTAGGGCAGGTCTGGGCACTTTGGAGGGGAAGGCCCAAAGAGAGGGTTGGGCTGGGAGTCCCTGGGAAGGGGATTGAAGCATGCAAGACTTGGGCCATCCTCTTGCCAGCAGACCCTCCTCGAGAGTCACTTGGGGACAGTGAGTTAGACCACCTGCAACAGGAGTTGAGGCTTACCTTGCCCTCTTTGGCTGTCTCGGATTTCCACCACCCCACCCACCCTGTTTTGTGCAACCTGCTGAATCATTGAATTTTGTTAGTTAAGGTCTGCAGTTTACTAAGAGTTACTTCCCAGTTAGCTCCTTGCTGTTATATTATTGTAAAATTCAACTGAATTATTTAAAAGACAATCAAGTTTGTTTCTGAAGTTTATCTTATTAATCTATATTTGTATGAAGATCAGAAACCCTATGATTTGCAAGCAGCAGATTATGCATACTGAAAGACAACATTTAAAGGACTGTCTCCAACCTAGGGAAGGAAATGGCAACCCACTCCAGTATTCTTGCTTCGAGAATCCCATGGGCAGAGGAGACTGGTGGGCTGCAGTCCATGGGGTCACAAGAGTTGGACATCACCACCGACCTCAATGGAAGGACTGTTATCAGGTATGCTTAACTTGCTCCTGCACAGCAACACTGAAGGAACTGACTCTTGGATGAATATTTCCACTCAAAAAGGGTCCCTGCACTAAACTGGTCTATAGAGAGGATTGCTGACTTCAAAATCTCCTGAAAGGAATGCTCAAACAGAGAAGATTCTAGCAGACCAAGATGAGAAAAAAAAAAAAATATATATATATATATACACACACACATATATATCTGAAGTAGACAGCTGACCCAAGTTGCCAAACCAAGTGTATATACTAACTGTTTTGATATTAGCACACTGAGTGGCCTATCAATGAAATCTTTGCCTGACCTAGGAATAAGCATTCCTAGCACCATGGGACAGAATGATTATGACATGTCTCCAAAACCATGATCCAATTTATAATCGTGAGGGACTATTGCAAACTATTAACTGGCACCATCTGTTATTACAAGAATGAAGTACTAGCTTCAGTTGTTGATCTTCAACAAATGCTATAAGGAATTCAGAGTGGAGGTCAGGAATGAGGCACTCTGCTCAGAAAGATGTGACAGAATAGGCTATCAGATGTATATATTTTTTAATTAATTTATTTTTTATTGAAGGATAATTGCTTTACAGAATTTTGCTGTTTTTATTTTTTCAAAAGACTTTATGAGCCCAATGTCTTCCATATTCTCATATATTCAAAAAAATCACTCAAGTCATTAAACTACTTAAAAACAGTTTCCAAAATAGTTTTGGACTTCTCAGTCGACATAATCATGTGAGCCAATGCCTTGTGATAAATGTTGAATTTGGACAGAAATTTGAAAAAACATGCAGAGGATTTCCTTTGAAACCTGAGGAGGTAAAAGGGATATCTTGAGTTAAAGCACAGAGATAGGTAATACCTAATAACAGTGAATGTATATTAACCAATTTCTAAATCCTGTGAAGTGTTCACAGGGTGAACACTTCACACACATTAGATCATTTCATGCTTACCCTTGTATATGCATAAAGACTCCAAGACAGAAGGGAACTTTGTCTTGTTCCCAGCTACGCACTCAATATAGAGAACACAGAGCATTTAAACTCTCTGCTAAATGAATGAATGAATCAATGGTGGCACAACAATCCTAAGCCCTAGGATCTCAATTTGAACCTACAGCAGAAAGATGATATAAAAATTTACACTTTATTTTTAAATTTACACTAAATTTTCATTTACACTAAATTTACTTGTGTTCCACCCATTTCTTAACAAAAGAGTGAGCTTTTAGAACAAATGAATTTTTAGAATTTTTCTTTAAAATGTTTAATTGGAGGATAATTGTTCTATAATATTGTGTTAACTTCTACTATACATCAACATGAATCAGCCATAGGTATACATATTTCCCCTCCCTCTTGAACCTCCCTCCCACCTCCAGTCCCATTCCACCCCTCTACATTGTCACAGAACACTGGGTTTGAGCTCCTTGCATCATACAGCCAATTCCCGCTGCTATCTATTTTATATACGGTAATGTATATATTTCAATTCGTCCCTCCCTCTCCTTCCTCCACTGTGTCCACAAGTCTGTTCTCTCACAAGTCTGTATCTCCATTGCTGCCCTGCAAATAAGTTCATCAGCACCATCTTTCTAGATTCCTTATATATGCATTAATATATTTGTTTTTCTCTTTCTGACTTACTTCAGTCTGTGTAATAGACTGTAGGTTCATCCACCTCATTGGAACTGACTCAAATGCATTTCTTTTTATGGATGAATAATATTTCACTGTATACATTGATATGTACCACCACTTCTTTATCCATTAATCTGTCGATGAACATCTAGGTTGTGTCCATGTCCTATCTATTGTAAACAGTGCTGCAGTGAACACTGGGATACATGCATCTTTTTCAATTATGTTTTCTTCAGGGTATATTCCCAATGTGGGATTGTCCGGTCATATGGTAATTTTGTTCCTTGTTTTTTAAGGACTCTCCACATTCTTCTCCATCTATTTACATTCCCACCAACAGTGCAAGAGGGTTTCTTTTCCTCCACACCCTCTCCAGCATTTATTGTTGTAGAAATTTTTTTTTAATTTTATTTTATTTTTAAACTTTACATAATTGTATTAGTTTTGCCAAACATCAAAATGAATCCATCACAGGTATACATGTGCTCCCCCTCCTGAACCCTCCTCCCTCCTCCCTCCCCATACCATCCCTCTGGGTCGTCCCAGTGCACTAGCCCCAAGCATCCAGTATTGTGCATTGAACCTGGACTGGCATCTCGTTTCATACATGATATTTTACATGTTTCAATGCCATTCTCCCAAATCTTCCCACCCTCTCCCTCTCCCACAGAGTTGATAAGACTGTTCCATACATCAGCGTCACTTTTGCTGTCTCGTACACAGGGTTATTGTTATCATCTTTCTAAATTCCATATATATGCATTAGTATACTGTATTGGTGTTTTTCCTTCTGGCTTACTTCACTCTGTATAATAGACTCCAGTTTCATCCACCTCATTAGAACTGATTCAAATGTATTCTTTTTAATGGCTGAGCAATACTCCATTGTGTATATGTACCACAGCTTTCTTATCCATTCATCTGCTGATGGACATCTAGGTTGCTTCCATGTCCTGGCTATTATAAACAGTGCTGTGATGAACATTGGGGTACATGTGTCTCTTTCCCTTCTGGTTTCCTCAGTGTGTATGCCCAGCAGTGGGATTGCTGGATCATAAGGCAGTTCTATTTCCAGTTTTTTAAGGAATCTCCACACTGTTCTCCATAGTGGCTGTACTAGTTTGCATTCCCACCAACAGTGTAAGAGGGTTCCCTTTACTCCACACCCTCTCCAACATTTATTATTTGTAGACTTTTGGATCGCAGCCATTCTGACTGGTGTGAAATGGTACCTCATAGTGGTCTTGATTTGCATTTCTCTGATAATGAGTGATGTTGAGCATCTTTTCATGTGTTTGTTAGCCATCTGTATGTCTTCTTTGGAGAAATGTCTATTTAGTTCTTTGGCCCATTTTTTAATTGGGTCATTTATTTTTCTGGAGTTGAGCTGGAGGAGTTGCTTGTATATTTTTGAGATTAGTTGTTTGTCAGTTGCTTCATTTGCTATTATTTTCTCCCATTCTGAAGTCTGTCTTTTCACCTTGTTGATAGTTTCCTTTGATGTGCAGAAGCTTTTAAGGTTAATTAGGTCCCATTTGTTTATTTTTGCTTTTATTTCCAATATTCTGGGAGGTGGGTCATAGAGGATCCTGCTGTGATGTATGTCGGAGAATGTTTTGCCTATGTTCTCCTCTAGGAGTTTTATAGTTTCTGGTCTTACATTTAGATCTTTAATCCATTTTGAGTTTATTTTTGTGTATGGTGTTAGAAAGTGTCCTAGTTTCATTCTCTTACAAGTGGTTGACCAGTTTTCCCAGCACCACTTGTTAAAGAGATTGTCTTTAATCCATTATATATTCTTGCCTCCTTTGTCAAAGATAAGGTGTCTATCTGTGTGTGGATTTATCTCTGGGCTTTCTATTTTGTTCCATTGATCTATATTTCTGTCTTTGTGCCAGTACCATACTGTCTTGATAACTGTGGCTTTGTAGTAGAGCCTGAAGTCAGGTAGGTTGATTCCTCCAGTTCCATTCTTCTTTCTCAAGATCGCTTTGGCTATTCGAGGTTTTTTGTATTTCCATACAAATTGTGAAATTATTTGTTCTAGCTCTGTGAAGAATACTGTTGGTAGCTTGATAGGGATTGCATTGAATCTATAGATTGCTTTGGGTAGTATACTCATTTTCACTATATTGATTCTTCCAATCCATGAACATGGTATATTTCTCCATCTATTTGTGTCCTCTTTGATTTCTTTCACCAGTGTTTTATAGTTTTCTATATATAGGTCTTTAGTTTCTTTACGTAGATATATTCCTAAGTATTTTATTCTTTCCGTTGCAATGGTGAATGGAATTGTTTCCTTAATTTCTCTTTCTGTTTTCTCATTATTAGTGTATAGGAATGCAAGGGATTTCTGTGTGTTGATTTTATATCCTGAAACTTTACTATAGTCATTGATTAGTTCTAGTAATTTTCCAGTGGAGTCTTTAGGGTTTTCTATGTAGAGGATCATGTCATCTGCAAATAGTGAGAGTTTTACTTCTTCTTTTCCAATTTGGATTCCTTTTATTTCTTTTTCTGCTCTGATTGCTGTGGCCAAAACTTCCAAAACTATGTTGAATAGTAATGGTGAAAGTGGGCACCCTTGTCTTGTTCCTGACTTTAGAGGAAACGCTTTCAATTTTTCACCATTGAGGATAATGTTTGCTGTGGGTTTGTCATATATAGCATTTATTATGTTGAGGTATGTTCCTTCTAGCCCTGCTTTCTGGAGAGTTTTTATCATAAATGGGTGTTGAATTTTGTCAAAGGCTTTCTCTGCATCTATTGAGATAATCATATGGTTTTTATTTTTCAATTTGTTAATGTGGTATATTACATTGATTGATTTGCGGATATTGAAGAATCCTTGCATCCCTGGGATAAAGCCCACTTGGTCATGGTGTATGATCTTTTTAATGTGTTGTTGGATTCTGGTTGCTAGAATTTTGTTAAGGATTTTTGCATCTATGTTCACCAGTGATATTGGCCTGTAGTTTTCTTTTTTTGTGGGATCTTTGTCAGGTTTTGGTATTAGGGTGATGGTGGCCTCATAGAATGAGTTTGGAAGTTTACCTTCCTATGCAATTTTCTGGAAGAGTTTGAGTAGGATAGGTGTTAGCTCTTCTCTAAATTTTTGGTATAATTCAGCTGTGAAGCCATCTGGACCTGGGCTTTTGTTTGCTGGAAGATTTTTGATTACAGTTTCAATTTCCGTGCTTGTGATGGGTCTGTTAAGATTTTCTATTTCTTCCTGGTTCAGTTTTGGAAAGTTGTACTTTTCTAAGAATTTGTCCATTTCTTCCACGTTGTCCATTTTATTGGCATATAATTGTTGATAGTAGTCTCTTATGATACTTTGTATTTCTGTGTTGTCTGTTGTGATCTCTCCATTTTCATTTCTAATTTTATTGATTTGATTTTTCTCCCTTTGTTTCTTGATGAGTCTGGCTAATGATTTGTCAATTTTATTTATCCTTTCAAAGAAAAAGCTTTTGGTTTTGTTGGTTTTTGCTATGGTCTCTTTTGTTTCTTTTGCATTTATTTCTGCTCTATGTTTGTAGAATTTTTGATGAGGGCCATTCTGACCAGTGTGACGTCATACCTCATTGTTTTGATTTGCATTTCTCTAATAATGAATGATGTTAAGCATCTTTTTATGCATTTATTAGCCATCTAATGGCTAATTAGATGTCTTTTTTTTTTTTTTTGGAAACGTCTGTTTAGGTCTTCTGCCGCCTTTTTAATTGGGTTCTTTATTTTACTGGTATTGAGCTGAATGAACTACTTGTATATCTTGGAGATTAATCCTTTCTCAGTTGATTAATTTGCTATTAATTTCTCCCATTATGAGGGTTCTCTTTTCGCCTTATTAATAGTTTCCTTTGCTGTGCAGAAGTTTTTAAATTTAATTAAGTCCTACTTGTTTATTTTTGGTTTTATTTCCATGATTTTAGGAGGTGGGTCACAGAGGATCTTGCTGTGATTTTTGTCAAGGAGTGTGCTGCCTATGTTGTCCTCTAGGAGCTTTATAGTTTCTTGCCTTACATTTAAGTCTTTAATCTATTATGAGCTTTGTGTATGGTGTTAGGAAATATTCTAGTTTCATTCTTTTACATGTAGCCATCCAGCTTTCCCAGCACCATTTATTGAAGAAACTGTCTTTTCTCCATTGTGTGTTCTAACCTCCTTTTTCCAAGACAAGGTGAGTATAGGAGCATGGGTTTATCTCTGGGCTTTCTATCTTGTTCCATTGGTCTATATTTCTGATTTTGTACCAGTACTATTCTGTCTTGATGACTGTAGAATGGTAGTATAGCCTGAAGTCAGGCAGGTTAATTCCTCCAGCTCTCTTTCTCTTTCTCAAGATTGCTTTGGGTATTGCTTCGGGTCTTTTGTGTTTCCATACAAATTGTGAAGTTTTTCGCTCTAGTTCTGTGAAAAATACGATTGATAGTTTGATAGGGATTGCATCAAATCTTAGATTGGTTTGGGTAATACAGTCATTTTCACAAAATCGATTCTTCCAATCCAAGAACATGGTGAATGTGAAAGTCAGTCAGTGGTGTCCAACTCTTTGAGACTGCAGGGATGATACAGTCCATGGAATTCTCCAGGCCAGAATACCAGAGTGGGTAGTCATTCCCTTCTCCAGGGGATCCTCCCTACCCAGGAATTGAACCATGGTCTCCTGTATTGCAGGCAGATTCTTTACCAGCTGAGCTATTAGAGAACACCAAGAATACGGTATATCTCTCCATCTATTTGTGTCATCTTTGATTTCTTTGGTCAAGCCTGATAGTTCTCTGCACAAAGGTCTTTCGTCTCTTTCAGTTCAGTTCAGTTCAGTTCAGTCGCTCAGTCGTGTCCGACTCTTTGCGACCCCATGAATCGCAGCACGCCAGACTTCCCTGTCCAACACCAACTCCTGGAGTTCACTCAGACTCATGTCCATCGAGTCAGTGATGCCATCCAGCCATCTCATCCTCTGTCGTCCTCTTCTTATCCTGCCCCCAAACCCTCCCAACAATTCAGACCTTTTCCAGATAGCACAAATAAAATTCCCAGAGGCGGTCCTTCTTAACTGGCTTGGGTCATATGCCCATTACTGAGCTAATCACTGACCAGGCTAAGGTCCTGGGATAGAAGAGCCCCACCCAAGTCCTGAGGGAGGAAGGTAGTGCTCCCTGGAGGAAATGCTGAGTCCTTGTGCCAGGAAAGGGCATGTGGAATGTGCAGAATGGCAGCTGCCCCACCACTGCCATCCTGAGGCCCCTGGGAGAAGCTGCCAGAATGACTCCTAATAATGACAGCTGCTCTTTATTAAACACCAGCCTGGTGCTAAGGGCTCTGATAAGTGTTCCACCCATGGAGGAGCTGTGCGGTCAGGCAACCTGGGTTCAAATTCCATTTCTTACTGTGTAACTCTGAATGAGCACTTCATCCCCCAGGCCTCAGCTGCCCTATTTGTTAAGTGATATATTAGTGAATACAGTAAGCACTTAGTTAGTGCTTGTTGCTATTTCCATTGATCATTTTTCTTTTTTTTTTTTTTTCAGGTTACAGCTCAGAGTTTTATTCACCAAGCAAAGGAAAGTACACCCTCCAGGCATGGGGTTGGGCGGACCTCAAAGGAGAGAGGCCTCAATCTGTCTTGGCTTTCTCTTTTTATACATTTTGTCTCCCCCCGCCCCCCTCCCCCCCCCCCCGTCCCCCGCCTCCCTGGCCCTCTCCATCCAGTCTACTGATCATTTTAAGGTCACTTCTATTTATAGCTGGGAAAACAGACTAGAGGAGAAGCTTTACTTGCCCTGTATCACACAGTCAGGATTCAAGCCCAGGCCAGCCAGACCCCACAGAAGGATTCAAAGGTGGGGCCTAGATCCTTACCCCAGACTTGAATGTCAGGCCAGAGCCTCATGGAGGGACCAGAGGGCACAAGCTGGAGGGCAGGGAACCAGTTCTGTTTTCTTGATTCCCCTGTTATTCCTGGCCAGCTCCTGACTCCACTTCTCTGTTCTGCGTTTATACTAAACAAAAAACACCCAGCCCTAAGACTCTGGCCCCCAGCCAGGGGCCCCACCCAGCCCAGCTTCAGGATCCTTGAGAGTCAACTTCCGTACCAGACTTGTCTCCCATGGCAGCCATGGGGCCTCCTGCCTGCACGGTACACACACATAGCTATACCACCACCCTGTGCAAGCTGGTGCCTCCAAAAATTCAATCTTTGGTCCCACTTAACTCCCTGTTGCTGTAACCAGGCCCAGTCTATGCCTTTCTTGGGCAGACCAGTTCAGTTCAGTTCACTTCAGTTGCTCAGTCGTGTCTGACTCTTTGCGATCCCATGGACTGCAGCACGCCAGGCCTCCCTGTCCATCACCAACTCCTGGAGCCTACTCAAACTCATGTCTGTTGAGTCAGTGATGCCGTCCAACCATCTCATCCTCTGTCATCCCTTTCTTCTCCTGCCTTCAATCCTTCCCAGCATCAGGGTCTTTTCAAGTGAGTCAGTTCTTCATATTAGGTGGCCAAAATATTGGAGTTTCAACTTCAGCATCAGTCCTTCCAATGAATATTCAGGAGTGATATCCTTTAGGATGGACTGGCTGGATCACCTTGCAGTCCACGGGACTCTGAAGAGTCTTCTCCAACACCACAGTTCAAAAGCATCAATTCTTTGGTGCTCAGCTTTCTTCACAGTCCAACTCTCACATCCATACATGACTACTGGAAAAACCATAGCCTTGACTAGACGGACCTTTGTTGACAAACGAATGCCTCTGCTTCTTAATATGCTATCTAGGTTGGTCATAACTTTTCTTCCAAGGAGCAAGTGTCTTTTCATTTCATGGCTGCAGTCAGCATCTGCAGTGATTTTGGAGCCCCCCAAAATGAAGTCTGTCACTGTTTCCCCATCTATTTGCCATGAAGGGATGGAACCAGATGCCATGATAGTGTTCTGAACGTTGTTTTTTTTTTTTAATTAATTTATTTATTTTAATTGGAGGCTAATTACTTTGCAATATTGTAGTGGTTTAGCCAACTTTTTCACTCTCATCTTTCACTTTCATCAAGAGGCTCTTTAGTTCCTCTTCACTTTCTGCCATAAGAATGGTGTCATCTGCATATCTGAGGTTATTGATGTCTCTCCCGGGAATCTTGATTCCAGCTCGTGCTTCTTCCAGCACAGCATTTCTCATGATGTACTCTGCATATAAGTTAAATAAGCAGGGTCACAGTATATAGCCTTGGGCAGAACAGGCATGTGCTAATTCACTTCAATATCTTCTCATCCTCCAAACATGTGTTGAGTACTTGCTATTTGCCAGACTCTTCCAGGCACTAGGGACACATCAGTGAACAAGACAGGTAAAGACCTTCAGAATAAACAAGACACCACTGGAAGAAATATCATTCAGAGAACACATGCTTGAAGCAAATAAAACAAGGGCATGGAATGGCTGGTGTTTGGATGGAGTTGTGGTTTGGGTTCAAATTCTGGTTTCCATGCACTCAGGCTCCGTGCCTTCTCTGTGCGGCATTTGCAAATTAGTGGTCCTGACAGTCTGATGTCACCAGATCAGTGTAAGTTTAAAAGCATCAGTTGGTGCTGAATGTTCAGCATGGTACCAGGTGCTGGAAGGTGATCAAAGTTTAGCTGTTGGCTCTTTGAAGCAAGATGTGAAAGGAAAGAAACAGCCAGGTGGCTGCTTGACAAATGCTTGGACTGCTTTTTCTTTCAGGTCAGTAAGCTCAATGGATAGATCAGACACAGGAGGCAGGGAGGAGACCAGCCTTTCTAGCATCTAAGATTTGCTTGCTGCAGCCAAGCGCAGGGAAGGTGACTGGCAGGCTTCCCCTCAGGCTGGCAAATGTGAGTGGGTAAGGCAGAGACGCCTGGAGACCCTACAAAGTCTCCTTCACCCTACATCTCTCAAAGGTACCACAGAGAGATTAGTGGGAGAAGGGGCAGTGGGGTGCATGCATCCATGGGGTCTCTCCAAGGCTTTGACATTTCTCATGATTTTGTTTGAAAAATTCCTATGAAAGCAATTCTTTGTGGAAGTTTTGAAAAGTACAGAGGATTCTAGAACACAAAGTAAAGTGTCCATACCCCTCCCCCACAACCACCAAAAATCCCAAAATCAAAAACCTTGAATCTAATATCCACTGAAACACAATCTTTTTCTCTCTAAAATAATCCTAATTTCTACCAAATATAGCCAAATTTAGATGAATTTTTTTGCAAAATAACTCTGGTTTCAGTACTTGGCCTGATGAGAATTTCAGAAGTATAATTGATCATAAAGGCTGTTTTAAAACTGGTTTTGTGGAAATCTTTTACAAGGAAGCTCAGAGTGAATTTTTAAAATGTTTATCAAGGCCAGAAAAGCCACACTAAAGGCTTGTCACAGATTTCACCTGAGATAACTACAAATTTGGGCAAATTCCTCCATTTTCAAGGTACCTCAAATGCTTTAGGATTCTTGTGCATGTTGGGAAATGAACCTCCTAATTTACCTGATTTTTAAAGTTGTTTGGAACCAAAGAGTTTCCAATCAAAGGAAGAATCAGTTACATAAAAAAGACAACTTTTGATTCTGCTTACAAAAGTATAATTTACCAAATTGTTGTAAGTCATAATTAGCTTGAGAGGAAATCTCTCTTTATATCTAGAAAACACAGATTAAAAGTCAGTAATATTTCACACAGAAACCATAAATTTTATAATGACATTCATCAGTTCCCACAGTCCTATATAAGTGATCCTTTTAGTTAACAACTTTATAAAGTCATCAGATTTTCCATTAGAATTATTTAATTTCTTACTCAGTTCAGTGGTATGATCAGAAAGTTGTCAGAATCTTGTACTTGTCAAAAAGTCCTTGCTAAGAGTCTTCTTGAAAAGGAAGCACTTTTGCAAAAGCATCAAAATAAAACAATAACTGTATGAATGACTATTTAAGAAGATGTGGTTGAAGACCTGTTCACAATGCAATCGACGAAGAAACTTGCTTACTGCTGTGACATACAACATTTTCAGATAATGACTAGAATTATGACAAATAATATTTTACTAGGAAATATGAGAGTTTTAGGAGTTCCATTTAATTTCTGGAATATCTAGATTAATAATATTTACTCATATGATATAACCTAAGTAGATTTATTACTCATTTGACAATGCTTCCCATGTAATTTAACATAGCAAATATACCTAATTAGTTTAATATCTCTCTTTGGGATGTTTCAGGGTCCTTTGAAGCATTTTAAAATTAGCTAGACTGGACAGTTACATGTAAAAGAATGCAATTGGGACACTTCCTAACACCATACAAAAGAATAAACTCAAAATGGATTAAAGACCTAAATGTAAGTCCAGAAAGTATAAAACTCTTAGAGGAAAACACAGGCAAAACATTCTATGACATAAATCATAGCAAGATCCTCTATGACACATCTCTTAGAGTAACAGAATTTTTTTTTAAATGGTACTTAATTAAAGTTAAAAACTTTTGCACAGCAAATGAAACCATAAATAAGATGAAAAGATGAACCTCAGAATGGGAGAAAATAATGGTAAATGAATTTCAAAAACATACAAGAAGTTCATGAAGTTATACAGTTCAATATCAGAAAAACAAACAACCAAATCAAAAAGTGGGCAAAAGATTTAGACATTTCACCAAAGAAGACATACAGATGGCTAATAAATAGATGAAAAAATGCTCAACATTGCTTATTATTCAGATCAGATCAGATCAGTCGCTCAGTAGTATCCGACTCTTTGCGACCCCATGAATCGCAGCACGCCAGGCCTCCCTGTCCATCACCAACTCCCGGAGTTCACTCAGACTCATGTCCGTCAAGTCAGTGATGCCATCCAGCCATCTCATCCTCTGTCGTCCCCTTCTCCTCTTGCCCCCAATCCCTCACAGCATCAGAGTCTTTTCCAATGAGTCAACTCTTCCCATGAGGTGGCCAAAGTACTGGAGTTTCAGCTTTAGCATCATTCCTTCCAAAGAAATCCCAGGGCTGATCTCCTTCAGAATGGACTGGTTGGATCTCCTTGCAGTCCAAGGGACTCTCAAGAGTCTTCTCCAACACCACAGTTTAAAAGCATCAATTCTTTGGCGCTCAGCCTTCTTCACAGTCCAACTCTCACATCCATACATGACCACTGGAAAAACCATAGCCTTGACTAGACGGACCTTTGATGGAAAAGTAATGTCTCTGCTTTTAAATATGATATCCATGTTGGACATAACTTTCCTTCCAAGAAGTAAGCGTCTTTTAATTTCATGGCTGGAGTCACCATCTGCAGTGATTTTGGAGCCCCCAAAAATAAAGTCTGACACTGTTTCCACTCTTTTCCCATCTATTTCCCATGAAGTGATGGGACCAGATGCCATGATCTTCGTTTTCTGAATGTTGAGCTTTAAGCCAACTTTTTCACTCTCCTCTTTCACTTTCATCAAGAGGCTTTTGAGTTCCTCTTCACTTTCTGCCATAAGGGTGGTGTCATCTGCATATCTGAGGTTATTGAGATTTCTCCCGGCAATCTTGATTCCAACTTGTGTTTCTTCCAGTCCAGCGTTTCTCATGATGTACTCTGCATATAAGTTAAATAAGCAGGGTGACAATATACAGCCTTGACGTACTCCTTTTCCTATTTGGAACCAGTCTGTTGTTCCATGTCCAGTTCTAACTGTTGCTTCCTGACCTGCATACAGATTTCTCAAGAGGCAGGTCAGGTGGTCTGCTATTCCCATCTCTTTCAGACTTTTCCACAGTTTCTTGATATTCACACAGTCAAAGGTTTTGGCATAGTCAATAAAGCAGAAATACATGTTTTTTCTGGAACTCTGTTGCTTTTTCGATGATCCAGTGGATGTTGGCAATTTGATCTCTGGTTCCTCTGCCTTTTCTAAAACCAGCTTGAACATCTGGAAGTTCATGGTTCACATATTGCTGAAGCCTGGCTTGGAGAATTTTGAGCATTACATTACTAGCATGTGAGATGAGTGCAATTGTGCGGTAGTTTGAGCATATTTTTGCATTGCTTTTCTTTGGGATTGGAATGAAAACTGACCTTTTCCAGTCCTGGAAAAGGACTGCTTTTCCAGGTGGCCATTGCTGAGTTTTCCAAATATGCTGGCATATTGAGTGCAGCACTTTCACACCATCATCTTTCAGGATTTGAAATAGCTCAACTGGAATTCCATCACCTCCACTAGCTTTGTTCGTAGTGATGCTTTCTAAGGCCCACTTGACTTCACATTCCATGATGTCTGGCTCTAGGTCAGTGATCACACCATAGTGATTGTCTTGGTTGTGAAGATCTTTTTTGTACAGTTCTTCTGTGTATTCCTGCCACCTCTTCTTAATATCTTCTGCTTCTATTAGGTCCATACCATTTCTGTCCTTTATCTAGCTCATCTTTGCATGAAATGTTCCCTTGCTATCTCTAATTTTCTTGAAGAGATCTCTCGTCTTTCCCATTCTGTCCCCTGACCTCAGACATGGGTTAGTTCCTCTCGGCTGTGCTCTGTGCCCCATCTCAGCCATCCGTGCTCTACTCTGCGCTTTGCTCAAGCAGCCGTGAAGAGATACCCACGTCCAAGGTAAGAGAACTCCAAATAAGACAGTAGGTGTTGCAAGAGGGCAGATACATTGAAACCATAATCACAGAAAACTAGTCAATCTAATCACACTAGGACCACAGCCTTGTCTAACTCAGTGAAACTAAGCCATGCCTGTGGGTCCACCCAAGATGGGCGGGTCATGGTGGAGAGGTCTGACAGAATGTGGTCCACTGGAGAAGGGAATGGCAAACTACTTCAGTATTCTTGCCTTGAGAACCCCATGAATAGTATAAAAGTTTGGGTATATTACCAGATTAAAATGAGGGTATTTTCAGTGTTTTTGTAGCACCACTCAATTGTCCTTGTAAAATAGGTTTATTTACCAAATATTATCCTAGATCACATGAATCTGGAAAACATTTGGGTTAGTTTCTATATTTCTGATAGTACACTTGATTTGTATATTTTTTGTTGAACTTCAAGTCAATTACTGGAGCCTTTAAAAATAACTTTGGAAATATAATTCAGAAATACAAAAAATTCACTATAGCATATAGATAGAGAAAGAAATAAACAGATATGATAATATGAAACTCAGGCGTTTATAAAAGAAGATTTGGGTCCATTGTGATTCTGGAAGATGGAATAAATTAAGGTTATCTGCTCAGATAGTTTTTTACTAATATTTACAAGTGAGACTTTTAAGATGTTTCCTGCTCCTAATTATCAAAATGGACTTTTTTCTCTCCTTCTTATGAGATTCCTTTGTATCCTAGAGAAGACTATGTAGAATATTTATATGTCAAAGACACAAAGAAAGGATGGAAGTTGCACCCAGGACTTTTGTTCCTTAAGTTCATAACTTTTAGAATATCTGCAAACATTTTAAGATGAAAAGGGTACATTTGGGCATTGGTAAAAAGGACAAGTGGGCTTTGGATTCTTCCTAGAGCCCCCTTTTCAGTTATAATAAAGGCCTGGTTTGTAAGATAATATAGGTTTCTTTAATTCCTCAAAGAATTGAGTGGCAACTTTAACAATATGGAGGACAACCCATCCGTCCATCTTTATTATCCTCAGTTTGCTTCTTTAAATCAGGGAGAAGATCTTCAACTGAGATGGAAATCAAAAGATTCCTATGTTCTCAATCTAGAGGGGTGGGATGGGGAGGGAGACCAGAGGGAAGTTCAAAAGGGAGGAGATATATATATATACACATACACCATTCGTGTTAAGGTTTGACAGAAAATGACAAAATTCTGTAAAGCAATTATCTTTCAATAAAAAAATAAATTATATATAAAAAATATTCCTATGTTTTTGATTTAGAATTGTATGTCTTTGGAGCATTTTGGTAAGTCCATCCACAAAGACTTCTGAGTTTTTCTTCAAGGGTTTTCCGAATCTGACCCACATTCTACACTGAAACAAGGCAGTGTGTCCCAGAGTGGGGAGAATGGGAAAGGAAGCCAGGCATCAGGCTGGCACCCTTGGGCACAAGGTGCTGGAGTGTGTGCAGGCTTCTGAGATGGAAAAATGACAGACATCCTGAGCAGCAGTAGTTGTGGCACTTCCAGGGACATCATTCATGAACAAAAAGCTCCCAAATCTCTCTTAGGTTCTCCCCTGGTACCTCAGGCAGGCATCCTCCAGGTCAGCCAGGAAGCCAGGAATTCCATTCTGCAAAGAAAAGGAGATTGTCATTACTCTGTCCTCCCAGCAACTACTCTTGACTCTCAGGATGTGGCAAAGGTGAAGGAAGATGCCTTGGGGAATAATAAATATGACAATAGGGCTCCTGGTAAGATTTCAACAGAATGTTGGCACTGATGATGAAAAAGGTAAGACTCAGGGCACAGGTAAGGCAGGGGCCACAGTTTTCAGACCTTGCATATTTTAGCTTTTGCTAGTAGAAAGCTAAGACAATTCTAAGAGACTATTTTTGAAAAGAAAAAGAAAACTCAGGAAATGGGACTGGGCTGGGCTGTGTGATTCTTCCAAAAAGATGAAAGAAAGGACTTGCTTTACAAAATTAGAAATTGGTAAGAATTGGGAGCAAGAGGCAGGATATGTCTTCTCTTAGTTAGTGTTGAACATTGCCCAGACTTTCCCCAAATGTTGTTTTGGTTACTCCTTCTCTACATTGTGGAAATATCCATCCCCGTGTTTTTTTTTTTTTTTTTTTTTTTTTTTGAGGGGAGAAACTGATAGCTTCCCTAGATTACATAGTTGGAAGTAGGGACCAGAATTCAAACTATGATGTGTTTTACTCAAGTTTGTGTACTTTCTTACTCTCCCTGTGAATTGGTGAGCCCACCAGCCCGTAAGTAGGACCTCACAAAGCAGACTGAATGGTCTCCATGAGTGATCTGCATACCACTGAAGTCCCTTCTCCTTATAGAAAGAAAACACAGAAATGAAACTGGAGGCTTCCCCAGGCTTGAGCATATCTCATTGTCTCCCAAGCCATGTTGGCCTAACTCCTCCATAAGCAGATACAGGGCCCACAGGCACCCTTGTTCCTACAAGGAGCAGGTTATTGTCCAAAGGTTCCAGAGAGTGATGCTGGCGGGATCTTGGTGGGAAAGTAGTGGGGAGCTGATGTTCCAGGTAAAGAGTTTGGTCTTTTGTCCCAGCCTCAGTCCTGGGTGTTGGCAACCCCAGTCCTAACCAGAGTCAGTCAACCATGCTGCTTCGTAAAAGAGCATCATGAGTCCTGAGATTGCACATCTCTTCAGGCTAACAGCCCCACAGGGTAAGTCAACATTTGTCAAGCACGCTTACCCCCTGCCTCTGGGGGTCTCACCTTGACAAGCAAGTTGATGAGCCAGGATGGAATCCAGCCACCAGGGTTTATGAACCAATAAATTAATACTAGAGAGGGAAAGAAAGGGCAATTAAAAAGGAGGAAAAATACAGCAGCAAACATCCAGGTTTACATTCAGGCCAAAAATTAAGGAGGGAGGTAGACACAATTCAAGTGGACTCTCCCATCTCCTTTATGGGACACTTATATACACACTTTGGCAAACAGTCAAAGCACATTCTGCTGCTATGTCTTAAACCCATGGCAAGTGCTAGATGGGGAGGGCATGGCAATCCACTCCAGTATTCTTGCCTGGAGAATCCCCATGGACAGAGGAGCCTGGGGGGCTACAGTCCGTAGAGTTTGACATGACTGAAGTGACTTAGCATAGCATTGCATAGCATAGCATAAGTGCTAGATATTTGGATATGTATCTCAGTTATTTCTCTCAATTATCTTCATTATAAACATTGATAAAATTAAACTCCAGTTTATAAATGATAAAATTGAGACTTAGAAGAGTGGGGTGATGCATCCAAGGCGGCAGATCTAACACACACCAGAACAATGTTCAGATTTCCCTGCAGTCTCCAGGCCACACCCATTCCAGTCCAGCAGGTGGCCACATAAACCCCTCCCAGATTCTCTCCTGAGTATGGAACTCAAGGCAGACAGGTCCTGAGTCCCTTAGTTTTTGCTGAGTGAGAGGTACCTCCTCAGAGATGGTCCCACTAAGTTTCCTGCTCACCTCCAGCCAGAATGTGCAGAACAAGAGCAGCCTGAAGTGAATTCCTAA
This sequence comes from Bos javanicus, assembly GCF_032452875.1. NCBI lineage: Eukaryota > Metazoa > Chordata > Mammalia > Artiodactyla > Bovidae > Bos > Bos javanicus. The sequence continues at coordinate 7,711,282 of NC_083886.1, read as the reverse complement.
CCTTTTGGTTCACTTCGATGTTCTGATTTCATTTGGACAATGCAAGAGTAAGTAAAAAATAGATTGATCAGATTTAAACATCCACCTTGCATTGCAGCCAAACGTCAGGGGTGAATTGAGTCTCCTCTGTTTCCTTTGAAGCCATGCCCAGTTCTCTGACCTCAGGGGAAGTGCATCCTGCATTTTCTGAGCCTCACAGTCACCGCAGCCTTCACAGGGCGCACCACACACCAACAGCTGCCTTCATTTTACCTTTGCTCCGGTTATGGCCATCGCTCTCCACAGCCAGCTTCACCTGGCACTGCCTCACCCGGATGAAGCCTGGCCTCTCTGGAAACTGTGGCAGCGAGGTGCCCTTGGCCAGGACCACCTGAATCTTCCGCCCTCTGAAGTCCAGGTCTCGCCGCTGCTTCACATAGACGCACTACACTGCCAGTCAAGGCAAGGCCAGAGTCAAACCTCTCAGATGGATGAAAGGAAAGCCCACAAGTCAGAAGCAAAAGGCAATTGTTTTGTTGCCTCCACTTGGTGTTTGCTCCCTTAATCTGCCAGTTCACTGCCTGCTTGATCTGCCTAACTTCCCTGCAGAGCCCTGTCACCTCCCAACTGCTGTTCTCTTTTCATAGCAGGCATGGTGTACATACTCAGTTTCCAGCTGGTGTCTGACTCTTTGCAACCCCATGGACTGTAGCCTGACAGGTTCTTCTGTCCATAGGATTTCCCAGGCAAGAATACTGGAGTGGGTTGCCATGTCCTTCTCAAGAGAATCTTCCTGACCCAGGGCTCAAACCCACAGCTCCTACATATCTTGTACTGGCAGGCAGATTCTTCACCACTGAGCCAGCCGGGAAGCTCAAGAGCATCCGTTACCCAGCTGTCAATGATTCCTTGCTGCTCTAATTATGAGGGGAACCCACTCCTCCTTTCTCCAATAAAGCAATGAGATCTCAGAGGATTGGTCATTTACCAGCTGTGATCCTGGGTAACTTAATTTTTCTGAGATTCGGCTTCACTGTGCAAGAACAGAGAGGAACACTGCCTGTAGGCAGGCTTGGTGGGGGCATTGGAGAAAGACTGGAGCAGAATCTCATGCAGGAAACAACGGGGTCATTGTTCTCTGTCGTCCCCTTAAGCCCTAATCATTGACCTCTGGGCACAGAGGATGGTCAGGCAAGGTTACTTACACCTGGTGACCACAGGAAGCTATGTGGATATCCAAATAGTAGTAGGCAAATGTCCTCACTGGTTCTGGTTCACCAAGAGTAATATAATCATTTCATCGCAATAAAGATTCACAGACCAGCCACCATGTCTATGGTGCTATTACAGGGAAGGTAATTCAGTGTTAAGAAACTGAGCAGGAAACACACACTCACAGGGTCCAGAGCCAATGCTGGGGGAGGAGGGGCGGTGGAGAGAGCTGGAAACGTGGGGCTTGAGTTCCATCCTGAGTCGGCTGCTCACCGCCTGTGCGCCTCGGTCACCTTAACTCTCTGGGGCCCGGCTTCCTCCTCTACAGACTGAGGGAGTGTAGTGAATACTCTGAAGGAAAAGTTGTTTTCAGGTCCCCAAATGTGGGGTACAAGGATTTTCTAGGAAAAATCTCAGGAAAGTATGAGCTGCCTTCCCACAATTATAGATGTTCCATGTCATCAGACCCAGAAATTACACTGAGATCTCTGAAAGCTACACAAGAAGCAACAGCTTTAGCAGATGCTTATGCAAGAGTCAAAGACAATGTTGTCCACCTTCTGGATATACCGCCATTGAGTCATGGCCATGAAGAACAAAGACACTTAGAAAGCTGAATAATAGTATGCATTCGAAAAGGATACATCTCTGCTGGACAATAAAAAAGGGAACTCCATTTTCATGTAGGTCACTGTTTCTCCATCGCATTCTGTTTCATAGGCTTCTATTAGACAAAGCAAAACAAACAAACAAAAAAAACAACACAAAAGACGTTATTGCATCTGGAAGTTCCTTTGGCTTCAATTAACAAGAACCTTTGATATGACAACCTTGTAGGGTGATAAACCACTAACTCACAAGGCATTGAATTTTAGAGAAAGTCAGATATTTAGAACCACTGAAATCTTGTTGTCCAGGTACAGTGCCTGGTAGATAGAAAAACACAGTAGAAATAAAAGAACCCAACAAAACTTGTTCATTGTATACCACAAACAACATTCTAAGACAGAATGCAGTGAAAAAAAATTAGGCATCCAAAAATAAATTTTCAAGTTCTAAAATCTTGGTAATCATCAGATGACACTACAGTGCCAATAATTTTTCTGTTGTGACCTTTCTCCTCATCTTAAATTTTGTGACATATTACAGGTGTCCTGGAACTGAGCAACCCAGCTTAGAAATGAAGTTTCAAGAGAGGTTAGTGTCCTTCTGAAAAAGCTAGAAAGTGGCTTAACTATGTTAACTGTAAGTTTCTTGCCTCTCTCCTGTGTTGCTTTATATCGTAGTTACAGGAACCAAATCTCCTTAAACCCACCATGCTACTGTGTGCAAATAGCATCGGCTCTTGGAGAGAGAGAGCAAAGCAATGCTATGAAGTGCACAGCCTCTGCCCTCAAGCTGTGTGGGAAGCTTCTAACTAACCATTTAGAAGAGGAGCCAAGCCTAAGCTTCTGAAGGAACCAAGAGAATCCCTAGAGAACGTGCTGACAGCACAGAAAGGTGTTATTTAATTCAGCTTTTGAAAGAAAGAAAACCTATTAGAAGCAGAACATGGAGTAAAAAATTTATCAGTCCATTACTACAAGAGGTTGAAGATGACCTTAAAGGAAGGGAATGAGTGGACATCTGCTTTTGCCTGCTCTGCTATGTGACTTTCCCCTTCTTGCACCAGAATCGCATGCTCCTTCAGGGCATCACCTTTTACCTCCTTCTTCACTATGTAGTTTAAGCAGGACTGTTAAGTTCAGTTCAGTCACTCAGTCATGTCTGACTCTGAGACCCTATGGACCACAGTATGCCAGGCCTCCCTGTCCATCATCAACTCCCAGGGTTTACTCAAACTCATGTCCATTGAGTTGGTGATGCCATCCAATCATCTCATCCTCTGTCATCCCCTTCTTCTCCCGCCTTCAATCTGTCCCAGCATCAGGATCTTTTCAAATGAGTCAGCTCTTCGCATCAGGTGGCCAAAGTATTTGAGTTTCAGTTTCAACATTAGTCCTTCCAATGAACACCCAGGGCTGATCTCCTTTAGGATGGACTGGTTGGATCTCCTTGCAGTCCAAGGGACTCTCAAGAGTCTTCTCCAACACCATAGTTCAAAAGCATCAATTCTTCAGCACTCAGCTTTCTTTATAGTCCAACTCTCACATCCATACATGACTACTGGAAAAACCATAGCTTTGACTCTGTGGACTTTTGTTGGCAAAGTAATGTCTGCTTTTTAATATAATGTCTAGGTTGGTCATCACTTTCCTTCCAAGGAGTAAGCATCTTTTAATTTCATGGCTGCAGTCACCATCTGCAGTGATTTTTGGAGCCCCCCAAAATAAAGTCAGCCACTGTTTCCACTGTTTCCCAATCTATTTGCCAGGAAGTGATGGGGCCAGATGCCATGATCTTCATTTTCTGAATGTTGAGCTTTAAGCCAACTTTTTTACTCTCCTCTTTCACCTTCATCAAGAGGCTTTTTAGTTCCTCTTCACTTTCTGCCATAAGGCTGGTGTCATCTCCATATCTGAGGTTACTGATATTTCTCCCAGCAATCTTGATTCCAGCTTGTGGTTCATCCAGCCCAGCATTTCTCATTATATACTCTGCATATAAGTTAAATAAGCAGGATGACAGTATACAGCCTTGACATACTCCTTTTCCTATTTGGAACCAGTCTGTTGTTACATGTCCAGTTCTAACTGTTGCTTCCTGACCTGCATACAGATTTCTCAAGAGGCAGGTCAGGTGGTCTGGTATTCCCAGACTGACTCAGTGTTAATTTCAGGGCTGGGAAAATGAGCAGAACATGGTCACAGTGATTAGTTCAGGGAAGGCATATGTGGACAGAATCCTGGCTTGCCACTCTAGCAAGTTTAGGCCCAAAAGTGTCTTGGTAAAGTTCTCAGGTAGCTTATAGAAGATCTGAGAGGACCAGAGTTAGGTTAAGAACCTCAGGATGATTCCAGAAAAGTCAAACTACTGCAGCCTCTGGACCATACTCCATAGTGTGGACTGTTGATAGCAAGTACCACACATCAGAGGCTTTGTAAATGGCTACAGCATGTGACTGAATCACAACTGGCAGGGAGATGGCCAGAGAACATCTGGCTTCTCCCTCGAATATACGGCACCACCATTCCCCATAAAGTAAGAGTGTTTGAAAATGGTATGTGGCCCTAAGCCATGACAAGCATGCTGAAGGAAATAATATATGATCCAGGCTGAGAAGCTAAGAGCCAATCCTGAGACTCTGGATGCCATCAGTAGAAAAGTTCCTGTTCCTCTGGGGTTGTGTACTCGGTTAGAATGTTAGCCTGCATCTTCTGGTGGCCTCTCTGCATGACACAGAATCTACCTGAGAATGTGGTCAATACAGAAGAAGACAGAATCAAGCTGGAGAAATGAACAATTATGTGCAGCTATCCTGGAAGCCAGACAACTGTGGATTTTCAATGTCATGAACCAATAAACACTTTTTCCTTTCATTACACTGCAATTTGTTAGCTTTTCTTCCTTGAAACCAGGATTCCTAACCACAGCAAGTGCCTGTCAGGGTTTCTGGCCCCTGGGCTAGCTGTATCTGGTCCATTGTGCCTGGGACAGCAGAGATCACTCTCCACTCTAAGTGCCAGAAAGATCCCCTATCTAATGCCACTCATAATTCTCCATTTCTGGGAAAAATCTAAGAAGTGTAGCCAGGTGACCAGCCAAGGCCCTTGGGTCCCTGGACTCTCCTCCCAGGCTAATTCCAGATTCTGCTACCACAACAACCCAAAAGCACCCAACTGCTCACAGATTAAAAAAAAATCATATTGTTTCATGCCTTCTTCATTTTACTCATACTGTTCCCTGGGCCAAACATCCTCAACCCACTCACCCTTCACTTTTTACCTCACCATGTATATATATTCTTGCTGTTTATAAAACTTTGGTTCAATTTGTCAAATAAAGCTCAGACACCACTTTCTCCAAGAAGTCTTCCATGCTTTTCCAGGTGTGTGTGTGTGTGTGTGTGTGTGTGTGTGTGTGTGTATGATGACAACAAACTTGTAGTAAGTTCAAACAGAAGCAAACAGGAGAGTGAATCTATTAAAGTATAAAAAGGAAGTCCTAGAAATATTGAAGGCATATTTCAGCGCAGCACCTCAGATATTTAAGCCAAAATTTAAAATAAAACATAGTATAATAGAAAGTAAACCTATTTATCTCTGCTGGTTAGAGAAAATAGCAATAGATTCTACCTTCTAACTGATTTTTTTTAAGGAATACATGTCACTCACCTGTAACTTGTGGGATCTGCCGTCTTATATAGCCTAAATCCATACCGATATCTATAAGTAGATCTGGTGGAGCTCTCAGAGTACCAATGAACTTATACTCATAAAGGCCAGTTGGCTGTAAAATGAAAACAGATAGAAACAGCCTATTGATTCCCCAGTTGCTATTACACAGTATATGAAAAATGGTTGCTTGTGCCATCTCACTACTGGGCATCTCCTCTGCAGTCTTGGAAATGCAATGGTGAAAAAACAGGTGAAGATCTTGCTGATCTTGCTCTCATAGTTCTATTTGTTCTTTGCCACAGGGGCTGGTGACAGCTACCCAGGTAATTTAAGTAGGATAAAAGAAGGTGATGTGATAAATGGTGTCTAGTTTTGGGGGGCTGGTGGTTTGTTGTATATCACCAGGTGTTCAGGGAATGTCTCTATGAGGGATTTATCAGAAGAGTTTGTTCTGAGTATTAGAAAGAGCTGGCCATGGGAAGATAAGAAAAGCCCATTCCTGGTAGGGAGAAGGCCCACAGGCTGATGGATTGGTTGTCTTCCTCAAAGAACAGAAAGTCAGGGAGACCAGAGAACTGTGATGGGGGAAAGTGATAGGAGCTGCTGTCAGAGAAGTAGTGGGGGCTGGGTCCAGAGGGCTTTGTGAACCAAGGCAATGGGCAAAAAAATTTTATTCTAGTAGCTATGGAAAGCCAGTCAATAACTTAAAATAGGGAAATTTTTTTTTAATAGTTCTTGCTTCTTGGTAGAAAACAGAACATAAATGAGTAAGGAGATGGGTTAGAAGACCAGTACAATGATCCAGAGAAGAGAGGTTGACGATTGGCCAGAGCAGTAACAATAGTGATGGGGAGAAGTCAGTAATTTAGGGTAACATTTTGCAAGTAATGTCAACAGAAATTGCTGACAGGTTGGCTGTAGAGACAGAGATAGCTGGAACAAATCTTCTAACATTTGCTTAAACAACCAGGTAGATGGGAGATCCATTTTTGAGAGAGAGAAAGCTTGCAGAGGTGGTGACCTGTGGGCTGACCGAGAGTTCTACTTTGAGCATGTTGAGTTTGAAGTGCTTATTAAACACTCATGTGGAAATGTCACATAGGCAGAGTTCAGACTATTTTAGATAACCATGGGCCATAATGAAACCCAAAACATCATTGTTTTACCAATTCCAAGATGGAATTTTTCAGCAACTGCTTTTTTTTTTCTATAAAAAACTTGTGTATAAAAGAATGAAAAAGGGATATATGTAGATAGAGAACAGATTTGTGGATACAATAGAAGAAGGAGAGGGTGGGACAAATTGAGAGTAGCATTGAAACATATACTACTCTACATATGTGAAATAGAAAGCTGGTGGAAGCTGTTGTATAACACAGGGAGCTCAGCCTAGTGCTCTGTGACAACCTAGAGGGGTGGGATGAAGGGGGAGGGATGGAGGAGATGTACAAGAGGGAGGGGATATATGGATACTTATGGCTGATTCATGCTGTTGTACTGTACTGCAGAAACCAACACAACATTGTAAAACAATTATCCTCCAATTAAAATTTTTTAAAAAGCTTAAAAAAAGGACGAAATGGGGGAAGAAACACCAGCTTCTAACCATAGTCCTTTTTATTCAGAAAAAAAGATCATTTCTAAGTACAAGAGATTTTCCTTGTTTTCAAGCCATATTCTGTGAGGATGTAGGCTGGAGGGGATACACTTCACTCTCTGTACAATGACAACTAATTCCTGACACCCCTGCCAAAAAGTTTATTGTACAATTCCTGACCCTCTTGGCAAAGGGTTCTTTGTTAAGATTAATCTAATGACTTAATTCCAGTACAGAAACAAACAAACAAAAGAAACAAAAATGAACCTTTTAAATGTACCTCTACTTCCAGGTGTTAACGCAGTCCTAATGGCTAACCCCAGAGTAGTGAATCTACATCCTTAAACACTGTTCCAAGAACTTATGTGAAGTCAAGGTGTAAACGTGAAAATCTTTCTAGAGATCCTGAGGCTTCAAGGGTCTCCTGACTTAGGTGGCATAACCATAATTCTCAGTTTAGGAATCTCAGATGTCTGTGAAAGTACCTGGCGGAAAATGGAAAGTAAAGTTGAAACTGAATTCATACGGGTGTTTCAGCTCTGAGAGCATGTGGCATTATACCAAGAGTTTCCAATGAGCAAATGAGAGACTGGTAGGTCTGACCTCCATGCGTGCTGTGCCGTGGAAGCCCCACAGGAGGGAGGGAGTCAAGAGAAAAGTCCTCCTCCTCCTGTCTCCTCCCATCAACTTCACAGAGGATGAGGCTTTATACCAGCACATATCTACACCCACACACGTTTTAGTTAGCTTGGGAAGACAAAGAATTAGCTTCTGTTCAGGAATAGTGTGGCCCCGTTATCTATACACAGTGAGCAAAAAGGATAGCTATGCATAGAGATTATGATCTCCCCAACTTACGTGAATCAGCTTTGGTTATCTGGATAAATGAAGACAAACTGCTTCCTGGAACTAGTCCCCATCCCTCCTGAATGTATTGATAAATTTAGCCCTTAGTGAATTCAGTCCTGTAATATTATAGAAAAGAAAAAAGAAAGCCCTCAAGGAAGAGAAAAATAAAACAGTGTGATTTATGTGAATACCCAAGAATGAACTATCATGACAACTTTCTTTAAACACTGTCTTCATGGCAGCACTGAGAAATGCCAGAACACCAGAGGACAAATTGTGGGATGACATCTTTCCTTCTCCATCAATAAAATGTTCTTTACAGGTGTTTAGCAGCCCAATCCAAATTCTTGCATCAAAGAATCATTTCCTTTGAAAGAGGACCTCAAGAAACATATTCACAATTTCATTTTTCCTTTGAAACAATAAAGTGAATTTTTATAACTATAAAAATAATTAATATTCATTAAGAAAAATTATAACATGTGAAGAAAATTTAGATGGCATGTAATGCTAAAATCCACAAATACCTAATTGCAATATATGATATATTGCTTCTCTTTTTAAAACTTTTTATTGAAGTATAGTTGATTTACAATGTTGTATTAAATTCTGCTGTTTAGTAAAGTGACTCAGTTATAGATATACATACCTTCTTTTCCATAGTCTTTCCCATTATGTTTTAATTTATCACAGGATATTGAATGTAGTTCCTGAGCTATACAGTAGGATTTTGTTGTTCACCCATCTTATATGTAAAAGTTTGCAACTGCCAGCCCCAAACTCCCAATCCTTCCCACCTACGCTCTATCTCCCCCAGGCAACCACAAGTCTGTTCTCTATATCTGTTAGTCTGTTTTTGTTTCATAAACATGCTCATTTGTGTCATACTTTAGATTCCATATATAAGTGATAGCATATGGTATTTGTCTTTCTCTTTGTGACCTGAACTTCACTTAGTATGATCATCTCTAGGTCCATTCTTGTTGCTGCAAAGGGCATTATTTCATTCTTTATAATGGCCCAGTGATGATTATATATATATTTATATATGTATATATATAAATACCACATCTTCTTTATCCATTCATCTGTCGGTGGACATTTAGGTTGTTTCCATGTCTTGACTATTGTAAATAGTGCTGCTTTGAACATATGGATGCATTTATCTTTTTGAATTATAGTTTTTCTGATAATATGCCCAGGAGTGGAATTGCTGGATCATGTGGCAAACCTATTTTTAGTTTTTTGACAACCTCCATAATTTTTTCCATGACTGCATCAGATTACATTGCCACCAACCCTGTTAAGAGGTTCCTTCTTCTCCACACTCTCTCTAGGATTTATTATTTGTAGATTTTTAATGATGTCCATTATGACTGCTGTGAGGTGGTACCAGTGTTGTTTGGATTTTCATTTCTCTAATAATTAGTGATGATGAGCATCTTTTCATGTTCCTATTGGCCATCTGTATATATCTTCTTTGGAGAAATGTCTATTTAGGTCTTCTGCTCATTTTTTGGTTGGGTTGTTTGGTTTTTGTTATTGAATTATAGGGCACGTTTGTATCTTTTGGAAATTAAGCCATGTCAGTGGCATCATTTGCAAATATTTTCTCCAAGTCCATAGTTTGCCTTTCTGTTTTGTTTATGGTTTCCTTTGCTGTGAAAAATCCTGTAAATTTCATTAAGTCCCATTTGTTTATTTTTGCTTTTATTTCCATCGCCTTGGAAAGCTGAACTAAGAAAACATTGTATGATTTAAATCAGAGAATGTTTTGCTTCTTCTAGGAATTTTATGGTGTCTTGTCTTATATTTAAATTTTAAAGTATTTTGAGTTTACTTCTGTGTATGCTGCTGCTGCTGCTGCTGCTAAGTCGCTTCAGTCGTGTCTGACTCTGTGCGACCACAGAGACGGCAGCCCATCAGGCTCTTTCACATGAAAGTGAAAAGTGAAAGTGAAGTCGCTCAGTCGTGTCTGACTCCTAGCGACTCCATGGACTTCAGCCTACCAGGCTCCTCCATCCATGGGATTTTCCAGGCAAGAGTACTGGAGTAGGTTGCCATTGCCTTCTCCACTTTTATGTATAGAGTGAGGATATGTTCTAACTTCATTGATTTACATGTGGCTGTCCAACATTCCTAACACTGCTTGCTAAAAAGACTGCATTTTCCCCATTGTATATTATTCTTGTTTCCTTTATCAAAGACTAATTGTCCATAGGTATGTGGGTTTATTGCTGAGCTGTCTATTCTGTTCCATTGACCTGAATGTCTGTCTCTGTGCTAGTACCGTGCTGATTTAATTACTGTAGGTATGTAGTATTGACTGAAAGTTAAGCCTCCCGCTTTGTTCTTTGTCCTCAGGATTGTTTTGGCAATTTGTTGTCTTTTATGTTTCCATATGAATTTTAGAATTATTTGTTAGAATTCTGGGAAAACCATCATGAATATGTTGATAGGCATTTCATTGAATCTGTATATTGTTTTGGGTAGTAGGCCATTTTAACAAATTCTTCCAATCCAAGAGCATAGGATGTCTTTTTATTTTTATTTTTTGAATCTTATTTAATTTCCTTATTAATGTTTTATATTTATCAGCATGCAAGTCTTTCAACTCCTTGGTCATGTTTATTCCTAGATAATCTACTTTTCTGGTTCATTATTAGCTTTTTTTTTTTTACATACCCTTTCTGATATATGACTGTTAGCATAAAGAAATGCAACTGATTTCTGTATGTTAATCTTGTATCCTGCTACTTTGCTGAATTCATGTGTAAGTTCTAATATTTTGGTGTGAAGTCCTTAGTGTTTTGTATATGGAGTATTATGTCACATGCATATAATGACAATTTTACCTTTTTCCTACCATTCTGAATATATTTTATTCATTTTTCTTGTCTGATCGCTATGGCTAAGACACATGTCTTCAATACTATGTTGAAGAGAAGTGGTGAGAGTAGGCATCCTTGTTTTGTTCCCTACTTTATTGGGAAGGCTTTCAACTTTTCACCATTGATTTTTATGTTGGCTGTGGGTTTGTCATAAATAGCTTTTATTATATTGAGACATGTTCCCTCCATATTCGCTTTCATAAGGGTTTTATCATGAATTGGTGTGAAATTTTATCAAATACTTGTTTTGCATCCATTAAAATTATTATGTGGCTTTGTCTTTTCTTTTGTTGGTGTGGTGTATCACAGATTTATTTGTATATGCTGTGCCAGCCATGTGGCCCTAGGATAAATCCCACTTGGTTGTGGTGCATGATTTTTTATGTGTTGTTCAATTCAGTCTACAAATATTTTATTGAACATTATTGCATGTATAGTCATCAAAAGATATTGGTCTGTAATTTTCTTTTTTGGTAGTGCCTTTGTCTTATTTTAGTAGCAGGGTGACGGTGGCCCCATAGAATGTCTTTGGGTATGTTCCTTTCTCTTCGAACTTTAGGATGAGTAATAGAATGATCAGTCTAAATTCTTCTTTGTGTGTTTTGTAGAATTTGCCTGTGAAGCCATCTGGTCTTGTACTTTTATTCGTACCAATTTTTCTTTTTTAATTAAAGATTCTATTTCACTTCTAGTGATTGGTCTGTTCAAGCAACTTATTTCTACTTGATTCGGTTTTGGTGAGCTGTATGATTCTAAAAAGTTGTTCATTTCTTCTAATTTGCAAAATTTGTTGGCATATAATTGTTCATAGTCTTATATATATATATATATATATTTTTTTTTCCCCCCAGTATCAGTTGTTTTTCCTCTTTCACTTTTTATTTTATTTGGTCTTCTCTCTTTCCTTCTTGGTGAGCCCAGCCAGAGGTTTATCAAATTTGTTTACCCTTTCAAAGAACCTGGTCTTGGTTTTATTGATTTTTCCATTTCCATTATTTTTGTCTCTATTGATTTCCTCTCTGAACTTTATTAACTCCTTCCTTAAGTTTCCTTGAAGTTTTGTTTGTTCTTCTTTTTCTAATTATTTTAAGTGGTGAGTTTGATTATTCACTTGAGATTTCTTATTTCTTAAAGAAGACCTGTATCAACATGAACTTTTCTCTGAGAACTATTTTTGCCACATTCCATAGTGTTTGTATAGTTCTGTTTTCATTGTCATTTTTCTTGAAGTATTTTTTATTTTCTTCTTTGATTTTATCATTTAAACACTTTTTAGTAGCATGCTATTTAGTCTCCATGTAATTGTTTCTTCCTTTTTTTGTTTTTCTGGGATTGATTTCTAGTTTCATGCCATTGTGGTCAGAAAAGATGCTTGAAATAATTTCTATAACTCTTAAATTTGTTGAGGCTTGTTTTGTGCTCTAGTATGTGGTCAGTTGTAGAGAATGTTGCCTGTGCACTTGAAAAGAATGTCTATTCTGCTTTTTTGGAATGATACATATTTATTTTAAGTAAATAAATAATTCTTTGTAACATATGTTACAAAGCAACATGGTATAAATGGGTGGTGTTCTTATTTTGAAAGTGAAAGTCACTCAGTCATCAACAAATATCATGGCATCTGGTCCCATCACTTCATGGCAAATAGATGGGGAAACAATGGAAACAGTGACAGACTTCATTTTCTTAGCCTCCAAAATCACTGCAGCCATGAAATTAAAAGATGCTTGCTTCATTGAAGAAAAGCTATGACCAACTTGGACAGCATATTAAAAGGCAGATACATTACTTTGCTGACTAAAGTTCATATAGACAAAGCTATGGTTTTTCCAGTAGTCATGTATAGGTGTGAGAACTGGACTATAGAGAAGGCTGAGTGCCAAAGAATTGATGCTTTTGAACTCTGATGTTGGAGAAGACTCTTGAGAGTTCCCTGGACTGTAATGAGATCCAACCAGTTAATCCTAAAGGAAATCAGCCCTGAATATTCATTGGAGGGACTGATGCTAAAACTGAAACTCATTCAGGATGGGGAACACATGTATGCCTGTGGCGGATTCATTTTGATATTTAGCAAAACTAATACAATTATGTAAAGTTTAAAAACAAAATAAAATTAAAAAAAAAAAAAAAGAAGGCAAAGGAAAAAAAAAAAAAAACCTGAAACTCAAATACTTTGGCAGCCTGATATGAAGAACTGACTCATTAGAATAGACCTTGATGCTGGGAAAGATTGAAGGCGGGAGCAGAAGGGGACAACAGAGGATGAGATGGTTGGATGGTATCAACGACTCAATGGACAAGAATGTGAGCAAGCTCTAGAAATTGGTGATGGACAGAGAGGCCTGGCATGCTGCTATCCATGGGGTCACAAAGAGTCAGACATGACTGAGTGACTGAACTGATTGACTGTTCTTATTTTAAAGAATATAATTTTAAAGCTATGGAAAGATCATTCCTAATTTATTTTCATGAACTATTTCTGTTTCAAAACAATTTTACAAATGTGAATATTGTGAAATAAATACTCCATATAAGCCTGGTCCATAATTATAATGTTTTCATTTTGAAAGCAGTAAGTTTTATTAGAGATAAATTTTAGAGTAAATGACATTAATATTTGCAGTGTCTATACATTTCATAAATTTTTCAGATAGTTATTTTCTCTATTCACTGGTATCAAAGGATCATCTCATCAAGATTGGGTACCATTGTTTGTACAAAAGAAAAGAGAATAAATCAGTTTATTTGGGTAATGTTTTTAGTATTGATGTGTAAGTCTCTTGCAAATTATATAAACTCTTTCAAATTTGTTGCTATACTTGTCAACCATATTAACACTTCAATGACTTCAAACAAGTTTATTCAAGATGTTCTTGGTTTTCCTAAAGCTCCTCCAGAAAACCAGTTCTAAGAATGGCTCATTTTTTCTTAATTTAAAGTAAAACACATTGCATGGTTTTCTATACTCCATTTATAGGATATTTCATTTGCTACACTTCGTATATCTAGAGAATTTTTCAATGGTACAGAATCAATGACTATAAAGTGTATAATACAATTAATAAAAGAAATAAAATATTTGTTAGAGCACATACTATCTTTCTTGCAGAGAGAAACCCTATGGTCATATGCATAGTTAATAAATTTTCTGGTCTCCTACACAGGACTGGAAAAGGTCAGTTTTCATTCCAATCCCAAAGAAAGGCAGTGCCAAAGAATGCTCAAAGTACCGCACAATTGCACTTAGCTCACAGGCTAGTAAAGTAATGCTTAAAATTCTCCAAGCCAGGCTTCAGCAATACGTGTACCATAAACTTTCAAATGTTCAGGCTGGTTTTAGAAAAGGCAGAGGAACCAGAGGTCAAATATTCAACATCCGATGGATCATTGAAAAAGCAAGAGAGTTCCAGAAAAAAAAAAAAAAAATCTATTTCTGCTTTATTGACTATGCCAAAGCCTTTGACTGTGTGGATCACAATAAACTATAGGAAATTCTGAAAGAGATGGGAATGCCAGACCACCTGACCTTCCTCTCGAGAAACCTGTATGCAGGTCAGGAAGCAACAGTTAGAACTGGACATGGAACAACAAAATGGTTCCAAATAGCAAAAGGAGTACATCAAAGCTGTATATTGTCCTCCTGCTTGTTTAACTTCTATGCAGAGTACATCATGAGAAACGCTGGGCTGGAAGAAGCACAAGCTGGAATCAAGATTGCCGGGAGAAATATCAATAACCTCAGATATGCAGATGACACCACCCTTATGGCAGAAAGTGAAGAACTAAAGAGCCTCTTGATGAAGGTGAAAGAGGAGAGTGAAAAAGTTAACTTAAAGCTCAACATTCAGAAAACTAAGATCATGGCATCCGGCCCCATCACTTCATGGGAAATAGATGGGAAAACAATGGAAACAGTGTCAGACTTTATTTCTCTGGGCTCCAAAATCACTGCAGATAGTGACTGAAGCCATGAAATTAAAAGACGCTTACTCTTTGGAAGGAAAGTTATGACCAACCTAGACAGCATATTGAAAAGCAGAGACATTACTTTGCCAACAAAGGTCCATCTAGTCAAGGCTATGGTTTTTCCAGTGGTCATGTATGGATGTGAGAGTTGGACTATAAGAAAAGCTGAGAACTCTAGGGGAAGATGGTGGAGGAATAGGATGGGGAGACCCCTTTCTCCCCTACAAATTCATCAAAAGAACATTTAAACACCGAGTAAATTCCACAGAAAAACTTCTGAATGCCGGCAGAGGACATCAGGCACCCAGAAAAGCAACCCATTGTCTTCGAAAGGAGGTAGAAAAAAATATAAAAGACAAAAAAAGAGACAAAAGAGGGAGGGACGGAGCTCCATCCAGGGAAGAGAGTCTTAAAAAGAGAGAAGTTTCCAAACACCAGGAAACACTCTTACTGCCGAGTCTGTGCTGAGCCTTGGAAGCACAGAGGGCAACATAACAGGGAGGAAAAATAAATAAACAATTAAAACCCACAGATTATGAGTCCAAAGGTAACTTCCCCAGCAGAGAAGCAGCACAGACTAGCCAGCAGGGGCTGAGCAGGGAGGCGCGGAGCGGGCTGCATCACTTAGAGTAAGGATCTGGCCTGAATGCCCCAAGCGCTATCTGAGCGAACTAATTTGGGCTAGCAAACCAGACTGTGGGATATCTACCACGTGAAAAGCCAGCCCTAACCTAAGACACCACCAGGCCCGCGCAGGGAACAAAGGACTGAACAGAGATAGCCGGCTGCAGACCATCCCCCTCTGGTGACAGGCAGCCAGAGCCGGAAGGGGACAATCGCAGCCCCAGAGAGACATTATCTACAAAACTGTAAGCAGCCTTCTTTGCTTACTAAGAGTTCATGGGGTTCTACATGGTCAACATCCACCTGAGAAGGTGCGCCGGTTGTACACCCAGAAAACCGAGCGGCGGGGAGGCTATAAGTCGCAGCAACTGCGCTCGCCAAACACCTCATCACCTGAGCTGCTCGGACCTGAGGAGGGCACAAAACACAGGCCCAACCGAATCTGTGCCTCTGGGGACTACCCGAGTGCTGGAACCTGAGCGGCTTAGACCTGGGAGGTGCAGGCAGCCCAGGGCCGACCTCGGATGGTTCCCAGCGGAGCAACCTAGAGCCTGAGCAGTGTGGGCAGGGAGGCTACACGCACCATGAGCGGGGGCAGGCCCAGTGTGGCTGAGGCACTGTGAGCACACGCCAGTGTTATTTGTTTGCAGCATCCCTCCCTCCCCACAGCGCGACTGAACAAGTGAGCCTAAAAAAAGAAAAAAAAAAGTGTCCACCACCACCCTCTTTGTATCAGGGCGGAAATCAGACACTGAAGAGACCAGCAAACAGAAGAAGCTATAACAGAGGGAACCACCTTGGAAGCTACAGGCAATAGATTAACACCCTGTTGTTAGTACCGACTACATAGGAAGGGGCCTATAGGTCTTGAGAAATATAAGCCGGACCAAGGAACTAGCCGAAAATGAACTGACCGCACAATACCCACAACAACACCAGAGAAAGTCCTAGATATATTTCAACTACTTTACGATCATTCATTCTTTCTTTCTTTTTTTTAATTTAAAAAAAAATTTTAAGCCCTCTATTACTCCTTTAATTTTTCACTTTTATAACCTACTATTACTTTGCAAGAAAAAAAAGATGCTATTTTTTTTAAAAAGCAAACTTCATATATATATATATTATAATTTTTGTGACCTTTTTTTTTTTCTCTTTTTCTTTTTTCTATTTTCTCTTTTTTTTTTCTTCTTTTCTTTAACATTGTATTTTTGAAATTCCAAACTCTACTCTAGATTTTTAATTTTAGCTTTTTGGTATTTGTTATCAATTTTGTACCTATATATTTTTTTTTAATAATTTTTGTGATTTGTTTTTTTTCTCTCTCTTTCTTTCTCTTCTTCTTTTCTTTAACATTGTATTTCTGAAATTCCAAACTTTACTCTAGATTTTTAATTTATGCTTTTTGATATTTGTTACCAATTTTTTACCTATATTTTCTTTATAATTTTTGTGACTTTGTTTTTTTGTTTTTGTTTTTCTCTTTCTTTTTCTTCTTCTTTTCTTTAACATTGTATTTTTGAAATTCCAAACTCTACTCTAGATTTTTAATTTTTGCTTTTAGGTATTTGTTACCAATTTTATACCTTTAAGAATCCAATCTTCAGAACCCATTTTTTACTTGGGAGCAAGATTACTGGCTTGACTTCTCTCTCACCCTTTGGACTCTCCTTTTTCTCCACCAGGTCGCCCGTGTCTCCTCCCTAACCCCTCTCTACTCTACCCAACTCTGTGAATTTCTGTGTGTTCCAGACGGTGGAGAACACTTAGGGAACTGATTACTGGCTGGATCTGTCTCTCTCCTTTTCATTCCCCCCTTTTATCCTCCTGGCCACCTCTGTCTCCTTCCTCCCTCTTCTTTTCTCTGTATAACTCCATGAACATCTCTGAGCAGTCCAGTTGTGGAGTGCACATAAGGAAGTGATTACTGGCTAGCCCACTCTCTCCTCTATTGATTCCACCTGGTCTAATTCGGGTCACCTCTAACTCCCTCCTCCCTCTTCTCTTCTCCATGTAACACTGTGAACCTCTCTGGGTGACCCTCATGGTGGAGAAACTTTTCATCTTTAACCTAGATGTTTTATCAATGGTGCTGTATAGAAGGAGAAATTTTGAGACTATTGTGAAAATAAGACCGATAACTGGAAGCAGAAGGCTTAAGTCCAAACCCTGACTCCAGGGAACATTAATTGACAGGAGATCATCAAACGCCTCCATGCTGCTGCTGCTGCTAAGTTGCTTCAGTTGTGTCCAACTCTGTGCAATCCCATACATGGCAGCCCACCAGGCTCCCCTGTGCCTAGGATTCTCCAGGCAAGAACACTGGAGTGGGGTGCCATTTCCTTCTCCAATGCATGAAAGTGAAAAGTGAAAGCGAAGTCGCTCAGTTGTGTCCAACTCTTAGCGACCCCATGGACTGAAGCCCACCAGGCTCCTCCGTCCATGGGATTTTCCAGGCAAGAGTACTGGAGTGGGTTGCCATTGCCTTCTCTGAAATGCCTCCATACCTACACTGAAACCAAGCACCACAAAAGGGCCAAAAAGTTCCAGGGCAAGACATACCAAGAAAATTCTCCAGCAACACAGGAACACAGCCCTGAGCTCTAATATATAGGCTGCCAAAGTTACTACAAAACCATAGACATCTCATAACTCATTACTGGACATTTCATTGCACTCCAGAGAGAAGAAATCCAGCTCCACCCACCAGAACACCAACACAAGCTTACTTAACCAAGAAACCTTGACAAGCCACCTGTACAAACCCACACACAGTGAGGAAACGCTGCAATAAAGAGAACTCCTCACACTGCCAGAATACAGAAAGGACACCCCAAACTCAGCAATTTAAACAAGATGAAGAGACAGAGGAATACCCAGCAGGTAAAGGAACAGGATAAATGCCCACCAAACCAAACAAAAGAGGAAGAGATAGGAAATTTACCTGATAAAGAATTCTGAATAATGATAGTGAAGTTGATCCAAAATCTTGAAATCAAAATGGAATCACAGATAAATAGCCTGGAGACAAGGATTGAGAAGATATAAGAAAGGTTTAACAAGGACCTAGAAGAAATAAAAAAGAGTCAGTATATAATGAATAATGCAATAAATGAGATAAAAAACACTCTGGAGGCAACAAATAGTAGAATAACAGAGGCAGAAGATAGGATGAGTGAAGTAGAAGATAGAATGGTAGAAATAAATGAATCAGAGAGGATAAAAGAAAAATGAATTAAAAGAAATGAGGAGAATCTCAGAGACCTCCAGGACAATATTAAACGATACAATATTTGAATCATAGGAGTCCCAGAAGAAGAAGACAGAAAGAAAAACTCTGAGAAAATACTTGAGGAGGTAATAGTTGAAAACTTCCCTAAAATGGGGAAGAAAATAATCACTCAAGTCCAAGAAACCCAGAGAGTCCCAAACAGGATAAACCCAAGGCAAAACACCCCAAGACACATATTAATCAAATGAACAAAGATCAAACACAAAGAACAAATATTAAAAGCAGCAAGGGAAAAACAACAAATAACACCCAAGGGAATTCCCATAAGGATAACAGCTGATCTTTCAATAGAAACTCTTCAAGCCAGGAGGGAATGGCAAGGCATACTTAAAATGATGAAAGAAAATAACCTACAGCCCAGATTATTGTACCCAGCAAGGATCTCATTCAAGTATGAAGGAGAAATCAAAAGCTTTTCAGACAAGCAAAAGCTGAGAGAATTCTGCACCACCAAACCAGCTCTCCAACAAATACTAAAGGATATTCTCTAGACAGGAAACACAAAAACGGTGTATAAGTTCGAACCCAAAACAATAAAGTAAATGGCAACGGGATCATACTTATCAGTAATTACCTTAAACGTAAATGGGTTGAATGCCCCAGCCAAAAGACAAAGACTGGCTGAATGGATACAAAAACAAGACCCCTACATATGTTGTCTACAAGAGACCCACCTCAAAACAGGGGACACATACAGACTGAAAATGAAGGGCTGGAAAAAGATTTTCCATGCAAATAGGGACCAAAAGAAAGCAGGAGTAGCAATACTCATATCAGATAAAATAGACTTTAAAACAAAGGCTGTGTAAAGAAACAAAGAAGGTCACTACATAATGATCAAAGAATCAATCCAAGAAGAAGATATAACAATTATAAATATATATGCACCCAACATAGGAGCACCGCAATATGTAAGACAAATGCTAACAGGTATGAAAGGAGAAATTAACAATAATACAATAATAGTGGGAGACTTTAATACCCCATTCACATCTATGGATAGATGAACTAAACAGAAAATTAACAAGGAAACACAAACTTTAAATGATACAATAGACCAGTTAGACCTAATTGATATCTATAGGACATTTCATCCCAAAACAATGAATTTCACCTTTTTCTCAGCACACATGAAACTTTCTCCAGGATAGATCACATCCTGGGCCATAAATCTAGCCTTGGTAAATTCAAAAAACTTGAAATCATTCCAAGCATCTTTTCTGACCACAATGCAGTAAGAATAGATCTCAATTACAGAAGAAAAACTATTAAAAATTCCAACATATGGAGGCTGAACAACACACTGCTGAATAACCAACAAATCACAGAAGAAATCAAAAAAGAAATCAAAATATGCATAGAAACAAATGAAAATGAAAACATAACAACCCCAAACCTGTGGGACACTGTAAAAGCAGTCCTAAGAGGAAATTTCATAGCAATACAGGCATACCTCAAGAAACAAGAAAAAAGTCAAATAAATAACCTAATTCTACACCTAAAGCAACTAGAAAAGGAGGAAATTAAGAACTCCAGGGTTAGTAGAAGGAAAGAAACCTTAGAAATTAGGGCAGAAATAAATGCAAAAGAAACAAAAGAGACCATAGCAAAAATCAACAAAACCAAAAGCTTGTTCTTTGAAAGGATAAATAAAATTGACAAACCAGTAGCCAGACTCATCAAGAAACAAAGGGAGAAAAACCAAATCAATAAAATTAGAAATGAAAATGGAGAGATCACAACAGACAACACAGAAATATAAAGGATCATAAGAGACTACTACAGCAATTATATGCCAATAAAATGGATAACATGGAAGAAATGGACAAATTCTTAGAAAAATACAACTTTCCAAAACTGGACCAGGAAGAAATAGAAAATCTTAACAGACCCATCACAAGCACAGAAATTGAAACTGTAATCAGAAATCTTCCAGCAAACAAAAGCCCAGGTTCAAATGGTTTCACAGCTGAATTCTACCAAAAATTTAGAGAAGAGCTAACACCTATCCTACTCAAACTCTTCCAGAAAATTGCAGAGGAAGGTAAACTTCCAAACTCATTCTATGAGGCCACCATCACCCTAATACCAAAACCTGACAAAGATGCCATGCACACAAAAAAGAAAACTACAGGCCAATATCACTGATGAACATAGATGCAAAAATCCTTAACAAAATTCTAGCAATCAGAATCCAACAACACATTAAAAAGATCATACACCATGACCAAGTGGGCTTTATCCCAGGGATTCAAGGATTCTTCAATATCTGCAAATCAATCAATGTAATACACCACATTAACAAATTGAAAAATAAAAACCATATGATTATCTCAATAGATGAAGAGAAAGCCTTTGACAAAATTCAACATCCATTTATGATAAAAACTCTCCAGAAAGCAGGGCTAGAAGGAACATACCTCAACATAATAAAAGCTATATATGACAAACCCACTGCAAACATTATCCTCAATGGTGAAAAATGGAAAGCATTTCCTCTAAAGTCAGGAACAAGACAAGGGTGCCCACTTTCACCATTATTATTCAACATAGTTTTGGAAGTTTTGGCCACAGCAATCAGAGCAGAAAAAGAAATAAAAGAAATCCAAATTGGAAAAGAAGAAGTAAAACTCTCACTGTTTGCAGATGACATGATCCTCTACATAGAAAACCCTAAAGACTCCACCAGAAAATTACTAGAATTAATCAATGAATATAGTAAAGTTGCAGGATATAAAATCAACACACAGAAATCCCTTGCATTCCTATACACTAATAATAAGAAAATAGAAAGAGAAATTAAGGAAACAATTCCATTCACCATTGCAACGAAAATAATAAAATACTTAGGAATATATCTACGTAAAGAAACTAAAGACCTATATATAGAAAACTATAAAACACTGGTGACAGAAATCAAAGAGGACACTAATAGATGGAGAAATATACCATGTTCCTGGAATGGAAGAATCAATATAGTGAAAATGAGTATACTACCCAAAGCAATTTATAGATTCAATGCAATCCCTCTCAAGTTACCAATGGTATTATTCTTCACAGAGCTAGATCAAATAATTTCACAATTTGTATGGAAATATAAAAAACCTCAAATAGCCAAAGCGATCTTGAGAAAGAAGAATGGAACTGGAGGATCAACCTGCCTGACTTCAGGCTCTACTACAAAGCCACAGTAATCAAGACAGTATGGTACTGGCACAAAGACAGAAATATAGATCAATGGAACAAAATAGAAAGCCCAGAGATAAATCCATGCACATATGGACACCTTATCTTTGACAAAGGAGGCAAGAATATACAATGGATTAAAGACAATCTCTTTAACAAGTGGTGCTGGGAAAACTGGTCAACCACGTGTAAAAGAATGAAACTAGACCACTTTCTAACACCATACACAAAAATAAACTCAAAATGGATTTAAGACCAGAAACTATAAAACTCCTAGAGGAGAACATAGGCAAAACACTCTCCGACATAAATCACAGCAGGATCCTCTATGACCCACCTCCCAGAATATTGGAAATAAAAGCAAAAATAAACAAATGGGACCTAAGTAAAATTAAAAGCTTCTGCACAATAAAGGAAACTATAAGCAAGGTGAAAAGACAGTCTTCAGAATGGGAGAAAATAAAAGCAAATGAAGCAACTGACAAACAATTAATTTCAAAAATATACAAGCAACTCCTACAGCTCAACTCCAGAAAAATAAATGACCCAATCAAAAAATGGGCCAAAGAACTAAATAGACATTTCTCCAAAGAAGACATACAGAGGGCTAACAAACACATGAAAAGATGCTCAACATCACTCATTATCAGATAAATGTAAATCAAAACCACTATGAGGTACCATTTCACACCAGTCAGAATGGCTGAGATCCAAAAGTCTACAAGCAAGAAATGCTGGAGTGGGTGTGGAGAAAAGGGAACCCTCTTACACTGTTGGTGGGAATGCAAACTAGTACAGCCACTATGGAGAACAGTGTGGAGATTCCTTAAAAAACTGGAAATAGAACTGCCTTATGATCCAGCAATCCCACTGCTGGGCACACACACTGAGGAAACCAGAATTGAAAGAGACACGTGTACCCCAATGTTTATCACAGCACTGTTTATAATAGCCAGGACATGGAAGCAACCTAGATGTCCATCGGCAGATGAATGGATAAGAAAGCCGTGGTACGTATACACAATGGAGTATTACTCAGCCATTAAAAAGAATACATTTGAATCAGTTCTAATGAGATGGATGAAACTGGAGCCGATTATACAGAGTGAAGTAAGCCAGAAAGAAAAACACCAATACAGTATACTAACACATATATATGGAATTTAGAAAGATGGTAACAATAACCCTGTATATGAGACAGCAAAAGAGACACTGATGTATAGAACAGTTTTTTTTGGAGTCTGTGGGAGAGGGAGAGGGTGGGATGATTTGGGAGAATGGTATTGAAATATGTATAATACCATATATGAAACGAGTCGCCAGTCCAGGTTCGATGCACAATACTGGATGCTTGGGGCTGGTGCACTGGGACGACCCAGAGGGATGGTATGGGGAGGGAGGAGGGAGGAGAGTTCAGGATGGGGAACACATGTATACCTCTGGTGGATTCATTTTGATATATGGCAAAACCAATACAATATTGTAAAGTTAAAAAATAAAATTAAAAAAATAAGAAGTATCAAAACAGAAATTTAAAATATTACACTATGTTGCTTTGGCTGCTTTAGAATATAGGAAATCAAAGGAAATCCTGAAGCTCTTCTACAGTTATCCTATTAAATAAGTCTTGAGAAATGGACATTCTGTATCTGTAAATTTCACTCAGAATTCCAGTGACAAAAGCTTTACTTCCATGAAAAAGATGCTCTTGCTGATTAAGCTTGAATTTTTGAGATTACTATCATCAGAGGCTCAACTGATACTGTTGAACAAAACAAAGCAAGGTTTTTTATTCAACAAAAAAAACTTAAATTTCTTAAACAGTCAAAAAAAAAAAAGAAAGAAAGAAAAGAAAAGCTGAGCACCAAAGAATTGATGCTTTTGAACTGTGGTGTTGGAGAAGACTCTTGAGAGTCCCTTGGACTGCAAGGAGATCCAACCAGTCCATCCTAAAGAGAACTAGGTAAAATAACACTGATAGCTAATGTTTACTGCATCCTTACTGAATTCCTGGCCCTGGGCTGAGTGCTTTACAGGGGTCACCCCACTTAATGTACACAATAAAAACATGAGGTATAGACCATTAGACACTCATTTATAGACAACAAAAAAAGAGGTTTAAAGAAGTTCTGAGAAATTCCTGGAAAAGTTAGTTCTGTAGAGATAAGAAGTATCTTGGTGTTTGTCTGGAATTGGAAAAGGTAACAGCAAGGGACTGCAAATGAGCGAGACATTTCTTTGGAGGTTACACAAATGTTCCAACTTAAACTCCGGTGAATGTTTCATAACCCCATAAATTTACTAAAAATCACTGAATTGTACACTTTATTCTTTTTTAATTTTATTTTATTTTTAAACTTTACAATATTGTATTAGTTTTGCCCAACAAATGAAAAAGAATGTATAGGACTTAATAAGTCTGTAAGGCTTTTAATTATAGTATGAAACTCACCCAGTGTCATACAACTAAGGAACCTGACTTGAAATTAGTTGCAACAGAACTTGGACTTGAAGCCAGCGATGTGATGACAGAACTCAAAGTGTATTATCCTGCCTTCAAAGAGTCACTGACCTCTCCCAACATATTATTAGATAAACAATAAGCAGTTGGAGTGCACACAGCCACAGCCAGGGTACCTTATAATTTTTCATTTCAACCATAACTCTTTCGAATGACAGGGGTGTTATTATATGTTTCAACAGGAAAAGGGTAAGTTAAGCCTATGGTAGATATGTTGGGACACAGATCACTCTAGCTATAGCTCACAGCCAAACACCATTTAATTTATTAGGTGCTTCAAAATGTATATTCCAAATGGATCCCTGTACAAATTTGGCAGAGGAGGATTTCTCTCCACTTTATAGACTCAGCTAGGGTTTTAGGTTCATAAATCCTTAACTTACAGAGCAACTTGGCATTAAAACTACACTTTAAACTTGGGGTTGCTGAATCTGCCATGTTAGCTGTTATTGAACAGTCTACAATCTAAGAATAGCTTTTACATTTTAAGTAGTTATAAAAGTCTGTACAAAATAACCATCATTTTGCCTTTTAGCCTGTAAAGCCTAAAATATTTCCTATTTGGCTCTTACAGGGGGAATAAAATGACAATCTTGGCTTTAGACAATTGCTACCATCCATTCTAAAGCAACAACCCAGGAAAGCTCTGAATTACTAGAGTCATGTTGAAATTCCACATATAGGAGGAGAATCTTTGTGTTATAAGTCCCCAATATATTATATTTTGAATCACATGGAAGCTTATTATTTAAGTTCAGGCTGCCCTTCAAGTAAATCTGTCAATCTTCAGCAAACTATACAAGATAAATACCAAAAATCTTAAATATATCATATACAAAGAGAAAAATAAAATCTTAAAAGAAGCCATGGAAGGGAGGATGGGGAGCACTTTATCAGTTAAGGAATACAGGTGGAAATTATACCATACATCCCATCAGAAACCTGACAAAAAGAGAGTGGAGTGAAATATATAGCATATTGAAAGAAATAAGCCACCAACCTAGTGTTTTATATCCACTAAAACTGTTCTTCAAAACTGAAGACAAAATAAAAAACTTTTGGACAAATAAAAACTGAGCAAGCAGAAGATCACCTGCTCTGAAAGTAATGCTAAAATAAGTTTGTCAGGGAGAAAAAAATGGTTTAGGTCAGGAACTCAGATCTACATAGCATAAAAAGTGTCTGTTTTAGCCTTACAGTTTCTAGAAGGCATGGACTTTGTTCTGTTCATCAGGCATTACTGGAGCTTAGCAAAATACTGGCATACCATATACAATACAACCTGAAAGACTGGTTGAATAGATCATGAACCAATATTCTGGAGTTTTTGTCATATTCAGACAACCCAAAGGCAGACATGGAAAGAGGTATTTCCTACACTAAATGCCAAGATAAGGCAGCTGTATTATATTTCTTAGCCTTTTTATGTCTTAACAACACATTAAAAGTCCAAGGCTAAAATTCAAAGTTTTATATTCATAGGATTCTCCCTTTTTTACAAAAATATATTTGTCTGCATGGTTTCCATGGAGAGCAAAATAGTTTGACAAAATAGTGCTGGGAGTGGTGAGCTTGTGAAGTAACAAAGTACCCCCACTGGCGAGCCTGCTAGAATTTTCCTTCTGCTCACAGGTGATGATTTTGATGCTAAAGGCAGTTTGGAAGATCAAACAAGAATCATTTTCTATGTGATATTGCCCTGGTTTCAGCCCTGATTAGCTCAGGTATTGGTGTAATATAGGTCTAAAGATCCAGAATGTCCAATTCCTTCCTATAAGTCACCATACCTGTCCAGGTTTCCCAAGGCCCAGTGATAATAAAAGTTCTGGTTGATTAATAGCCACCTGGTGTGATCTTCATGCAAGGATGTAGTGAACAGAGTGGCAGCACAAAGTTATACCTGCAGACAAATGTGGGGAATCCTCTTAACTCTCTCACTTCATTCCCTCAAAGCTACATCTTGGGACCAGCATCTTCATACTGCCTCGTACCACACCCTCCTCCTGAGAGAGAACCAAAGCTCTGACATGTCTATCCAGTTGTATGCTCAGGGATGATGCAATAGGACAGAAAGAGACACGCAGAGGGAGGTGGCCTCAATCAGTAGCACGAAGTAGGAGGAGGCTGCATATGATTTTCAGTTTTAAGCCCTGGTGACCCTACTCATGAGTAAATAGGGTCCATAGTGTCCTGTATGCAAAAAAAAAAAAAAAATTGTTCCATGAATCATGCCGGTACATAGAAGGGTGGGAGAAGGGAGAAGAATAGTCCCGTTATCCAGAAGTGAAGACAATGATGCTATCAGATTATGATTCTACCTGGAGAATGAGAGTGGAAGCTTCTCTTTCATGGAGATAAATGGCAATTAAATATCTGCTTCCCTCTGAAAGGCCAAACTTCCTCTCAGCCCAGCCTAGCGAACCACAGAGTTTTCCCAGAGAGGCCAGGCTCCTAATAGTTTAGTAGGTTAACAGCATAGGAAAGAACAGTCCCTGGGAAAGTGTGATCTTCTACTCATCAAACTTACTGATTAGAAGATATATGAAAGGATAAAAGCA
Source organism: Bos javanicus (assembly GCF_032452875.1). NCBI lineage: Eukaryota > Metazoa > Chordata > Mammalia > Artiodactyla > Bovidae > Bos > Bos javanicus. The sequence goes on along the minus strand of NC_083886.1, from coordinate 7,684,327 downwards.
GCTTTATCTCACAGTCAGATCAGATCAGATCAGTCACTCAATAGTGTCCGACTTTTTGCAACCCCATGAATCGCAGCAGGTCAGGCCTCCCTGTCCATCACCAACTCCTGGAGTTCACTGAGACTCACGTTCATCGAGTCAGTGATGCCATCCAGCCGTCTCATCCTCTGTCATCCCCTTCTCCTCTTGCCCCCAATCCCTCCCAGCATCTCACAGTAAAAGACATCTAAAAAACATAAGAAGTCAAACCATCAGCCAGATCTTTGTGTTCTGCTGCACTGAAGGTCTTGTGGGATGTTAGTTCTGTTGTCAGAGATCAAACCTGAAACCTCAGCAGTGAAGGCACAGAGTCCTATCCCCTGGATTGCCAGGAAATTCCCCAGATCTTTTTATACCAACATTTCCCTGGCCTAAATCAATGATGTGCATGCTGCACATGATCTGCATGCTGATTTCACATGATCCGCTGTCATGTCACCATTTTTACTGGCATGGGAACCAGCCTGAAGCTCCAGGGAGAACTGGCTGCACATCCCTGGGAAAACTCTTTTAAGTGACGCATGGTCCTATTCTGCCAGGAGAACTTCTCAACATTGTTCGGGGAACCTCTTGCACTAATTGATGATTATTTTAAATATCAGAGAGAGTGAGTCTTAAAGTGGATGTTGCCTTTGTCTTAAGATACTCTTTTACTTTCGCTCTTATCTTTCAGTTCCCACTGTTTTTCAACTCCTGCCTCCAAACTCAGAACCCTCTTGAGCACCATGCAAGATGCTCCTCATACATCAGTTGTCCTCAAATCTAGTCCCTGGACCAGGAGTTTCAGCATAAGTTGTTGTTGTTCAGATGCTTGGTCATGTCCAGCTATTTGTGACCCTATGAACTATAGGTTCACAATATATAACCTGCACAGCAGGTTTCCCTGTCCTTCACCATCTCCTGGAGCACACTCAAACTCATGTCCATTGAGTTGGTGATGCCAACCAATCATCTCATCCTCTGCCTTCCCCTTCTCCTCCTGCCTTCAATTTGCCCCAGTATCAGGGTATTTTCTAATGAGTCGGCTCTTTGCATCAGGTGGCCAAAGTATTGGAGCTTCAGAGTCAGTATCAGTCTTCCCAATAAATAGTCAGGGCATATTTCCTTTACAATTGACTGGTTTGATCTCCTTGCAGTCCAAAGGACTCTCAAGAGTCTTCTCCAACATCACGGTTCAAAAACATCAATTCTTTGGCACTCAGCCTTCTTTATGGTCCAACTCTCACATCTGTACATGACTACTGGAAAAACCATAGCTTTAACTGTATGGACCTTTGTTGGCAAAGTAACGTCTCTGCTTTTTAATATTCTGTCTAGGTTTGCTTTCCAAGGAGCAAGTGTCTTTTAATTTCATGGCTGCAGTCACCATGTGCAGTGACTTTGGAGCCCAAGAAAATAAAATCTATCACTGTTTCCATTGCTTCCCCATCTATTTACCATGAAGTGATGGCACTGGATACCATGATCTTCATTTTTAGAATGTTGAGTTTTAAGCCAGCTTTTTCACTCTCCTCTTTCACCTTCATCAAGAGGCTCTTTAGTTCCTCTTCACTTTCTGCCATAAGGGTGGAATCATCTGCTTATCTGAGGCTACTGATACTTCTGGCAATCTTGATTCCAGCTTGTGCTTCATACAACCCAACATTTTGCATTGAAATTAAATATACAGGATGACAATATACAGCCTTGACATTCTCCTTTCCCAATTTGGAACCAGTCCATTGTTTCATGTCTGGTTCTAACTTTTGCTTCTTGACCTGCATACAGGTTTCACAGGAGGCAAGTAAGGTGGTCCAGCATTCCCATCTCTTTAAGAACTTTCCAGTTTGTTGTGATCCACACAGCATAGGAAATGAGTGCAATTGTCTGATTGTTAGTGCATTCTTTAGTACTACCCTTCTTGGGAACTGGGATAAGGGTTGACCTTTTCTAATCCTGTGGCCACTGCTAGGTCTTCCAGATTTGCTGACACATTGAATGCAACACCTTGATAGAATCATCCTTTAGGGTTTTGAATAGTTCTACTAGAATTCTGTCACATCCACTAACTTTATTAACAGAGGTGCTTTCTAAGGCCCACTTTACTACACTCTCCAGAATGTCTGGCTCTGGGTAGCTGACCACACCTTGGTAGTCATCAGGATTAGGATGTACTTCATCTGGATCTTTATTATACAGTTCTTCCATGTATTCTTTCCATCTCTTCTTGATCTCTTCAGCATCTACTAGGTCTCTACTGTTTTTGTCCTTTATCGTGCCCATCTTTGGACAAAACATTCCCCTGATATCTCCAATTTTCCTCAACAGATCTCTAATATTTCCCCTTCTCCCATTTTCTTCCAGTTTCATACACTGTTCATTGAAGAAGAACTTCTTTTCTCTCCATGCTGTTGGCACGTGTTTAGTTTACATACCTTCTGTGTTTAGTTTAATATGCCTTTCCCTTTCTCCCTTGCTTTCCACATCTCTTATTCTTCTTCTTCTTCTTCTTCTTTTTTTTTTTTTTAGCTATTTGTAAGGCTTCCTCAGATAATCATTTTGCCTTCTTACTTTTTCTTTGGGATGGTTTTGTTCATTGCCTCCTGTATAATATTATGGACTTCTGCCCATAGTTCTTCAAGCACACAGTTTATAAGTTCTAATCCTTTGAATCTATTTGTTACCTCCACTGCATATTCATAGGGGACTTGATTTAAGTTGTGCCCAGCTGGCCTAGTGGTTTTACCCCACATTCTTTAGCTTAAACCTGAATTTTTCTATGAGAAATTGATGATCTAAGCTTTTCCATTCTATTTTTAATATAAGTTGACAACTGGCTAAAAATAGAATGCAAAATGGAAAACATGAAGGAGGAGAAGGAGAGGAGAAAAAAAGCAAAATGTGAACTCCTTATCCATACTTACTGAATTAAAATTGGGAGTTTAGCTCTACCGTGAATTTTAACAGGGCCTGCAGGTGATTCTGGTGCACTCGCATTTCAATGTACACAAAAGCAGGGAGGACAGAATAATCAACCTCTATGTGAAAGGGAAGCTTTTCAAATGGACCATCCCCCCCTAAACTCAGCTGCATCTCAATTAAATCTGGATTCTAAGTAAAGTTTGGTGATGTCCTTAGATCTCCCTAGACAATTCTAATGTGCTTGAGCTTTGAGAAACTGTCTCTAGTCCATTTCTCCTCCACATATTTGCATGACACAATCTCTCATTTTACTTCTATTTCCACTCAGTTGTTACCTCTGGAAAAGGAGCTTTCCAGATTCCCTTTATCTAGAGCACATCACATCACTCCTGGATACCCCCATCCCCCACCATAATATCTCTGTATCTCTTCATCCCACTTTTCTTTCTTTGTAGCATTTTTCAACTGCCATTTCATTATACACTGATAGCTTACAGTGAACGATGTAGGATTTGTGATCTCCAAAGAAGATTTAACTTTGGAATGAGAAACCAGGCTTGGCCGCTCTGGAATCTTGTGAGGCAGAAGATTTATTACAGTGAAAAGTAACAGAGGAAGTTTCTGACGTAGACATCAGAAGAGGGCAAAGGGTGCCCCCTCACTAGTCTTAGCAAGGGAGCTATAAACTTTTTAAATTGGTTATTACAATAAATTAAAATAATTTCTCAAGTTCGCAAATATCTTTCTAGACCCACTCCCACAATTTACATTTTAAGATAATAGGATTAGAACTAAAAATAGAAAGATCTTACCAGACTCACTCCATGAAAGTATGAAAAGGCAAAAAGATAGGAAACTGAAAGATGAACTCCCCAGGTCGGTAGGTGCCCAATATGCTAATGGAGATCAGTGGAGAAATAACTCCAGAAAGAATGAAAGGATGGAGCCAAAGCAAAAACAAAACCCAATTACGGGTGTGACTGGTGATGGAATCAAGGTCCGATTCTATAAAGAGCAATATTACATAGGAACCTGGAATGTTAGATCAATGAAACAAGGCAAATTGCAAGTGGTCAAACAGGAGATGGCAAGAGTGAGCATTAACATTTTAGGAATCAGTGAACTAAAAAGGACTGTAATGGGTGAATGTACCTCAGATGACCATTATATCTACTACTGTGGGCAAGAATCCCTTAGAAGACAAGGAGTGGCCATCATAGTCAAGAAAAGAGTCCAAAATGCAGTACTTGGATGCAATCTCAAAAACGACAGAATGATCTCTGTTTGTTTCCAAGGCAAACCATTCAATATCACGGTAATCCAAGTTTATGCCCCAACCAGTAATGCTGAAGAAGCTGAAGTTGAAGGTTCCATGAAGACCTACAGGAGTTTCTAGAACTAATAACCAAAAAAGATGCCCCTTTCATTACAGGGGACTGGAGTGCAAAAGTAGGAAGTCAAGAAACACCTGGAGTAACAGGCAAATTTGGCCTTGGAGTACAGAATGAAGCATGGCAAAGGCCAATAGAGCTTTGCCAAGAGAATGCACTGGTCATACCAAACACCCTCTTCCAACAACACAAAAGACAACTCTACACATGGACATCACCAGATGGTCAACACCGAAATCAGATTGATTATATTCTTTGCAGCCAAAGATGGAGAAGCTCTATACAGTCAATAAAAACAAGACCAGGAGCTGACTGTGGCTCAGATCATGAACTCCTTATTGCCAAATTCAGACTTAAATTGAAGAAAGTAGGGAAAACCACTAGACCATTCAGGTATGACCTAAATCAAATCCCTTACGATTATACAGCAGAAGTGAGAAATAGATCCAAGAGACTAGATCTGATAGACAGAATGCCTGATGAACTATGGAAGGAGTTCCATAATACTGTACAGGAGATAGGGATTGAGACCACCCCCAAGAAAAACAAATGCAAAAAAACAAAATGGCTGTCTGAGGAGGCCTTACAAAGAGCTGTGAAAAGAATAAAAATGAAAAGCAAAGGAGAAATGGAAAGATATACCCATTTGAATGCAGAGTTCCAAAGAATAGCAAGGAGAGATAAGAAAGCCTTCCTCAGTGATCAGTACAAATACATAGAGGAAAACAATGGAATGGAAAAGACTAAAGATCTCTCCAAGAAAATTAGAGATACCAAGGGAAAATTTCATGCAAAGATGGTCTCAATAAAGACAGAAATGGTATGGGCCTACAGAAGCAGAAGATATTCAGAAGAGGTGGCAAGAATACACAAAAGAACTATTCAAAAAAGATTTACATGACCCAAACAACCACGATGGTGTGATCACTCACCTAGAGCCAGATATCCTGAAATGTGACACCAAGTGGGCCTTAGGAAGCATTACTACAAACAAAGCTAGTGGAGGTGATGGAATTCCAGTTGAGCTATTTCAAATCCTAAAAGATGATGCTGTGAAAGTGCTGCACTCAATATGCCAGCAAATTTGGAAAACTCAGCAGTGGCCACAGGACTGGAAAAAATCAGTTTTCATTCCAATCCCAAAGAAAGGCAAGCCCAGAGAATGCTCAAACTACCGCACAATTGCACTAAATCTCACACACTAGTAAAGTAATGCTCAAAATTCTCCAAGCCAGGCTTCAGCAATACATGAACCATGAACTTCCAGATGTTCAAGCTGGTTTTAGAAAAGGCAGAGGAACCAGAGATCAAATTGCCAAAATCTGTTGGATCATTGAAAAAGCAAGAGATTTCTAGGAAAACATCTATTTCTGCTTTATTGACTTTGGCAAAGCCTTTGACTATGTGGATCACAACAAACTGGAAAATTCTGAAAGAGATGGGAATACCAGAGCACCTGACCTGCCTCTTGAGAAATCTGTATGCAGGTCATGAAGCAACAATTAGAACTGGACATGGAAAAACATACTGGTTCCAAATAGGAAAAGGAGTATGTCAAGGCTGTATATTGTCACCCTGCTTATTTAACTTTTATGCAGAGTACATCATGAGAAATGCTGGGCTGGATGAAGCACAAGCTGGTATCAAGATTGCTGGGAGAAATCTCAATAACCTCAGATATGCAGATGACATCACTCTTATGGCAGAAAACGAAGAACTAAAAAGCCTCTTGATGAAAGTGAAAGAGGAGAATGAAAAAGTTGGCTTAAAACTCAACATCTGGCTATACTAATACAATTACGTAAAGTTTAAAAATAAAATAAAATAAAATTTAAAAAAATTAAAAAAAAAAAACAACTCAACATTCAGAAAACTAATATCATGGCATCCAGTTCCATCACTTCATGTCATGTATATGGGGAAATAGTGGAACTGTTGCAGTCTTTTATTTTTTTCTGTTCCAAAATCATTGCAGATGGTGACTGCAGCCATCAAATTGAAAGATGCTTACTCCTTGAAAGGAAAGTTATGACCAATCTAGACAGCATATTGAAAAGCAGAGACATTACTTTGCCAACAAAGGTCCGTCTAGTCAAGGCTATGGTTTTTCCAGTATTCATGTATGGATGTTAGAGTTGAATGCCAAAGAACTGATACTTTTGAACTGTGGTGTTGAAGAAGACTCTTGAGAATCTCTTGGACTGCAAGAGATCCAACCAGTCCATCCTTAAGCAAACTGATGTTGAAGTTGAAACTACAATACTTTGGCCACCTGATGCGACAAACTGACTCATTAGAAAAGACCCTGATGCTGGGAAAGATTGAAGGCAGGAGGAGAAGGGGACGACAAAGGATGAGATGGTTGGATTGCATCACCAACTCAATGGACATGAGTTTGTGTAAACTCTGGGAGTTGATGACAGACAGGGAGGCCTGTTGTGCTGCAGTCCATAGGGTCACAAAGAGTCAGACACGACTGAATGACTGAACTGAACTGAACTACCAGACTCACTCCCATAATATAAATTTTAACAGGATTAGTCATAAGGTTTTCAAGAAGGAGAAATTGTCCTCAAACAGGATACTTTGTTGTTATATAATCCTTAGTACAGAGTTAAGCTGAGTTATTTTGTTGTGTATCATCACCTCTGGGCTTAAAGAAAAATGTTTTATGTGACTAAGACTAAGGAATGCAGAAGAAGAAGAAGAAGAAGAAGAAGGAGAAGAAGGAGAAGAAGAAGAAGAAGGAGAAGAAGGAGAAGAAGGAGAAGAAGAAGAAGAAGAAGAAGGAGGAGGAGGAGAAGAAGAAGAAGGAGAAGAAGAAGAAGAAGAAGAAGAAGGAGAAGAAGGAGAAGAAGGAGAAGAAGAAGAAGAAGAAGAAGAAGAAGAAGAAGAAGAAGAAGAAGAAGAAGAAGAAGAAGAAGAAGAAGAAAAGTTTGCCCTTTTGTCCTCCTTGAGAATTCCAGACCCCTGTCTCCTCTTCGAGAGCCCCATACCCTTCTCTCCTCCTTGGGGACCCAAGACTTCTTATCAACCTATCTAGAAATTGAGTCTGTCATTACTATGAGTTTATTCTCATCATCAAATATGGTTTATTGTTCATTCATTGAAGCAGCAGCTCTGACTTCCTGCTCTGAGACAGTGCCTGCCAGGGCAGACTACATAGGAAGCATTTGATGAGTATCTCCTGAGTAAATGGCAACGCACTCCAGTATTCTTGCCTGGAAAATCCCATGAACAGAGAATCCTGGCAGGCTACAGTCCATGGGGTCTCAAGAGTCGGACACAACTTAACAGCTAAAACACCACCACATCCTGAGTAAATTAATGAGAGCATGAAAGCGTGGTGTAGCAGAAATGACTATCTGACTCTAACCCATATTCTTCCCACAATACCACTCGGAGTAGCACATACCAGCTTTACATTAGTTTTGCTTCATTTGGGGAAAAGAAGATACTTCCGAATTGAAGCAAACTTTATATTTTGGCACTGAGTTTATCAAAGTAGACTGGTTCATATCTGGTTACTAGTTATTAGGTCTTATATGGCTCACTTAACAACCCTGGGTCTAATACCATCTGTAAAGTAGGAAAAGAAGCCTATATCTATCTATCTTCCAGAATTCTTAAGAGGGATACATGAAAACTTATATGCAATAGCATTTTGTATATTAAAACACCATGTAAAGATAAATTATTACCATTACAACATGGAGAGAAAAAAAGGAAAGGTGAGAACAGGGAAGCTGAAAAAAGAAAAGAAAGTAAAAGAAAAGTAAAAAGAAAATGTGATGGTGTTCGACAGAATGGTTTCTAAGATTTTCTAAGCCTAAAATTCTCTGATTCAATAGAAAGAGAAAATAAAAATATCAAAATATTGTCTATCAAAGTAGCAATTTGTCCAAGAATAAGATTCAGTAGTATTTGTATCTACTAAAACCACAATCTGTTTTACTTTAAAATATATATTTTTTTTGTTACATTGCAAACTCTTTCAAATGCCTCTACACTTATTTTAGTCTTTTTAATTCATGTAAAAGTAGCTTTCTTACAGAATCATTTAGATCATGATCACATCTCACTGTGGCTTCTTAGCCAATTGTACATAGCAATACATGATCCAAACTCATAGCAGATTATTCCCTAGGGAATAATACCCAGCTTGGTTCTACTGGATAAAGGCCACTGAAAAGTCTGAGAAGGGGGACTCTCTGATTCTTCTCAATCTACAAATTCCAAATAATAAACCCCTGATGAAGCGGCTGATATGATTTGTATGTAAGCCATGATGAACTGCCTTTATCATGATCAGGACATTCATCCATTGAACATCGCCTTACTCAGCAAACATTTGGCAAGAACTTTGACGACAAGGGTAACCTACTGCAGCAAACTCCAGCAATCCAACAATGCTTATTTGATTACCTGTCTCAGCTTCCCCTTATAGGTCTTACATAAACAAAAATGGGGAGAGACAGTAAAATCAAGGGACTCATTACAGCAGGGTGGAAATCTTTTGATGATTATTAAGAAATAAGATGATTGATATGGCTATTGATGGTTTGAAGTAAACGTCTTAATATAGACTTTCAAAAGTCAGGTGGTATAGTCGTTTTCACAATATTGATTCTTCCTACCCAGGAACGTGGACTATCTCTCCATCTTTTTACATCATCTTTGATTTATTTCATCAGTGTCTTATCATTTTCTGTGTATATTTCTTTTGTCTCCTTAGGTAAGCTTATTCCTAGATATTTAATTCTTTTTGTTGCAATGGTGAATGGAACTGATTCCTTTATTTTTCTTTCTGATTTTTCATTGTTAGTATATAGAAATGCAAGTGATTTCTGTGTATTTATTTGGTATCTTGAAATTTTGCTAAATTCACTGATTAGCTCTAGCAATTTTCTGATACTATCTTTAGGGTTTTCTACATGCAGCATCATGTCATCTGCAAACATTGCGAGCTTTATTTCTTCTTTTCCAGTCTAGATTCCTTTTATTTCTTTTTCTTCTCTGCTTGTTTTAGCTAGAACTTCCAAAAGTATGCTGAATAATAGTGGCAAAAGTGAACACGCTTGTCTTGTTCCTGATCTTAGGGGGAATGCTTTCCGTTTTTCATCATTGAGAATAATGTTTGCCATAGGCTTAACATATATGGCCTTTACTATGTTGAGGTAGGTTCCTTCCATGCCCAGTTTTTGAAGTTTTAATCATAAATGGGTGCTGAATTTTGTCAAAGGCTTTTTCTGCATCTATTGAGATGATCATATGGTTTTTAATCTTTCAACTTATTAATATGGTGTATCACATTGATTTGTATATATTGAAGAATCTTTACATTGCTGGAATAAACCCAATTTGATCATGGTATATGAACTTTTTGATGTGTTGCCAAATTCTGTTTGCTAAAATTTTGTAGAGGATTTTTGCATCTGTGTTCATCAGTGATATTGGCCTGTAGTTATCTTTTTCTGTGTTGTCTTTGGTTTTGGTATCAGGGTGATGGCAATCTTGTAGAATGAGTTTGGAAGTGTGCCTTCCTCTGCAATTTTTTGAAAGAGTTTTAGAAGGATAGGCATTAGCTCTTCTCTAAATGTTTGATAGAATTCTCCTGTGAAGCCATCCTGGGCTTTTGTTTTTGGGGAGATTTTTGATCACCACTTCAATTTCAGTGCTTGTAATTGGGGTGTTCATAATTTCTATTTCTTCCTGGTTCAGTCTTGGAAGAGTGAACTTTTCTAAGAATCTGTCCATTTCTTTCAGATTATCTATTTTATTGCCATGTAGTTGTTCATAATAGTCTCTTATAATCCTTTGTATTTTTGCATTGTCTCTTGTCATCTCTCCTTTTCATTTCTAATTTTGTTGATTTGATTCATCTCTCTTTTTGTAGATGAGTCTGGCTAAAGTTTTGTCAATTTTGTTTATCTTCTCAAAGAACCAGCTTTTACTTTTATTAATCTTTACTATTGTTTCTCTCATTTCTTTTTCATTTTTTTCTGCTCGGATCTTTATGATTTCTTTCCTTCTACTTATTTTGGTTTTTTTTTTTGTTGTTGTTGTTGTTGTTGTTCTTCCAGTTGTTTTAGGTGTAAATTTAGGTTGTCTATTCGATGTTTTTCTTATTTCTTGAAGTAGGATTATATTGCTATAAACTTCCCTCTTAGGACTGCTTTTGCTGCATCCCATAGGATTTAGGTTGCTGTGTTTTTAATATGATCCCTATCAAATTACCAATAGCATTTTTCACAGAACTAGAACAAAAAAATTCACAATTCATATGGAAACACAAAATACCCCGAATAGCCAAGGCAGTCTTGAGAAAGAAGAATGGAACTGGAGGAATCAACCTTCCTGACTTCAGATTATTCTACAAAGCTATGGTCATCAAGACAGTATGGTGCTGACACACAAACAGAAATATAGACCAATGGAACAAAATAGAAAGCCCAGAAATAAACCCATGTGCCAACTTATTTTTGACAAAGGAGGCAAGAATATACAATGGGGCAAAGCTAACCTCTTCAATAAATGGTGCTGGAAAAACTGGACAGCTACATATAAAAGAATGAAATTAGAGCACTTCCTAACACCATACATAAACTGAAAATGGATTAAAGATCTAAATGTAAGACCAGAAACTATAAAACTCTTAGAGGAAAATATAGGCAGGACACTCAATCAAAGCAAGATCCTCTATGACACACCTCCTAGAATAATGGAAATAAGAACAAAAGAAAACAAGTGGAACCTGATTAAGCTTAAAAGCTTTTGCACAGCAAAGGAAATTATAAGCAAGGTGAAAAGACAACCCCCAGGATGAAAGTAAATAATAGCAAATGAAACAACTGACAAAGGATTAATTTCCAAAATATACAAGCAGCTCATACAACTCAATACCAGAAAACCAAACAACCCAATCAAAAAGTGGGGGAAAGACCTAAACAGACATTTCTCCAAAGAAGACATACAGATGGATAACAAACACATGAAAAGTCAGAATGGCCATCATCAAAAAGTACAAACCACAAATACTGGAGAGGTTGTGGAGAAAAGGGAACACTCTTGCACTGTGGGAATGCAAAGTGATACAGCCACTATGGCAGACAGTATGGAGATTCCTTAAGAAACTAGGAATGAAAGTACCATATGACCCAGCAATCCGACTCCTAGGCATATACCCCGAGGAAACCAAAATTGAAAGAGACACATGTATCCCATTGTTCATTGCAGTGCTATTTACAGTAGCTAGAACATGGTAGCAATCTAGATGTCCATCAACAGATGAATGGACAAAGAAGATGTGGTACATACACACAATGGAATACTACTCAGCCATAAAAAGGAACACATTTGAATCAGTTCTAATGAGATGGGTGAGCCTAGAACCTCTTATACAGAGTGAAGTGAGTCAGAAAGAGAAAGATAAATACCATATTCTAATGCATATATACGGAATCTAGAATAACAGTACCGAATAATTTATTTACAGGGCAACAGTGGAGAAACATACATAGAGAATAGACTTATGGACCTGGGGAGAGGGGAGGAGAGGGTAAGATGTATGCAAAGAATAACATGGAAACTTACATTGCCATATACAAAGTAGATAGCCAATGGGAATTTGCTATAAGGCTCAGGAAACAAACAGGGGCTCTATATCAACCCAGAGGGGTGGGATGGTGAGGGAGATGGGAGAGAGTTTCATAAGGGAGTGAATATATATGTATACCTATGGCTGATTCAGGTTGGGGTTTGACAGAAAACAACAAAATTCTGCAAAGCAATTATCCATCAATAAAAAAAATAATTTTTAAAAAAAGTTGGGTGGATCATTGCGACCCTCTGCTTGTCCCCCAATATTAGTAAACCTTAAACAAGTCTACTCTGTGTATGCTACTCTGAGGAATTTATAAAGAAGGCAAAGATTGCAAAAACCTGATTTGGAATTTTATAGATAATAGTCTGGTATGTTAATCAAGGTAAAGATTGCCAGAGAGGCCAGGCTCTTCTGTTTGACCTCCAATCAAGGACCTGGAGACCAAAAGACATACCTATATGCATAGGTAAAATGGCTGCAAGCAGGGAAGTGCATGGCTGTGGAAAAATGACATAATGTTAACAACATGCATGGTAGGTGAAACCACACAGACCTATAAGACAGAAAAGGGCAAAGGCCTTTAGAGGAGATAAGTGCAGGCCTAGAGAGAGTATGGGACAAGCTGAATTCACTTTTGGTTTGGAGTGGTATTTGGAAGACAAGATTTACTAACTGGAGATTAGAGGGAATTCTCTTCCAGGAGGAAAGTAAAGGATAGAAATCAACTTGGAAAGAAAATGAGGCTCTAGCAAAATGGGTCAGGCAGCATATAATACTGGATGTGGACTAAGGTTGTAGGAAAGGGCTTGCACCTGATACAACAGGGCCTCTTGCTATTTAACACAAAGGGAAATCAAGGTGGCATGGGAGAGTGGCCCTCCAACCTAGCTGCTGAAGCTCAAGGGCACACCTATAGGACCATATGGCCTCTGACATCTGGAAGTTCTCTGGAAAGACTTGTAGCTTATGACAATGTACCATGACTGCTCTCATGCCCAGAACAGGTAGAAATAAGACATATTATAGTTGATAGGGATAGGAACCATTCTGAATACCTATCCTCCCCCCAAGAGAGAGGTGGGCCTTGCTACATATCAATATACAGTGGAAACAATACACAATACACAATACAAAGCCAGCCACTCTGTCTCAGTTCAGGGGATGAAAGACACACACACACACACACACACACACAAAGAAAAAGGAGCAAAAAGGCTTTTGGGAGAGGTGGGAGGAATGGTCAGTGTTGACTAGAGGGCAGAGGGAGGTGGATTAGTCATGGGAGATATAGTACCTAGTTCCACATGCATAGCCCACCTGACAGCAATTGCCCTCTTTCAGAATCAGTGAAAGAGAACTTTTATGGCACAAGTCTGGAGTTAGACAGCCAAATCAATCATGAGAAATCAATTTAACTGTTTCACATATTCATTTCCATATAACTATAAAGGTGACAATCCTAGTACCTTATATTAGGATTGATTTGAGGATTGAATAAGTCAATGTCTGCAAAGCATTTGAACAATGCCTGGAGCCTAAGAAAGCATTAGCTATTATAGTCACTATTAGTATGAATAATTCTATAAGCAATAGTGCCACAGGAAGGGGATCGATAGATCATAGCCTCTCTCTCAGGTGCTTGACTGAGCTCTACTATGTAGGATGGAAGGGATAGAGTGGTGGAAGGCCAAAAAGCTAGTTAGAAAGTCATTGGATTTCTTCACGCAGATTGCCCTGCACACCCATTTTCTGAAAAGTCCACTCTCTTCTCTACTTGTATTCAAACCTAATATACTCCATGCCACACAAATACCACGGGCATCAGCCAAAGAGAGGGGTTCCATATGTTTTGCAGGCAAGTGCATGGGGCTGAGAATCAGGCACACCCACATGTTAAGTCTACCATTAACCTCTCTTACATACCACTTGCCCTGCCAGGCAGGCCTCAGATATGAGAATAAATTCAATTGTCCTCTCCACCCACTACAACCCAAAAGTGACAAAGTCAGCTGGAGGCACCACCCAAGTGCTTGCCCCTCCTGGCTCCAGAAGATGTCTGGGGTCCAGACAGACTGCAGCTTCCCAGTGTCCCCTGTGTGCTGCCACCCTGGCAGCCTGTAGCAGGCCAACTCCTACCCTGTGTAGCTTCCGGTAGATGGTAAGGCCCCTGGATTCCACCTGCCAATTCCAGCCTGATAGCCAGGGACTCTGAAGTTCTGCACAAGCCTCCTGGAATTGCTCCTCAGAAAAACTCCTAGCAGAGGCCATTCTTCCAGCCACAAGTCGTCTGCCTGCAAGGGAGGCCACACACAGCCTTAGTATGTGTTAAGGATCAGGACAAGAGCGTGGCCAAGCGTGACTGGCAGGAACCAAAGAAGAGATAGGGTAGAAGACGGAACTTATCTACTCACTTGCTGGCAATGTAGCCCACTTTCCTAAGTTAAGAGCCATCTGGTTCTATAAACAAGCTTCTTAATTTCACTTTCACTTTTCTCCCAGATTCCTTCTTCCCACTCACAAATTTGTGCACCCAAAGTTTTTTTTTTTTTTCCCAAGGAACCATTAAAACAGGAATGAAAGAAAAAACTGGAAACATTAAAAGGACTGGTGATTATATGAAAACTATCCCATATTATGGGTGCACCAAAGAATCTAGAGTTGTGATTCCCAGGAAGTTCCCAAAGGAAGACTAATGGGTCTTGAATTAGCCCCAGAGAAGGCCACTCCTGCTTTCAAAGCCTTGACCTTCTGCAGGAAACTGGGATAAATATAAAACCCAGATCTGTCTATTTCTATCAGGGACAAAGTGATCTACAGAATGTTTAACAGCTAATAAATGTTGACACCAAAAGCATCTGTCACTACCATGAGGCAACTCCTATTATAGATTATCCCCACTTGAAATTTGGACCTTGGACACTTTTTACTGATATCTACAGTATTATCAGCTGGGGATGGAGCAGTTGTTAGCTTGAAATGAACACCGACTTGAGACAAGAGACAACCCCAGAGGTGTTAGAAGTCAGGTCATGCCCAGTGTTGCTGGGGCTGTACCTGTCTCCATCTTTAATTTCAAAATGGCTTTCCCAGTGAATTGCATCTGGTGAGTTGAACAAGAATTAGACTCGTGGAAACTGACCAATCTAACAAGCCAGGTGGACACAATCTCCAAGGTCTTGTCTACAGCAAGAATATCCAGAGTAGTAACTAGATAACTACAGCTAGGCAATGGCAACCCACTCCAGTACTCTTGCCTGGAAAATCCCATGGACGAAGGAGCCTGGTGGGTTGCAGTCCATGGGGTCCCTAAGAGTCGGACACGACTGAATGAATTCACTCTCACTTTTCACTGTCCTGCATTGGAGAAGGAAATGGCAACCCACTCCAGTGTTCTTGCCTGGAGAATCCCAGGGACAGGGGAGCCTCGTGGGCTGACGTCTCTGGGGTCACACAGAGTCGGACACGACTGAAGTGACTTAGCAGCAGCAGCAGAATCTTGACTAGTAAGCTAGAGGTATAATCTCGTTTGGAAAAGGAAAGGGCATCAGGACTGCAGTTCTAGATTGCAGACTGGGTGCAATCTAGAAATTTTTCTATGGGAAAAATGTAGAAGAAGTGAACTGCAACACAAATGTACACAAGTCCTCCTAGTAACCAATCTTGCTAGTATACCTCAGAACTAATTAGCAGCAAGCAGTGTGGGAGTCCCTCAGTCACCTAGGGTCATGAATTTGGGGTCAAGGGTAATATAATACCAACCTGGAATGGGAGTCATGATGCATTATTCATCTTCATCAGGAAAAGATAAGGGATCTGAGTCTGTACCTGCGGAGCATCAGCAGAAGCAGCTGTGACCAGCTGGGAACTCAGAAGAAGTGAAAGCAAGGCTGGAGCTAAGGTAGCACTGAAAAAGTTATAATACCTGTTAACATGTCCACAGTGAGTACCATAAGGTGCACTATCAATAACTGCCTAGACTAGAACCCACTAAAAATGATTCTTCCTACCATAATGAATTTGTATATTACATTGACATGCATAAATAGAAGGAAGAGGAGACTGGGAAATAGCTTTTTGCCTTGAAGCAAAAATACAAGGTTCTGGGTTATTTCTTTCATGAGATTCTATTTTATATTTTAATTTTCAAATTTTGCTTTCTCATGCATAAAAAAATCTGATGAGAATATAATAATAAGGAAAGAAATGATCATGGAGAAAATTTTATCTCCATATTAATGTAAGCATTTCCCAAGCTCTATTTTTCAGTTATTCGGGGGAAAAAAATTTTAAAAGATGCATCTACTTGCTTTTACTTCTCAGAAGATTCAACTTTGAACACAAGATATTATTTTAATGGTAAAGACAATGTTCAGCAGTATGTGAACCATAAATTTCCAGATGTTCAAGCTGGTTTTAGAAAAGGCAGAGGAACCAGAGATCAAATTGCAAGCATCCGCTGGATCATCAAAAAAGCAAGAGAGTTACAGAAAAACATCTACTTCTGCTTTATTGACTATGCCAAAGCCTTTGACTGTGTGGATCACAATAAACTGTGGAAAATTCTGAAAAAGATGGGAATACCAGACCACCTGACCTGCCTCTTGAGAAACCTGTATGCAGGTCAGGAAGCAACAGTTAGAACTGGACATGGAACAATGACTGGTTCCAAATAGGAAAAGGAGTATGTCAAGGCTGTATATTGTCACCCTGCTTATTTAACTTATATGCAGAGTACATCATGAGAAATGCTGGGCTGGAAGAAGCACAAGCTGGAATCAAGATTTCCGGGAGAAATCTCAATAACCTCAGATATGCAGATGACAACACCCTTATGGGAGAAAGTGAAGAGGAACTAGAAAGCCTCTTGATGAAAGTGAAAGAGGAGAGTGAAAAAGTTGGCTTAAAGCTCAACATTCAGAAAACGAAGATCATGGCATCTGGTCCCATCACTTCATGGGAAATAGATGGGGAAACAGTGGAAACAGTGTCAGACTTTATTTTTCTGGGCTCCAAAATCACTGCAGATGGTGACTGCAGCCATGAAATTAAAAGACGCTTACTCCTTGGAAGGAAAGTTATGACCACCCTAGATAGCATATTCAAAAGCAGAGACATTACTTTGCCAACTAAGGTCCGTCTAATCAAGGCTATGGTTTTTCCTGTGGTCATGTATATATGTGAGAGTTGGACTGTGAAGAAAGCTGAGTGCCAAAGAATTGATGCTTTTGAACTGTGGTGTTGGAGAAGACTCTTGAGAGTCCTTTGGACTGCAAGGAGATCCAACCAGTCCATCCTAAAGTAGATCAGTCCTGGGTGTTCATTGGAAGGAATGATGCTCAAGCTGAAACTCCAATACTTTGGCCACCTCATGCGAAGAGTTGACTCATCGGAAAAGACCTTGATCCTGGGAGGGATTGGGGGCAGGAGGAGAAGGGGATGACACAGGATGAGATGGCTGGATGGTATCACTGACTCGATGGACGTGAGTCTGAATGAACTCCGGGAGTTGGTGATGTACAGGGAGGCCTGGTGTGCTGTGATTCATGGGGTCTCAAAGAGTCAGACATGACTGAGCGACTGAACTGAACTGAAAGACAATGTATTCTATCCAAGATAACAGTGGAGGTCGATGTTAAAATTTATCAGCAAAATAGAATAAATATTTGTAGTACTAGAGTTAAAAGTCTGATGGGGAATTAAGCTGCATCAACTCAGCAACAGACTTTTACAAATAATTTATTATATTTCCCAAATGACTATGTTTTTCTGTTTTCTTTATCCATTGGAATGTGAACTCCAGGAGGGCAAGGAATTTCGTGTTTTATTTACTGCTGATAATTCAGCTGGTAAAGAATCCGACTGCAATGCAGGAGATACAGGAGACTTGAGTTTGGTCTCTGGGTCAGGAAGATCCTCTGGAAAAGGAAATGGCAACCCTCTCTGAATACCCTCTTTGCTTCTAGAACTTCTGCCCAATACTGATATCATCTTCCATTTCACCTCCTTACCAGTCTCAACTGATTGTATACCATTTCTTAACACATTATTGACAAAAGACTTATTAATGCCACAGATGTTCGTTTCTGAAAAAAAAATATCCAGTCAAAAATGTGTTAATTAATGGCCATTGCTTTCCCCAGGTTCCTATCTTAAACTTTATTCAGTTCAGTTCAGTTGCTCAGTCATGTCCGACTCTTTGCAACCCCATGAACCGCAGCACACCAGGCCTCCCTGTCCATCACCAACTCCCAGAGTCCACCCAAACCCATGTCCATTGAGTCAATGATGCCATCTAACCATCTCATCCTCTGTCGTCCCCTTTTCCTCCTGCCCTCAATCTTTCCCAGTCATCCTTTATTTTAAAACTCATATGATTTATGAAGTTCTCTAAATTCATGAGTATATATACATATATTTAAATATTTTTATTATATATACTAAATACATTAAATTCTATTAAAGATTTTATGTATAATATAAAATATTTAAATATGCTCCTTTCACCTCTCATTTACAAACTAAGATTGCTGTTATTTAGTTTTTATGATTTCTCACCTAGACCTTGCCAAAATCTTACTAGCTCAAGGATAGCAAATGCTCAGCTTATGCCTTCTGTCACTTTCCCTTCTTACACTAAAGACAAGTTTGTTTCCTTATTACTGGAGACTTTCCTGATGAGTCCAGATGCAATTCTGAAGTCCTTCTCAAAGCAGCATTCCATAGAGACAGTACTAGAGTTGATACACAAGTGGAATCCCATTTGTCCTCTCCTCTTTTTCCTTCTCCACCAGATGCTGTGTAGACAGTATAGACTGTCCCAGCATCTGGCCCTGGCTGCAGGGACTGAGGGTAGATGGCAGTATGGTTCAGCAGGCCAAGAGAGAAACCAGAGGCAGGGGTGGTGTTTCCTCAGAATGCTGTTACTGCTTGTATTTGCTTAAAGCTCATGGTCTCCCCCTGTATTGTACCTGTTAAGCATCTTGCATTTCACTCCCTGTCTGAGTGGAGGGAAACCTCTTTGCAGTTTAGGTCACAGTGGTGGCCTCACTGTGACATGAGTCTGATTGCTGAGTCTACAGCAAGATGCTGTTGTTGTTCTCCTCTGGACTTTCATGAAAAATTGACATAAGTGAATACCTGGCTTATTCTTGATAGTCTTAGCTGCAGGAGTCTGTATTGCATTTGTGATGTTTTCTTACAGTGCACCTCAACACAGCTGACTCCAGAGATGTCAAGAAAGAGGGTTGGACATTGATTATAAAATTCCTGCAGGGTATGTAGTGGTAATGTGCATGCCCAGTTCACTCAAGATGGCTGTTCTCTTGCTCTTTGTACATGCCCTGCTTGAGAGTCCATGCTTCATCTATACCCTACTCATAAGAATGTGCTTGCCCCTTTGCCCCAAAGATGCATCACTACAGGAAATCTGATCCTATCCTTCCATGTTTGAAGTCTATGAGGATCTCTTGCTTACAAAAAAAGGTGACAGCTCACTAGTTGAGTATATAAGGCCTTATACAATCCAATTCTAATGGAAAAGTTCAGACTAACTTGTTCTTACTGACACAAGTCCTCTAATTGTTCATAGCAACACATCCTATTTCTACAATCTGAAGATCTTTTATTTTTATTTTGTTTATGTCCTTACTTTTTCTAAAATTCCCTTCCTCATTCATCACAAGCTTGTTGAACTTCTATAGATTCTAAATCTTTATGAAATTTCTCTAAACAGAATGTTGATTCTTGCTCTAAATCTCCAAGAAATTTTTTTTAAATTTTTAATATAGAATATGGGGCTTTTCATTATTATGTTTTTAATTATTTACATACATGGCTAGAAAATCATTCCAAGTAACAACTGTGTCCTCATTCAATGTAAGAATGTCTGGCAGGTGTCCAGTTAATATATCTTAAAATAATACATTCAGTAGGCTATCCTCTTTTTTCTTTGTGAAGAGTGACAAAGATATTTGCTTATTTCTCTTTACTCATTTACTTTACAAATACATTATATATGTGTGTGTGTGTGTATGTGTATATATATATATATATATATATATATATATATATATATATAATGTGTTAGTCATGAGCAGCATCCATGACAGAAATCTGCAGTTTCAGCCAAAACCTCACACTGTATCTAAAGCAGCAGAAACTGAGCGAGAACCACTTTAAGTGGCCTTCGTGCCAACATTTCAGTCTGCCGTGCTCCTTCCTGGGACGGGTGGACAGAAAATGAAGTATTTGGCTCTCGAGGAGTATGGCACAATTCTTGGCTCACATTGATAAATATCGATCTTATATAAATTCCTCAGGAGAGGCAGTTGATGGTTCTCTGAGAATCACATACAAAGTCCCCACTCCCTTTTATGCAAAGACATAAATCATTTGTGAATAGAGCCCAACATCTGTGAAGTCCAAGATGACTGACACTCAGAGATTTTTCTCATTTGAGCACAAACCTAAATTAAGCAAGCAGTCGGACTACATGAAGTTACAAAGCCCTTTTGTTCACTCTAACTTGAGGGATGAATAATACATTTGCAAGGGTAAACATCACATGCTTCCAAGTAAACACCATTAAGTGTGACTACACATCTGTGTCTTTAATAAAACTGAAGGCAAAGGACAGCTCTTTAAAGATCTCATGTCATGATCACTCAATTTTAAGTTTCAGTTGCTGATGGGAAGTGGATTGTTAGTGTATGTCTGTGTGTGAAATTGTGCAGAATTCCTTTTCTTTGACTACAGTTGAATCACACCTTGGGTTTCATCTGGAAAGTGTGAATAGCACAATAAGGAATCTGTGTATGGTGAGGAATTATTGAGATTAAAAACCAAAAGGCAGCAAACACTGGTTTTCAGGGCTCTAGGGGTGAGATTCCTAGAGGATAGTTTAACCTCTGGGGACTTAATCACAGAACAGGAGGAAGATAAACAGAGACTGACAAACAGCTTGAGGTCACTTGGCAGGAGCTGGAATTTGTCGTTTGAGCTCACACAAAGGGTCAAGATGCTGACTTCTTGGAAGAAATAAAAGAATACAAATTATGCTTCTTGGTACCCTTATTTATGTGGCTTTCCTCAACTGGGAATGCTTTTTGCCCTTGCATTAAAACTTTTCACATTCTCTGTATTTTTGTCAGTTTTGTTCACAGTTTAAAAGGCATATAATCTGTGACAGAGGAAATCCTACTTTTAGGAATTGATATAAAAATCTTTAATAAGGGCTCATATATATATATATATACACATTCACACACACATACATATATATTGTTATTCAATTGCTAAGTCATGTCCAACTCTTTGCTAAGAGTCATATCCATGATTTATAGCATGCTATTGAGAGGGTAAAGCCAGGGGTCTCCAAATGGAGGAAATAGGCTGCAAGTGTCAGACATTTTTATCTCTCTTAAGTGGCAGGAGGAAACAAACTAGTGATATTTTTTTCCTTCTCTATACACATTTAAAAAGAGGTTTCTCTTAAAATACTGTGTTGCTATAATGACACCTGGTTTCACCTGAAGTTAACTATTCTCAAACCTTGAGTTAACCAATGCATTTTTCTTATGGAAATGTTTGTCTTAAGCTATGTTAATGTACTACGTATTTACCCCAGACTCTGTCTTCAAGTCGGTTCCGCCTAGTGGCTCAGAACCTACTTGACAAACCAGTATGTTATACTCAGATATTGTTCCCCTAATCTATGTAAATGAAACTATTTGTATGGTAATCTGCCTTTCTACAAAATTCAAGTCAATCGTTTTATGGCCCAGGATGAATCATCTGGTGACAAGATTATTCCAAAATGCATCTTTTGGGTGAGGGGGCTGGTGCCATTCTGAGTTTTAAGATATTCCTTTCTTTCATTGACAGACTGCTAGTGACTATATAACATCCAGCTGAAGACTAGTAGGGGGTACTCTTTCTGCCCCCTTCTGATGCCTTTGTCAGAAGCTTTCTCTATCTCCTTTATACTTTAATAAAACTTTATTACACAAAAGCTCTGACTGATCAAGCCTCGTCTCTGGCCCCAGATTGAATTCTTCTACTCCGGAGGCCAAGAATCCCCGCGTCTTTTCATTCAGCAACAACCTTGCACTATGCTTCCCTGTCCTTCACTGTCTCGAGTGCACTTCTCCTCTTGCCTCACACACAAGAGAATTATTGAAGAAATATTTAAGGCAGAGAAAATCACCTGAAAGCCCACAATACGAAAGTGATTAAACAAATTATAGAACATACTTAAAGAAATGAAATGCAGCAGTTCAAAGTACCATAGGGAAGTATAAGATTGAAGGCAGGAGAAGGGGTTGACAGAGGATGAGATGGTTGGATGGTATCACTGATTCAATGGACATGAGTTTGAGTAAACTCTGGGAGTTTGTGATGGACAGGAAGACCTGATGTACTGCAGTCCATGGGGTCGCAAAGAGTCAGCCATGACTGGAGCGACTGAACTGAACTGAAAGTGATAGAAAAATTTACCTCTTCTGACATCAAATTTGTGAACCAAATCATCTAACAACACATTAAAGATATGAGTTTCTAAGAATTTTATTTTTCAAAGGGTAAAAGAAGAAGAAAGCTTGAATGGATATTAACTGCTTAATTCAGATTTGTAAAGAAGGAAATGATGCCAATGTGCTTGGTGTATAAGTTCAGAAAGTAGCAGAAGTGTGGTAGATACATTTTAAATATGCTAAGTGATTTTGTACTTAATTTTATTTATTTTTCAAACAGCTTAGAGTGTTAACATTATCCCATTTTAGGGATGCAGAAAATCGAGGCTCAGAGACATTAAGTGATTTGTCAAGGGGCACAGAGTCAGTTCATGCTAGGGTCTTAGTTGGAGTCATAGTCCATCTTTACTTTGAGTGTTCTTTACGTTATTCAATAATTTTACCAGGAATCCCGGGAGACAGAGGCTGTAGCATCCTGAAGTTCATAAAAAGCAAGAAAAGCTATCTAAGGAGTTTAAAAAAGGGATATGCATAATTCCATGGCTTGTGAAAGACAAGTAAAATTTACCCCAAAACTTTATTATGAAAAATTTCAAATATATATAAAAGTAGAAAGAAATACAGGGCTTCCTTGGTGGCTCAGCAATAAAGAATCCTTCTGCCAGTGCAAGAGACATAGGTCCATCCCACAGGATCAGGAAGAGCCTCTGGATAAGGAGATGGTAGGCCACTACAGTATGCTTGTCTGGGAAATCCTATGGACAGAGGATCCTGGCAGGCTACAGTCCAAGGAGTTACAGAGTCAGACTTGACTGAGGGACTAAACAACAAGAAAGAAATATACAGTGAACAACCCAACTATCCACCACATAAATTCTACAGTTAACATTGCACTGTTTTTGCTTTATCAAGATTGGTACTTTAAAAAAAAGTAAAATTCTGAATATAAAAATTTAGAAATTATAGTATTGTCTAACAAACAGTTCAAAAAATGTGAATAATAAGCTTAAGTTTCATGAGGTCAAGAATCACGTTTGCTTGTTGATCTTTGTGTATTCAATGTCTAGCTTGGCTCCTGGCACAGAGTTGACCCTTGATGCATCTTTATTGAATAAAGGGATGACATAATCCCAGCGAGTAAGAAATTGGCTTTACATCTAAAAAAAGCTAATATAGTATGCCTTCTGATAAGTTAATGAGAGGAAAAAATGTCATATATGTTGAAGAAATAGCAGTTCACCAGGGATCAATATATCAGAGGATTGACAGTTTAGTAAAGACAGGAATAAACACCTGATGCGAAGAGCTGATTCATTTGAAAAGACCCTGATGCTGGGAAAGATTGAAAGTGGGAAGAGAAGGAGATGACAGAGGATGAGATGGTTGGATGGCAACACTGACTCAATGGACATGAGTTTGAGTAAACTCCAGGAGTTGGTGATGGACACGGAAGCCTGGCGTGCTGCAGTCCATGGGGTTGCAAAGAGTCGGACACGAATGAGCAACTGAACTGGAGTCTTTCTGCATAGACTGACATTCTTCAAAAGGGTGCGAGAGGTTAAAACTAACTTGGTAAAACTCAGTAGAGACTAGTGTGAAGTCTCTCATTCTGGAGTACAGGAGTGTGCTTGGCAGAGTTTAATATTTAAAATATGGACAAGGGGTAGCACACTCCTCTACGAAGTTGATTATTATGAAGCAGCAGCAGTTGTATAAATATATGGTTTAAAAAGATAAATCAGAGTTAGCGCTAACAGAAAAATAGAGTACGAGGAAGAATAGTCCCACCATACTCTATTCCTCTCACACTGGCAGTCGTATAGCGCTATTGAATGAACTCTAACGTATCTACTGGAATAGAGCAGGAAGTTTTGGTAACAAAATATAAGAAAATCATTGGAGATTATTCATTAGAGAAACGATAACTTTAGACATAGGAAGTGAGAATATGGGATGATGTGGTAAAGATCTTCAAATACTTGAAGGGCCAATGGAAAGCAAGGTAGAGATAATAGTTTCAAGATGGGAGCTAAGTTGACTGCTGCTGCTGCTGCTGCTAAGTCGCTTCAGTCGTGTCCGACTCTGTGCGACCCCATAGATTGCAGCCCACCAGGCTCCCCCATCTCTGGGATTCTCCGGGCAAGAACACTGGAGTGGGTTGCCATTTCCTTCTCCAATGCATGAAAGTGAAATTGAAGTCGCTCAGTCGTGTCTGACTCTTTGTGACCCCATGGACTGCAGCCTACCAGGCTCCTCCGTCCATGGCATTTCCCAGGCAAGAGTACTGGAGTGGGGTGCCATTGCCTTCTCCTAAGTTGACTATTTGTACATATACATATGTGTATGTCAAATATAAATATAATCACATTTTATATTTTTATACAGACATAACTATATACAAAAGGATTTCAACATAAGAATTGTTATCCTTTGTGGTCCAGAAATAGACAGCAAATGGATAAAAGCTTGCAAAGAAAGCTAGAGGTCAGGACTCTTGAAATAACTCAGTTGTAAAAATAGAGCAACATAGATGATCCACGTTTAGAGGTTGTCTATCTCGCTGTATCTTATGAGAGTAGGAAAGTAGCCAGGTCAATTAACATTGACATTGCACACACATACAACAGGGCTACCGTAGAGGACTCTGCCTTGAGATAAGAAGAGTGACTGTGGGAGCTTCGGGCAGACACACAGCGTGGTTCATCAGTCTGGTGATGCAGGAGATGGTTCCTGGGGGTCTGGTTAATGGCACCATGAGCCTGCCCCCTCCCAGTGGAAGCCAGGAGACAGTGCGCCTCAGCAGTAGCTCGCACACCTCCTCTAAGGAAGCAGAGAGTTGAAACGGAATCTTAATGGCAAATGTGAACACCCAATGAGGAAACATCAAACATCCAGTAAGAGTCTACAATGTGACATAAATTTATTTTCTACATCTATGGGGGGAGGGGATAAATTAGAAGACTGAGACTGACACATACACACTCCTATGCATAAATTACATAACTAATAAGACCTACTGTATAGCACAGAGAATGTTACTCAGTACTCTTGTAGTGGCCTATATGGGAAAAGAATCTTTAAACTAGTGTGTGCATGTATAACTGATTCACTTTTTTGTACACCTGAAACGAACACATTAAAAATCAACCGAACTTCAATTAAAAATACACTAAAGTGAAATTCCCATGCTTAAACTCCAAAAAAAGTCTACAGCATACAAAATAAATGTAATAACCAGATCTTATACCCAAAAAAGTAGATTTAACAGAACAATTAGAACTGGGTTTGTGGAACAGAATTGATATGTTCTTTATTATTTCTGAGAGCAAAACTAAGGCCAATAGAGATATCTACCAGTCTACCTACATCTATTTAGAAATTTACTGACCTAGATACCAGGGAATCTATAATCACTGGACCTGGTATATATTAGCCCTGTAATAAGCATTAGATGAATATATCTAAGCAGCATTGGGGCAAATATATATTCATCTTATTTACCAAAAAAATGACAGACATGGTGTTCATTGGATTTTCATTCTAGTAGGGAAGCCAGCTAATCAATAAATAGGTAATATAAAAGTAAGTAGCAATAATTTTCCATAAGGAAAAATGAAGATGAACAAGGATATAGGGGATAAGGGGGGATCAATTTTGCTGGCCTCCTTGGTTCAGGAGGCAAGAGACTACTATAAACAGGGAGCCACTTGAGCAGAAACCTGACTGAAGTGAGTCGCCTATCACTGAGTAGCCAGAATTTATTTACTATAAACAACATTTCTTATCTAAGAGTTTCAGTGTGTCTGGAGCCTGGGTGTGGTTGAGCTGGTCCTGGTGTCTGGCTCAGCGTCTCTCAAGGCTGCAGTCAGGGGTCCTCTGGGAGTGCAGTCCTTGCAAAGCCAGACAGCACAGAGATGGATTCTCTTCAGTCTCACTCAGAAGACTGCTGGCAGGACTCAGTTCCCCCCAGCCTATTGGGCAGAGGGTCTCAGCTCCTGACTGGCTGCCGGTCAAAAGACCACCCTCAGTTCTTTGTCACATCAGCCTCTCCAGAGAGCAGCTCACAAATGGCGACTTGCTTCATCAGAGGAAGCGAGAAGCTCCAGAGAGAGAAAATGAGCAAGAAGGACATCACAGTTTTTCGTAGTCTAATCTCTGGGTGACATCCCATTACTCTTGCTCTTCTTTACACCAATTCTAGCATGGTCTGCTCTTTACAAGCAAGTTGCTAGGTCCAGCTCAGACAAAAGGGGTGGGGGGGGTGGAATATGGTGAACGTGATCCTGACTGTACCCAGGGAACTGTGGTGGAGGTTCTCCTCCAGCCCTGGGATATTCAAGGAGTGCAGGGTCTAACTGCTCCTGGAGAATAAACAGGCTTAAATTGCTGAGTCCTTCTTCCTAGTTATCTGGATGAGTTAACCCCAGCTCAGATCTTCCAGCTGAACTCTTCCCTGGACAAGCTTCTCTACTTAGAAAATCTCCTGCAGGCCTCACCCAGTGGTGTCAGAAGGGGTGTGTGCCCATCAGTCCTCCCCTCTCATGAGATGTGAATGCTCTGACTTTGCATCAGGAAACATCTGGTTGACCTCCTAGTCCCCTAGCAGATGCTGGATGTCTCATAAATTAGTGGAATATAATTGGATGGGAAGGCATGGAGCTTTAGTGATTATTCAACCCTACCAGCATGTTATAAACCAAATGAGACATGAGAAAACAGCCTCCTTGCACACCCTCTCCAGGGACCCAGCACCTTGGCTGCACAGGCACATTTCCTAGCTTGTGATGGAAAGCAAATGTATATGAGAGCCTGAAGTAGCTGGAAGCAAACAGGAGCTCCTATTTGGATGCTTTTAGCAATCCAGCAATTATTCAACACTGGCCTGAAATTAGGTTCCTAAGAAAGAGTTTATTCACTGTCCCTGGGAAAATGAAACTCCGCGTTCATCGGTAAGCAGAAACCATGACCACTTAGAAACAGATCAGGTCCCTCCTAAGCTCTTGACATAGAAGAAAAGTTGCTGTGTATCCTTCACTGAGCTCTAAATGCCATTTTTCGCCTGTTTGGTTTTCATTGGCTTCTTCTCAGTTTATGAACCACTAGAGAGGAATTAAGTAAAATAGATAGGAGAAAATGGGTTTGATAACTGCTCCCCACCCCCACCAACCTCCATACCTGTCCCTGAGGGAATCAGATTTTTTTTAACTTCCAGCACCCTGGCCTGCAAATGAAAAACTCTTCTTTTCTTGAAGTGTTTTGCCTCTCTCCTCCCCCATTCACACCAATGATAACTTCGAATGTGTCAACTTCTAGACAGTCATTATACATCCTGCAAAGGTATTCAAAAAGAATGCAGAATCATTTTTAAATTTTTAATCAATAAAACTAAGCAAAAAATAAAACACACAAAAAAATCTATTTGTTAAAAATTCTAAAAGTTCATTTTTCTAAGAGCTCACTCTTTTGTTAAGTAATAAGTGGAACATGAGATAAAGTGTAAATTTTTATATCCATCTTTCTGCCATAAGGTCAGATTGAGATCCTAGGGCTTTAGAGTGGTGTTCTACTTTCGATTCATTCATTCATTCATCAGAGGGTTGAAAATTGTGTATGTTCTATATATTGAGTGTATTTAGCTGGGGACAAGATAAAGTTCCCTGCTCTGTTACAGTCTTTATACTTACAGATGTGTTAGGATGAAACATTCTAATGAGTGAAATGTTCAGAGTGTGCTTGGCATTTTGAAAATGGTAAGTAAACCTTCACTATTATTACTTACTTCTGTGCTTTCACTGAATCTAGTTCTTTTACTTCCCCACATTTTAAAGGAAATTCTCTCTGTGTTTTGACTAATCTTCATCCAAATTCAACTTTATCACAGGGATTTCACTCACACAATTATGTAGACTGGGAAGTCCCAAAAAGATGGTGGAAATCCTTGCTGCACAGGCTTTCTCTAGTTGCGGTGAGTGGGTTTACACTTCATTGCAGTTCATGTGGACTTCTTATTGCTGTGGCTTATCTTGCTATGGGTTTCCCTGATGGCTCAGTGGATAAAGAACCCACCTGCAAAACACAGGAGACACAGAAGATACGAGTTCAGTCCCTGGGTCTGGAAGATCTCCTGGAGGAAGAAATGGCAACCCACTCCAGGATTCTTGCCGGTAAAATGCCATGGATAGAGGAGCCTGGTGGGCTACAGTCCAAAGTGTCTCAGTGAGTCGGACATGACTGAGACACTAAGCACACGTGGTTTTGTTGCAGGGTGTGAACTCTAGAGCACACAGGCTTCAGTAGTCGTGGTGCACATGCCCAGTTGCACAGAAGCACAGGGAATCTTCCTAGAACGGGGATAAAACCCATGGCCCCTGTGTTGTCAGGCGGGTTCTTAAACCCTGGACCACCAGGGAAGTCCAGCTTGTTATCTTTCTTGCTACAGACTCTGTGATAGAGATAACATGAACTTATGTGACTTTCAGCAGACACAGGTAGAATAAAAGTATTTAATGCTGAAAAATCTAAAAATATGCTTATTTTAATTAAACTAAACTAAAACTAGCTTTATATGACAAGTGGACACAAAGCTTTATGGTGAATCCTGCTTTTCTTTTAGTGATAGAGCACAATGCCACACACCATAACTTACATTGTCATACTCCTTTATGTGTATTTTTCAAAATGATCCTCCATTGAAAGGAAAATCTTAGGGATGCAGAAAACCTTGGAGTTGTTTTTGGCCCAACGTTCAAGAGACCTTAGAGCAATGACTGCCTTAAATTATGTAGGATATCAAAGATGGTGGTAGAGTTGCTTATCAAAAATGCTGCTGCTGCTGCTAAGTCACTTCAGTCATGTCTGACTCCGTGCGACCCCATAGACAGCAGCCAATGAGCCTTCCCCATCCCTGGGATTCGCCAAGCAAGAACACTGGAGTGGGTTGCCATTTGCTTCTCCAATGCATGAAAGTGAAAAGTGAAAGTGAAGTCGCTCAGTCGTGTCCAACTCTTAGCGACCCCACGGACTGCAGCCCATCAGGCTCCTCCATCCATGGGATTTCCCAGGCAAGAGTAATGGAGTGGGTTGCCATGAGAACATTTTATTTAACATTTTTAGTCTGAAGGCGTTGACTGAAAAAAAATACAGAGCATGAGAGCTGTGAGTTAAGTTTTCTTTGGGGCAAAATGAGGACTATAGCCCTGGAGAAAGTTACTCAAATCACTCTGAGGAACTGCTCTGATGAGCTTATGGAAGGGGAGATCAGTATGTATGTGATTTTAGTGAAAGAGGATACATGCGATCAAGCACACATGTTGGCAGAAGGTTCCTGTCAGTCACAAAAATGTTGCTATTAGTCATGAGGATCAGACGTGTCTGTTAAAGACTTCAGTGATTGTCTAGATAGGAGAAAATGAAAGAAATTGGTCTGATGAAATCTTCCTCTGAAAATATCTGGATATCTGAAGGCCTGTTCTGCCAGAATTTCTCAGTGAAAAAGCATGCCTTATTCCTGACCTCCACCCTGAACTCCTTTCAGGGTGTACCGAAGGTCACCAACTGCAGTGGTTACTGATATCATACTTGCAGTGACAGGTTGCAAGTGCCAAGTTTTAGTTGGCAGTGCCTTCTCATGGTCACAAATTGGACCATAGCCTGGGAGGCATTTCATGATTATTTTGTGTCAGAGGGCTAGGATTGCTTGTTCCTAGGTCAGGCCAAGATTTCATTCTTAGGCCTCTCAGTGTGCTATTGCTGGACTAGGCCCTATCAACCACTGCCAAGTCTCAGGACCACCTGTCTTACTAGTGCATTACGACTCCCTCTGGTTGCTTCTTCCCATATTTAAAGTTACACTATTACTATTATTGATCTTATATAGAACTATATGTCTCGTCAACTACTTCAAGTCGTCTAATCATTATTTTATCAGTATGAAATAAGCAGAATATAAGTAATAGAGTTAGTAGTATCTGTAAGGTTATAAGTAAGAACTCAAGAACTTCCATTAGGTGCCACCCAGTATATTCACAGCTCATCTGACTTAATATATTCAGTACCAATCCTTATCTTTGAAGGAAATGATATCTTGGCATTGTTCATATAGCACCCAGTCACATTTCTTCATACTATTAAGCTGGTCACACTTACTATTGTTTAATTGTTTCCAACATAAGGGGGAGGATCTTTTATATTTATGACAATGATCAGAGCAGCTGTGATTGATTGGCCAAATGAGAGAATCTCATCCAGTAATATCAATGTCAAAAGAACTATAGCTTCTTCCTTCTAGAATAATTTCCTAAGGGTCATCCATTTAGAGCCTTGAGTGGAGAAATCCACTCAAGTTAATCTAGAAATACTGGAACTAATGCATTCATTTCATAAGCAAGGACGAGCAATTATCAAAGTAATCAGTCCGCAGGCCTGTTTGGCAACTTCGATCACCTGTCTACTTTTTCCTACCACCCTGTCTGGTGGTTTGCCCTCTGCACGACTGTTGTTTTAAGGTGATGTTGAGATCAGTAGCCTGTGTATAGTCCAGTACATTGTAAAGTCCCTCTCTAGGTGAAAGCAGTAATCAAAGCATCAATTTCCTTCAGATGAAATATGCATGAGCTAGTGAAGAGTACCTGATAAGAATCCTTCCATCTAGGTTGGGGATAGTCCTTTAAATCACGCCTTTTCCAGTATGAATAATCCCCTGGTTGCAGGTCACGGGGCATCTGCTCTTCATCCAAAGACATACTAATGAACGGCACTTCAGAAACAAACTAGAGTGTCCTTTTAATAATTCAACTAAAAGTTACACCAATGTAACAGGAGAGCTATCTGGGAAGTGACTCTTGGTAAATAAAGACTTCTATTAACACAACTTGAATTTACTCTCCACATAAACATAACCTTTTTCTCCCTAAAATTACCCTTATTTCTACCAAAAACAAGACTAATTTGTTTGCAAAATAACTCTGGTTTCAATAAACTTGGCCTGATGATTTATACACATGTAATCACGCAGGTCTTTTGAAGTAGGTTTTGCTAAAACCTTTTATATGGAAATTCAGATTGAATTTTTAAAAGGCATCCTAAAGCCAGGAAAGTCAGGCCAAAGTCTAGTCACAGATTTCACCTGTGTTAACTATAGATTTGAGTCAATCTATCCCTTTTCAAGGGCCCCAAATACTTTGAGATTCCTGAACCTGTTAGGAGATTGCTTTCCTAATTTACTTGATTTTCAAAGTTTCTGGAAACCTAAGAGTTTCCAGTCTCTGGAGGGATCATTGAGAGAGAAAAGATAAACATTTCAATTCTGCTTAAAAGGTATACTTCACCAAGTTGCTGTAACTCATAATTTACTTGATTTTCAAAGTTTCTGGAGACCTAAGAGTTTCCAGTCTCTGGAGGGATCATGGAGAGAGAAAAGATAAACGTTTCAATTCTGCTTAAAAGGTATAATTCACCAAGTTGCTGTAATTCATAATTAGTTTGCAGGGCAGAGTCTTTTCCAGATAAAAGTCTTTTATCTGGAAAAGAAAGATTGAAAGTTAGTAATACTTTAGATAGAAACCATAAATTTATAACCATATTCACTATTTCACACAGTGCTATATAAATAACCCATTTTGTTACCAGTTTTAAGAAGGCATGGTTAAAGACCTGCTCACTACACAGTTGACAAAGAAATTTGGTTACAGCTGTGACATGCAACATTTTAAGATAATGACTTAAATTATGACTGATAACATTTTACCAGGACATACCATATTCTTAGAAATTACATATAATTTCTAGATTAATAACATTTATTCACACAGTGTAACCTAAGAAGACTTTTTATTTATTTGACAATACTTCCCATGTAATTTAACATACCAAATAAACCTAATTAATTTATATCTCTCTTTGGGATGTTTCAATGGTCCTTTGAAGTAACCAAAATTTGGCTACTACATTAGAATTTGATCTGGGAAATTTTTCATCAAAAATATCAAAACGTTTCAAGCTACTTGGTCAAATAGGATCATAGTTCACTGTGAATCAGTGTTATTCACTTGACCAAAATGACAACCAAGGATTTCAAAGGCAAAATAAGGAAGTTATAACAGATTCCTGGTTAAAGGTAGGAGATCAGTATTTTAAGAAAACTGTCCTCAGCAGAGAAAAAAACAAATCCTGCTTTTATACACACTTACTTTTAAAATTTACTCAATCAAATTAATTCTAAGCCAATCATTCCCATGCACAAAACTCTGTTCTCAGGGTTGTTTTTCTCAAATCTTCCATAAATTTCTGTATCCACATTAGTTTGACTTTTTTTTTTTTCAATCGGCACAACCAGCTCTAAGACAAAATTACTTTCTTTTCTTTTTTTAACATAATGCAGTTCCACTCCTATCTTTTTTTTTTTTTTTTACTGAAAACACATATCCTACTTTGCTACTGTATACTGAAATGTTTCCCTTATTACTTCTACTACTACTACTACTACTACTACTACTAAGTCACTTCAGTTATGTCCGACTCTGTGCGACCCCATAGATGGCAGCCCACCAGGTTCCCCTGTCCCTGGGATTCTCCAGGCAAGAACACTGGAGTGGGTTTCCATTTCCTTCTCCAATGCATGAAAGTGAAAAGTGAAAGTGAAGTCGCTCAGTCATGTCTGCTCTTCGCGACCCCATGGACTGCAGCCCACCAGGCTCCTGCATCCATGGGATTTTCCAGGAAAGAGTACTGGAGTGGGGTGACACTGCTTCTAGCAACTTTAATTTCATATTTAAATTCAAATCCTCAATTCTGTAAACCTTAATTATAAGTGAAAACTAAGAAGTAAGCAATTATGAACTTTTTACATTAGCATTCTGTAGACTGGTAAGCATAAAACCAGTAATATTTTTTTAATATGTGCTTTTTAATAGAAAACATCTCAGTGTGGCACCAAATATATTTTTTAAATCATCCTAAATACCTTTAATTTCTTTGCAAAAGGAAGCTCACATCAGATCAGATCGATCAGTCACTCAGTCGTGTCCGACTGTTTGCGACCCCATGAATCTCAGCACCCCAGGCCTCCCTGTCCATCACCAACTCCTGAAGTTCACTCAAACTCACATCCATCAAGTCGGTGATGGCATCCAGCCATCTCATCCTCTGTCGTCCCCTTCTCCTCTTGCCCCCAATCCCTCCCAGCATCAGAGTCTTTTCCAATGAGTCAACTCTTCGCATGAGGTGGCCAAAGTACTGAAGTTTCAGCTTTAGCATCATTCCTTCCAAAGAAATCCCAGGGCTGATCTACTTCAGAATGGACTGGTTGGATCTCCTTGCAGTCCAAGGGACTCTCAAGAGTCTTCTCCAACACCACAGTTCAAAAGCATCAATTCTTTGGTGCTCAGCCTTCTTCACAGTCCAACTCTCACAACCATACATGACCACAGGAAAAACCATAACCTTGACTAGACAGACCTTTGTTGGCAAAGTAATGTCTCTGCTTTTCAATATGCTATCTAGGTTGGTCATAACTTTCCTTCCAAGGAGTAAGCGTCTTTTAATTTCATGGCTGCAGTCACCATCTGCAGTGATTTTGGAGCCCACAAAAATAAAGTCTGACACTGTTTCCACTGTTTCCCCATCTATTTCCCATGAAGTGGTGGGACCGGATGCCATGATCTTCGTTTTCTGAATGTTGAGCTTTAAGCCAACTTTTTCACTCTCCACTTTCACTTTCATCAAGAGGCTTTTGAGTTCCTCTTCACATTCTGCCATAAGGGTGGTGTCATCTGCATATCTGAGGTTATTGAGATTTCTCCCAGGAATCTTGAATCCAGCTTGTGTTTCTTCCAGTCCAGCGTTTCTCATGATGTACTTTGCATAGAAGTTAAGTAAGCAGGGTGACAATATACAGCCTTGACATACTCCTTTTCCTATTTGGAACCAGTCTGTTGTTCCATGTCCAGTTCTAACTGTTGCTTCCTGACCTGCATACAGGTTTCTCAAGAGGCAGATCAGGTGGTCTGGTATTCCCATCTCTTTCAGAATTTCCCACAGTTTATTGTGATCCACACAGTCAAAGGCTTTGGCATAGTCAATAAAGCAGAAATAGATGTTTTTCTGGAACTCTCATGCTTTTTCCATGATCCAGCGGATGTTGGCAATTTGATCTCTGGTTCCTCTGCCTTTTCTAAAACCAGCTTGAACATCTGGAAGTTCATGGTTGATGTATTGCTGAAGCCTGGCTTGGAGAATTTTAAGCATTACTTTACTAGCGTGTGAGATGAGTGCACTTGTGTGGTAGTTTGAGCATTCTTTGGCATTGCCTTTCTTTGGGATTGGAATGAAAACTGACCTTTTCCAGTCCTGTGGCCACTGCTGAGTTTTCCAAATTTGCTGGCATATTGAGTGCAGCACTTTCACAGCAACATCTTTCAGGATTTGAAATAGCTCCACTGGAATTCCATCACCTCCACTAGCTTTGTTCATAGTGATGTTTTCTAAGGCCCACTTGACTTCACATTCCAGGATGTCTGACTCTAGGTCAGTGATCACACCATCGTGATTATCTGGGCTGTGAAGATCTTTTTTGTACAGTTCTTTTGTGTATTCGTGCCACCTCTTCTTAATATCTTCTGCTTCTGTTAGGTCCATACCATTTCTGTCCTTTATCGAGCCCATCTTTGCATGAAATGTTCCTTTGGTATCTCTGATTTTCTTGAAGAGATCTCTAGTCTTTCCCATTCTGTTGTTTTCCTCTATTTCTTTGCATTGATCACTAAAGAAGGCTTTCTTATCTCTTCTTGCTATTCTTTGGAACTCTGCATTCAGATGTTTATGTCTTTCCTTTTCTCCTTTGCTTTTCACTTCTCTTCTTTTCATAGCTATTTGTAAGGCCTGCACAGACAGCCATTTTGCATTTTCCATTTCTTTTCCATGGGGATGGTCTTGATCCCTGTCTCCTGTACAATGTCACGAACCTCATTCCAAAATTCATCAGGCACTCTATCTATCAGATCTAGGCCCGTAAATCTATTTCTCACTTCCACTGTATAATCATAAGGGATTTGATTTAGGTCATACCTGAATGGTCTAGTGGTTTTCCCTACTTTCTTCAATTTCAGTCTGAATTTGGCAATAAGGAGTTCATGGTCTGAGCCACAGTCAGCTCCTGGTCTTGTATTTGCTGACTATATAGAGCTTCTCCATCTTTGGCTGCAAAGAATATAATCAATCTGATTTCAGTGTTGACCATCTGGTGATGTCTATGTATAGAGTCTTCTCTTGTGTTGTTGGAAGAGGATGTTTGTTATGACCAGTGCTTTTTCTTGGCAAAACTCTATTAGTCTTTGCCCTGCTTCATTCCGTATTCCAAGGCCAAATTTACCTGTTACTCTAGGTGTTTCTTGACTTCCTACTTTTGCATTCCAGTCCCCTATAATGTAAAGGACATCTTTTTTGGGTGTTAGTTCTAAAAGGTCTTGTAGGTCTTCATAGAACCGTTCAACTTCAGCTTCTTCAGCATTACTGGTTGGGGCATAGACTTGGATTACTGTGATATTGAATGGTTTGCCTTGGAAATGAACAGAGATCATTCTGTCGTTTTGGGGATTGCATCCAAGTACTGCATTTCAGAGTCTTTTGTTGACCATGATGGCTACTCCATTTCTTCTGTGGGATTCCTGCCCACAGTAGTAAATATAATGGTCATCTGAGTTAAATTCACCCATTCCAGTCCATTTTAGTTCAGTGATTCCTAGAATGTCAACATTCACTCTTGCCATCTCTTGTTTGACCACTTCCAATTTGCCTTGATTCATGGAACTGACATTCCAGGTTCCTATGCAATATTGCTCTTTACAGCATCAGACCTTGCTTCTATCACCAGTCACATCCACAGCTGGGTATTCTTTTTGCTTTGGCTCCATCCTTTCATTCTTTCTGGAGTTATTTCTCCACTGATCTCCAGTATCATATTGGGCACCTACTGACCTGAGGAGTTTCTCTTTCAGTATCCTATCATTTTGCCTTTTCATACTGTTCATGGGGTTCTCAAGGCAAGAATACTGAAGTGGTTTGCCATTCCCTTCTCCAGTTGACCGCATTCTGTCAGATCTCTCCACCATGACCCACCCGTCTTGGGTTGCCCCACGGGCATGGCTTAGTTTCATTGAGTTAGACAAGGCTGTGGTCCTAGTGTGATTAGATCGACTAGTTTTCTGTGAGTATGGTTTCAGTGTGTTTGCCCTCTGATGCCTTCTTGCAACACCTACCGTCTTACTTGGGTTTCTCTTACCTTGGGCGCGGGGTATATCTTCATGGCTGCTCCAGCAAAGCACAGCCATTGCTCCTTACCTTGGATGAGGGGTATCTCCTCACCGCCACCCTTCCTGACGTTCAACGTGGGAGAGCTCCTCTAGGCCCTTCTGTGCCCCCGCAGCCAGGGCTCCTTGGACGTGGGGTTGGTCCTCCCAGCCACCGCCCCTAGCTTGGGGCGTGGGTTGCTCTTCCTGGCCGCCGTCCCTAGTGTTCAGTAATTAATGTTTTGGTATTTTTTTAATTTGGAAATGACCCATTTAATAAACTTTCATCATTTAACTTAATTGATCACAATTCCTAATTTCAAGTGCCTAAAATCTGGAGAGATTTTTTATTAATTTTTCTGTATAAGTGTAGTTGATTTACAATGTTGTGCTAGTTCAGGTATACAGCTAATTGATTCATATTCTTCCATAGTAGCTTATTGAAAGATATGGAGTATATAATTCCCTCTACCATATAGTAAATTCTTGTTGGTTTGAGAGATTATTTCTAACTAGGTATTTCTAAAATGTAATTATTCCTAAGGAGTTTACCCAGAAGCTCTTATTTATATTCAGTTTACTTGCAAAAATGTTGTCATATGGTAAGCAATTTTTATTTTCTTTATAAACAAATGTAATTATATTAAGGACTTTTTGTTATTATTTCTCAATAACAGTTAAGATCAAACATTGAGAAAGAGTTTGACATTTCACATGAAGCAACCACAGGCAAAAATTTTTTAATTTATTTATTTTTAATTGAAGAATAATTGCTTTACAGTATTGTGTTGGTTTCTCCCAAACATCAACATGAATCAGCCATAGCTTTATGCATATCCCCTCCCACTTGAACATCCCTCCAATGTTTATTGCAGCTCTATTTACAATAGCTAGGACAGAGCCTAAGGTAAATACATAGTTCATTAATATAACTTAAGAAAAACATTTCCATAAGAAAAACACATTGGTTAGCTCAAGGTTTGAGAAAAGTTAAGTTCAGATCGAACTAGGTGTTGTCATGGCAACACAGAATTTTCAAAGAAACCTTCTTTAAATTTTGTATAGAGAAGGAGAAGAAAACATCTGACACTTGCATTCTATTTCCTCCCACTTGGGGGCCCCTAGCCTTCTTGCCTGGAAAATCCCGTGGATGGAGAAGCCTGGTAGGCTGCAGTCCATGGGGTCGCACAGAGTCGGACACGACTGAAGCGACTTAGCAGCAGCAGCAGCAGCCTTCTTGCCTATTATACTCTCACGTGGAAGCAACCTAGATATCCATCGACAGATGAATGGATAAAGAAACTATGGTACATACATACAATGAACTATTATTCAGTTATAAAAAGGAACACGTTTGAGTCAGTACTAATGAGGTGGATGAACCTAGAGGTTATTACACAGAGTGAAGTAAATCAGAAAGAGAGAAAAAAAAAAAATAATGTATACTAAATCACCACAGATGGTGACTGCAGCCATGAAATCAAAAGACGCTTACTCCTTGGAAGGAAAGTTATGACCAACCTAGATAGCATATTATAAAGCAGAGACATTACTTGGCCAACAAAGGTCCGTCTAGTCAAGGCTATGGTTTTTTCAGTAGTCATGTATGGGTGTGAGAGTTAGACTGTGAAGAAAGCTGAGTGCCGAAGAATTGATGCTTTTGAACTGTGGTGTTGGAGAAGACTCTTGAGAGTCCCTTGGACTGCAAAGAGATCCAACCAGTCCATTCTAAAGGAGATCGGTCCTGGGTGTTCATTGGAAGGACTGATGCTAAAGCTGAAACTCCAGTACTTTGGCCATCTCATGTGAAGAGTTGACTCATTGGAAAATACCCTGATCCTAGGAAGGACTGGAGGTAGGAGAAGGGGACGACAGAGGATGAGATGGCTCGATGGCATCACTGACTCAATGGACATGAGTTTAAGTAAACTCTGGGAATTGGTGATGGGCAGGGAGGCCTGGCGTGCTGCAATTCATGGGGTTGCAAAGTGTCGGACACAACCAAGAGACTGAACGGAACTGAAATGAACACATATATATGGCATCTAGAATGATGGTACTGATGCATCTATTTGCAGAGCAGCAATAGAGACACATAGAGAAAAGATTTATGGACATAGCTGTGGGAGAGGAAGGAGAGTGTGGGATGTATGGAGAGAGTAACATGTAAACATACATTACCACATGTGAAATAGATAGTCAATGGGGCTTTGCTGTATGACTCAGGGAACTCAAACCAGGGCTCAGTAACAACCTAAAGGGGTGGGATGGGGAGGGAGGTGGGAGGGACGTTCAAGTGATAGACTTAAGATTTTTTTAAACTCCTTATTTCAAAAGTAGTCTTTTTTTTTTTTCTCTCCTTCTGACAACAATCCCCTTGTTTCCTAAAGAAGATTATATAGAATATTTACATCTCAAAGGCACAAAGAAAGAAGGGAAGTTGAACCAGTTGTTCCTTAAGTCCAGAACTTTTACAATATCTGCAAGACTTCTGAGATCAAAAAAGTATATTTGGGGATTGGTGGAAAGGATAAGAGGGCTTAGAATTATTTCTAGATCCTCATTTCTGTTCTTATAAGGCTTGATTTATAAGACAAGTAGTGAAGTAGTGAAGTTGCTCTGTCGGGTCCGCTTCTTTGCGATCCCACAGACTGTAGCCTACCAGGCTTCTCTGTCCATGAAATTTTCCAGGCAAGAGTACTGGAGTGGGTTGCCATTTAATCCTTGGAGGTAATCTGAATGATTTGGAGGTTTCCCTACCCATCCAACTATGTTATCCTGAATTCCCTTTTTAACATCAACAAAAAGATCTTCAACTAAAGTGGAAATCACTCAAAATTGACAGAGACACATGTTCCCCAATGTTCATTGCAGCACTATTTACAAAAGCTGGGACATGGAAACAACCTAGATGCCCATCAACTAATGAATGGATAAAGAAGTTGTGGTGCATATGTACAATGGAATATTACTCAGCCATAAAAAGGAACACATATGAGCCAATTCTAATGAGGTGGATGATCCTAGAGCCTATTACACAGAGTAAAGTAAGTCAGAAAGTGAAAATGAAAGTGAAAGGCACTTCAGTTCAGTTCAGTCGCTCAGTCGTGTCCAACTCTTTGCAACCCCATGAATCGCAGCACGCCAGGCCTCCCTGTCTATCACCAACTCCTGGAGTTCACCAGACTCACGTCCATCGAGTCAGTGATGCCATCCAATCATGTCATCCTCTGTCGTCCCCTTCTCCTCTTGCCCTCAATCCCTCCCAGCATCAGAGTCTTTTCCAATGAGTCAACTCTTCGAATGAGGTGGCCAAAGCACTGGAGTTTCAGCTTTAGCATCATTCCTTCCAAAGAAATCCCAGGGCTGATCTCCTTCAGAATGGACTGGCTGGATCTCCTTTCAGTCCAAGGGACTCTCAAGAGTCTTCTCCAACACCACAGTTCAAAAGTATCAGTTCTTCTGTGCTCAGCCTTCTTCACAGTCCAATTCTCACATCCATACATGACCACAGGAGAAACCATAGCCTTGACTAGACGAACCTTTGTTGGCAAAGTAATGTCTCTGCTTTTAAATATGCTATCTAGATTGGTCATAACTTACCTGCTTAGTCGTGTCCAACTCTTTGCAATCTCACAGACTATACAGTCCATAGAATTCTCCAGGCCAGAATACTGGAGTGGGTAGCCTTTCCCTTTTCCAGGGGATCTTCTGAACCTAAATCTCCCTCATTTCATGTGGATTCTTTACCAGCCACAAGGGAAGCCTGTAAATCAGAAAGAGAAAAGCAAATATAGAATATTAATGGATACATATAGAATCCAGAAAGGTGGTACTAATGAAGCTATTTGAAGGGCAGGAATGGAGATGCTGACATAGAGAACAGACTTGTGGGCACAGAGGGGGAAGGAGAGGGAGGGACAAATTGAAAGCATAGTATTGAAATATAAACATTACCATATTTAAAATAGATAGCCAGTGGGAATTTGCTGTATGACACAGGGAGCTTAAACCTGGCACTCTGATTCATAGAGAGTTGGACAGGGTGACAACCTAGAGAGATGGAAGGGGTGGGTGGTGGGAGGGGTGTTCAAGAGGGAGGGAGAATATGTATGCCTGTGGCTGATTCATATTAATTTATGGCTAAAACCAACACACTACTGTAAAGCAATTATCCTCCAACTAAAAATAAATTTTAAAATGTGATAGTCAAGGATAAATGCAAAAAAAATTTTTTAAAGGCTATTTATTAAGACCTACTTAAAGGATATAATTTGAAGGAATAGTAAAAAATTTCTACTCAAGAATAAAGAATAATCAAAATATTGCTTTTTAAAAAAGCCCTATATTCTAGATTTAGAGCTGTGTGTCTGTGAAGTGTTTTAATAAGCTTTTCCACAAAGGCTTCAGAATTTTTCTTTGCCTCTGGCTCAATAGTTTCACTTTAGTTTAGAAGAAAAGGCCTTAAGAAAAGGTTTCCAAACAAGCTCTGAATATCAACTTCCAATTTGGCCAATTTCCTAACATAGAATTTAAAAAATATATTTTCCTATGAATATCTTACCGTGTTCTGCTGGACAAACAGTACATACTCCCAGGTCATAAATACTGAACAAGCCCATAAGGCGCAAAAGACATTACCCCCACCCCCTCCCCAAGTTCCAGAACTATACCAAAGATAACAAAAAGAAAGAAAGAAAGGCTCAGATAGCTCCCTTGAAAGCTGACAACAGTGGTAGGTCATAGGCTGCACATGGAGTGCAGCCCACATTTTCCCCCAGCTAAAATTTTTCGATCTTTAAATTGGTTACTGCCAAGCCAAGTTATCAGGACAGAAGTTAGACAAACAGGAACACAGTGGCTGTGCTTGAGAAAGAAGGAATCCACAACCCTCAGGTACTCAAAAGCCAATTTACAATTCAAAGATCTAATTCTTAAGAATGCTTACTGCCTACCAGTCTGAATTTAGAAAGGAAGGGAGAAAATGAAATTTTGCCTCCTCTGTTAGCCATGCACTATTGATGGAGATAGCGATGAGAGAACTGACTTTGGTAAGAATTCTTACCTTTGCTGGCTTCTGGCAGTTTTCCTAGGATCCTTTCTGCAGGCTCTGGAGTGAGTAGGGCCCAGCAAATCACATTCTGGTCATCTAAACTTTTAGAGAAGAAAAAATCATATTCCCCCTACCTTTATAATGAGTTCTTGGCTGAGGTCCCCATTTTTTTTAATTTAAATTTATTTATTTTAATTAGAGGCTAATTACTTTACAATATTGTATTGGTTTTGCCATACATCAACATGAATCCGCCACGGGTGTACATGTGTTCCCAATCCTGAACCCCCTTCCTACCTCCCTCCCTATACCATCCCTCTGGGTCATCCCAGTGCACCAGCCCCAAGCTTCC
Source organism: Bos javanicus (assembly GCF_032452875.1). Classification (NCBI taxonomy): domain Eukaryota; kingdom Metazoa; phylum Chordata; class Mammalia; order Artiodactyla; family Bovidae; genus Bos; species Bos javanicus. The sequence goes on along the minus strand of NC_083886.1, from coordinate 7,642,237 downwards.
TATATCCTGCATCGAATCTGGATTGGCGATTCATTTCTTATATGATATTACACATTTTTCAATGCCATTCTCCCAAATCATCCCCCCACCCCCACCCCCGGCCTGTCCCACAGAGTCCAAAAGACTGTTCTGTACATCTGTGTCTCTTTTGCTGTCTCGCATACAGGGTTATCGTTACCATCTTTCTAAATTCCATATATATGCGTTAGTATACTGTATTGGTGTTTTTCTTTCTGGCTTACTTCACTCTGTATAGTAGGCTCCAGTTTCATCCACCTCATTAGACCTGATTCAAATGTATTATTTTTAATGGCTGAGTAATACTCCATTGTGTATATGTACCACAGCTTTCTTATCCATTCATCTGCTGATGGACATCTAGGTTGTTTCCAAGTCCTGGCTATTATAAGCAGTGCTGTGATGAACATTGGGGTACACGTGTCTCTTTCAATTCCGGTTTCCCATTTTATTCTAATGCTGTGCTGTGCTTAGTTACTCAGTCCTGTTCTACTCTGCAACCCCATGGACTGCAGCCCACAGGCTCCTCTGTCCATGGGGATTCTCCAGGAAAGAATATTGGTTGCCATTCTGTCCTCCAGGGGATCTTCCCAACCCAGGGATCGAACCTGCAATCCCATATCGCAGGAGGATTCTTTACCATCTGAGTCACCAGGGAAGCCCAAGAACACTGGAGTGGGTAGCCTATCCCTTCTCCAGGGGAACTTCCTGATCCAGCAGTTGAATCAGGGTCTCCTGCATTACAGGTGGATTCTTTACCAGCTGAGCTACCCAGGAAGCTCTTTTATGCTAGATCATATCATAAATAATAAGATTATGAAGGTTACAATTTCTCCACTGGCGCCACTGTGATTCAAGATTATCTTTGGTAAGGCTATCCTGCTGGTCCAGCCCTAAAACAAAATTTTACTCACCTGAAGTCTCACACCAGTCTCAGTCCAACTTAAGTATGATCCAGACTGACTCTACACTCATTTCAGTTTCTAATCTTGATCCAGTTCAATCCCAGACTCAGTCCAATTTCTAGTGAAGTGAAAGTCACTCAGTTGTGTCTGACTCTTTGAAACCCCATGGACTATACAGTCCATGGAATTCTCCAGGCCAGAATACTGGAGTGGGTAGCTGTTCCCTTCTCCAGTGGATCTTCTCAAACCAAGAATCAAACCAGGTCTCCTGCATTGCAGGCAAATTCCTTACCAAATGAGCTATCAGGGAAGCCCGTCCAATTTTTAAGACAGACCCAATCTGGTTTTAGCCAGTTTCTGGACACAGTCATGAAGAAGATGTGCTCAAGTAAAGTCTGATACCTCAAGGAAAAGCTGCAGAGCTAGAATCCTAGAGGGACTTACCACCTCCAGAAATTCCTGATAAGAAAGCAGAGTTCAGGGGCTCAGTAGGTACCCAAGTCTGGTTGCTTTTGCTCCTGGGGGCCTTCTGGGGGTCTTCTTTGATACCCTCTTTTTATCCCAGAATGTTTCAAAGATAAACTAAGACATATTAAAATTTTTAAGAGCTTCTTTAAGTAAAAATCAAGGGTAGGATGATTTGAGAGAATAGCACTGAAACATGTATATTACCATATGTAAAACAGACGACCTGTGCAAGTTCGATGCAAGAAGCAGGGCACTCAGAGCTGGTGCTCTGGGACAACCCAGAGGGATGGAATGGGGAGGGAGGTGGAAGGGGGGTTCAGGATGGGGGGGACACATGTACACCCATGGCTGATGCATGTCAGTGTATAGCAAAAAGCATCACAATATTGTAAAGTAATTCACCTCCAATTAAAATAAATTTAAAATAAAAAAATAATACATTCAAGGGGGGGTAAAAAAGAACCAATGAAATAAAGCATGCAATAAGTTTAGTTCCTAACACATAATAATTGCTCAATAAATGATAGCCATTATTGTTTTAAAAAAAGGCAATTCAATTGGACGGCATCTCTCCTAGGAGACAGTAAGGGGCTTCAAGGGATGAATAAATGAGAGACTTTTGTAAGCAGAAGAGAGCAGAAATAAAAAGGTTATATTAGGAAAAGAGCAGGTTGGTTATTACAAGGTTACTTTCATTAGGGGAGGGCAGGGGTCTATCCATGTATAAAATCACCTCTTGTGTTGTTGGAAGAGAGGGTTTGCTCTGACCAGTGTGTTCTTTTGACAAAACTCTTTAGCCTTTGCCCTGCTTCATTCTGTACTCCAAGGCCAAACCTGCCTGTTACTCCGGTGTCTCTTGACTTCCTACTTTTGTATTCTAATCCCCTATGATGCAAAGGACAGCTTTTTTTTTCTTTTTTTCTTTTGGTGTTAGTTCTAGAAGGTCTTGGAGGTGTTCGTAGCACTGTTCAAGTACAGCTACTTTGGCATTAGTGGTTGGGGCATAGACTTGAATTATTGTGATGTTAAATGGTTTGCCTTGGAAATGAACAAAGATCGTTCTGTCACTTTTGAGACTGCACCCAAGTGCTGCATTTCAGACTCTTTCCTTGACTATGAGGGCTACTCCTTTTCTTCTAAGGGGTTCTTGACCACATTAATTGATATAATGGTCATCTGAATTAAATCCACCCTTTTCTGTTCATTCTAGTTCACTGATTCCAAAAATGTCAATTTTCATTCAAGCCATCTCCAGCTTGACTACATACAATTTATCTTGATTCCTGGACTTAACATTCCAGGTTCCTATGCAGTATTGTTCTTTACAACACTGGACTTAACTTTCACCAACAGACACAACCACACCTGAGTGTCACTTCTGCTTTGGCCCAGCTCTCTTTCTGAAGCTATTTCTCCACTCTTCCACAATAGCACACTGGACACCTACCAACCTGGGGGGCTCTTCTTCTGGTGTCATATCTTTTTGCCTTTTCATACTGTTCATGAGATCCTCAAGGCAGTAATACTGGAGTGGTTTGCCATTCCCTTCTCCAGTGGACCATGTTAAAGGAGATCAATCCTGAATATTTATTGGAAGAATTGATGCTGAGGCTCTGATACTTTGGCCATCCGATGCAAAGAGCCAACTGGGTGGAAAAGACCCTGATTCTGGGAAAGCTTGAGAGCAGGAGGAGAGGAGGGGCTACAGAAGATGAGATGGTTGGATGGCATCACTGACTCAATGGACATGAGTTTGACAAAACTCTGGGAGATACTGAAGGATAAGGAAGCCTGGCATGCTGCAGTTCTTGGGGTCACAAAGAGCCAGAAACAACTTAGTGACTGAACAACAGCAAGAGGTCTATCAGGCAGATTAACTTGTGCTGATCAAGAATTCTTTATGGACCACATTGTGATTCTATTCCTGGGAGAGCCAAATCTGAAATTAGTCCCCATTTGGAATGGGGGCTTTGCATAAGGCTCCATTTGGGGCCTGTTATCTTTTATTTTTTAATCAATTAACCACAGAATCCCAAAATATCATGTTTTCCTTCTGTATGGTGGTGATCACAGCTTCTCATTATTGTAAACTGTGTGCATGTTCCATATTCTCTGTAGTCTGTTAATTCTCTACCAGAAGAATTAATTAAACTTTATGAACTCCACTGCCTAGCACTTAACCTGGCACATCAGGTAGAGAACTTTCAAACTCACTCCCATAACATGCTGCCTCATTGTTGCTCCATTATTTTATCTGAGGAAATGGAACATACATTATATGTATCCAAGCAGACACACAAAACCACATACAAATAGATTAGCGGTACAAATAGCTTTTCTGAAATCCTCCCATTTTGGCGGTTCTAAACTCTGAGAACCTAAACAGATAAAGTGTATTTATATTCTCAAGAAAAAAAAAAGTATTCTTCCTTGTAGTCGGAGAGTTGTGTACAAAATTGAACTTTGGTGAAGGTAGCCCTGCTTACATGTTGCATGACTTCCTTTTTTCACCACCACTTCTGGCTCCTGCACTGACTCTGCTCTCATGGGGTGCGTGGTGCACTCACACTGGAAGGCATGTTGACAGCAGCATGGGCCAGGAGCGTCAGGGCGATGGGCATGGATGTTCCCTTTCTCTCCAATTAAGTTTCAGAGCCTGATGCTCTACCTTAGAAATTAGGTTTGGATGTGGACTACTGAGAGTGCGGTCTCACAGTGGGAGGGATACAGAGTGGCAAGGCTTAGAGCATCTTGGAGAGCACCTCCATGACAGTGCTGGAGGGATGCTGGAGATGGTGGAGAACCATGCGGGGAAGTGAGCTGGTGTTAGGAATGACTGTGCTTTATTGGGTCACTGCTCAGCCGAAAATTCTTCAAACTTCACTCGCATTCTGGGTAGAAAGTCCAAATCCTTGCCATAGCTCTCAGGATCTCCTGTAGCCTCACTGCCTCCTTCTTCAGCCACATGTGAGCAATGTCTTCCTCCACTCTGATTGTTCAGATCCTTTGGAAGTTCCTGCAACATGACTGGCTCTTCTGCTTAAGGGATTTTATGGAAATGTTTCTTTAAATGTGGAAGAGTCTTCTTTTCCAACCTTCATCCAGCCAACTCCAACATGTTCTCTGCAACCCTTCAGATTTGGTTAGTGCCCCAAGTTTAGACTCTAACCCACTTTATTTGCCCTTTCTCACAATTTGTCATCCTTCAACAGCTTCTCCACTGTGTCTTCCTCACTAGATCATAAGCTCCTTGAGAGTGGACCCCAAGCACCTACTCATCCAAGGAGCTACCGTGCTGTCCCCTGGCCAGATGGATGCCAGACCATTGAGAAATACCTGTGAAGTGAATATAGATCTCAAAGCATTTAAAGATAATTCTCTGAACTGACTGGGTGGTGCCGGACTGAATGGGCTTTTCTTGCTTTCTCTCTTTCAAACCCAGTTGGGAAGAAGGAGTTTTGAAGGGCAGGCCCTTGAGGTGGGGATCTTTGGTGAGGAATCTCAGCCAGGAGCCAGGCCAGGACCCTCAATGTGACATAGCAACATTTTCATGAAGTGATCATCTACTGGAATTCCTCAGTTCCAAGGTCATCATTAACTTTAAACTGTTATGCAGTATGAATAATTAGACTGTGGAAAAAAATTAGCACTGAGAGTAGTTGCTACTTTAGTCATCAAAATCCTGAAATCCTGACTAATCTCAGCTGGACTGTCTAGACAGTAAGATTTTTGTAACATTGAAGTATAACCTATAGTCACATCAGCAAAGTCATCCTGTTATAAGCAAAGGACCTGAGCACTTTCAAGGAAAGACCCTACAGATCCTGAGGAATCAAGAACCCCTAAAATGATGATGTGGGAAAAATTGCCTTGGATTAGATTATTAAGTATTAAAATGGTATTTCATATAATCAAATCTAACCTCTACGTTTTGCCTTCTGGGTGGGTATGGTCAATCTTCTTCAGATCATTAAAGTCCCTCATTAGATACCATTTGAGTGCCTAGAATATACTCGCTTCAGTTCAGTTCAGTTCAGTCGCTCAGTCATGTCCGACTCTTTGTGACCCCATGAATCGTAGCACACCAGGCCTCCCTGTCCATCACCAACTCCCGGAGTTCACTCAGACTCACGACCATCGAGTCAGTGATGCCATCCAACCATCTCATCCTCTGTCATCTCCTTCTCCTCCTGCCCCCAATCCCTCCCAGAATCAGTCTTTTCCAGTGAGTCAACTCTTCACGTGAGGTGGCCAAAGTACTGGAGTTTCAGCTTTAACATCATTCCTTCCAAAAAAATCCGAGGGCAGATCTCCTTCAGAATGGACTGGTTGGATCTCCTTGCAGTCCAAGGGACTCTCAAGAGTCTTCTCCAACACCACAGTTCAAAAGTATCAATTCTTCGGCACTCAGCCTTCACAATCCAACTCTCACATCCATACATGACCACTGGAAAAACCATAGCCTTGACTAGACGGACCTTTGTTGGCAAAGTAATGTCTCTGCTTTTGAGTATGCTGTCTAGGTTGGACATAACTTTCCTTCCAAGGAGTAAGCATCTTTTAATTTCATGGCTGCAGTCACCATCTGCAGTCAGTAATCTAAGAGAAAGAAGAGTTTCTACCCACAAAGATCTTATTATCTACTCAGAGGGACAGATGAAATAGGTGAAACAAAGAGTTAGAGGAATGAGAATATAATTACATAATTAAATAATCATGTAATTATATAATTTAATTATAATATTTAATTATATTAAATTATATATTTATATATTATATATAAATATATGATTTATAAATATATTGTATATTTATAAATTAATAAATATTAATTTAATAAATTAATATTTATTAATAATATATATCATGTAATTATATATTAATTACATAATTAAATAATGGTGTAATTATATAATTAAATTCCAAATGATACATTCAATCCCTGCAGCGAGTCACATTGTAAAAATCTAGCTCAAACTCCAAAGTGCCAGTTCCATGTTTTTTGGTCCTCTGGCATTTACTGTTTGGTCAGGGGTTCTATGCTTCCCACTATTTGGTACTATCTTCTCCAATTTAGTAAACTTGAATGCCAAAGGGTTTTAACTCTACTAATTATAGCAAATGGTGATTTTTAAAGCTGCCTTACCTAAAAAGTTGGTGAAGAATCTGCCTGCAATGCATGAAATCTTCCTGCATCGGGAAAATTCCCTGGAGTAGGGAATGGCTACCCACTCTCGTACTTTTGCCTTGAGAATTCCATGGACAGAGGAGACTGGCAGGCTACAGTCCATGGGGTGACAAAGAGTTGTCGACTAATGCTTTCAGATACACTTTCACTTTCACATGTAGAAACTCAGCATTCTTAGTATTCTGTGTTCTTAGCAGATTATCAAACACTGTTAGTTTGCATGATACCATTTCATGTGGATTCTCTGCTGAAAGACTCTAATCCTAGTGCTTGTATTTCAATGACTTTGTATATAAACAGTCAACTTAACCTCTATTACATGAGATATTCAGATTTACTTTACCTAAAATTAAATTGCAGCTCCTCTGTCCATGGAATTCTCCTGGGAAGAATACTGGAGTGGATAGCCATTCCCTTCTCCAGGAGATCTACCCAACCCAGGGATTGAACCTGGGTCTCCTGCATTGTAGGCAAATTATTTACCACCTGAGCCACAAGATAAGCTCTACATTACTGATAGTGCTATTTTAATGATACATTTCTGAAGTATTCACTTATTTGCAGAATTCTATCCACATGACTAATCACTGGGACAGAATTGGTACATGGTTTAAAGGGAATCATGGGATGATTCAGGATCTACTGAAGGAAATTTATTTTTTTTTTGACTTGGTGTGAACCCGGGAAGATGCAGGTCTTCCATTTTCTACTAGCAGTGATCCTGCCACCAAACATGGCCCCAAATCTAAGAAACCTCAAAGAAGGACAGAGCAGATTTCTGTCAAGCACCTGTATCAACCACTACCTAAAGCCACTCGACACCTGACCTTGCATGTAAGTGAGCCTAAAATTCTCTTTTATGTTCAAGTCCATGAGTTAGGTTGGATTTCACTTGCAAACCAAAGAGACCTAACAGTCTCATTCATAGGGAATAAGGCAGAAAAGAGACTGTAGACAAGATGAGTATAAATCACTGTGTATTTATTTGATAGTCAACACACTTCCTTTTCCAGAGAGAAAAGACACAGTCTGAGTTATCCCATTTTAATAAATCCCATGCTTCTGGAATTACATCCTGAGTTTGTATGTCCAGTAATCAAGATTTGGTACCATCACACAAAGTGATTAAAATTTTTCCCTGAGATTATAAGGCTGTGACTTTGTCCACAGAATAGCTTTCCTTCCAAAATTCAAAATAAAAGTAGGAAAAGTGAAGTCTTCTGTTGGTGGGAGAGGCAGATAATTTAGAATTCCTGAGAAAAAAGGTGTAGGGTCAACCACACCACTAATTCATATTTCCCTGGCTGTGAACACTTATTCTTGAAACATGTCCAAATGTTATAGAAGGAAATTACACATAAAGAAAATTAATCTCAATGCTGTGTGCAGAGCAAGTTGGCTAATTCTAACCACCAGAGTTATCTTAATGCCTCATTGTCCAGCAAAACATGGAACTAGAGAGGTACAGGCAGCCTTCCCCAGTGGCATGTGGGAAAGAGAAAAATTCAGGCATGGATGATGAGACGAAAACTGTCTCACACTATATGCATAGTCAGGGCTGTGACATCTTTCAAAATGGTTTGAAATCAAAACAGCTCATGATCCTCCCCAAGTAGGAATGCGTAGAGGTTTAGGGGATTATCACCTCAAATCAGCAAAGCATAAGGCCAATGGACATACGTCTTCTGGTCTTGGCACACTGAGAGTCAGTTCTGAAGGCAAAGCAACTGCAAAAGGAGATCACTCTCCTGAGTTGCAATGATCCAGGTGTGGGAAGGAGCCGTCTCACTGGGATCAGTCGCCCTGAGGTGGTGGTGTCAGTCCTTCACCCACAACAACCTAGAATGGCATAATGAAATGGCTGTGCTCCCTAGAGGACTCCCCTTTTTAAAAATAAACAAACAAAGGTTTCCTTAACATCATCCACATTCAAAGTGGAAGAAGGCAGTGGGTCCCAGGTGGGGAGAGTGGCAAAGGAAGTGGATTTCAGGCAAACGCACTTGAGAACAAGCTGATGGAGAGCGTGTGGGCCTCTGAGGATGGAAAAGAGAGAGGCAGGCTGAGTGTCAGTGTTTGTGGCACTTGCAGACATCATTCTATGGACATCACTCCACAGACACAAGGCTCACAAATCTCTCTCTTCGGCTCTGTGGTACTTCAGACAGGCATTCTCCAAGTCTCTCAGGAAGCCGGGAATTTCACTCTGCAAAGGAAAGGAAACTTGTCACTTCTCTGTCCTCACAGTGCTCTCTCTTGATTCTTCAGGAAGTGGCAAAGATAACGAAGATGGCCTTTGGAATAATAAATGTGACAATAGGGCCCCCGAGCAGATTTCCACAGAATGTGGCCACAGATGATGACACAAGTTAAGACACAAGGCACTGGTAAGGCAAGGTGGCCACTGTTGTAAGACCTTGTGTATTTTGCTAATAAAAAGCTAAGATATTTCTGAGATATCATATTTTGAAAGAAAAAGGAAGATAGGAGATAGGGATGGGCTGTGGGACTCTTCCAAAAAAGTGAGAGAAAAGATTTGCTTTACAGAATTAGAAAATGGTAAGGATGGGAGTGGGCAGGGGGATGAAGCAGGATATGTGATCTTTCAGTTAGCATTGATCACTTCGATTTCCCCAAATGTTGTTTTATTTAATCCTTCTCTATAGAGTGGGGATATCCATCTCTATTTTTTGGAGGGGAGAAACTGATGGCTTGCCTAGATTACACAGTCAGAAACAAGGTCAGGATTCAAAATATCTTATGCTTGATTCAAAGCCTATGTGCTTTTTCATTCCCCCAGAGAACTGGTGATCCCTCCAGTCAGTAGGTAGGACCTTACAAAGCAGACTGAATGGCAGGCATAATTCCAGGTCCTAAGCAGTCTCTAGTGATCTGGGTCAACTGAGGCTCCCACTTCTCAACAGAAAAAGAAAATAAGAACAAAACTGGAAGTTTTCCCAGGCTTGGACATGACTCACTGCCTCCCAAGTCAGCTTGGCCTAACTCCTCCATAAGCAAATACAGGGCCCACAGGCACCATTGTTCCTACGAGAAGCAGGCTATTGTCTGGAGGTTCCAGAGAGTGATCCTGATGAGCTCTTTGTGGGCAAGCAAGGAGGGCTGGCATTCCAGGTAAAGACTCTATGTCTTTTGTCCCGGCTGCTGTCCTGGCTGCAACTCCAGTCCTAACCAGACTCAGTCAAACAAGCTGTGTGAGGCCCGAGACAGCGCATCTCTCCAGACTGACAGCGCTACAGGCTAAGTTAACATCTGCCAAACACACCTCCCCTGCTGCCTTCTGGGATCTTACCTTGGTGAAATTGTTAAGGATCCAGAACGGAATTTGGCCACCTGGGTTATTGAAGTAATACATGAAAACTAGAGAGGGAAAGAAAGCACAATTTACAAGAAGGAAAAATAGAGCCAAACCCCTGGAAATGCCCAGGCTTATATTCATTCCAGAAATTAAGGAGGGAAGTAACACTGAATTCAAGTGAACTCTTGCCTCTGCCTTGTCTTGTGGGAGACTTACATATATGCATTTAGGAAAACAGCCCAGGCACATTCTGCTGCTTTTTATTAAAGGCATGATACTTATTATCTATATCTAAATGGGATATATCTCCCATTTAATTTTTTTCTCTCATTAACTGTATCAATTATAAAAAGTTGATAAAATTGAATGCCAGTTTATAAATGATAAAATGAAGACTCAGAAGAGTAAAGTGACATGTAAAGGTGGCAGATTTAACACATGTCAGAACTAAGTTCAGATTTTGCTGCTGCCTCAAGGTCACATCCATTCCATTCCAGCAGATGGCTGCATTGACTCCTCCCAGACTCTTTCCTAAGGCTGAAACTCAAGGCAGACAGGTTCTGAGTCCCTGGGTTTTTGCTGAGAAGGAGCTGCCTCCCCAGAGGTGGTCCCACCAGCCCTCCTGCCCACCCCTGTCCAGCTTGTGCATGTACAGGACTTTCCTGAAGTGAGTTTCTAAACCTTCTGGATCACTTGGATGTTTTGATTTCATCTGGACAATGGAGTCAGTAAAGAATGGACTGATCAGATTTAAACATCCATCTCTCATTGTAGCTAAGCTTCTGGGGTGAACTGAGTCTCATTTGATTTATTTGCACCCATGCTCAGTCTCTGACCTCAGGGAAAAAGCATCCTGCATTTGATAGGCCTGCAACCCATGTGGCCTTCACATGGGTGGCCCAGGCAGGTGCACCAACATATGCCCAGTATTTACCTTCACTCCTCCAAGAGTCATAGCTCTGGATTGCCAGGCTCTGCTTGTACTGCTTCACCCGGATCATGCCCGACTTCTCTGAAAACCATGGCACAGAGATGCTCTGGGCCAGGATCACGTGGACCTTCCGCCCTTCAAAGTTCAGCTCTCGCCGCTGCCGCACATAGACACACTACACCACCAGTCAAGGCACAACATCAAGTCCAGCATCTCAGACGAGTCAGAAGCAAAGGGACATGATTCTCTTCCTCCACTTGGTGTTTGCTCCCTTTATTGTTACTTCACTTCCTGTCCTACATACCCTGCAACACCATGGCTCTTCCCACCTGCTGTTCCCATTTGAGAGAATGCATTGAGGGAAGCATCACTACGAACAAAGCTGGTGGAGGTAATGGAATTCCAGTTGAGCTATTTCAAATCCTGAAAGATGATGCTGTGAAAGTGCTGTACTCAATATGCCAGCAAACTTGGAAGACTCAGCAGTGGCCACAGGACTGGAAAAGGTCAGTTTTCATTCCAATCCCAAAGAAAGGCAATGACAAAGAATGCTCAAACTACTGCACAATTGCACTCATCTCACATGCTAATAAAGTAAGGCTTAAAATTCTCCAAGCCAGGCTTCAGCAATACGTGAACTGTGAACTTCCAGATGTTCAAGCTGGTTTTAGAAAAGGCAGAGGAACCAGAGATCAAATTGCCAGCATCTGCTGGATCATCGAAAACACAAGAAAGTTCCAGAAAAACATCTATTTCTGCTTTAATTGACTATGCCAAAGCCTTTGACTGTGTGGATCACAATAAACTGTGGAAAATTCTGAAAGAGATGGGAATACCAGAGCACCTGACCTGCCTCTTGAGAAACCTGTATGCAGGTCAGGAAGCAACAGTTAGAACTGGACATGGAACAACAGACTGGTTCCAAATAGGAAAAGGAGTACATCAAGGCTGTATATTGTCATCCTGCTTATTTAACTTATATGCAGAGTACATCATGAAAAATGCTGGGCTGGATGAAGCACAAGCTGGAATCAAGATTGCCGGGAGAAATACCAATAACCTCAGACATGCAGATGACACCACCCTTATGGCAGAAAGTGAAGAAGAACTAAAGAGCCTCTTGATGAAAGTGAAAGAGGAGAGTGAAAAGGTGACTTAAAGCTCAACATTCAGAAAACTAAGATCATGGCATCTGATCCCATCACTTCATGGCAAATAGATAGGGTAACAGTGGAAACAGTGGCTGATTTTATTTTGGGGGGCTCTAAAATCACTGCAGATGGTGATTTCAGCCATGAAATTAAAAGACACTTACACCTTGGAAGGAAAGTTGTGACCAACCTAGACAGTATATTAAAAAGCAGAGACATTACTTTGCCAACAAAGGTCCATCTAGTCAAGGCTATGGTTTTTCCAGTGGTCATGTATGGATGTGAGAGTTGGACTATAATGAAAGCTGAGCACAGAAGAATTGATGCTTTTGAACTGTGGTATTGGAGAAGACTCTTTAGAGTCCCTTGGGCTGCAAGGAGGTCCAACCAGTCCATCCTAAAGGAGATCAGTCCTGGGTGTTCATTGGAAGGACTGATGTTGTAGCTGAAACTCCAGTAATTTGGCCACTTGATGCGAAGAGCTGACTCATTTGAAAAGACCCTGATGCTGAAAAAGATTGAGGGCATGAAGAGAAGGGGATGACAGAGGATGAGATGGTTGGATGGCATCACCACTCAATGGACATGGGTTTGGGTGGACTCCTGGAGTTGGTGATGAACAGGGAGGCCTGGTGCTGCAATCTATGGGGTCTCAAAGAGTTGGACTCGACTGAGCGACTGAACTGAGCTGAACTGATTGCAGCCCCAAGTCAGCTGCTAACCACCTGTCTGTGCACCTCTGTCACCTTAACTCTCTAGGTCCCCACATCCTCCTCTGCAGACTGAGGGAGTGTATTGAATACTCTTTATGAAAAGTTTTTTCAGGTCCTCAATTCTGACACAAGAATATTTCCTAGAAAAGTTCTCAAGAAACTATTAGCTGCCTCCCACCGTTACTGATGCTACATGTAGTCAGGCTCAGAAGCCACACCCTGAGGTCTCTGAAAGCCACACAAGAAGCAACAGCTTTAGCAGATGCTTACACAAGAGTAAAAGACAGTGTTGTCTACAACTCCTGGCCATGCCACCATTGGGTGATAGCCACGAGGCACAGAAACACTAAGAAAGCTGATCAATGTTACACCAGGATGGGCTTCCCTGGTAGCTCAGATGATAAAGAATCTGCATGCAATTGGAGTCCCATCCCTAGAACCAGAAGATCCCCTGGAAAAGAGAATTGCTACTTACTCCAGTATTCTTACTTGGAGAATCCCACAGATAGAAGAGAATGGCAGGCTACAGTTCATGGGGTTGCAAAGAGTTGGACACTTTTGAGGGACTAACACTTGACTTTTGGAAAGGATACATCTCTGTTGGACATGGGAAAAGGGTACTTCATTTGCCAATAGACTGCTTCTTCTCCATCGACTTTTATTTCGCGGAGTTCTAAAAAAAAAAAAAAAGAAAATCAAATGACGTTATTGCATCTGGAAGTCTCTTTGGCTTCAATTAACAAAAAGTGTTGATATGATAGTCTTGTAGAAGACGATAAACCACTAACTCAGAAGGCACTGACTTCCAGGAAAAGTCATTATCACTGAAAGCTTGTTGCCCAGGAACAATGTTTAGTAGACTTAAAAACACATTAAAAATAAATGAATCCAACAAAATTTGTTCATTGGAAGCTACACACATTCTGAGGTAGAATGTGATAATAAAATTAGGCTTCCAAAAAATAAAATTTCAAGTTATTAAATCATGGTAACCATTGGACGGCACTGCAATACCAATAGTTCTACTGTTGTGACTTTACTCCTCACCTTAAATTTATTGACATATTACAACTATCCTGGGACTGAGCAATGCAGTTTAGTGTTTACAGTTGTTTAATGAAGGTTTTGGAGAGGTTAGTCTTCATCCTAAGCAGGAAGGAGCTTAACTATGCTAACACTATGCTACTTGCCTCTCTCCCATTTTGCTTTATACTACAGAGACAGGAAGTAAATCTGCATAATGTCCACCATCCTTTTGTATGCAAATAACATCAGTTCAAGGAGGATAGCAAAGGGATACGATGAAGTGCGTAGCCTCTGCCCTCAAGCTGGGTGGGAAGCTTCTAACTAACCATGTAGAGGAGTCAAGCTAAGACTGCTGAAAGAGCCAAGAGAGCCCCTTGAGGAGGTGCTGACAGCAGAAATGTGTTATTTAATTCAGCTTCTGAAAGAAATAAAACCTATTAGAAGCAGACTATGCAGTAAAGAACTTATCAGTCCATTACTACAAGAGGCTGAAAATGCCCTTGAAAGGAAGGCAAGGAGGGACCATCCGTTGCTTTTGGCTACTCTGCTATGACTCTCCCCTTCTTGCACCAGAATCTCTTTCTCCTTCAGATCATCACCCTTCCCCTCCTTCTCCACAGTATGGTTTAAGCAGCACTGACTCAGTGTTAATTTCGGGGATGGGAAAAATGAGTCAAACATGATCACAGCAATTGGTTTAGGGAAGGCATGTGTGGATAGTCTTGGCTTGCCACTCTAGCAAGTTTAGGCCCAAAAGTGGTTTTGTAAAGGCTCTCAGGAAGCTCAGAGAAGATCTAGGAGGAATAGAGTTAGGTTAGGAACCTCAGGATTGCTCCAGAGATGTTAAGCTACTGCAGCCTCTGGACCATACTCCATAGTGCAGACTCTTAATGCCAAGTCCCACACATCAGAGGCTCTGCCAGCATCTACAGCACATGACTGAACCATGACTGCTAGGAAGATGAACAGAGAATGTGTGACTTCTCCCTTGAATTAGTGGGCATCACAATGAACCCTAAATAGTAAGAGTATTTTATAACATTAAATGACCCCAAACCATGACAAACATCCCCAGGAAATAAGCGCATGATCCATGCTGAAGCAATAGAAGCCAATCCTGGGAATCTGGATGCCATAAGTAGGAATGTTCCTGTCCTTCTGTGGTTGTGTACATGGTTAGAATGTAAGCCTACATCTTCTGGTGGTATTTCTGCCAAGATACAAGAATCTGCCTGAGATTGTGGTCAACACAAAAGAAAACAGTCAAACTGGAGAACTGAAGTACCGAATACAGCTGTCCTGGAGGCCAGATACTCTTGGATTTTTAATGCCATGAAACAATAAACTCTTTCCTTTCCTTACAGTGCCATTTGTTAGCTTTTCTTACTTGCAAACAAAATTCTTGACCACAGCAAGGGTCTGTCAGGATTTCTATGCCCCTCAGCTAGCTGTGTATCTATTTCACACTGACTGAGATGGCAGAGGCCATTGCTCACTCTAAGTGGGAAAAAGATACCTTATCTATTCCCTCTATAATTCTCCATCACTTATAGGAAAAATCTAAGAAGTGTAGCCAGGTGGCCAGCCTAGGCCTTTGGGGCTAATTCCAATTCTGCTACCACAACTATGCAAGAACACAAAATTGCTCATAGTTGTCTTCCTTTTTTAACATTTCATGTTGTTTCAGGTCTTTTTCATTTTACTAATGCTGTTATTTGGGCCAAATATCCTTATTCCACTCACCCCCTCATCTCTTACTTCCCCATACACATATATTCTTGCCATTTATAAAACTTTGATTCCACTTCTAAAGCAAAGTTCAAACATGATCTCTTCCAAAAAGCCTTTCATGAACATCCAGGTATATATATATCCAGGTACATATACCTGGATATTCAGGTATATATATGTATGAGATGACAACAAACTTGCAGTAAGGGCAAAATACCACATTTAAGCCCAGCACTTCAGATATTTAAGCCAAAATTTTAAATGAAACATAATATAACTAAACTTATTGCATATATAACATAATATAACTAAACCTATTGCATTCTACTGGGTAGAGTAAATAGGAATATATTCTACTTTCTAATAGTGTTTTTAGATCAAGTGTGACTCACCTTGGACATACTGGTCCCACTGTTTTCTATATTCTAAGTCCATATAGACATCTGCAAGTAGATCTGGTGGAGATCTCACAATACCAGAGACCTTATACTCATGAAGTCCAGTCAGCTATAAAATGAGAGCAGACAGAAATAGCCTACTGATTCTCGAGTTGCTATTACACAGCACACAAAAAGTTGTTGTTTGTGCAACGTCATTCCTGAGCACCTCCTCTGTAGACTCGGTGATGCAATGCTGAAAAAGCAGGTGAGGATTCTGCTCTCATTGCCTTTGCCACTGGTGGTGACAGCTACCCAGGTAATGTAAATAGGATAAAAGAGAGTTATGTGATAAATGGTATCTAGTTTTGGTGGGCTGGTGGTCAAGTGTCCGGGAAATGTCTCTATGTTGGACTGATCAGAAGAATTTTTTCTAAATAGTAGAAGGAGCCAGCTATGGGAAGATTAGGAAAGCCCATTCCTGGTTGGGAAAGGGCCTTCAGGTTGATTGATTGTCTTACTCAAAGAACAGAAAGTCAAGGGGTCCAGAGAACCATGGTGGGGGACAGTCAGAGAAGCAGCGGGGGCTGGGTCCAAAGGGATTTGTGAACCAAGGTAAAGGGGTAAGAGGTCTTATTCTAATTGCTATGGAAAACGAATTAATTAAAACAAGGAAATAATTTTTAAAAACATGGTTCTTGCTGCTTGAAAATAGATCATAAGGGGGCAAGAAGATGGGTTAGAAGACCAGGACAATGATCCAGAGAAGAGACGTTGGTGACTGGACAAAGGTAGCAGAAATGATGGGGAGAAGTTAGTGATTTAGGGACACATTTTCAAGTAATGTCAACAGGAATTGCTGACAGACTGGCTGTGGGGACAGAGAAAGCAAAGAATTTTTTAAAAGTCTTATAACATTTGCTTAAACAACCAGGTAGACAGGAGATCACTTTTCTGAGATAGCTACAACTTGCGGAGGTGGTGATCTTACGGCTTCAGGGTAACCAAGAGCTCTATGGTGAGAATGTTGAGCTAGAAATGGTTATTAAATATCCATGTGGAGGTATCATATAGGCAGCTAGCATCCAGGCTTCAGACTATTTTAGATAACCACAGAGAATAATGAAATTAAAAATATTGTTTTACCAATTTCAAAACAGAATTTTTCACCAACTGCATCCTTTTTTCTGTAAGCAACTCGTGTATAGAAAAGAATGAAAGAGGGGAAGAAATACCAACTTCAAACCATACTAGTCCCTTTTAATCAGAAAAGGGCCATTTCTAGATTCCTAACTAGAAAACATATTCCTTGTTTCTATGTTAAGCCATATTATGTGAGGATGTGGGCTGGAGTGGATACACTCCACTCTCTATACAATGGCAGCTAAGAATTCCTGACCTTCACCTTGACTAGAGACTATATTGTTAAGGTTAAACTAATGACGTAATCTGGAGAAGGCAATGGCAACCCATTCCAGTACTCTTGCCTGGAAAATCCCATGGGCAGAGGAACCTGGTGGGCTGCAGTCCATGGGGTCGCGAAGAGTCGGACATGACTAAGCGACTTCACTTTGACTTTTCACTTTCATGCATTGGACAAGGAAATGGCAACCCACACCAGTGTTCTTGGCTGGAGAATCCCAGGGACAGGGGAGCCTGGTGGGCTGCTGTCTATGGGGTTGCACAGAGTGGGACACGACTGAAGTGACTTAGCAGCAGCAGCAGCAGCAGCAATGACTTAATTAATTTCAGTGCAAAAGCTAATAAACTAAACAAAGTGAACCTTTTAGATGGACTCGTACTTCCAGTTGTTAACGCAATGCTATTGCCTAATCAAACATGAATGAACCCATGTTCTTAAACACTGTCCCAGGAACTTATGTGAAGTCAAGGGGTAAACATGGAAATCTTTCTAGAGATTCTGAGGTTTCAAGGGTCTCCTGACTCAGGGGGCATAACCATAATTCCCAGTTGAGGAATCTCAGATGTATGTGAGGGTACCTGGCAGGAAATGGAAAATAAAATTGAAACTGAATTCAGAAGGAAGTGTCAGCTTTAAAAGTAAATGGCTTTATACCAAGTATTTCCAACCAGCAAATGACATGCTGGTAGGTCTGACCCCTTTACATGCTGTGCCATGGATGCCCCAAAGAAGGGCAGGTCAAGGTGAAAATATCTTCTTCTCCTCCTCCCTCTCCCCTCCTTCTCAAGGATGGGAAGACAGTGAGGGTTTATAGACAACACACATCTACACTCATACACACTTTAATCAGCTTTGAGAGAGAGAGAATTAGCTGCTCTTCAGGAATAATGTGGCCCCATTTTCTACACAGAGTGAACAAAGGGGATAATTATGTATAGAGATTATGATCTTCCCAACTTCACATGAGTTAGCTTTGATTATTTGGATGAATTAAGGCAAACTGAATCCTCTAAGAGTGTTTCCCTTTCCTCCTAAATGTATTGATAATTTTAGCTCTTAGTGACTTCAGTCCTGTAATATTGCAGAAAAGGAAACAGAAAGCCCTCTAATAAGAGAGAAATATAATGCTGTGATTTGTGTCAATACCCAAGAATGAATTATTATGACAACTTCCTTTAAACATTCCCTTCATGATACGACTGAAAAATGCCAGAACACCGAAGAAACCAAATGCTTAATGACTCCTTTCCTAGTCTATCAGTAAAATGTTTTTTCAGGCACTTAGCAGCCTCACTCAAATTTGGATCAATGCACTTTTTTAAACCATCATTTCTTTTAAAAGAGAAATTCAGCCAACACAATAATGTTTTGTCATTGAAAAAATAAAGTGAATTTTTATAAGTATAAAAATAATTCATAATCTTTAAGAAAAATTATAAAATGCCCAAAATAACAAAGTTAAAATGCCATGCAACTCTATAATTCACAAACACCTAATTGCAATATATGACATATTTCTCCTTTTTTCAAAATATTTTATTGAAACAGTTGATTTACAATATTGTGTTAATATCTGCTGTACAGCAAAGTGACTCAGTTGTAATATATACGTATATTCTTTTCCATTGTGATTTATCACAGGACATTGAATATAGTTCCCTGAGCTTTACAATAGAACTTTGTTGTTTATCCATCATGTATACAATAGACTGCATCTGCTAATCCTAAACTCCCCAATCCTTCACTCCCTAATCCTTCCTCTCCCTCTTGGCAACCACAAGCCTGTTCTACATTTCTGTTAGTCTGTTTTTGTTCATAAGTACATTCATTTGTTTCATACTATGGATTTAACATAAAAGTGATATCATATGGCATTTGTCTTTCTCTTTCTGACTTTTTCACTTAGTAGGGTAATTTCTAGGTCCAATAATATTGCTGAAAATGGCATTATTTCATTGCCAGCAACAATGTAAGAGGTTCCTTCTCACACCCTCTCCATCAGTCATTATTTGTAGATTTTTAATGATAGCCTTTCTGACTAGTGTGAGGTGGGACCTTGTTGTTTGGATTTGCATTTCTCTAATAATATCATTGGAAGGACTGATGCTGAGGCTGAAACTCCAGTACTTTGGCCACCTCATGAGAAGAATTGACTCATTGGAAAAGACCCTGATTCTAGGAGGGATTGGGGGCAGGAGGAGAAGGGGATGACAGAGGATGGGATGGCTGGATGGCATCACCGACTCGATGCACATGAGTTTGGGTGAACTCCAGGAGTTGGTGATGGACAGGGAGGCCTGGCGTGCTGCGATTCATGGGGTCACAAAGAGTTGGACACGACTGAGCAACTGAACTGAACTGAATAATTAGTGATGATGACCATCTTTTCAAATGCCTGTTGGCCATCTGTGTATCTTCTTTGAAGAAATGTCTATTTAGGTCTTCTGCTCATTTTTCTATTGGGTTGTATTTTTTTGTTATTGAATTGTAGGAGAGGTTAAATTAAGCCTTGTTAGTCATATCATTTACAAATATTTTCTCACAGTCCATAGGCTGTCTTTTTGTTTTGTTTATGGTTTCCTTTGCTGTGCAAAACTTATGTCTAATTAGGTCCCATTTGTTTATTTTTACTGATATTTCCATTGCCTTGGGAAACTGACCTAAGAACACATTGGTATGACATGTCAGAAATTTTTTGCCTCTTCTAGGAGTCATCTGGTGTCTTGTCTTATATTTAAATTTTTAAGCCATTTTGAGTTTATTTTTGTGTGGTGCGAGGGTATGTACCTACTTCATTGATTTACATTTGGCTGTCCAACTTTCCCAGCACCACCTGCTGAAGCAATTGTTCTTTACCAATTGTATGTCCTTGCTTCACTTATCAAAGATTAATTGTCCATAAATATGTTGGTGTATTGTTGGACTCTCTATTCTGTGCCATTGATTCATATGTCTGTTTTTGTGCCAATACCGTATGGATTTGACTACTGTGGCTTTGTAGTATTGTCTAAAGTCTGGGATGGTTATGCTTCCTGCTTTGCTCTTTGTCCTCAAGATTGTTTTGGCAATTCTGGGTCTTTTATGGTTCCATATGAATTTAAGGATTATTTTCTATAGTTCTGTGAAAAATGCAATGAAAATTTTGATAGGTATTGTATTAAATCTTTATATTGCTTTGGATAGTATGGCCATTTTAACAATATTTATTCTTACAATCCAAGAGCATGGGATATCTTTCTATTCCTTGGAATTTCTTTAATTTTCTTTATTAATGTGTTACAGTTCACAGTGTATGTCTTTCACCTCCTTAGTCAGGTTTTACCTCCTAGATACTTTACTTTTTTTGCTGCGATTTTTGCATTCTCTTTCTGATAGTTCAAGTTAGCATAAAGAAACGTAACAGATGTATGTATGTTAATCTTGTATTCTGCTACTTTGCTGAATTCATTTATCAGTTCTAGCAGTTTGTGAAGTGAGTCTTTATGGTTTTCTACATGCAGTATCAAATCATATCATATCATTATATATGAACATCAGTTCAGTTCAGTTCAATCTCTCAGTTGTGTCCAACTCTTTGCGATCCCATGAATCGCAGCACACCAGGCCTCCCTGTCCATCACCAACTCCCGGAGTTCACTCAGACTCATGTCCATCGAGTCAGTGATGCCATCCAGCCATCCCATCCTCTGTCATCCCCTTCTCCTTCTGCCCCCAATCCCTCCCAGCATCAGAGTCTTTTCCAGTGAGTCAACTCTTCGCATGAGGTGGCCAAAGTACTGGAGTTTCAGCTTTAGCATCATTCCTTCCAAAGAAATCCCAGGGCTGATCTCCTTCAGAATGGACTGGTTGGATCTCCTTGCAGTCCAAGGGACTCTCAAGAGTCTTCTCCAACACCACAGTGCAAAAGCATCAATTCTTCAGGGCTCAGCTTTCTTCACAGTCCAACTCTCACATCCATACATGACCACTGGAGAAACCATAGCCTTGACTAGACGGACCTTTGTTGGCAAAGTAATGTCTCTGCTTTTCAATATGCTATCTGGGTTGGTCATAACTTTTCTTCCAAGGAGCAAGCGTCTTTTAATTTCATGGCTGCAGTCACCATCTGCAGTGATTTTGGAGCCCAAAAAAAGAAAGTCTGACACTGTTTCTACTGTTTCCCCATATATTTCCCATGAAGTGATGGGACAAGATGCCATGATCTTCATTTTCTAAATGTTGAGCTGTAAGTCAACTATTATATATAATGACAATTTTACCTCCTCCTTATCATTTTGAATAGGTTTTATTTCTTTTTATTGTCTGGTTTGTGTGTCTAAGACTTCCAATACTATGTTGCAGAGAAATCGTGAGAGTGGTTATCTTTGTGTTGTTCCAGATTTTAATGGAAAGACTTCCAACTTCTCACCCTTGGTTATTATATTGGCTGTGACTTTGTCATAAATAACTTTTATTATGCTGAGATATTTTCCCTCTATACTGACTTTCATAAGAGTTTTATCATAAATGGATATGAAATTTTACCAAATTATTTTCTTGCATCTATTGAGATGATCCTGCGGGCTTTGTCACTTTTGCTGATATGATGTACATACTTATTGATTTGCGTGTTGAAACGTTATGGTGGCCTGAGAGGATTTCAACTTGGTTGTGGTGTATGACTTTTTTATTGCTCTTGGAATTGATTTATTAATATTTTGTTGAGATTTTTGTATCTATATTTACCAAAAATATTGGCCTGTAATTTTCTTTTTCTATAATATCTTTCTCTGGTTTCAGTATCAGAGTGATGGCTTAATAGAATGTTTTCGGGCATGTTCATTCCTCTTCAAACTTTTGGAACAGTTTGAGGAAGATTGGTACAAGTTCTTCTCTGTGTGTTTGGTAGAATTTAACTGTGAGGCCATCTTGTTCTGGACTTTTGTTTGTAGGGATTTTTAAAATTATAAATCCAATTTCACTTTTAGTGATTGATCTGATCATGCAATTTATTTCTTCTTGATTCAATTTGATGGGGTGTGTGTTTCTAGAAAGTTGTCTCTTTTTTCTAGCTTGTCAAATTTGTTGGTATATAATGGCTTATAGTCTAATATGTGTGTGTGTGTATATATATATATATATATATATATTTTATGGTTGTTATTGTTGTTGTTAAGTTGCTCAGTCATGTCTGCATGCTATCCTTCACCATCTCCCAGAACTTGCTTAAACTCATGCCCATTGATTTGGTGATACCATTCAACCATCTCATCCTTTATCATCTCCTTCTCCTCTTGTCTTCAACCTTTCCCAATATCAGGGTCTTTTCTAGTGAGTCAGCTTTTTGCCTCAGGTGGCCAAAGTATTGGAGCTTCAGTTTCAGCATCAGTCCTTCCAGTGAGTTTTCAGGGTTGACTACCTTTAGGATTGACTGGTTTGAACTTTTGTTGTCCAAGGGATTCTCAAGGGTCTTCTCCAGCATCACAGTTCGAAGGGATCAATTCTTTGGTGCTCAGCCATTTTTACTGTCCAGCTTTCCCATCTGTACATGACTACTGGAAAAACCATAGCTTTGACTAGACAGACCTTTGTTGACATAGTAATGTCTCTGATTTTCAATATGATGTCTAGGTTTGTCACTGCTTTTTCTTCCAAGGAGAAAGTGTCTTTTAATTTCATGGCTGCAGTCACTGTCCACAGTGATTTTGGAGCACAAGAAATCCAATTTTCTATGGTATTGATTGCTATTTCTAGCAATCTATGGTATTGATTGTTATCTCTCCTCTTTCAGTTCTTATTTTGTTTTTGGTCTTGTTTTCCATCTTATCTTCTTGGTGGGTATGGCCAGAGGTTTGTCTTTTTTTTTTTTTTTACCCTTTCAAAGCACCAGGTCCTGGTTATATTGATTTTTCCTGTTTCATAATCTCTATTTTATTGTTTCCTTTCTGATCATTATTATCTCCTTCCTTCTGCTGCCTTTAAGTTTTGTTTGTTCTTTTGCTTTTCTAACTCTTCTAGGTTAATGTTAGATTGTTTAACTGAGATTTCTTATTTCTTAAAGAAGACCTGTATCACTATGAACTTCCTTCTAAGAACTGGTTTTCCTGCATCCCATAGATTTTATATCACTGGGTTTTCATTATCATTTGTCTCAAGGTATTTTTAGTTTATTCTCTGACTTCATCATAACATATTTAAGATGCTTGAAATAATTTCTATACTCTTAAATTTGTTGAGGCCTTTCTTGTGACCTAGTATGTCATCAATCCTAGAGAATTTCCCAAGTGCACTTGAAAATAATGTGTATTTTGCTTTTTGGGAAAGTAGACATATTTCTTTTAAGTAAATAGATAGTTGTAATTGTTACAAAATGGAAGTAATATAAACAAGTTATGCTATTTTAAAGAATATTACTTTGAAGCTTGGAGAGATAACACCTAATTTATTAATTACCACGAATTATTTCTGTTTCCATATACTTCTACAAATGTGAAATATTTTTGAAACAACTATTCTATATAAACATGGACAATAATGACAATTTTTCCTTCAGAAAGCAGGAAATTTTAGTAGAGATATATTTTTAGGGTAAATGATACTAACACTTTGTCTGTTTATAGTTTTTATAACTGTTTACAAATGTTTAAGGAAACTGTTTTCCATTTTTGTATTCTCACCAGTAGCACAGGAGCATCTTATCAGTATTGGGTACCACTGTTTCTACAAAAACATTTAATAGGAAAAGAGCATAAACCTTAGTTTTATTTGGTCAATGTTTTTAGTATTGATGTGTAAGTCTCTTGCAAAGTATTGATATGTAAGCTCTGCAACACCTGTTGAAGATACTTTTCCAAGCATACTAACATTTCAATGACTCCAAACAAGCTTATTCAAGGGGTTCTTGGCTTGTCCTAAGGCTCCTCCAAAAGACCAGTTCTAAGAATGACTCAATTTCTTTATCTAAAGTAAAACACATTGCATGATTTTCTAATACTCTATTTATAGGGTATTTAATTCCCTATACTTCAAATAGTTAATGAATTATTCAATAGTAGAGAATTAGTATGAAGTGTATAACACAATTAGCAGAAGAAACAGAATATTTGTTAGAGTATATACTATCTTTCTTGCTAGAGTATCCCTATGGCCATGTGCATAGTTAATAACTATCCTGGTCTCCTATGCCGGTGAAGGCAAAAATGAAAGTCACTCAGTCGTGTTCAACTCTTTGCGGCCCCATGGACTATACAGTCCATGGAATTCTCCAGGCCAAAATACTGGAGTGGGTAGCTGTTCCCTTTTCCAGAGGATCTTTCCAACCCAGGGATCAAACCCAGGTCTCCTGCATTGCAGATGGATTCTTTACCAGCTGAGCCACCAGGGAAGCCCATATGACACCTCCTTCCTGTTTGGAATACATACAGGACATTAACAACTACAACAGCTATTCTGTGGCTAAGAGACAGCAAAGAGGATGTGGACTAAAAAGATTCAAAGAGTTTTACTAGCCATACTGGTCAGGTGATCCAATGCTAGCAACTGGTGACCTCTAACTACTTATTAGGTGAAAAAAATAAACCTCATTTTATAAAGTCATTGTTAATCCAGTTTTCCTTTACTTGTAACTAAAAAGCAATCCTAATTATTTTGAGTAGTCCTACTGACAATGAATTTTACTTCAGTTCTGTGATCCTGGAAAAGAGTAGAGGTATGAAACACTCACTATCTTTGTGTTCCAGAAAACAGCTTACCACAAAAAAGCCACCTTTCTCCCCATGATTTAGATGAGACTCATACACACACACATGTCTTATTCACCTATCACAAGGCCAGACACAGCACCTCTAAATTTCCTTTCATTGTCCCATAAATGATCACCGAAACAGTTTACTCCAATGATCAGTCAGAACAAAATGCTTGATAACCAAACTGGTTAAACATATTTCCTTCCTTCAGATCCCTAAACTTGATCAAGCTCAGCCTGAGCAGCATCTAGATACTTCTAAAAATAAACTGGTTCCAGGCAACAAAAATCTCTTTTCTATTCTCCAGTCAGGCCACCTTCATATCACTTCCCCACACATGACTTCAGTTTTGTTGACTCCTGTCTGTAAAAAATACCTTTCTGCCTCACTCCTGAGACACCTACAGATTTTATGGTCAAAGTATTCTGCCTCAATGGACATGAGTTTGAGCAAGTTCCAGGAGATGGTGAAGGACAGGGAAGCCTGGCATGCTGCAGTCCATGGGGTCACAAAGAGTCGGACATGACTGAGTGACTGAACAGCAACAACAATTCTACCTACTATAATAACCCCCCCCCCCCCCGCCCCCGGCTTCTTGCCCGCCCCTCCCCCCCCAGCGAACCGGCTCTCACGGGCCGGCCGGCCGGCCTAGCTCCCCTCCCCGGCCCCGACGGGCGGGCGGGCTGCCCTGAGGAGGCGGGGAGGGGAGGGCTGGGTCGGCCGGCTGGCAGACAACGATGCCGAACTTCTGCGCGGCCCCCAACTGCATGCAGAAGAGCACGCAGTCGGACCTGGCCTTCTTCAGGTTCCCGCGGGATCCGACCAGATGCCAGAAGTGGGTGGAGAACTGTAGGAGAGCAGACTTAGAAGATAAAACACCTGATCAACTAAATAAACATTATCGACTGTGTGCCAAACACTTTGAAACTTCTTTGATCTGCAGAACTAGTCCTTACAGGACAGTTCTCCGAGATAATGCCATACGAACAATATTCGATCTTACCAGCCATTTGAATAATCCACATAGTAGACACAGAAAACGAATAAAAGAATTGAGTGAAGATGAAATCAGGACACTGAAACAGAAAAAAATTGATGAAACTTCTGAACAGGAACCAAAACATAAGGAAATAAACAACAGCAATGCTCAGAATCCCAGTGCAGAAGAAGTGGGTGAAGAGCAGGATGAAGACATTTTACCTTTAACTCTTGAAGAGAAGGAAAACAAGGAATATTTAAAATCTTTATTTGAAATTTTGATTCTTATGGGAAAACAAAACATACCTCTGGATGGACATGAAACTGATGAAATCCCAGAAGGTCTTTTTACTCCTGATAACTTTCAAGCACTGCTAGAGTGCCGGATCAATTCTGGTGAAGAGGTTCTGAGAAAGCGCTTTGAGACAACAGCAGTTAACACATTGTTCTGTTCCAAAACACAGCAGAAACAGATGCTGGAGATCTGTGAGAGCTGCATTCGGGAAGAAACCCTCAGGGAAGTGAGAGATTCTCACTTCTTTTCCATCATCACTGATGATGTGGTGGACATAGCAGGGGAAGAGCACCTGCCGGTGTTGGTGAGGTTTGTCGATGAAGCTCATAACCTGAGAGAGGAATTTGTAGGCTTCCTGCCTTACGAAGCTGATGCAGAAATTTTGGCTGTGAAATTTCACACTGCAATAACTGAGAAATGGGGATTAAACATGGAGTACTGTCGTGGCCAGGCTTACATTGTATCTAGTGGATTTTCATCCAAAATGAAAGTTGTTGCTTCTAGACTTTTAGAGAAATATCCCCAAGCTATCTACACACTCTGCTCTTCCTGTGCCTTAAA
The DNA here is from genome assembly GCF_032452875.1 of Bos javanicus. Lineage (NCBI taxonomy): Eukaryota > Metazoa > Chordata > Mammalia > Artiodactyla > Bovidae > Bos > Bos javanicus. The sequence continues at coordinate 7,615,435 of NC_083886.1, read as the reverse complement.
TATGTGGTTGGCAAAATCAGTGCCTGTTATGGGAGTATCTGTTGCATTAGGAACAATTGAGGAAGTTTGTTCTTTTTTTCATCGATCACCACAACTGCTTTTAGAGCTTGAAAATGTAATTTCTCTCCTGTTTCAGAACAATGAAGAAAGGGGCAAAGAACTGAAGGAAATTTGCCATTCTCAGTGGACAGGCAGGCATGATGCTTTTGAAATCTTAGTGGACCTCCTACAAGCACTTGTTTTATGTTTAGATGGTATAAATAGTGACACAAATGTTAGATGGAATAACTGTATAGCTGGCCGAGCATTTGTGCTCTGTAGTGCGGTAACAGATTTTGATTTCATCGTTACCATTGTTGTTCTTAAAAATGTTTTATCTTTTACAAGAGCTTTTGGGAAAAATCTTCAGGGGCAAACCTCTGATGTCTTTTTTGCAGCCAGTAGCTTGACTGCAGTGTTACATTCACTAAATGAAGTGATGGAAAATATTGAAGTTTATCATGAATTTTGGTTTGAGGAAGCCACAAATTTGGCAACCAAACTTGATATTCAGATGAAACTCCCAGGGAAATTTTGCAGAGCTCAGCACAGTAACCTGGAATCTCAGCTAACCTCTGAGAGTTACTACAAAGAAACTCTAAGTGTTCCAACTGTGGAACACATTATTCAGGAACTGAAAGATATATTCTCAGAACAGCACCTCAAAGCGCTTAAATGCTTATCCCTGGTACCCTCTGTCATGGGACAGCTCAAATTCAATACATCAGAGGAGCACCATGCTGACATGTACCGAAGTGACTTACCTAATCCTGACATACTCTCTGCTGAGCTGCATTGTTGGAGAATTAAATGGAAACACAGAGGGAAAGATATAGAACTTCCATCCACTATTTATGAAGCCCTTCATCTACCAGACATCAAGTTTTTTCCTAATGTTTATGCATTGCTAAAGGTCCTATGTATTCTTCCTGTGATGAAAGTTGAGAATGAACGCTATGAAAATGGGCGAAAGCATCTCAAAGCATACCTGAGGAACACTTTAACAGATCAAAGATCAAGTAACTTGGCTTTGCTTAACATAAATTTTGATATAAAACACGATTTGGATTTAATGGTGGATACATATATCAAACTGTATACAAGTAAGTCAGAGCTTCCTACAGATAATTCAGAAACCATTGAAAATACCTAAGAGACTTTTAACTGAGACTTTCTCTTATATTTGATATTTGAAAAAAAAAGTAAGAAATTTTAAAATATCTTACAGAAAAGTTGTAAGGGTAGGCCACTTAATCACTGAATATCTTGATCTGTAGGCCTCCCATTGAGTATATTAGTCATTGATAATCTGCCTGTTTAAATGGCCTGTTCAAATGCCCATGCTTTGGAGACCTAACTGTTCTTCCAGAAGATAGCATTGTAAGTACCATATTACAGTTTTATGTGATCTCTGCTAATGGCAATTTGGAATTGTTTTAGTTAAGTGATTTTAGACATTACGTTTATCACTGTGGATCAAATTGTCAGGTATTAAGTTATCGGATCTTTGAAAAAATAAAATTAGAGGAGGTATGGGAGGAAGGAATGCATTTTGTAAAATGTTACAGTGAAGCTCATGACTGACTTTTGAATAGTAGGAGTTATAAGTATGCTATTAAAAATCTGTAAAGGACAGTTAAGAAAATTATCAGACTCTAAGAGAAATGTGTAAGCTTGTCCAACAAGGATTTCAGTGTAGATTTTCTCTTTATCAAATGAAGTTAAAATTTGAATGGAAGAGCCTGCCATTGTTCCACATCTGGTATTACTGTTTACATTCCTTTATTGAGCCTACGTCTTCACAAGCTTTTTGGCAGGTATATGTTGAACACTTCAATTTCATGGTCAAGAAAGGATCAGAGGCCATGGATACTGACAGCTGATTTGTCTGTTTTCTTCTGGCTTTTTCCATGACTGTATCTACTGCCTCATCTTGATTTACAAGCAAAGCCTAGAAAGCCTACAAAAATAAGTGTTTTGTAGTTTATCTAGGAATAATACAGAAAATATTGCTGTTATTTTTGGTGAAGAAAATCAATTTTGTATAGTTTATTTCAACCTAAATAAAATGTGAATTTTGTGTAAAAAAAAAAAAAATAACCCCCCCAACCCTTGGCAATAATCCTTTGAATGAAAGTCTTTCCTTATTAAGTCCAGGTTTGTTTTTTATCTGATATTACACTAAAGTACTGTTAAAAAGTACTGTTAAAAACTTTATAGATAAATACCCTAAATATTAACATACTAGAGTTAATATTAACTCTAATATTAACATTAGTGAAACACTACTGACAATTGTACAGTTACTTGTCCTAAAGCAGAATAAAGTCTATAAGAGCCAATGCATTTACATATGACAAATATCCAAATATCATAACATTTGTATATGACATTTGCAATTCCCACATGACAGTACTTCATACAGAGGAGTAACCCCTACTGCCCCTATACCCTGCCACTTGACCTGGAGAAAGTCATCTCTCATTTGCTTTAATTTTGGTATTTATCCGCATTTATATCACTAACCATAAGACAGCCCTGATGAATCACATCTTTCTAATCCTATCAGTACACATCAAGTGTGCACTGAATTTTCTTTGCCTTTAACAGAAGAGTTCATTTCCATTCTTCAGGGGCCAGGAAGTCTCCTCAACCCACTACTTTGGGAGATTTCCAACACTAGCCCTCTGGGGCAAGAGTAACAGGCTCAGAAGGTATGAAAATCAAACATTTTTTCATCAAGGGGAAACACTCCTAATTGCAGGTGTCAAAGCTGTAGCTGCCACTGGGAAGTGTGTACCATGACTGTAAGAAGAAAGACAGGTGACTAAATCTGATTCAGTGTTTGATATCTCTTCAAAACACACAGCAAGTTTAATACTGAAGGACTGTAGAGAGCTGGCAAAGATAACACTAATAGCAAATGCTTATTGAGTGCTTACTGAATACCAGAGCCTGGGCTGAGTGCTTTACAAGGGTCACCCTACTTAATCTGCACAATGAAAACATGAGATGTGGACCATTAGTAAACCCATTTAAAGACAACAAAATTGAGGTTTAAGGAAGTTCTGAGAGATTCCTAGAAAAGTTAATTTGTAAACACAGGAAGTAGCTTGGTGTTTGTCTGAGATTAGGAATGGAAACAAAAAGAGATTGAAAATGAGCAAGACATTTATTTGGAGGTTACACAAATGTTCCAAAATTAGACTCTGGTGAATGTTGCATAACTCCATAAATTTACTAAAAACCATTGAATCGCAACACTTTAAATTAATGTATTTTACGGTAGTTAATAAATCTTCAAAGCTTTTAATTATATATATATATATATATATATATATATATATGTTATGAAACTTACCCAAGTTTCATAACACACTTGGCTTGAAGTTCATTAGTTACAACAGAACTTGAACCTGAAGCCAGTGATGTGACAGTAGAGTTCAAAGTTTATTATCCTGCCTCCAAAAGTCACTAACTTCTCCCAACATATTATTAGATAAATATTAGGTTGAGACAAAAGTAATTGCTGTTTTGCATGGTTGAAAATTTCCCTTTGTATTGGAATACATTCTTATATAAATGTGGTTATATTATACATCATTTTAATGTGCATTTCTCACTTTATGTTTTTTGCTAATGACTTATTACTTGCTGTTTATTTTATATTTATTTTAGACTAGCAAAATGATGTTAGATCAAAACCAAATTAGAGTAATTTTCTTATCCAAGTTCAAAATGGGTCATAAAGCATCAGAGACAACTCACAACATTAACAAAGCATTTGGACTAGGAACTGCTAACGAATGTACAGTGCAGTGGTGGTTCAAGAAGTTTTGAAAAGGAGACAAGAGCCTTGAAGATGAGGAGTGCAATGACTGGCCATCAGAAGTTGACAGTGACCAATTGGGAGAATCATCAAAGCTGATCCTGTTACAACTACACAAGAAGTTCCCCAAGAACTTGATATTGACCATTTATGGTTATTCAACATTTGAAACAAATTGGAAAGGTGAAAAACCTTGGTGCCTCATGAGCTGATTACAAAAAAATTGTCATTTTGAAGAGTCATTTTCTCTAATTCTATGCAACAACAATGAACCATCTCTCAATCAGATTGTGATGTACAATGAAAAGTGGACTTTATAGGGCAACCGGCAACAACTAGCTCAGTGGTTGAAATGAGAAGAAGCTCCAAAGCATTTTCCAAAGCCAAACTTGCACCAAAAAAAGGTCATGGTCACTGTTTGGAGGTCTGCTGCTGGTCTGATCCACTGTAGCTTTCTGAATCCTGGAAAAAACACTGCATCTGAGCAGTATGCTCAGCAAATAGATGAGATGCACCAAAAACTGCAATGCCTGCAGCCAGCATTTGTCTACAGAAAGGGTCTAATTCTTCTCCATGACAACTCCTGACTGTATGTCACACAACCAATGCTTCAAAAGCTGAATGAATTCGTCTACGAAGTTTTGCCTCATCTGCCATATTTATCTGACCTCTTGCCAACCAGCTACCACTTCTTCAAGCATCTCAACAACTTTTTGAAGGGAAAATGCTTTCACAACCAGCAAGAGGCAGAAAATGCTTTCTAGAGTTCTTTAAAATCCAAAGCTTGGATTTTTATTTTTATTTTTTTATTTTATTTTTTTAAATTTTATTTTATTTTTAAACTTTACAATATTGTATTAGTTTTGCCAAATATCGAAATGAATCTGCCACAGGTATACCTGTCTTTTCTCTTGTTGGCAAAAATGTGTTGATTGCAATGATTCCTGTTTTGATTAATAAAGATGTGTTTGAACCTAGTTATAAAGATTTAAAATACATGGTATGAAACCACAATTATGTTTTGCACCAACCTAATAATAATCCACTGAAATGCACACAGTTATAGCAAGGATAATTTATATTTTGTCATTCCAACCATAACTCATTTTAGTGAGAGAGGTGTTATAATTTTTTTTTTCCACCAAGGCAAGGGTAAACTAAACCTGTAATGGATATACTGGGATATAGATCACCCTATCTACAGCTCACAGACAAAGGCCATTTAATTAATTAGGTGCTTCAAAACATCTTCTCATTAGATCTCTGGACAAATTTGGAAGAGCAAGATTTATCTCCAGTGTATAGATGGGGAAGCTGAGACTCAGCTAGGGTTTTAGGTTCATAAATCTTAAAATCCTAGAACAATTAAGCGTCAAAATTATACTTTAGACCAGAGGTTACTAAATCTGCCATGCTGATTATTTTTAAACAGTCCACAAGCTAAGAATGTTTTCTATATTTCTAAGCAGTTATATAAGTCAATACAAAATAACTTCCATTTTGCCTTATAGCCTGTAAAGCCCAAAATATTTTCTATGTGGCTTTTACAGAAAAAAAGTTGGCAATCTCTGCTTTAGACCATTGCCACCATTACTTTTAAAACATATAACCTGAGAAAGATGTGAATTACTAGTCACATTGCATTTCCACCTGTAAGAAAAGAATCTTTGTGGCATAAGTTCTAAATATATTGTATTGTATTCTGAATCACATGGGACTTTATGATTTAAGTTCAGACCACCCTTCAAACTAAATCTGTCAATCTTTAGAACACCATAGAAAATAAATACCAAAAAAACACCCCCACAAAACTTAAATATTTCATATACAAATTCAGAAAACCAAAAAGAAAAAGAAAATCTTTAAAGAAGCTAGATAGGGGAGGAGGATGGGGGAGCACTTTATCAATAGAGGAATACAGATGAGGATTATAGCAGACATCCTATCAGAAACCACCCTGCTAAAAGAGTGTGGGGTGGAATACAGAACATTTTGAAAGAAATAAGCCACTGACCTAGAACTCTATATCCAATGAAACTGTCCTTCAAAAGTGAAGAAATAAAAACTGAGGGAGTCCATCAGCAGCAGACTACTCTGGAAGAAATGTTAAAAGACATTTCTGAATGAGAAAAAAGTATAGGTCAGGAACTCAGATCTACATAACATTGAAAGTGTCTCTTGTCTTAAAGCTTGTGAAAGACAGGAGCTTTGTCTTATTCATCAGGGCTTAGGAAAACACAGGCAAACAATAAATTCTGAAAGATTGCCAAATGGGTCATGAAGCAATATTCTTGTGTATTCTTCTTATGAAGGTATATTCAGAAAATCCAAAGGCAGCTATAGAAGGATCTGCTTCCTACATTAAATGGTAGCTATTATATTTGTATAAGATGTATATATTTATATAAGATGAGGTAGCTATGTTATATTTCTAAGCCTTTTTGTGTATTAGCAACACATTAAAAGTCCCAGGGTAAAATGTAAAAGTTCATATTCACAGGGATTCTCCCTTTCTTACAAAACAATAACCATTTGCATGGTTTCCATGAACAGTAAAATAGTTTTCCAAAATAGTGTCAGGGAGCGGTGAGCTTGTCAGGTAACAAAGTACTCACACTGAGAGCCTGTTAGAATTCTCCTTCTGCGCACAGGTGTTGATTCTGATGTTAAAGACCAGTTGGAAGACCAGGCAAGAATTGACTTCTACTTGGCATTGCCCTGGTTCAGCTCATGATTCACACAGGTATCGGTATGGTGTTACGTCCAAGGATCTGGAATGTCCAAAACCTTCCTAAAAGTCACCTTGCCTGTCAAGGTTTTCCAAGGCCCAATGATAATAAAAGCTTTGGTTGATTAATAGCCACCTGGTGTGATCTTCATGCAAGGATGGGGTTCAAGACAGGGTGGCAGCACAAATATGTATATATTTTTTAATTTATTTATTTTTTATTGAAGGATAATTGCTTTACAGAATTTTGCTGTTTTCTGTCAAATCTCAACATGAATCAGCCATCGCTATACATGTATCACCTCCCTTTTGAACCTCCCTCCCATATCCCTCCCCATCCCACCCCTCTAGGTTGATACAGAGCCCCTGTTTGAGTTTCCTGAGCCATACAGCAAATTCCATTGGCTGTCAAGTTTACATATGGTAATGTAAGTTTCCATGTTACTCTTTCCATACATCTCAACTCCTCCTCCCCTCTCCCCAGGTCCATAAGTCTGTTCTCTATGTCTGTTTCTCCATTGTTGCCCTGTAAATAAATTTTTCAGAACCATTTTTTAGATTCCGTATATATGTGTTAGAATACAGTATTTAACTTTCGTTTTCTGACTCACTTCACTCTGTATAACAGGTTATAGATTCATCCACTTCATTAGAACTGATTCAAATGTGTTCCTTTTTATGGCTGAGTAATATTCCATTGTGTATATGTATCACAACTTCTTTACCCATTCATCTGTTGAGACATCTAGGTTGCTTCCATGTTCTAGCTATTGTAAATAGTGCTGCAATGAACAATGGGATACATGTGTCTCTTTCAATTTTGGTTTCCTCAGGGTTTATGCCTAGGAGTGGGACTGCTGGGTCATATGGTGGTTTTAATCCCAGTTTTTTAAGGAATCTCCATACCGTCTTCCATAGTGGCTGTATCAATTTACATTCCCACCAACAGTGAAAGAGCATTCCCTTTACTCCACACCCTCTCCAGCACTTATTGTTTTTAGACATTTTGATGATGGCCATTCTGACCAGTGTGAGGTGATATCTCATTCTAGTTTTGATTTGCATTTCTCTAATAATGAGTGATGTTGAGCATCTTTTCATGTGTTTGTTATCCATCTGTATGTCTTCTTTGGAGAAATGTCTGTTTAGGTCTTTTTCTCACTTTTTGATTGGGTTGTTTGTTTTTCAGGCATTGAGTTATATGAGCTCCTTGTATATTTTGAAAATTAATCCTTTGTCAATTGTTTCATTTTCTGTTATGTTCCCCCATCCTGAGGGCTGTCTTTTCACCTTGCTTTTAGTTTACTTTGCTGTGCAAAAGCTTTTAAGCTTAATCAGGTCCCACTTGTTTACTTTTGTTCTTATTTCCATTACTGTAGGAAGTAGGTCATAGAGGATCTTGCTTTCATTTATGTCATTGAGTGTTCTGCCTATGTTTTCCTCTAAGAGTTTATAGTTTCTAGTCTTACATTTAGGTCTTTAATCCATTTTGAGTTTATCTTTGTGTATGGTGTTAGGAAGTGTTCTAATTTCATTCTTTTACATGTAGCTGTCCAGTTTTCCCAATACCATTTATTGAAGAGGTTTTCTTTGCCCCATTGTATATTCTTGCCTCCTTTGCCAAAAATAAGGTACCCATAGGTGCATGGGTTTATTTCTGGGCTTTCTATCTAGTTCCATTGGTCCATATGTCTGTTTTTGTTCCGGTACCATACTGTCTTGATGACTGTAGCTTTGCAGAATAATCTGAAGTCAGGAAAGTTGATTCCTCCAACTCCATTCTTCTTTCTCAAGACTGCTTTGGCTATTCAGGATCTTTTGTGTTTCCATAAGAATTGTGAACTTTTTTGTTCTGTTTCTGTGAAAAATGCCCTTGGTAATTTGGTAGGGATCACATTAAATCTGTAGATTGCATTTGACAGTATTGCCATTTTCACAATATTGATTCTTCCTACCAAGGAACATGGAATATCACTCCATCTGTTTATTTAGTCTTTGATTTCTTTCATTAGTGTTTTATAGTTTTCTGTGTATAGTTCTTTTCTCTGCTTATGTAAGTTTATTCCTAGATATTTAATTCTTTTTGTTGCAGTGGTGAATGGGATTGACTCCTTAATTTCTCTTTCTGATATTTCATTGTTAGTATATAGAAATGCAAGTGATTTCTGAGTACTGATTTTGGATCCTGCCACTTTGTGAAATTAACTGATTAGCTCTGGTAATTTTCTGATACTCTCTTTAGGGTTTTCTATGCACTATGTCATGTCTTGTGCAAACAGTGAGACCTTTACTTCTTCTTTTCCAATCTAGATTCCTTTGACTTCTTTTTCTCCTCTGATTGCTGTAGCTAGGACTTCCAGAACTATGTTGAATAATAGTGGTAAAAGTGGACACCCTTGTTTTGTTCCTGATCTTAGGGGGATGCTTTCAGTTTTTCATCACTGAGAATAATGTTTGCTGTCAGCTTATCATATACTGCCTTTACTAAGTTGAGGTAGTTTCCTTTTATGTCCGTTTTTTGAAGAGTTTTCATCATAAACGGGTGCTGAATTTTGTCAAAGGCTTTTTCTGCATCTATTAAGATGATCATATGGTTTTTAATCTTTCAATTTGTTAACATAGTGTATCACATTGATTGATTTGCATATATTGAAGAATGCTTGCATTCCTGGAATAAACCCAACTTGATCATGCTGTATGAACTTTTTGATGTATTGCTGAATTCTGTTTGTTAAAATTTTGTAGAGGAGTTTTGCATCTATGTTCATCAGTGATATTGGCTTGTAGTTCTCTTTTTTCTTTGTTGTCTTTGTCTGATTTTGGTATCACGGTGATGGTGGCCTTGTAGAATGAATTTGGAAGTGTTCTTTCCTCTGCAATTTAGAAGGATAGGCACCAGCTCTTCTCTAAATGTTTGATAGAATTCTTCTTTGAAGCCATCTGGTCCTGGGTTTTTGATTTTGGGGAGATTTTTGATCACAGCTTCAATTTCAGTGTTTGTAATTGGGCTGTTCATAATTTCTATTTCTTCCTGGTTCAGTCTTGGAAGATAGAATTTTTCTAAGAATTTGTCCATTTCTTCCAAGTTATCTATTTTATTGCCATATAGTTGTTCATAATAGTCTCTTATAATCCTTTGTATTTCTGTACTGTCTGCTGTAACCTCTCCTTTTTTGTTTCTAATTTTGTTGATTTGATTCTTCTCTCTTTTTTTCTTGATGAGTCTGGCTAAGGGTTTGTCAATTTTGTTTATCTTTTCAAAGAACCAGCATTTAGTTTTATTAATCTTTACTATTGTTTCTTTCATTTCCTTTTCATTTATTTCTGCTTGGATCTTTATGATTTATTTCCTTTTACTAATTTTTTTTCCTTCTTCTTTCTCCAGTTGCTTTAGGTGTAATGTTAGGTTGTCTATTTTATGTTTTTCTTGTTTCTTGAGGTAGGATTGTATTGCTATAAACTTCCCTCTTAGGACTGCTTTTGCTGCATCCCATAGGTTTTGAGTTGTGTTTTCATTATCATTTGTTACTAGAAATTTTTTGATTTCCCTTTTCATTTCTTCAGTAACCTGTTGGTTATTTAGAAACATATTGTTTAATCTCCATGTGTTTGTATTTCTTACAGTTCTTTTCTTCTAATTGATATCTAGTTTCATAGCATTGTGGTTGGAGAAGATACTTGATATGATTTTACTTTTTTGTTAAATTTATTTATTTTAATTGGAGGTTAATTACTTTAAAATATTGTATTGGTTTTGCCATACATCAACATGAATCCGCCATGGGTGTACACATGCTCCCCATCCTGAACCCCTCTCCCACCTCCCTCCCCACACCATCCCTCTGGGTCATCCCAGTACACCAGCCCCAAGCATCCTGAATCCTGCATTGAACCCGGACTGGTGATTCGTTTCTTATATGATATTACACATGTTTCAATGCCATTCTCCCAAATCAGCCCACCCTCTCCCTCTCCCACATGCAAATCAAAACCATAATGTTGATATGATTTTAATTTTCTTAAATTTACTGAGGTTTGATTTGTGACCCAAGATGTGGTCTATCCTGGAGAATGTTCCATGTGCACTTGGGAAGAAGGTGTACTCTTCTGCATTTGTATGGAATGTCCTGAAGATATCAATGAGATCCATCTCATCTAAAGTATCATTTAAGACTTGTATTTTCTTATTAATTTTCTGTTTTGATGGTCTGTCCATTGGTGTGAGTGGGGTGCTAAAGTCCCCTATTATTTTTGTGTTATCGTCAATTTATCTTTATATGTCTGTTACTGTTTGTCTTATGTACTGAGGCGTCCCTATGTTGGATGCATAGATATTTACAATTGTTGTGTCTTCCTCTTGGATTGATCCTTCAATTATTATGTAGTGTCCTTCCTTATCTCTTGTAATCTTCTTTATTTTAAGGTCTATTTTGTCTGATATGAGGATTGCTACTCCAGCTTTCTTTGCTTCCCATTTGCATGGAATATATTTTTCCATCCTCTCACTTTCAATCTATATGTGTCTTGAAGTCTGAAGTGGGTTTCTTGTAGACAACATATATATGGGTCTTGTTTTTGTATCCATTCAGCCAGTCTGTGTCTTTTCGTTGGAGCATTTAATCCATTTACATTTAAAGTAATTATTGATATATATGTTCCTATTGCCATTTTCTAATTGTTTGGGGTTGATTTTGTAGATCTTTTTTCTTCTATTGTATTTCTTGACCATATAAGTCTGTTTAACATTTGTTGTAAAGCTGATTTGGTGTACTCTGTTCTCTTAACTTTTACTTGTCTGAAAAGCTTTTTATTTCTCCATCAGTTTTGAACAAGATCCTTGCTGAATATAGTAATCTTGGTTGTATATTTTTCTCTTTCAGTACTTTAAATATATATTTCCATTCCTTTCTGGCCTACAGAGTTTCTGCTGAAAGATCAGTTGTTAAGAGTATGGGGTTTCCATTGCATGTTACATGTGGCTTCTCCCTTGCTGCTTTTAATATTTCTTCTTTGTGTTTAACATTTGTTAGTTTGATTAGTATGTTTCTCTTTGGGTTTATCCTGTATGGGACTTTTTGTGCCTCTTGGACATGATTGAGTATTTCCTTTTCCACGCTGAGGATATTTTCAACTATAATCTCTTCAAAAATTTTTATCATATCCTTTCTTTTTCTCTTCTTCTTCTGGGACTCCTATAAATGTTGGTGTGTTTGAAATGGTCTCAGAAGTCTCTGAGACTGTCCTCAGCTCTTTTCATTCATTTTACTTTATTCTCCTTTTCAGAAGTTATTTCCACCATTTTATCTTCCAGCTCACTGATTCTTTCTTCTGCTTCAGATATTCTGCTACTGATTCCTTCTAGAGTATTCTTAATTTCAGTAATTGTGTTGTTCATCTCTGTATGTTTATTCTTTAATTCTTCTAGGTCTTTGTTAATTGATTCTTAATTTTCTCCATTTTGTTTTCAAGGTTTTTGATCATCTTTACTATCATTATTCTGAATTCATTTTCAGACAATTTTCCTATTTCCTCTTCATTTATTTGGACTTCTGTGTGTCTCGTTTGTTCCTTCATTTGTGCAGTATTTCTCTGCCTTTTCATTTGTTTTTTTAGGTTATTGTGTTTGAGGTTTCTTTTTCCCAGGCTTCAAGGAAGGTTGAATTTTTTCCTTGAAGAAGGTTGAATTCTTTATTCCTTTTGATTTCTGCCCTCCTAAGGTTGGTCCAGTAGTTTGTGTGAGCTTCAAATAGGGTGAGATTTATGCTGAGTTTTTGTTTGTTTATTTGTTTTTCCTCTGACGGGCAAGGCTGAGTGAGGTGAAAGTTATACTTTTATCTGCAGACAGAAGTAGGGAATCCTCTTCATTCCCTCTCCCTTCATTCCCTCAAAGCTACATCTTGGAACCAGCATCTTCATACTGCCTGATACCGCACCCTCCTCCTGAAAGAGAACTGAGGCTCTGACATGTCTGCCTATCCAGTTGTATGCTCAGGGATCTCCAGGATGAAGGAATAGGGATGAGAGACAGAGAGTGAGAGGTGGTCTTGATCAGTGGCAGGAAATAGAAGGAGGCCACACCAGGTGCTCAGCTTTAAGCTGTGGTGGTTTCACCCATGAATAAATAGGCTCCATTAAGTGTTCTTGGTACAGTAACTGTTCCAACAATCATGCTGGTACATAGAAGGGTGGGAGAAAGTAGAATAGTCCTGTCATCCAGAAGTAAAAAAATCCCATGTTGCTATCAGATTGTGATCCTACCTCGAGAATGGGAGTGGAAGCTTCTCTTTCATGGAGGTAAGTGTGTTCTCATGGCAATTAAATATCTGCTTCCCTCTGAAAAGTCAAACTTTCTCTCAGCCCTGCCTGGTGAGCCACAGTTTTACTCAAGAGGCCAGGCTCTCAACAATTTAGTAGATTGTCAACATAGGAAAGAACAGTCCCTGGGAAAATACGGTCTGCCCCTCACCAAACTCACTGATTAGAAGACCTATGAAAGAACAAACACAGGCCCCTCTCACAGTGCCAGACAGTGGGCTTAAAAAACATAAGACGTCCAACCATCAACCAGATCTTGGTATTTTGCCACATTGGCTTGTGGGGTCTTAGTTCCCTGCCCAGGGATCAAATCCGTGACTTCAACAGTGAAAGCACAGAGTCCTATCCCCTGGACCTCCAGGGAATTCCTAGATCTTTCTTTATACCGACATTTTCTTGGTCTGAGTCAATGATGTGAGCCTCTGCAAACCACCGACTGTCATGTCACTGTGTCTACTGACATAGGAACCAGCCTAAAACTCCATCTAGACCTGACTGTAGTTCCTTGGAAAACTTTTGTGAGTGATCTATGGCCTTATCCTGCCAGGAGAACTTCTCAGCACTGTTCAGGGAACCACATTCACTCCCAAGTGGCCACTAATTTAAAAATCAGGGAAAGTGAATCTTAACGTAGATGTTGCTTTCATCTTAAGACACTCTTTTACTTTCACTCTTGCCTTTCAGTTCCCACAGTTTCTCATCTCTAGGGCCCTCTCCTGACTCCAAAGTCAGAACCTCCTTGAGCACCATGCAAGATGCTCTGCATACATCAATGGTTATTAAAGTCTGGTCCCTGGACCAAGAATTTCTATGTAACCAGAGAACTGGTTAAAAAGAAAATGAAAAACAGGAAGGAGGAAGGGAAGAAGGAGGAGAAAGAGAGAAAGGGGAAGTGGAAGGAAAAAAGAAGTTAAAAGCAAACTTCAAATCCAGATGCACTGAATCAAAATTGGGATTTGGGTTCTTACTGTGAATTTTAACAGGCCCTGCAGGTGATTCTGGCACACTAGCATTTCAACACACACAAAAGTAGGGAGGACAGAATGATCAACCTCTATGTGAGAGGGCAGTTTTTCCAAAGGACCATCCCTTCAAGTTCTACCACAGCTCAATTAAATTTGGGCTCTAAGTAAATCTTGCTAATGTCCTTAGAGCTCCCCAAACAATTTTAATGTGCTTGAGCTTTGAGAAACAGTCTCTGGTGCATTTCTCCTCCAGATATTTTCAGGACACAATCTCTCATTTTATTTCTATTTCCACTTGATTGTTACTTATGGAAGAGAGACTTTCCATATTCTATTTATCTAAAGTGCATCACATCACCCCTGGATGCCCTCCACCATAACATCTCTGTATTCCTTCATCCCACTTTACTTTCTTTGTAGAGATCTTCAGCTGCCATTTCATTATATACTATGAGTTTATTATCATCAGTGAATATAGTTTATTGTTCAAGAAGCTCATTTATTGAACCAGCAGCTCCAAATTCCCATTCCCTGCATATCTGCAGTGCCTACAGAGCAGTACCACATGCTAGGCATTTGATGGATATCTCCTAAATCAATGAATGAGAGTGGGGAGGAGCAGAGATTTTAATCCAAGACTATCTGCCTCCAAAATCCATGTTCTTCCCGAAGTAGCGCATGGAATAGCACACAGCGGTTTTGCACTAGTTTTGCTTAGTTTGGGGAAAGAGAAGTTACTTCTGAATTGAAGCAAGCTGCATATTTTGGTACTGAGTTCATCAAAGTCGACTGGTTCATATCCGGTTACTAGTTGTGCGGTCTTGTATGGCTCACCTAATAACTCTGGGTCTTATGCCATCCATAAAATAGGAAAATAAGCCTGTATCTATCTTCTAATTCTTGAGAGGGATAAATGAAAACTATTATGTAGAAGCATTTTGTATATTAAAGCACCATGTAAAGATAAATTACTACCATTATTACCTGGGCAAAAAAAGAGAAGGTGAGAACAGGGAAATAGAAAAGGAAAAGAAAATTTTTAAAAAATTGAAAGGAAAATGTGATGGTATAGGACAGAATGATTTTGAAGAGAATTTCTAAGTTTAAAATTCTGTGATTAAATAGGAAAAGAGAAAATTAAAATCTATCAAAAGTAACAATTTGTCCAAGATTCAGAATTATTTGTGTCTACTAAAATCACAATCTGTTTTATTTTAAATACAATCTATTTGTTACATTGTAAACTCTCTCAAGTGCTTCTACACTTAAATCTTTTCCAAACATATAATAATAGCTTTGTATTATCAAATGGATATTCTTCGTATTCAGCTTTGTATTCTGAATCTTGGAAAAATTGTTACTTTTGAAAGATTTTAATTTTCTCTTTTCCTATTTAATCACAGAAAATGAAGTGGATGAAACTGGAGCTTATTATACAGAGTGAAGTAAGCCAGAAAGAAAAACACCAATACAGTATACTAATGCATATATATGGAATTTAGAAAGATGGTTACGACAACCCTGTATGCGAGACAGCAAAAGAGACACAGATGTATGGAACAGTCTTTTGGACTCTGTGGGCGGGGGGGGAGGGGGGGGAGGATGCTTTGGGAGAATGGCATTAAAACATGTATAATATCATATAAGAAATGACTCACCAGTCCAGGTTCAATGCAGGATACAGGAAGCTTGGGGCTGGTGCAGTGGGATGACCCAGAGGGATGGTATGAGGAGGGAAGAGGGAGTGGGGGTCAGGATGGGGAACACGTGTACACCTGTGGCAGATGCATGTTGATGTATGGCAAAACCAATATAATATTGTAAAGTTAAAAAAATAATAATAATAATAAAATTTAAAAAATAAAAAATAAATAATAGCTTTGTTATAGCATCATTTAAATCATAGTCACAACTCACTGCAGTTTCTTAACCAATTGTCCACAATCGTAGAACCTTATGTTAGGGCTGATATGAGGACTGAATAAGGCAATGCCTTCAAAGCATTTAAACAGTGCCCAGACCCTAAGACAACATGCAATGCATTCGCTATTACTGTAGCTATTATTATTAATTTGGCAATCAACAGTACCACTGGAGGGAATTGATGGATCACAGCCTCTCTTTCAGGTGCTTGACTGAGCTGTAGTGTGTAAGATGGAAGGAGTAGAGGGCGGCTTAAGGCCAAGAAGCTAGTTAGGAGCTCATTGGATTTCTTCACACACATTACCCTGAACACCCACTCTCTGGAAACTCCAGTCTCTTATTTACCTATATTCAAACCTAAGATATGCCCTGCCACACAAATACCACTGGCATCAACCAAGGAGGGGGACTCCATATCCTTTACAGGCAAGTGCATGGGGCTAATAATCAGGCAGACCCACATTATAACACTATCACTAACTTCTAACAAACCACATTCTCTGTTGGGTAGATCTCAGACCTGAGAGTAATTTCAGTTTACCTCTTCACCTCCTGCTTCCACAGTGGCAAAGTTAGCTGGAGGCACTACCCCAGGACCACTTGTTCCTCCTAGTTCTGGAAGACTCCTGGGGTCTGGACAGGCTGCAGCCTCCCAGGGGTCCCCTGCATGCTGCTACCTTACCTTTTTCAGTGGCCGCTGGTAGACCTTAACGACTGAGGTGACCACTGGCAGCTCCCAGCCTGATACCTGGAGATGCTGGAGTTCTGCACAGGCCTCCTGGAACTCCTCTTCAGAGAACCTGCTGGCAGAGGCCATTCTTCCACAGCCACAGCTCTTCTGCCTTCAAGGGAGACCACACACAGGCTTAGTATGTGTTAAAGATTAGGGCAAGAGTGTGGCCCAAGGTGATTGGCAGGAATTCAAAAAGAGAGGGTAGAAGGCAGGACTTATCAATGTACTTGGTGGCAATATAGCCCACTTTCTTGTTAAGAGCCATCTGGTTCTCTTTTTAATTTCACTTTCACTTTTCTCCAAGATTCCTTCCTCCCATGCTCAAATTCATTTGTATACCAAAAGTTGTTATTGTTGTGTGTTTTTTTTTAAAGACCCTTAAAATACAGATAAAAGAAAAAGCTGGAAACATTAAAAGAGACTGATGATGATATGAAATCCACCCACATTCTGGGTGCCCCCAAAAATCTAGAGCTGTGAATCCCAGGAAGTTTCCAAAGGAAGACTAAAGGAGTCTTGAATTAGCACAGAGAAGGCCACTCCTGCTTTCAAAAGACTTGACCTTCTTCAGGAAACTGGGATAAATGTAAAACCCATATCTGTTTATTTCTGTGACCAGGGGGAATGTCTAACAGCTAACATATGTTAACACCAAAAGTATCCCTCACTATCATGAGGTAGCTCCAGTTATAAATTATTCTTGCCTGAGATTTGGGCTTTAGGCCCTTTTCACTGATGCCTACAGTATTATCAGGTGAGCTGGCATAGGAGCAGGAATTAGCTTGAACATGAATACTGAGGTGAGACAAAGGACAGTTCTAGAGGTGCTAGAAGTCAGATTATGCGCAGTGTCGCTGGGACTGTACCTGTCTTCATCTTCACTATTTGAAGAGGCTTTTCCAGTAAATTGCACCCAGTCAGTGGAACAAGAATTAGACTGGTGGAAACTGACCAATCTAATAAGAAAGATGGACACAGTCTCCAAGGTCTTTTTCAAAGCAAGAATATCCAGATCATTAATTAGATCACCAGAGCTAGAATCTGAACTAGTAAACTAGAGGTGTAAACAGATTAGATAAAGGAGAGGACATCAGGGCTGCAGCTCTAAATTGTGGACTTGGTAAATGCAGGTGAAGAAGGCAGAAGAAGTGAACTACAACCCAAATGTACCCAGTCTCTCCTGGTAACCAATCCTGCCAGTACATATCAGCTCTGATTAGTGGCAAGCAGTATGGGAGCTCTTCAGTTATCCAGGGTCCTTGAATCTATGATCTCAAATAACAATACAAACCTGGAGGAGGAGTATTGTTTCATTATTCGTCTTTATCAAGAACAGGGAAGGGAGCTCAGCCTCTAGCTAGGGAACATCAGCAAAAGCAGCTATGACCAGCTGGAGGCTCAGAAGCAGTGAAAGCAAGGCTGGGCTAATGCAGCACTGAAAAAGTTGTAGCTGTTAATATGTTCAAAACAGTACCATACAAGAGCTCTGTTGATTATTGCCTAGACTGGAATCCACTTAAAACAACATTTCCTGCCACAAAGAATTGTATGACATTGATATGCAGAAATGGAAGGAAGGGGAGACTGGGAACCATCCTGTCACCTTAAAGCAAAATGCAAATCTGATTGTTACTTTTTTCATAAAATTCTCTTTAATATCTTTACGTTCAAATTTTGCTTTCTCAGTGCATTTCCCAATCTCCATTTTTTAGTTATTTTGGGGAAAAATTTTTAAAGGATGCATCTACGTGCTTTTTCACTCAAAAATTTAGCTTTGTGCATAAGATGCTATGATAATGGTAAAGACAATGTATTTCATTCAATGGAGGTCAGTGTTAAAATTTATCAGCAAAATAGAATAAATATTTGTAGTACTAGGGCAAAAAGTCTAACAGGGGTTTACAGCTGCATATAGGAGACAAAAATAAATTCTAACCCTCTTTGACCAACTCATCAACTTTCTTTTTAAAACTAGCTATTAATATTATGGGTTTTCCAAGTGGTTTAGTGGTAAAGAATTCACCTGCAAATGCAGGAAATGCAAGTTCAATCCCTGGGTTGGGAAGGCCCCCTAGAAAATAAAATGGAAGCCCACTCCAGTACTTTTGCTGGGAAATCCCATGGACAGAGGAGCCTGGTGGGCATAAGTCCATGGGGTAACAAAAGTGTTGGACATGACTTAGTGACTGAAACAAAAACAATTTAATATCTCCCAAATGATAATGATAATTTTTTTTTTAACCATTGGAATGTGAACCTCAGTAGGGCAAGGGATTTTGTCTGTTTTATTTACTGTAGTCTTTCTAATACATTTCTTTTTCTTGGGGATGGTCTTGATCACTGCCTCCTGTACAAGGTCATGAACCTCCATCCATACTTCTTCAGGCACTCTGTCTATCAGATCTAACCCCTTGAATCTATTTCTCACTTCCACTGTATAATCATAAGGGATTTCATTTAGGTCATATCTGAATGGTCTAGTGCTTTTCCCTACTTTCTTCAGTTTAAGACTGAATTTGCCAATAAGTAGCTCATGATGGCAACCCACTCCAGTACTCTTGCCTGGAAAATCCCATGGACGGAGGAGCCTCATAGGCTGCAGTCCATAGGGTCGCTAAGAGTTGGACGCAACTGAGTGACTTCACTTTCACTTTTCACTTTCACGCATTGGAGAAGGAAATGGCAACCCACTCCAGTGTTCTTGCCTGGAGAATCCCAGGGACGGCGGAGCCTGGTGGGCTGCTATCTATGGGGTCGCACAGAGTCAGACACGGCTGAAGCGACTTAGCAGCAGCAGCAGCAGCAGCAGCAGCTCATAATTGGAGCCACAGTCAGCTCCTGTTCTTGTTTTTGCTGACTCTATAGAGCTTCTCCATCTTCGGCCACAAAGAATATAACCCATCTGATTTCAGTATTGGCCATCTGGTGATGGACATGTGTAGAGTCTTCTCTTGTTGGAAAAGGGAGTTTGCCATGACCGGGTATTCTATTGGCAAAACTCTGTTAAACTTTGCCCTGCTTCATTTTGTACTTCAAGGCCAAACTTGCCTGTTATTCCAGGTATCTCTTGATTTCCTACTTTCACATTCCAGTCCCCTATGATGAAAAGGACTTTTTTGGGGGATATTAGTTCTAGAAGGTCTCATAGGTCTTCATAGGACATTCAATTTCAGCTTCTTCGGCATTACTAGTTGGGGCGTAGACTTGGATTACTGCGATATTGAATGATTTGCCTTGGAAATGAACAGAGATCATTTTTTCATTTTTGATACTGCACCTGAACTGCATTTCGGACACTTTTGTTGACTAGGAGAGAGGGCTACTCCGTTTCTTCTAAGGGATTCTTGACCACAATAGTAGATATAATGGTCATCTGAGTTAAATTCACTCATTCCAGTCCATTTTAGTTCACTGATTCCTAAAATGTCAATGTTCACTCTTGCCATCTCCTGTTTGACCACTTCCAATTTACATTGATTCATGGACCTAACATCCCAGGTTCCTATGCAATATTGTTCTTACAGCATTGGACTTTACTTCCATCACCAGTCACATCCACATCTGGGCATTATTTCCACTTTGGCTCTGTCTCTTCATTCTTTCTGGAGTTATTTCTCCACTCTTCTCCAGCAGTATATTGGGCACCTACCAAATTGGAGAGTTTGTCTTTCAGTAGCATATATTTTTGCCTTTTCATACTGTTCGTGGGGTTCTCAAGCAAGAATACTGAAGTGGTTTGCCATTCTCTTCTCCAGTGGACTATTTTTTGTGAGAACACTCTACCATTACCTATCTGTCTTGAGTGGCCCTACATAGCATGGCTCATAGTTTCATTGAGTTAGACAAGGCTATGGTCCTTGTCATTATTAGTTTAATTAGTTTGATTAGGTTTCTGTGATTGTGGTTTTCAGTCTGTCTGCCCTCTGATTAATAAGGATAAGAGGCTCATGGAAGCTTCCTGGTGGGAGAGACTGACTGTGGGAGAAACTGGGTCTTGTTCTCATGGATGAAGCCATGCTCAGTAAATCTTTAATCCAATATTCTGTTGATGGGTGGGGCTGTGTTCTCTCCCTGTTGTTTGACTTGAGACCAACATTCAGTGCCCCTGACCCTGAAGCAGGTCATCCTGACCCACACCTCTGCCAGAGACTCCTGAACACTCACAGGCAAGTCTGGGTCAGTCTCCTGTGGGGTCACTGCTCCTTTCTCCTGGGTCCTGGTGTGCACAAGGTTTTGTTTGTGCCCTCCAAGAATCTGTTTCCCCAGTCCTGTGTAAGTTCTGTAATCAAATCCCACTGGCCTCCAAAATCAAATTCTCTGGGGGTTCTCAGACCCCTTGTCAGATCTCCAGGTTGGGAAATCTGCTAAAGGTCCTAGAACTTTCTTAACAGTGCAAGAATTTCTTTGGTATAATTGTTCTGAGGTTTGTGGGTCATCTGCTTGGTGGCCCTGTGCTGGGGTTAATGGTGAACTCCTCCCAAGAGGGCTTATGTCACAGGCTGTGTGGTCCAGGTAGCTGCACCCAGAGCCCCCGCCCCTGCAGCAGGCCACTGATGACTCATGCCTCCACAGGAGACTCAAACACAGGTCTGGCTCAGTCTCTGTGGGGTCTCTGGGTCCTGGTGCAAACAAGATTTTGTTTTAGCCCTCCAAGCATTTCTGGTAGGTATAGGATTTGATTCTAAACACAATTTCACACCTCCTACCATCTTGCTGGGGCTTCTCCTTTGCCCTCGGACATGGGGTATCTTTTTTTGGTGGGATCCAACACTCTCCCATTGATGGTTGTTCAGCAGTGAGTTGTAATTTTGGAGTTCTCACAGGAGAAGATGAGTACACGTCCTTCTACTCCACCATCTTGCCAGTTAATCACTTGCCAGTGATCAAGGCCATGCCCTAGAGAAACAAATGGAAAAAGGAAAACTGGTTGCTTGAGGAAGACCTACAAATAGCTGAAAAAAGAAGAGAAGCTAAAGTCAAAGGAGAAAATGAAAGATATACCCATTTGATGCAAATCTTCAAAGAATAGCAAGGAGAGATAAGAAAGCCATCCTCAGTGACCACTGCAAAGAAATAGAGGAAAATAATAGAATGGGAAAGACTAGAGATCTCTTCAAGAAAATTAGACATACCAAGGGAACATTTCATGCAAAGATGGGCTCAATAAAGGACAGAAATGGTAGGGACCTAACCAAAGCAGAAAATATTAAGAAGAGGTGGCAAGAATACACATAAGAACTATACAAAAAAGATCTTCATCACCCAGATAATCATGATGGTGTGATCACTCACCTAAAGCCAGACATCCTGGAATGTGAAGTCAAGTGGGCCGTAGGAGGCATCACTATGAACAAAGCTAGTGGATGTGATGGAATTCTAGTTGAGCTATTTCAAATCCTAAAAGATGATGCTCTTAAAGTGCTGCACTCAATATACCAGAAAATTTGGAAAACTCAGCAGTGGTCACAGGACTGGAAAAGTTCAGTTTTCATTTCAATGCCTAAGAAGGACATGCCAAAGAATGTTCAAACTACCCCACAATTGTACCCATCTCACACGCTATCAAATTAATGCTCAAAGTTCTCCCAGCCAGGCCTCAACAGTACATGAACCGTGAACTTCCAGATGTTCAACCTGGGTTTAGAAAAGGCAGAGGAACCAGAGATCAACTTGCCAATATCTGTTGGATCATAGAAAAAGCAAGAGATTCCAGAACTTCTGCTTTATTGATTATACCAAAGCCTTTGACTGTGTGGACCACAATAAACTGTGGAAAATTATTCAAGAGATGGGAATACCAGACCACCTTACCTGCCTCCTGAGAAATATATATGCAGGTCAAGAAGCCAAAGTTAGAACCAGACATGGAAAAACAGACTGGTTCCAAATTGGGAAAGGAGTACATCAAGGCTGTATGTCGTCACCCTGCTTATTTAACTTATATGCAGAGTACATTATGAGAAATGCTGGACCGGATGAAGCACAAACTGGAATCAAGATTGCTGGGAGAAATATCAATAACCTCAGAAATGCAGATGACACCACCATTATGGCAGAATGTGGAAAAGAACTAAAGACCCTCCTGATGAAAGTGAAAGAGGAGAGTGTAAAAGTTGGCTTAAAACTCAACATTCAGAAAACAAAGATCATGGCATCTGGTCCCATCACTTCAAGGCAAATATATGGGGAAACAATGGACATAGTGAGAGACTTTATTTTCTTGGGCTCCAAAATCACTGTAGATGGTGACTGCAGCCATGAAATTAAAAGATGCTTGCTCCTTGGAAGGAAAGCTATGCCCAGCCTAGAGAGCGTATTAAAAAGCAGAGGCATTACTTTGCTGACAAAGATCCATCTGATCAAAGATATGTATGTATGTGAGAGTTGGACTAAAGAAAGTTGAGTGCTGAAGAATTGATGCTTTTGAACTTTGATGTTGGAGAGGATTTTTGAGAGCCCCTTGGACTGCAAGGAGATCCAAGATTTAAGTAAATCTTAAAAGAAATCAGTCCTGAATATTCATTGGAAGGACTGATGTTGAAGCTGAAACTCCAATACTTTGGCCACCGGATGGGAAGAACTGACTCCTTGGAAAAGACCCTAATGCTGGGAAAGATTGAAGGCAGGAAGAGAAGGGGACAGTGGAGGATGAGATGGTTGGATGGTATCACCACCTCGATTGACATGAGTTTGAGCAAGCTCTGGGAGTTGGTGCTGGACAGGGAAGCCTGGTGTGCTGCAGTTCATGGAGTTGCTATGAATCAGACATGACTGAGCCACTGAATTCTTTGTGTTTTTTTTGTTGTTGTTTTTCCTACTGCATAGAATGTAGCTAACACTCAGTAAATACTGTGAAATAATGAGAGAAACCATTTTGAAATCATTATACCTGCTTATGAACAGCCTCAAACAACTTCTGTGTTTCAACAAGGATTCAGCTTCTCCCATGGCATTATTCTTGCCCTCCTGTTACCTACCTAATCTACCAAAAAGAGTTTGGATTTACTGACAACTAGGGAATGGCTCTCTGATTCTGAGCACTGCAGTATGTTCTGCTCTGATTGCTAAGAACCCAGTGGAAAAACCACAGGATGAAATGGGGCCACAAAAATTCCTGGGAATATTTTAGAATGCACAGAAAGCAGAGAGGACAGTCTTTGGAAGACAATTTCCTTTCCAGCCTCTGCTCTTTGTCACAGATAGTGTAATGGAAGAATACATTTCTTCCCCTTAGAATTTGCATTCTGTTACTTACATTGATTTTCACTCTCTAATAAATTCTTACTGTAACCATGTTTTTAGTTAATATCTGCAATGAAATTTCCATTGATGGGGGTGCTATTGTACCACCTCCCACAAAAAAGTGATCATGCCTGTGGCTTCTTTTGTACTTGAATCATTTTAAGCTATTCACAATAACCTTTGTCTGGAAGAGGCACAGTCAAGGTATTGATTTTTCCAAGCTCAGTCAAATATCCTGGAATGTTTTCCAAGATTTCCATCAATGGGGATTTGAAACGATCCTAAGCATAACTGGTTTGGGTTATGATTTTCTTCTTAATTTCTGAGCCTCAAAAGAACATTGAATCCATGTGCTTCATAGTTGTATCTACAAAACTCATCTGAGTTTTCCTTGGTAAAATTATGCGACATATTTTTCTTCATGAGCCTAACACCTTCCTTCTCACATTTTATTTCTTGGAAATAGGAAGTGGACAAAGGTAAAAGTAACAGGAATCCATTTCACACACAAGAATGAATCTGTAAACTCAGATGCCAAAGGGGGAGGGTCAACAGTCTCACTTCTAGAATTACAGCTGTGACACATCTGAGGGAGGAGTTGAGGGCATCTCTAGAACAAATGTCCTTAGAAAGCCAGAGAACAGAGCTAAAGAGGGGACAGAGTCCTCTCCACCTCTTATCCAGCAGCACCTGGGACCCAACACCTCACCACAGTACCCTGCTGAGAAAGTTGGAAGCAGACTTTTCACTAACTCCTGCAGTTTGGTGGTTAGTTATATTGTAAACACAGGACTTGGAGCACAAGAAGACTCACAAGATCCAAGCTATGACCTTTTAATAAGACCCTAACACTCAAAGGGAGACAAAAATGGGTCAATCCTAACTCCTGACTACTATGGTACTTACTGGTTTTGTGACCATGGGCAAGATCTTTGTCTCTGAACTTAGATGGTTTTTTGCTCTAAATAAATACAATAAAACCCTCCTGACCCTAAGATTAGAAATTAGAACTTACCACAGTGCCTCGCATTAGCATAACAGGCAGTTAATTGTGCATTATTGTTTTTTTTTAATAACAGCATTATTGAAATATCATTCATATATTGTACAATTAATGCACTTAAAGTTTATACTTCCATGACTTTGGGTGTATTCACAGAGTTGTGCAATCATTAGCACATTCAATTTTAGGGCATCTTATCACCCCAAAAGAAACTTCATATCTGTTAACTCCCAATTCTGGCTGACCACTAGCCTATACTTTGTGGATTTGCATATTCTGGACATTTCACCTTTTTCTTCTTTCAAGGTTTTTTCTAATTACAAGCCATATGCAGATACAGATAGTTTTACGTCTTCCTTTCCTATCTAAATGTCTTTTCTTTCTTTTTCTTGACTAATTGCCCTGGTCACATCCTCTAGCACAATTTTTAATAGAAATGGGAAGAGCAGACAACCTTTTCTTGCTTCTGATCTTAAGGGGAAAAAATCCTTCATCATTAAGAATAAGATTAGCTGCTGGTTGTTCATGGATGGTCTTTCACAGGTTAAGTTCCTTCCCACTGAGAGTGTTTATCATGAAAGAATGATACTGTTATTATACAAAAACACAGCTGTTCTGTTTTCCCTTTTCTCTACCTCTCTCTATACTCCCTTTTGTGATTTCTTTCCAGAGTCTGGTAGGACACCAGGACTACAACAGGAAAGAGGAAGCCATGGGCTGCTATGCGTTCACTCCCTGAAGTGCCATGAGCAGCATCTGCCACCCGTCCCTCCTGTCTGCACTCCTGACCTGTGATGCCCTTGTTGTCTGGCACAAGCTGCATCCCTCCACTTTTATCCACTCTTCTGGCCCACTGTCTCCTGGCTCTGGGGCTCTTGGCTTCCTGTCACTCTCCTTCAGAGTTCAGATCCCATTTCTGTCTCTTCCCAGGTCTCCTAGACTGCTTTGGCAGCTACTGGTGTCTGGGCAGCTAAAGGCTACTTTCCAGATGGCAAAGTTTCCTATTCACTCGTGTACCAGTATGATTCCACAAATATTTTATGAAAACTTTTTAATGCCCGTCATTGTGCTTGTTTGATACTGATAACACTCACAATAGTCTCATGATTTTGTTCCTAGTTTGGTCCTATTTTTCAAAAGACAAAACAAAGGCTGCATGTGGGTAATTTGGCTGAGACTACACAGTAAGTGGCAGAACCAAAACTGGAGTACAGTTTTGTCCATTTAGAGCAAAAGAGAGGTACATACATTCAGTAGTAATCAGTAAGATAAATCAGAAAGTAATCAGTAAGATAAAACTCCATCAGGCATCATTTGCATGTTGGAAGAGCAAGAAAGAGCTAGAAAAAAGTTCTGTCTCATTTCAATGCAAGGCTTCTATTTCTCTGGCTTTTCCTGACTTGTACAGCCCCATTTTCTGAAAAACATATATCCACCACGCAAGGCAAGCCAGACCACATCAATCTATTTCTACTCCTGTGCCTTTTCATAGGCTTATAACTCTGCCTGTCTCTTCTCCTCAACTGCTAACTTGTAGATGCCCGGTCAATTCCTATTCCTACTTCAAGGCCCAATAAAGAAATCACTTCCCCTGGGAAGTCTTTCCAACCTACAGCAGGCTGTGCTTCATCATACGCCACACCACTTACATCACAATGCTCACCACTTTAATGTTCTCCCCCTCCCCCGCCCACAACAATAAACATGAGTTTATAAACAACACCAATAAAACATGAGTATCTTGAAGGTCTTCTCCATGGTTAGTTCTACTCTGTCATCCTGGACTCAAGAAATTCCTAGCCCAGTGCTTTCTAAATGACTGATTTAATCTTTAAGATGAGCTCTTATGGACAGATGCCCTTCCTGGGAGAAGGTATAAACTACATCCCTACCCAAAGAGAGAAATGATTGGGAGAGTTTCATGTTTCCTTTAATTGTGAAGAAGAATCTGTGTCTAATGCAAGGGGCTCAAGTGTGTGAAATCTGAACTTAAAGCAGTAAAACCACCTTTCCACTCTGAAAAGCACTATTCACAGTCACCAGGTCACCATGAGGCAGACCTTAGGAAAAGTGATGATGCAAAGGAAGAATCCAAAGGTCTCACTTTAAACACAAGACAAGAGCACCCTAGCCTTCTTAGATACTTCTCAACATCCAGGGGTCCAGAGTCTTTGCCAGAGACCATCTTTAGGTTGAAAAGCCACTCTTGTCTTCAATTATTAAACAAAATGATCATTTCACTTATGACTCAGTGCCATCTCAGTGAAAAGAAGCCAGCTGCATGAGGAAGTATTTCTGGATCCTTTGTCACAGCTCTGAGGGCTAAACCTTAATCCAGTCAGTCTCATTTTGCTTTCTCCTCAAAGAGAAGGCCTTGAGGTCAGACCTAGGATGACAGTGCCTAACAGCCCCTGAAAGGCTCTTGGTATTAGTCCTCCCCAATTTCCCTCCAAGCCCTGGCACATCTTGGGTTTCAGGCACATGTGTTATCTTCATTCAAGCATGAATGCTGAACCACTGTGGGTTTTTTTTTTTTTTCTGGGTTTTCTGATAACTTTGTTTATAAAATGTGGTTTTAAAAAATAGTACTCCTGGTTATTTATCTAACAGACCATACTGTGATCTGTAAGCTCCATTTTTCTTAAAAACTTTCACATTCCATTAAAAGGAAATTCTTACCAGAAAATTTACTCAGGCAGAGGAATTCATCTGAGGTTGAAAGTGTAAAGAGATAATTGGACACTTATCCAATTATCTCTCAACTATTGGTTGCATATGATCTTTACCTCAATCCTTGTAAATAAAGGCAACATACAGCAAATGTTCTACAAATGTTCACTTAGTAAGTGTTTTGGAAAGAATAACAGCATGTTGGGAATGAATTACATGGTTTTCAGTGCATTTTGGTGTTATTGCCTGATAACAGGTGTGCCAGCTCATGAGAGAATACCCATATTCTAAGGGATTGATAGATTTCTAAATTGTTGAGCTTATGGTTTACCTGTTGTAAAGTTGAAGGGGCTGTCAGAACAGGATGCCATGTCTGGGAGAGCTGACTTAAGGGAAGCTGTGATCATAGGTTGTCTTTCCATTCTGATAACATCCAGGCCATGAGCCCACTCTAAGTAATGGTATTTGAGGCATATAAGACTATCTAGTTTCCCACTTAGTGGGTTATATTAATTCTAAAACCAAGTAATCTAATTTAACCTTACTCAAACACTACTAGATTCAAGGTCTTTTGCCAAACTCTGTGGAAGAATAGAGGGATGCTTTAGAAGCTCATTCATTCCATTTCTGTGAAATATCCAAGATAGGCAAATCCATAGAGACAAAAGTTAGATTAGTGGTTTTCTAGATCTGGGAGGATGGGGTAATTGGAGAAGGACTGGCTTAAAGGATGTGGAGTTTCTCTGGGGAGGGTAATAAAATGTTCTTAATTGTGGTGAGGGTTGCACAACTCTGTATATATAGTAAAGCCCTGAACTGTACACTTTAGGTGGACAAATTGTATGGTATGTGAATTATTTTCAATAAAACTGTTTTAAAAAACACAAAAAACTTGCTCTTGCAAACAGAGAAAAGATGTTAATACTTTCAGATGCAAACATGAGAACTAAGTTCAGGCTCCACGGGGGCTGAGGGAGATCCACACAGCCCAGCTCCCTTCTGGCTTTCGACTTTCCTTTCCTCTGAAGCAGTCATCTTTTCTTGTAAGCCTTGTTTAGGTCTGGGAGGGTGGGAGAGAGGGACTTACAGTAGGGAGAAGAGAGAATCTAATAACTGACTAGAGATGAAACCCACGGGGAGTTGGTGAAAGATGTCCTGAGAGCAAAAGCACCAGACCTGAGCCTCTTGGTGGGGTCCCGGTGCTGGTCCTACCTCCTGAACAACTGGTCACAAGCACAGTGTCTTTTCCAAAGGGGAGAGGAGGGAGAGTGATGGTCCATCAGCTGAGAAGTTTCTCCCATCACCTTAGCTTCTCCAGTCTAAAGACAGTTTCTCCAGAAAAGAACCATTCCCCTCACCCCCAACACACAGTCCCCCATGATCCTGGGGCAAAGGGCTCTGGAGTCAGGGCTGTCCACAAAATAAACAAACAAGGCTACCCTTGAAGCTATTTATAAACCTAAATATTGCCCAATACACAAAAAGGACAAAACTTTTTTTTTTTTTTTTTCAGGCCAGGCAGGCTGCCATAGAAATTGTTCAGGTAGAATAATAAATTACATTGCATGCCTAAAGATTTAATTTTTATTCAGGGGGACTTATTTTATTTTAAAGATTCATCATCATCTTCACTCTCTCCAAACCCCCTCTCTGCCACCATTTTGTTAGTTCTCCAGTTTCCAATATTAAATCAAAAGAAAACTTAACAGGTGTATTTAATATAAATGATTCCAAATAAGTTCTAATGTGATCATACTTTCCAAACTTTTATAAGTATACAAGTGATAAATTGCTTTTGTAATATTAGACAGTCAAGAAGTGTTGTGTATAAGCATTTTGGAGAAAAAGTTCATCAAGAGAATATTTTGCACAAGTGTGACCCTGAGTTCCACGTTTAGTGTTCTATATCTGTGGACCTCTGCTTCCTCACTCTGGCAATGCAGACCTATCACCGTTTTGTGCCATTCTTGCCTGCATTCTTGTGGTGGAAACAAAATCTGAGCTGAGTGCCGATTTAAGGAGATGGTGGAGCATGAGGGCAGGGAGCTCAATTTTTCCTTTCTTCTTAGAAGTGCCTGCAATTGGTGACAGTTCTGCCAGTTTCATATTGGGGTTCTTTGGAGTTTCTGGATCAAACTAAGATGAGTCATATGGTGTCATTCCTGGTCCTCTGCTCCCCATTTCCCTGAGAGAACCAAAGAGAAAAAGGTCTCTTTTCCTCTGCATGCAATTATCCGTCTTCCATGACAAGGCAAGCATTGCCTTTGGGGAGCTGCCAAGCTCCTGGGGTGGAACTTGAACCCTTGGCCTCCCAGGAAAAATGTAGTGAAGCTATCAGCTGAGTAATACAGACTGATTTCCTGAGTCGGTGACTGAGCAGAGACAGAGGAATGTGAAGCATTTTCCCCTCCCCTCACCCAGTCTTGGAAAGGCTGCTGGCACAGCCAGAGATGCCCTCCTCTGGGTGTAGCTGCTGGGCACTGCCAAGCCTGCCGAGTGCAGAGCTGCTTGTCAGCTTGTTGCTGAGTGCCCTCACCATCAGCTTTCCTAACTTGAAAATAACTAGAATGAAGACTCATTTAAAAAACCAGTTTCCCCTCTTCTTTTCCTTCTCCCATCTTCTTACTAACAGCTGTCTTATTTTCCATTGAAGTCATGACTACATGACAGAATAGAAAATTTTACTCTTTCTTGGATTTTCATGCTCTGCACTCCCTGGAATGGATGTGAATAAGCTTACACTCAAGCCTGGAGATGCAAACATCAGAAAGGTCAATGAAAAAAATATGGAAAAAAGAGTGGCTCAGACAGTAAAGAGTCTGCCTTCAATGCAGGAGACTCGTTTTTTTTGTTGTTGTTGTTGTTTTTTAATATATTTTATTTTATATTTTTAACTTTACATTGAAACATGTATAATACATATGATACGAGTCGCCAGTCCAGGTTCGATGCACGATACTGGATGCTTAGGGCTGGTGCACTGAGACTCGGGTTTGATTCTTGGGTCGGGAAGATTCCCTAAAGAAGGGAATGGCAAGCTACTCCAGTAACACGCATGTTAGTCACTTGGTCGTGTCTGACTCTCTGCTACCCCATGGTCTGTAGCTCCACCAGTTTCCTGTGTCCATGGAATTCTCCAGGCAAGGATACTGGAGTGGCTTGCCATTTCCACTGACTCAGTCTATGTGGTACAACAGGTGGTTCAGTGGTAGAATTCTTACCTACCACACTAGTTCGATTCCCAGCCGATGCAGCCACAGTTTTCCCTTGGGGCTTCCCTCATAGCTCAGTTGGTAAAGAGTCCACCTGCCATGCAGGCGACCCTGGTTCAATCCCTGGGTTGGGAAGATCCCCTGGAGAAGCAAATGGCCACCCACTCCAGTATTCTGACCTGGAGAATCCCATACTGTATAGTCCATGAAGTCTCAAAGATTTGGACATGACTGAACAACCTTTCCTTTCACTTTTCTAGTCTATGATCACAGTCGCATAAAAATGGACAGTATATGAGCAAAGAGTAGCAAGGATCATAAAGAACCAAAACAGAATGTGAATATTTTCTTTGTTAAACTGTTTCTAATGTTTCTATAATAATGTTTAAAAGTTGTCTCTTTTTAATGAGAAGGGAAAGGGAAATGTATTACAAATAATGCACCCACACAAAACAGCCCTGCTTCTGTTAGTATCTTAATAACTGGATATAAAACTAATCTTCAATCTGCCATTCCTTCTATTTCCCTCCATGTCTTGCCAGGCATGACTCTGACTCAAACATTCTGTAAGGAGTTTCCACTGCTCTCGTGGGGCAGGGTGACAACTCCCAAGACTGCAGAGGGCACATCACTGGTTATCTTCCAGAAGGGGTGTCAGAACCAAAGGGTCCTTCTCATATCTCAGTGACAGGGTTCTGAACCTTCAAAAGTTGGGCCACGAACCCACATGTCCCCTTCAGTTGACTCACCATCAGATGGGATAAGAAGGACTTCCTGACACAGGTAAATGCCTCTCTGGACATCCTGACCTCCAGACCAGGTGAAGTTCCATCTCAATAACTCCATCACCTGCCCCAATGTCTACCTGCACTTTACTTAAGTCACCTTTAGAGCACAGAGTTTAGGGCTGAGAACTGTGACTTTGGTTTAGTGAGTTCTGTTGAAAATGTTGGCAGTCTGACTTACTTTTCTGAAATTGCTTTTCTCACTCCTTTCTTGGTGCTCAGGCTCAAGACCCAGGGAAGGAGAGAATCCAATCCAGAACCCACACAATGTATGTGCAGGTATAGCTGCTATTGTTAATGTTATACATAGCTGTTATTGTTAGTGTTATATATAGCTGCTATTGTTAATATTATATATAGCAACCATGACAAAATGCTTGGGCTTGGCTCTTGGTGCTTTCATTTATTATCTTTGATTAATGACCTATCTCTGAGCAATCACTTTCCCTCTTTGTAATATGAGGGAAGTACTAGAGCCTTCTTCACATGATTGATGTGACGATGAAATGAAATGATCCTTGGAAAGTGTTCCCACGGTGCCCAGCACATGGTGAGAACTCAGTGAATGTTAGTAGTGATGTTGCTATCATCATCATCTTTATTACTTCACTCAGCATGACACCCTCTAAGTCTGTTCATGTCACTGCAAATGGCTTTATGTCATTATTTTTAATGGCTGAGTAATACTGTATTGTATGTGTGTGTGTAAAAGAAGTTGCAGTATATATATATATACATACACACATATATATACAAGGAATGTTATCGAGCATTCCTTAAACAACATGTAGGTTGTTTCCATGTCTGGCTACTGTAAACAGTGCTTCAGTGAGCATTGGGGTGCATGTATATTTTCGGGCCATGTTTTTCTCTGGATATATGCCCAGGAGTGGGATTGCAGGATCATATGGTAGCTCTATTTTTAACTTTTTAAGGAACCGCCATACTGTTCTCCATAGTGGCTGTGCTAGTTTACATTCCCACCAACAGTGCAGGAGGGTTCCCTTCTCTGCACACCCTCTCCTGCATTTGCTGTTTGTAGATTTTTTGATAAGAGCCATTCTGACCAGTGTGAGGTGATATCTCGTTGTAGAGTTGATTTGCATTTCTCTAATAACTAAGCTATTTTGAATATTTTTTCATGTGCCAATTGGCCATCTGTAAGTCCTCTAGAGAAATGTCTATTTGGGCCTTCTGACCATTCTTTGAATGGGTTTCTTGCTTTGATTATATTAAGTATCATAAGCTGTTTGTAAGTTTTGGAGACTAATCCTTTATCAGTCACATCATTTGCAAATATTTTCTCCTAATCTGTGGGTTGTCTTTTCATTTTGGTTATTTTTCCTTTGCTGTGCAAAAGCTTTTGAGTTTAAGTAGGTTCCATTTGTTTATTTTTTCTTTTATTTCCATTATTTGGGGAGATGGAGTAGAAAAAATGTTGCTGTGACTTCTGTCAGAGAATGTTCTGCCTATGTTTTCCTCCAAGAGTTTTATAGTTTCTGGTCTAACATTTAGGTGTTTAATCCATTTTGGACTTATTTTTGTGTATGGAGTTAAGGAATGATCTAATTTCATTTTTACACGTGGCTGTCCAGTTTCCCCAGCACTATTTGCTGAAGAGACTGTCTTTCCAACATTGTGCACTCTTGCCTCCTCTGTCATAGATTAATTGACTGTAGGTGCATGGGCTTATTTCTGGGTTTTCTATTCTATTCCATTGATCTATATTTCTATCTTTGTCCAGCACCACACTGTTTTGATGATTGTAGCTTAGTAGTACACTGTGAAGTTAGGAAGCCTCTTTCTCCAGCTCCTTTTCTTTTTCAAGATTGGTTTGGCTATTTGGGGTCTTTTGTATCTCCATACAAATTCTGAGATTTTTTTTTGTTCTAGTTCTGTGAAAAACATCATTGGTAATTTGATAGGAATTGATTGCACTGAATTTGTGGATTGCCTTGGATAGTATAGTCATTTTAACAGTATTGATTCTTCCAATCTATGAACATCGTATATCTTTACATATGTCTTCTTCAATTTCTTTGATCAGCATTTATCGTTTTCAGAATATAGGTCTTTTGTGTCCTTCAGTAGGTTTATTCCTAGGTGTTTTATTCTTTTTGTTGCAATGCTACATGCATCAAATTTACCATTTGAATTTCTTGAATTTCTCTTTCTAATCTTTTCTTGTGAGTGCATAGAAATGCAACAGACTTCTGTGTATTACTTTTGTAACTTACTTTTGTAAGTTACAAATTCATTGATGAGTTCTAGTAGTTTTCTGGTAGCAACTTTAGAGTCTTCTATGTATAGTATCATGTCATCTGCAAACAGTGACAATTTAACCTCTTTCTTGTATGGATTCCCTTTACTTCTTTTTCTTCTCTGATTGCTCAAGCTAGGACTTCTAAAACTATCTTGAATGAAAGTGGTGAGAGTGGACATCCTTGTCTTGTTCCTGATCTTAAAGGATTCCTGACCTTTTGGCTTTTCACCATTGAGCATGATTCTAGCTATAGGTTTGTCATATATGTCCTTAATCATTTTGAGGAATGCATCCTCTATGCTCACTTTGTGGAGAGTTTTTATCATAAATGGGTTCTGAATTTTGTTAAAAGCCTTTTCTGCATCAATTGAGATGATCACATGGTTTTTATTCTTCAATTTGTTGATATGGTATGTCACATTGATTGATTTGTGAATGTTGAAAAATCCTTGCAACCCTGGGATGAATCACACTTGACCATCATGCATGATATTTTCAAAGTACTATTGGATACAGACTGCTATATTTTGTTGAGAATTTTCACATCTATGTTCATCAGTGATACTGGCCTGTAATTTCTTTTTTTGTGGTATATTTGTCTGGTTCTAGTATCAGAGTGATGGTGGCCTCAGAAAATGATTTTGGAAGTTTCCCTTCCTCTGAAAATTTTTGGAACAGTTTCAGAATGGTAGGTGTTATCTCTTCTCTAAATGTTTGATAAAATTCATCTGTGAAGCTGTCAGGTCCTGTACTTTAGTTTATTGGAGATTTTTAATCATGGTTTCAACTTCAGTGCTTGTAGTTGGTCTGTTCATATTTTCTATTTCTTTCTAGTTCAGCCTAGGGAGACTGTATCTTTCTAAGAATTTGTCCATTTCTTCCAGGTTGTCCATTTTATTGGCATACAGTTGTTTATAGTAATCTTTTATGACTTTTTGTATTCCTATGGAGTCAGTTGTAACTTCTCCTCTTCCATTTTTAATTTTACTGTTCTAAATCCTTTCCCTTTTTTTCTTGATGAGTCTGGCTAAAGGTTTATCAGTCTTGATTATCTTTTCAGAGAACCAGCTTTTAGTTTCATTGATCTTTGCAATTGTTTTGTCTCTATTCCATTTATTTCTACTCTGAGCTTTATGATTTTCTTCCTTCTACTAACTTTAGGTTTTATTTGTTCTTCTTTCTCTAGGTTTTTAGTTGTAAGGTTAAGTTCTTTATTTGAGATTTTATTTGAGATTTATTTGAGATTTTTGTAAGGTTGAGTTGTTTATTTGAGATATTTGTTTATTTGACAAGAAAAATCTCAAAATAAAAATTTCAAAAAGATTGTATGGCTATAAACTTCCCTCTTAGTTTGCTGCATCCCATAAGTTTTGGACCTTTGTGCTTTCATTTTCATTTGTCTCTAGGTATTTTTTTTTTAACTGATGCTTCTGAACTGTGGTGTTGGAGAAGACTCTTGAGAGTCCCTTGGACTGCAAGGAGACCCAACCAGTCCATTCTGAAAGAGATCGGCCCTGGGATTTCTTTGGAAGGAATGATGCTGAAGCTGAAACTCCAGTACTTTGGCCACCTCATGCGAAGCGTCGACTCATTGGAAAAGACTCTGATGCTGGGAGGGATTGGGGGCAGGAGGAGAAGGGGATGACAGAGGATGAGATGGCTGGATGGCATCACTGCCTCGATGGACGTGAGTCTGAGTGAACTCCAGGAGTTGGTGATGGACAGGGAGGCCATGGGGTTGCAAAGAGTCAGACACGACTAAGCGACTGAACTGAAATGAACTGAGGTATTTTTTTTTTAATTTCTTCTTTGTTTTCTTCAGTGATTCAATGGTTGTTTAGCCACCACGTGTTTGTGTTTCTTAGAGTATTTTTCTTGTAATTTGTTTCTAATCTCATAGCATTCTGATAAAAAATAATGCTTGATATGATTCCAAATTTCTTAAATTTACCAAAGCTTGTGGCCCAGGATGTGGTCAATCCTGGAGAATATTTTGTGTGCTCTTGAGCTGGGAAAGATTGAAGACAGTAGGAGATAAGGATGACAGAAAATGAGATACTTAGATGGCATCACCAACTCAACAGATATGAGTTTGAGCAAGCTCCAGGAGTTGGTGATGGGCAGGGAAGCCTGGCATGCCGCAGTCCATGCGGTCACAAAGAGCTGGACATGACTGAGCAACTGAGCTGAACTGACTTGAGAAAAATGTGTATTCTGCTGCTTTTGGATGGGATGCTCTATAAATATCAATTAATTCCAACTCATCTAAAGTGTCTTTTAAGGCCTATGTTTCCTTATTAGTGTTTTGTTGTATGATCTGTCCATTAATCAAAGTGGTGTAAAAATCCCTCACTATTATTGTGTTACTGTTGATTTCTCCCTTTATGTTTGTTAGTATTTGCCTTACATATTGAGGGGCTTCTATGTTGGGTGCATGAAGTGAAGTGAAGTCGCTCAGTCATGTCTGACTCTTTGCGACACCATAGACTGTAGTCTACCAGGCTCCTCTGTCCATGGGATTTTCCAGGCAAGAATACTGGAGTGGGTTGCCATTTCCTTCTCCAGGAAATCTTCCCAACCCAGGGATTGAACCCAGGTCTCCCACATTGTAGGCAGACGCTTTACCATCTGAGCCACCAGGGAAGTCCTATTTATAATTGCTATATCTTCTCCTTGGATTGAACCCTTGATCACTATGTAGCACCCTTGTTTGTCTCTTATAAACCATCCTTGTTTTAAAATCTATTTTGCCTAATACGAGTATTAGTATGCTCCAGCTTTCTTATGATTTCCATTTGCATAAAACACCTCCCATTCCCTTACTTTCAGTCTGTAAGTATCAGTAGATATAAAGTGAGTCTCTTGTAGACAATGTATGTATGGGGCTTGTTTTTTGTATCCACCCAGTCAGTCTATATCTTTTGACTGGTGCATTTTAATCCATTACATTTAAGGTAATTATCAAGATGTCAGATCCTATTACCATTTTGTGAATTGTTTTGCTTTGTTTTTTGTAGATCTTTTCCTTCAATAGTGTTTCCTGCCTAGAGAAGTTCCTTTAGTATTTGTTGTACAACTGGTTTAGTGGTGCTGAATTCTCTTGCTTGTCTAAAAAGCTTTTGATTTCTCCATCAAATCTGAATGAGAGTCTTGCTGGGTATTCTTGATTGTAGGTTCTTCCCTTTTAACACTTGGAATATATCATGCCATCCCTTCTGGCCCATAGAGTTTCTGTTGAGAAATCGGCTGATAATATTATGGGTTTTCCCTTATGTGTTATTTGTCTTTTTTCCCTTGTTGTTTTTAATAGTTTATTAAAATTGCCTTTAACTTTTATAAGCTTGATTCCCATGTGCCTTGGTGTGTTCCTCCCTGGATTTAGCCTGCCTGGGACTCTCTGTGCTTCCTGGACATGGTTGACTATTTCCTTTCCCATGATAGGAAAGTTGCAGCTAGTATATCTTCAAATATTTTCTTAGGTCCTTTTACTCTTTCTTCTCTTCTAGGACCCCAATAATGTGAATATTGGTGTGTTTAATGTTGTCCCAGAGTTCTGTCAAGCCATCTTCATTTCTTTTCATTCTTTTTTCTATATTCTGTTTTACAGCTTCGATTTCCACCATTCTATCTTCCAGGTCACTTATCCATTCTTCTGCCTCAGATGTTCTGCTATTGATTCCTAGAGTATTGTTAATCTCTGTTTGCTCTTTCTTTAGTTTTTCTAGGTCCTTGGTAAACATTTATTGCATCTTCTCAATCTTTGCTTCCATTCTTTTTCTGAGATCCTGAATCATCTTCACTATCATTATTCTGAATTCTTTTTCTGGGAGGTTTCCTATCTCCACTTCATTTAGTTGGCTTTCTAGGGATTTATCTTGTTCCTTTAACTGGGGCATTATCCTATTTCTTTTCATTTTGGGTAGCTTTCTGTGATTGTGGTATTGGTTCTGGGGGCAGATGGGACTGTAGTTCTTATTTCTTCTTTCTGTCCTATGATGGATGAGGATATGAGGTTTGTGCAAGCTTCCTGATGGAAGGGACTGGCTGTGGAGAAAACTGGATCTTGCTCTTGTAGGCAGTGCCATGTTCAGTAAAACTTCAATTCAATTGTCTGCTGATGGATGGAGCTGTGTTCCCTCCCTGTTAGTTGTTTGGTCTGAGGCAACCCAGTCTTGGAATCTATAGGCTTCTATAGTAAGGCTACTGGTGACCTCAAAGAGGACTTATGCCAAGATGCATCTCCCAGGACTGGTGCTGCCTGTGTCCCCATTCCATGGCAGGACACTGCCAACCCACACTTCTGCAGGAGACCCTCAAACACTCAGGTAAGTACGGCTCAGTCTCCTGTGGAGTCACTGCTCCTTTCCCCTGGGTCCTGGTGTTCACAAAATTTTGTCTGTGCCCTCCAAGAATCTGTTTCCCCAAGTCCTATAAATGATCTATAATCAAATCCTGCTGGTCAAAGTCAAATTCTCTGAAGATTTCTAGTTCCTTGGCCAAATCCTCAGGCTGGGTACCTTCACAACATTGCAAGAACTTTCGTACTATTATTGTTCTCCAGTTTGAGAAGGTACAGGATTTGATTTTATCAACATTGTGCCTCTTTTACCATTTTGTTGTGGGTTCTCCCTTGTCCTTGGATGTAGGGTATCTTTTTTGGTGGGTTCTGGGGTGTGCCTGTCAATGGTTGTTCAATAACTAGTTGCTATTTGCTCTGGCAGAAAAGAGTGCACGTTCTTCTATTCCACCATCTTGAATCACTCTCATCATCTTTATTATATTTCCCCTCCATTCCTCACTTTATTCACCACAAGGTGAGCTAGCAGCACGTTTATGTGACAGCAAGAACAGGGAACCAGGAATGAGATCCCTTCCATTCTAGTAGTTGAATGATTTTAACAAGTACTTAGGACTACTGAATCTATTACAACAGCTATAAATCTCGGATAGTGACACTCACCACACAGTGCTCCTGGGAAGACCACTATACTAGGATATGGGATGATGTTCAATATATACTAAGTGCTCATTAAGTAATGGTTGAATCAGGACTTAGGTTGACCACTCACCCAACTTGTCTTCTCTTAGCATATATTTGTAACTATAGAAGACATCCCACCTTCCTTTGTGCTGCTTTCAACAAGTTGAATTCAGCTAAGTGGCTCAGTCATGTCTGACTCTTTGTGAACCCATAGACAGCAGCACGCCAGGCCTCCCTGTCCATCACCAACTCCTGGAGCTTGCTCAAACTCATGTCCATTGAGTCAGTGATGCCATCCAACCATTTCATCCTCTGTCATCCCTTTCTCTTCCTGCCTTCAATCTTTCCCAGCATCACAATCTTTTCAAATGAGTTCGTTCTTTGGATCAGGTGACTAAAGTATTGGAGTATCAGCTTTAGCATCAGTCCTTTCAATGAATATTCAGGACTGATTTCCTTTAGGATGGACTGGTTTGATCTCCTTGCAGTCTAAGGGACTCAAGAGTCTTCTACAACACCACAGTTCAAAAGCATCAAATTTTTGGCACTTAGCTTTCTTTATAATCCAACTCTCACATCAATACATGACTACTAGAAAAACCATAGCTATAAATGTATGGACCTTTGTTAGCAAAATAATGTCTCTGCTTTTTTAATATGCTGTCTAGGTTTGTCATAGCTTTTCTTCAAAGGAGCAAGCATCTTTTAATTTCATGGCTGTAGTCACCATCTGCAGTGATTTTGGAGCCCCCCTCCCCCAACAAAAATAGTCTCTCACTGCTTCCACTGTTTCCCCATCTATTTCCCATGAAGTGATGTGAGTGGATGCCATGATCTTTATTTACTGAATATTGAGTTTTAAGCCAGCTTTTTCAATCTCCTCTTTCACTTTCATCAAGAGGCTCTTTAGTTCTTCTTCACTTTCTGCCATAAGGGTGGTGTCATCTGCATATCTGAGGTTATTGATACTTCTGGCAATCTTGATTCCAGCTTGTGCTTCCTCCAGCCTGGCATTTCACATGATATACTCTTCATATAAGTTAGATAAGCAGGGTGACAATATACAGCCTTGATTTACTCCTTTCTCAATTTGGAACCAGTCTGTTGTTCCATGTCCTGTTCTAACTGTTGCTTCTTGACCTGCATACAGATTTTTCAGGAGGCAGGTAAGGTGGTCTGGTATTCCCATCTCTTTAAGGATTTTCCAGAGTTTGTTGTGATCTACACAGTCAAAAGCTTTGGTATAATCAATAAAGTAGAAGTATGTTTTATCTGGAACTCTCTTGCTTTTTCTATTATTCAATGGATGTTGGCAATTGATAACTGGTTCCTCTGCCTTTTCAAAAACCAGCTTGAACATATGGAAGTTCACAGTTCATGTACTGTTGAAGCCTGGCTGCGAGAACTTTGAGCATTTCTTTGCTAGCATATGAGATGAGTGCAATTGTGCGGTAATGTGAACGTTTTTTGGCACTGCTTTTCTTTGGTATTGGAATGAAAACTGACCTTTTCCAGTCCTGTGGCCACTGCTGAGTTTTCCAAATTTACTGGCATATTGAGTGCGCACTTTAACACCATCATCTTTTAGGACTTGAAATAGCTCAACTAGAATTCCTTCACCTCCACTAGCTTTGTTCATAGTGAAACTTCCTAAGGCCCACTTGATTTCGCATTCAAGAATGTCTGGCTCTAGGTGGATAATCACACCATCGTGATTATCTGGGTCATGAAGATCTTTTCTACATAGTTCTTCTGTGTATTCTTGCCACCTCTTCTTAATATCTTCTGCTTCTGTTAGTTCCATAATTTTTCTGTCCTTTATTGTGCCTATCTGTGCATGAAATGTTCCCTTGGTATCTAATTTTCTTGAAGAGATCTCAAGTCTTTCCCATTCTGTTGTTTTCCTCTATTTCTTTGCACTGATCACTAAGGAAGGCTTTCTTATCTCTCCTTGCTATTCTTTGGAACCCTGCATTCAGTTGGATGTATCTTTCCTTTTCTCTTTTGCCTTTAGCTTCTCTTGCTTTCTCAGCTATTTGTAAGGCCTCCTTAGGCAAACATTTTGCCTTTTTTCATTTCTTTTTCTTGGGGATGGTCTTGATCCCTGCCTCCTATACAATGTCATGAACCTCCATCCGTAGTTCTTCATGCACTCTATCAGATCTAATCCCTTGAATCTATTTGTCACTTCCACTGTATAATCATAAGGGATTTCATTTAGGTCATGCCTGAATGGTCTAGTGGTTTTCCCTACTTTCTTCAATTTAAGTCTGGATTTGGCAATAAGCAGTTCACGATCTGAGCCACAGTCAGCTCCCAGTCTTGTTTTTTCTTTCAACAACGAGGGAACCAAAGCATAAGCCAACTTTTGGCAGGTGCTGGACAGGGACTGTGATCACAAGACTACTGTCCAATACTTCCCAGTGAATGTGCAAATTATGTTATTTGAGCAGGAATATCTTCCAAGTTTGTTTTGGAACCACAGTAACCACATCCCAGGACTGGGACACTGAAGAAGTCCAGCCAGCATTTTGCTATTTTATTTAAAAGTGTGAATCATCAGACAAGCATCTCTCTACATCCAGGTGCTATATTCAGAATGCATGTAACACCTACTTCCTTGGCATCTGAGCCAGGAAAAGCCTGAAAGAAACTGTCCTGGGCCTGGGGAGAATGCAGAAATTAACATCTCAGCAGTTGAAACTAAGAAACCTCGGGGATATAGCTTTAAACTCTCCAGGACGAAGTTTCCTCCTACATAAAATAGAATAATAATAATAAGGTGGTACAGGTTGTTGTTACCAGGAGCAAATGAGATGTATGAAAAGTGCTCAGAGGACAGCATGGCACATGTAAGACCCCAATGTGTGTTTGCTACAGTTTTAATGATTATTTTACTAAGGCCTTGGGGATTTTCAAAGGGCATCACATTCTCACTTTTGCTTTAATAAGGTTATATTCTTTTTATAGAATAGACTTCATATATAACAAAAGAAATGAAGATACAGAGCTGTTTGGAATATATTTCAACTGAGCAAGATCCTTATCTTCTAGGTGGCTTGGAATAATCCTCTGCAGGAGAAAATTATTAGAACTAAGACTTTCAGGGAATTTAAGAACTGTAGTAATTGATAGGAGGGAAGGAAGGGCAAGTAACTTGGTAGAAACTCTCCAACTTGCTCTGATAAGCTCTGACAGCTTAGTTGTAACCAAACACACACACAAACACACACAAATCCAAGGTATTCAGTGTTTTCTCACAGAATCACCAGATTTCCTCTACTGCATGCATCAATTCTTATTTTCATTCTCCTGATCTGTTGTACACCAGCTCACATGGCCTAGCTATTATTTTATCCTAGTCTTGCCCAGTAAAATTAACACATGGTTCAGTCTTTAGGTTTTTGATCCCAATTTCTCTCCAGACTATGGTTACTCCTAACTGACTCTTTGGGAATTCGAGAAACTTGATCCACGTCCCTAGAACACCTTTTCAAATATTATATCCGTCCACAATGAGGCCCTACAAATTTCATGAGCAGTAACAGTGTAACTTGTCTTGGCCCTGTCATCTTTTAGGGACAATGAGTAGAACGAGTTTACTCCTGGGATCAAGGCAGTAGCAGGTAATAAAATCTCTTTAATAGAGCACTCAGTGAGGAACTTCATAAAAGCACATACCACTCATAGGACAGTACCCCCAGCCGTGGTTGTCTCAGCAGTTGGAAAAACCAGGG
This sequence comes from Bos javanicus, assembly GCF_032452875.1. NCBI lineage: Eukaryota > Metazoa > Chordata > Mammalia > Artiodactyla > Bovidae > Bos > Bos javanicus. The sequence goes on along the minus strand of NC_083886.1, from coordinate 7,573,010 downwards.
CCTTGGATTTCGGAGAACCATGGATCCTTCTCTGTTGACTCTCATGCAAGTTCTATCATCAGTTTGCTCAGTCTTCCCAGCATCTAGTTACAGGGACTTTGTTTCTGTTCAGGATAGTGTCACTTATAGGCCAACCAGAAGGTAAGTTTCTAGGTAGTAACAGTTTCATTGTTTGGGGGTTCATTCTTTTATGATTCAGGATAGTGAATCTCTATACGCCATATGTCTGGAGGATACATACAGACACAGCAACAGCAATAACAACAAAAGTGCAAACAGAAGCTCTATGAGGATCTCTGACTTTTGGAAACCACAGTCAGAACTTACAGGCTTTAGTCCTGGCCCCACAACTTACAAGCGAAGACATCTGGATGTGTCACAACATTTTCCAAGCTTCCTTCCCCAATCTATAAGATAGAGATGATGAAACTAACCCTGCTTACTCTAAGGGGTTCTGTGGTGCCAACAGATAGAAAGTCATACCTAGTGAAACTTTCCAAATAAAAGAAAAATAAGACTCAACTCAGTCTCAAGTCATAAGAACATTTTGTTTGTTTTAAGGAAAAAGATTACTCTTTCACAGGAGAAGAGAAAAAATTAAAAAGACAACTACTATTTTGGGGACTATGAAATGAACCCTTAAATACTATTCTTTTCATGTCAAATTACAGTTTCTCTTTTGGAAACAGAAGGAAAAATATAGTTTCCTTTTTTTTTTTTTTTTTGACAAAACATCTTCTTTAAGCCAAGGTTGGACGAAACTACTGATGCAGCATTCAGGGTTGGCTGGGTCTTTACTCTCTTTGCATTATTTCAATATTTCTTGGACACCACTGCCTCATCAGATATTGATGGAAAAATATGTTGGAACAGTTGCCTGATAACCAATTGGCTCAAATCTATTTGTCAAACATCTTGAAAACTATACATTAAATGTGCTGGGGAAAAGTTTTATTCTCTGAGGATATATAAGTTTTGCTTCATGCTAGGTTTGCACTTCTCTTTGGACCTCTTCCTTTAGCATATTTAATTCTCCATTAGCAGTGACAAGATTAAGTTTCAATGCAAAACTGATAAGAGCTTTGGACAGAGAGACAAGATTACAACTCATCATTAATATGAGTGAACTGGAACAATGTGCTGACATCAAAATCCTGTGAGCATTGGCTTAATATGACTCTCTTTTTGTTGCTTGCATTCCTCATGATTAGGACAAAGCATAGAAAGTCTAACAATCAGTATGAAAAATAAATCATAATCAGGAAAGCGTGTGCTGTTAGCCAGATTTTTAAAGTTGATTCCTTTGATCTTTGCAACAACTCTTGAGGCAAGTGTTTTTACCTCCTTTTTATGGATGAACAAACTCATGTTAAAGAGTTTTTCCTAAAACTCAAGGCTGATAGGTGGCAGTGAATGCTTCTTAGAAGAGGTGAGGTTAATCCAAGTTCTGATAGAAGTGAGATGCATCATCTTGGGAGAAGGAAGGGCATTTTATGCATCAGATTTGCCAGTACATAAATCAAAGAGTCTGAGAAGACAAAAGTCTTTGATTCCAAAATGTAATCTAGTATTTACAGGCTGTGTGAACTTTGACAAGTCACTTCACATATGTAGGTCTTATTTCTCTGACTTACAAGGTTGTTGGAAAAGTTAAATGCTGTAATGTATGTAAATAAACTATCACATGACCTAGAATCTAGGAATGAACATCCTAATCATCATTATTTAAACCATTGCTCTCAACTCTGCATTTATCACTGTCACTAATAACAACTTTATTTACTCTTAGCATTTTAAGTGGAAAAGGCAATGGTACCCCACTCCAGTACTCTTGTCTGGAAAATCCCATGGACAGAAGAGCCTGGTAGGCTGCAGTCCATGGGATCACGAAGAGTCGGACATGACTGAGCAACTTCACTTTCACTTTTTACTTTCATGCACTGGAGAAGGAAATGGCAACCCACTCCAGTGTTCTTGCCTGGAGAATCCCAGGGACGGGGAGCCTGGTAGGCTGCCGTCTATGGGGTCACACAGAGTTGGACATGACTGAAGCGACTTAGCAACAGCAGCAGCAGCTGCTGCTGTTGGCATTTTAAGAGGTTATAATAAGGTAATGGGTATTAAAATGATTCCTGACACAAAAGAAAATGCTCTAAATAGCTTAAAAGTATTGGAATTTGCTTTAGTCAGAGGGAGTTGAATCATTGAATTTTTAAAATATTTTATTTTATTTAACTTTACAATATTGTATGGTCAAATGGAATAAATTTAATTCAAGATAACTGCTATGCACTTAACAATTTTCTTAACTCTCATCTACTCCAGCATCTTAACTCCTGAGAATGCTGAAAGATGATTTAAAGTGAAAAAGCAGCACAGTTCACCCATCTCTTCAGGCTATGATATTTGTTTCTGTACAATTCAGCTGTAATCTTATTGCTTGGTTAAACATTGGCTTCATTCAGAATGTTTAAAAAACAAGGTCAGTCTCATCTCCTGCAGTGCATTTTATCAACATGGATGGGGTATCAGTCAGAGATTTATTATTTTACAAAAGACAGAATTCTCTTAAGCTTACTGGTAGAAAAGGTGGTTAGGAGACAAGGATTTTCTTTATTCCCAGAGGAAATGGCAAGAATGAGAGTCCATCTTAAACCAAAATCGTAGATACTAGTCTGATACTTATGTCAATCTTGTCAGACCTCAAGCAAGAAAGGAATAGAGAGACTAGGACACCCCAGAATGTTGATAGTTTCTGCCAATAGAAATATTAGCCAAGAGTGGAGGGAACCTGGCGTTATCATACACACTCTCTGTGATACCAACACTGGGGAGGGGAACTCTGCAGTGTCTGGCAAAATAAGAAAGTATGTAAATTGGGAGACTGGGATTGACATATACTTACTACTATATATGGAATAACTTATAAGAAACTGCCGTATAGCACAGGGAACTGTACTCAATACTCTGTGAGTCTGACTGACGTGGGAAAAGAATCTAAAAATGAGTGAATATTTGTATATGTATAACTGATTCACTTTGCTATACACTGGAAACTAACAAAACACTGGAAACCAACTACACTACAATAAAAATTAAATAAATAAAAAAAAGAAATATCTGCATTGTATTAGTTCCATGCATGCTTGAGAACTCAGCCCTTCAGGAACACAGCTGCTGTAAACACAGTGGTTTTCAAGTAGCATTAGTGGTGATAATGGTGATTAAAAAAGTCACTGTAACCCTTCAGCATGATTTCATTGCCCTAAGGATTAAACTGTTGTTTACAGCTCATTTTTGTAGGCTCCAGTATAGCCTAACTCCTTCATCAAAGGAAAATTCTTGAATGAAGAAGAGACTCCCACCATTAAAAACACGGTTCCCCTCATGACTATGCTTCACATGTTCTGATATGCTTTGTTTTCTTGGAAAAGTATGTAAATTTCATTTTGAATACAGGGGAAAGTGCACCAAATGTCTTCTGAGTCATTAACAAAGTAACATTCATCCATGACCTGTGTGGGACTTAGGAATACAGGCCTCTACTTCTTAAGACTCAACTGGGGATTCCCTTTCTCTTCCACAAATCTACCTTTTATGGTGAACCTGACAAGTTTTCCCTGTCCCTTTAAATATAGGAAAGGGAACAGACTATTTTTAGTCTGTTCCACAAATTTTTACTATACTTTACTATACTTACTCAGAGAAGGCAATGGCACCCCACTCCAGTACTTTGCCTGGAAAATCCCATGGATGGAGGAGCCTGGTAGGCTGCAGTCCATGGGGTCGCTAAGAGTCGGACACGACTGAGTGACTTCACTTTCACTTTTCACTTTCATGCATTGGAGAGGGAAATGGCAACCCACTCCAATGTTCTTGCCTGGAGAATCCCGGGGACAGGGGAGCCTGGTGGCTGCCGTCTATGGGGTCACACAGAGTCAGACACGACTGAAGTGACTTAGCAGCAGCAGCAGCACTATACTTACTATATTACTTCCACAAATGCAAAGATTGTAGCAGGGATATCAACATTCTTATCCAAAAGTCAGAGTGTATCAAGGTTCCGGTCCAGTACTCAGGTTTAGCTTGGAGACTTGCTATCTTAATCCCCTCTGCCCTCAACTGGTTACAGAGATCCACTTGAGACATGAGAGAATTTTCAAGAACTGAGGCGAGTTATCTTCATAGGGTTAGGTGTTGTTTCCTACCCTTTTGCCAAGCAGAATATATAAATTGGGGTCCACTGTGGGCCCAGGTAGAATGTTTCCAATTACACAATGATTGAATGAAATAGTGGCTGAGTTCCAGTAATGGACTCAGGCTTTCCAATGGTTTGTGTTTCCAGTAGACACTTTACCTTTTTCTGGATCCATATAGACGTGGGCATTAGATGGTACTCCTCAGGCAGTGGTATAGTGGTAAATGTCTATCAATTTGCTTCCCTCAAAAAAATTCTGATTTGTAGCAAGCCTCAGGATTTTTTTAAGCTAAAGTATCTTTTCTCCCCTTTGACAGCTTTTAATTTTTTACTTTGTTTCATTATTTAGAACTGTGATGAATTAAAATGTGTTTTATTCAAATTTTTTTCTGCTTGTTGTTTATAACAATTCTAAAATTTATAGTTTGATATCCTTCAGCAATTTTAGAAGTTTTTCTACCAGTGCTGCTGCATGCTAAGTCACTTCAGTTGTGTCCGACTCTTTGCAACCTAATGGATTGTAGCCCACCAGACTCCTCTGTCCATGAGATTCTCCAGGCAAGAATACTTGAGTGGATTTCCATGCCATCCTCCAGAGGATCTTCCTGAGCCAGGGATTGAACCTGCACCTCTTACATTTCCTGCATTGGCAGGTGGGTACTTTATTGTTAGCTCCGCCTGGGAAGCCCACCAGTATTTCTTCAAACATCCTGCTTTATTATCTTCTCTCACTTTTATGATGTCATAATTACACAGATTTTAGAATTTTTTATCTTCATCCGTATATTTCTTAGATATTTCAGTATTTTCCAATATTCTGTTATCTCCATGATTCTATATGTGTATTTCCAACAGAATTATTTTCACACGCCTTAATTCTCATCTCACAGGATGTGGTTAGATGGCATCAGTGACTCAATGGACATGAGTTTGAGCAAACTCTGGGGAACAGTGAAGGGCATGGAAGCCTGGTGTGCTGCAGTCCATGGGGTCACAATGAGTTGGACAGAACTGAGTGACTCAACAACAACACTTGTGTTTACTTCATAATTAGGAATTTATATTGAGTTGCTAATTTCAGTTTTTTTCTTTTTTCAGTTCCATAATTTTACTTGCTTTTTTAAAACATATTCTAGTTTACAGCTAAGATTTTTCATCTAATCTACGTGTCATGCAATTAACAAGACATTAATTTCTGAAATATCCAAATAGCTCATACAGCTCAATACCAAACAACCCAATCAAAAATGGGCAGAAGACCTATGTAAACGTTTCTCCAAACATGAATAATCTTCTTTTCTAATATTTTGGACATAGAAATTCCAGTTTTTTAAAGTTTAGGTCTTTCACAGAACTAGAACAATTATTTTTAATTTGTACAGAAATACAAAAGACCTTGAATAGCCAAAGCAGTTAAAAAGTGAAGCTGAAGGAATCAGGCTCCCTTACTTTAGATTATACTACAAAGCTATAGTTATCAAAACCGTGTGGTACTAGCACAAAAAACAAAATAGATATACATATTCATATAGATCAATTGAACAGGATATAAATCCCAAAAATAAGCACACTTATTTTTGGTCAGTTAATTTATGACAAAGGAGGCAAGAATACACAATGGAGAGAACAGTCTCTTCAAAAAGTGCTGCTAGGAAAACTAGACAGCTACTTGTCAAAGAATGAAATGACAGCATTCTCTAAGCCATACAAAAAATTAACTCAAAATGGACTAAAGACCTAAATGTAATTCCAGATGGTATAAAACTCCTAGAAGAAAGCATAGTAAAAACAGTCTTTGATATAAATCACAGCAATTTTTTTGGATCCATCTCCTATAGTAATTGAAATAAAAGCAAAAGAAAATAAACGGGGCCTAATTAAACTTAAAAGATTTTGCACAGCAAAGGAAAGCATAAAAAACAACAACAAAAAAGATAATCTACAGAATGGGTGAAAGTATTTGCAAATGATGCAATCAAAAAGTCGTTAATTTCTGAAATATACAAATAGCTCATACAGCTCAATATCAAACAACCCAATCAAAAATGGGCAGAAAACCTATATAGACATTTCTCCAAAGAAGATACAACCTCCCTATTACCATCTAAGCTCTGCTTAGCTTCTCAGCTTCTTTGCCTCGATTTATAAATTAGTAAAAACCTCAAGAGGAAGTGTAAAGCCTTAGTAACCTGTTCATCTATTTGCATTCTCCCTGGGTTTTTTAGCCCCTAGGTCACCACTTTCATTGTAGTTTTCCCATTCTTTCAAATAAATTGTGATACATTTAATTGACCTTTCCTAGAGTAACTGGGAAACAAGCTAGTCTATCAGGGTAAAAACTAAAAACCCCTTTTGTTTCTCTGTGTGCATGAGTGGCAAGTTAAAGGTTGAGAGACAATTTCACATTTTTCTCAAATTGTGAATACACTTTGTGGGTATTTTAAATCATCCATATGGATCTTCCTTTTCTTCTGTTCATTACTTAAATGTTGGTGTTCATCAGGATTTCCTCTTGAGAGATATTGTTCATGCAGTGCATGAAATGTTGCCCATATTCTGAAGAATCCCAAGTTTATTTCTCCATCCCAGAACATTCATCTGGGCTTCAACCCTAGACTTCACACACTTTATTGAGAATCTCTCTCTGCAAAACCTTGTTGAATCTAGAACTTTTATGTCCAATACTGAAATTACCTTCCTTTTCACCTTCTTACCACTCTCAACTTAGTTTCTTGCTTCTATTCACTGTTTTACTTAATAAAGGTCTACTTTATCCTGAATCCAATCTTTTTTCTTTTCTTGGCCACACCCCATGTCATGTGGGATCTTATTTCATTGACCAGAGAGACTGGTAACCCAGTAAGATACCCCTTTTTCTGGAAGCATGGAGTCTTAACCACTAGCTCATCAGAGGAAATCCCCCAGGATCTTACCTTAAACTACAAACTATAAAGTCATCTTCTATTTTTTTGTGTTAAATCTCACATGATTCATTAAGTACTCCATATGCAGGAGTATATACAGAACATATAAAACTTTTAATCATATTTTAATATATTTAGTATATAGTATAAAATATTTAAATATGCTCCCTTCACAACGTGTAATTCAACTTACACATTGAGATTGACATAAGTTAGGACATATGGCAACGATTTCTCACCAAGGTTTTCCAGCATTCTGCTAATTCAGGGATGGCAAATGCTTAGCTTATGCCAGCTGCCTCCTTCTCTTCTTTCCTTTCTTACATGGATGATAACCATTGCTTCTTTCGTATGCGAGACTTTCCTCTTGAGTCCAGATGCAATACTGAAGCACTTCTCAAAGCAGCATTCCATAGAGACAGTACTGGACTTGATAAACAAGTGGAATCCCATTTGTCCTCTCCTCTTTTTCTTCCTTCACCAGATGGTGTGTAGACAGTATAGACTGTCCCAGCATCTGGCCCTGGCTGCAGGGACTGAGAGTAGACGGCAGTATGGTTCAGCAGGCCAAGAGAGAAACCAGAGGCAGGGGTGATGTTTCCTCAGAATGCTGTTACTGCTTGTATTTGCTTAAAGCTCACGGTCTCCCCCTGTATTGTACCTGTTAAGCATCTTACATTTCCCTCCCTGTCTGAGTGGAGGGAAACCTCTTTGCAGGTTGGATGACAGTGGTGGCCTCACTGTGACATGAGTCTGATTGCTAAGTTTACAGCAAGATGCCTGTAGGAGACAGGAAGAATAAAAGAAAAGCAGGCCCCAGCAAGGGCTGCAAAAGAAATTTATAATTATTGATAAGCTGGGTGCTATAAGGCATGAGACTCTTGGAACAAGTCCAGAGGGAACAGTTCACAGACTTGAAAACAAGATATGATCCTGGGGTCAGAAAACCGACCCCAGACTGTTTCTCAACTGGCATCTCAGAGTCACATGTTTTACATTTCTGGTGGAAAATCTATAGATAGGAATATTAGTAGTAGTTACTGATTTGTTATTGATTACTGTTTCTTAGTTAGTCAATGGTTAATGATCATTTTGTTCTTTGGCCCTGAAGGCCGCATGAGTTATATTTTAACTCCCCGCATATTCTTTCCTTCACGGTGGAAAGTCTAAGAAAGCTGGCTTGGATTCAGTTTGGCACCTTCACCTTGGAGCGGTGTTGGTCCCCTGATCTTCGCTTTTCTCTGAATTCTTTTGTCTCGTTTCTAATCTCTTGCTGTGTCGCCCTTTCAGAAACCCTGCTAGCTGGGCCGGTCTCGACAATGCTATTGTTGTTCTCTGGACTTTTATGAAAAATTGACATGATAAGTGAGTACCTGACTTATTCTTGATAGTCTTAGTTGCAGGTCTCTGTATTACACTGGTGGCGTTTGGTTGCAGTGCACCTCAATATACCTGACTCCAGAGATATCAAGAAAGAGGGGTGGGCCAAGATTGCAAGAGCCCTGCAGAGTATGTAGTGGTGGAGTGTATGTCCAGGTCACTCAAGATGGCTGTTCTCTTTCTCTTTGTACATGCCCTGCTTGCCTTTCTACACCCTACTCACAAGAGTGTGCTTGGCCCCTTGCCCCAAAGATGCATCACTACAGGAAATCTGATCATGTCACTTCCATGTTTAAATGTCTATGATGATCTTCTCTTGCTTACAAAAGGTTACATCTCAGCACTTGAGTGTATAAGGCCTTATACAATCCAATTCTAATGGAAAAGATCAGACTTACTTGTCGTTACTGACATGAGTTCTCTAATCATTCATGGCAACACATCCCATTTCTACAATCTGAAGGTCTTTTTATGTTTCTTTTGTTCATGCCATTACTTCTTCCTAAAATTCCCTTCCCCATTCACCACAAGCCTGTTAGACTCCTACAGACTCTTAATCTTTCCTAAACTTCTCTGAGCAGAATTAGTTGATCCTTCCTCTGGACCTCCAGAACACTTTTTTTAACCTTTAGTCAAGAATAGAGAGATTTTCATTATTATGTCTTTTAATTATTTACACATATGGCTAGTAGGTTATTCCAGGTGACCGATGTATCCTTATTCAATGCATAAGGTCTAATGGGTGTTCTGTCTTAAAAGAATGCATTCAGTGGGCAGTCCTCTTTTCTCTTTGTGAACAGTGACAACAATGCTTATTTCTCTTCACTTACTCAACAGATACATTTTTAATATCTACTATGCCTTAGTCATGAGTATCATCCACGACAGCAATTTGCAGTTTCAGTCAAGGTAACAGAAACTGAGCGACAACCACTTTAAGTGGCCTTTGTGCTGACATTTCACTCTGCTGTGCTCCTTCCAGGGGCAAAGGGACAGAAAATGGAGTATTTGGCACTCCTACGGTGTGCCACAATTCATGGCTCATGTTGATAAATATTGATCTTGTATAAGTTACTCAGGAGAGGCAGCCGATGGTTCTCTGAGCCACACACACACAGCCCCCACTCTCTTTTTGCAGTGATATTAATCATTTGTGAGTAGAGCCCTACATGCTCTATGAATAAATTCCTTGGATTCCAAGATGACTGATACTCAAACATTCTTTTTTTATTTGAGTGCAGACCTAAATTCAAGCAAGCGGCCAAACTACATGAAGTTACAATGCCCTTTTGTTCACGGTAAGGTGAGAGATGCATGATACATTTCCAAGGGTAAACATTCCATGCTTCCAAGTAAACACTGTTAAATGTGACTGCACATTGTGCCTTTAATAAAACTGAAGGCATGAGGATAGGTCTTTAGGAAAATCTCATATCATGATCATTCCATTTTAAGTTTCAGTCGCTGGTGGGAAGAGGAGGGTTAGTGTGTATGTGTGTGGGTGTGTGTGTGTGTGGGTGTGTGTGTGAAATAGTGGAAAATTTATTTTCTTTGATCACAGCTGAATCACACTTTTGGATTCATCAAACTGTGACTAGCACAATGAAGGATCTGTGTGTGATGAAGAGCCATTAAGATTAAAAACCAAAGGGCAGCAAACATTGATTTCCAGGGGTTCTACTGGTGAGATTACTAATGAGAGTGTTTAACCTCTGGAGACTTCATCACTGGAAGGACAGGAGGAGGATAAAGAGACTAACAAATAGCTTGTGCTCACTTGGCATGAGCTGGAATTTGTCATTTGAGCTCACACAAAGGGTACAAATTCTGAAACATCTTTGGAGAAACAAAGGAATGTGACTTATGCTCCTCCATATATTTATTTATGTGACTTTTCCCACCTTCAATGGTTTTTGTCCTCCCATTCCAACATTTAACATTCTGTGTATTTTTGTCAGATTTTTCAACAGTTTAAAATGCACAAGAAATCCTATTTTTAGGAACCGATGGGCAGAAAATATTTAATGAGGGCTTATATATATATATATTTCTGAAATAATGCTTTTGTATATATATGTACACATATGCCCACAACAGGAGATTGGTTAAACAATTTATGGAACATACCTACAAAGGAATGAGGTGCAGCAGTTAAAAGTGCAGTGGTGGGGGAGGCATCCCAAGATGGTGGAGGAATAGGACAGGGAGACCACTTCCTTCCCCACAAATACATCAAAAGATCATCTGCATGTGGAACAGTTTCCACAAAACAACTTCTAAACACTGGGGGAGGACCCCAGATATGCAGAAAAGCAAACCAATCTCTTTCAAATGAGGTGGAACAAAATATAAAGACAAAAAGAGAGACAAAGGATTTAGGGACAGAGACCCATTCTGGGGACGCAGTAGTGAAAGAAGTTTCCACAATAGGAAACCCTCTCAGTGGCCTGGTCAGTGCAGTGCTTTGAAATCTCAGAAGACAGAGTAACTAAAAAAAAAAAAAGAAGAAAAGAAATCAGCACAGAATTCCTGTGAATGGCAATGACCAGTGGGAAGTGGCTCACACGGTTGCATCTGCCAGCAGATAATGGGGGCTGAAGGCATGGGTTGCATCGTTGGTCCTTCGGGTAAGGATTGGGGTTGAATGCCCTATGAACACTCTGAGGGGACTAATGTGATATAGTAACCCAAACTATGGGAACACCAGAGAGACAAAGAAAAACACAGGCCCTTTCCCACAGAAAGGCTCTAACGCCACACTGTGACCCAGGTGTGCCTAGTGAATACAAAGGGAGAGCAAGCCAGCTACTCTTTATGGCCCTCCCCCGAGGCAGAGAGGCACGAGATTGACAGCCAGGGGCCACAGTAATCTTGGCCACAGAGACCACGTCTCCCACCAAGCTGGGAGGAGACTGCCAGTCGCTAACCACATCTTCCTGGGATCCTGGATGGTTCATATCTCCCGGGCATGTCACAAACTGAGGTCAGCTTCCCTATGAGACACATGGCCCACCTGGGACTGTGCGCTCGCAGCCCACCTGAGAGCCTGGAGGGCTTGGACCTGCGAAGTGCATGAGATGCATGGCCCACCCGGGGCTGTACCCTCATGGAGACAACAGGAACCTGAACAGCCTGGAACTGAGAAGTGCATGGCCCCTTGCTGCTGTTGTTGTTCAGTCACTCAGGCATGTCTGACTCTTTGCGACACTATGGACTGCAGCTCGCCAGGTTTCCCTGTCCTTCACCATCTCCCAGAGCTTGCCCAAACACACATCCATTGAGGGGATAATGCCATCCAACCATCTCATCCTCGGTCGTCCCCTTCTCCTCCTGCCCTCACTCTTTCCTAGCATCAGGGTCTTTGCAAATGAGTCAGCTCTCTGCATTAGGTGCCCAAAGTATTGGAGCTTCAGAGTCAGCATCAGTCCTTCCAATGAATATTCAGGACTGATCTCCTTTAGGATGGACTGGTTGCACTTCCTTGCTGTCTAAGGAACTCTTAAGAATCTTCTCTAATACAACAGTTCAAAAGCATCAGTTTTTCATCACTCAGCCTTCATTAAGATCCAACTCTCACATCCATACATCCATACTACTGGAAAAACCATAGCTTTGACTATACGAACCCTTGTCAGCAAAGTGATGTCTCTGCTTTTTAATATGCTGTCTAGATTTGTTATAGCTTTTCTTCCAAGGAGCAAGTGTCTTTTAATTGCATGGTTGAAGTCACAGTCTGCAGTGATTTTGAAGCCTAAGAAAATGAAGTCTGTCAAACAATTTCCATTGTTTCTCCATCTATTTGCCAGGAAGTGATGGGACCAGATGCCATGATCTTAGTTTTTTTAATATTAAGTTCCAAGCCAAGTTTTTCACTCTCCTCTTTCACTTTCATTAACAGGCTCTTTAGTTTCTCTTTGCTTTCTGACATTTATTGTTGTTCAGTTTCTCTGCCATGTCTGAATCTTTGTGACCCTATGGCCTGCAACACACACACCAGGCTTCCTAGTCCTTCACCATCTCCCAGAACTTGCTCAAACTCATGCCCATTGAGTTGGTGATGCCATCCAACCATCATATCCTTTCTCATCCCCTTTTCCTCCTGCCTTTAATCTTTCCCAGCATCAGGGTCTTTTCCAATGAGTCAGCTATTCGCATCAGGTGGCCGAGCACTGGAGCTTCAGCATCAATTCTTCCAAAGAATATTCAGGTTTAATTTCATTTAGGATTGACTGGGTTGATATCCTTGCAGTCCAAGAGACTCTCAAGAGTCTTCTCCAAAACCGCAGTTCAAAAGCATCATTTCTTCAGCACTCAGCCGTCGTCACGGTCCAACTCTCACATCTTCCTGCCATTAGGGTGGTGTCATCTGCATATCTGAGGTTATTGATATTTCTCCTGGCAGTCTTGATTCCAGCTTGTGCATCATCCAGCCCAGCATTTTGCATGATGTTCTCAGCATAAAAGTTAAATTAGTATGGTGACAATATAGAGCCTAGGGCTGTGGCAACCCCTGTGTGTCGGTCCACTGCAAGCATGCCCCACACATGCCAGTGGTGTTTGTTTGCAGTGTCCCTTCTTCTCCACAGCACCACTGAGCAAGTGAGCCTGAATAAGTGGCCACTTTTACCCCGCCCATGTCAGGGTGGAGATTTGACACTGAAAAGACTTGCAAGCAGAGGAGGCCAACCTAAACAAAGAAAAGAATTGGGAATCACTGCAGATGGTGAGTGCAGCCATGAAATGAAAAGATGTTTACTCCTTGGAAGAAAAGTTATGACCAACCTCGACAGCATATTGAAAAGCAGAGACATTACTTTACCAACAAAGGTCCATCTGGTCAAGGCTATGGTTTTTCCAGTGGTCACATATGGATGTGAGAGTTGGACCATGAAGAAAGCTGAGCACTGAAGAACTGATGCTTTTAAACTGTGGTGTTGGAGAAGACTCTTGAGAGTCCCTTGGACTACAAGGAGATTCAACCAGTACATTCTAAAGGAGATCATCCCTGGGTGTTCTTTGGAAGGAATGATGCTAAAGCTGAAACTCCAGTACTTTGGCCACCTCATGCGAAGAGTTGACTCATTGGAAAAGACTCTGATGCTGGGAGGGATTGGGGCAGGAGGAAGAGGGGATGACAGAGGATGAGATGGCTGGATGACATCACCGAGTCGATGGACGTGAGTTTGAGTGAACTCCGGGAGATGGTGATGGACAGGGAGTCCTGGCGTGCTTCGATTCATGGGGTTGCAAAGAGTCGGACACAACTGAGTGACTGAACTGAACTGAACTGAACTGGAAGTGGCAGATGCAACATATTAAAATCCTACAGTTAAGCTGAAACTGTACACTTGAGGGGCAATTGTAGATTTTGATAACAAGTACAAGCCAGAAAAAGGAATTATCTGGCACTGAACTGACCCCACAATATATTTTTTTAATTTTTGTGTTTGATTTTGTTTTACTTTTTTATTGTGGTTTTGAGAATCTAACCTATACTACAGGTTTTTACTTTTTTAATTTTTGATATTTGTTATTAATTTTGTACCTTTAGGAGTCTAATTTTTAGTATCCATTTTCACTTAGGAATTTGATTACTGCTTGGATTGCTCTCTTCCCTTTTGACTCTCCCTTCTCTCCTCCCAGTTACCTCTATTTCCTTCCTCCCTTTTCTCTTTTCTATATGACTCTGTGAAGCTCTTTGGGTGTTCCTGACTGCAGGAGTTGTTTCACCATTAACCTAGGGGTTTTGTCTTCTGTGTTGTGTGGACAGAGAAGTCTTGATGTTACTGTAAGAGGGGGACCAAAACGCAGAGGCTCAACTCCGGAAGTTTGGACCATCATAGAACTCCTGATCCCATGGAACATTAATAGATAAGAGCCCACCCTAAAGCCTCCATACTTACAATGAGATCAAGCTCCACCCAAGAGTGAGCAAGTTTCAGTGCAAGACACCACAAGCTAATAATCCAGCAAAACAGGAAAACGATCCTGAACGTAAGAAGACAGGATGCCCAAAGCCATACTGATGGATTATGGTGAATGACGGAGATTGTGATCATGATATCCAAAGATTTAGCTTCAGTTCAGTTCAGTCCCTCAGTTGTGTCCGACTGTTCGTGACCCCATGAATCGCAGCACGCCAGGCCTCCCTGTCCATCACCAACTCCCGGAGTTCACTCAGACTCACGTCCATCAAGTCAGTGATGCCATCCAGCCATCTCATCCTCTGTCGTCCCCTTCTCCTATTGCCCCCAATCCCTCCCAGCATCAGAGTCTTTTCCAGTGAGTCAACTCTTCACGTGAGGTGGCCAAAGTACTGGAGTTTCAGCTTAGCATCATTCCTTCCAAAGAAATCCCAGGGCTGATCTCCTTCAGAATGGACTGGTTGGATCTCCTTGCAGTCCAAGGGACTCTCAAGAGTCTTCTCCAACACCACACTTCAAAAGCATCAATTCTTTGGCACTCAGCCTTCTTCACAGTCCAACTCCCACAGCCATACATGACCACTGAAAAAACATAGCCTTGACTAGACAAACCTTTGTTGGCAAAGTAATGTCTCTGCTTTTGAATATGCTATCTAGGTTGGTCATAACTTTCCTTCCAAGGAGTAAGCGTCTTTTAATTTCATGGCTGCAGTCACCATCTGCAGTGAAATTGAAGCCCAGAAAAATAAAGTCTGACACTGTTTCCCCATCTATTTCCCATGAAGTGACGGGACCGGATGCCATAATCTTCGTCTTCTGAATGTTGAACTTTAAGCCAACTTTTTCATTCTCCACTTTCACTTTCATCAAGAGGCTTTTGAGTTCCTCTTCACTTTCTGCCATAAGGGTGGTGTCATCTGCATATGTGAGGTTATTGATATTTCTCCCGGCAATCTTGATTCCAGCTTGTGCTTCTTCCAGCCCAGCGTTTCTCATGATGTACTCTGCATAGAAGTTAAATAAGCAGGGTGACAATATACGTCCTTGACGAACTCCTTTCCCTATTTGGAACCAGTCTGTTGCTCCATGTCCAGTTCTAACTGTTGCTTCCTGACCTGCATACAGATTTCTCAAGAGGCAGGTCAGGTGGTCTAGTATGCCTGTCTCTTTCAGAATTTTCCACAGTTTATTGTGATCCACACAGTCAAAGGCTTTGGCAAAGTCAATAAAGCAGAAATAGATGTTTTTCTGGAACTCTCTTGCTTTTTCCATGATCCAGCAGATATTGGCAATTTGATCTCTGGTTCTTCTGCCTTTTCTAAAACCAGCCTGAACATCTGGAAGTTCACAGTTCACATATTGCTGAAGCCTGGCTTGGAGAATTTTGAGCATTACTTTACTAGTGTGTGAGATGAGTGCAATTGTGTGGTAGTTTGAGCATTCTTTGGCATTGCCTTTCTTTGGGATTGGAATGAAAACTGACCTTTTCCAGTTCTGTGGCCACTGCTGAGTTTTCCAAATTTGCTGGCATATTGAGTGCAGCACTTTCACAGCAGCATCTTTCAGGACTTGAAATAGCTCAACTGGAATTCCATCACCTCCACTAGCCGTGTTCGTAGTGATGCTTTTTAAGGCCCACTTGACTTCACATTCCAGGATGTCTGGCTCTAGGTCAGTGATCACACCATCATGATTATCTGGGTCGTGAAGATCTTTTTTGTACAGTTCTTCTGTGTATTCTTGCCACCTCTTCTTAACATCTTCTGCTTCTGTTAGGTCCATACCATTTCTGTCCTTTATCGAGCCCATCTATGCATGAAATGTTCCCTTGGTATCTCTAATTTTCTTGAAGAGATCTCTAGTCTTTCCCATTCTTTTGTTTTCCTCTATCTCTTTGCATTGATCACTGAAGAAGGCTTTCTTATCTCTTCTTGCTATTCTTTGGAACTCTGCATTCAGATGCCTATATCTTTCCTTTTCTCCTTTGCTTTTTGCTTCTCTTCTTTTCACAGCTATTTTTAAGGCCTCCCCAGACAGCCATTTTGCTTTTTTGCATTTCTTTCCCATGGGGATGGTCTTGATCCCTGTCTCCTGTACAATGTCACGAACCTCATTCCATAGTTCATCAGGCACTCTATCTATCAGATCTAGGCCCTTAAATCTATTTCTCACTTCCACTGTATAATCATAAGGGATTGATGTAGGTCATACCTGAATGGTCTAGTGGTTTTCCCTACACTCTTCAATTTAAGTCTGAATTTAGCAATAAGGAGTTCATGATCTGAGCTATAGTCAGCTCCTGGTCTTGTTTTTGTTGACTATATAGAGCTTCTCCATCTTTGGCTGCAAAGAATATCATCAGTCTGATTTCGGTGTTGACCATCTGGTGATGTCCATGTGTAGAGTCTTCTCTTGTGTTGTTGGAAGAGGGTGTTTGTTATGACCAGTGCATTTTCTTGGCAAAACTCTATTAGTCTTTGCCCTGCTTCATTCCGTATTCCAAGGCCAAATTTGCGGATTACTCCAGGTGTTTCTTGACTTCCTACTTTGGCATTCCAGTCCCCAATAATGAAAAGGACATCTTTTTTGGGTGTTAGTTCTAAAAGGTCTTGTAGATCTTCATAGAACCGTTCAACTTCAGTTTCTTCAGTGTTACTGGTTGGGACATAGACTTGGATTACCGTGATATTGAATGGTTTGCCTTGGAAACAAACAGAGATCATTCTGTCGTTTTTGAGATTGCCTCCAAGTACTGCATTTCGGACTCTTTTGTTGACCATGATGGCTACTCCATTTCTTCTGAGGGATTCCTGCCCGCAGTAGTAGATATAATGGTCATCTGAGTTAAATTCACCCATTCCAGTCCTTTTGAGTTCGCTGATTCCTTAGCTTCAGGACAAGAAATCAGGCCTGATCACTCAAGAGTTTTGTGTAGCAGAGTTTTATCAAAGATTAAAAAGAAACAAAGAAAGTCTCTGACATAGACATCAGAGGGCAGACAGAGAATGCCCCACTCACTACTCTTTGCAAGGGAGCTATTTACTTTTTCAATTGGTTATTACAATAAATCAAAAGAATGTCTCAAGTTTGTAAAGGTCTTGCCAGACTTCCGCAATTTACATTTTAAGATAACAGGATTAGAATTAGCAATACAAAGATCTTACCAGACCCACTCACATAATATAAAATTTAAGATGATAGGATTAGTCAGAAGGGTCTTAAGAAGGAGAAAGCTGTCCTCAAGCAGGGATCAATTCAGTTCAGTCGCTAGGTCGTGTCTATCTCTTTGTGACCCCATGGACTGCAGAACGCCAGGCTTCCCTGTCCATCACCAACTCCTGTGTCTTGCTCAAGCTCATGTCCATTGAGTCAGTGCTTCCTTAGTGGCTCAACTGGTAAAGAATCCGCCTGCAATGTAGGAGACCTGGGTTCGATTCCTGGGATGGGAAGATCACCTGGAGAAGTGAAAGGATACCCACTATACTATTCTGGCTAGGAGAATTCCATGGACTGTATAGTCCATGGGGTCACAAAGAATCAGACACAAGTGAGTGACTTTTACTTCATTTCATTTTATGGAGTCAGTGATGCCATACAAATATCTTATCCTCTGTCGTCCCCTTCATCTCCTGCCTTCAATCTTTCCCAGCGTCAGGATCTTTTCAAATGAGTCAGTCCTTCCCATGAGGTGGCCAAAGTATTGGAGTATCAAGTTCAGAATCAGTCCTTCCAATGAATATTCAGGACTGATTTCCTTTAGAATTGACTGCTTTGATCTCCTTGCAGCCTAAGGGACTCTCAAGAATCTTCTCCAACACCACAGTTCAAAAGCATCAATTCTTTGGTGCTTTTTTATAGTCCAACTCTCACATGCATACATGACTACTGGAAAAACCATAGTTTTGACTAAACAGGTCTTTGTCGCAAAGTAAAGTTTCTGCTTTGTAATATGCTGTCTAGATTGATCATAGCTTTTTTTCCCAAGGAGCATGCATCCTTTAATTTCACAGCTAAAGTCACCATTTGCAGTGATTTTGGAGGCCCCCCCCAAATAAATCTCTCACTGTTTCCATTGTTTTCCAATCTATTTTCCATGAAGTGATGGGACCGAATGCCATAATCATAGTTTCTTGAATGTTGAGTTTTACCAACATTTTCAGTCTCCTCTTTCACTTTCATCAAGAGGCTGTTTAGTTCTTCATCGCTTTCTGTCATAAGGGTGGTGTCATCTGTGTATCTGAAGTTATTGATATTTCTCCTGGCAATCTTGATTCCAGCTTGTGCTTCATCCAGCCCAGCATTTTGCATGATGTACTTTGCATATAAGTTAAATAAGCAGGGTGACAATATATAGCCTTGTTGTACTCCTTTCCCAACATGACCCAGTCTGTTGTTCCATGTCTGGTTCTAACTAATGCTTCTTGACCTGCACACAGTTTTCTCAGGAGACAGGTCAGGTGTTCTGGTATTCCCATCTTTTAAAGAGTTTTCCAGTTTGTTGTGATCCACACAGTCAAAGGATTTGGCATAATCAGTAAAGCAGAAGTAGGTGTTTTCCTGGAACTCTCTTGCTTTAACTATGATCCAGTGGATCTTGACAATTTGATCTCTGTTTCCTCTGTCTTTTCTAAATTCAGCTTGTACATCTTGAAGTTCATGGTTCATGTACTATTGAAGCCTGGCTGGGAGAATTTTGAGCATTACTTTGCTAGCATGTGAGATAAGTGTAACTGTGCAATACTTTGAACATTCCTTGGCATTGCCTTTCTTTGGGATTAGAGTGAAAACTGACCTTTTCCAGTCCTGTGGCCACTGCTGAACTTTCCAAATTTGCTGGCATATTGAGTGCTGCATTTTTACAGCATCATCTTCTAGGATTTGAAATAGCTCAACTGGAATTTCATCACCTCCACTAGCTTTGTTCATAGTGATGCTTCCTAAGGACCACTTGACTTCCCATTCCAAAGAGTCATGTCCGACTCTTTGTGATTGCATGAATCACAACACACCAGGCCTCTCTGTCCATCACCAACTCCCAAAGTTTACCCAAACTCATGTGCATCGAGTCGGTGATGCCATCCAGCCATCTCATCCTCTGTCGTCCCCTTCTCCTCCTGACCCCAATCACTCAAGCATCAGGGTCTTTTCCAATGAGTCAACTCTTTCTATGAGGTGGCCAAAGTGTTGGAGTTTAAGCTTTAGCATCAGTCTTTCCAGTGAACACCCAGGACTGATCTCCTTTAGGATGGACTGGTTAGATCTTCTTGCAGTCCAAGGGACTCTCAAGAGTCTTCTCCAACACCACACTTCAAAAGCATCAATTCTTCAGCGCTCAGCTTTCTTCACAGTCCAAATCTCACATTCATACATGACCGCTGGAAAAACCATAGCCTTGACTAGATGGACCTTTGTTGGCAAAGTAATGTCTCTGCTTTTCAATATGCTGTCTAGATTGGTCATAACTTTCCTTCCAAAGAGTAAGCACCTTTTAATTTCATGGCTGCAATCACCATCTGCAGTGATTTTGGAGCCCCCAAAAATAAAGTCTGACACTGTTTCCACTGTTTCCCCATATATTTCCCATGAAGTGATAGGACCAGATGTCATGATCTTAGTTTTCTGAATGTTGAGCTTTAAGCCAACTTTTTCACTCTCCTCTTTCTAATTAAACTTAAAAGCTTTTCACAATGAAGAAAACTAAGCAAGGTTAGGAGACAGTCCTTAGAATGGGAGAAAATAATAGCAAATGAAACAACTGACAAAGAATTAATCTCAAAAATATACAAGCAGCTCATACAGCTCAATTACCAGCAAAGCCAACAGCCCAATCAAAAAGTGGGACAAAGAACTAAACTACATTTATCCAAAGAAGGCATGCAGATGGCTAATAAACACATGAAAAGATGTTCAACATCACTCTACTAGATAAACACGAATCAAAAACACAATGAGATATCATCTCATGCTGGTCAGAATGGTCATCATCAAAAAGTCACCAAACAATCAATGCTGGAGAGGGTGTGGAGAAAAAGGAACCCTCTTACACTGTTGGTGGGGATGAAAACTTGTGTAGCCACTATGGAGAACAGTGTGGCGATTCCTTAAAAAACTGAGAATAGAAGTGCCATGCTGCTGCTGCTGCTGCTAAGTTGCGTCAGTCGTGTCCGACTCTGTGAGACCCCATAGACGGCAGCCCACTAGGCTCCCCTGTCCCTGGGATTCTCCAGGCAAGAACACTGGAGTAGGTTGCCATTTCCTTCTCTAATGTATGAAAGTGAAAAGTGAAAGTGAAGTCGCTCAGTCGTGTCTGACTCTTTGCGACCCCATGGACTGCAGCCTACCAGGCTCCTCCATCCATGGGATTTTCCAGGCAAGATTACTGGAGTGGGGTGCCATTGCCTTCTCTGCTGTATATGCATATGTGTATGTTAAATAGAAATGTCATATTTTATATTCCCATGTTCATATAACTACATACATGAGAATTAAAACAAAGGATTTCAACATACAAATTGTTATGCTTCATGGTCCAGAAGGAGACAGAACATGGATAAGAACTTTCAAAGAAAGCCAGAGGTCAGGACTCTTGTGGAAGAATCCAGTTGTAAAGGTGGAACACAACACAGATGATCCCTGTTCAGAGCCTATCTCTGGTGTCTCTCATGAGAGTAGCCAGGTTAATTAACCACCTTTGACCACTTACACACATACACCAGGGCTAAGGTAACCAGCCTTGAGAGGAGATAAGTGACCGTGGGAGCTTCAAGCAGACACGCAGAGCAGTTCCTAGGCTGGGTGATGCATGAGATGGTCTGGAAGTCTAGCTAATGGCACCGTGAGCCCGTCCCCTCCTAGAGGAAACACGGGGACAGTGAGCCTCAGCAGTACCTCCCACACCTCCTCTAAGGAAGCAGAATACTGAACTGGAATCTCGACTGCAAAGGTGAACACCAAATATCCTGTGAAAATATACAACATAACCACAAATTTATGTTCTAAATCTGAGGGGAGGGATAAATTGGAAGACTGGGATTGACACACACACACTACTATATATAAAATAGATTGCTAATAAGGACTTACTGTATAGCACAGGGAACTCTACTCAATACTCTGTAATGGCCTTTATGGGAAAAGAATATAAAAAACAGTGCATATATGTATAACAGTTTCACTTTGCTGTACACTTAAAACTAATACAACATTGTAAATTAACTATATTCTAATAAGAATTAAAGATTAAATAAAATAAACCTATGTTTAAGCCAAAAAAAAAAAAAAAAAAAGCCTACAGCATAAAAAAGAGACAGTAAATTCAATAAACAGATCTTATGCTCAAAGGAGTAGAGTTAATAAAACAATAGAACTGGGTGTGTGGAACAGAATTGATATGTTCTTTACTATTTCTGAGAGGAAAAAGCTAGGGCTAATAAAGGAAAGTAGCAGGAAGTTAGACTGCAGCACAGGGTGAAGTAAGTGATTATCAAATAGTTATGATCAATCAACATGGAACTTCAATTGACAAACTTTTGTCATGCTTTTTAAAACTCAGTAAAAGGCATCAGATCAGATCAGCCGCTCAGTCGTGTCCGACTCTTTGTGACCCCATGAATCGTAGCACGCCAGGCCTCCCTGTCCATCACCAACTCCCGGAGTTCACTCAGACTCATGTCCATCGAGTCAGTGATGCCATCCAGCCATCTCATCCTCTGTCTTCCCCTTCTCCTATTGCCCCCAATCCCTCCCAGCATCAGAGTCTTTTCCAATGAGTCAACTCTTCGCATGAGGTGGCCAAAGTACTGAAGCTTCAGCGTTAGCATCATTCCTTCCAAAGAAATCCCAGGGCTGATCTCCTTCAGAATGGACTGGTTGGATCTCCTTGCAGTCCAAGGGACTCTCAAGAGTCTTCTCCAACACCACAGTTCAAAAGCATCAATTCTTCGGTGCTCAGCCTTCTTCACAGTCCAACTCTCACATCCATACATGACCACAGGAAAAGGCATACAACAGTGCATTACCAAAACGGAACAGTTTAACAACAATATCTGTACCTATCTATCCGTCTCTATGTATTTAGATGACTGAAATTTACTGGCCTAGGTACCAGGGAAACTATTGTCATTGCACCTGGAGTATAGTAGCCCTGCAACAAATATCAAAAGTATGTAAGCACCATCAGGGTAAATATATGTTCATCTTATTTACCAGCAAAATGACAGGCATGGTGTTCATTGGATTTTCATTCTAGTAGGAAAGTTAGCTAATAAATAAAGATATAACATTTGCAAGCAGTGATGCTTTCCAGGAAGAAGAATGTAGATCAGTCAGGGGATAGAGAACACCCTGTGATCAGTTTGGTTGGTTCAGGAGGTGAGGGACTACTTTAGACAAGGAGACACTTGAGCAAAGACCTGAGTGAAGTGAGTCGCCTATCACTGTGCAGCCAGAATCTATAGGCTAAACAGCATTTCTTATCTTAAGGCTTCAGTGTGTCTGGAGCTTGGGTGTGGCTGAGCTGGCCCCAGGGTCTGGCCCAGTGTCTGCTTGCAAAGCTGGACATGATGGTAGGATTCTCTTCAGTCTCACTCAGGAGGTTGTTGGCAGGACTCAGTTCCTCCCAGCCTGTTGGACAGAAGGTCTCAGCTCCTGACTGGCTGCCGGTCAAGCAGCCACCCTCAGCTCTTTGTCACATAGGCCTCTCTGCAGGAGAGCAACTCACAAATGGCAACTTCCTTTTTGAGAGCAAGTGGGAAGTGCCAGAGAGAGTGAGTGAGCAACCTTCTGTGTATCCATCACAGTCTTTCACAGCCTAACCTGTGGGTGACATCCCATCACTGTTGCTCTTCTTTGTGTGCTTAGCTGCTCAGTCGTGTTCAACTCTTTGCGACCCCATGGACCATAGCCCACCAGACTCCTCTGTTCATGGAGTTCTCTAGGCAAGAATACTGGAGTGGGTAGCCATTCCCTTCTCCAGGAGATCCTCCCGACCCAGAGATTGAACCTGGGTCTCCTGAATTGCAGAGATTCTTTACTGTCTGAGCCACCCAGGAAGCCTCTATGCTCTCCTTTATAGCGGGTTTATTTTGGCCTGTTTTTTAGGGGTCCTCAAGCCCTGGGCCTCAGACTGGTAGTGATCCGTCGCCTGTTAGAAACCAGGCTCCATAGCAGGAGACAAGTGGCAGGTGAGAGAAGAAAGCATCATCTATATTTACAGCCACTCCCCATCACTGGTATTATTGCCTACGCTCCATCTCCTGTCAAATCAGCATAGCAATATGCCGGGGTCCAGCCCCGGCTGATCCAGGGTATTCGAAGGGGAGACGGCTTAGGAGACTATTTAAATATTCATCAAAGATATAAAGAGTAATAGAATGAGGATAGCTCAGTAGGAAAATTCAGTGGAGAAAAGAGGCTGAGTAGCTTGGTTTATGCGGGAGACCAATAAAACTTCAAGACAAGAAGCTTGCACCACTTATGTAGGCCGCAGGCATCCTTCCGTTCTCCTGAAGGAGAGGAGACACTGAGGCCTCCCTGGTCGGATCTTAGAAGCCCAGGCATAATTAGTAAGCATGGCGGGTTCCACGCTCCAGATGGAGACTCAGCCAGAGTGAGAGAGAGAGAGACATGGGGAGACCAGTCTTTCAAGGAACTGATCCCAATTCTTTATTTCCCAGAGTCTGTTTTTATACACTGAGATGTTACACAAAAGTCACGCGGGGACAGCAGTCCTGACTTTTATTAAAGTCAGGTGCTTCACACAAATGTATACAGAGGTCTTAGGGGTGTTACATCATCTTCTGGCCAGGGGGGCCTGCTGACAATTTATGACCCTCTCCTTGTGACAGTGGTCAGTCAACCAGAACACTTTTTTCTCCAAGGGTGATTATTCTTAAAACAGACGCCACCCAAATAAAGTTACATTCCTATAGGGTGAGGGTGTAGTGGGTTTTAGGAAAGAATTTACTTAGCCTAAGGTCTAACATGATTAATATCAAAGGTTAATACTTATTTCTTCTATATATTCATTAATGTGTGTAAGGGCAGGGGATGTGAAGACTTAGCAGTAAACATTGGCTCAACAAATGAAAAACCCTTCACCAATACAATTTCTAATTAGCCCATTATACTTATACTAATAGTTTTCTAACTTCTCTAAAGAACCTGTTTTTTAGAAGGTTTAAAGCATCTCGTGCCTCTCATGGTTGGGAGGCTGTGAGCAATCACATGTGGCTGGACAAGCCTGTCAGGCAGGCTAGAGAACCTTCAGAGGAGTTTGTAGGTTGAAACACTCCTATCACGCCCAAGAGTTTTTATTGACTGGAGCTCTAGGTTAACTCCTTCTCCGAAAGAGGTGGTGAGGGACAGCCCCCCGTAGTCAGAGGTGTAGGTGAGCACAAAGTAGTAATGTAGGCAGGCTCTGGTTATGGGGGTAGATGCTCGAGGATTTCCTGGGGGACTCCTGAGGCTCGATCCCGCCTTTGCATATGTCGAGCCTCCTTCCTCATGACCTTTGCCACGGGTGGAGTACCTCACTCTGGCCCCCAACAGCAACAGATTTTCATAGGAGGGGGAACCCTACTGGGAACTGTTCATGTGAGGGATTTAGGTTGTGTGCTCCTTATGGGAATCAACCCCCGACCCGGTGCCCATGGAAAAACCGTCTTCCACAAAACCAGTCCCTGGTGCCAAAAAAGTTGGGGAATCACTGCTTTAGAAGCAAATCACTAGGTCCAGCTCACACACAGGGGAGAATGTCACAGACATGAACCCCAGGAGGCAGGTCCCTGGCAAGCAGTCAGACCGTCACCCACCACAGGAGGGCGCTGTCCACAGATCTAGGGGAAGAGCTCTGAAGATGTGGAGAACAGCAGATGCGAAGAATAGGATGTGTTTGATGGATAGAGAAAGGCTGGAAAGGAAGAAGACGAGGGAGTGGAGCTTATAGGGTAGGCAGGGCTTAGATCCTAGGTCATATGGCACTTTTCAGGTCTTAGTAGTTCGGTTTTGAATATGAGTGTGAAGAAAATTCCTTGGAGGGATTTGAGTTAAAGAGATTGGAAAAAAAACCTTCCTTTTATGAGATCACAGGGATAGCAAATTGTAAATCCATTCTATTTGTTTGTTATCATTTATTCTTAATGACCTTTCTAAGGTGAAGCTGGCAATTCCATGTCTACAAATACTTCATATTAAAAAATTATGTTCCTTTATTGATTCTTAACACCCTGAATCTGACAGGCTAGTTGTCTATAACGAGATGATTTGTAATTGGGTATTTTAGTATTTGAGCTTCCCTGTGTTTCAAGGGGGACGAGGATTAGCTGATTTATTATTAATAATTATGATTATTTCATTCTTCTTCTTTGTAATCAGTTGAGCTTGTCCCACTTCAACCACAGGAGAAGTCAGAAAAACAAGGAGCTGGGTTGAGAAGCAATATGGTGAACCTGATTCTGACTGTGCATGGGGAGCTACAGGGGAGGTTCTCCTAGAGGTAGTCAGGAAGTGCAGGGTCTAACTCCTCCTGGAGAGCACATTTAAATTGCTGATTCCTTCTTCCTGGTTATCTGGGTCAGTTAACCCCAGCACAGAGCTGCCAGCAGAACTCTTGCCTGGCTAAGCTTCTCTGCGTTGAATTCTCCCACAGGTTACCTTGGCCAGTGATGTCAGAAGGCATGCATGCCCGCCAACTCTCCCCTAGCGCAAGATGCTGTGTGTGCTCTTTGCTCAGGAAACATCTGCTTGATCCAGCGAGTCACTTGCTGTCTCATAAATTAGCGTCCAGAAGCAGATGGGAAGACAGAACTTCAGCAATTACTCAACCCCACCAGCAAGTTACAAACTAAAATGAGAAGAGAGGAAACGGGCTCCCTCGGCCTTCCTCTCCAGACACCCAGCACCTTGTCTGCACAATCACGTTTCCCAGCTAGTGATAGAAAAGGAATGCTGTTTACAAGAGCCTGATCGCTGGAAGGGGAGAAGAGCCAAGCAGCATGGTGGAAGGGGAGCTCCTACTTGCATGCGTTCAGCAATCCAGCAATTATTCAACAGTGGCCTGAAATCAGGCTCCTAATGAAGAGTGTTATTCACTGTCCTTGGAAAATGAAACTCCACATTCATTGGTAAGCAGAATCCATGAACCCTTGGGAACAGACCCAGCCCCTCCGAAGCTGTTTGACACAGAACAAAAGTTGTTGTATGTCCTTTACTGAGTTCTAAGCATTATTTGTATTCCGCTTGGTTTCTGTTGGTTTTCTTCTCAGTTTATGAACCACTAGCAGCAGCAGCAGCAGGGGCTTTCTTGGTGGCTTATCTAGTAAAGAACCCGCCTGCCAATGCAGGAGATGCAGGTTTGATTCCTGGTCCAGAAGATTCCCTGGAGAAGGAAATGCCCACCCACTCCAGTATTCTTGCCTGGAAAATCCCACCCCCAGAGGAGCCTGGCAGGTGACAGTCCATGTGGTTGCAAAGTCAGACATGACTGAGCGCTCACTCACACATACATATATGGACCACTAGAGAGGAATTGAGTTAAATAGACAGGAGACAATGGGTATGGGAACTGCCTCCCACCCCCACCAACCTCCATATCTGTCCCTGAGGCAAGCAGGTTAACTTCCAGCACCCTGGCTGTAAATTAAAAGCGCTTTCCTTCTTGAACTGCTTTGCCTCCTGCCTTTTTCACCTCCCCTGCTGCTGCTGCTGCTAAGTCGCTTCAGTTGTGTCCAACTGTGCGACCCAGGCTCCCCCATCCCTGGGATTCTCCAGGCAAGAACACTGGAGTGGGTTGCCATTGCCTTCTCCAATGCATGAAAGTGAAAAGTGAAAGTGAAGTCACTCAGTCGTGTCCTACTCCTAGCAACCCCATGGACTGCAGCCCACCTGGCTCCTCCATCCATGGGATTTGCCAGGCAAGAGTACTGAAGTGGGGTGCCATTGCACCTCTCTTAGTTATACCAAAAATAACTTTCTAGTGTGTCAGCTTCTAGATAATCTTCATACATTCACCAAAGGTGTTCAAACAGAATGAAGAAGCAAAGACAAAAAAAAAAAAAAGTTGTTTAATTTTTAATAATAGTAAGCAAAAAATAACTAAAACACAAAACAACTATAGTTGTTAAAAATTCTAAAAATTCATTTCTAAAAGCTCACTCTTTTGTTAAGAAATAAATGGAACACAAGATAAAGTGTAAATTTTTAAATCAGTCTTTCTGCTGCAGGTTCAGATTGAGATCCTGGTGCTTTAGGGTTGCTGTGCCATAATTGATTCACTCACCCCTTCAGCAGATAGTTTAAATGCCGTATGTGCTCTCTATATTGAGTGCATAGCTGGGAACAAGACAAAGGTCCCTGCCTTCTTGGGGTCTTTATACCTATAGATGTGTTATGATGAAATGATCTAAAATGTGTGACATGCTCAGACTGTACCTGCCATTTAGAAAGTGGTCAGTAAATATTCACTATTATTCATTATTACCCACCTCTGTGCTTTAGACTCAAGCCATTCCTTTTATCTCCCTAAATTTCAATGGAAACCTTCACATTTGGTCAAGTTTCTGTCCAAATTCAATTTTATCACAAGGGATTGGCTCACACACACAGTTAAGAAGATTGAAAAGTCCCCCAAATATTTGGAAACTATTTTAAAGTAGACATAGCGTGAAATGTAACTGTTATGAAACTTTTAGTTATATACTTTTAGCTGCTTTACATCTACTTGATTTCCTTCTTCTTAACACTTACGTTTAGATCACTCATGAAAATTTCACAAGGTACTAAACAGCTAACTGTCAGCTTGTTATCTTTCTTTTTCTTTCTTGGCTGTGCTGTGTCTCGGTTGCTACTTGCGGGCTTTCTCTATTTGTGATGAGTGGGAGCTACTCTTTGCTGCAGCGCACAGGCTTCTAACTGTGGTGGCTTCTCTCGCTGCAGAGCTCCCAGCCCTAGAGCATGGAGACCTCAGGAGCTGTGGCTCACAGGCTCAACAGTTGTGACTCACAGGCTTAGTTTCTCCATGGCATGTGGAGCCCTCCCGGGCCAGGGATTAAACCCATGTCCCCTACATTGGCAGGTGGATTCTTAACCACTGAACCACCAGGGAAGTCCAGCTTGTCATCTTCCTTGCTAAAAATTCTGTCATAGAGACAACATAAACTTATTTGACTTTTAGCAAACATGGGTAGAATAATATGCTGAAAATGCTAAAGATACACCTGTTTTAATTAAACTGGCTAAACTAAAACTAGCTTTTCTTCTTTGACACGTGGGCACAAACCTTTATGGTGAATCTTGCTTTTCTTTTAGTGATAGAGCACAATGCCGCACACCATGACTTACGCAAAGCCATATTCCTTTATGTGTACTTTTCAAAATGATCCTCCATTGAAAGGGGAATCTCAGGGATGCAGAAAACTTTGGAGTTGTTTTTGGTCCAACCCTCATGAGAACTTAGGTACAATGACTGCCTTGAATGATGTAGGATATCAGAGATGGTGGTACAGCTGCCTATCAAAAATGACGGCATTTTATTTAAAATTTTTAGTCTTAAGGTGTTGACTAAAAAAAAAATGCACAGCATGAGAATTGTGAGTTAAGCTCATTTGGGGGCAAAATAGGGACTAGAGCCCTGAAGAAAGTTTCTCAGATCGCTTTGAGGAACTGCTCTGAAGAGGTAGGGGCTGAGGGCAATGTATATGTGATTTTAGTGAAGCGGATACATGCAGTCAGGCTCACGTTTTGGCAGAAGGCTTCTGCCAGTCGCATGAAGTTTGCTACTAGTTATGAGGGGCAGATGTCTCTGCTCCTTAATGATTTTAGTGACTTTCTAGATAGGAGAAGAAGCAAGAAGTTGGTCTCATAAAATCGTCCCTTGAAAATATCTCCCTGAAGAGGTGCCTGTTCTACTAGAACTTCCCAGAGAAGAGAGTGCCTTATTCCTGATCTTTGCCCTGAATTTCTTTCAGGGTATGTCAAATATCAGTGACTGCAGTGGCTAGTGGTATCATACACATAGTGACAGATTGCAAGTGCCAATATTCAGTGGGCAGCGTGCCATCATGGTCATAAATTGGACCATGGACTGGGAGGCATTTCATGACTATTTTGTGCCAGAGTGCTAGGATCACTTGCTCCTAGGTCAGGCTAAGATTTCATTGATGGGCCACTTGGTGTGCTGTTACTGGACTAAGCCCTATCAGAGCCAAAAGTCCCTGGACCATCTGCCTGACTAGTATGTTGTGGTCCAGGAAATGATTCCTTCTTGTTGCTACTTCCCATATCTAAATTTACACTATTACCACCATTGATTTTATATAGAAATAAATGTCTGGTCAACTGCTTCAGGTCAATTAGTCATTAATTCATGGGAGACTCAGTCACACATTTGGTGAGACATAAAACAGCAATCTTATGAAATAGGCAAAATATAAGTAATATAGTTAGTAGTATTTGTAAGGTTGTAAGTAAGAATTCAAGATAAGAATTTCCATTAGGTGCCACCCAGTGTATCCCCAGGGTATCTGATGTAGTGTATTCTATACTGATCCTTTCCTTTAAAGGAAATGAAATACTGGAATTGTTCATAAGGCCAGTCACAGTTCTTCATGTTATTTGGCTGGTTACACTTAGTATTTACTTGCACTTTTCCCAACATAAGGGAAGGGGTCTTTTATGTTCATGGCAATGGTCAGAGTAGCTACGGTTGATTGGCCAAGTGAGGGAGTCCCTTCTTGTAATATCAATAGTGGCCCAAACAGAATTATAACTTCTTCTTTCCAGAATAATTTCCTAAGATCATTCAGTTAGAGCCTTGAATGGAGAAATGCACCATGGTAATCCAGAAGTACTGGAAATAGGTGATTGAGTATAAACTCAACAATTCAATTAACTTTATCTGTACATATCATGAAATATGTTTATTTCATAAGCAAGTGTGAGCAATTATCAAAGTAACTGGCATACAAGCTTGCTTTAGAATCTTGGATCAGCTGTTTACTTTTTCTTACCATCCTGGTCTGATACTTTCTCCTCTGTGTAAGCATTGTTTTGAGGTGATTTTGAAGTCAGCAGTCCTGTGTATAGCTCAGTTAATTTCAGGGACCCTCTCTAAGCGGAAATAGTAATCCAAGCATCAATTTCCTTGAGGTTCACTGTCCATGAGTACCTGATGAGAGTCCTTCCATTTAGGTTGAAGATAGTCCTTTAAATTATGTCTTTCCCAGAATGTATAATCCCCTGGTTGCAGGTTGGGACCTCTGATCATCATCCAAAGATAGACTAATGAGAAAAACTTCAGAAACAAACTAGACTGTCCTTTTAATAATTCAACTAAAATTTACAACAATGTAATAGCTAAGAGCTATCTGGGAAGTGACTCAGTAAATAAAAACCTCAGCGAACAAACTTGAATTTACTCTCCACAGAAATATAATCTTTTTCTCTCTAAAATTACCCTTATTTCTACCAAGTATAGCCAAATAATACTTATTTGTTTACAAATTAATTCTGGTTTCAATAAACTTGGCTTGATGATTTATACAAGTGTAACTATACAGGCTCTTTTGAAATTGGCTTTGCTGAAAGGAAAAGGCTTTGCTATAAGGAACGTCAGGTTGAATTATCAAAAGGCCTCTTACTGCCAGGAAAGCCACATCAAAGGTTTGTGACAAATTTCAACTGAGTTAACCTTTGAAATTCCTCCACCTGTTAGGAGATGGCTTTCCTAATTTGCTTGATTTTTAAAGTTGCTGGGAACCTAAGAGTTTCCCATCTCTGGAAAGATCAAGCAGAGAGAAAAGATAAATATTTCAATTCTGCTTATAAGGTATAATTAACAAGTTTCTCTAACTCATAATTAGCTGAAGGGAAGAGTGTCTTTCATCTGGAAAAGAAAAATGTTAGTAATACTTTAAATAGAAACCGTAAATTTATAACCTTATTCCCCAGTTCACACAGACCTATATAAATAGTCCTTTTGTTAACAGTTTTATGAAACCATCAGGTTTTCTAATAGAATTGTTTAATTTCAACCCAGATCACCAGTATGGATCTGAAAGTAATCAGAATCTTGTACTTGTCCAAAAATCTTTACTAAGAATATTCTTGAAGAGGATCCATTTTTGCAAAGGTATCAGAATAAAATAGTAACTGTCTATGAATGACAAAACACAAAAAGTCACAGTTAAAGTCCTGCTTACAATGCAACTGAAAAAGAAATTTGTTTACTCCTGTGGCATAAAACATTTTAAAAATGACTAAAATTATGACTGATAATATTTTGTCAGGACACACCAGATTCTTAGAGATTCCATATAATTTCTAGACTAATGACATTTACTCACACACTATAACCTAAGAAGATTTATTACTTATTTGACAATACTTCCCTTGTAATTTAACATACCAAATAAACGTACTTAATTTATATTTCTTTAGAATGTTGCAATGCTCCTTTGAAGCATCCAAAACTTCGCTAGAGGTCAAAGGAACTACACTAGACTTTGATTTGGGAAACCTGTCATCAAAATATGGAAAAGTTTCAAAGTCCTTGGTCAAACAAGATCATAGGTCATTGTGAATCAATGTTTACTCACTTAAGCAAAAGGACAACCAAAGATTTCAAAGGCAAAACAAGAAAGTTATAACAGACTCCTGGTTAAAAGTAAAATGAACTTTACAATCTGCTGTGAAAAACAGGTTAATATTTTAAGACAGCTGTCCTCTTCACAGAAAAAAAAAAAAAAAAGCAAATTCTGGTTTTGCAGCAGTTCACTTTTTAAATGTACTCAATTAAATTCTTCTAAGCAGCCAATTTTTACCATGCACAAAACTCTTTGTTCAAGGTTCCTTTTCCACAAACCTTCCATGACTTTCTGTATCTGTATTAGTTTGTCATCAATTTTTTTCCCATCAAGAAACAATCAACTCTAAAACAAAATTACTTTATTTTCCTTTAACAAAATGCAGTTCCATTTGTCATACCTTCCTTTATTGAAAACACATATCCTACTTTGCTACTGTATACTGAAATGTTTTTCTTACTACTTCTAGTAGCTTTAATTATATATTTAAATTCAACTCTTAAAAAAACCTCAATTTCTAGTGAAAACTAAGAAATAAGCAATTATGAACTTTTATATTAGCATTCTGTAGATTGGCAAACATAAACACCAATAGTATTTTCTTAAAACATGTGCTTTCTTATAGAAAATATCTCAGTTTGACACCAAACATATTTATTAATCATCCTAAATACCTTTAGTTTCTTTGTAAAACAAAGTCAGTGTTCAGTAATTAATGTTTTAGTATCTTGTTTTATTTGGAATGACCTAACCAATAAACTTTCATCATTTAATTTATCACAACTCTTCAAGTTACCAAAATCTAGAGAGACTTTTTAATTTTTTTTTTCTAATTTAAATGTAATTGATTTACATTGTTGTGCTAGTTTCAGGGAAACAGTAAAGTGACTTATTTTCTTGCATTATACGTTATTAATAGTAATTGAGCACAGTTCTCTCTGCTATACATTAGGTCCTTATAGGTTTGAGAGATTATTTTTAAGTAGATATCCCTAATATATAATTATTCCTAAGGAGTTCACCCAAAAACTCTTATCTCTTTTATTTATTAAAATATCATTATACTGTTTGGCTGAAAGTTTAATTTCAGGTACAAAGGATTTGTTAACAAAAGAAAGCACTCATTACACACAAACAATTTCAATATTTAATAGAGGATTAATTTAATTTCAGTATACAATCATTAAAAGAAAAGAGAAACAATAGAGAAGAGTAATGGCACATACATCACCAAATTGGGCTGACCAACATCTGGACTTAAACAGTATGCTGGGAAGTCCCTCGTTAACAGCAATCTAGAGTCCAGATTGGGAAAAGGTCCTTGGTAGGGTGTCCACTCCATGGGTGAGTCTTCAGATCGTAGTTTCAGGGACTCCCCCTTGTCATCCCAGGCCACAAACTGATATCATCATTTTGGGCACAAAAATGCAGCTCTGGGTTTTACTTTAGTCTTTTTACAATGCTAATTGTTTCAGCTTGTGAGTCATAGGATTTTGTTAGGCCCTGAGCAGTTGGCCAGACTTCCAGGGCTCAAGAATTCCAAGACCCGCTCCCTCTCTTATCTAAAGTGCTGCCTGATTTGCTGTGCTTTCAGGCAGGCATGGAATCCAAGCAGTGCCCAGGCAGGTCGGTAGCCAAGTCAGAGGCCTGCTCTCCTGCTACTGAAGCCTGAACAAGACTTCCTCCATTTTAGTGTCCCTAACACATACAAAGTTATTTTTCTCAATGAATAATTTACAACAGATATGATAAAACCTTAATTCACTTCTATCAAACCTAGATACAATTGCCTGAATTAGAAAAACATACAGGTTAGTCTATGTTTCTGAGAGTATATTTGATTTGTATAATGCTTGTTCATCTTTAAGCCAATTAAGTAGCATTTAAAAAAATAATTTTGGAAATACCATTCAGAAGCACAAACACATCACCATCTATAGCATCCATATACAGAAATACAAAAACATACAAGCAGAGCTCTTCTAAGTTTAATTTAAAACTTTTAGACATGAGAAAGATATAATATGAAACTCACTAGTTTATTTAAAAAAAAAAAACAGGTCTAGTGTATTTCTGGAAGATGGAATAAATTAAGTTTACCTGATAAGATAGTATTTTACTAGTATTTGTAAAAGAGACTTTTAAGATTTTTGATAGTTCTTATTTTTAAAATAAACTTTTCTTTTTTTCCTCTCTTCTGATAACAATTCCCTTGCTTCCTAGAGGAGACTCTGTAAATACCTACATCTCAAAGGCACAAAGAATGGAAGTTGCACCACAGACTTTTGTTCCTTAAGTCCAGCACATTGACAATATATGCAAGATTTTTTACATTAAAGGGTACGTTTGGGGATTGGTGGAAAGGATAAGCAGTCTTTGAATTATTTCCAGAGCATTTCTGTTGTTAAAAAGGCTTGCTCTGTAAGACAGTTACTGCAAGTTCTGCTGCTGCCGCTTAGACCCTTTATTCATGTCTGATTCTTTGTGACCCCATGGACTATATTCTGCCTGGTTGCCCTGTCCATGGGGTTCTCCCAGCAAGAATACTGGGGTTCAGTTTCTCAGGTGGCAATCTGAATGATATGGAGGCCATCTCACCCATCCAACAATGTTATCCTCAATTCCCTTCTTTACATCAGGGGAAGATCTTCAACTAAGCTGAAGATCAAAAGGTCTTATGTTCCAGATTTATAGCTATGTGTCTGTGGAGTGCATAGGTAAATTCTTCCACAAAGGCTTCAGAATGTTTCTTTCCCTCTGGTGACATAGTTTCACTTCAGCTTAGAGGAAAAGGCCTTAAAAAAGTTTCCATCAGGTTCTGAACATCAACTTCCACGTTTGGCCAATCTCTACTCAGAGGGCTACTCAAAAAAAAAAAAAAAATCCTTTGAATATCCCGTCAGGATTCAACTGGACAAACAGTACATAGATATTTCTGGCAGTAAGTATTCAACAACTCCATGGGGGCAAAAGCTATCCCCAAAGAGTGCAAAAGATATTATCCTCCCAAGATCCAGAGCTACTCCCAAACATAACCAAAAGAAAAGAAAAAGGCTCAGACAATCCCCGTGAAAGCTGACAACAGGGACTGGACCCTACCACACATAAGAGTGCAACCCACACTTCCTCCCAGCTAAAATGTTTAGGTCTCAAACTGGCTGTGGCCATGCCAAGTTCTCAGGGCAAAAGAGACAGGAATGCAATGGCTGTGCTTGAGAAAGAAGGGATCTACAGCCACCAGGTACTCAAAAGCAAATTCACAATGCAAAGATCTATTTCTTAAGAATGTTTTCTGCCTGCCAATCCAAATTCATAAAGGAAGGGAGAAAGTGAAATTTTACTTCCTCTATTAGTCAGGCACCACAGATGGAGAAAATGATGAGAGAATCAACTTTGGTAAGAATTCTTACCTTTGCTGGCTTCTGGCAGTTTTTCTAGGATCCTGTCTGCAAGCTCTGGAGTGACCAGTGTGATCCAGTAGGTCCCATCCTGGTCATCTAAACTTTTACAGGAGGAAAAGTCATTTTCCATCTATCTTTGTGATGAGTTCTTGGCTGAGATCCCCCTCCCTGTTTTCTAGATCACATCATACTTGATAAGATTATCTAGGTTATAAGTTTTCCACTGTGGCCACTGTGATTCAAGATTCAAGATTATCTTTGGTAAAGTTAGCCTGCTTGTCCAGCCCTAAAACAAAATTTTATTACCTAAGGCCTCATACTGTATGCAGTCCAACTTAGCAGAACCAGTCTGACTCTAGATTCAGTCCAGTTTCTAAGCTTGACCCAGTCCAATCCCAGTCCCAATCCAGTTTTTTAAGTCAGACCCACTCTGACTAGTTTCTGGACAGTCAAGAAGATGTGCTCAAATAAAGTCTGAAATCTCTTGGAAA
Organism: Bos javanicus; assembly: GCF_032452875.1. NCBI lineage: Eukaryota > Metazoa > Chordata > Mammalia > Artiodactyla > Bovidae > Bos > Bos javanicus. Next base: position 7,537,113 of record NC_083886.1, on the reverse strand, counting down.
AGCTGCAGAAGTAGAATCTGAGAGACACTTACTCACCAACTCCAGAGACAGCAAGAAAGCAGAGTTCAAGGGCTCAGCAGGTATCCAAGTCTAGTTGCTTTTGCTTCTGGGGGCCTTTAGGAGGGGGGGTCTCCTTCAGTTCCCTCTTCTCACGCCAGAAAGGTTAAAAGATAAACTGAGGAATATTAAAATTTTTAGGAACTTGTTTAAGCAAAAATCAGTTCAATTGGGTAGTATGATCCCCAGGAGATAGAAAGGAGCACCAAGCGGAAGTATAAAATAAAGAGACTTTTGTGGGCAGAAGGGAGCAGACATGAGGTTCTATTAGGAAAACAGCATGCTTGTTATGGCAAGGCTGTTTTCCTTTAGGGGAGGGGTCTATCAGGCAGATTAACCAGCACTGATCAGGCAATTCCTGGTGGACTGGTTTGAGATTCCATTTCTGGGCGAGCCAAGCTGTAATGAAGTCCTGGATTGGGATGCAGGGCTTTGCATGAGGTTCCATTTGAGGCCTGCTGTCTTGTTTTTCCGGAGAAGGCAATGGCACCCCACTCCAGCACTCCTGCCTGGAAAATCCCATGGATGGAGGAGCCTGGTAGGCTGCAGTCCATGGGGTCGCTGAGGGTCGGACAGGACTTGAGCGACTTCCCTTTCACTTTTCACGTTCATGCATTGGAGAAGGAAATGGCAACCCACTCCAATGTTCTTACCTGGAGAATCCCAGGGATGGGGAGCCTAGTGGGCTGCCGTCTATGGGGTCACACAGAGTCAGACATGACTGAAGTGACTTAGCAGCAGCAGCAGTCTTGTTTTTCAAAGCAGTTAGCCACAGAATCCTAGACAGTACATGTTTTCCTTCCATATGGTGGTGATCACATCCTCTCATTATCATAAATTGTGTGCATATTCCATGTCTGTAGTCTGCTAATTCCCTTTATGAACTCCACTGCCTAGCATTGAACCTGGCACACGAGCTGGAGAACCTGCAAACACACTCACAAACATGCTTCCTTGTTGCTATTCCATTATAGATCTGATGAATGGAGAGTATTATATGTGACCAAGCAGACACAGAAATATACAAATAGATTAGCAATATAAACAGTTTGTTGAAGTCTTCCCATTTTGTTGGTTCTAAACTCTGAGAACCTAAACCTATTCTGTTTCTATATTCTCAAGGAAAAAAAGAAAACTTCCTTGTAGTTGGGGAGTTGTGTAGAAAATTAAGCTTCAGGGAAAGTTTAACAAACTGGTCTGCGTATTTTTTGCATGACTTCCTTTTTTCTCTAGCTCTTCTGGCTCCTGCACTGACTCTGCTCTGACAGCATGTATGACGTACTCACACTGGAAGGCATGTTGACAGCAGCATGGGCCAGGAGCGTCAGGGCGATGGGCATGGATGTTCCCTGCTTCCCTTTTTCTCTGGTTAAACTTCGTAGGCTGATGTTCCACCTTCAACACTAGGTGTGGGTGTGGGTACTGAGTGTGCTACCGGACAGTAAGGAGGCTTCGGGATGACAAACTTCCCGCAGCTTGGAAAGCACCTCAATGATGGTGCTGCGGGGATGCTGGAGATGGTGGAGACCCGTGGGGGAATGAGCAGCTGTTAGGATTGATTATGTCTTATCAGGTCACTGCTGAGCCTAAAATCCTTCAAAGCTTTCTAGCATTCTGGGTATAAAATAAAAGTCCTTGCCATGTCTCTCAGGATCTCCCACAGCCTCACGGCCTCCTTCTTCAGCCACATGTGAGATGCCTTCCTCCACTCTCATTGCTCAGATCTACTGGCCTTCGGTTGTTCCTGCAACATGAGTGGCTCTCCTGCTTGAGGGATTTTATGGAAATGGTTCCTTCCATGTGGAATACTTTTCTTCTCCAACCTCCATCCAGCCAACTACAACATGTTCTCCCGGACCCCTCAGAATTGCTTGGTGCCCCAGGTTTAAGATTCCCTGGTGGCTCAGACAGTAAAGCGTCTGTCTACAATGTGGGAGACCTGGGTTCGAGCCCTGGGTTGGGAAGATCCCCTGGAGAAGGAAATGGCAATCCACTCTAGTACTATTGCCTGGAAAATCCCATGGACAGAGGAGCCTGGTAGGCTACAGTCTATGGGGTTGCAAAGAGTCGGACACGACTGAGCGACTTCACTTTCACTTTTTCTTTCCAGGTTTAGACTCTCACTCACTTTACCTGCCCTTTCTCACAACTCATCATCCTTCAAGAGCTCCTCCACTGTGTCTTCTTCACTAGATCATAAGCTCCTTGAGGATGGACTCCAAGCCTGTCTCACTCATCCCAGGAACTACTATGCCTGTCCCCTTGCCAGATGGACGCCAAAACATTGACAAATATGTGAAGTAAATACAGATCTCAAAGCATTTAAAGTTAATTCTCTGGGACAACGGGGTGGTGCACCCAGAAACATGAAAACTGAATGGGCTCTTCCTGCATTTCTTTCAAACCCAGCTGGGAAGGAGTTTTGAAGAACAGGCATTAGAGGTGGGGATTCTAGGAAAGGAATCTCAGCCAGGGAGCCAGGCCAGGGCCTTCACTGATATAGGAACATTTGCAGGAAGTGACCCTCTGCTGGAATTCCTCAGTCCCAAGGTAGTCATTAGCTTTAAACTGCTATACAGTGTGAATAATTCACCTGTAGAAGAAAATTTAGCACTGATACTAATGCTACTTTCACCACGAAAATCCTGACTAATCTCAGCTGAACTCAGTCCAGACTGAGCCATTTCCCTAACATCAAAGTATAATGCCTCTTGAGAAACTTATATGCAGGTCAGGAAGCAACAGTTAGAACTGGACATGGAACAATAGACTGGTTCCAAATAGGAAAAGGAGTTCGTCAAGGCTGTATATTGTCACCCTGCTTATTTAACTTATGTGCAGAGTACATCATGAGAAACGCTGGACTGGAAGAAGCACAAGCTGGAATCAAGATTGCCGGGAGAAATATCAGTAACATCAGATATGCAGATGACACCACCCTTATGGCAGAAAGTGAAGAGGAACTAAAAAGCCTCTTGATGAAAGTGAAAGAGGAGAGTGAAAAAGATGGCTTAAAGCTCAACATTCAGAAAACTAAGATCATGGCATCTGGTCCCATCACTTCATGGGAAATAGATGGGGAAACAGTGGAAACAGTGTCAGACTTTATTTTGGGGGGCTCCAAAATCACTGCAGATGGTGATTGCAGCCATGAAATTAAAAGACGCTTACTCCTTGGTGCGGGGAGCCGGTGAGGCATTCCACTCGTGACAAAGGTCATGAGGAAGGAGGCTCGGCATACGCAAAGGCGGGATCGAGCCTCAGGAGTCCCCCCGGATATTCTCGAGCATTTTCCCCCCAAAAAACCAGAGTCTGCCTACTTTATTGCTTTGTGCTCTCACCTCTGACTTTACTGGGGGCTGTCCCCTACCACCATCTCTCTCTCTCTGTGTCAAAGAGTTAACTTACAGCTCCAATTAATAAAGTTCCTGGGCAATTAGGAGTGTTTAAATCCAAACCCCTCTGATGGCTCTCTAACTCGCCTGACAAGTTTACCCGGACTCCTGCAGCTATGCATACGATTGTTTACAGTCTCCCAGCCTCGAGAGGCACGGGAAGCTTAAGATATTCAAATAGCTTAGAGCCTCTCAGAGAGTTAAAAACTGTCAGAATAAACTAGTAAAGGATTTCATTGATGAGTCAATGCTTGTTGCCAAGTTTTCACATCCCCTGAATTGTATCCTTGAATATGTATCAATTAATAGTGGGTATGTAGAAAAAATAAGTAGTGGCCTTGGTGTTAGTAACTTTAGACCCTTAAGGTAATAAATTCTTTCTTTGTTGTAAACCCATTACACATCCGCCCTATAGGAATGCAATTTTATCTTTGCAAGATGGTGCCAAACCTTGAAATAATTACTCTTGGAGAAAGTAAGTCTTTGTTGATAAGTCCTTGTCAAGAGTCATAAAATGTTAGTAGGCCTTCTGGCCAGAAGATGATGTAAATCACCTAAACCATTTGTATACGATACATTTGCAGGAAAGAAACCTTGGTTTTTGATAAGAACCAAAGACTGCTGACTTTGCATCCCCTATTATCCTCTATGTGTAACTTAGGGTATAAAAGCCCCTGTTAAAAATAAAGCTATGGGCCTTGCTCACCAACGCTTGGTCTCCCCATGTCATTCTTCCTTCAAAGCTGAGTCTCCATCTGGAGCGCGGAACCCACCACGCTTACTAATCATGCCTGGGCTTCTAAGACCCACTCGAGAAGGTGTCTAGGGTGAGACACCTTCCGCTATTCGAGAGGGCGCCTGCGGCCTACGTAAGTGGTGCAAACTTCTTGTCTTGAAGTTTTATTGGTCTCCCGCGTAAACCAAGCTACTCAGCTTCTTTTCTCCACTGAATTTTCCTACTGAGCTATCCTCATTCTATTGTTCTCTATATCTCTAATTAGCATATAAATAGTCGCCTAGGCCGTCTCTCCTTCGAATACCCTGGATCAGCTGGGGCTGGTCCCCAGCAGGTGGCGCCCGATACAGGATTTCGAAGGTAAGCTCCCAGCAATTGGGGTTACCAGCCCTATTGCCCCCCGTTCTCGGAACAACTGGGTTATCAGCCCTCTTGTTCCCCCACGGAGCAGTTTGGGTGACCAGCCCTACTGCTCCTCCCTTGGAACAGTTTGAGCCATCAGCCTACTGTTCCTCCCCCGGAACAATCTGGGTCACCAGCCCTATTGTTCTTCCAGTGTTCGGGACGGCTAGGACCCCACTCAAGGGTGCCGCGGACCCCCCTGTAGAATAGACAGGGCGAGAGGAGTGGGAAGTGTTGAAAGTGTTAGAGAGTTAGACTTAGAGAGAGAAAACAGTTTCTGAAGTTAAAAGGCCAAAGAAAAGCCTGATCTTTTGATAGCTTAAAGCAAAATCTTTTACTATACTTAATTTTCTGACATGGGTAATACTGAATCAAATGAAAGACAGCTCTTTATAGGAGTAATTTTACAGTTATTAGGTAAAAGAGGAATCAAAGTTAAAAAATCTGCCATTCAATCATTTTTTTCATTTGTACAAGAGCACTGTCCCTGGTTTCCAGACGAAGGCTCTGTTAACTTAGATGTCTGGGAAAAAGTAGGAAAACAGCTAAAAACTTACCATGCCGAACATGGCTCAGAAAAGGTGCCTAATGACGCCTTTTCCTTACGGAATATCATTAGAGATATCTTAGACCCTGCCCCTGATTCAGAAAAAGTACATCTTAAAAGGGATAGTGAAGAAAATGCTGTAGCTAAACCTGCCCCTGAATCTAAAAGAGTAACTTTTAAAGAGGAAAATGAGGTCAAAACTGTAGTTAAACCTGAGGAAAATGAGAAAAACGAAGACCCGTCTGACTATCGGCAACTAAGAAAAATGTTAGCAGCCGTGACTACTCAGGAACAACCTAAAGATAGGGATGAGGAACAAGATCAGCCTTCCCCAAAACAAAAAGAGAATTTAGGCGAGATAACAGCTAAATATCACTCTGATGGAGATTGGCATCTCTTAAACAAAGATGCCCCAAAAGGCCTAAGAGAAACTTCCCCTGTCAGACCATCCGCTCCTAGGAGCTTGAGGGAAACATCCCCGATCAGACAGTTTGTAAGATTTAGTCACCAAACAGTTAAAGGATCTCCGGAGCAGGAGAAGAGAAATATGGGACGCTCCCATCCCTCCATGCCTCCTCCTCCGTGTGGGGGTAAAGGGCCTCCTCTAGGAGTTTCCCGGAGAAGGGTTTTCTCTAGTCCCGAGGATAAATTTGATCCTCACCTTGAGGCTTCTTTTCTAGTCCCCTCTGCAGTTTAGATAGGGTAAAGAAGGTACAAAATAAATAAAAATATTCTCAAAAAAAAAAATTAAAAAAAAAAAATGGGTTTCTCTGCATCTAAGAATAGACAAATGTTTATTGGCTCTGTGAAATATGATTAGAAATGTCCTGGACCCCTGTCATGAGGCTGTTAAATAGCCTTTGAGGGAGGCTATAGCGGTAGATGGTGGTGAGTCTCCACTTTCTGCATAGATCATAATTTCTGCTATTGGAAAAAAAAAAAAAAAAAGGAGGGAGAAAGTGCTTTACCTCCCGAGGAAGGAGAGGGTTTACAGGACGCTGCGGCCGAGCGCCCTGGAGAGCTCCCTCCCACTCTGCGCAAACCTTTAAAAAACTTATCCACCACTTTCTGATTTAAGGTGATCGCCACCGCCTCCGTTTGTGCCTCCCAGGACCCAGGAGTTCCCCACTTTGCCCCCAAAGCCTCTCAAAGCGTTGCCTAAGCCTGAGGAAGATAAAAAGTTTTTTGAACAGTGGAGCTTTTAAAACAGACTGCGTGCACAATATGCAGAGCATGCTTCTTAGAGAAAACCCCCTCAGGGGGGTCTCACCCAGGCTAGGAGAAAAGCGAAACCGCAAGGGGATTTAGCAACAATATTAACCCCTGATGTGCCGCTTACTCCAATTCCAACGGGAGTGGCTGGCCCCCTACCTTTGGACATTGTAAGATTTGTCCTGGGGCATAGCTCGCTTTCTTTCAAAAAAAAAAAAAAAAAAAATCGGTGGTGCATGGTGTAGTAGATTCTGATTATATTGGAAAAATTAAAAGTTTTGATCTCACCACCTAACAAAACTGTACAAATTAATAAAGGTCAAAGAGTAACACAGCCTTTGCTTTTACCTTATTATCAGACAAGAAAAAACTTGACTTCTCAAGTTAAGAGCCACAAAACATTTGGATCTAGTGATCTAGCCTTTTGGGTGCAGGAAATTACAGCTCCAAGGCCTTTAAAAGATCTTTTAATTCCAGAGAATAAAATGCCAGGGCTATTGGACACAGGAACAGACGTCTCTTAGCATTGCTGGGAAAGACTGGCCCAGCTCCTGGCCAACACATACTACTGAAAATGAGTTGGTGGGATTAGAGAAAGTGGTATGTGAGGTGGGGATGCTATACAGGTGGTACATTTAACAATACTTTATATATTGTTATAAATACATAATATAAATATATTTGCCTAATTACAGTTTGCCTAATTAGGTATGGGTATAAATAAAATATAATAAAGGTATACCTAATTCTACTTATAGATCTATACTTAATTTGTATATAAATTAATATGCATACTATATACACACATATATATATACTGTATAATTAAATATATATTGCAGTAATATGATGTGTGTGTGGCTGATATTGATTGGTATGGATTGATGTGCTGTGATGATATACGTTCTATATACTGTATAATTATATATGTGTGACATGTATTATTACAGTACATTGGTTTGTGTTGGTTGGTATTAGCTGTGTACGTGTTGTATTGCTGTAATATATATTAATTAATATATTAATTATAAAGATTAATTCAAGTATATTGATTTATATATATTATATGTCAATAAGTTTATACTTGTTGCCATATATAAATACATATATAAATACATTTTACATTTAGGTATGTCTGTATACCAAAATGAGATGAGGTTATACATTTATTATTTAAATTTATACAGAGACCTAAATTAAACATTAGACCTAAATTAACATGTCCGTAGGAAAACAGCTGGACAAATAGTAAAGTTATGTCCAAATTGTAATTAATCACTTAAAGGTAAACACACAGGGGCAGACTACAATGATGAGACACTAGATGCCTGAATTACAGGCTACGACTCGGCCCCTGGTCAAGTAAAAAGACCTCCTTACTGGAGAGTGTAAAAGGCCAGATGTGTTGCTAACTTGTGGGAGAGGGTATGCTTATATATTTCTACAGAATGCAGATTCTCCGATTTGGATCTCAGAAAAATTCGTCATGTCACATTCCCCAAAGACCAGGTTCGCGGCGCGTGCACTCGCTCGCTCCCCCTCCCCCAGCCAGCTCTCTCCTCCGCGCCGCCAGCGGCGCCCCGCACCCTCCTTGCTGCACCCCGCGACCTAGAGCAAGGAAGTCTGTGCGGCGAGTGAGGGCCAGAGAGGAAAGCGCGCCCGCGGAATGCAGTCCAGACCAGCGCGCTCCCGCCGGCGACAGGAAAACGCCAGAGCCCAAGCGGCGGCGGCTAGCCCGAGTCCGAGAACCCCGCCCCTCCGCCCGCCGTAGACGCCGCGGCCCACAGCCTGCCGTTCGCGTTCTGCCTCCTGATGCTGCGGACACTGCTCCGCCGAGCCGATGCCTACAGCTGCTCCTTGTTTCATCTTGTTTAAATCCTCAATATAATGTTTGCTCCTTTGTGGTGGTGTTGTGAACAAATGTATGCTCTCATCTTGTTTAAATCCCCAATATAATGTTTGCTCCTTTGTAATGTTACAACGTCCACCTTATCTTATGATGTAACCACTTATTGAATTATGCTCTTGCTGTATTACAACAACTGCAGGATTTAATGCGAACACGACGGTTTGTAGGCTTACTTATCTTGGGAATAGCAGCTTTGATAAGTGCAATTACTTCTGTTACTGTGGCAGCAATATCATTGACTCAACAAGTGCATACTGCTCAATATGTTGATTCTATGTCCAAAAATGTTTCTTTAGCATTGGCAACACAGGAAGCTATAGACAGAAAATTAGAGATGAGGGTAGACGCCCTAGAGGAAGCAGTAATACATATTGGGACTGAATTGCAGGCTTTAAAGGTGAAAATGGCATTGTCCTGTCATGCTGACTACCGGTGGATATGTGTAACACCCCTGAAAGTAAATGAGACAGATTTTGAATGGGAAAAGATTAAAAACCATATTTCAGGTATTTGGAACAGCTCTGACATTAGCTTAGACTTAGGGAAACTTCACAATCAAATAGCAACCCTGGAACACTCCCGATTAGATTTTACTGCCGCTGGAACAGCAAATGATTTCTTCCATACTTTCTCTAACTACATTTCAGGGAAAAATATTCTGTCTACCTTCCTCGGCTATGCTACGTTGGCTGTTTTAATTTTATTTCTAATAACAATTCTTCCTTGTATTGTCAGGATTCTTCGGCAGAGCATTCAGAGGCTCGCGACTGAGCTACATCTGGCTGTTTTAAGAAATAAAAAAGGGGGAGATGCGGGGAGCCGGTGAGGCATTCCACTCGTGACAAAGGTCATGAGGAAGGAGGCTCGGCATACGCAAAGGCGGGATCGAGCCTCAGGAGTCCCCCGGATATTCTCGAGCATTTTCCCCCCAAAAACCAGAGTCTGCCTACTTTATTGCTTTGTGCTCTCACCTCTGACTTTACTGGGGGCTGTCCCCTACCACCATCTCTCTCTCTCTGTGTCAAAGAGTTAACTTACAGCTCCAATTAATAAAGTTCCTGGGCAATTAGGAGTGTTTAAATCCAAACCCCTCTGATGGCTCTCTAACTCGCCTGACAAGTTTACCCGGACTCCTGCAGCTATGCATACGATTGTTTACAGTCTCCCAGCCTCGAGAGGCACGGGAAGCTTAAGATATTCAAATAGCTTAGAGCCTCTCAGAGAGTTAAAAACTGTCAGAATAAACTAGTAAAGGATTTCATTGATGAGTCAATGCTTGTTGCCAAGTTTTCACATCCCCTGAATTGTATCCTTGAATATGTATCAATTAATAGTGGGTATGTAGAAAAAATAAGTAGTGGCCTTGGTGTTAGTAACTTTAGACCCTTAAGGTAATAAATTCTTTCTTTGTTGTAAACCCATTACACATCCGCCCTATAGGAATGCAATTTTATCTTTGCAAGATGGTGCCAAACCTTGAAATAATTACTCTTGGAGAAAGTAAGTCTTTGTTGATAAGTCCTTGTCAAGAGTCATAAAATGTTAGTAGGCCTTCTGGCCAGAAGATGATGTAAATCACCTAAACCATTTGTATACGATACATTTGCAGGAAAGAAACCTTGGTTTTTGATAAGAACCAAAGACTGCTGACTTTGCATCCCCTATTATCCTCTATGTGTAACTTAGGGTATAAAAGCCCCTGTTAAAAATAAAGCTATGGGCCTTGCTCACCAACGCTTGGTCTCCCCATGTCATTCTTCCTTCAAAGCTGAGTCTCCATCTGGAGCGCGGAACCCACCACGCTTACTAATCATGCCTGGGCTTCTAAGACCCACTCGAGAAGGTGTCTAGGGTGAGACACCTTCCGCTATTCGAGAGGGCGCCTGCGGCCTACGTAAGTGGTGCAAACTTCTTGTCTTGAAGTTTTATTGGTCTCCCGCGTAAACCAAGCTACTCAGCTTCTTTTCTCCACTGAATTTTCCTACTGAGCTATCCTCATTCTATTGTTCTCTATATCTCTAATTAGCATATAAATAGTCGCCTAGGCCGTCTCTCCTTCGAATACCCTGGATCAGCTGGGGCTGGTCCCCGGCACCTTGGAAGGAAAGTTATGACCAACCTAGATAGCATATTGAAAAGCAGTGACATTACTTTGCCAACAAAGGTCCATCTAGTCAAGGCTATGGTTTTTCCAGTGGTCATGTATGGATGTGAGAGTTGGACTGTGAAGAAAGCTGAGAGCCGAAGAATTGATGCTTTTGAACTGTGGTGTTGGAGAAGACTGTTGAGAGTCCCTTGGACTGCAAGGCAATCCAACCAGTCCATTCTGAAGGAGATCAGCCCTGGGATTTCTTTGGAAGGAATGATGCTAAAGCTGAAACTCTAGTACTTTGGCCACCTCACGTGAAGAGTTGACTCACTGGAAAAGACTCTGATGCTGGGAGGGATTGGGGGCAGGAGGAGAAGGGGACGACAGAGGGTGAGATGGTTGGATGGCCTCACCGACTTGATGGACATGAATTTGAGTGAACTCCGGGAGTTGGTGATGGACAGGGAGGCCTGGCGTGCTGCGATTCATGGGGTCGCAAAGAGTCGGACACGACTGAGTGACTGAACTGAACTGAACTGAACTGAAAGTATAACCTGTAGCCACGACAGCAAAGCCACCTCTTAACATGGACCTTTCAAGGATAGACTAAGGAGATCTACAGCTACTAGAACCACTAAAATGATGACTTGGGGAAGTAATTTGGCTTGAATTAAATTATTAAATATTAAAGTAGAATTTAATGTAATCAAATCAAATGTCTTTATCTGAATAGATTTTCCCTTCTGGGTGGTGTGTCATTTGGTCAATCTCCTCCAAATCATTAAGTCACTCACTACATACCATTTGAGTGCCTAGGATACACTCCGTTAGGGGTCAGTAATCTAAGTGAAAGAAGGGTTTCTACCTATGAAGATCTTATTGTCTATTCAGAGAGACAGACATGAGAACACAAGTGAAACAAAGGGTTAGATGAATGGCAATACGCTTACAACTTCCAAATTCCAAATGATACATTCAAACCCCGCAGACTCAGAGCCTGAGGAATCCAGCTAAACCTCCATGGCACTATGTGTGTTTCTGGGGTCACTGGCATTTCCTGTTGGCTCAGGGGTCCTCAGTTCCCACACAATCCCATTTTCCAGTGCTGCTTAGCACCGTCATCTCCAACTTAGCAAGCATGAATGCCTCAGGGCCTTTACTAATTATAAGCAAGCTCGGTGACTTTTTTTTAAATCGCCTTACCAAGAAATTAAGTATGTTTAGTATTCTCAGTGTTTTTAGCAGATTATTGAACATTGTTAAAGATACACTTTGCATGACACCATTTCAGGTGAAGTCTTTGCTCAAAGACTATAATCCTAGTGCTTCTGTTTCAATGACTTTATACATTAAAAAAAAAAAATCACCTTGACTTCTATTACATAAGACATTCAGATTTACTTTACCTAAAATTAAATTCTGGCTATATTACTGAGAGTGATATTTTAATGATACATTTATGAAGCATTCCCTGATGTGTATAACTCTACCCCTATGACCGGTGTCCAGGGCAGGAGTTGACACATGGTTTAAAGTGAATCATGGGATGCTTCACAGTCAACTGGAAAGAAATGCTGTCTTTTATTGACTCGGTGTGAACTCAGGAAGACGCAGGTGTTTCATTTTCTGTTAGCAGCGATCCTGCCACCAAACACGGCCCAATATTAAAGAAACCTTAAAGAAGGACAGGGTTGATTCCCAACGTCGGTTTGAGCACCTGTATCAACCCCTACCTGAGGCCATGCTACACCTGGCCTTGCATATAAGTGGGCCTAAAATTCCTTTCTATGTTCAGGGCTATGAGTTAGGTCGGATTTCACTTGCAAACCAGAGAGACCTAACAGTCTCATTCGCAGGGAACAAGACAGAGAGGAGACTGCAGACAAGACAAGTATAAGTCATTCTGTATTTATTTGGTATTCAATGCACTTCCCTTCCCAGACAGAAAAGACACAGTCTGAGGTATCCCATTTTAATAAATCTCCCACATCCGGCTTTACATCCTGAATTTTTATACCCTGTAATTAAGTTTTATTACCATCATACAGAAGTGATTAAAATGTTTCCCTGAGATTATAAGGCTGTGCCTTTGTCCACAGAATAACTTTCCTTCCAAAATCCAAGAAAAAAGTAGGAAAAGGGAAGTCTTCTGGTTGGTGGGAGAGGCAGGTAACTTAGATAGAATTCCTGAGAAAAAGGTGTAGAGTCAACCACACCACTAATAAATTTTCCCTGGCTGTGAACTCTTATCCTTTCAATGTCTCCAAACATTTCAGAATGGAAATTCATTTATTCCATATAAAGACATTTTAGCTCAATTATGTGCAAAGCAGCTTTCTGTTAACTGCTACAGTTGCCTTGATGCCTCAGTGTCCAGTAAAATGCAGAGCTAGTGAGGTATGGACAGCCTTCCCCAGGGGCATATGGGAAAAAGAAAAAGCCGAACATGGATAATGAGAAAAAAATTGTTATCATACTACGCAGTTAGGCCTGCAATGTTTTTCAAAATAGTTTGAAATCAAAACAGCCTATGATCCTCCCCAACTAGGAATGGGCAGGGACTTAGTGGACGATTATCTCAAATTAGGCAATCCAAGTCAGCAAAGCATAAGGCAAATGGACATGAGTCTTCCAGTCTTGGAGCGATGACAGTCAGCTCTGTAGGCAACGCAACTTCAGCAGGAAATCACCCTCGCAGGTTGCAACAACTCACACGTGGGAAGGAGCCAGCTGACTGGGATCAGTCCCTCTTAGGCAGGGTTGTCAGCCCTCCACCCAGCGTTCCCCTAGAATGGCACAATGGAAGGACTGCGTTCCCTACTGAGGATTCCACTTTTTAAGAACAAAGGTTTAAACAAAGGTTTCTTTGTTTAAAGAAACAAAGGTTTCTATAATCTGACCCACATTCCAGAGTGGAGGAAGGCAGTGGGTCCCGGGGTGGGGAGACTGGGAAAGGGAGCAGATGTCAGGCAAACACGCTCGGGGACAAAGTGCTAGAGAGTGTGCAGGCCTCTGAGCACAGAAAAGGGAAAGGCAGGCTGAGCATCGGGGGGGCCGTCGCACTTCCAGGAACAGCATCCCATGGACACAAAGCTCCCAGCTTCCTCCCCTAGGTTTTCTTGTAGTTCTGACAGGCTTTCACCATGTCTTTCAAGAAGTTAGGAACTCCATTCTGCAAAGGAAAGGAGACTGTCATTTCTATATCCTCACAGCAATGACTCCTGATTCTTGAGGATGTGGCTAAGGTGAAAGAAGATGGCTTTGGGAATATAGATATAACGACAGGGACCCTGAGCAGATTTCCACAGAATGTTGCCACAGATGATGACAGAAGGGAAGACGCAGGACACGGGGTAGGCGGGGGCCACTGTTGTAAGACCTTGTTACATATTTTGGCTTTTGCTAATAAACAGCTAAGATATTTATGAGAAATCATTTTTTTGAAAGGAAAGATAAAACAGGAAGTGGCATGGCAGGGGAAAGAAATAAGAGCAGACTTGCTTTATAAAATTAGACAATGGTAAGGATTGGGGGGCAAGAGTGGGTATGTCATCCTTTAGTTAAAGTGTTGTTCACTGTTTAAGAAACTCCCCACACATTGTTCTATTTACTCCTTCTCTACCGGGTGGGGCTATCTGTCTCCATTTTTAAGGGTGAAGAAATTGATGGTTTCCCTAGATCACACAGTCAGAAGCAGGGCCAAGATTCAAACCATCTTGTGTTTGATTCAAAGCCTTTTCACTCTCCCAGGGAACTGGTGAGCCCTCTCACCAGTAAGTAGGACCTTACAAAGCAGGCTGAATGGTCAGTATGATTCTAGGTTCTAGGCAGTCTCGAATGACCTGGGTAGCACTGGGGTTCCCTCTCCTTACAGAAAAGCAAAATAACCACAAAGAACCTGGAGACTTCTCCAGGCTTGAATATGGTTGGTTGTCTCCCGAGCTAGGTCAGACTAACTCCTCCATGAGCAGATACAGGGTCCCCGGCACCCTTGTTCCTACAAGGAACAGGCTACTGTTTGGGAGGTTCCAGAGAGTGATCCTGGAGGGGTCTTGGTGCAAAGCAGGTGGGGCTGGCATTCCTTCTAAAGTTTGTCTTTTGTCCCAGCCTCTATCCTGGATATTGGCCACCACAGGCCTAACATAGTCCATCAACCAAGCAGTTTCATAAAAGAGCATCATGAGGCCTGAGACAGCACATCTCTTCAAGCTGACAGCCCCACAGGCTAAGTCAACAGCTGTCAAACACACCACCCGTCGTGCTTCCTGGGGTCTCACCTTAGCAGCCCAGTTAATGACCCAGGACGGAATCTGGCCACCTGGATTATCGAAGTAATACATGAAAACTAGAGAGAGAGAGAGAGAGAACAATTCAGGAGGGAACCTGTTAGGAAGATACATACAAACCTTGCAAACCTTCCACTTTCATATCCATCCCAGGCCTCCAGGAGACTGTCCCCTCTGCCTTGCCTTGCAGGAGACTTACACAGAAACATTGTGGAAAACAACCAAGGCACCTTCTGCAGCTATTTATTAATCACCTGGCAAGTGATACACTTAGACACAGTTTCTCATTTAACTATGGCTCTCATTAATTATATTAATCCTAAGAAGTTGCTAAGATTAAACCCCCATTTATAAATGATGAAGTGAAGATTCAGAAGAGTAGGATGACATGCCCAAAGTGGTACATCTTAACACACATCACAACTAAGTATAGATTTCACCTCAGCCTCGAGTCCACACCCACTCCAGGTCAGCAGGTGGCTGCATGGAACTCCTGTACCCACTGTCTCTTCTGAGGCTGGAACTCAAGGCAGACAGGCTCTGAGTCCCTGGGGTTTTGCTGAGGAGGAGCTGCCTCACAGAGGTGGTCCCACCAGCCCTCCTGCCCACCCCTGTCCAGCTTGTGCATGTACAGGACCTTCCCAAAGTGAGTTTCGAATTTTCTGATTCCCTTGGGTGTCCTAATTTCATCTAGACCATGCAAGAGTCAGTAAAGAATGAACTGATCCACATGCTAGTCTACCCAAGCTTCTGGGGGTGAACTGATTCGCTCTTGTTTCTTTTGACCCGTGGCCAGTCTCTGACCTCAAGGAATAAGCATCCTGCATTTTCCGTGCCTACAGTCAGTGCAGTCTTCACACGGCGGGCCCTGGCAGGTACCCCAACCCATGCCCCCTTTTTACCTTTGCTCCCCTTCTTGCCATCGCTCTGGATCGCCAGCCTCTGCTTGTACTGCTTCACTCGGATCACACCCGACTTCTCTGGAAACTGCGGCTCAGAGGTGCTCTGGGCCAAGATCACGTGGACCTTCTGCCCCTCAAAGTCCAGCTCTTGCCGCTGCCGCACATAAACATACTACACCGCAAGTCAAGGCTCAACAGCGAGGCCTACATCTCAGCTAAGTGGAAGTGAAGCCCACGACAGAAACAAAGGCACATGATTCCACTCCTCCACTCGGTGACTGCTTCCTTGCTCTGTTAGCTCAGGTCCTGCCCCGTCTGCCTACCCACTTACAACAGTCTGGCTCCTCCCACCTGGTGTAGTCATTTGAGAGGATGCATTACCCACTGGAGATTGGTTCCCTGCCACTTTAATTATCTGGGGAACCCACTCCTCCTTTCTCCAAGAAGGCAATGAGATCTCAGACGACTGGTCACTTATCAGCTATGTCATCCTGGGTGTGCTACTCAACTTTTCTGCTATTGGTTTCCCTCTACAGGAAAAAAGGGTAACACTGCCCTGCAGATAAGCTTGGTGGGAGCATGGGAGAGAGACTGAAGCAGAATCTCACTTACTAGACAATGGGGTCATTGCTATCTGTCCTCCCCCAATGGCCCTAATCATTGACCTCTGGGCACAGAGGACGGTCAGCCAAGGGTGCTTACACCTGGCAATCATAGGAAGACGCATGAATAACCAAATAATGAGTAGGCAGATGGCCTCACTGGGTCTGGTTCACCAAGCATCACAAAGCCATTTCATCTCAATAAACACTCCCAGACCAGCCACTATGTCTATGGCACTATTAGAGGGAAGGTAATTCAATTTTAAGAAACAACCAGAGTCACCACTTACTGAGCCCTTATCACGTACATATATCATGGACTTTATGTTTAGCATCAGTTTGAAACTGAGAACATCACTGTGAATTCAATATAAATATTCCCATCTTATAAATGATGAAATTGAGACTCAGAGCAGTAAAGAAAGTTGCAGAAGATCCCACTGCCCAGCTGATGTGACGGAGTCTGTATTTGAACCCAGATGAGGCTTCAAAACCTGGTGAAATTTTCATAGCTGCAGAGGGCTCAGCTCTTTAATACTTTCATCGGACTTTCCAATGGTGGAAATGTAGGCTTCATAGTAGAAGGAATTAAACCTTAAAAATAATCCAAAAAATCAGTAAAAGTATAATACAGCTTCACTTACTGCAGCAGCCACAGCCACGGCAGAAGGCTGCTCAGAGTCTCTGCGGCAGCCACAGTGGTCTGGCCCTCCCCAGGCATGCTGCGGGACGTCTGTTGCCCCCACACGCTATTCCCTAGCAAGTAAAGTGCTTACGTGTTTTCAGGAAGGGATGATGTTGCCTTAGCTCTGCATTTCCTCTCTCCCAAGCATTCTATTTTTCCCTCAGCAAATACTGTCCTACAACTCGCTCACTTCACGTGACAGATATCCCCTGATACTCACTGCAGAAACAACTTGATATATTAACTGAAATTTCACAGGGTTCTTACAGCAGTTGGCAGGTCCAGTGTGGCACCCAGGCTATGACTGGAGAACCACCCGTTCACTGAAGCCCAGGGAAATGAAGGGCCTTTTCCAAGGTCACACAGCAAACCAGGAGTGAGCACACACTCACCCTGGGAGCCTTCCCTCCAAAACTAATGTTCTTTTCTTCTACACTGTTCTCTGTTCTCAAAACCTGAACAGCCCTGTAGATACAAAGACTGAGATACTCATGGGCTTGTGTGGCATTGGAAAGACAACGCAACAGAACTGCAAGGAGCCCCAAGCATCTGCTCCCTAGAACAGCCCCCAGCAGGGTCCTGTGAGGTCAGAGGGGTGGGTTTGCTCTGGTCCAGATCACCGTCTCTGGACACAGCTGGACCTGGGTCCATGCCTGTGTCTGCTGCCCGTAACGGTGAGACCCTGGCGAGAAGCTGAGCAGGGTTCTGAATGTCCCTCTGCCTGTTCTCTTCCCTGTCTGAGGGGGACGTTGGCTCCTAGCCTGCACAGTTTTGGCAGGATGAGAGAAAACCACGTAAAATCTCAGAGATTAAGTAACCACAATTGGCTGAAATACATACCACCTGTATGCAAACTACCTAGCCAAGAAATAACCCCTTACGGAGTCTGTGATGTGACCAAGCCAGGGTACAGCAATCACACAGGAACAATACCCACACACATTCCCATGCCCCCTCTCTTTCCAGAGCACAATTATTCAGGAGTATACAGGCTTACAGAATGTTACAGCTGGAAAAGATTCTGGCAGTCATCCAGTTCAGTGGTTTCCAACCATTTTTTTTTTTTTTAATCTCCAAGATCCTTTATTTAAAGGATCCTTTACGGAAATTTAGTGTGTAAGACAATCAGCTGCTATGATTGAAGAAAAGAGTGAGGTCAAAATCACACCTACCCCCACCCCTATTCCACCCAATCTGTCTACCCAGCAAATGTTCATCAAACCCTCCTAGCCTGGCCCTAAGGGGGCTTCACAGAACCCTGGAGTGTCAGCTAAAACTCCCCACATCTATTCAACTGCTTCATATCATAATCGAGGAGACTGAAGGGGCAAAACATAACACACAGTGTCCAGAGCCAATAATCGGGAAGGAGGGGAGGTGGAGAGAGCTGGAAATGTGGCACCTGAGTTCAGCCTTCAGTCGGCTGCTACGTAAGTCAGCCTCTGTTGCCTGACTTCTCTGGGTCCTGGCTTTCTCCTCTATAGACTGAGGGAATGTACTGAATACTCTTTGTGAAAAGTTGTTCTCAGATGCCCAATTCTGTGGCACAAGGGCTTCCCAGAAAAGGTTCAAAAAAGTATAAGCCACCCTCCTGTGACCCCAGTTAAAGATGCTCCATGTCATCAGGCCCGGAAGTCACACTCTGAGATCTCTGAAAGCCACACAAGAAGGGAGAGCTTTAGCAGATGCTTCTGTAAGACTCAAAGACAATGCCGTCCACACCTGCTGGACACGCCACCATTGGATGACGGTCACAGGGCGAGAAGCACTTTAGAAAGCTGAGTCCCAGTGCACCTCTGGAAAGGATACATCTCTGTTAGACATGGGAAAAGGGTACTTCACTTGCCAGTAGACCACTGTTTCTCCACTGCATTCTTTTTCATAGAGTTCTAAGAAAAGAAACAAAACAAAGAAGTTACTGAATCTGGAAGTCTCTTTGGTTTCAATTAAGAAAAAGCTTTGATATGCTGCCAACCCTTTAGGGATGATAAAACACTAACTCACAAGGCACAGAATTCTGGAAAAAGTCTGATAGATTCATTACCACTGAAAGCGTGTTGCCAAGAGGCAGAGTCTAATAGATATAAAAATGCCATAAAAATAAAAGAACCCAACAAAAGTTGTTCATCATATAGCACAAACAGTCTCAAAATTCAGTGAAACCAAATTAGGAATTAAAATTTAAGGTTTAAAAATCAGGGTAACCACTAGATGCTGAAGCTGAAACTCTAATACTTTGGCCACCAGATGCGAAAAACTGACTGATTTGAAAAGACCCTGCTGGGAAAGATTGAGGGCAAGAGGAGAAGGGGATGACAGAGGATGAGATGGTTGCATGGCATCACCGACGTGATGGACACGGGTTTGAGTAAACTCCGGGAGTTGGTGATGGACAGGGAGGCCTAGTGTGCTGCAGTCCATGGGGTCACAGAGTGGGACACGCTGAGCAACTGAACTGAACTGAACCACTAGATGTCACTAGATTACCAACAGTTACACTGTTGTGCCCTTACTCCCCTTTTTGGACTTCTTGACTCAGTACATGTGTCCTGGGACTAAGCCACCCAGTCTGGTGTGTTCAGTTGAGAAATGAAGGTTCCAGAGAGTTCCGTGTCCTTCCTAAAAAGTTAGGAAGTGGCCTAACTGTGCTAACTCTAAGTTTCTTGCCTATCTCCCATGCTGCTTTCTGTCACAGTTACAGGGACCAATCCACCATGCTATTGCATGCAAATAGCATCAGCAATTGGAGGGAGATAGTAAAAGAATGCTATGAAGTGTACAGACTCTGCCCCTAAACTGTGTGGGAAGCTTCTAATTAACCATTTAGAGAAGAAGCCAAGCCAAGTCCACTGGAGGAACCAAAAGAGTACCTTTAGGAGATACTGACTTTGGCAATGTGTTAATTAATTTAGCTTTTGAAATAACAAAATCTATTAGAAGCAGACCATGGGTAAAGAGCTTGCCAGTCCATTGTTCCAAGAGGCTGCAGATGCCCTTGAAAGGAAGGGAATGAGTGGATATCTGCTGCTTTGCCTGCTTGGCTTTGACTCCCCTGTTCTTGTACCAGCATCTCATTCTCCTTCAGAGCATCACCTTTCTCTTCACTATGTAGTTTAAGCAGAAGTGACTCAGTGATAATTACAGGGCTGGGAAATTGAGCCAGACATGGCCATGGTGATAGTTTAGGGAAGGCGTATGTGGACGAGACTTGGCCACTCCTGTAAGTTTAGGCCAAAAGTGCTTTCATAAAGGCTGTTGGGTAACTTACAGAAGATCTAGGACTAGAGTTAGGTGAAGAACCTCAGGATTACTCCAGAGAAGTCAAACTACTGCTGCCTCTGGACTTTATTCCACAGTGGGGACATCTGATGCCAAGTATCACACATCAGAAACTGCCAATGTCCACAGTACATGACTGAGCCATGGCTGCCAGGGAAATGGACAGGGAACACCTGCCTTCACCCTTGAATAGGTGGGCATCACAATTCCCCCTACATAGGAAGCCTATTTGATAACACTAAGCGACCCAAAATCATGATAAATGTCCCCAGTACATAAGCGCATGATCGATGCTGAGGCAATTAGAGCCTGTCCTGTGACTCTGAATGCAATGAGTGGGAAAATTCCTATTCCTCTGGGGTGATGAACTTTGTTAGAATGTAAGCCTGCCTCTTCTGGTGGCATCTTTGTCATGACATAAGAATCTGCCCTATAATGTGGTCCACACAGAAGGAAACAGAGTAAAGCTGGAGAAATGAAGTAGTGAATGCAGCTGACCTGGAACAAGACACACATCTGTTTCCAATGTCATAAACCAAAGCAAAAAAAGCTTTTTCCTTTTCTCACACTGGCATTTGTTACCTTTTGTTTCTTGCAACCAAGATTCCTGCCCACAGCAAGGCTCTGTCAAGGTCTCTGGCCCCCCGGGCTAGCTGTATTTATTTCACTGTGACTGACTGGGATGGCAGAAACTACTCCCCGCTATAAGTGGCAGGAAGATCCTCTATCTATTGCTGCTCATAACTCTCCATTACTTCCAGGGAAAAATCGAACCCTAGCCTGGTGGCCAGCTTAGGTCCTTGGGGCTCTGGGCCCACCTTCCAGCCTAGTTTCAGATTCTGCTCCCCAACTACTCAACAGCACCCAAGTGCTCACAGTTCTCTAACATTTTATGTTGTTTCATGCCTTCTCTACTTTACTCATGCCATCTCCTCGGCCTTGAATGCCCTTAAACCACTCAGCCCCTCACCTCCTCACATGTATATACATATATATATATAATCTTTTTGCTTATAAAACATTGATTCAACCTCTAAAACAAAGCTTCAGTACCACCTTTTCCAAGAAGCCTTCCACGATCACCTAGGTTTATGGGATGACAACAAAACTTAAAATAAGAACAAAACAGCCCTCAGAGCAAACTGGAGAGTGACTTTAATAGTATGCAAGGAACAAACCCTGAGAACAGCAAAGTCATATTTAACTTAGCACTTTAACATGAGTTTGCTAAAATTTAAAATGAAAAATATAGTAAAGTTATACCTTTTGCTTACTAATGGCTAGAATAAATAACACGGGATTCTACTTTCTAATTGGTTTTTAAATTACAGTGTCACTCACCTTTAACATATTGGTCCCACTGTTTCCTATAGGCTAAGTCCATATAGACGTCTGCAAGCAGATCTGGTAAGCAGTCCTCCAGAACACCAAAGACCTTATACGCGTACAATCCAGTCTGCTACAAAAACAGAACAGGCAGAAACAACCTGTTGATCGCCATGTTAAGACCATACAGCATCTGAAAAGCACCTGTTCCTGTAACACCATTATTGAGCACTTTCCCTTGGTCCTGGTGACACAATGGTGAAAAAGCAGATGGGAGCCTGTCCCCATCAGTCCTATATATCCAGCCTTTGGCATTGGCGCTGGTGACAGCTATATGTTACCCTGGCAATTAAAAGAGGGTTATGTGGCAAATGGTGCCTGAGCTGCAGGGGGAGCAGAGCTAGCGGTACCTCCTATCTTACCAGGTGTTCAGGAAATATCTCCATGAGGAATTTATCCAAAGTGTCTGTTCTAAATGCTAGAAGGAGTTCAGCACGGGAAGATGAGGAAATCCCATTCCTGGCTTGGGAGAGGGCCCTTAGGTTGACAGGCTGGCTTACTCAGGGAACAGAAAGCCAGGGGTTCCAGAGCACTGTGATGAGGGAGAGCTGTAGCAGCTGAGGCCAGACAGGTAGCGGCCCTGGGTCCAAAGGGCTTTGCGACTCAGGGTAAAGGGGCCAAGATTTTAGTTTAACTACTGTGGAAGACCAACTCACAACTTCAAATAGGGAAATGACTTTAAATGGGGGTGGGCAACCTTTAAAAGATGATTCATGCTGCTTGGTAGAAAACAGATCATGAGGGAGCACGGAGACAGGTCAGAAGACCAGGGCAGCAGTCCAGAAAAGGAATAACGGTGAGTGGACAGGGAGGCAACAACAGTGATGGGGAGAGGCCAGAGATTTAGTGACACATTTTGGAAGTAATATCAGTAGGAACTGCCGACAGATGGGCTGTGGGGACAGAGAGAGTGAAGAATTGAGGATAACTCTTAGGGTCTTTCTTGAGCAACCAGGTAGATGGGAGAGGAGGTTCTTTGTGGGCTGTGGGGTAACCAAGAGCTCTACCTTGGCCAAGTGGAGTTGGAGATGCTTATAAATACCCACATGGGTGTATCATATAGGCAGCTAGCACCCAGGATTCAGCCTACTATTTTAAATAACCACAGGCATAATGAAACCCAACACATTGTTTTACCAATTCCAAGACACAATTTTTCACTAATAGCTTTTTTTTTCCTGTAAATGATTTATGTATAAAAGAAATGAATGGGGAAAGAAACATTAGCTTTAAATCATACTAGTCCCTTTTACTCAGAAAAAATGTCATTTCTATATTCTTAATTACAAGAGATTCTCTTCTCTTCATGTTAAGCTCCTCTGCAAGGGCTCTGGGCTAGAGTTGGTGACATTATACATTTCACTCCGTACAGTGGCAGCTCACAATTCCTGGCTCCCACCTTGTCAAAGGATCTATTATTAAGATAAAATCAATGGCTCAGATTAATTTCAGTGCAAAGGCAAACAAACAAAAATGAAACTTTTAGACATACTCGTACTTTCAGGTGTGAAAGCAATCCTTTGACTAACCAAACATGAGTGAACTTGTCTTTTTAAACACTGTTCCAGAAAATCATGTGAAGTCAAGGTGTAAACATGGAGAGTCTTTCTAAAAATCCCAAGGTTTCAAGGGTCTCCTGACTCAGGTGGGATAAGTACACCCCAGTCTGGGAATCTCAGATGTACATCAAAGTACCTGGCAGGTAATGGAAGGTAAAATCAAAACTTAATTCATAAGGTTTCAGCTGTAAAAGTATGCAGCTCTATACCAAGGGTTTCCAACCAGCCAATGACAAACTGGTATGCCTTACCCACTATGTGCTGTGCCATGGATGCCCCACAGGAAGGGCCCTCTCCCCTCAAACTCGCACATAGGAAGATAGTGAGGGTTTATACACAACACACATCTACGCCCACACACACTTAAATCAGCACCGACAGGCAGAGAGACAATGCACTTCTGTGCAGGAATATTGGGTCCCCATTTTCTATACTATTAATCTTGGGTCTAAGACGAATATTGGGTCCAATACTAATAATATTGGGTCCCCATTTTCTTGATATGGGCTTCCCTTGTGGCTCAGCTGGTAAAGAATCTGCCCACAATGCAGAGGATCCCCTGGAGAAGGGAAAGGCTACCCACTCCACTATTCTGACCTGGAGAATTCCATGGACTGTATAGTCCAGAGGGTCGCAGAGTCGGACACAACTGAGTGACTTTCACTTTCACATTTTCTTTATATAGAGAAATATCAATAACCTCAGATATGCAGATGACATCACCCTTATGGCAGAAAGCAAAGAGGAACTGAACAGCCTCTTAATGAAAGTGAAAGAGGAGTGTGAAAAAGCTAGTTTAAAACTCAACATTCAAAAACCTAAGATCATGGCATCTGGTTCCATCACTTCATGGCAAATAGATGGGAAATAATGGAAACAGTGACAGACTTTCTTTTCCTGGGCTCCAAAATCACTGTAGATAGTGACTGCAGCCATGCAATTAAAAGACACTTGCTCCTTGGAAGAAAAGCTATAACAAACCTAGATAGCATATTAAAAAACAGAGGCATTACTTTGTTGACAAAAATCTGTCTGGTCAATGCTATGGTTTTTCCAATGGTCATGTATGGATGTAAGAGTTGGACCATAAAGAAGGCTGAGTGCCGAAAAATTGGTGCTTTTGAACTGTGGTGTTGGAGAAGGCTCTTGTGAGTCCCTTGGACTGCAAGGAGATCAAACCAGCTAATCCTCAAGGAAATCAGTCCTGAATGTTCATTGGAAGGACTGATGCTGAAGCTCCAACACTTTGGCCACCTGAGGCAAACAACTGACTCCTTAGATGCTGGGAAACTCCTGATGCTGGGAAAGACTGAAGGCAGAAGAAGGGGACGATGGAGGATGAGATGGTTGGCTGGCATCATTGACTTGATGGACATGAGTTTGAGCAAACTCCAGGGCTGGTGATGGACAGGGAGGCCTGGCGTGCTGCAGTCCATGGGGTCTCAAAGAGTCGTACACAACTGAGTGACTGAACTGAACTGATTTTCTATACAGTGAGCAAAAGGGATAATTATGTATGGAAAAAATGATCTTCTTAGCTTCAGATGAGTTAGCTTTGGTTATCTGGATGCATTAAGACAAAATGTTTCCTGGAATTAGTTCCCTTTCCTTCTGAATGCAGTTTCTGCTCTTAGTGACTTCACTCCAGTAATACCACAGAAAAGAAAACAGAAAGTCCTCTAAAAGAGAAAAAGAGAGTGATGCAACTTACATGAATACCCAAGAAGGAACTACTATGACGACTGCCTTTAAACAGTCCCTTCATGGCAGGACTGAGAAATGCCGGGACACCAGAGAAGCAAAGTGCTTGGTGACACCTTTGCTAGTCCGTCCATAAAATGCTCTTTTCAAGCACCGAGTAGCCCCACTCAAATTCCGGGTCAAAGCAACTTTTTACCCCTCATTTCTTTCAAAAGAAGGGGTTTGTTTCAAAAGAAACAAACTCACATTTTCATGATGTCTCTTAAAAATGAAGTTTTCATAATTATAAAAGCAAGTCATATTCATTGAGAAAAATTAGAAGATGCCAAAAATAATAAAGAAAACTAAAACATGTAACTACATAATCCTCAAATACCAACTGATAATATTTCACATATTTTTTGAGTAAATAAATATTTCTGTGTGTTATAAAATGGGAGTAAGATAGTATAAACAGACTGTATTCCTATTTTTAATGACATCATTTTGAAATTGAGTGATCACAGCTAATTTTATTATTCTGTAAGTTATTTCTGTTTCCATATATTTTCACAATTATGAACATTGCTGGAAAACTTATTCCAAATGGACAAAACTGGTTCATAATTCTAACTTCTTCATTAAGCAAGCAAAATGCTTCTTCAGAGATAAATTTTAGGGTCAATGATATTAACATTTTAATGCTCTTTATACTTTTTATAAATCTTTAAGAAAGAATTTTACCTATTTATACTCTCACTGGTAGCAAAGAAGCATCTCACCAGGACTGGGTACCACTGTTTGTACAAATAATTTAGTAGAAGGAAGCATAAATCTTAGTTTTATTTTGGCAATGTACTGATGTGTAATTCTCTTTCAAACTAAAGATATAATTCTGGTGCAAAATTTTTTGCAGATATGTTTTGAAATGTTCTAAGATTTCAATGAATGACTCTAAACAAGTTTATGCAAGAGGTGCTTGGCTTTTCCTGAAGGTCCTCCAGAAAAACACTTCTAAGAATGGCTCAATTTCTTTATCCAAAGTAAAATGCAATGCATGCTTTTCTTTTTTACATTACTTTTAATTGCAGTATAGATGATTTACACTGTTGGGTTAGTTTCTGCTGTACAGCAAAGTGAACTAGTTATACAAATATCCACTATTTTTTAAGACCCTGATGTTGGGAAGATTGAGGGCAGGAGGAGAAGGGGGAGACAGAGGATGAGATGGTTGGATGGCATCCTCGACTCAATGGACATGAGTTTAAGCAACCTTTGGAAGACAGTGAAGGACAGGAAAGCCTGGCATGCTGCAGTCCATGGGGTCACAAAGAGTTGGACACAACTGAACAACTGAAAAACAACATACTTTTCTAACGACCCACTGATTACAGGATACTGTAATTTCCTACACTACAGGTGGTAAAAGAATTAGTCAGTGGTAGAGAATCAGTTAATATCATGTGTAGAATATAATTCCCAGAAGAAACAGGATATTCATTATAGCATATACTCTCTTTCTTACTAAGAAAATTGCACAGCTGATCTCTTCTATAAGTAGAGGCAGCCATAAGACAATACCTTCTTCTTTTGAATATGGGTGTGATGTCTAGAGCTGAAGTAGCTATTTAGTGATTCAGTTCAGTTCAGTTCGGTCGCTCAGTCATGTCCGACTCTTTGCGACCCCATGAATCGCAGCACGCCAGGCCTCCCTGTCCATCACCAACTCCCGGAGTTCACTTGGACTCACGTCCATCGAGTCAGTGATGCCATCCAGCCATCTCATCCTCTGTCGTCCCCTTCTCCTCCTGCCCCCAATCGCTCCCAGAATCAGAGTCTTTTCCAATGAGTCAACTCTTCGCATGAGGTGGCCAAAGTACTAGAGTTTCAGCTTTAGCATCATTCCTTCCAAAGAAATCCCAGGGCTGATATCCTTCAGAATGGACTGGTTGGATCTCCTTGCAGTCCAAGGGACCCTCAAGAGTCTTCTCCAACACCACAGTTCAAACAATAAAAATGAAAAAGCAGAGTGAAAATATTCAGAGTTTTACTGACATTGTTGATCAACTGATTCGACGCCAGCAACTGCTAACGTCTGGACTACTTGCTGCTGCTGCTGCTGCTAAGTCACTTCAGTCGTGTCCGACTCTGTGCGACCCCATAGATGGCAGCCCACCAGGCTCCCCGTCCCTGGGATTCTCCAGGCAAGAACACTGGAGTGGGTTGCCTCTAAGTGAGAAATATAAACCCCTCTTTGGGGACTTCCCTGGTGACTCAGCTGGTAAAGAATCTGCCTGCAATTCGGGAGACCTGGGTTCAATCCCTGGATTGGGAAGATCCCCTGGAGAAGGGGATCTGGAGTATTCTGGCCTGGAGAATTCCACGACTGTATAGTTCAGGGGATCTAAAGAGTCGGACACGACTGAGTAACTTTCACTTTCCCTTTTCACTTGTTTTAAGACTTTGTTAATCCAGTTGTCTGTTACTTGCAGCTAAAAGCAATCCTACTTATTACAAGTGGTTCTGATTGAGAATTTTATTTGAGCTCTGTGATCCTGAAAAACAACAGAGATTAAGAAACTCTCCCATGCTTTGTGTTTCAAAAAACATCTTATCGCAAAAGAATCACTTTTACACACACACACACACCCTTTGTTTACCTATCACAAGGCCAGACACAACACCTCTAAATTCCCTTTGACCGTCCCACAAATGCTAAGCTACTAATTCCAAGGATCAATAGGCACAAAATGCTTGCTAACCAAACTAGTTAAGCATCTCCTTCCTCCAGACTCTAAATTTTGGCCCAGCCTCAGTCTAGGCAGCATCCAGCCCTGCTGAGAATGAACTGGCCTCAAGGTAAGATATTCTGTTCTATTCTCTAGCAGACCACCTTCACCTCACTTCCCCACATGCAGCTTCAGTCTTGCTGACTCCTCTGTCTCTGTTTAAAAAAAAAAAAAAAGACCTTGCTGCCTCTCTCCTGAGAAACTCACGGATCTTATGGTCAAAGTATTCTTCCTAATACAACGTCCTCCAATCTAAGTCCAGGTTTGCTTCTTATTTGGCATTAAAGTAGACTGACAAAACAGTACTGATCAGACTTCTGAACGTTTCCAAACATGTGAGACTGTGTGATTCATTATGGAGTTCATTAAAATAGCACACAATACTACACTATGTAATTCATTAAAATAGTACAAAAACACATAAGCATTACTAAAACGAATAGTTAAGGAAGAGAAATAAGAGATAATGGACACAATTAATGGACATTAAACTGCAGCATATTTAATTCTGCATAGAAATCTGAAACTTCACACACTCTACCACAGAAAGTTCCACCTCCTTCTACTATGTACCACAGGAAAAAAAAAAAAAAACAGCAACAACCACCATGGGCCCACTATATTCTTGGGCCTGAGAAAACAGTCAGGCAAGGTTTACACTTGGCTTTTCAGCTTGGAATGGATTTGCCTTGGTGATCTGTCAGCGTCACTACAGCTGCCATGCATTCTGTGCTGGAAGCTGTCCAATCACTCTGACCTGCTATAAACTCTTTCAATAATACGAACATTCATTTCTCTAAACACAGTGCAGGTTCCAGTTTTAGGTTCACTATCTTGCGTAATCTCAACAGAGCCCTGTGGTATCAATAGGAACACTGGTGTCATGTCCCTATGACATGAAGCTCAGAGAGGTGACATACTTGCTCGAGTTCTACACTTAGCTCTGGGGACAGCCAGAGAGAGGAGGGCACCGTCCCCTTCTTCTCCCCACGACGGCTCCTAATATTGCTCTACTCTCTCTGCACACTTGCTCCAAGCCACTGCTCCAAACGACAAGCTAAGAATGTCAGTAAAGATGGCACAGGCTCTCAGAGCTGGAAGGAGTCTTAGATCCTTATGTAAAAAATGACAGAGACGCATCAAAAGGCAGCTGATGACTCCTGATGGCAAAACCTGGATGGGAAACTTTCCTTCCAGTCCCTAACCCAGTGTTCCTGCCCCAGACTACCCAGAAAAATGCAAATCTGCAGAGACACCAAGTAGCTTGGTGGCTGTCTAAGACTGGGAACTGGAACAGGGGATGACTGCAAATGGGGAACAGGTTTCTTTGGGGATAACACAAATATTTGAAAATTAGACTCGGGGAAGGATGTGTGACTCCATAAACTTACTAAAATTTAGTGAACTATACATTTAAAATGAGTAAATTTTGAGGTACTTAAATGATACCTCAAGAAATACAGCTGTTAACACTAGAAGATTATTAAACTCATTCAAGGTCACACAAGTAACGAGCTTGACCTGAAGCTCATTCGTTGCAAAAGAACCTGGACCTGAAGACAGCGATGTGACGGCAGAGTTCACAGCCTGTGATCCCGCCTCCAAGGGTCACTGGCCTCTCCCAACATATTATTAGAGAAATAACAAGCCGTCAGAGTAGACAGAGCTGTGGCCAAGGTGACCGTGTAATTGACCATTCTAGTGGACAGTTCTGAGTGAAAGAGCTTTGTCATATGTTTCACCAGGACAAGCATAATGCAGGTCTTGAAGGGTAGAGTAGAACATAGATCACCCTACTCACAGCAAACACCATTTAATTAAACTAGGGGCTTCAAAATGTATCCTCTCATTGGATCCCTGGCACAAATCTGGCAGAAAAGGAATTATCTCCAGCTTACAGATGAGGAAGCTGAGACTCAGCTAGGGCCCTAGGTTCATAAATCTCAAAACCTCAGAGTAATTAAGCATCAGAACTGTATTTTAGACCAGGAGTTACTGAATCTGTCATGCTATTTTTCACAGTCCACAAGCTAACAATAGTTTTTAGATTTCAAAGTGGTTATGTAAGTCAATATACAGCCTCTTAGTCTATAAAGCCTAAAGTAGTTTTTATTTGGCTCTTTACAGAAAAAAAAAAAATTGCAATCCCTGCTTTAGACCATTGCCGCCACCACGTCTAAAAACATACAGTCCAGAAAAGCTCTGGATTACTAGAGTCATACTGCTATTCCACATGCAAGAGAGGAATCTTTGCATTATAAACCCCAAATATATTATATTTTATTTTAAATCACATGTGGCTTTACCATTTAAGCTCAGACCACTCTTCAAAGTAAATCTGTTGATCTTGAGCACACCACACAGGATAAACAACAACAATCTTAAACAAAACATATTCAAACTCAGAAAACCAAAGAGAAAAAGAAAATCTTAAAAGAAGCTGTCAGGAAGGAATGGGCGATCACTTTACTTATAGAGGAATCCCGATGATAATTATAGCAGATATCTCATCAGAAACCACTCTGCAAAAAAAAAGGGGGGGGTAGGGTGAAATATATACTATTTTGAATAAAATAAATCACTGACCTAGAATTCTATATCCAGTGAAACTGTCCTTCAAAAGTAAAGAAGAAATAAAAACTTTTTCAGAGAAACAAAAACAGGGAATTCATCAGCAGCAGACTTGGCTCTGGAAGAAATGTTAAAAGAAGTTTTTCAGGGAGAAAAACATATGCTATAGGTCAGGAACTCAGATAGACATTGCATAAAAGGTGCCTGTTTTATTGTCTTAAAGTTTCTGGAAGGTATGAACTTTCTGTCTGATGAATACATCAGGCATCACCAAAATGCAGGCACACAATAAGTTCTGAAACACTGCTTGAATGGGTCATGAAGCAGTATTTTGGAGGTTTCTTCTTACTAGGGTGTATTCAAACAGCCCCAAACCAGCTGTGCAATACAAAGTCTGACTTACACCCACAGACAGGCATGGGGGATCCTGCTCCCCCCTCCCCGCTAAGGCATGCCTTCAAATCTTGGACCAGCACCTTGCAATCGGTCAGCATCTTCATGCTGCCTCACACCACAAGCTCCTCCTAAGAGAAGTGAGGGGCGAGAGAGATGAGGCTCCAACATTATCTATCCAGTTATACTGAGGGGTGATGGGGCAGGAGAGAGACAGAGAGAGAGCGAGCAGACCTGCACCAGTGGCAGAAATTAGAAGGAGGCTACACATGGTGCTCAGCTTTAAGCTATGGTGGTCCTACCCACTAGTAAATATGGCTTCACAAGTGTCCTGAATGCATCAACTGCTCCATCAGTCATGTTGGTACCTGGGAAAAGGATGGGAGAAGGATGGGAAAAGGTAGAAGAGTCCTGTCACCCAGAAGTGAAGAGGTCCATGATGCAAGTTGGATTATGATCCCATCTGGGAAATCAGAGTGAAGCTTCTCACCACTGAGGCATATCTGTTTCCCTGGCAGTTTAATCACTGCTTCCTTCAAAAAGGCCAAGCTATCTCTCAAGGCAGGACGGCTGAACCTAGTTTTCTTGTAAGGCCAGGCTCTCAGTAGTTCAGTAGGGCAACAGCACAGGAAAGAACAGTCCCTGGGAAAGTACTGTCTTCTCTTGACCAAACTCACTGATGAGAAGACCTTTGCAAGGACAAAGGCAGCCACTTCACACAGTGCCAGACACTTGGTTTCAAATCGTAAGAAGTCAAGCCCTCAGTCAGATCTTTCCAGACCAATATTTTCTTGGTCTAAATCAATAATGTGAGCCTCTGCATGCCAGTTTCACACCATCTACAGGCAGGTCACAGTGTCTACTGGCATAGTACCCAGCCTAAAGCTCCAGGGAGACCTGACTGCAGATCTCTGGGAAAGCTTTTGCAAGTGACCCACAACCCTTCTCTCCCAGGGAACCTTCTCCCTGCTGTTCAGTGGACCACATCCACTCCCAAGTGGCCACTAATTTAAAAACCAGGAAGCGTTGGTCTTCAAGTGGACATTACTTTCACCTTAAGATATTCTTCCTTTTCACTCTTCCCTCTCCTGCCTCTCAGTGCCACCAAGTGGGGTGGTGCAACTTGAGCACCATGTGAGAAGCTCCCCTTACTTCAATGGTTCACAAAGTATAATTCATGGAGCTTCGGTATCACCTGGCATTCGGTAAAAATAAAATGTTAAAAAGAAGAAGGAGGAGAAGTAAAGAAATGTAAAGCCAACTCTCAAGTCCCACCCAGATCCACTGAATCTGAAATGGAGTAGGATATTAACTGTGAATTTTAACAGGCTTTGCAGATGAATGTTAACAGGCTTTGCAGATGAGTCTAGTGTATGCTCAAGGTCAAGAATCACTCTGCCATGGATCATTTCATTCAATGTTTGTCAGAAGCCAATGATCCTAAAAAGCAAGAATTATACTTGTTTTGCAAATGAGGAAGCTGAGACTTAAAAATGAAATAGCAGCTGGCTAATATCCCCCAAGTAGTAAGTGGGCCCTGACTCCTGGCCACTCTCCAACACCAGGTTCACCCTGGTCCTGTGTCCTTCTGGCCCCTCCTGGAAAAGGAGGGAAGGTCAGCCTGGCTCTGGAACTTAGCATTCAGTGTTTCCTCTACTGCAATGGTTTATAACACAGCATGCTCATTAAAATTTCTTGGGAAGCTTTCACATGAAAAAACAAAAAGAAGCAACAAAAACGTTTTATTTTGAAGCATTTCAAACACACCAAAGTAGACAGGACAGAATAATCAGCCTCTAGGCGAAAGGGGAACTTCTCAAAAGGACCATCCAAGCTCCACTCCAACTCTGTTCACTATGGGGCTCTAATAGCGCTGAGAGGTGTCCTGAGAGCTCCCCAGGCAGCTCTTGAGCTTTGAGGAACACTCTCTGGTCCATTTCTCCTCTGATATTTGCAGGACGCAATCTCTTCTTTCATTTATATCTCCACTCAATTGTTAACCTCTGGAAGAGGGTTTTTCCAGATTCTCTGTATTTAAAGCACACCTGGACATCCCCACCTCCACCATAACATCTCTGTATCCCTTCATCCCACTTTGCTTTTTCTGTAGCATTTTTCAGCTGCCATTTCATTATATACTATGTTTATTATCATCAGGGAATACTGTTTATTGTTTAAGAAGCTCATTCACTGAACCAGCAGCTCCAACTTCCTGCTCCCTGCTTATGCCCAGTGTCTGTCAAGGCACTACCACATCGGAGGCACGCAGTGAATATCTCCTGAATAAATGAATGACAGTGGAACAGAGCAGAGACTGCAACTCAACACTGTCTGCCTCCAAAATCCGTGATCTTTTCCACAGCACCACATAGACTAGCATAGCACACAGCAGTGTTGCCCTAGCTTCGCTTTCAGTTCAGTTCAGTCGCTCAGTCGTGTCCTACTTTTTGCAACCCCATGGACTGCAGCACGCCAGGCCTCCCTGTCCATCACCAACTCCTGGAGCTTACTCAAACTCATGTCCATCGAGTCGGTGATGCCATCCAACCATCTCATCCTCTGTCGTCCCCTTCTCCTCCCGCCTTCAATCTTTCCTAGCATCAGGGTCTTTTCCAATGAGTCAGTTCTCATATCAGGTGGCCAAAGTATTGGAATTTCAGCATCAGCATCAGTCCCCCCAGTGAATATTCAGGACTGATTTCCTTTAGAATTGACTGGTTTAGCTTTGCTTAGCTTGGAGAAAAAGAATGTAGTTCTGAATTGAAGCAAGCTATATATTTGGTACTGAGTTTATCCAAGTACACTGGTTCGTGTCTAATTACTAGCTATGAGGGCTTGTGTGGCTCGCTCTGGGTCTTACTGCCATCCATAAAATAGGAAAATAAACCTGTCTCTACCTACCTTCTATATTTGTTGAGAGGGATAAATGAAAACTTACGTGTAATAGCATTTTGTATATTAAGGGGCCATGTAAAGATAAGTTAGCACTACACTTGGGGAGAGAAAAAGAAGTTGAGAACAAGGAAATAGAGTAGGCAAAGAAAGCAGGACAAAAGAAAAAAGAAAGGGTGAAGGTAATTGGACAGAATGGTTGCAAAGAGACTTTCTAAGTCTAAAATTCTGTGATTTAACAGGAAAAGAGAAAATGGAAAAGTATCAAAAGTAGCCATTTTTTCAAGCACAAGATTCAGAATTATTCGTGTCTACTAAAAAGAAGCCACAATTTTTTTTATTTTAAAATACAATTTATCTGTTATACTGCAAACTCTTTCAAGTACCTGTATGCTTATGTCAGTCTTTTCAAATCATGTGATGGTAACTTTGTTACAGCATCATTTTTAGATCATGATCACTCCTCCCTGATTCAGACTCACAGCAGGTTATTCCCTGTGGAACAGCCAGCCTGGTTCAACTGGATAAAAGTCACTGAAAAGTCTGAGAAGGGGGACTGTCTGATTCTTCTTATTCCATAAATTCCAAATGGTACACCCCTGATGAAACAGCTAATATGATTTGTATGCAAACATTCATCCATTGAACATGTCCCTTACTCAACAAAGATTTAGCAAGAACTTTGATGAAAAGGGTTATTTTTGTATGGGTACCAAACGTAACCTTACTGAAACAAAATCAAGCATTTCAAGAAGGCTTATCGGATTATCTGTCTCAGCTTCTGCTCATGGGTTTCACATTAACAAGAAATAGGAAGAGATAGGAAGAATCAAGGGACTCATTCCAGCAGGGTGGAAATCTGTAGATGGTTATTAGGAAATAAGATGAATAATATGTCTATTGATGGGACTGAAGTGAAGGTCTTAATGCAACTCCATCAAAAGTCAGATGGATCAATAAGACCCTCTGCTAGTCCCCTAACATTAAAGGGCCCCAAACAAGTCCACTCTGTACACCAGTCGGAAGAATTGAAAAAGCCAGATGATAACAACTGCAATGAAAACCCTGACCTGGAATGACCTGGGCAATAGTCTGGCATGTAAACCAAGGTGAACATTAACAGAGGGGCCAGGATTTTCTGGTTGGACCTCCAGTCAGGGACCTGGGGACCCAAGGCCATATGCACAATGGCTCGAGGCAGGAAAGTGTAGGGAAGAGGAAACAGAGTCACATAATATCAACAGCATGCATGGTGGATGAAACCACACTGGATCACCAGACAGAAGAGGGCACAGGGTGTTAGGGGAGATAAGTGCAGGTCTAGGCAGGGTAGGACAAGCTGAATTCTCTGGACGTGGAGTGGCATTCAGAAGACAAGATTTACTAACCGATGGATTCGAGGGAATTCTCTTCCAGGAGGAAAGTAAAGGATGGGAGTCAACCTGGAAAGAAAATGAGGCTCTATCTAGCAAAATGGGTCAGGCAGCAAATAACACTGGATGTGCAACTAAGGTTCTAGGAAAGGGCTCGCACCTGACACAGCAGGGTCCCTAGACACTGAATGCACGTGCAGATCACGGTGGCCATGGGCAGTGGCCCCCAGCCTAGCTGCTGGGGCTCAAGGCCACGCCTATGGCCTCCAACTTACCGGAGCTCTCTGGAAAGACTTGTAGCTTACATCAATGTACTATAACTGCCCTCATGACAAGAACAGGTGGAAATAAGACTTATATCATGGTTCAGAGGGATAGGAACAGTTCTGAATACCCATCCTCCCCCCAGGAGGAAGGTGGGCCCTGCTCCATGTCAATACACAATGGAAACAATACAAAACCAGACATAGGGCCTCAGCTCAGGCAGCAGCTGCTGTGGGATAAAAGGCACAGCCCTTCAGGGGACGTGAGGGGAGTGGTCAGGGCTGATGGGAGGACAGGACCGGAGTGGAGGAGCCATGGGCCCTGGACCAGCCTAGTCCCCCGAGCACAGCCCACCTGGCATACTTGCCCTCTAGAGTCAGTGGAGGAGTGTATCATATCACAGGTCTGGAGCTAGAAAGCTGAGTTCCAACCCCAGAGTGAGTCTTGAGCCATCAATTTAATCTTTCCATATATCCACTTCCAAATTGGTAATAAGGTGATGGTCTATATAGTGCCTGACAACATGGCACCGATGTGAGGACTAACTCAGTGCTGCAGAGCACTTAACCCTGCCTGGAGCATAAGACAGCATGCAATGAGTAGGCTATTACTGTAGGTTTTATTTGTTACATAATCAACAGGGCCATTGGAAGGGGCATGATAAGATCACAGTCTCTTTCAGGTACTTGATTTCAGGTGTGCAAGATGGAAGGGAAAGGGTGGAAGGCCAAGAAGCGAGTCAGAAGATCACTGCAATTCTAGGGAAGAGGTTGCACTCAGAGTGACAGGGGTCAGGGAATAAAGGGAAGGGGAAGGGGCCAGACATCAGATACATTTGAGCAGTGAATTGCCAACATTTGGCAAACGCCTGGAAGCGGCCGGTGCGGAAAATGAAACAATTTTATCCAGAAGATCAAAGGAGTTTTTCTGAAAACATGTCCATTTTTGCAGCCAGGTAAATGCTTAAACGACACTCAGAAATTAATTCTGCCTGCTCTACACTGAGCTTCCTGCTCATCCTGTTGTACCCAGTGACCCTGGGACACAGAGACTCAGAGTTCCTCCCTACTCTAACAGTTTCATACTCTGGTCTCTGCCAGGAAACAGGCACTTCACTTCCCTTGCCTAAAGGCGACTTTTAAGCTAGTTACCGCGCAGCAGCTAGCACACAGAGCAACCCATGACAGGCCATCATTCCACCTGGCCGGTTACCTGGCTCCAAAGGCCTGCCGCCACACCCGCAACTCCATTCCTCCTACCCTTCAACTTTTCCCCAGACTTTTTCTCAGGCTAAAGCTATTCGGTGCAATTTACAAGGAATGGGGCAGCATTCAAAGGAGCAAGTTAGTGAAATGACTAGAGTCGACGGTAGGTCCCTTCTCAGCAACATTCCTCACACCACACATACCACCCTGAACATCCACTCTCTGAAGAGCCCAGTCGCTTTTCTTCCTGGATTCAATCTGAACATACTCCCCGCCACACAGATACCACTGGCACCCACCCGGGAGAGAGGCTCACGTCCCTTGCAGGCAAGTGGGTGGGGCTAAGCAAGAATCCGCAGACCCACGTTTTCACTCTGTCATCAACTTGTAACAAAACACTTGCCTGTCCGGTCCCCCCACCCCCGCCCCCCGGGAGCACCCCCCACCCTGCCCCCCGCAGACGGCCGCCCGGCGGGCCTCTGGGGGCGGACAGCTACCTGGTCCAGCAGCCGGTAGACGCTGATGCCCTGGGTCTCCACCAGCAGCTCCCAGGCGGCCCCGGAGAGTGCGGGCCGCTGGAGCTCTGCGCAGGCCTCCCGGAACTGCTCCTCCGAGAAGGCGCCGGCCCCAGGATCCATCCTTCCGCAGCGGCGGCCCCGGAGCCCGGAAGGGAGAGGGGACAGGCGGGGATCGTGTTCGGAGGCGGGACGAGAGAGTGGCCCAAAGCGACTGGCAGGGACCGGACAGGGACCGGGACGCGGCTGGGGGCGGGGCCTCGGGAGCTTCGGGGCGGGGCCTATAGGGGCAGGGCCTCGAGGGGTCGGCCTGGAGGATTGGGCGGACCCAGGGCTTCGCGGGAACGCACAGCAAATAGAACTAGAAAAAGATCGGACTTAATCTGCATAAAGGTGGAGGGCTTAGGAAATGGGGAGGCTTTTAACAGACAAATTGCATAATTTCCAAATTGCTTGCATGTCCCTCCTTTACTTTCTCTAAAAAGGTTAGGGAAGGTCTCAGAGCAGTTAAGTAGAAGTGGGAGGTGAGATGGACAGAGTGGAAATGCTTGAAAATCTCGGGGGTCAGATGCTACAGCAATGTTCCATTTGCTCTGTTATGCACTTTAAAACATTATTCTGAGAAGAGGTCCATGGGATTCCCCAGAAGGCTAAATTAGGGGTCCATGGTACAAAAAAGATTAAGAACCCTATTCCATAATAGTACAGTGCCACCACCGGGAGGGTGAAAGATGATCTCAAAAGGTATCACGGTGTCCATCCAAGACTTCTGCTGCTTGTATAATTTAGATCTTTTGTAACTCAAAGACGTTTTTGTTCCCTCAAGTCCCTTTGTTTTACTATATTTCTTACCGCCACATTGTACTTTGGTTTGGATAAAGTGGACAGTTTAAATGTCAAATCAGATAACACCGCATGGATGCCAGAAAACTCGCAACCCTTTCGTAATCTGTAAAATGGGGTAAAATTGTGCCACCAGTTAGAACTGAGGAGGTGACCACATAAGATAAACATAGAACATGTTTGCACAGTGCCTATCAAAGTAAATGTTTATAAAAATTTCCACTTGCCTTACATAACTATACTGAAATATTTCTCTTTCTATACTTTAAAGGAAAACTTGGAAGTTGATGGCAAACTCTACATTTATGCCCATTTCCAAGAAGAGAAATAAAATGAGACTTGGCAGAATAAATGAATTACACCTTTATTCAATTCAATGCTGGTTCTGTTCTGTTTCATGAGGATGGAAAGAGGGATGTGGTAGTTCCTGACACAAAATGCATGAAAAATCAGAGACTACTGTTTTGATAATGCCTTTTAAGTTTAGTTGTTTTATTTTAAAAGATATTTAGACTAAATTTCAATTGTTTTGAAAAAGGAATTTCTTCAAAAGCCATTGACTATGAAGTATTTTCATATATTGTCAAGGAATTCTATTTTTAAGGTGGGTGTTGATGAGGCTCCACCTTTATATTTTATACCAATTGGTTAATGAAGACAACCATGAGGGTATAAATAGTATTATGAAAGATATAAGGTAGGAAGTTTAAATTGTATTTATTACACGTGTTTAAAAGTGTGCTTATCTACTAAATTCAGAAGGTGAATGTATATATATTTGAGTATACTGAGATTTACAACAATATTTATTTTCTTACAGATAATGAAGGAAAGAATCATATTATAAAATAATTTCTATTTTGTGGCAAAAGTCTGAAAAAGACTTGGAAGGGGGTCCAGAAAGACCTGTTTTTCTCCAGGACTTGTCTGTTGTAATAGGCCAGCCTGTTTCCTTTGTGAAAAACACTTTGTAGAGGAATTTCCAACAACAAGGCAAGTGAAGAATAATATATTTGGGGTTGTCGGGTGGCTCAGATGGTAAAGAATCCACCTCAATGCAGCAGACTCAGGTTCAATCCCTGGGTTGGGGCGATCCCCTGGAGAAGGCCATGGCAACCCACACCAGTATTCTTGCCTGGGAAATCCCATGGACAGAGGAGCCTGGCAGGCTACAGAACCTGGGGTTGCAAAGAGTCAGACACAACTAAGGGACTAACGTTTTCACTGTTGAAAATCCAAAAGGACAAAAGTTGCAAGGGCTGGAGTCAGGGTTCTAATACTCTCACTGTGGGCTAGAGATGTGGGTGGAAATCTGGCCCAGGGACTCCTTCATAAAGCCTGGCTCCTCTAGGAGCTGCCCCTTCCATTCTATGAAACCAGAAAATTCCCTGCCTGTAGACCATGGAGGCTTCAAGGAAACTCATGCTTTCCTCGAAGCTGTAAGGAGAAAGAAACAGAAAGGCAACTAGGGGAAATCACACCCCAAGCCTATGCCAGAGATGGAATTCAAATTTACATTACCAGCGACTGTATGGGAGTCACAGGAGATAAATTAACGCAAACAACCTTTGAAACCCCTGAGACTCTGCCAGAATCAAAGCCAGTGACACTTTCACAACTAGGACCCATGAAATTATCCAAGAGAAAACAATACCCACAGAAGGTGCATGTACAAAAAGTGAGTTACAAAGAACTGAGGGAACAACTGTCCATGTCAGAAAGTTAGAAGATGTGCCAACGGAAGTGTCAGAACCAAAGAACCATGATAACAGACCGATATGAGAGTAATTACTGAATATGTATTCATAATATACATAAATTCATTTAAGAGGTAAAAGAAGGTCTAGAAATAGAACACTAACAGAAAGATAAATGAATCTAAAAATGAACCAGAAGAACCAAATATTTCCTACAAATGAAACTTCCGCAATTAGAAGTGTGAAAGAGGAGGTGATATAGTTGTCCTGCCACAGTTCAAGAGGGAAATAAGAAGGTGACTATAAGAAAATTCCCCAGAAAGCAACACAGAAATACGACACAGAGATATAAAGAACTGGAAAACACGAAAGATTAATTAAGAGACATGAAGGTCACACTTATAGGTAAAACATTTCTGACTGCAGTTTCACAAAAAGAGAACAGAGATGTTAGGATGGATGGGTGGGGAGGTAGATAAATAGACACATGGAAACAAAGTGAAACTAAAATTTCAAACAACAACAACAAAAAAAAACAGAAATAAAGTGGGTGGGGGAGGGGGAGGGCAAAGTCAGGGTTTTGTTTAGAAATGGATAAGAGATATTAATTAAGTCTCTTGTGGATGTTAAATTTAATGGAATAATTTCTTGAAATGCATTAATAAAACAAGCCAGTAAAAATGGGCAAAAGATTTAAACAGACATTTCACCAAAGAATGTATACTGATGGCAATTGAGAACATGAAAAGATACTCAACATCATTCATTATCAGGATAATATAAGTTAAAATCACATATGAAATATGAATATGCACCTTTTAGATATCTGAAATTAAAAAGATTTACCAAAGTAAGTGTTGGCAAGGATGTGGAAGAAATGGAACTCTCCTGCATTGCTGGTGGGAATGGAAATGGAAAAATCACTGTGGGAAAACAGTTTGACAATTTCTTTAAAAGTTAAGACAGACTTCAGAATGGGAGAAAATAATAGCAAATGAAGCAACTGACAAAAAATTAATCTCAAAAATATACAAACAGCTCACGCAGCTCAATACTAGAAAAATAAATGATTCAATTAAAAAAAAAATGGGCCAAAGAACTAAACAGATATTTCTCCAAAGAAGACATACAGATGGCTAATAAACACATGAAAAGATGCTCAACATCTCTCATTATTAGAGAAATGCAAATGAAAATCACAATGAGGTACCATCTCACACCAAACAGAATGGCTACTATCAAAAAGTCTACAAAGAATAAATGCTGGAGAGGATGTGGAGAAAAGGGAACCCTCTTACACTGTTGGTGGGAATGCAAACTTGTACAGCCACTATAGAGAACAGTGTGGAGATCCCTTAAAAAGCTGAAAATAGAACTGCCA
The DNA here is from genome assembly GCF_032452875.1 of Bos javanicus. NCBI lineage: Eukaryota > Metazoa > Chordata > Mammalia > Artiodactyla > Bovidae > Bos > Bos javanicus. Next base: position 7,496,464 of record NC_083886.1, on the reverse strand, counting down.
AACAACCCAGCAATCCCATTGGGCATACATACTGAGGAAACCAGAATTGAAAGAGACACGTGTACCCCAAATGTTCGTCGCAACACTGTTTACAATACCTAGGACATAGAAGTAACCTAGATGTCCATAGGCAGACAGATGGATAAGAAAGCTGTAGTACATAAACACAATAGAATATTGCTAAGTCGCTTCAGTCGTGTCCGACTCTGTGCGATCCCATAGAAGGCAGCCCACCAGGCTCCCCCGTCCCTGGGATTCTCCAAGCAAGAACACTGCAGTGGGTTACCATTTCCTTCTCCAATGCATGAAAGTGAAAAGTGAAAGTCAAGTTGCTCAGTCGTGTCCGAATCTTAGCGACCCCATGGACTGCAGCCTACCAGGCTCCTCCATCCATGGGATTTTCCAGGCAAGAGTACTAGAGTGGATTGCCATTTCCTCCTCAACAATGGAATATTACTCAGCTATTAAAAAGAACACATTTGACTCAGTTCTAATGAGGTGGCTGAAACTGGAGTCTATTATACTGAGTGAAATACGTCAGAAAGAAAAACATCTTCCCAGTGGTAAAAAAAAAAAAAAATACAAATACAAGGATAGATACATATTCTACTTTAATGTGGCACATAGACAAATACCTGTATATAAATGCATATATACACAATGTAGACAGAAGTATGTATTGTTGTTCAGTACCTAAGTCATGTCCAGCTCTTTGTGACCCAATGGACTGCAGTACGCCAGACTGTAGTATATATACATCAAAATTAAATTACATGGTTCTTTTTTCAGGCAAAAAAAAGAAAGAAAAACACCAATACAGTGTATTAACACATACATATGGAATTTAGAAAGATGGTAACGATGACCCTATATGTGAGACAGCAGAAGAGACCCAGATATAAAGAACAGACTTTTGGACTCTGGGAGAAGGCAAGTGTGGGATGATTTGAGAGAATAGCATTGAAACATGCATATTATCATATGTGGAATAGGTCACCAGTCCAGGTTCAATGTATGAGACAGGGCACTCAGGGCCAGTGCCTGAGGGATGGGATAGGGAGGGAGGTGGGAGGGGGATACAGGATGGGGAACACATGTACACCCATAGCTGATTCATGTATGGCAAAAACCACCACAATATTGTAAAGTAATGAGCCTCCAATTAAAATAAATTTAAAAAATAGTTAAACATACAACCTATCATATAAGGTAGCCATTCCATTCCTAGATATTTATCCAAGAAAAAAAAAAACTACCACTGCTCATATTGACATAAATGTTCATACCATCTTAAGTTGTAATAGCCAAAAACTGGAAGCAACTAAAATGTCCTTCAATGGGTGAATTGATAAAAACAAATTGTGATATATCCACCAATGAATTATTACTCAGAAATACACTTTTAAATGATTAATATATGTGTATGAGTTCATTCCAATCCCTAAGAAAGGCAATGCCAAAGAATGCTCAAACTACTGCACAACTGTGCTCATCTCACACACTAGTAAAGTAATGCTCAAAATTCTCTAAGCCAGGCTTCAGCAATACATGAACGATGAACTTCCAGACGTTCAAGCCGGTTTTAGAAAAAGCAGAGGAACCAGATATCAAATTGCCAACATCTGCTGGATCATCGAAAAAGCAAGAGAGTTCCAGAAAAACTATTTCTGCTTTATTGACTATGCCAAAGCCTTGGACTGTGTGGATCACAATAAACCGTGGAAAATTCTGAAAGAGATGGGAATACCAGACCACCTGACTTGCCTCTTGAGAAACCTGTATGCAGGTCAGAAAGCAACAGTTAGAACTAGACATGGAACAACAGACTGGTTCCAAATAGGAAAAGGAGTATATTGTCACCCTGCTTATTTAATTTACATGCAGAGTACATCATGAGAAATGCTGGGCTGGACGAAGCACAAGCTGGAATCAAGATAGCTGGGAGAAATATCAATAACCTCAGATATTCAGATGACACCACCCTTATGGCAGAAAGTGAAGAAGAACTAAAAAGCCTCTTGATGAAAGTGAAAGAGGAGAGTGAAAAAGTTGGCTTAAAACTCAACATTTAGAAAACAAAGATCATGGCATCCGGTCCCATCACTTCATGGCAAATAGACGGAGAAACAGTGGAAACAGTGGCAGACTATTTTGGAGGGCTCCAAAAATCACTGCAGATGGTGACTATATCCATGAAATTAAAAGACACTTGCTCCTTGAAAGAAATGTTATGATCAACCTAGACAGCATATTAAAAAGCAGAGACATTACTTTGCCAACAAAGGTCCATCTAGTCAAGGCTATGGTTTTTCCAGTAATCATGTATAGATGTGAGAATTGGACTATAAAACAAGCTGAGTGCCGAAGAATTGATGCTTTTGAACTGTGGTGTTGGAGAAGACTCTTGAGAGTCCCTTGGACTGCAAGATCCAACCAGTACATCCTAAAGGAAATCAGTCTGAAATGTTCATTGAAAGGACTGATGTTGAAGCTGAAACTCCAATACTTTGGCCACCTGATGCGAAAAACTGACTCATTTGAAAAGACCCTTATGCTGGGAAAGATTGAAGGCAGGAGGAGAAGGGGACGACAGAGGATGAGATGGTTGGATGCCATTACCGACACTACAGACGTGAGTTTGAGTAGGCTCCGGGAGTTGGTAATGGACAGGGAGGTCTGGCGTCCTGCAGTCCAAGGGGTTGCAAACGGGTTGCAAAGAGTTGGACATGACTGAGCTACTGAACTGAACTGAACTGATGAGTTCGTGTGCAGATGTATGTGTAATACATATATTATATTATAAATATAATGTAATATGTGATATATAAATCATTCAATTCAGAGTAAAGTAGCATGTAATTGCAACTTATGTTAAAATTGTGTAACCTGTAAATAAAATGTAAAGGTGATAAAAACAACTGATAAATTTAGGTAAAGGTAGTAATATTTCTTGGAGAAGGCAACGGCACCCTACTTCAGTGCTCTTGCCTGGAAAATCCCATGGATGGAGAAGCCTGGTAGGCTGCTGTCCATGGAGTTGCAAAGAGTTGGACACAACTGAGCGACTTCACTTTCACTTTTCACTTTCATGCATTGGAGAAGGAAATGGCAACCCACTCCAGTGTTCTTGCCTGCAGAATCCCAGGGACGGGGAGCCTGGCGGGCTGCTGTCTATGGGGTCACACAGAGTCGGACATGACTGAAGCGACTTAGCAGCAGCAGCAGCAGTAGCAGTAATATTTCCTATTCTATTCCTTTACATTTTTTGTATACATGTAATTATTTAAAATTCAAATTTTGAGAAAACCCAGCTGTACATGTTTATATGAGATATAACTAAAATAAATTACACAGAAAATGTAGAGGTAATGTTATGGAAAAAATACATAAGTTAGCCTCAAACTAAAGAAAACTGATGTGGCTGTAAAAATATCAGACAAAACAGGCTTTAAGGCAAGAAAAGTTCATGAGTTAAAAGTTAAAGGACAGAACTTTTCAGGAGTTCTGAATGCCTAAATTTATTTTCACTTCACAGTATAATCTCAAATACATAAGGGGAAAATGTCACCAGTACAGTCTTCTCTCAGTTTCTGGGAGGATTGATTCTAGGACCCTCGAAGATACCCAAATCCACAGATACCCACATCCCTTACATGAAAGGATATAATATTTGCATATAACCTATGCAGATCCACACATACACCATAAGTTATCTTTAGTTTACTTGTAATGCCTAGTACAATGAAAATGCTACAGAAAGAACTGCCTGTGTTTAGCATTTTCAATTTTTTATTTTTGATATTTTCTGGATTTTTTTTTTTTATGTTTTCAATGTGAGGTTGACTGAAATCAAGGAAACTCACGGATATGAAGGGCTCACTGTACAAGGAGAAATCAGCAAATTCACAATCACAGTGGGACATTCTAAAGGTTCTTTTCTAGGAAATAGATTGATCAAATCGACAAAACATTGGTAAAGATATGAAAGGCTTGAGCATATAGTTTACATGCTTGATATAAAGGGTTTTTATAGAACCTCCTAGCCAATAAATAGACACACATTACTTACGAACTCTCATAAAATATTCCTTAAAGTTGATGATTCCATAAGTCACAAATGATATTTTCAACCAACTGGAAACACTCTATAGCATTCTCTGGTGACAATTGTAAAAGACAAAAGAAGGGAAGAAAAAGGAAACAAAAATAGCCAGTCTCTCCCCCCACCCCATATATTTGAAAACAAAACAGAACAAACACCCATTTATTCTAGGAACTTAACTAGCAATTAATTCCCTGCATCAAATTCCTTGGTGCTTAAAATAAACAGAAACTTCTTTCCTGCACCTACTCTTGACTGACTACTGTTTACATTAAAACACAGGAACTCCTGTTCAGTTGTATACTATGAATAAATCAAAACCCAACATATAAATTGGTAGAAGACATTTGTTACTCACAAAGCCAACCAAGGATCAATACTGATAATATATACAGAACTAGGAATCAGTGAAAAAAACCCAAATAACAAAATTGAAAATGTGAACAGGTAGAAAACCCAAACAGCATAAGCACACATGAAAAGCGGCTAAATTTCCATAGCAACTGGAGAAATGCAAAATAAATTACATCATTAATTGTTTACATTAAATTGGCAAAAACTAAAAAATTAGGTGTTGGTGAATATAGAGGAAAACGATAGCTCTGACAAAGTATTCTAGTTAAAATGTAACTGATAGCATGAAACACAAATTGAAAAGGTCAATTAAATGTGAGGATACACATACTGTATGTCCAGCAGTTGCATTCCTATTACTATATTCAGAGAACTGCTAATATTGCATAAAGAATTCACATTGTTTTAATGGCAAAAAAAAATATTGATAAAACATAATGACAATCTACCAACCAGAAAATCAATAAGTAAATTATGCTTTATTCATTATACATCCTTTAAAATTAAAGGAAAAAAAATCTGTAAATCATGGACAAATCATGAAAATACTGATGAATAAAAAAGCAAGTTATAGAAAGATGTACAGAATAAGCTACTTAATAGTGTTTACAGACCGTAAATTTGCCCTGAAAACTGTGAATGTGAATGAGAAGGATACTGTTAACTTCAGTAATAACTGATTTATTTTATTTCTTTAAAAATTTATGAGTCAAATAAGGAACAATATCAATGTATATGCTGGATGGTGGGTTCAAGAATGTTACACTCTACACATCAGTAATGCTTAAAATTCTCTAAGCTAGGAATGTGAATTGAGAACTTCACGTATGTGAAGAATCAACAATACATGAATTGAGAACTTCCAGGTGTTCAAGCAGGATTTAGAAAAGGCAGAGGAACCAGAGATCAAATTGCCAACATCTGTTGGATCATAGAAAAAGCAAGACAATTCCACAAAAACATCTACTTCTGCTTCACTGACTACGCTAAAGCCTTTGACTGTGTGGATCACAACAAACTGTGGAAAATTCCGAAAGAGATGGGAATACCAGACCACCTTACCTGCCTCCTGAGAAATCTGTATGCAAGTCAAGAAGCAACAGAACCAAACATGGAACAACAGACTGGTTCCAAATCGGGAAAGGCATACTTCAAGGCTTTATATTGCCATCCTGATTATTTAACTTTTATGCAGAGAACATCTTGCAAAATGCTGGGCTGAATGAAGCACAAACTGGAATCAAGATTCCCTGCTGAAATATCAATAACCTCAGATATGAGACGATACCACCCTTATGGCAGAAAGTGAAGAAGAACTAAAGAGCCTCTTGACGAAAGTGAAAGAGGAGAGTGAAAAAGTTGGCTTAAAATTCAACATTCAAAAAACGAAGATCATGATATTCGGTCCTATCATTTCATGGCAAATAGATGGGGAAACAGTGACAGACTTTCTTTTCTTGGGCTCCAAAATCACTGCAGATGGTGACTGCAGCCACAAAATTAAAAGACACTTGCTTCTTGGAAAAAAGCTATGACAAACCTAGACAGCATATTAAAAACATTACTTTGCTGACAAATGTCCATCTGGTCAAAGCTATGGTTTTTCCATTACTGGTTTTTCCAGTAATCATGCAAGGATGTGAGTTGGACCATAAAGAAAGCTGATGAAGACCATATGAAGACCATAAAGAAAGGAGAAGAGTTGATGTTTTTAAACTGTGGTGTTGGAGAACTTGAGATTCCCTCGGACTGCAAGGAGATCAAACCAGTCAATCCTCAAGGAAATCAGTCCTGAAAAATCATTGGAAGGACTGATGCTGAAGCTGAAGCTCCAATACACTGGCCACCTGATGCAAAGAGCTGACTCCTTAGAAAAGACCCTGGTGTTGGGAAAGCCTGAAGGCAGGAGGAGAAGGGGATGACAGAGGATGAGATGGTTGGATGGCATCACCAAGTCGATAGACATGAGTTTGAGCAAGCTCCAGGAGTTGGAGACGGACAGGGAAGCCTGGTGTGCTGCAGTCCATGAGGTTTCAAAGAGTCAGACACAACTGAGCAACTGAACTGAACTGAACATTTCTGTATATTTGAAATTTGTGCAATTTAAACAAATAAAAGAAATAATTATAATAAAGTTATGAGACTATAATTGTCATTAATAATAGCAGAAGGAAAAGAAAACACCATTCTGAGATACTGTGAAAAAATGAAGGAGTAATGAATGCTCACCAATGCCTAACTTTGCACAGGGAGCAAAGTTAGGCTTTACCTATTGTGATTGATCAGTGTTTTGGTTTTATTTTTAGTTGGGGGACTAAAAGAATATGTGTTCTTATTCACTAATAAAAGGTATTAGGCACCAAGAAACTGAAAAGTTAATGAAATGTATTATATCATAGACAAAAACATCTGTGTATGGATCAGAACTACTTTCCCTGGGACAGTTTTCACAGTACTAATTTGGTTTGTGGATTTCCAAGGTAGAGCCATGGTCACGAAAACTAGCTTTGCAGTTAAAAAATTTTAGTGTTTAAGAATCAGGAGAGTCACTTCAATTTTTTAAACTTGATTACATAACAGTAAATAAATATAATAATACAAATGAAAGCACTCTGTAAAGTGAAAGCAAACACTTATGAAGTGTGTTATCTCAGAGCGTGTTCAGTCACCAAGTCATATCCAGCTCTTTGCAACCCTATGGACTGTGGCAAGCCAGGCCACAGATGGTCCCTCACCATCTCCCGGAGTTTGACCAAGGTCATGCCCACTGAATCAGTGATGCCATCCAACCATCTCATCCTATATTGCCCTCTTCTCCTTCTGCTTTCAATCTTTCCCAACATCAGGGTCTTTTCCAGTGAGTCAGCTGTTTGCATCAGGTGGCCAAAGTATTGGAACTTCAGCTTCAGCATCACTCCTTCCAGAGTATTCAAGGTTGATTTCCTTTAGGATGGATGGTTTGATCTCCTTGCTGTCCAAGGGACTCTCAAGGTTCTTCTAAAGCACCAGAGTTCAAAAGCATCAATTCTTCAGCACTCTGCCTTCTTTGTGGTCCACCTCACATCCGTACGTGACTACTGGAAAGATCATAGCCTTGACTATATGGACCTTTGTCAGCAAAGTGATGTCTTTGTTTTTTAATACACTGTATAGGTTTGTCATAGCTTTCCTGCCAAGAAGCAATGGTCTTCTAATTTCATGGCTGCAGTCAGCATCTTCAGTGATTTTAGAGCCAAGAAGAGGAAATCTGTCACTGATTTCCACTTTTTTCCACTGATTTTCCACTGATTTCCACTGTCCACTTTTTCCCCTTCCATTTGCCATGAAGTAATGGGACCCAATGCCAAGATCTTATTTTTTTTTTTTAATACTGAGTTTTAAGCTGGATTTTTCACTCTCCTCTTTCACCCTCATCAAAAGGCTCTTTAGTTCTTCTCTTTCTGCCATTAGAATAGTATCATCTGCATATCTGAGGTTGTTGATATTTCTCTAGCAATCTTGATTCCAGCTTGTAACTCATCCGGCCTGGCATTTCACAAGATGTGCTCTGCATATAAGTTAAAGAAACAGGGTGACAATGAGCAGCCTTGTCATACTCCTTTCTCAGTTTTGAACCAGTCAGTTGTTCCATGTAAGGTTCTTACTGTTGCTTCTTGACCTGCATACAGGTTTCTCAGTAGTTAATTCAAACTTCTATAGCTGAGCTGATGTGAATCTGTTTCAAAGGCCATCCGAATCACATTTGTTTTATTCTATTCAACTTGTAATGTTGAATGTCTGCTCCTGTTAAAATACTCAAGAGTTTTATCTTGCTAGGGCAATGGAGTAGCAAAGTAGGGTGATGAACCTGTTGCCAGGCTCCAAAGCTCATAAAACAGTAACCTATAAATTGGTTAAGAGTAGATTAAGTCTGCTGAATACTTGTTGTAACAGAAACTGTGCTAAGAGTTTTTGTTTAATCTTTAAAATACCAGTTTTAAAATCCATTCTATTACACTCTCCAGATTTTACATGAAGACACTGAAGTTTAGAAAAGTAATAGCTATAGTAATAGGGGAGGGAGGAGGGAGGAGGGTTCAGGATGGGGAACACATGTATACCTGTGGCGGATTCATTTTGATATTTGGCAAAACTAATACAATTATGTAAAGTTTAAAAATAAAATAAAATTAAAAAAAAAAAAAAGAAAAGTAATGTAACTTGTCCAAGTTCACATGAGTAGATCAGAGGCAGAGCTAAGGTTTGGAGCCAGTTCTGTTCAATTCTAAAACCTATTTCTCATCCCTAGGACACCTCTTATTGATATGGGATCTATAGACATGAAGCCGGAGAAGGCAATGGCACCCCACTCCAGTACTCTTGCCTGGAAAATCCCATGGGTGAGGAGCCTGGTAGGCTGCAGTCCATGGGATCTCGAAAAGTTGGACACGACTGAGCGACTTGACTTTCACTTTTCACTTTCATGCATTGGAGAAGAAAATGGCAACCCACTACAATGTTCTCGCCTGGAGAAACCCAGGGACGAGGGAGCCTGGTGGGCTGCCGTCTATGAGGTTGCACAGAGTTGGATACAACTGAAGCATCTTAGCAGCAGCAGCAGCAGACATGAAGCAGAGAACATAACTTCTAGTCCAATTAGATCTGCAAACATTTTTATGCCTAAAAAACTGTAATGAATCATAGCCGTAAAACTATAAAATTTAATACTGAAAAAGAATTTAGATATCACCCTTAGTTTATTCTTTTACTTATTTACATACTCATTTGTTTATAGATGTTTATTGATCAATATTTATCAAAGTGGCTACATTAAAAGACAAAAGAATAAAATTAAATAATAAATAAATAAGAATTCTCCTTAAGTACTGATCCCCTGGAGAAGGGAATGGCTACCCACTCCAGTATTCTTGCCTGGAGAATCCCATGGACAGAGGAGCCTGGTGGGCTACAGTCCATGGGGTTGCAAAGGGTCAGACATGACTGAGTGACTGAACAAGAACAACAAGGTGAGATTTTATGCTTTCATGGCTCTAATAGCTATTATAGGTACAAAGATGCATGAGGTGCAAATCTTATCTTTAGCTTGCCGTTCACAAAAACACAATTTACTATAGAAAGTAGTTAGTGTATGTTACCTATTATCTAGTCCACCACTTCTATAGATGAGAAAATTGTAGTATAAAGAGGTCATACCTTGAATAATAACTAGATTATCCAGTTAGTCAAATCATGTTGTCACCAATCCAATGAAAACTCAGGGTCTCTAGTGTATTCCACCTGCTAATATAAATACAATGCACACAAATCAGCTGCTAGGGAAAGGAGTTTATAGTTTTGCTTGTTGAAATATATACCTTGTGAACTTTATTAAATGAAAATGATAGTTCAAAAAACTAGATCTGTTTGACTCCTGAAAGGGATCAGAGAATAAAGTTATCCAGCACCTTCCAGTAAAGGGATTCAAAGAGTAGCTGGAAGTATTGTATCACAAAGTCCCTTCCTTTGCCCTGACTAATCACCACAGGGGATGTTTCAGGCCAAGTCTAGGGTTTCACTTCAGTTGTGATCCCCAGACTGAAAAGCTGCACTCTCATATTAATCGGCATAAAAATTGGTGCCTTGAATCTTCCCTTAGAGTAGAGCACTCAAGTTTGGAATCCAAAGCCTGACTGGGATTGTAGACCATGTTCTTCATAACTTCTACTGACTTAATTCAGACCATTTCCACCTGGAAAAGGTCCCATTCAGGTCCTCTCTGCTCACTGTCTCACTAGGGTTGCATGTCCATGAGGGTAGATCAGATTTCTTTGGAAGTTAAGAAACCTTACAATGATACTACTCTCTTTCCTTCAAAACCAAAGTATGATTTTTCAAGTTTTTGCCATTTGTACTTCCCACATGTGAGCTTGGATTTGTCCACTTCTTGCTATCTGCACTTCTCACCTCACCAAAGCCACATGACTGCTCCTGACATCCTAGTGACCTGCTGATGGTCTCCCTGCTGGAGTCCACTCCTGACACAGAGACAGAGAGCTGCATTAAAATGCTGAGTCATCCCGTGATCCCACCCCACCCCCTGGCCTCCTTGTAACCATTCCTGGGCTTCAGGGTGCAGTAAATACCATTAACATTTCTTCCCCTGGCCTGTAGAGTCCTCTGCCATCTGATTGGCCCTTCCTGTATTTCCTCCCCATCTTCTCCACCCTCCCTTAACTCACTAGGCCACAGTCTGCTGTTCTTTAGTTTCTGGTTATACCAAGTGTCTCCTCAGCTCAGAAATGCAGCCCTCACTCTTTTCTCTGCCTCAGCTGCTCTCCTGACACCCTTCACTCATTCCAATCTTTTGGGTTTCAGCCTAAATCTTCCTTCTAGAGACTCTTCCTCAGCCTCTTTTATTTATCTTAGCCACTTACCTTTTTTCCTATATAAAATTCACTCCCTCAGTGGGGAGAGTGGAAAAGCAATGAAAAGTAAACAAATAAGTGCTATTTGCTCTCCAATAATGATATTGATCTGTAGTTAGTTGAGCACACGCCTTCTCCATCACAGCATAAGTCCAACAGCAGAGACCCGTCCATCTCTTTCACCACTGTATCCCCAGTTATAAGCACATACCTGCACATAAATAGGGCTTCCCTGGTGGCTCAGCTGGTAAAGAATCTGCCTGCAATGTGGAAACCTGGGTTCAATCCCTGGGTTGGGAAGTTCCCCTGTAGAAGGGAACAGTTACCCACTCCAGTATTGTGGCCTGGAGAATTCCATAGACTGTATAGTCCATGGGGTCACAAAGAGTTAGACACAACTGAGCAACTTTCACTTTTACACATAAATATCTGCTGAGTGAATTAATATAAGAATTCTGTGGATCTTCCTATATATTCACATGTATATATATATGAATATGAATTGTATACTTAATTATTTTGTCAGTACCATTAGTTTTTAAGTTGTTCTCAGTTTTCTACACAGACAATCATATTGTCAGGAGTAGGGAAGATAAATGTTTCACAGCTTATCCAATAACTATACCAAGTATTTTCCTTTCCCATGTTATCATATGGACTGAAACATCTGAGCAGATGTCTCCAGCTCCATCATGGGAAGTAGAGTACATGAGCAGGGAGAGCTCCAGAGCCCCAGTCTTGCTTCAAAAATAAGAGCTAAGCTTTTGTTGGTTTTCTAATCGCTTTGCCAAAGAGTTATGAGGGGAAATGGGTTCTACTCTCAAAACTAAACTTGAAAATCACTGGGCTAGAATTTCTGAAACAATATGAACAGTGGTATCCCAGTCATCCTTGTTTTTTTTAGAAATGATCATTTATTGACTATTTAATATGAGTCAGGTACAAACTCTAGGCATTGTATATCAATATTTCCCTTTAACAAATGGTTTTTAAAAGACTAAGTGAAATGTCCATAGATGCAGAGAAAGTAAGTATTACAGTCAGGATTCAAATTCAAATCTTTCTAATTCTAGCCATTTCTCATAATTACAAAGTTAATTAAGGCCTTATATAAGGAGATTTTGAAATACTTTCTCCCCTTTAGTAATTTGACAAATTGCACTTTCTAAGAAATGGCCATGACAGTATCTCTCTTCCCACATAAGCTCCTATGTCGTGACTGTGACAGTCACATCAGCGAGAGGTAGTGCCTACGTCCCCTCATCGTAAGCCAGAGTGACCTCTGCCCACACCCAGAAGTGATACTCTGTAACTCCTAGGACCAAGTCACAGAAGAGAATACTGCTTCCTGTTCCTCTGGAGGCTTGCCTCAGTTTCTAGACACCATGACGTGAGGAAGGCCAAGAAGCCTTGGAGGGGATCCAAAGGCCCTAGTCCGCAGCCCGGGCTGAATTCCTGGCTGGCAGGCAAACTAGCTTGCCAGACATGCAAGTGCATCATCTTGAAAGTAGATCCTCTAACCCACCATTTGTATACTCCATTGAGTTGCCCCAGCACACACTGCATGGAGCAGAGGTGAGCTGGCTTCACTGCTGCTGCTGCTGCTGCTGCTGCTGCTGCTAAGTGGCTTCAGTCGTGTCCGACTCTGTGCAACCCCAGAGACGACAGCCCACCAGGCTGCCCCGTCCCTGGGATTCTCCAGGCAAGAACACTGGAGTGGGTTGCCATTTCCTTCTCCACTGAGTCCTGCCTAAATTGCAGATACACAAGCAAAACAAATAATGGTTGTTGTTTCAAGCCGCTAAGCTTTGGGGTAGTTTGTTAAGCAGTAATAGATAACTAAAACAGAAGACATTCTATACACCAGAAAGGGTGAAAAAATTCTACTAACAATTAGGTTTTTGAATATACAGATTATATGTATTAGCATCAAGAATACAAAAAACATCGACAAAGCAAAAAGACAACCTACTGAATGGGAAAAAGTATTTCCAAATGGTATGACTGATAGGGGTTAATATCCAACATATATAAACAGCTCGTATAACTCAACATAAAAAAAAAAAAAAACCTCAGTTGAAAAATGAGCAGAACTGAATAGACATTTTCCAAAGAGGAAATGCAGGTGGCCAACAGGCACATGAAAAGATACTCACCTTTGACAATCATCTAGGAAATGCAAATCAAAACCTCAATGAGATACCACCTCACAGCTGTCAGAATGGCTATCATCCAAAAGAACACAAATAACAAATGTTGGCAAAGACGTGGGGAAAAGGGAACTTGTTACACTGTTGGCAGGAATGTACTTTGGTGCAGCCACTGTGGAAAACAGTAAGAAGATTACTAAAATAATAAAAATAGAATTACCATATGATCCAGCAGTTCCACTCCTGGTGTATATCAAAAACAAAACAAAACACGAATTCAAAAAGACAAATGCACTGCAATGTTCATAGCAGCATTATTTATAACTGCCAAGATATGGAAACAACCTAAGTGTTGGGCAACAGATGAAGGACAAAGAAGATGTGGCACAGGCGAGGGGCTGCTGAGTCTCGACATGATCTGCCCACCTTGGTGCTGGGCACTGGCCTGCCTTGCCTGTCTCCGGACACCCAGAATAAATATAGCAGTGATGCTGACGCTGGCAAACAAACTGAAGCGCGAGGACAGTCTCAAAGGTCCTGGGTGTCAGCTACAGCCTCTGACTCCACTCGGCGGGTTTCTGTGACAGACAGGCTGTTTGTTAAAGAGGTTGTAGAACTTGAATATAATTTACCTTATAGGTGTAAAGTGCATGTTTCCGACCCAAGCGAGCTTCATTGCTTTCAGCTGTCACCCCAGATAAGGGTTACTAACAGGTTGGAAAATTTCAGTTTGGAGCTGAAGTTTTTGATGCATACAACACGGTGCCTCCCAAAGTGAACTGCTTGACCCAGGTCTGGCACCCCAAGTCCACAGGAAAAGGAGAGACACGTCTCAGGGCACTGACTGGGCCCCCACAAGGACGCTGAAGGATGCTGTTTGGGGACTAAACTCTTTATTTTCTGATCCTTTGAATTTTGGTGATCCACTGGATATAGAAGCTGCAGAACATCATTTAGGGGACAAGGAGGTCTTCTGGAATAAAGGAGAAGACTACATTAAGCGTTACACCAGAGGATATGGGGAGAGGACTGCAGGGCCCTGGACTGTGCCTTAGAAGTTGGTCTCCAACTGAAACCAGAAGGGAGCCTCCTCCCAAGTACTCAGCTCCCCCCAGTCCCACTGGGCCATCCAAGTCCTCTGATCCCATGTTGTCCCAAGGAAGAGCCTCTTCCAGGCCACCCATTGCAGACAGAGAGCCCCACATAAATATAGCCAGAAAATATATTTGGGGTTCTAAAAGAGTTATCTGCTTACCTTAAGATGCTTATTTTTTGAAACTATACTGCATGGACTGTTGATGAGATTCTCGAGAAGTTGTAATGAACTCAGCATTGAGGCTTGAGTTTGCTTTTCCCCCTCTCAGAGTTAGTCCTTGCACGGGTGTTGCTAAGGATGTGTTCAGCGCAGTCACAGATTGGTGCTCAGAACTCTGCTACAGACTGTGATTGGAGGCGAATGCTCGTAGCTGCTCCCATGACTGTTGCCCCTACTTAAATGCAGTGAAGCTTCCCAGAGTACAGAGCCATTCACTGTAGAGCTCTTACCGCAATGTATATTTTACTGAATTTGGAAGAAATAATCCATGTCCCAGGGCTTCCCTTATGGCTCCGAGGGTGAAGAGTCAACCCTCCATGCGGGACACCTGGGTTTGATCCTTAGGTTCAGAAGATCCCTTGGAGGAGGGCATGGTGACCCCCTCCAGTATTCTTGCCTGGAGACTCCCCATGGACAGAGGAGCCTGGTGGGCTACATTCATAGGGTCTCAAAGAGTCAGACACGACTGAGCGACTGACCACAACACGGCAATCCATGTCCCAAGAGTTCCCGGTGCTGGAGAAGAGACTACGGCAGGCCCTGGGCACCGCACACTGGGCCGGACGGTGATGGGAGGCCGGGAGCCAGCAGAGAGGTCTGGCAGTGGCTGTGGGTGGCCTGGCATGTAATGTGGTCTCCCCGCAGTTCACATCAGGGGATGTGCTACCCCTCCTCTGATGCCCCTGTGAGTCCTGCAAGATCTCCTCTCCACCTGGCAGGACTCATGTGTCTGATGTAGTTTTGGGTGCTGGATTCTGATTCCCTGAACCTCAGCCTCAACCTCTTCACAATGCGTGGTTTCCAGGTGATGCATGGTGCTTGACAGTAAAAGATTTTTGTCTCTTAAAAAAGGAAGAAGTTATTTATACATACAATGAAATGCTACTTGATCATAAAAAAGAGGGAAATTTTGCCATTTGCAGCAATATGGGTGGACTTGGAGGACATTATGCTAAGTGACCTAAATCAAATCCCTTATGATTATACAGTGGAAGTAAGAAATAGATTTAAGGGCCTAGATCTGATAGATAGAGTGCCTGATGAACTATGGAATGAGGTTCATGACATTGTACAGGAGACAGGCATCAAGACCATTCTCATAGAAAAGAAATGCAAAAAAGCAAAATGGCTGTCTGGGAAGGCCTTACAAATAGCTGTGAGAAGAAGAGAAGCGAAAAGCAAAGGAGAAAAGGAAAGATGTATACATATGAATGCAGAGTTCCAAAGAATAGCAAGAAGAGATAAGAAAGCCTTCTTCAGCGATCAATGCAAAGAAATAGAGGAAAACAACAGAATGGGAAAGACTAGGGATCTCTTCAATATAATCAGAGATACCAAAGGAATATTTCATACAAAGATGGGCTCGATAAAGGACAGAAATGGTATGCACCTAACAGAAGCAGAAGATATTAAGAAGAGATGGCTAGAATACACAGAAGAACTGTACAAAAAGATCTTCACGACCCAGGTAATCACGATGGTGTCATCACTGACCTAGAGCCAGACATCCTGGAATGTGAAGTCAAGTGGGCCTTAGAAAGCATCACTACAAACAAAGCTAGTGGAGGTGATGGAATTCCAGCTGAGCTATTCCAAATCCTGAAAGATGATGCTGTGAAACTGCTGTACTCAATATGCCAGCAAATTTGGAAAACTCAGCAGTGGCCACAGGACTGGAAAAGGTCAGTTTTCATTCCAATCCCAAAGAAAGGTAATGCCCAATGCTCAAACTACTGCACAATTGCACTCATCTCACATGCTAGTAAAGTAATGCTCAAAATTCTCCAAGCCAGGCTTCAGCAATATGTGAACCGTGAACTTCCTGATATTCAAGCTGGTTTTAGAAAAGGCAGAGGAACCAGAGATCAAATTGCCAACATCGGGTGGATCATGGAAAAAGCAAGAGAGTTCCAGAAAAGCATCTATTTCTGCTTTATTGACTATGCCAAAGCCTTTGACTGTGTGGATCACAAGAAACTGTGGAAAATTCTGAAAGAGATGGGAATACCAGACCACCTGATCTGCCTCTTGAGAAACCTGTATGCAGGTCAGGAGGCAACAGTTAGAACTGGACATGGAACAACAGACTGGTTCCAAATAGGAAAAGGAGTATGTCAAGACTGTATACTGTCACCCTGTTTATTTAACGTATATGCAGAGTACATCATGAGAAACACTGGACTGGAAGAAACACAAGCTGGAATCAAGATTGCCGGGAGAAATATCAATAACCTCAGATATGCAGATGACACCACCCTTATGGCAGAAAGTGAAGAGGAACACAAAAGCCTCTTGATGAATGTGAAAGTGGAGAGTGAAAAAGTTGGCTTAAAGCTCAACACTCAGACAATGAACATCATGGCATCCGGTCCCACCACTTCATGGGAAATAGATGGGGAAACAGTGGAAACAGTGTCAGACTTTATTTTTCTGGGCTCCAAAATCCCTGCAGATGGTGACTGCAGCCATGAAATTAAAAGATGCTTCCTCCTTGGAAGGAAAGTTATGACCAACCTAGATAGCATATTCAAAAGCAGAGACATTACTTTGCCAACAAAGTTTCGTCTAGTCAAGGCTCTGGTTTTTCCTGTGGTCATGTATGGATGTGAGAGTTGGACTGTGAAGAAACCTGAGCGCTGAAGAATTGATGCTTTTGAAACTGTGGTGCTAGAGAAGACTCTTGAGAGTCCCTTGGACTCCAAGGAGATCCAACTAGTCCATTCTGAAGATCAGCCCTGGGATTTCTTTGGAGGGAATGATGCTAAAGCAGAAACTCCAGTACTTTGGCCACCTCATGCAAAGAGTTGACTCATTGGAAAAGACTCTGATGCTGGGAGGGATTGGGGGCAGGAGGAGAAGGGGACAACAGAGGATGAGATGGCTGGATGGCATCACTGACTCGATGGACGTGAGTCTGAGTGAACTCCCGGAATTGGTGATGGACAGGGAGGCCTGGCGTGCTGCGATTCATGGGGTCGCAAAGAGTCGGACACGACTGAGCGACTAATCTGATCTGATCTTATCTGATGCTAAATGAAATAAGTCAGAGAAAGACTGACTGTATGTGATCACTTACATGTGGAATCTAAAGTAGAACAAGCTAATGACTATAATGAGAAAGAAGCAGACTTACAGTTACAGAGAAGAAACAAGTGGTTACCAGTTTAGGGAGAAAAGTGGGGAAGGTTATGAAGAGGTACAAACTGTTAGGTACAAAATAGACTACAAAGACATTGGACAGCATGTGGAACACAGGCAATGTTTTACAACTAAAAAGGGAGTATAAGCTTTAAGACTGTGAATCAGTGTAGTGTAGACCTGTGACTTACATAGTCCTGTGCATCAACTAGACTTCAATATAAAATATTGATCTCATCCCCCAAAGAAAAAAATACAGTGATTTTATGCTACCTTTCACTAAGCTATTACTGTTGTGGTTTACAACGTCAATCCTCTCCTTAAAAAATTATATTTTTACTTTTGCAGAATGCTTCAAAACCATGATTTTTTTCCCTTTATTTTATTTTATTTTTTAACTTTACAATATTGTATTGGTTTTCCAAATATCAAAATGAATCCACCACAGGTATACATGTGTTCCCCATCCTGAACCCTCCTCATTCTTCCCTCCCCATACCATCCCTCTGGGTCGTCCCAGTGCACTAGCCCCAAGCATCCAGTATCGTGCATCAAACCTGGACTGGCGACTCATTTCACATATGATATTTTACATGTTTCAATGCCATTGTCCCAAATCATCCCACCCTCTCCCTCTCCCACAGAGTCCATAAGACTGTTCTATACAACAGTGTCTCTTTTGCCATCTCGTATACAGGGTTATTGTTACCATCTTTCTAAATTCCATATATATGCGTTAGTATACTGTATTGGTGTTTTTCTTTCTGGCTTACTTCACTCTGTATAATAGGCTCTAGTTTCATCCACCTCATTAGAACTGATTCAAATGCATTCTTTCTAATGGCTGAGTTATACTCCATTGTGTATATGTACCATAGCTTTCTTATCCATTCATCTGCTGATGGACATCTAGGTTTCTTCCATGTCCTGGGTATTATAAACAGTGCTACAATGAACATTGGGGTACATGTGTCCTTTCAATATACAAGCAACTCGTATAGCTCAATTCCAGAAAAATAAATGACCCAATCAAAAAATGGACCAAAGAACTAAATAGACATTTCTCCAAAGAAGACATACAGATGGCTAACAAACACATGAAAAGATGCTCAACATCACTCATTATCAGAGAAATGCAAATCAAAACCACTATGAAGTACCACTTCACGCCAGTCAGAATGGCTGGGATCCAAAAGTCTACAAACAATAAATGCTGGAGAGGGTGTGGAGAAAAAGGAACCCTCTTACACTGTTGGTGGGAATGCAAACTAGTACAGCCACTATGGAGAACAGTGTGGAGATTCCTTAAAAAACTGGAAATAGAACTGCCTTATGATCCAGCAATCCCACTGCTGGGCATACACACTGAGGAAAACCATGCTTTTATTGTTCAGTTTTAACTCTTTTAAGCTATGTTTTTACTATTCTTGAATTCTTAATTTTGACCCATCCTCAAAGTTCTGTAAACATTGATGATTGGCATTTAGGTTTAGAAAGAAGAGCTTGATGTGTGTTCTTCTCTAGAATGCATGATTTTCTGTGTTTTTAAAAGCTTCAATTCATGCAAAAAGCTTGCTTTGTCTTTTATATTCAAGAATTTTGCCTGAGTATACCTAGGCATGTGTTTCATTTGTTTTTAGTGAGCCTTTTTAAAAGGTTACTTATTATTTTGTTTGCCCTGGGTCTTTGCTGCTGCATTCGGGCTTTCTCTAGTTGTGGTGAGTGGGGACTACTCTTCGTTGGGGTCGCGGGCTTATCATGCAGTGGCTTCTCTTGCTGCTGAGCACGGGCTCTAGGCGTGCAGGCTTCCATAGCTCAGCACAGGGGTACAGTCGCTGCAGCTCCTGGGCTCCAGAACGTGGCCTCAGAAGTTGTGGCGAATGGGCTTAGTTTTTCCCCAGTACGTGAAATCTTCCTGGAGCAGGAATGGAACCTGTGTCTCCTGCATTGGCAGATGAATTCTTATCCACTGGGCCACCAAGGAAGTCTTCAGTTTAGTTCAGTTCAGTTCAGTCGCTCAGTCGTGTCCGACTCTTTGCGACCCCATGAATCGCAGCACGCCAGGCCTCCCTGTCCATCACCAACTCCCAGAGTTCACTAGTGGATCTTTGTAAAGCTTCAAACAAACATTTCTTTAACTCAAAAACGTCTTCTGTCATTTAATTGTTAATTGTGTTCTTCTAGTTTCATTTCCTGCTCTGGAATTCCTATTTTGCAAATTACATCTGTTGGATTCCTTATTTCTTATCTTTTCTCTCATTATTTTCAATTATTGGTTGTTTTCCTGTGAGTCTTAAGAGAGCTCTCAAGTTTTTTTTTTTTTTTTCAGCTTCATTAATTGATATTTTTTTCAGTATAATTTAGGGCATTCATTCCTTCAGCAGGGGGTGAACATGCCAAAGACATTTCTAATTTTCACTCAATCTTTCCAGACCTCAATTATTTCCTTATTCATGATAATCAATTCTCATTTTGGAGATGAACTATCTTCTTGGGTCCTATTGCAAACAAGATTTTAAATCTTTTAAAATGTTTGCTCTTTGCTTGTGACATATTTTGGTGCAATTTAGTAGGAAAAGATAAGCAGTGCCGGGAATGGGAACTGACAGGAGAAATATTCGGCAGTACTCTGTAGTGTGACTCTTAGTACTGATGTATCTGTTTTAGATTCCAGGGTTAATAATGGAGTGTTATCAATTTTGGCTCTAGTTTCTAACATATCTTCATGGAGAATATGAGGCATAAATATTATGCAAAAATAGCAATGAGAAAAGCTGAGGCAGACTCGATGTGCTCTCATAAGGATGGGACATCCTTGCAATGCAACACCATGTAGCCGTTATGATGATACATTTATTGACCTGGAAAGATGTTTGCCATACACAGTTAGTGCTAAAAGCACATTTTTGAAAACATATGCAGCCTGATCCTATTTTTTTTATTTTATTTTATTTTTAAACTTTACAATATTGTATTAGTTTTGCCAAATATCGAAATGAATCCGCCACAGGTATGATCCTATTTTTGTGAGAAAACTAGCATACATATTAGTCATAGTCACAGGCTGGAGAACTGTAATCTTTCTGTTCAAAATGGGGCTTCCCTGATAGCTCAACTGGTAAAGAATCCTCCTGCAATGCAGGAAACCTGAGTAAAGAATCCGCCTGCAATGCGGGAGACCTGGGTTCAATCCCTGGGTTGGGAAGGTCCCCTGGAGAAGGGAACAGCTATCCACTCCAGTATTGTGGCTTGGAGAATTCCATGGACTGTATAGTCCATGGGGTCTCAAAGAGTTGGACACGACTGAGCAACTTTCACTTTCACTTTATTCAAATCAGTTCAATTTGCTAGATCAATACAAACTTGCAGTCAGTAGAGGGCGCAAAGAGAGAAAGAAAGAAGTGAGGTGAAAAAGCTGATGTATGAGTAGGATGAAATTTTTCATAACATAAAGATTATTCTGATTTTCCCTCCATTTGTTTATCAAAGAAAATTTCAAAAGGACCACAGAAGCATAATTGCAGTTTGACTATCATTCTGAAGAATGTTTGGTGTTAGCTAGAGAGTCAAAGGAAGGAAGGAGAAGGAATGGCAGGACCCAAATGGAGAAGGAAATGGCAACCCACTCCAGTGTTCTTGCCTGGAGAATCCCTGGGACAGGGGAGCCTGGTGGGCTGCCGTCTATGGGGTCGCACAGAGTCGGACACGACTGAAGTGACTTAGCAGAGAGTCAAAGCATGTAGTTTCAGTGAGTAAAGGGAACAGAAAATAATAGAGTGCCTATTTTGTGCCAGGCACTAACATATACATAATACACTGTAGTATGCTACATAGAACATATTTTGATATTGCATCAGACACTGCAAGCAGATTAACACAGTCTTGATGGGGTTTTGATTAAACTATAAATCTTGGAGATATTGACAATCTCTCAAAGCTACAGATCACTGTATAGGTATTAAATGCTTTCAGATTTACTATTGCTTTTCATACAACATTCTGTAGAACAGACCCACTCACACCTATGGATAGATCAACTAAACAGAAAATTAACAAGGAAACACAAACTTTAAATGATACAATAGACCAGTTAGACCTAATTGATATCTATAGGACATTTCATCCCAAAACAATGAATTTCACCTTTTTCTCAAGTGCACATGGAACCTTCTCCAGGATAGATCACATCCTAGGCCATAAATCTAGCCTTGGCAAATTAAAAAAAATAGAAATCATTCCAAGCATCTTTTCTGACCACAATGCAGTAAGATTAGATCTCAATTACAGGAGAAAAACTATTAAAAATTCCAACATATGGAGGCTGAACAACACGCTGCTGAATAACCAACAAATCACAGAAGAAATCAAAATTTGCATAGAAACTAATGACAATGAAAACACAACAACCCAAAACCTATGGGACACTTTAAAAGCAGTCCTAAGGGGAAAATTCATAGCAATACAGGCATACCTCAAGAAACAAGAAAAAGTCAAATAAATAACCTAACCCTACACCTAAAGCAACTAGAAAAGGAAGAAATGAAGAACTCCAGGGTTAGTACAAGGAAAGAAATCTTAAAACTTAGGGCAGAAATAAATGCAAAAGAAACAAAAGAGACCATAGCAAAAATCAACAAAGCCAAAAGCTGGTTATTTGAAAGGATAAATAAAATTTACAAACCATTAGCCAGACTCATCAAGAAACAAAGGGAGAAAAATCAAATCAATAAAATTAGAAATGAAAATGGAGAGATCACAACAGACAACACAGAAATACAAAGGATCATAAGAGACTACTATCAACAATTATATGCCAATAAAATGGACAACGTGGAAGAAATGGACAAATTCCTAGAAAAGTACAACTTTCCAAAACTCAACCAGGAAGAAATAGAAAACCTTAACAGACCCATCACAAGCACGGAAATTGAAACTGTAATCAAAAATCTTCCAGCAAACAAAAGTCCAGGTCCAGACGGCTTCACAGCTGAATTCTACCAAAAATTTAGAGAAGAGCTAACACCTATCCTACTCAAACTCTTCCAGAAAATTGCAGAGGAAGGTAAACTTCCAAACTCATTCTATGAGGCCACCATCACCCTAATACCAAAACCTGACAAAGATGCCACAAAAAAAGAAAACTACAGGCCAATATCACTGATGAACATAGATGCAAAAATCCTTAACAAAATTCTAGCAATCAGAATCCAACAACACATTAAAAAGATCATACACCATGACCAAGTGGGCTTTATCCCAGGGATGCAAGGATTCTTCAATATCCACAAATCAATCAATGTAATACACCACATTAACAAATTGAAAAATAAAAACCATATGATTATCTCAATAGATGCAGAGAAAGCCTTTGACAAAATTCAGCATCCATTTATGATAAAAACTCTCCAGAAAGCAGGAATAGAAGGAACATGCCTCAACATAATAAAAGCTATATGTGACAAACCCACAGCAAACATTATCCTCAATGGTGAAAAATTGAAAGCATTTCCTCTAAAGTCAGGAACAAGACAAGGGTGCCCACTTTCACCTTTACTATTCAACATAGTTTTGGAAGTTTTGACCACAGCAATCAGAGCAGAAAAAGAAATAAAAGGAATCCAAATTGGAAAAGAAGAAGTAAAACTCTCACTATTTGCAGATGACATGATCCTCTACATAGAAAACCCTAAAGACTCCACCAGAAAATTACTAGAACTAATCAATGATTACAGTAAAGTTGCAGGATATAAAATCAACACACAGAAATCCCTTGCATTCCTATACACTAATAATGAGAAAACAGAAAGAGAAATTAAGGAAACAATTCCATTCACCATTGCAATGGAAAGAATAAAATACATAGGAATATATCTACCTAAAGAAACCAAAGACCTATATATAGAAAACTATAAAACACTGGTGAAAGAAATCAAAGAGGACACTAATAGATGGAGAAATATACCATGTTCATGGATTGGAAGAATCAATATAGTGAAAATGAGTATACTACCCAAAGCAATTTATAGATTCAATGCAATCCCTATCAAGCCACCAACAGTATTCTTCACAGAGCTAGAACAAATAATTTCACAATTTGTATGGAAATACAAAAAACCTCAAATAGCCAAAGCTATCTTGAGAAAGAAGAATGGAACTGGAGGAATCAACCTGCCTGACTTCAGGCTCTATTACAAAGCCACAGTTATCAAGACAGTATGGTACTGGCACAAAGACAGAAATATTGATCAATGGAACAAAATAGAAAGCCCAGAGATAAATCCACGCACCTATGGACACCTTATCTTTGACAAAGGAGGCAAGAATATACAATGGATTAAAGACAATCTCTTTAACAAGTGGTGCTGGGAAAACTGGTCAAGCACTTGTAAAAGAATGAAACTAGAACACTTTCTAACACCATACACAAAAATAAACTCAAAATGGATTAAAGATCTCAATGTAAGACCAGAAACTATAAAACTCCTAGAAGAGAACATAGGCAAAACACTCTCTGACATACATCACAGCAGGATCCTCTATTACCCACCTCCCAGAATATTGGAAGTAAAAGCAAAAATAAACAAATGGGACCTAATTAACCTTAAAAGCTTCTGCACAACAAAGGAAACTATTATCAAGGTGAAAAGGCAGCCTTCAGAATGGGAGAAAATAATAGCAAATGAAGCAACTGACAAACAACTAATCTCAAAAATATACAAGCAACTCCTATAGCTTAACTCCAGAAAAATAAATGACCCAATCAAAAAATGGACCAAAGAACTAAATAGACATTTCTCCAAAGAAGACATACAGATGGCTAACAAACACATGAAAAGATGCTCAACATCACTCATTATCAGAGAAATGCAAATCAAAACCACTATGAGGTACCATTTCACACCAGTCAGAATGGCTGGGATCCAAAAGTCTACAAGCAAGAAATGCTGGAGTGGGTGTGGAGAAAAGGGAACCCTCTTACACTGTTGGTGGGAATGCAAACTAGTACAGCCACTATGGAGAACAGTGTGGAGATTCCTTAAAAAGCTGGAAATAGAACTGCCTTATGATCCAGCAATCCCACTGCTGGGCATACACACTGAGGAAACCAGAAGGAAAAGAGACACATGTACCCCAGTGTTCATCACAGCACTGTTTATAATAGGCAGGACATGGAAGCAACCTTGATGTCCATCAGCAGATGAATGGATAAAGAAAGCTGTGGTACATATACACAATGGAGTATTACTCAGCCATTAAAAAGAATACATTTGAATCAGTTCTAATGAGGTGGTTGAAACTGGAACCTATTATACAGAGTGAAGTAAGCCAGAAAGAAAAACGCCAATACAGTATACTAATACATATATATGGAATTTAGAAAGATGGTAACAATGACCCTGTGTACGAGACAGCAAAAGAGACACTGATGTATAGATCAGTCTTATGAACTCTGTGGGAGAGGGAGAGGGAGAGGGTAGGGAGATTTGGGAGAATGGCATTGAAACATGTATGATATCATGTATGAAACGAGTCACCAGTCCAGGTTCGATGCACGATACTGGATGCTTGGGGCTGGTGCACTGGGACGACCCAGAGGGAGGGTATGGGGAGGGAGGAGGGTTCAGGATGGGGAGCACGGGTATACCTGTGGCAGATTCATTTTGATGTTTGGCAAAACTAATACAATTATGTAAAGTTTAAAAATAAAATTTTAAAAATAAATAAATAAATAAATATAGATGAAGGTGGGGTGGTTTCTGGAGGTGTGTCAAGATTAGAGATTCTCTCAGCAAGGTTTTTATGTCTGGGTATGCTGATTTCCTCATGCTGTCTCTCAAATAATCAAGAAATCTTCAGACATAAGCAACACCTTGGCCTTATGAAAGAACCTCATGATATTAGCAATAATTAATACCAACATACATCAAAGGTTTTTGTTCTCCTTTTTTTAAAAAATAGGATTTGACATGATACCTCACATCTCTGACTCTTGGATTAATTAATATAGATTTGGTGGTTTCCTAAAGTCAATGTTGTGAGAAGGCTCAAGAGAGGACCCCAGTGACAACTAGACAGAAAGAGGGGCCCTCAGCCCTACAGCTACAGGGAACTGAATTCTTCTGACAGCCCCATGAGCTTGGAAGAGGATCCTGAGATCCAGAAAGGAATACACCCCACTGATATCCTGATGGCAGCCTTATGAGAACCTGAGCAGGAAACTCAGGATGGTCTACAATAAATAACCAAACTGATCACATGGACCACAGCCTTGTCTGATTCAGTGAAACTATGAGCCATACCATGTAGGGCCACCCAAGACAGATGGATCATGGTGGAGAGTTCTGATAAAACATGGAGAAGGGGATAGTAAACCACTTCATTATTCTTGCCTTGAGAACCCCATGAAAAGGCAAAAAGATATGACACTGAAAGATGAACTCCTCAGGATGGTAGGTTCCCAATGTGCTACTGGAGAAGAGGGGAGAAATAGCTCCAGAAAGAATGAAGAAGCTGAGCCAAAGTGAAAATACACAGATGTGACTGGTGGTAAAACAAAGTCTGATGCTATAAAGAAGAATATTGCATAGGAACCTCTAATGTTAAGTTCATGAATCAACATAAATTGAAAGTGGTCAAACAGGAGATAGCAATGGCACCCCACTCCAGTACTCATGCCTGGAAAATCCCATGGATGGAGGAGCCTGGTAGGCTGCAGTCCATGGGGTTGCGAAGAGTCGGACACGACTGAGCGACTTCACTTTCACTTTTCACTTTCCTGCATTGGAGAAGGAAATGGCAACCCACTCCAGTGTTCTTGCCTGGAGAATCCCAGGGACGGGGGAGCCTGGTGGGCTGCTGTCTATGGGGTCACACAGAGTCGGACACGACTGAAGCAACTTAGCAGCAAACAGAAGATGGCAAGGGTGAACATTGACATTTTTGGAAACAGTGAACTAAAATGGACTGAAAGGGGTGAATTTAACTCAGATGACCATTATATCTACTACTGTGGGCAAGAATCCCTTAGATGAAATGGAGTAGCCCCCATAGTCAACAAAGAGTCCGAAATGCAGTGCTTGGATTCAATTTCAAAAGCAAGAGAATTATCTATGTTCATTTTCTGGGCTAACTCTTCAATATCAGTAATCCAAGTCCATGCCCCAACCACTAATGCCGAAGAAGCTGAATTTGAATGGTTCTATGAAGACCTACAAGACCTTCTAGAACTAACACCAATGTATATATATATATATCCTTTTCATCATAGTGGACTGGAAAGCAAAAGTAGGAAGTCAAGAGACACCTAGAGTAACAGGTGTTGGAGTTTTCTCTCCGGGACTTGGAAACGGCGAACCTGAAAGAACAGCACTTGGACAGTCTCTGCTAGGACTGAAAAGTTTATTTCTGCAGTCGAGCCTTTTTATAGGAACGAGGAACAAAGAGCTTAGAGCATACGGCCAGCAGAGCACGTACGAGGCTAAGACATAATCAGAAAAAATACTTCAAGGAACAGCGCATTCTTAATGACCCATGTATTTATCCATGCCCCATTTTCTCAAGCAGCGTCTTTAACGTTTAATTGTTAAATCTTGGCGCCGAGCATAGCCAAAGGCAGAAAATGTTCTTCGGCAATCGGTACACAATGCCTGGGTACCTCTGGCCCTTCACCATTTTCCCACGGACCTTCTCCTTCAAGGTTATTTTGCACTGTGCCTCCCAACATATCCTCCTTTTGTTTTTAGTTTAAGCACGGCAGCTGCTTGTTGGACTCCGTCTTAGGAGGCACGGAGTTTTGAGTAGAGACATCTGTATAGAATTGTGTAGTGCCATACCAGATAGGGTTCCTACTGTAACAATAGATATTAGACTAAGAATGCCAGCAACAATTCATCCTATTATGTGCTTTGACCTTCTTAAGCCATATTTGAGCAAAACTGAGAGAAATACAGAGTCAGTCCATGGTTCTGTTAGGTTAACAGGAAGCCACAAATCAGATCTTTGCTTGACTATTGCAATGTTGACATAATGATATGAAATAGTATGGTTTAAACACGTATACAAGGCACATGCTGTACAGTTAACAATCTTAGCAGAAAGATCTGTATAGAAATTACCTACAAGAAACATGTATGGGAGGTGCACACAAGATTGGATATAACCTGTACTATTGTATAAAAAGGTAGAGTTTTGAGGTTTTTAAGGCTTTTGCAGTCCCATACACATTGGCAAAGCGCTCCAATGCAGTAGGAATCGTCCACACATGCCATTGCTCAGGTCCTACGGTAGGGGTTCAGACGTTGACGTTTTCTCTTCGGCTTCTCTATGGTCATTGACGAGACCCTTCGCATCAGCTGCGTCACCTGTCGGGGGAGTCTGGTCTCAGGGTCCTTCTCGGTAACGGACATGGTGAAGTGGAACCCAGATTTCTTCTCCATCTGCAAAGACAAGACCGTAACCTCTGCCTAGGAGTCGTAAGATTCCTGGCAACCATTGATTAAACTGCTTATACCATATTGGTGTGTTGGCTTCTAACGGTTTCTTACTGTTTTCCTCTGCAAAATGTCTGCAAGAGTATCAGAACTATCTTTTAGTAAATTTAAAAAATTTAAGGATAAAGAGTTAAAGATAATAACAATTGAGGGTTCATAGGATAAGAAGTGTATCTCCTCTTCCATATTCCCCTTTTCTGTTTTAATAAATGAGTTTTAAGAGTACGATGGGCTCTTTCGATAATTGTTTGACCATGGGGATTGTAGGGTATCCCCGTGATGTGTGTTATATTCCATTCCATTAGAAATGAACGAAAGGAGTGAGAGGTAAATGCAGGCCCATTATCTGTTTTTAAGACCGAAGATATTCCCATAACAGGGAAGGTGAGTTAAAGTGTGGAAATGGCGTGTTTGTTGGATTCTGAAGAGACAGGCAGTGCCCATACAAAACCTGAAAATGTATCAATTGAGGTAAAAAGCAAAGAAAACTTTCCTAAGGAGCAATGAGTGAAGTCAGATTGCCAAAGGGAGTTAGGCTGTTGCCCATGAGGATTCATTCCTGAAACTGTGGTACGTAAGTGCAGAAGAGCATAGATGTCATAGGATTTAATGATGTCTCATTTCTTTGAGGGGAATATGGTATTTAGAGTGCAATCTTTTAGCATTGGTATGAAGATTAGGGTGTTTGTCCATAGCAGATGTAAAGACAGGAGCTATGAACCTATCAATAGCATCATTTCCTGTTGCCAGGGGGCCAGGTAAACCTGAATGGGCACGTATATGTGCAATGAAGAAAGGTTCCATATGTGATCGAATTAAGGCTTGAGTCTTTGAAAAAAGAATATATAATTCTTTATCTAGGTTGTATAGAAAGGTGGTAACAAAATCGGGGAAAAGGGAAGCAAGGTATTTGGAATCAGTATATACATTGCAGTATATACTGCAAGGAGAACCAATCAGTCCGTTCTAAAGGAGATAGCCCTGGGATTTCTTAGGAGGGAATGATGCTAAAGCTGAAACTCCAGTACTTTGGCCACCTCATGCGAAGAGTTGACTCATTGGGAAAGACTCTGAGGCTGGGAGGGATTGGGGGCAGGAGGAGAAGGGGACGACAGAGGATGAGATGGCTGGATGGCATCACTGACTCGATGGACATGAGTCTGAGTGAACTCTGGGAGTTGGTGATGGACAGGGAGGCCTGGCGTGCTGCGATTCATGGGGTCCCAAAGAGTCGGACACGACTGAGCAACTGATCTGATCTGATATACATTGAAGGATAATGGTTGAAGAGACAAAAGAGCATATAAAGCATATAATTTAATTCTTTGTCTTGAAGAATAGGTAGTAGGTAATTTCTCTTTGATATCAGGGCTGACGATCCCAGCTATGCCTTTCTTGTTGCCATCAATGAAACAGGTAGGTGCATTTGAAATAGGCTGGGACACAATGATATTAGTTACTATAAATTTAGTAAATTGTAGGAAGTTCCATAATTTTCCTTTTGACAAATGGAATGAGATAACATTTTGAAAATCATTTAATGCTATTTGCATGGTCATATTATATTGTAAGGCAATTTGTAATTCCTTTTTTGTCAAGGGGACATGTACTGCATAAGGATCAAATCCAGTTAAGGTTTGTATATGGGTCCTTCTTGATACAATTATTTGCCCTATTTTCTTAATGTATGATACTATTTTCTTTGACTGTTTAGTATGTAGATATACCCATTCTATTGGGCTGTTTTGAGCTATGATTGCAGTAGGTGAATGTTTGGTGGGAAATATATATAAATAGACCAGTTGGGTATGGTCCAGCCAAGTTGAGAAAGATTGCTGAATGCGTTTTTCAATAATTTTTAATTCTTCTTTTGTTTCTTTTGTTAGTTGTCTAGGACTATTAGGGTCAGGAGGCCCCTATAAAATTTAAAATAAATTTTGTAATGCATAGGTGGGAAGGCCAATAGATGGCCGAAGCCAATTAATATCTCCCATCAATTTTTGAAAATCATTTAATGTGCATAGAGAATGTACAGAGATTTGAGTTTTTTGAGGTTTTATCTTAGATTCTTCCATAATATGTCCTAGGTAATTAAAGGGTGCTTTCAGTTGAATTTTATCTGGCATAACAAGTAGGCCATGATTTTGAAGAGTGGTAGTGACTTCATCATATAACTGTTATAAACAAAGTTCAGATTCCATGGAGAGTAGTAAATCATCCATATAATGAATTATGAAAGCAGTAGGATATTTATCTCTAGCAGGTTGTAATAAAATAGATATGAGATATTGGCAAATAGTAGGAGAGTTCATCATTCCCTGAAGTAAAACCTTCCATTGAAATCTTTTAACAGGAGCCATGTGATTTATAGAAGGAACTGAAAAAGCAAAATGTTTTCTATTTTTAGGATGCAAAGATATAGTAAAAAAAAAAAAAAAAACAGTCTTGTAAATCAATAATAATTATAGATTAGC
The DNA here is from genome assembly GCF_032452875.1 of Bos javanicus. Lineage (NCBI taxonomy): Eukaryota > Metazoa > Chordata > Mammalia > Artiodactyla > Bovidae > Bos > Bos javanicus. The sequence continues at coordinate 7,466,037 of NC_083886.1, read as the reverse complement.
CTTTCAGTACCATGGAAGGGGAGGGCAATCCAGGTTGTAATGGCCCCATAGGAATCATAGTATTATTAACATTTCTTAAATCTATCAATATTTGCCATTTTCTTGATTTTTTTTTATATAAAAATGGGAGAGTTCCATGGGAAAAATGAAGGCTCTATGTAATTTTTCTGTAATTACTCATTCATTAATTATGTGAGAGTTGCCAACTTTTCTTTAGTCAGGGGCCACTGAGGTGGCCCATACTGGGGCATCAGATTCCCAATCGAGAGGCAGCAGTGTTAACTCAATGGCCCCCATCAAAAAAGGCTCATTTAGAGAAATTGTGGCTTTTGTTTGTTCGAGAAAAATCCCTTCCTCATAAATTAATAGGGATATTTGTAATATATGGTTTAATATAAGCTACAATTTGATTAGGACCATAAGCTTGTAAATAGGATGTATTGACGAAAGTTTGTGTAGCATCAGCCTTATTTATCCCCAATAGTCTGGAAGGAGCCATAGTCTTACCCCATTCAAGGGGCCATTCTTCAGTTCTAATAATGGAAATGTTGGCTCCTGTATCCAATATATCTGTGAAATTTTTTCCTCGTATCTTTAGAGTAAGGATAGGCTTTTGATGTTCCTTTAATAAGGTAGATAGTGTGGTGGTAAGATTGGTGCTATCAAAATCTCCCTGCCTAATTTTATCAGATGCCCTCATTGGTTTGACATATGGCAAAAGTAATAATTGTGCAAAGTGTTCCCCTTTTTGTAGATACATTTTTCTTGATTTTACAATATTAACCATGACATGTATCTCTCCTTCACAATTTTCATCTATAACTCCAGTCAACATTATTAAACCTTTCATTGTATAGCTGTTATGTCCCAAAATTAGTCCAAATATTCTGAGTGGGATCAGACCATAATATCCAGTGGGGATTTTATGAGGATTGTATAATTCTATTAATTCCATATCAAAAGGACTAGGTATATCAATGCAAGCACTCTTAGATGTAGTTGCTTGCAGTGTCATAATGTTGGGTCCTCCTTTTGTAGTGGGGCTAGAGGATAGCCCCCTTATTAGTTTCCCTGTCGTTTTTGTTGTGCCTCTGGTGTCAATGTGTTTCCATCCTTATTGAATTTGGAATAACATTTATTCAACTAATGGAATCCCCTTTTACATTTTGGCAAATTCTTGGGGGCCTTTTTTATTAGAAGTATTATTATTTTTAGCTGTCTGCATTGGCATGTGGCATTGTTTTTTCATATGGTTGGCCTTCTTGCAGTTAAAACATTAACATTAGCAGCCTTTTGCATATTAAAAGTTTCTAGTGCCATTAATTTTGTTCTATGGGACATAGATTTGATATCTCTATAAGCTTTCAGATATTCCATAAGAGAACTAGTTTCTGGAATTGGCCTAAGCATGGATTGACATTCTTCATTAGCATTTTCAAAGGCAAGTTGCTTTAAAATAATATTTTGTAAGGTTTCATCTTTGATAGATATTTTTATGGCATTCTTTAATTTTTCTATAAATTGGGTATATTCTTCTTCATGTCCCTGGGTAATCTTGACAAATGAAACATCAGAGTTAATATTATCAACCTTTACCCACGCTCTGTAAGAAATTTCTCTAATGAAATGTAACATCTGAGGGGTAATATTAGCTAATTGCGCAGTCATATCGGCCATGGTTCCCATTCCAGTAAGTATATCATAAGTTAAATTGGCAGGGTTACTATGAGATTGCTGGTCAATCATCATTTGTTGGGCTTTTTTGTTAACCCATATTTGCCATTGAAGTAATTGTTGAGGATTTAGAATCATCTTTGCTACTTGAAAAAAAAAATCATATGGTATCCAATGATCAGCCCATCCTCTGAGGAATTCTACACAGTAAGGAGAAGTAGGTCCACATAGAGTGCATGCTTTCTTAAAGCTAGATAACATATCAAAATCTAAACCAGCCTAAGCATTTTGGCCTTGGGCAGGCTGATCAAACTGTATTGGGAAAGCGAAAGCACAAGTATCTCCCAAGGAAGAGTGAAATGATTAGAACAAGCAAACTTAGCAATTGCTGTTACAGGCGGAGAGGAAGGAAAAACCTCAGATTTGGGCTGTTCGTTGAATGAAATGACCTCCGCTCCAAGTGGTTTCAGTTTTGATACATCCTGGATAAATATGTCTCCAAGCTGTTTTTCTAAGGATTGTGTTTGATTGAGCATAACATTCTTATATTTCAAAGCACCTTGCATATCTTGTTCCTTAAGCTCATATTCATGTAAAGACTGAACAGTTTTTACTTCCAAATCAACATTATGCCCTTCAATTTGTTCTGTGATAGCCCGTTTGAGTGACCATGTAACCCACCATTGATGGGGAATATGGACTCCTTGCCAATATGTTTGCAAAACATTATTCTTAACCCTTTTCCATATGTCTAGATTGAGTGTCCCCTCTTCTGGGAACTATGAATTATGTTGCAGTAAAATATGATAGCAGTCATTCAACTGATCTCTTGAAACATTAATACCATTTTGTTTCAGAAAGTGAAAGGAATCTTACTGCTATGTTGTCCCATCCTGCTTACCTCTTTCTGCAGGGCTCACCGCTTTGTTCAGTCTTCCTATCAAGTCCCTGTTCTTGGCGCCACTTGTTGGAGTTTTCCCTCCGGGACTTGGAAACGGCGAACCTGAAAGAACAACACTTGGACAGTCTCTGCTAGGACTGAAAAGTTTATTTCTGCAGTCGAGGCTTTTTATAGGAATGAGGAACAAAGAGCTTAGAGCGTACAGCCAGCAGAGCATGTACGAGGCTAAAACATAATCAGTAAAAGATACTTCAAGGAACAGTGCATTCTTAATGACCCATGTATTTATCCATAAAACGTCTTTAATGTTTAATTGTTAAATCTTGGTGCCAAGCATAGCCAAAGGCAGAAAATGTTCTTCAGCAATCAGTACACAATGCCTGGGTACTTCTGGCCCTTCGCCATCTTCCCACGGACCTTCTCCTTCAAGTCTATTTGCACTGTGCATCCCAACAACAGGCAAGTTTGGCCGTGGAGGACAAAATGAAGCAGAGCAAAGGTCAACAGAGTTTTGCCAGAAGAACACACTGGTCACAGAAAAATCCCTCTTCCAAAAACAAAAAAAAATGACTCTACACATGTACATTACCAGATCAGCAATACTGAAATCAGACTAATTATATTCTTTGCAGTCAAAGATTGAGAAGCTCTATACAGACAGCTAAAACAAGACCGGGAGCTGACTGTGGCTCAGATCATGAACTCCTTATTGCAAATTCAGACTTATACTGAGGAAAGTAGAGAAAACCACTAGACCATTCAGGTATCTTATGATTATACAGTGGAAGTGACAAACAAATTGAAGGAATTAGATCTGATAGACAGAGTACCTGAAGAACTATGGATGGCGATTTGGGAAATTGTACAAGATGTGGTGATCAAGACTATCCCTAAGAAAAGGAAATTCAAAAGGGAAAAATGATTATCTGAGGATGCCTTAGAAAGAGCTGAGAAAAGAAGAGAAGTGAAAGGCAAAGAAGAAGAAAAAAAAAAGATATATCCATTTGGATGCAGAGTTCCAAAGAATAGCAAGGAGCAATAAGAAAGCCTTCCTCAGTGATCAATGCAAAGAAATAGAGAAAACAATAGAATGGGAAAGACTAGAGATCTCTTCAAGAAAATTAGAGATACCAAGGGACATTTCATACAAAGATGAACACAATAAAGGAGAGAAATGGTATGGACCTAAAAGAAGCAGAAGATATTCAGAAAGGTGGCAAGAATACATTGAAGAAATATACAAAAGAGATCTTAATGGTCCAGATTATCACAATGGTGTGATCACTCACCAAGGGCCAGATATCCTGGATTGTGAAGTCAAGTGGGCCTTAGGAAGCATCATTACAAACAAAGCTAGTGGAGGTGATTGAATTCCAGCTGAGGTATTTCAAATCCTATAAGACCATGCTCTTAATGTGCTGCACTCAATATGCCAGCAAATTTGGAAAACTCAGCAGTGGTCACAGGACTGGAAAAGGTTAGTTTTAATTCCAATGCCAAAGACAGGCAATGCCAAAGAATGTTCAAACTGCTGCACAATTGCACTTATTTCACATGCTAGCAAGGTCATGATCAAAATTCTCCAACTAGGCTTCAACAGTTCATAAACCAAGAACTTCCAGATGTGCAAGCAGGATTTAGAAAAGGCAGAGAAACCAGAGATCAAATTGCCAACATCTGTAGAATCAGAGAAAAATTAAAAGAGTTCCAGAAAAACACCTACTTCTGCTTCACTGACTAAGCCTTTGACTGGGTAGATCACAACAAATTGTGGAAAATTCTTAAAGAGATGCAAATACCAGACCACCTTACGTGCCTCTCGAGAAATCTGTATGCAGATCAAAAAACAACAGAACTGGACATGGAGCAACAGACTGGTTCCAAATTGGGAAAGGAATACATCAAAGCTGTTTATTATCACCTTGCTTATTGAACTTATATGCAGAGTACATCATGCAAAATGCCAGGCTGGATGAAGCAAAAGCTGGAATAAAGATAGCCACTAGAATATCAATAACCTTAGATATGCAGATGACACCAACCTTATGGCAGAAAGTGAAGAGGAAATAAAGAGCCTCTTGATGACAGTAAGAGAGGAGAGTGAAAAAACTGGCTTAAAACTCAACATTCAAGAAATGAAGATCATGGCATCCAGTCCCATCACTTCATGGCAAATAGATGGGAAAACAATGGAAACAGTGACAGACTTTATTTTGGGGGTTCCAAAATCACTGCAGATGGTGACTGCAGCCACAAAATTAAAAGACACTTTCTCCTTGGGAAAAAGCTATGACAAAACTAGACACCATATTAAAAGCAGAGATATTACTTTGCTGACAAAGATCGGTCTAGTCAAAGCCATGATTTTTCCAGTAGTCATGTATGGATGAGAGAGTTAGACCATAAAGAAAGCTGAGTGGTGTAAAATTGATGCTTTTGAACTGTGGTATTGGAGAAGACTCTTGAGAGTCACTTGGACTGCAAGGAGATCAAACCAGTCAATCCTAAAGGAAATCAACCCTGAATATTCATTGGAAAGACTCATGCTGAAACTGAAATCCGATACTTTGGCCACCTGATGGGAAGAACTGACTCACTGAAAAAAATTCTGATGCTAGGCAAGGTTGAAGGCAAGAGGAGAAGGGGTTGACAGAGGATGAGATGGTTGGATGGCATCAGCGACTCGATGGACATGAGTTTGAGCAAGGTCCAGGAGTTGGTGATGAACCAAGAAGTCTGGCGTGCTGCAGTCCATGGGGGCGCAAAGAGTATGACACGACTGAGCGACTGAACTGACCTGAGCTGATTTGGAGAGACGCACTGAAAAAATTATGAAAAATAAAAGCAGTGTGGAGAGGATATGTCCTATTTCTTGTTTTTGCTCTCAAGTGGTCTCTCTTTTAAAAAGTAATCATGATTGTGGATGGTGGTACTCTTGTTCTTTTAAGTACTTATTTAGCAAAAGACAGCAAGCTCATAGATACAGAGGACAGACTTGTGTTTGGATTGGGTGTCATAGGTGAATTCGAGCTTTTTTGTTAATTTTGGTTTAAATAAGTCAAATCATTCTTTGAAAAAAAAATTACATCATTTACGCAAAATCTGTCCCGTCAGTGTTAACTCTATCTCCAGAGATGCCAGCTAAGACTCACATGGGACCTTTGTCAATGTCTGCTGTGACATGACATTTACTGCTTGCCAATTCTTGGCCCATTCCAATTCCCAATCATCATTGCTCTGAGATAATTTTCACAGAGTGCAAGAGGGAACAGGGAGAAGAAACTCATTCACGAGGAATCATTCCTAAGGCATCTGGATACAGATGAGATCTCCTCCTATGTGCATGTCATGCAGACTTCATGTAGATACAAAGGGATGGGACTGGGTTTCTAGTGAGAAATTTAGTCTCTTCACTTCTGCTTGGTCTGTATGGAGCAGTTCCCTGGTTACTTCCCCAGATTTGTGACTGGTTGGCTGTGCAACGGAGAGAGGAGGGAAATCAGCTGAAAGGGCAGCAGCATCCCTTTGTCAAAGGCCCTGGGAGGGGAGGGGCAAAGGGGGTTGAGTGGGACAGGGGAGAGTGAGTCATTTCTCTCCACTGACTGCAAACTCCACACTCACAGCTCACATCTCTCAGGAATCCAGAGGCCTCTTTGCCACAGTGGTGGATAGTTTCTTCCTGATGCTCTTTGCCATCATGAAGTGAAGTGAAGTGAATGAAAGTCGCTCAGTCATGTCTGACTCTTTGCGACCCCATGGACTGTAGCCTGCCAGGCTCCTCTGTCCACAGAATTCTCCAGGCAAGAATACTGGAGTGGGTAGCCATTCCCTTCTTTAGAGGATCTTCCCAACCCTGGGATAAAACTCAGGTCTCAGGCATTGCAGGCAGATTCTTTACCATCTGGCCACCAGTGAAGCCCATCATAAGTCTGCTCATTTCGTCCTACATTATTTATCTGTTCTAGGGGCCTGCAGAGGCGGCGTGGAGTCCACAGCTTGGGGAGAGGCGGGGAAGATGAATCTGACTGGCCTAGAATCCTGCTTGGGGATGCACCAGTGAGTTTTTGCTTCTGGTCACTATTTTAAGTATTGATTGAAAAACAAAACTGTAAAAAATCTTGTTTTCCTATTTTTTCCTCAGATGCATTGATATAGCATTTCTCAGACTACTCTGAAAAGTTTAAAAGGAACCAACTTCTTTCTTAAAGACCTAAATTAAAATGTAATTTTTGGGAGGGGGATTCAGGATTGGGAACACATGTACACCCGTGCTGGATTCATGTTGATGTATGGTAAAAACAATACAATATTGTAAAGTAATTAGCCTCCAATTAAAATAAATTTAAAAATAAATTTAAAAAAGAAAAATGAAAAATAAAACCATAAACGTGAAGAATTTTTCGGTAGAATGAGTTTGGAACAGTGTACAGGGCAGGGAGAGGACTATTAATTCTCAGCTTTTTCTTCAAGGTGGGTGCTCAAAAAAAGTTCGAAATCCTATACCAGTCTCTCCCTCCTCATTGTAATTTTTACCTCTGAAATTCCCAAGGACACACTATTCTTGATCAGCAATGAATAACATTGGGATCTTAGGCTGTCAAGCTTTTCAATCAAGCTATCCAGGAGGCCAGTGAGGAGGATTTTTCCCACTCATGTTCAAGTTTCCTGCTCATGAGATGAGTCCACAGGCACTGCCATCTGTGGCCACCACCCCGCCTGCTTGGCAGGGGCAGCAATGTCTTCGCATGCCCCACTGAGCAAGCCTGCTGTCTCTGCCCACAGGCATGTTGCCCCCAGGACCACACGAGGCCAGGCTGCTCTGGACTGCCTCGGGGCATTTGAGGGATCCCAGTACTCCATGAAAAAAAGTGGATGATGTTCCTGCTGCTCTCTGAGTCGTGCGTCTGAACCTTATGCAGAAGTTTCCCTACCTAGGGCACCTGGCTCAGGAGGCTGGGTGGAGAACCAGGCAGTTACAGCCACCCTGGAGCAGAAGAGGAAGAAGAAGGTCAAGATCTATTTCCACAAGAAGCAGCAGCTCATGAGGCTATGGAAGCAGGACAAAAAGAACAGAGAAGGAAATCTACAAGTTCCCAGAGATCCTCAATACCCATGGATCCTACTCTGGGCACTCAATAAAACAGACTGCTTATTCCTTTTTAAAAAAATAAAACCCAAAAACTGTCCATGAGCTCTTCAGATAACCTAGTAGCAGGTGTGTGGCATCCCATCCCATCTCTTCATGGCAAATAGATGGGGAAACAGTGGAAATAGTGACAGACTTTATTTTGGGGGGTTCCAAAATCACTGCAGATGGTGACTGCAGCCATGAAATTAAAAGATGCTTGCTCCTTGGAAGAAAACCTACGACAAACCTAGATGGCATATTAAAAAGCAGACATTATTTTGCCAACAAATGTCCATCTAGTCGAAGCTATGGTTTTTCCAGTAGTGATGTATGGATGTGAAAGGTGGACTATAAAGAAAGCTGAGTGCTGAAGAAGACTCTTGAGAGTCTTGCAAGAAGGTCCAACCAGTCCATCTTCAAGAAAATCAGTCCTCAATATTGATTGGAAGGACTGATGCTGAAACTGAAACTCCAATACTTTGGCCACCTGATGCAAAGAACTGACTCCTTGGGAAAGACCCTGATTTTGGGAAAGATTGAGGGCAGGAGGAGAAGGGAATGACAGAGGATGAGATGGTGGGATGGCATCACTGACTCGATGGACATGAGTTTGAGCAGGCTCCAGGAGTTGGTGAACGACAGGGAAGCCTGGCATGCTGCAGTCCATGTGGTCACAAAGAGTCAGACAAAATTGAGGAACTGAACTGACTGAGATGGGGAAAAGTGGAAACAGTGACATATTTATTTTCTTGAGCTCAAAAATCACTGCAGACAGTGACTGCAGTCACAAAATTAAAAGATGCTTACTCCTTGGAAGAAAAGCTATAACAAACCCAGACAGCATATTAAACAGCAGAGACATCACTTTGCAGACAAAGGCCCATAGACTCAAAGCTATAGTGTTTCCTGTAGTCACTTACAGATGTGAGATTTAGGCTGCAAAGAAGGCTGAGGGACAAAGAATTGACGCTTTTCTAATTGTGGTGCTGGAGAAGACTCTTGAGAGTCCCTTGGGCTGCAAGGATAAAACCAGTCAATCCAAAAGGAAATCAACCCTGAATATTTATTGGAAGGACTGATGCCATAGCTGAAGCTCCAATACTTTGGCCACCTGATACGAAGAGCTGTCTCATTGGAAAAGACATGATGCTGGGAAAGATTGAAGGCAGAAGGAGAAAGGGATGACAGAGGATGAGATGGTTGGATGGCATCACCGACTCAATGGACATGACTTTGATTTAACTCCAGGAGCTAGTGAAGGACAGGGAAACCTGGCATGCTTTTAGTCTATGGGGTCACAAACAGTCTGCTGAACAATGACTGAACAATGACGACAATGGGGAAAACATCCTGTTCATTGCTCTAAACCATGTGTTACTGTAAAAATACATAGACCTCACCATTTTAGAAACACCTACCACTTCTTTCAGAGGAGATATCTCCAAGCCCTGTATTGAAAGGAAATTATTATTTTAAGCTTAGAGAAGGATCATGAAGTACATAAACAGTTTGAATATAGAGATTATCTGTGATAAATTTAAAGAGGAACAGAATGATTCAGGGTAGTTTTTTAAGATGGTCAGACTGCAAAGAAAATACTCTGAGGAAGTCAGGCTTCAGTAGTCACAAACTTCAAATGGAAGAGCTAGATTAAATGGTAACCAAGCTCTCTTGTAGCCCTAACAGTACATGCATTCAGGACTTTTTGACATGTCTGTGTAGTTTTACAATTTGTGAATGCTTTTGTAGCCTTCATGCTTGGGATGTGAAATAATTAATGGAAAAGATTTGGCCAACTGCAGCTAGAGGGGAGTTGATGGTGGCATACACACACACACACACACACACACACACACAAGTATCAGAGCCTATGTTTCCATGCAGCAGAGGTTTTTCTCAACTGAACTCAACATGGAAACTAATTCATTCTGTTAAAAAAGGGAGAGAGGTATATAAACCAGCCCACCACAGTGCTGGGACAGCACAGAGGCCACAGCGATGGAATGCCCAGGATGTAAAGGAAGTCATAAAGTAGGTAAGCAAAGAAAGAGAGACAGAGTGGGGGGAGACCCTTCCTGAAGGTAATAAATAACTGGAGAGGAATTCCATAGGCTGTACTAGAGGAAAAAATCTTTATAAAGAGTCAAGAGTCTCCCTTATTAATGCCACGTATTCTGTGCCATTACAGATGTAAAACCTGGTAACTTCCTGCACTGACATTCAAGGCCAGGAAACAAGGGAGCCCCAGCACAGAACAGAACAGAATGGGGCTAAGGAAAGGTTTTGACAGCCCCCGGAGGCCAGAGAACACTGGACCGGACTTGGGCAGAGAGGGCCCCCCTCAGGCCCGGCTGGGTCCTTATTTGACCCACAAGGCCTATCTGGGGCAGGGAGTTGAGCCTTTAAGGTTTCCACAGTCTGTTCATTTTAACAAAGCTCCTCGTGTTTATAATGCTCCAGATTAAAGATCTCTTCCAGATATTGGTACAGGGCACTGTACTGTTTGCATAACCTGAATTTTCAGTACTCCCCAAGCTTTGTGTCTGGAGAAAACAGAGAGCACCCTGTCTTCCTCACATTGCCTTCAGCAGGCTTCCTTCTCCACTTTTCACTTTTACAGACCTGTTCTCATTCCATCCATGGGGAACGCAAAGGCACAAGGCTGAGGGTTACAAGTGAGGGAAACTGAGGCACAGGGATGCTAACTGGTTTGTCCAGCATCGCCATATCTGAAACATAGAGCCCACCAAGATAAGCTAAAATGTAACTCTTCTGACACCCAGTGCGTCAGTCAAGTTTTGCTAAGGGGACTTCCCTGGAGGCCCAGTGCTTAACAACCCACCTGCTCAGCTGCAGGGGACCTGCAGGGGACGCAGCTGAGATCCCTGGTTGGGGAGATAAGCTCTCACATGCCTCGGAGCAACGAAGCCTGTGCGCGGCAACTGCTGAAGCCCTCACATTCTGGAGTCCACGCACCACACGAAAGATCCCTCATGACACAACAAGAGACAACAGTGAAGGCCTGACAAATAAATAGACTTTTTTTTTTTTTTTTAATTTTTTAGGTTTAAGGTGCTATGCGTTGGCACTGGGGACACAAGGATACACTAGGCAAAACCCCGACTCTGGAACTCGGGATCTCAGAGGAGATAAACGAGCAGCAACTTCCCACATGACTTGGCTCGGGCTATGATGTTTGTAAGTCTAGGGCAGTGCCCACAACCAGGTACAGCTTTGCTCCTCAAGAGACATTTGGTGGTGCCTGAAGACATTTCCGGTTCTCACAACTCGGGAACTGCTACTGGCATCTCCTGGGTAGAGCAAAGAATGCTGCTAAGATTCATCAATAAACAAGACAGCCTCCCACAGCAAAGAGCTATCCAGCCGCAAATGTCCAAAGAGCCTAGGTTGAGAAACCCTAGCATAGAGCAGTATAGGGATACAGGGTAAGGAACTCAACTCCGCCTGGTCCTAAGATGGTGGAAGATTTATCAGGGGAGCAGGTGATGCTTGAAGTTTCAGGAAAAATGAGTAAATAGCATCCCGAGTATCCAAAAGAACCAATAGGTGAGAGTCACATGAAATAGTCTATTGTACAGATATCTGTAATTTGATCTAAGCTGAAGGTGACTCTTCAATGAAGTGGAACCATTGATGGTATTAATCAGAGAGGTGTCGGCTCATGCACTCAATAGTTTGTTATATTAGTGTTGAGCAGAAGATCTCAAACTTCATTTGGGGTATGAATAAAAAATACAGATTCCAGATCTACCAACATACACACACATGCACAAATATCCTGATGCAGGAACACAGTAGGTCTAGGGTAGAGCCCTGAAACCAGTACTTTTTATAAGTACTCCGTGCAATTCTAAAGCAGGTAATCCAACTCCTCACTGGTATACAGAATATATTTGACAGTGGTAAAATTGCAAACTCAAAGAAAATAAAAAGGAATTTCAGAAAGAGACTAAACAAGTAGACTAATTCTTTTCTCTGTTCTGAACTGGGTGCTTATATAGGAATCTACTGCTTTAGTACAAGTCACACGGCAGGAGAGCTACTCTTCCTGGATTCCTGGGATGGGAGAAGCACTGAAGAAGTGCACACTCCATGTGACACTTTCTGGGCAGTTCTTGGGGATCCCAATTGCTTCTCCAACTTGAAAAATTCTGTGTCCCCAAACCTTGCAGACACAGAAGTACTTGCTTCCTGTCCCCAAAGAGACTCATCCCTGGGATTCCCCATCAGTCATACCATGAGAGCTTGGGTAGTTTTGTTAGCTCTTTCCCTTAGTCGTCTCATCTATGTTCTCTGATAACGATATGGGAAATTATAGAAGCCCAAATAGGATTTTTAAAATAGAAAGAAAAGAATAGTAAAGAATCTACAAGACAGGACCCTGGAATCTGACAGATGGGACTCAGAGGTTGGGTGTCTTGCCCAAGGCCACAAAGAGGAAAAAAGCTTCAAACTCATTCATGTTGATGTATGGCAAAACCAATACAATATTGTAAAGTAATTAGCCTCTAATTAAAGTAAATTTACCATGTCCCACAGGTTTTGGGTTGTTGTGTTTTCATTTTCATTTGTTTCTGTGCAAATTTTGATTTCTTTCTTGATTTCTTCTGTGATTTGTTGGTTATTCAGCAGAGTGTTGTTCAGCCTCCATATGTTGGAATTTTTAATAGTTTTTCTCCTGTAGTTGAGATCTAATATTACTGCATTGTAGTCAGAAAAAATGCTTGGAATGATGTCTATTTTTTTGAATTTACCAAGGCTAGCTTTATGGCCAAGGATGTGATCTATCCTGGAGAAGGTTCTATGTGCGCTTGAGAAAAAGGTGAAATTCATTGTTTTGGGATGAAATGTCCTATAGATATCAATTAGGTCTAACTGGTCTATTGTATCGTTTAAAGTTTGTGTTTCCTTGTTAATTTTCTGTTTAGTTGATCTATCCATAGGTGTGAGTGGGGTATTAAAGTCTCCCACTATTATTGTGTTATTGTTAATGTTTCCTTTCATACTTGTTAGCATTTGTCTTACATACTGTGGTGCTCCCATGTTGGGTGCATATATATTTATAATTGTTATATCTTCTTCTTGGAAACTATAAAACTCCTAGAGGAGAACATAGGCAAAACACTCTCTGACATACATCACAGCAGGATCCTCTATTACCCACCTCCCAGAATATTGGAAATAAAAGCAAAAATAAACAAATGGGACCTAATTAACCTTAAAGGCCTCTGCACATCAAAGGAAACTATTAGCAAGGTGAAAAGGCAGCCTTCAGAATGGGAGAAAATAATAGCAAATGAAGCAACTGACAAACAACTAATCTCAAAAATATACAAGCAACTTCTACAGCTTAACTCCAGAAAAATAAATGACCCAGTCAAAAAATGGGCCAAAGAACTAAATAGACATTTCTCCAAAGAAGACATACAGATGGCTAACAAACACATGAAAAGATGCTCAACATCACTCATTATCAGAGAAATGCAAATCAAAACCACTATGAGGTACCATTTCACACCAGTCAGAATGGCTGGGATCCAAAAGTCTACAAATAATAAATGCTGGAGAGGGTGTGGAGAAAAGGGAACCCTCTTACACTGTTGGTGGGAATGCAAACTAGTACAGCCACTATGGAGAACAGTGTGGAGATTCCTTAAAAAACCGGAAATACACACTGAGGAAACCAGAAGGGAAAGAGACACATGTACCCCAATGTTCATTGCAGCACTGTTTATAATAGCCAGGACATGGAAGCAACCTAGATGTCCATCAGCAGATGAATGGATAAGAAAGCTGTGGTACATATACACAATGGAGTATTACTCAGCCATTAAAAAGAATACATTTGAATCAGTCCTAATGAGGTGGATGAAACTGGAGCCTGTTATACAGAGTGAAGTAAGCCAGAAGGAAAAACATAAATACAGTATACTAACGCATATATATGGAATTTAGAAAGATGGTAACAATAACCCTGTGTACGAGACAGCAAAAGAGACACTGATGTATAGAACAGTCTTATGGACTCTGTGGGAGAGGGAGAGGGTGGGAAGATTTGGGAGAATGGCATTGAAACATGTAAAATATTATGTATGAAACAAGATATCAGTCCAAGTTCGATGCACGATACTGGATGCTTGGGACTAGTGCACTGGGACGATTCAGAGGGATGGTATGGGAGGCAGGAGGGAGGAGGGTTCAGGATGGGGAACACATGTATACCTGTGGCAGATTCATTTTGATATATGGCAAAACTAATACAATTATGTAAAGTTTAAAAATAAAATTTACAATATTGAAAAAAATAAATAAAATTTAAAATAAATAAATAAATAAATTTAAATTTAAAAAAACTCAGATTTTCTGATTTTCAGTTTATGGTTGCTTTCATTGCACAAGAGTGAAGAGTCAGAAATGTTAATTTTGTTGTGGAAACGATCCAAAACCTTACCCTGTAACCCTAGAAAGAAAGAACGAGTCATATCAGAACTGTAAAGAAAATTTTCCAAACTAAGTTTACCTTAGAAAATAAATAGAAATAAATCAGAGGAGAGAGGCCCCGCTGAGATCACGGAACCCCTCAAGTTAGAAGTCATCCAGAGATGCCAATGGCAAACTTACTGACCAGGCTCTGTAGTCCGTTGGAGTTCAAAGTGGACTTGGAGCCCTCAGTGAGAAGGAGGCCATGTGCTATCTTAGGGTCTTTAGTTTTACCAAGTTTTACAATTGCCTTCACAAAGACAATAATGCCTGTTTCCTATGTAGTTTATTTAAGTAAACAAGAAGGAGACAGAAAGGTACCTTTGTGAAACAAGACTTTAAAATTTCTATCTAAAGAAAGAAAGCGAGAGATCTGTTCTTTGCACTGTTCCATAAGATAAGTTCATTAAGATAAATAGTTCTAGTTTGACCTCAGTTCTGCTTGGCAAATGGCTCCCTTTCCCACCACCCACCCACATCGAGAACATCAAAGTTTTTAAGTGAATAAAAACAGTGAATTTTTTTAAGTGAATTCCAAACAGTTTCTTGAACTGATCCTATTCTCATCAATGGGTCACTACAGAGGTTCTGTGGGAAGGTGATTGTATGTTTTTTCTGGCAAAACCAGCTTGTACAAACCCAGAGTTTATTCTCTTGTGACTGTAAATTCCTATGAGCAACAGAAAGAGTGCATATCATCTGAACACAGAAACGATAATGCACAGGAATTAGGAGGTAATCTTTAAACAGGCTTTGGTTTTAGTTTCACCTATTTTCAAATGGTGACTTCCCCAAACAAGTCACTTAATCTCTTCATTTGTATATCAACACTGTCTGACATCTACTTGTTGGATTACTTATGAGTATTGAATAAAAAATAAACCTATAAAAAGTATATAAGAATATAATACAAATTAAGTGTTCAATAAATATGTGTTTCTTATTAGGTAAAGCCATTGCAGAGCCTACAGGATGCCCACCACCCAAAGAATCCTGGAAAAATTCAAATAATAAATGAATAATTATTTAGTTACAACTAAATAACTAATGTACTTAGCACTAAATATCTGGACACTTTGAAGCAATCCATTTGAATAATATCTCAGCTTTCAAGTTTATATCTGACTTCAGTGTAGAGTCATCCTTGTATTTGTTTACTTATTTGGCAAAAACTTTCCTTACTCATTCACACAATTACTGATGCTATTTTTAGGAAATAATGAGGGATTTTCTAGTTAACCTGATCCTGGTAAATCCAATGTGAAAGCTTGCTTACACTGAGTGAGGCCCCAAACAGGACATTTCTAAAGAAATCCAGAATGGACTGGGACTGCCTTTATCAGTTTAGTTCAGTTCAGTCGCTCACTCGTGTCCAACTCCTTGTGACTCCAAAAATTGAAGCACACCAGGCCTCCCTATCCATCACCAACTCCCGGAGTTCACCCAGACTCATGTCCATCGAGTCAGTGATGCCATCCAGCCATCTCATCCTCTGTCATCCCCTTCTCCTCCTGCCCCCAATCCCTCCCAGCATCAGAGTTTTTTCCAATCAATCAACTCTTCACATGAGGTGGCCAAAGTACTGGAGATTCAGCTTTAGCATCATTCCTTCCAAAGAAATCCCAGGGCTGATCTCCATCAGAATGGACGGGTTGGATCTCCTTGCATTCTTTCTTAATATTGAGCTTTAAGCCAACTTTTTCACTCTCCCCTTTCACTTTCATCAGGAGGCTTTTGAGTTCTTCTTCACTTTCTGCCATAAGGGTGGTGTCATCTGCATATCTCAGGTTATTGATATTTCTCCGGGCATTCTTGATTCCAGCTTGTGTTTCCTCCAGTCCAGCGTTTCTCATGATGTACTCTGTATATAAGTTAAATAAGCAGGGTGACAATATACAGCCTTGACGAACTCCTTTTCTTATTTGGAACCAGTCTGTTGTTCCATGTCCAGTTCTAACTGTTGCTTCCTGACCCGTATGTAAATTTCTCAAGAGGCAGATCAGGTGGTCTGGTATTCCCATCTCTTTCAGAATTTTCCAGTTTATTGCGATCCACACAGTCAAAGGCTTTGGCATAGTCAATAAAGCAGAAAGAGATGTTTTTCTGGAACTCATTTGCTTTTTCCATGATCCAGCAGATGTTGACAATTTGATCTCTGGTTCCTCTGCCTTTTCTAAAACCAGCTTGAACAACTGGAAGTTCACGGTTCACATATTGCTGAAGCCTGGCTTGGAGAATTTTGAGCATTACTTTACTAGCGTGTGAGACGAGTGCAATTGTGCGGTAGTTTGAGCATTCTTTGGCATTCCCTTTCTTTGGGATTGGAATGAAAACTGACCTTTTCCAGTCCTGTGGCCACTGCCGAGTTTTCCAAATTTGCTGGCATATTAAGTGCAGCACTTTCACAGCATCATCTTTCAGGATTTGAAATAGCTCAGCTGGAATTCCATCACCTCCACTAGCTTTGTTCCTAGTGATGTTTTCAAAGGCCCACTTGACTTCACATTCCAGGATGTCTGGCTCTAGGTCAGTGATCACACCATCGTGATTATCTGGGTCGTGAAGATCTTTTTTGTACAGTTCTTCTGTGTATTCTAGCCATCTCTTCTCAATATCTTCTGCTTCTGTTAGGTCCATAGCATGTCTGTCCTTTACTGAGCCCATCTTTGCATGAAATGTTCCCTTAGTATCTCTAGTTTTCTTGAAGAGATCTCTAGTCTTTCCCATTCTGTTGTTTTCCTCTATTTCTTTGCATTGATCACTAAAGAAGGCTTTCTTATCTCTTCTTGCTATTCTTTGGAACTCTGCATTCAGATGCTTATATCTTTCCTTTTCTCCTTTGCTTTTCGCTTCTATTCTTTTCACAGCTATTTGTAAGCCCTCCGCAGACAGCCATTTTGTTTTTTGCATTTCTTTTCCATGGGGATGGTCTTGATCCCTGTCTCCTGTACAATGTCACGAACCTCATTCCACAGTTCATCAGGCACTCTATCTATCAGATCTAGGCCCTTAAATCTATTTCTCACTTCCACTGTATAATCATAAGGGATTTGATTTAGGTCATACCTGCATGGTCTAGTGGTTCCATACTTTCTTCAACTTAAATAAGGAGTTCATGATCTGAGCCACAGTCAGCTTCTGGTCTTGTTTTTGCTGACTGTATAGAGCTTCTCCATCTTTGGCTGCAAACAACATAATCTTATTTCAGTGTTGACCATCTGGTGATGTCCATGTATAGAGTCAATTGAGGAAATATGTCAGATCAGCCTCCTATCTTAACACTCAGTCCAAGGTCATTCAGTGTCGTTGAACTGAGCAAACTAATTTCTTTCAACTGGGTAGGCAATTTCCCCAGTGCCTTTCAGTTGTTCCCCTCCCCCCAGTATCTTTCAACTGGGGACCAGATACCTATTCAGATCAGATCAGTCGCTCAGTCGTGTCTGACTCTCTGCGACCACATGAATTGCAGTACACCAGCCCTCCCTGTCCATCACCAACTCCCGGAGTTCACTCAGACTCATGTCCATCAAGTCAGTGATGCCATCAAGCCATCTCATCCTCTGTCGTCCCCTTCTCCTCTTGCCCCCAATCCCTCCCAGCATTAGAGTCTTTTCCAATGAGTCGACTCTTCGCATGAGGTGGCCAAAGTACTGGAGTTTCAGCTTTAGCATCATTCCTTCCAAAGAAATCCCAGGGCTGATCTCCTTCAGAATGGACTGGATGGATTTCCTTGCAGTCCAAGGGACTCTCAAGAGTCTTCTCCAACACCACAGTTCAAAAGCATCAAGTCTTCGGTGCTAGCCTTCTTCACAGTCCAACTCTCACATCCATACATGACCACAGGAAAAACCAGAGTTTTGACTAGACGAACTTTTGTTGGCAAAGTAATATCTCTGCTTTTGAATATGCTATCTAGGTTGGTCGTAACTTTCCTTCCAAGGAGTAAGCATCTTTTAATTTCATGGCTGCAGTCACCATCTGTAGTGATTTGGAGCCCAGAAAAATAAAGTCTGACACTGTTTCCACTGTGTTTCCAAGGCAGGCTTCAGCAATATGTGAACCGTGAGTTTCCAGATGTTCAAGCTGGTTTTAGAAAACGCAGAGGAACCAGAGATCAAATTGCCAACATCTGCTGGATCGTCGAAAAAGAAAGAGAGTTCCAGAAAATCATCTATTTCTGCTTTATTGACTATTCCAAAGCCTTTGACTGCATGGATCACAATAAACTGTGGAATATTCTGAAAGAGATGGGAATACCAGACCACCTGATCTGCTCTTGAGAAATTTATATACAGGTCAGGAGGCAATAGTTAGAACTGGATATGGAACAACAGACTGGTTCCAAATAAGAAAAGGAGTTCGTCAAGGCTGTATATTGTCACCCTGCTTATTTAACTTATATACAGAGTACATCATGAGAAACGCTGGATTGGAAGAAACACAAGCTGGAATCAAGATTGCCCAGAGAAATATCAATAACCTGAGATATGCAGATGACACCACCCTTATGGCAGAAAGTGAAGAGGAACTAAAAAGCCTCTTGATGAAAGTGAAATAGGAGAGTGAAAAAGTTGGCTTAAAACTCAACATTCAGAAAACGAAGATCATGGCATCTGGTCCCAGCACTTCATGGGAAATAGATGGGGAAACAGTGGAAACAGATACCTATTATAGACCACCAAATAGAACTCAAGATCATCAACCTATAAGCAAGATGCAAGAACCAAGAGAGACTCACTCTAAATCATCTGAACTCTCTGAGAAGGTCGATGGGCACAGAAGGTCTCTATTGGTACAACCTCGGTTTCTTCATAAAGTTCAGAAGAGGGCAACAAGTCTGCTCTGGGTCTCTTTGTTGATTGCCAAAGTTGTCAAAAAAAAAAGCACCATGTGAGAGCTGTGAGTTAAGTTTTACTTGAGACATAATGAGAACTATAGCCCAGGGTTCAGCCTCTCAGATATCTCTGAGGAACTGCTCTGAAAAGTAGGCAAGGGAGGTCAATATATATGTGATTTTAGTGAAGGGGGATACGTGAAGTCAAGCAAACATTTTGGCAGAGGGTTTCCACTAGTCTCAGAAAGATTGCTGCTATTCATGTGGAACAGATGTCCAATAATAGTCTTAGTGATTTTCTAGATATAAGTAAAAGCAAGAAATTGGGCTAATAAAATCTTCTCCTGAAAATATCCAACTATGCAAAAACCAGAGCAACGAATGCTTCATTCCTAATCTCTGCCCTGAACTCCTTGCAAGGTCTATTGAAGGGCAGTGACTGCAGTAACTGGGGACTCTTGTAGTGCCAGGTGGCGAGTGACAATTTTTAGTTGGCAAAGGAAAAACAAAAAGGTTCGTTTTATAGATGAAGGAATGTTTTATAGTAATTTAATTGGCTCCTATAGCTGAACCATTTCTTGGTTAGAAGTTTGGGCATAAGGTCAGTTCAGTGCAGTCACTCAGTCGTGTCCGACTCTTTGCGACCCCATGAATCACAGCACACCAGGCCTCCCTGTCCATCACCAACTCCCAGAGTTCATTCAGACTCACGTCCATTGAGTCAGTGATGCCATCGAGCCATCTCACCCTCTGTCATCCCCTTCTCCTCCTGCCCGCAATCCCTCCCAACATCAGAGTCTTTTTCAATGAGTCAACTCTTCACATGAGGTGGCCAAAACACTGGAGTTTCAGCTTTAGCATCATTACTTCCAAAGAAATCCCAGGACTGATCTCCTTCAGAATGGACTGGTTGGATCTCCTTACAGTCCAAGGGACAATCAAGAGTCTTCTCCAACACCACAGTTCAAAAGCATCAATTCTTCGGCGCTCATCCTTCTTCACAGTCCAACTTTCACATCCATACATGACCACTGGAAAAAGCATAGCCTTTACTAGTCGGACCTTTGTTGGCAAAGTAATGTCTCTGCTTTTCAATATGCTACCTAGGGTGGTCATAACTTTCCAAGGAGTAAGCGTCTTTTAATTTCATGGCTACAGTTATCATCTGCAGTGATTTTGGAGCCCCCCCAAAATAAAGTCTAACACTGTTTCCACTGTTTCCCCCATCTATTTCCCATGAAGTGATGTGACCAGATGCCATGGTCTTCGTTTTCTGAATGTTGAGCTTTACGCCAACTTTTTCACTCTCCTCTTTCACTTTCATCAGGAGGCTTTTTATTTCCTCTTCACTTTCTGCCATAAGGGTAGTGTCATCTGCATATCTGAGGTTATTGATATTCTCCTGGCAATCTTGATTCCAGCTTGTATTTCCTCCAGTCCAGATTTCTCATGATGTACTCTGCATGTAAGTTGAATAAGCAGGATGACAATATACAGCCTTGACGTACTCCTTTTCCTATTTGGAACCAGTCTGTTGTTCCATGTCCAGTTCTAACTGTTGCTTCCTGACCCGTATATAAATTTCTCAAGAGGCAGGTCAGGTGGTCTGGTATTCCCATCTCTTTCAGAATTTTCCACAGTTTCTTGTGATCCACACTGTCAAAGGCTTTGGCATAGTCAATAAAGCAGAAATAGATGTTTTTTCTGGAACTCTCTTGTTTTTTCAATCATCCAGCGGATGTTGGCAATGTGATCTCTGGTTCCTCTGCCTTTTCTAAAACCAGCTTGAACATCTGGAAATTCATGGTTTACATATTGCTGAAGCCTGGCTTGGAGAACTTTGAGCATTACCATACTAGTGTGTGAGATGAGTGCAATTGTGCAGTAGTTTGAGCATTTTTTGGCATTGCTTTACTTTTAGATTGGAATGAAAACTGATCTTGTCCGGTCCTGGAAAAGGACTGCTTTTCCACATGGCCACTGTTGAGTTTTCCAGTTGATCACTGCTGTTTTCCAAATTTGCTGGCATATTGAGTGCAGCACTTTCACAGCATCATCTTTCAGGATTTGAAATAGCTCCATTGGAATTTCATCGCCTCCACTAGCTTTGTTCGTAGTGATGCTTTCTAAGGCCCACTTGACTTCACATTCCAGAATGTCTGGCTCTAGGTGAGTGATCACACCATGGTGATTATCTGGGTCGTGAAGATCCACTTTGTACAGTTCTTCTGTGTATTCCTGCCACCTCTTCTTAATATCTACTGCTTCTGCTAGGTCCATACCATTTCTGTCCTTTATCAAGCCCATCTTTACATGAAATGTTCTCTTGGTATCTCTAATTTTCTTAAAGAGATCTCTCGTCTTTCCTATTCTGTCCTCTGACCGCGGACCTGGGGTAGTTCGTCTCGGCCGCGCTCTCTGCGCCGTTGCAGCCGCCCATGCTCTGTGCCCCATTGCGGCCGCCCACGCTCTGCTCTGCACTTTGCTGAAGCAGCCGTGAAGAGATACCCCACATCCAAGGTAAGAGAAACCAAAGTAAGACAGTAGGTGTTGCAAGAGGGCAGACACACTGAAACCATAATCACAGAAAACTAGTCAGTCTAATCACACTAGGACCACAGCCTTGTCTAACTCAATGAAACCAAGCCATGCCCATGGGGCCACCCAAGATGGGAGGGTCATGGTGGAGAGGTCTGACAGAATGTGGTCCACTGGAGAGGGAATGGCAAACCACTTCACTATTCTTGCCTTGAGAACCCCATGAATAGTATAAAAGTTTGGGCATATAACCAGATTAAAATGAGGGTATTTTCCACTGTTTTTGTAGCACCACTCAATTGTCCTTGAAAAATAGGTTTATTTACCAAATATTATCCTAGATCACATGAATCTGGAAAACATTTGGGTTAGTTTCTATATTTCTGTTAGTACACTTGATTTGTATATTTCTTGTTGAACTTCAAGTCAATTACTGGAGCCTTTAAAAATAACTTTGGAAATATCATTCAGAAATACAAAAAATTCACTAGAGCATATAGATAGAGAAAGAAATAAACAGATATGATAATATGAAACTCAGGGGTTTATAAAAGAAGATTTGGGTCCATTGTGATTCTGGAAGATGGAGTAAATCAAGGTTATCTGCTCAGATAGTTTTTTACTAATATTTCCAAGTGAAACTTTTAAGATGTTTCCTACTCCTAATTATCAAAATGGACTTTTTTCTTTCCTTCTTATGAGATTCTTTTGTATCCTAGAGAAGACTATGTAGAATATTTATATCTCAAAGACACAAAGAAAGAATGGAAGTTGCACCAAGGACTTTTGTTCCTTAGTTCATAACTTTTAGAACATCTGCAAACATTTTGAGAAGAAAAGGGTACATTTGGGCATGGGTAAAAAGGAAAAGTGGGCTTGAATTCTTCCTAGAGCCTCCTTTGCAGTTATAATAAAGGCCTGGTTTGTAAGATAATATAGGTTTCTTTAATTCCTCAAAGAATTGACTGGCAACTTGAACAATATGGAGGACATCCCACCCATCCATCTTTATTATCCTCAGTTTGCTTCTTTACATCAGGGAGAAGATCTGCAAGTAAGATGGAAATCAAAAGATTCCTATGTTCTCAACCTAGAGGGGTGGGATGGGGAGGGAGAAGGGAGGGAAGTTCAAAAGGGAGGAGATATATATATATACCTTTCATGTTTTGGTTTGACAGAAAACGACAAAATTCTGTAAAGCAATTATCTTTCAGTAAGAAAATATACTATATATAAAAAAAGATTCCTATGTTCTTGATTTAGAATTGTATGTCTTTGGAGCATTTTGGTAAGTCCATCCACAAAAAGTTCTGAGTTTTTCTTCAAGGGTTTTCCGAATCTGACCCACATTCTACAGTGAAACAAGGCAGTGTGTCCCGGAGTGGGGAGAATGGGAAAGGAAGTTAGGCATCAGGCTGGCACCCTTGGGCACAAGGTGCTGGAGTGTGTGCAGGCTTCTGAGATGGAAAAATGACAGACATCCTGAGCAGCAGTAGTTGGGGCGCACTTCCAGGGACATCATTCATGAACAAAAAGCTCCCAAATCTCTCTTAGGTTCTCCTCTGGTACCTCAGGCAGGCATCCTCCAGGTCAGCCAGGAAGCCAGGAATTCCATTCTGCAAAGAAAAGGAGATTGTCATTACTCTGTCCTCACAGCAACTACTCTTAACTCTCAGGATGTGGCAAGGGTGAAGGAAGATGCCTTGGGGAATAATAAATAAGACAATAGGGCTCCTGGTAAGATTTCAACAGAATGTTGGCACTGATGATGAAAAAGGTAAGACTCAGGGCACAGGTAATGTAGGGGCCACAGTTTTCAGACCTTGCATATTTTAGCTTTTGCTAGTAGAAAGCTCAGACAATTCTAAGACACTATTTTTGAAAAGAAAAAGAAAATTCAGAAAATGGGACTGGGCTGGGCTGTGTGTTATTCCAAAAAGATGAAAGAAAGGACTTGCTTTACAAAATTAGAAAATTGGTAAGAATTGGGAGCAAGAGGCAGGATATGTCATCCCTTAGTGTTGAACATTGCCCAGACTTTCCCCAAATGTTGTTTTCGTTACTCCTTTTCTACATTGTGGAAATATCCATCCCCATTTTTTGGAGGGGAGAAACTGATAGCTTCCTTAGATTACACAGTCGGAAGTAGGGACCAGAATTCAAAGTATGATGTGTTTTACTCAAGTTTGTGTATTTTCTTACTCTCCCTGTGAATTGGTGAGCCCACCAACCTGTAAGTAGGACCTCACAAAGCAGACTGAATGGTCTCCAGGAGTGATCTGCATACCACTGAAGTCCCTTCTCCTTATACGAAGAAAACACAAAAATGAAACTGGAGGCTTCCCCAGGCTTGAGCGTATCACATTGTCTCCCAAGCCATGTTGGCCTAACTCCTGCATAAGCAGATAAAGGGTCCACAGGCACCCTTGTTCCTACAAGGAGCAGGTTATTGTCCAAAGGTTCCAGAGACTGATGCTGGTGGGGTCTTGGTGGGAAAGTAGTGGGGAGCTGATATCCGGGTGAAGAGTTTGGTCTTTTGTCCCAGCCTCAGTCCTGGGTGTTGGCAACCCCAGTCCTAACCAGAGTCAGTCAACCATGCTGCTTCGTAAAAGAGCATCATGAGGCCTGAGATTGCACATCTCTTCAGCCTAACAGCCCCACAGGGTAAGTCAATATTTGTCAAGCACGCTTCCCCCCTGCCTCAGGGAGTCTCACCTTGACAAGCAAGTTGATGAGCCAGGATGGAATCCAGCCACCAGGGTTTACGAAGCAATAAATAAATACTAGAGAGGGAAAGAAGGGACAATTCAAAAGGACAAAAAATACAGCAGCAAACATCCAGGTTTACATTCAGGCCAAAAATTAAGGAGGGAGGTAACACACAATTCAAGTGGACTCTCCCATCTCCATTATGGGACACTTATATACACACTTTGGCAAACAGTCAAGGCACATTCTGCTGCTATTTATTAAACCCATGGCAAGTGCTAGATGGGGAGGGCATGGCAATCCACTCCAGTATTCTTGCCTGGAGAATCCCCATGGACAGAGGAGCCTGGGGGCCTACAGTCCGTAGAGTTTGACATGACTGAAGTGACTTAGCATAGCATTGCATAGCATAGCATAAGTGCTAGATATTTGGATATGTATCTCAGTTATTGCTCTCAATTATCTTCATTATAAAAGTTGATAAAATTAAACTCCAGGTTATAAATGATAAAATTGAGACTTAGGAGAGTGGGGTGATACATCCAAGGCGGCAGATCTAACACACACCAGAACAATGTTCAGATTTCCCTGCAGTCTCCAGGCCATACCCATTCCAGTCCAGCAGGTGGCCACACAAACCCCTCCCAGATGCTCTCCTGAGTATGGAACTCA
Organism: Bos javanicus; assembly: GCF_032452875.1. Taxonomy (NCBI): domain Eukaryota; kingdom Metazoa; phylum Chordata; class Mammalia; order Artiodactyla; family Bovidae; genus Bos; species Bos javanicus. The sequence continues at coordinate 7,441,080 of NC_083886.1, read as the reverse complement.
AGGCAGACAGGTCCTGAGTCCCTTAGTTTTTGCTGAGTGAGAGGTACCTCCTCAGAGATGGTACCACTAGCCTTCCTGCTCACCTCCAGCCAGAATGTGCAGAACAAGAGCAGCCTGAAGTGAATTCCTAAACCTTTTGGTTCACTTCAATGTTCTGATTTCATTTGCACAATGCAAGAGTAAGTTAAAAATAGATTGATCAGATTTAAACATCCACCTTGCATTGTAGCCAGACTTCAGGGGTGGATTGAGTCTCCTCTGTTTCCTCTGAAGTCATGCCCAGTTCTCTGACCTCAGGGGAAATGCATCCTGCATATTCTGAGCCTCACAGTCACCGCAGCCCTCACAGGGTGCACCATACACCAACCGCTGCCTTCGTTTTACCTTTGCTCCGGTTATGGCCAGCGCTCTCCACGGCCAGCTTCACCTGGCACTGGCTCACCCGGATGAAGTCTGGTCTCTCTGGAAACTGTGGCAGTGAGGTGCCCCTGGCCAGGACCACCTGAATCTTCCGCCCTCTGAAGTCCAGTTCTCGCCGCTGCTTCACATAGACGCACTACACTGCCAGTCAAGGCAAGGCCAGAGTCAAACCTCTCAGATGGATAAAAGGAAAGCCCACAAGTCAGAAGCAAAAGGCAATTGTTTTGTTGCCTCCACTTGGTGTTTGCTCCCTTAATCTGCCAGTTCACTTCCTGCTTGGTCTGCCTAACTTCCCTGCAGAGCCCTGTCACCTCCCACCTGGTGTTCTCTTTTCATAGCAGGCATGGTGTACATACTCAGTTCCCAGTGGTGTCTAACTCTTTGTGACCCCGTGGACTGTAGCCTGACAGGTTCTTCTGTCCATAGGATTCCCAGGCAAGAATACTGGAGTGGGTTGCCATGTCTGCTCCAGGGAATCTTCCTGACCCAGGGCTCAAACCCACAGCTCTCCTGCATATCTTGTACTGGCAGGCAGATTCTTCACCACTGAGCCAGCCGGGAAGCTCAAGAGCATGCATTACCCACCTATCAGTGATTCTTTGCTGCTCTAATTATGAGGGGAACCCACTCCTCCTTTCTCCAATAAAGCAATGAGATCTCAGAGGATTTGTCATTTATCAGCTGTGATCCTGGGTAACTTAATTTTTCTGAGATTCGGCTTCACTGTGCAAGAACAGAGAGGAACACTGCCTGTAGACAGGCTTGGTGGGGGCACTGGAGAAAGACTGGAGCAGAATCTCATGCAGGAAGCAATGGTTCCTGTCATTGCTCTCTGTTGTCCCCTTAAGCCCTAATCATTGACTTCTGGGCACAGAGGATGCTCAGGCAAGGTTACTTATACCTGGTGACCACAGGAAGATATGTGGACATCGAAATAGTAGTAGGCAAATGCCCTCACTGGTTCTGGTTCACCAAGAGTAATATAATCATTTCATCTCAATAAAGATTCACAGACCAGCCACCATGTGTAAGGCACTATTACAGGGAAGGTAATTCAATGTTAAGAAACTGAGCAGGAAACACACACTCACAGGGTCCAGAGCCAATGCTTGGGGAGGAGGGGCAGTGGAGAGAGCTGAAAACGCGGGGCCTGAGTTCCATCCCTGAGTCGGCTGCTCACCGCCTGATTGTGCGCCTCGGTCACCTTAACTCTCTGGGGCCTGGCTTCCTCCTCTACAGACTGAGGGAGTGTATTGAATTATCTGAAGGAAAAGTTGTTTTCAGGTCCCCAAATCTGGGGTAAAAGGATTTTCTAGGAAAAATCTCAGGAAAGTATGAGCTGCCTTCCCACAATTATAGATGTTCCATGTCGTCAGACCCAGAAATCACACTGAGATCTCTGAAAGCTACACAAGAAGCAACAGCTTTAGCAGATGCTTATGCAAGAGTCAAAGACAATGTTGTCCACCTTCTGGATATACCGCCATTGAGTCATGGCCATGAAGAACAAAGACACTTAGAAAGCTGAATAATAGTATGCATTCGAAAAGGATACATCTCTGCTGGACACAAAAAAAGGGAACTCCATTTTCATGTAGGTCACTGTTTCTCCATTGCATTCTGTTTCATAGGCTTCTATTTGACAAAGCAAAACAAACAAACAAAAAACAACACAAAAGACGTTATTGCATCTGGAAGTACCTTTGGCTTCAATTCACAAGAACCTTTGATATGACAACCTTGTAGGGTGATAAACCACTAACTCACGAGGCATTGAATTTTAGAGAAAGTCAGATATTTAGAACCACTGAAATCTTGTTGTCCAGGGACAGTGTCTGGTAGATAGAATAACACAGTAGAAATAAAAGAACCCAACAAAACTTGTTCATTGTATACCACAAACAACATTCTAAGACAGAATGCAGTGAAACAAAATTAGGCATCCAAAAATAAATTTTCAAGTTCTAAAATCTTGGTAATCATCAGATGACACTACAGTGCCAATAATTTTTCTGTTGTGACCTTTCTCCTCATCTTAAATTTTGTGACATATTACAGGTGTCCTGGAACTGAGCAACCCAGCTTAGAAATGAAGTTTTAAGAGAGGTTAGTGTCCTTCTGAAAAAGCTAGAAAGTGGCTGAACTATGTTAACTGTAAGATGCTTGCCTCTCTCCCGTGTTGCTTTATATCATAGTTACAGGGACCAAATCTCCTTAACACCCACCATGCTACTGTATGCAAATAGCATCAGCTCTTGGAGAGAGAGAGCAAAGCGATGCTTTGAAGTGCACAGCCTCTGCCCTCAAGCTGTGTGGGAAGCTTCTACCATTTAGAAGAGGAGCCAAGCCTAAGCTTCTGAAGGAACCAAGAGAATCCCTAGAGAAGGTGCTGACAGCACAGAAATGTGTTATTTAATTCAGCTTTTGAAAGAAAGAAAATCTATTAGAAGCAGAACATGGAGTAAAGAATTTATCAGTCCATTACTACAAGAGGTTGAAGATGACCTTGAAAGAAAAGGAATGAGTGGACATCTGCTGCTTTTGCCTGCTCTGCTATGACTCTCCCCTTCTTGCACCAGAATCTCATTCTCCTTCAGAGCATCACCTTTTACCTTCTTCCCCATTATGTAGTTTAAGCAGGACTGTTCAATTCAGTTCAGTAGCTCAGTCGTGTCTGACTCTGAGACCCTATGGACCGCAGCACGCCAGGCCTCCCTGTCCATCATCAACTCCCAGGGTTTACTCAAACTCATGTCCATTGAGTTGGTGATGCCATCCAATCATCTCATCCTCTGTCATCCCCTTCTCTTCATGCCCTCAATCTTTCCCAGCATCAGGATCTTTTCAAATGAGTCAGCTCTTCGCATCAGGTGGCCAAAGTATTTGAGTTTCAGCTTCAACATCAGTCCTTCCAAGGAACACTCAGGACTGATTTCCTTTAGGATGGACTGGTTGGATCTCCCTGCAGTCCAAGGGACTCTCAAGAGTCTTCTCCAACACCACAGTTCAAAAGCATCAATTCTTCGGTGCTCAGCTTTCTTTATGGTCCAACTCTCACATCCATACACGACTACTGGAAAAACCATAGCTTTGACTATGTGGACTTTTGTTGGCAAAGTAATGTCTCTGCTTTTTAATATAATGTCTACGTTGGTCATCACTTTCCTTCCAAGGAGTAAGCGTCTTTATATTTCATGGCTGCAGTCACCATCGGCAGTGACTTTTGGAGCCCCCAAAATAAAGTCAGCCACTGTTTCCACTGTTTCCCAATCTATTTTCCATGAAGTGATGGGGCCAGATGCCATGATCTTCACTTTCTGAATGTTGAGCTTTAAGCCAACTTTTTCACTCTCCTCTTTCACCTTCATCAAGAGGGTCTTTAGTTCTTCACTTTCTGCCAGAAGGGTGGTGTCATCTGCATATCTGAGGTTATTGATATTTCTCCCAGCAATCTTGATTCCAGCTTGTGCTTCATCCAGCCCAGCATTTCTAATGATGTACTCTGCATATAAGTTACATAAGCAGGGTGACAATATACAGCCTTGACATACTCCTTTCCCAATTTGGAACCAGTCTCTTGTTCCATGTCCGGTTCTAACTGTTGCTTCCTGACCTGCATACAGATTTCTCAAGAGGCAGGTCAGGTGGTCTGGTATTCCCAGACTGACTCAGTGTTAATTTCAGGGCTGGGAAAATGAGCAGAACATGGTCACAGTGATTAGTTCAGGGAAGGCATATGTGGACAGAATCCTGGCTTGCCACTCTCGCAAGTTTAGGCCCAAAAGTGGCTTTGTGAAGTTCTCAGGTAGCTTATAGAAGATCTGGGAGGACCAGAGTTAGGTTAAGAACCTCAGGATGATTCCAGAAAAGTCAAACTACTGCAGCCTCTGGACCATACTCCATAGTGTGGACTGTTGATAGCAAGTACCACACATCAGAGGCTCTGTAAATGGCTACAGCACATGACTGAATCACAACTGGCAGGGAGATGGCCAGAGAACACCTGGCTTCTCCCTCGAATATACGGCACCACCATTCCCCATAAAGTAAGAGTAGCTGAAAATAGTATGTGGCCCTAAACCATGACAAGCATGCTGAAGGAAATAATATATGATCCAGGCTGAGGCGATAAGAGCCAATCCTGAGGCTCTGGATGCCATCAGTAGGAAAGTTCCTGTTCCTCTGGGGTTGTGTACTCGGTTAGAATGTTAGCCTGCATCTTCTGGTGGCATCTCTGCATGACACAGAATCTGCCTGAGAATCTGGTCAATACAGAAGAAGGCAGAGTCCAGCTGGAGAAATGAACTATTATGTGCAGCTATCCTGGAAGCCAGACAACCGTGGATTTTCAATGTCATGAACCAATAAATGTTTTTGCCTTTCATTACACTGCAATTTGCTAGCTTTTCTTCCTTGCAACCAGCATTCCTAACCACAGCAAGTGCCTGTCAGGGTTTCTGGCCCCTGGGCTAGCTGTGTCTGTTCCATTGTGCCTGGGACAGCAGAGATCACTCCCCACTCTAAGTGCCAGAAATATCCCCTATTTAATGCCACTCATAATTCTCCATCATTTCTGGGAAAAATCTAAGAAGTGTAGCCAGGTGACCAGCCTAGGCCCTTGGGTCTCTGGACTCTCCTCCCAGGTTAATTCCAGATTCTGCTACCCCAACAACCCAAAAGCACCCAACTGCTTACAGATTTGAAAAAAAAAAAATCATATTGTTTCATGCCTTCTTCATTTTACTCATACTGTTCCCTGGGCCAAACGTCCTTAACCCACTCACCCTTCACTTTTCACCTCACCATGTATATATATTCTTGCTGTTTATAAAACTTTGGTTCAATTTGTCAAATAAAGCTCAGACACCACTTTCTCCAAGAAGTCTTCCATGCTCTTCCAGGTGTGTGTGTGTGTGTGTGTGTGTGTGTGTGTTTGATGTGTGTTTGATGACAACAAACTTGTAGTAAGTTCAAACAGGAGCAAATAGGAGAGTGAATCTATTAAAGTATAAAAAGGAAGTCCTAGAAATATTGAAGGCATATTTCAGCGCAGCACCTCAGAATTTAAGCCAAAATTTAAAACGAAACATAGTATAATAGAAAGTAAACCTATTGATTTCTGCTGGTTAGAGAAAATAGCAATAGATTCTACCTTCTAACCGATTTTTTCTAAGGAATACATGTCACTCACCTGTAACTTGTGGGATCTGCCGTCTTATATAGCCTAAATCCATACAGATATCTACAAGTAGATCTGGTGGAGCTCTCAGGGTACCAATGAACTTATACTCATAAAGTCCAGTTGGCTGTAAAATGAGAACAGACAGAAACAGCCTATTGATTCCCCAGTTGCTATTACACAGCATATGAAAAATAGTTGCTTGTGCCATCTCACTACTGGGCATCTCCTCTGCAGTCTTGGAAATGCAATGGTGAAAGAACAGGTGAAGATCTTGCTGATCTTGCTCTCATAGTTCTATTTGTTCTTTACCACAGGTGCTGGTGACAGGTACCCAGGTAATTTAAGTAGGATAAAAGGAGGTGATGTGATAAATGGTGTCTAGTTTTGGGGGGCTGGTGGTTTGTTGTATATCACCAGGTGTTCAGGGAATGTCTCTATGAGGGATTTATCAGAAGAGTTTCTTCTGAGTATTAGAAGGAGCTGGCCATAGGTAGATGAGAAATGTCCATTCCTGGTAGGGAGAAGGCCCACAGGCTGATGGATTGGTTGTCTTCCTCAAAGAACAGAAAGTCAGGGAGACCAGAGAACTGTGATGGGGAAAAGTGATAGGAGCTGCTGTCAGAGAAGTAATGGGGGCTGGGTCCAGAGGGCTTTGTGAACCAAGGCAGTGGGCAAAAAGATTTTATTCTAGTAACTATGGAAAGCCAGTCAATAACTTAAAATAAGGAAATTGTTTTCTTTTTTAATAGTTCTTGCTTCTTGGTAGAAAATAGAACATAAATGAGTAAGGAGATGGGTTAGAAGACCAGTACAATGATCCAGAGAAGAGAGGTTGACGATTGGCTAGAGTGGTAACAATAGTGATGGGGAGAAGTCAGTAATTTAGGGTAACATTTTGGAAGTAATGTCAACAGAAATTGCTGACAGGTTGGCTGTAGAGACAGAGATAGCTAGAACAAATCTTTTAACATTTGCTTAAACAACCAGGTAGATGGGATATCCATTTCCTGAGAGAGAGAAAGCTTGCAGAGGTGGTGACCTGTGGGCTGACCAAGAGTTCTACTTTGAGCATGTTGAGTTTGAAGTGCTTATTAAACACTCATGTGGAAATGTCACATAGGCAGAGTTCAGACTATTTTAGATAACCATGGGCCATAATGAAACCCCAAACATTATTGTTTTACCAATTCCAAGATGGAATTTTTCAGCAACTGTTTTTTTTTTTTTCTATAAAAAACTTGTGTATAAAAGAATGAAAAAGGATACATGTAGATAGAGAGCAGATTTGTGGATACAACAGAAGAAGGAGAGGGTGGGACAAATTGAGAGAGTAGCATTGAAGCATATACATTAACATATGTGAAATAGAAAGCTGGTGGAAGCTGTTGTATAATGCAGGGAGCTCAGCCTAGTGCTCTGTGACAACCTAGAGGCGGCGGGGCGGGGGGGGGGCGGTGAAAGGGGAGGATGGAGGAGACCTACAAGAGGGAGGGGATATATGTATGCTTATGGCTGATTCATGCTGTTGTATTGTATTGCAGAAACCAACACAATATTGTAAAGCAATTATCCTCCAATTAAAAATTTTTAAAAAGATTTAAAAAAGAACGAAATGGGGAAAGAAACACCAGCTTCAAATCACAGTCCTTTTTATTCAGAAAAAAAAGATCATTTCTAAATGTCTAAGTACAAGAGATTTTCCTTGTTTTCAAGCCATATTCTGTGAGGATGTAGGCTGGAGGGGATACACTTCACTCTCTGTACAATGGCAACTAATTCCTGACACCCCTGCCAAAAAGTTTATTGTACAATTCCTGACCCTCTTGGCAAAGGGTTCTTTGTTAGGATTAAACTAATGACTTAGTTCCAGTACAGAAACAAACACAAGAAACAAAAATGAACCTTTTAAATGTACCTCTACTTCCAGGTGCTAACGCAGTCCTAATGGCTAACCCCAGAGGAATGAACCTACATTCTTAAACATTGTTCCAAGAACTTATGTGAAGTCAAGGTGTAAACGTGAAAATCTGTCTAGAGATCCTGAGGCTTCAAGGGTCTCCTGACTTAGGTGGCATAACCATAATTCTCAGTTTAGGAATCTCAGATGTCTGTGAAAGTACCTGGAGGAAAAAGGAAAGTAAAGTTGAAACTGAATTCATACGGGTGTTTCAGCTCTGAGAGCATGTGGCATTATACCAAGAGTTTCCAATGAGCAAATGAGAGGCTGGTAGGTCTGACCTCCACACGTGCTGTGCCGTGGAACCCCACAGGAGGGAGGGAGTCAAGAGAAAAGTCCTCCTCCTCCTGTCTCCTCCCATCAACTTCACAGAGGATGAGGCTTTATACCAGCACATATCTACACCCACACACGTTTTAGTTAGCTTGGGAAGACAAAGAATTACCTTCTGTTCAGGAATAGTGTGGCCCCGTTATCTATACACAGTGAGCAAAAAGGATAGCTATGTGTAGAGATTGTGATCTCCCCAACTTCACATGAATTAGCTTTGGTTATCTGGATAAATGAAGGCAAACTGCTTCCTGGAACTAGTTCCCAGCCCTCCTGCATGTATCGATCATTTGAGCCCTTAGGGACTTCAGTCCTGTAATATTACAGAAAAGAAAAAAGAAAGCCCTCAAGGAAGAGAAAAATAAAACAGTGTGATTTATGTGAATACCCAAGAATGAACTATCATGACAACTTTCTTTAAACACTGTCTTCATGGCAGGACTGAAAAATGCCAGAACACCAGAGGACAAATTGTGGGATGACACCTTTCCTTGTCCATCAATAAAATGTTCTTTACAGGTGTTTAGCAGCCCCATCCAAATTCTTGCATCAAAGAATCATTTCCTTTGAAAGAGGACCTCAGCAAACATATTCACAACTTCATTTTGTCTTTGAAACAATAAAGTGAATTTTTATAACTATAAGAATAATTCATATTCATTAAGAAAAATTATAAAATATGAAGAAAATTTAAATGGCATGTAATGCTAAAATCCACAAATCCCTAATTGCAATATATGATATATTGCTTCTCTTTTTACCATTTTTTGTTGAAGTATAGTTGATTTACAGTGTTGTATTAAATTCTGCTGTTTAGTAAAGTGACTCAGTTATAGATATACATAGCTTCTTCTCCATGGTCTTTTCCATTATGTTTTAATTTATCACAGGATATTGAATGTAGTTCCTGAGCTATACAGTAGGATTTTTTGTTCACCCATCTTACATGTAAAAGTTTGCATCTGCCAGACCCAAACTCCCAATCCTTCACACCCCCGCTCTATCTCTCCCAGGCAACCACAAGTCTGTTCTCTATATCTGTTAGTCTGTTTTCGTTGCATAAACATGCTCATTTGTGTCCTACTTTAGATTCCATATATAAGTGATAGCATATCACTTATATGCTGAAGGACTGATGCTGAAGCTCCAACACTTTGGCCACCAGAGGCGAAGAACCGATTCCTTAGAAAAGACTCTGATGCTGGGAAAGATCGAAGGCAGGAGAAGAAGGGGATGACGAAGGATGAGATGGTTGGATGGCATCATGGACTTATGGACATGAGTTTGAGCAAACTCCAGGGTTGGTGATGGACAGGGAGGCCTGGCGTGCTGCAGTCTATGGGGTCTCAAAGAGTCGTACACGACTAAGTGACTGAACTGAACTGATTTTCTATACAGTGAGCAAAAGGGATAATTATGTATGGAAAAAAAGACCTTCTCAGCTTCCATGAGTTAGCTTTGGTTATCTGGACGCATGAAGACAAAGTGTTTCCTGGAATAAGTCCCCTTCCCTTTTGAATGTAGTTTCTGCTCTTAGTGACTTCACTCCAGTAATACCACAGAAAACAGAAAGCCCTCTAAAAGAGAAAAAGAGAGTGATGCGACTTACGTGAATACCCAAGAAGGAACTACTATGACGACTGCCTTTAAACAGTCCCTTCACGGCAGGACTGAGAAATGCCGGAACACCAGAGAAGCAAAGTGCTTGGTGACACCTTTGCTAGTCCGTCCATAAAATGCTCTTTTCAAGCACCGAGTAGCTCCACTCAAATTCCGGGTCAAAGCAATTTTTACCCCTCATTCCTTTCAAAAGAAGGGCTTTGTTTCGAAAGAAACAAACTCACATTTTCATTATGTCTCTTAAAAATGAAATTTTCATAATTATAAAAGTAAGTCATATTCATTGAGAAAAATTAGAAGATGCCAAAAATAATAAAAAAAACTAAAACATGTAACTTCATAATCCTCCAATACCAACTGAATATTTTGCATATTTTTTGAGTAAATAAATATTTCTGTGTGTTATAAAATGGGAGTAAGATAGTATATACAGACTGTATTCCTATTTTTAACGACATCATTTTGAAACTGAGTGATCACAGCTAATTTTAGTATTCTGTAAGTTATTTCTGTTTTCATATATTTTCACAATTATGAACACTGCTGGAAAAATTATTCCAAATGGACAAACCTGGTTCCTAATTCTAACTTTCTCATTAGGCAAGCAAAATGCTTCTTCAGAGATCAATTTTAGGGTCAATGACATTAACATTTTAATGCTCTTTATACTTTTTATAAATCTTTAATAAAGAATTTTACCTATTTCTACTCTCACCAGTAGCAAAGAAACATCTCACCAGGACTGGGTACCACTGTTTGTACAAATAATTTAGTAGGAGGACGCATAAATCTTAGTTTTATTTGGGCAATGTACTGATGTGTAATTCTCTTTCAAATTAGAGATATAATTCTGGTGCAAAATTTTTTGCAGATACGTTTTGAAATTCTAACATTTCAATAAATGACTAAACAAGTATATTCAAAAGGTCCTTGACTTTTCCTGAAGGTCCTCCAGAAAAACACTTCTAAGAATGGCTCAATTTCTTTATCCAAAGTAAAATGCAATGCATGCTTTTCTTTTTTACATTACTTTTAATTGCAGTATAGATGATTTACACTGTCGGGTTAGTTTCTACTGTATAGCAAAGTGAACCACTTGTACAAATATCCACTATTTTTTAAGACCCTGATGTTGGAAAGATTGAGGGCAGGAGGAGAAGGGGGAGACAGAGGATGAGATGGTTGGATGGCATCATCGACTCAATGGACATGAGTTTAAGCAAACTTTGGAAGACAGTGAAGGATAGGAAAGCCTGGCGTGCTGCAGTCCATGGGGTCACAAAGAGTTGGACATGACTGAACAACAGAAAAACAACATACTTTTCTAATGACACACTGATTACAGGATACTGTAATTTCCTACACTACAGGTGGTAAAAGAATTAGTCAATGGTAGAGAATCAGTTGATACCATGTGTAGAATATAATTCCCAGAAGAAACGGGAGATTCACTATAGCATATACTCTCTTTCTTACTAAGAAAATTGCACAGCTGATAATTTTCCTCATCTCTTTTACAGGTAGAGGCAGCCATAAGACGATTCTTTCTTCTTTTGAATATGGGTATGATTCTAGAGCTGAAGCAGCTATTTTGTGATTAAGAGACAATAAAAATGAGAAAGCAGAGTGAAAATATTCAGAGTTTTACTGACATTGTTGATCAACTGATTCAACGCCAGCAACTGCTAACCTCTGGACTACCTGCTAGGTGAGAAATAGAAACCCCTCTTTGGGGACTTCCCTGGTGACTCAGCTGGTAAAGAATCTGCCAGCAATGCAGGAGACTGGGTTCGATCCCTGGATTGGGAAGATCCCCTGGAGAAGGTAACGGCTACCCACTTCAGTATTCTGCCCTGGAGAATTCCATGGACTGTATAGTCCAGGGGGTCCAAAGAGTCGGACATGACTGAGTAACTTTCACTTTCCCTTTTCACTTGTTTAAGACTTTGTTCATCCAGTTTTCTGTTACTTGAAGCTACAAGCAATCCTACTTATTACAAGTGGTTCTTATTGAGAATTTTATTTGAGCTCTGTGATCCTAAAAAACAACAGAGATTAAGAAACTCTCCCATGCTTTGTGTTTCAAAAAACAGCTCTCACAAAAGAATCACTTTTATACACACACACACACACCCTTTGTTTACCTATCACAAGGCCAGACACAACACCTCTAAATTCCCTTTGACGGTCCCACAAATGATCCGCTAAGCTACTTATTCCAAGGATCAATAGGCACAAAACGCTTGTTCACCAAACTAGTTAAGCATCTCCTTCCTCCAGACTCTAAATTTTGGCCCAGCCTCAGTCTAAGCAGCATCCAGCCCTGCTGAGAATGAACTGGCCTCAGGGTAAGACATTCTGTTCTATTCTTTAGCAGAACACCTTCACCTCACTTCCCCACAAGCGGTTTCAGTCTTGCTGACTCCTCTCTCTCTGGGGGAAAAAAAAAAAAAAAAGACCTTTCTGCCTCTCCCCTGAGAAACTCACGGGTCTTACGGTCAAAGTATTCTTCCTAATACAATGTCCTCCAACTCTAAGTCCAGGTTTGCTTCTTATTTGGCATTAAAGTAGACTGACAAAACAGTACTGATCAGACTTCTGAACATTTCCAAGCATGTGAGACTGTGTGATTCATTATGGAGTTCATTAAAATAGCACACAATACTACACTATGTAATTCATTAAAATAGTACAAAAACACATAAGCATTACTGAAACGAATAGTTAAGGAAGAGAAATAAGAGATAATGGACACAATGGACATTAAACTGCAGCATATTTAATTCTGAATAGAAATCTGAAACTTCACACACTCTATTACAGAAAGTTCCACCTCCTTCTACTATGTACCACAGGAAAAAAAAAAAAAAAAAAAAACAGCAACAACCAACATGGGCCCACTATATTCTTGGGCCTGAGAAAACAGTCAGGCAAGGTTTACACTTGGCTTTTCAGCTTGGAATGGATTTGCCTTGGTGATCTGTCAGCGTCACTACAGCTGCCATGCATTCTGCGCTGGAAGCTGTCCAATCACTCTGACCTGCTATAAACTCTTTCAATAATACGAACACTCATTTCTCTAAACACAGTGCAGGTTCCAGTTTTAGGTTCACTATCTTGTGTAATCTCAACAGAGCCCTGTGCTATCAACAGGGACACTGGTGTCATGTCCCTATGACATGAAGCTCAGAGAGGTGACATACTTGCTCGAGTTCTACAGTTAGCTCTGGGGACAGCCAGAGAGAGGGCACCATCCCCTTCTTCTCCCCACGACAGCTCCTAATATGCCTCTACTCTCTCTGCACAATTGCTCCAAGCCACTATTCCAAACGACAAGCTAAAGATGTCAGTAAAGATGGCACAGGCTCTCAGAGCTGGAAGGAGTCTTAGATCCTTATGAAAAAAATGACAGCAACGCATCAAAAGGCAGCTGATGACTCCTGCTGGCAAAACCTGGATGGGAAACTTTCCTTCCAGTCCCTAACCCAGTGTTCCTGCCCTAGACTACCCAGAAAAATGCAAATCTGCAGAGACACCAAGTAGCTTGGTGGCTGTCTAAGACTGGGAACGGGAATAGGGGATGACTGCAAATGGGGAACAGGTTTCTTTGGGGATAACACAAATATTCGAAAATTAGACTCGGGGAAGGATGTGTGACTCCATAAACTTACTAAAAATTAGTGAACTATACACTTAAAATGAGTAAATTTTGAGGTACTTAAATGATACCTCAAGAAATACAGCTGTTAAAACTAGAAGATTATGAAACTCACTCAAGGTCACACAAGTAACAAGCTTGACCTGAAGCTCATTCGTTGCAAAAGAACCTGGACCTGAAGCCAGCGATGTGACGGCAGAGTTCACAGCCTATGATCCCGCCTCCAAGCATCACTGGCCTCTCCCAACATATTAGAGAAATAACAAGCCGTCAGAGTAGACAGAGCTCTGGCCAAGGTGACCATGTGATTGACCATTCTAGTGGACAGTTCTGAGTGAAAGAGCTTTGTCATCTGTTTCACCAGGACAAACATAATGCAGGTCTTGAAGGGTAGAGTAGAACATAGATCACCCTACTCACAGCAAACACCATTTAATTTACTAGGGGCTTCAAAATGTATCCTCTCATTGATCCCTGGCACAAATCTGGCAGAAAAGGAATTATCTCCAGCTTACAGATGAGGAAGCTGAGACTCAGCTAGGGCCCTAGGTTCATAAATCCCAAAACCTCAGAGCAATTAAGCATCAGAACTGTATTTTAGACCAGGAGTTACTGAATCTGTCATGCTGTCTATTTTTCACAGTCCACAAGCTAACAATAGTTTTTTAGATTTCAAAGTGGTTATGTAAGTCAATATACAGCCTCTTAGTCTATAAAGCCTAAAGTAGTTTCTATTTGGCTCTTTACAGAAAAAAAAAAAAAAAAAAAATTTGCAATCCCTGCTTTAGACCATTGCCGCCACCACTTCTTAAAAACATACAGTCCAGAAAAGCTCTGGATTACTAGAGTCATACTGCTACTCCACATGCAAGAGAGGAATCTTTGCATTATAAACCCCAAATATATTATATTTTATTTTAAATCACATGTGGCTTTACCATTTAAGCTCAGACCACTCTTCAAAGTAAATCTGCTGATCTTGAGCACACCATACAGGATAAGCAACAACACTCTTAAACAAAACATATTCAAATTCAGAAAACCAAAGAGAAAAAGAAAATCTTAAAAGAAGCTGTCAGGAAGGAAAGGGCCATCACTCTACTTATAGAGGAATACCGATGATAATTAGAGCAGACATCTCATCAGAAACCACTCTGCAAAAAGAGAAAAGGTAGGGTGAAATATACACTAAATCAATCACTGACCTAGAATTCTATACCCAATATACCCATCCTTCAAAAGTGAAGAAGAAATACAAACTTTTTCAGACAAACAGAAACAGGGAATTCATCAGCAGCAGACCTGGCTCTGGAAGAAATGTTAAAAGAAGCTTTTCAGGGAGAAAAACATATGCTATAGGTCAGGAACTCAGATAGACATTGCATAAAAGGTGCCTGTTTTATTGTCTTAAAGTTTCTGGAAGGTATGAACTTTCTGTCTGATGAATACATCAGGCATCACCAAAATGCAGGCACACAGTAAGTTCTGAAACACTGCTTGAATGGGTCATGAAGCAGTATTTTGGAGGTTTCTTCTTACTAGGGTGTATTCAAACAGCCCCAAACCAGCTGTGCAATAAAAAGTCTGACTTACACCCGCAGACAGGCCTGGGGGATCCTGCTCCCCCCTCCCTGCTAAGGCATGCCTTCAAATCTTGGACCAGCACCTTGTGATCAGTCAGCATCTTCATGCTGCCTCACACCACAAGCTCATCCTGAGAGAAGTGAGGAGAGAGAGCTGAGGCTCCAACATTATCTATCCAGTTACACTGAGGGGCGATGGGACAGGAGAGAGACAGAGAGAGACAGAGAGAGCAAGCAGACCTGCACCAGTGGCAGCAAATAGAGGAAGGCTGCACATGCTGCTCAGCTTTAGCCACGGTGATCCTACCCACTCGTACATATGGCTCTGTAAGTGTCCCCAATGCATCAACTGCTCCATCGATCATGTTGGTACCTAGAAGGATGGGAAAAGGGAGAAGAGTCCTTCACCCAGAAGTGAAGAGGTCCGTGATGCAAGTCGGATTACCATCCCATCTGGGAAATCAGAGTGAAGCTTCTCACCCACTGAGGTAATCCGTTTCCATGGCAGTTTAATCACTGCTTCCTTCCAAAAGGCCAAGCTATCTCTCGACACAGCACGGCTGAACCCAGTTTTCCAGTAAGGCCAGGCTCTCAGTAGTTCAGTAGGGCAACAGCACAGGAAAGAACAGTCCCTGGGAAAGTACTGTCTTCTCTTGACCAAACTCACTGATGAGAAGACCTTTGCAAGGACAAAAGCAGCCGCTTCACACAGGGCCAGACACTTGGTTTCAAATCATAAGAAGTCAAGCCCTCAGTCAGATCTTTCCAGACCAACATTTTCTTGGTCTAAATCAATGATGTGAGCTCTGCATGCCAGTTTCACTCCATCTACAGGCAGGTCACAGTGTCTACTGGCATAGTATCCAGCCTAAAGCTCCAGGGAGACCTGACTGCAGATCTCTGGGAAAGCTTTTGCAAATGACCCATGACCCTTCTCTCCAAGGGAACCTTCTCCCTGCTGTTCAGGGGACCACATGCACTCCCAAGTGGACACTGAAAAACCAGGAAGAGTTGGTCTTCACGTGGACATGACTTCCACCTTAAGATAGTCCTCCTTTTCGCTCTTCCCTCTCCTGCCTCTTGCTGCCACCACATGGGGTGGTGCACCTGAGCACCACATGAGAAGCTCCCCTTACATCAGTGGTTCGCAAAGTATAATCCATGGAGCTTCGGTATCACCTGGCCATTCGATAAAAACAAAATGTAAAAAGGAGGAGGAGGAGAAGTAAAGAAATGTAAAGCCAACTCTCAAGTCCCACCCAGATCCACTGAATCTGAAACGGAGTAGGATATTAACTGTGAATTTTAACAGGCTTTGCAGATGAATGTTAACAGGCTTTGCAGATGAGTCTAGTGTATGCTCAAGGTCAAGAATTACTCTGCCATGGATCATTTCATTCAATGTTTGTCAGAACCAATGATCCTAAAAAGCAAGAATTAGACTTGTTTTGCAAATGAGGAAGCTGAGATTTTAAATGAAACAGCAGCCGGCCTATATCCCCCAAGTAGTAAGTGGGGGCCACTCTCCAACACCAGGTTCACCCTGGTCCTGTGTCCTTCTGGCCCCTCCTGGAAAAGGAGGGAAGGTCAGCCTGGAACTTAGCACTCAGCGTTCCCTCTACTGCAATGGTTTATAACACAGCACACTCATTACAATTTCTTGGGAAGCTTTCACATGAAAAAACAAAAAGAAGCAACAAAAACATATTTTATTTTGAAGCATTTCAAACACACCAAAGTAGACAGGACAGAATAATCAGCCTCTAGGCGAAAGGGGAACTTCTCAAAAGGACCATCCAAGCTCCACTCCAACTCTGTTTACGATGGGGCTCTAATAGGGCTGAGAGGTGACCTGAGAGCTCCCCAGGCACCTCTTGAGCTTTGAGGAACACTCTCTGGTCCATTTCTCCTCTGATATTGGCAGGGCGCAATCTCTTCTTTCATTTATATCTCCACTCAATTGTTAACTTCTGGAAGAGGGTTTTTCCAGATTCCCTGTATCTAAAGCACATCTGGATATCCCCACCTCTGCCATAACATCTCTGTATCCCTTCATCCCACTTTGCTTTTTCTGTAGCATTTTTCAGCTGCCATTTCATTATATACTATGTTTATTATCATCAGTGAATACTGTTTATTGTTTAAGAAGCTTATTCACTGAACCAGCAGCTCCAACTGCCTGCTCCCTGCTTATGCCCAGTGTCTGTCAAGGCACTACCACATCGGAGGCACGCAGTGAATATCTCCTGAATAAATGAATGATAGTGGAACACAGCAGAGACTGTAACTCAAGACTGTCTGCCTCCAAAATCCATGCTCTTTTCCACAGCACCACATAGAATAGCATAGCACACAGCACTGTTACCCTAGCTTCGCTTTCAGTTCAGTTCAGTCGCTCAGTCGTGTCCTACTTTTTGCGACCCCATGGACTGCAGCACGCCACGCCTCCCTGTCCATCAGCAGCTCCCGGAGCTTACTCAAACTCATGTCCATCAAGTCGGTGATGTCATCCAACCATCTCATCCTCTGTTGTCCCCTTCTCCTCCCTCCTTCAATCTCTCCCAGCATCAGGGTCTTTTCCAATGAATCAGTTCTTCATATCAGGTGGCCAAAGTATTGGAATTTCAGCATCAGCATCAGTCCCCCCAGTCAATATTCAGGACTGATTTCCTTTAGAATTGACTGGTTTAGCTTTGCTTAGCTTGGAGAAAAAGAATGTAGTTCTGAATTGAAGCAAGCTATATATTTGGTACTGAGTTTATCCAAGTACACAGGTTCGTGTCTAATTACTAGCTATGAGGGCTTGTGTGGCTCGCTCTGGGTCTTACCGCCATCCATAAAATAAGAAAATAAACCTGTCTCTACCTATTTTCTATATTTATTGAGAGGGATAAATGAAAACTTACATGTAATAGCATTTTGTATATTAAGGGGCCATGTAAAGATAAGTTAGCACTACACTTGGGGAGAGAAAAAGAAGGTGAGACCACAGAAACAGAGTAGGCAAAGAAAGCAGGACAAAAGCAAAAAGAAAGGGTGATGGGAATTGGACAGAATGGTTGCAAAGAGACTTTCTAAGTCTAAAATTCTGTGATTTAATATGAAAAGAGAAAATGGAAAAGTATCAAAAGTAGCCATTTGTGCAAGAACAAGATTCAGAATTATTCGAGTCTACTAAAAAGAAGCCACAATTTTTTTTACTTTAAAATACAATTTATCTGTCATACTGCAAACTCTCTCAAGTACCTCTATGCTTATGTCAGTCTTTTCAAATCATGTGATAGTAACTTTGTTACAGCATCACTTTTAGATCATGATCACTCCTCCCTAATGCAGACTCACAGCGGGTTATTCCCTGTGGAACAGCCAGCCTGGTTCAACTGGATAAAAGTCACTGAAAAGTCTGAGAAGGGGGACTGTCTGATTCTTCTTATTCCATAAATTCCAAATGGTACACCCCTGATGAAACAGCTAATATGCTTTGTATGCAAACCATGATGGACTGCCTTTACCATAATCAGGACATTCATCCATTGAACATGTCCCTTACTCAACAAAGATTTAGCAAGAACTTTGATGAAAAGCGTTATTTTTGTATGGGTACCAAACATAACCTTACTGAAACAAAATCAAGCATTTCAAGAAGCCTTATCGGATTACCTATCTCACCTTCTGCTCATGGGTTTCACATTAACAAGAAATAGGAAGAGACAGGAAGAATCAAGGGACTCATTCCAGCAGGGTGGAAATCTGTAGATGGTTATTAGGAAATAAGGTGAATAATGTGTCTATTGATGGGACTGAAGGAAAGGTCTTAATGCAACTCCATCAAAAGTCAGGTGGATCAATAAGACCCTCTGCTAGTCCCCTAACATTAAAGGGCCCCAAACAAGTCCACTCTGTACACCAGTTGGAAGAATTGAAAAAGCCAGATGATAACAACTGCAATGAAAACCCTGACCTGGAATGACCTGGGCAATAGTCTGGTATGTAAACCAATGTGAACATTAACAGAGCGGCCAGGATTTTCTGGTTGGACCTCCAGTCAGGGACCTGGGGACCCAAGGCCATATGCACAATGGCTCGAGGCAGGGAAGTGTGGGGAAGAGGAAACAGAGTCACATAATATCAGCAGCATGCATGGTGGATGAAACCACACTGGATCACAAGATAGAAGAGGGCACAAGGTTTTAGGGGAGATAAGTGCAGGTCTAGGCAGGGTAGGACAAGCTGAATTCACTGGATGTGGAGTGGCATTCAGAAGACAAGATTTACTAACTGATGGATTCGATGGAATTCTCCTCCAGAGGGAAAGTAAAGGATGGGAGTCAACCTGGAAAGAAAATGAGGCTCTATCTAGCAAAATGGGTAAGGCAGCAAATAACACTGGATGTGCAACTAAGGTTGTAGGAAAGGGCTCGCACCTGACACAGCAGGGTCCCTAGACACTGAATGCACGTGCAGATCACGGTGGCCATGGGCAGTGGCCCCAGCCTAGCTGCTGGGGCTCAAGGCCAGCATATGGCCTCCAACTTACGGGAGCTCTCTGGAAAGACTTGTAGCTTACATCAATGTATTATAACTGCCCTCATGCCCAGAACAGGTGGAAATAAGACTTATATCATGGTTCAGAGGGATAGGAACAGTTCTGAATACCCATCCTCCCCCCAGGAGGGAGGTGGGCCCTGCTCCATGTCAATACACAACGGAAACAATACAAAGCCAGACATTCTGCCTCAGCTCAGGCAGCGGCTGCTGTGGGATAAAAGGCACAAAAGCAAAAGAGCACAAGCCCTTCAGGGGACATGAGGGGAGTGGTCAGGGCTGATGGGAGGACAGGACCAGAGTGGAGGAGCCATGGACCCTGGACCAGCCTAGTCCCCTGAGCACAGCCCACCTGGCATACTTGCCCTCTAGAGTCAGTGGAGGAGTGTATCATATCACAGGTCTGGAGCTAGAAAGCTGAGTTCCAACCCCAGAATGAGTCTTGAGCCTTCAATTTAATCTTTCCATATATCCATTTCCAAATTGGTAATAAGGTGTTAGTCTATATAGTGCCTGACAACCTGGCACCGATGTGAGGACTAAATCAGTGTCTGCAGAGCACTTAACGGTGCCTTGAGCATAAGACAGCATGAAATGAGTAGGCTATTACTGTAGGTTTTGTTTTTTACGCTATCAACAGGGCCATTGGAAGGGGCATGATAAGATCACAATCTCTTTCAGGTGCTTAATTTCAGGTGTGCAGGATGGAAGGGAAAGGATGGAAGACCAAGAAGCAAGTCAGAAGATCACTGCAATTCTAGGGAAGAGGTGGCACTCAGAGTGACAAAGGTCAAGGGGAAAAAGGGAAGGGGAAGGGGCCAGACATCAGATATATCTGAGCAGTGAATTGCCAACATTTGGCAAATGCCTGGAAGTGGCCTGTGCGGAAAATGAAACAATTTTATCCAGAAGATCAAAGGATTTTTTCTGAAAACATGTCCTTTTTTGCAGCCAGGTAAATGCTTAAAGGACACTCAGAAATTAATTCTGCCTGCTGCACACTGAGCTTCCTGCTCATTGACCCTGGGACACACCCGATGACAGGCCATCATTCCACCTGGCCGGTTACCTGGCTCCAAAGGCCTGCCGCCACACCCGCAACTCCATTCCTCCTACCCTTCAACTTTTCCCCAGACTTTTTCTCAGGCTAAAGCTATTCGGTGCAATTTACAAGGAAAGCGGCAGCACTCCAAGGAGCAGGTTAGTGAAATGACTAGAGTCGACGGTAGGTCCCTTCTCAGCAACATTCCTCACACCACACATACCACCCTGAACATCCACTCTCTGAACACCCCAGTCGCTTTTCTTCCTGGATTCAATCTGAACATACTCCCCGCCACACAGATACCACTGGCACCCACCCGGGAGAGAGGCTCACTTCCCTTGCAGGCAAGTGGGTGGGGCTAAGCAAGAATCCGCAGACCCACGTTTTCACTCTGCCATCAACTTGTAACAAAACACTTGCCCTGTCTGGTCCCCTCACCCCCGCCCCCCCCCCCCCGGGAGCACTTCCCACCCCCATCCCCCGGGAGCACCTCCCACTCCCACCCCCACCCCGTGGAAGCACCCCCCACCCTGCCCCCCGCAGACGGCCGCCCGGCGGTCCTCTAGGGGCGGACAGCTACCTGGTCCAGCAGCCGGTAGACGCTGATGCCCTGGGTCTCCTCCAGCAGCTCCCAGGCGGCCCCGGAGAGTGCGGGCCGCTGGAGCTCGGCGCAGGCCTCCCTGAATTGCTCCTCCGAGAAGGTGCCGGTCCCAGGCTCCATCCTTCTGCAGCGGCTGCCCCGGGGCCCGGAAGGAAGAGGGGATAGGTGGGGCTCATGTTCGGAGACCGGACGAGGAGTGGCCCAGCGAAATTTGGCAGGGACCAGAGAGAGACCCGGACGCGGCTGGGGGCGGGGCCTATAGGGGCGGGGCCTTGAGGGCCTCGAGGGGACGGGGCCTCGAGGGGTCGGCCTGGAGGATTGGGCGGACCCAGAGCTGCGCTGGAACGCACAGCAAATAGAACTAGAGAAAGGTCGGACTTGATCTGCATAAAGGTGGAGGGCTTAGGAAATGGGGAGGCTTTCAACAGGAAGAGAAAAAGAAGACACTACTACAATTTCAGAAACACAATTTCCAAATTGCATAATTTCCAAATTGCTTACCTGTCTCTCCTTTACTTTCTCTGAAGAAGGTTAGGGAAGGTCTCAGAGCAGTTGAGTACAAGTGGGAGGTGAGATGGACAGAGTGGAAATGCTTGAAAATCTCAGGGGTCAGATGCTACAGCCATGTTCCATTTGCTCTGTTATGCACTTCAAAACATTGTTCTGAGAAGAGGTCCATGGGATTCCCCAGAAGGCTAAATTAGGGGTCCATGGTACAAAAAAGATTGAGAACCCTATTCCATAATAGTACAGTGCCACCACCGGGAGGGTGAAAGATGATCTCAAAAGGTATCACGGTGTCCATCCAAGACTTCTGCTGCTTGTATAATTTAGATCTTTTGTAACTCAAAGACGTTTTTGTTCCCTCAAGTCCCTTTGTTTTACTATATTTCTTACCGCCACATTGTACTTTGGTTTGGATAAAGTGGACAGTTTAAATGTCAAATCAGATAACACCGCATGGATGCCAGAAAACTCCCAACCATTTCCCTAATCTGTAAAATGGGGTAAAATAGTGACACCAGTTAGAATTGAGGAGGTGACCACATAAACATAGAACATATTTGCACAGTTCAGTTGAGTTCAGTTCAGTCGCTCAGTAGTGTCCGACTCTTTGCGACCCCATGAATTGCAGCACGCCAGCCCTCCCTGTCCATCACCAACACCCGGAGTTCACTCAGACTTACGGCCATTGAGTCAGTGATGCCATCCAGCCATCTCATCCTCTGTCGTCCCCTTCTCCTCCTGCCCCCAATCCCTCCCAGCATCAGAATATTTTCCAATGAGTCAACTCTTCGCATGAGGTGGCCAAAGTACTGGCGCTTCAGCTTTAGCATCATTCCCTCCAAAGAAATTCCAGGGCGGATCTCCTTCAGAATGGACTGGTTGGATCTCCTTGCAGTCCAAGGGACTCTCAAGAGTCTTCTCCAACACCACAGTTCAAAATCATCAATTCTTCAGGGCTCAGCCTTCTTCACAGTCCAACTCTCACATCCATACAGGATCACTGGAAAAACCATAGCCTTGACTAGAAGAACCTTTGTTGGCAAAGTAATGTCTCTGCTTTTCAATATGCTATCTAGGTTGGTCATAACTTTCCTTCCAAGGAGTAAGTGTCTTTTAATTTCATGGCTCCAGTCACCATCTGAAGTGATTTTGGAGCCCAGAAAAATAAAGTCTGACACTGTTTCCACTGTTTCCCCATCTATTTCCCATGAAGTGCTGGGACTGGATGCCATGATCTTCGTTTTCTGAATGTTGAGCTTTAAGCCAACTTTTTCACTCTCCACTTTCACTTTCATCAAGAGGCTTTTGAGTTCCTCTTCACTTTCTGCCATAATGGTGGTGTCATCTGCATATCTGAGGTTACTGATATTTCTCTGGGCAGTCTTGATTCCAGCTCGTGTTTCTTCCAGTCCAGCATTTCTCATGATGTACTCTGCATATAAGTTAAATAAGCAGGGTGACAATATACAGCCTTGATGTACTCCTTTTCCTATTTGGAACCAGTCTGCTGTTCCAAGTCCAGTTCTAACTGTTGCTTCCTGAGCTGCATATAAATTTCTCAAGAGGCAGATCAGGTGGTCTGGTATTCCCATCTCTTTAAGAATTTTCCACACTCTATTGTGATCCACACAGTCAAAGGCTTTGACATAGTCAATAAAGCAGAAACAGATGTTTTTCTGGAACTCATTTGCTTTTTCCATGATCCAGCGGATGTTGGCAATTTGATCTCTGGTTCCTCTGCCTTTTCTAAAACCAGCTTGAACATCTGGAAGTTCACGGTTCACATATTGCTAAAGCCTGGCTTGGAGAATTTTGAGCATTACTTTACTAGCATGTGAGATGAGTGCAATTGTGTGGTAGTTTGAGCATTCTTTGGCATTGCCTTTCTTTGGGATTGGCATGAAAACTGACTTTTTCCAGTCCTGTGGCCACTGCTGAGTTTTCCAAATTTGCTGGCATATTAAGTGCAGCACTTTCACAGCATCATCTTTCAGGATTTGGAATAGCTCAACTGGAATTCCATCACCTCCACTACCTTTGTTCATAGTGATGCTTTCTAAGGCCCACTTTACTTCACATTCCAGAATGTCTGGCTCTAGGTCAGTGATCACACCATCGTGATTATCTGGGTCGTGAAGATCTTTTTGTACAGTTCTTCTGTGTATTCTAGCCATCTCTTCTTAATATCTTCTGCTTCTCTTAGGTCCATACCATTTCTGTCCTTTATTGAGCCCTTCTTTGCATGCAATGTTCCCTTAGTATCTCTAATTTTATTGAAGCGATCTCTAGTCTTTCCCATTCTGTTGTTTCCCTCTATTTCTTTGCATTGATCGCTGAAGAAGGCTTTCTTATCTCTTCTTGCTATTCTTTGGAACTCTGCATTCAGATGCTTATATCTTTCCTTTTCTCATTTGCTTTTTGCTTCTCTTCTTTTCACAGCTATTTGTAAGGCCTCCACAGACAGCCATTTTGCTTTTTTGCATTTCTTTTTCACGGGGATGGTCTTGATCCCTGTCTCCTGTACAACGTCACGAACCTCATTCCATAGTTCGCAGGCACTCTATCCATCAGATCTAGGCCCTTAAACTTATTTCTCACTTCCACTGTATAATCATAAGGGATTTGATTTAGTTCATACCTGAATGGTCTAGTGGTTTTCCCTACTGTCTTCAATATAAGTCTGAATTTGGCAATAAGGAGTTCATGATCTGAGCCATAGTCAGCTCCTGGTCTTGTTTTTGCTGACTGTATAGAGCTTCTCCATCTTTGGCTCCAAACAACATAATCAATCTGATTTCAGTGTTGACCATCTGGTGATGTCCATGTATAGAGTCAATTGAGGAAATGTGTCAGATCAGCCTCCTATCTTAACGCTCAGTCCCAGGTCATTCAGTGTCTTTGAACTGAGCAAACTAATTTCTTTCAACTGGGTAGGCAATTTCCCCAGCGTCTTTCAGTTGTCCCCCTCCCCCCAGTATCTTTCAAATGGGGGCCAAATACCTATTATAGACCACCAAATAGAACTCAGGATCATCAACCTGTAAGAGAGATGCAAGAACCAAGACAGACTCACTCTAAATTCATCTGAACTCTCTGAGAAGGTGGATGGGCACAGAAGGTCTCTATTGGTACCAACCTCGGATTCTTCATAAAGTTCAGAAGAGGGCAACAAGTCTGCTCTGGGTCTCTTTGTTGATTGCCAAAGTTGTCAAAAAAAAAAAAAAAGCACTATGTGAGAGCTGTGAGTTAAGTTTTATTTGAGACAAAATGAGAACTATAGCCCAGGGTTCAGCCTCTCGGATATCTCTGAGGAACTGCTCTGAAAAGTAGGCAAGGGAGGTCAATATATATGTGATTTTAGTGAATGGGGATACATGAAGTCAAGCAAACATTTTGGCAGAGGGTTTCCACTAGTCTCAGAAAGATTGCTGCTATTCATATGGAACAGATGTCCAATAATAGTCTTAGTGATTTTCTAGATATAAGAAAAAGCAAGAAATTGGGCTACTAAAATCTTCTGAAAATATCCAACTATGCAAAAATCTGTTTTGCCGGAACTTCCCAGAGCACCGAATGCTTCATTCCTAATTTCTGCCCTGAACTCCTTGCAAGGTCTACTGAGGGCAGTGACTACTGTAACTGGGGACTTCACTCTTGTAGTGCCAGGTGGCGAGTGACAACTTTTATTTGGCAAAGGAAAAAAAAAAAAAGATTCGTTTTATAGATGAAGGAATGTTTTATAGTAATTTAATTGGCTCCTATAGCTGAACCATTTCTTGGTTAGAAGTTTGGGCATAAGTTCAGTTCAGTGCAGTCACTCAGTCATGTCTGACTCATTGGGACCCCATGAATCGCAGCACGCCAGGCCTCCCTGTCCATCATCAACTCCCAGAGTTCACTCAGACTTACGTCCATCGAGTCAGTGATGCCATACAGCCATCTCATCCTCTGTCGTCCCCTTCTCCTCCTGCCCCCAATCCCTCCCAGCATCAGAGTCTTTTTCAATGAGTCAATTCATTGCATGAGGTGGCCAAAGTACTGGAGTTTCAGCATTAACATCATTCCTTCCAAAGAAATCCCAGGGCTGAACTCCTTCAGAATGGACTGGTTGGATCTCCTTGCAGTCCAAGGGACTCTCAAGAGTCTTCCCCAACACCACAGTTCAAAAGCATCAATTCTTCAGTGCTCAGCTTTCTTCACAGTCCAACTCTCATATCCATACGTGACCACTGGAAAAACCATAGCCTTGACTAGATGGACCTTTGTTGGCAAAGTAATGTCTCTGCTTTTCAATATGCTATCTAGGGTGGTCATAACTTTCCTTCCAAGGAGCAAGTGTCTTTTAATTTCATGGCTGCAGTCACCATCTTCAGTGATTTTGGAGCCCCCCAAAATAAAATCTTCCACTGTTTCCACTGTTTCCCCATCTATTTCCCATGAAGTGATGGGACCAGATGCCAGGATCTTCGTTTTCTGGATGTTGAGCTTTAAGCCAACTTTTTCACTCTCCTCTTTCACTTTCATCAAGAGGCTTTTGAGTTCCTCTTCACTTTCTGCCATAAGGGTGGTGTCATCTGCATATCTGATGTTATTGATATTTCTCCCGGCAATCTTAATTCCAGCTTGTGCTTTTTCCAGCCCAGCATTTCTCATGATGTACTCTGCATAGACGTTAAATAAACAGGGTGACAATATACAGCCTTGACGTACTCCTTTTCCTATTTGGAACCAGTCTGTTGTTCCATGTCCAGTTCTAACTGTTGCTGCCTGACCTGCATACAGGTTTCTCAAGAGGCAGGTGAGATGGTCTGGTATTCTCATCTCTTTCACAGTTTTTCACACTTTATTGTGCTCCACACTGTCAAAGGCTTTGGCATAGTCAATAAAACAGAAATACATGGTTTTTTTTGGAACTCTCTTGCTCTTTCGATTATCCAGCGGATGTTGGCAATTTGATATCTGGTTCCTCTGCCTTTTCTAAAACCAGCCTGAACATCTGGAAGTTCCTGGTTCACATATTGCTGAAGCCTGGCTTGGAGAATTTTGAGCATTATTTTATGAGCGTGTGAGATGAGTGCAATTGTACGGTAGTTTGAGCATTCTTTTGCATTGCTTTACTTTGGGATTGGAATGAAAACTGACCTTTTCTAGTCCTGGAAAAGGACTGCTTTTCCAGGTGGCCACTGCTGAATTTTCCAGGTCGCCACTGTTGTTTTCCAAATTTGCTGGCATATTGAGTGCAGCACTTTCACAGCATCATCTTTCAGGATTTGAAATAGCTCCATTGGAATTCCATCACCTCCACTAGCTTTGTTCGTAGTGATGCTTTCTAAGGCCCACTTGACTTCACATTCCAGAATGTCTGGCTCTAGGTGAGCACACCATGGTGATTTTCTGGGTCGTGAAGATCCACTTTGTACAGTTCTTCTGTGTATTCCTTCCACCTCTTCTTAATATCTACTGCTTCTGCTAGGTCCATACCATTTCTGTCCTTTATCGAGCCCATCTTTGCATGAAATGTTCCCTTGGTATCTCTTATTTTATTGAAGAGATCTCTCGTCTTTCCCATTCTGTCCCCTGACCTCGGACGTGGGGTAGTTCCTCTCGGACGCGCTCTGTGCGCCGTCGCAGCCGCCCGGGCTCTGCTCTGCACTTTGCTGGAGCAGCCGTGAAGAGATACCCCACGTCCAAGGTAAGAGAAACCCAAGTAAGATGGTAGGTGTTGCAAGAGGGCAGACACACTGAAACCATAATCACAGAAAACTAGTCAGTCTAATCACACTAGGACCACAGCCTTGTCTAACTCAAGGAAACTAAGCCATGCCTGTGGGGCCACCCAAGTCGGGCGGGTCATGGTAGAGAGGTCTGACAGAATGTGGTCCACTGGAGAAGGGAATGGCAAACCATTTCAGTATTCTTGCCCTGAGAACTCCATGAATAGTATAAAAGTTTGGGCATATAACCAGATTAAAATGAGGGTATTTTCAGTGTGTTTGTAGCACCACTCAATTGTCCTTGAAAAATAGGTTTATTTACCAAATATTATCCTAGATCACATGAATCTGGAAAACATTTGGGTTAGCTTCTATATTTCTGATAGTACACTTGATTTGTGTATTTCTTGTTGAACTTCAAGTCAATTACTGGAGCCTTTAAAAATAACTTTGGAAATATCATTCAGAAATACAAAAAATTCACTAGAGCATATAGATAGAGAAAGAAATAAACAGATATGATAATATGAAACTCAGGGGTTTATAAAAGAAGATTTGGGTCCACTGTGATTCTGGAAGATGGAGTAAATCAAGGTTATCTGCTCAGATAGTTTTTTACTAATATTTCCAAGTGAAACTTTTAAGATGTTTCCTACTCCTAATTATCAAAATGGACTTTTTTCTTTCCTTCTTATGAGATTCCTTTGTATCCTAGGGAAGACTATGTAGAATATTTATATGTCAAAGGCACAAAGAAAGAATGGAAGTTGCACCAAGGACTTTTGTTCCTTAAGTTCATAACTTTTAGAATATCTACAAACATTTTGAGATGAAAAGGGCACATTTGGGCACCGGTAAAAAGGACAAGTGGGCTTTGAATTCTTCCTAGAGCCCCCTTTTCAGTTATAATAAAGGCCTGGTTTGTAAGATAATATAGGTTTCTTTAATTCCTCAAAGAATTGAGTGGCAACTTGAACAATATGGAGGACAACCCACCCGTCCATCTTTATTATCCTCAGTTTGCTTCTTTACATCAGGGAGAAGATCTGCAACTAAGATGGAAATCAAAAGATTCCTATGTTCTCAACCTAGAGGGGTGGGATGGGGAGGGAGATGGGAGGGAAGTTCAAAAGGGAGGAGATATATATACACACCTTTCATGTTAAGGTTTGACAGAAAATGACAAAATTCTGTAAAGCAATTATCTTTCAATAAGAAAATATATGATATATAAAAAAAGATTCCTATGTTCTTGATTTAGAATTGTATGTCTTTGGAGCATTTTGGTAAGTCCATCCAGAAAGACTTCTGAGTTTTTCTTCAAGGGTTTTCCGAATCTGACCCACATTCTACAGTGAAACAAGGCAGTGTGTCCCAGAGTGGGGAGAATGGGAAAGGAAGTTAGGCATCAGGCTGGCACCCTTGGGCACAAGGTGCTGGAGTGTGTGCAGGCTTCTGAGATGGAAAAATGACAGACATTCTGAGCAGCAGAAGTTGGGGCACTTCCAGGGACGTCATTCATGAACAAAAAGCTCCCAAATCTCTCTTAGGTTCTCCTCTGGTACCTCAGGCAGGCATCGTCCAGGTCAGCCAGGAAGCCAGGAATTGCACTCTGCAAAGAAAAGGAGATTGTCATTACTCTGTCCTCACAGCAACTACTCTTGACTCTCAGGATGTGGCAAAGGTGAAGGAAGATGCCTTGGGGAATAATAAATAAGACAATAGGGCTCCTGGTAAGATTTCAACAGAATGTTGGCACTGATGACGAAAAAGGTAAGACTCAGGGCACAGGTAATGTAGGGGCCACAGTTTTCAGACCTTGCATATTTTAGCTTTTGCTAGTAGAAAGCTAAGACAAGTCTAAGACATTATTTTTGAAAAGAAAAAGAAAACTCAGGAAATGGGACTGGGCTGGACCGTGCGATTCTTCCAAAAAGATGAAAGAAAGGACTTGCTTTACAAAATTAGAAAATTGGTAAGAATTGGGAGCAAGAGGCAGGATATGTCATCCCTTATTTAGTGTTGAACATTGCCCAGACTTTCCCCAAATGTTGTTTTGGTTACTCCTTCTCTACATTGTGGAAATATCCATCCCCGGTTTTTGGAGGGGAGAAACTGATAGCTTCCCTAGATTACACAGTCGGAAGTAGGGACCAGAATTCAAAGTATGATGTGTTTTACTCAAGTTTGTGTACTTTCTTACTCTCCCTGTGAATTGGTGAGCCCACCAGCCCATAAGTAGGACCTCACAAAGCAGACTGAATGGTCTCCAGGAGTGATCTGCATACCACTGAAGTCCCTTCTCTTTATAGGAAGAAAACACAAAAATGAAACTGGAGGCTTCCCCAGGCTTGAGCATATCTCATTGTCTCCCAAGCCATGTTGGCCTAACTCCTCCATAAGCAGATACAGGGTCCACAGGCACCCTTGTTCCTACAAGGAGCAGGTTATTGTCCAAAGGTTCCAGAGAGTGATGCTGGCGGGATCTTGGTGGGAAAGTAGTGGGGAGCTGATATTCCAGGTGAAGAGTTTGGTCTTTTGTCCCAGCCTCAGTCCTGGGTGTTGGCAACCCCAGTCCTAACCAGAGTCAGTCAACCATGCTGCTTCGTAAAAGAGCATCATGAGGCCTGAGATTGCACATCTCTTCAGCCTAACAGCCCCACAGGGTAAGTCAATATTTGTCAAGCACGCTTCCCCCCTGCCTCAGGGGGTCTCACCTTGACAAGCAAGTTGATGAGCCAGGATGGAATCCAGCCACCAGGGTTTACGAAGCAATAAATAAATACTAGAGAGGGAAAGAAAGGACAATTCAAAACGAGGAAAAATACAGCAGCAAACATCCAGGTTTACATTCAGGCAAAAAATTAAGGAGGGAGGTAACACCCAATTCAAGCGGACTCTCCCATCTCCTTTATGGGACACTTATATACACACTTTGGCAAACAGTCAAAGCACATTCTGCTGCTATTTATTAAACCCATGGCAAGTGCTAGATAGGGAGGGCATGGCAATCCACTCCAGTATTCTTGCCTGGAGAATTCCCATGGACAGAGGAGCCTGGGGGGCTACAGTCCGTAGAGTTGGACATGACTGAAGTGACTTAGCATAGCATTGCATAGCATAGCATAAGTGCTAGATATTTGGATATATATCTCACTTAGTTATTTCTCTCAATTATCTTAATTATAAAAGTTGATAAAATTAAACTCTGGTTTATAAATGATAAAATTGAGACTAGAAGAGTAGGGTGATACATCCAAGGTAGCAGATCTAACACACACCAGAACAATGTTCAGATTTCCCTGCAGTCTCCAGGCCACACCCATTCCAGTCCAGCAGGTGGCCACATAAACCCCTCCCAGATGCTCTCCTGAGTATGGAACTCAAGGCAGACAGGTCCTGAGTCCCTTGGTTTTTGCTGAGTGAGAGGTACCTCCTCAGAGATGGTCCCACTAGCCTTCCTGCTCACCTCCAGCCAGAATGTGCAGAACAAGAGCAGCCTGAAGTGAATTCCTAAACCTTTTGGTTCACTTCGATGTTCTGATTTCATTTGCACAATGCAAGAGTAAGTAAAAAATAGATTGATCAGATTTAAACATCCACCTTGCATTATAGCCAAACTTCAGGGGTGAATTGAGTCTCCTCTGTTTCCTTTGAAGCCATGCCCAGTTCTCTGACCTCAGGGGAAACCCATCCTGCATATTCTGAGCCTCACAGTCACCGCAGCCCTCACAGGGCACGCCAGCACACCAACCGCTGCCTTCCTTTTACTTTTGCTCCGGTTACAGCCAGGATGAATCCCAGGACGATCCCTCACCCGGATGAAGCCTGGTCTCTCTGGAAACTGTGGCAGCGAGGTGCCCTTGGCCAGGACCACCTGAGTCTTCCGCCCTCTGAAGTCCAGGTCTCGCCGCTGCTTCACATAGACGCACTACACTGCCAGTCAAGGCAAGGCCAGAGTCAAACCTCTCAGATGGATGAAAGGAAAGCCCACAAGTCAGAAGCAAAAGGCAATTGTTTTGTTGCCTCCACTTGGTGTTTGCTCCCTTAATCTGCCAGTTCACTTCCTGCTTGGTCTGCCTAACTTCCCTGCAGAGCCCTGTCACCTCCCACCTTCTCTTTTCATAGCAGGCATGGTGTACATACTCAGTTTCCAGCTGGTGTCTGATTCTTTGTGACCCCATGGACTGTAGCCTGACAGGGTCTTCTGTCCATAGGATTCCCAGGCAAGAATACTGGAGTGGGTTGCCATGCCCTCCCCAGGGAATCTTCCTGACTCAGGGCTCAAACCCACAGCTCTCCTGCATATCTTGTACTGGCAGGCAGATTCTTCACCACTGAGCCACCCGGGAAGCTCAAGAGCATCCATTACCTACCTGTCAATGATTCCTTGCTGCTCTAAGTATGAGGGGAACCCACTCCTCCTTTCTCCAATAAAGCAATGAGATTTCAGAGGATTGATCATTTATCAGCTGTGATCCTGGGTAACTTAATTTTTCTGAGATTCGGCTTCACTGTGCAAGAACAGAGAGGAACACTGCCTGTAGACAGGCTTGGTGGGGGCATTGGAGAAAGACTGGAGCAGAATCTCACGCAGGAAACAATGGGGTCATTGCTCTCTGTTGTCCCCTTAAGACCTAATCATTGACCTCTGGGCACAGAGGATGCTCAGGCAAGGTTACTTATACCTGGTGACCACAGGAAGATATGTGGATATCCAAATAGTAGTAGGCAAATATCCTCACTGGTTCTGGTTCACCAAGAGTAATATAATCATTTCATCACAATAAATATTCACAGACCAGCCACCACATCTATGGCGCTATTACAGGGAAGGTAATTCAATTTTAAGAATCTGAGCGGGAAACACACACTCACAGGGTCCAGAGCCAATGCTGGGGGAGGAGGGGCAGTGGAGAGAGCTGGAAACGTGGGGCCTGAGTTCCATCCCTGAGTCGGCTGCTCACCGCCTGATTGTGCGCCTCGGTCACCTTAACTCTCTGGGGCCCGGCTTCCTCCTCTACAGACTGAGGGAGTGTAGTGAATACTCTGAAGGAAAAGTTGTTTTCAGGCCCCCAAATCTGTGGTACAAGGATTTTCTAGGAAAAATCTCAGGAAAGTATGAGCTGCCTTCCCACAATTATAGACACTCCATGTTGTCAGACCCAGAAATCACATTGAGATCTCTGAAAGCTACACAAGAAGTAACAGCTTTAGCAGATGCTTATGCAAGAGTCAAAGACAATGTTGTCCACACCTTCTGGATATACCACCATTGAGTCACGGCCATGAAGAGCAAAGACACTTAGAAAGCTGAATAATAGTATGCATTCGAAAAGGATACATCTCTGCTGGATGTTGGCAATTTGATCTCTGGTTCCTCTGCCTTTTCTACAACCAGCTTGAACATCTGGAAGTTCATTGTACATGTATTGCTGAACCCTGGCTTCGAGAATTTTGAGCATTACTTGGTAGCATGTGAGATGAGCGCAGTTGTGCAGTAGTTTGAGCATTCTTTGGCATTGCCTTTCTTAATGATTGGAATGAACTCATACATATATATATTAATCATTTAAAAGTGTATTGCTGAGTAATAATTCATTGGTGGATCTATCACAATTTGTTTTTATCAATTCACCCATTGAAGGACATTTTAGTTGCTTCCAGTTTTTGGCTATTACAACTTAAGATGGTATGAACATTTATGTCAATATGAGCAGTGGTAGTTTTTTTTCTTGGATAAATATCTAGGAATGGAATGGCTACATTTTATGGTAGGTTGTATGTTTAACTATTTTTTAAATTTATTTTAATTGGAGGCTGATTACTTTACAATACTGTGGTGGCTTTTGCCATACATGAATCAGCTATGGATGTACATGTGTTCCCCATCCTGTATCCCCTTCCCACCTCCCTCCTTATCCTATCCCTCAGGGTCATCCCAGTGCACTGGCCCTGAGTGCCCTGTCTCATGCATTGAACCTGGACTGGTGACCTATTCCACATATGATAATATGCATGTTTCAATGCTATTCTCTCAAATCATCCCATACTTGCCTTCTCCCACAGAGTCCAAAAGTCTGTTCTTTATATCTGGGTCTCTTCTGCTGTCTCACATATAGGGTCATCGTTACCATCTTTCTAAATTCCATATATATGTGTTAATACACTGTATTGGTGTTTTTCTTTCTGACTTACTTCACTCAGTATAATAGACTCCAGTTTCATCTACCTAATTAGAACTGAGTCAAACGTGTTCTTTTTAATCGCTGAGTAATATTCCATTGTGTTTATGTACTACAGCTTTCTTTTCCATTTGTCTGCCAATGGACATCTAGGTTACTTCCATGTCCTAGCTATTGTAAACAGTGTTGCGATGAACATTTGGGGTACACGTGTCTCTTTCAATTCTGGTTTACCTAGTGTGTATGCCCAGTAGGATTGCTGGGTTGTCTAGATAGCATATTCAAAAGCAGAGACATTACTTTGCCAACAAAGGTTCATCTAGTCAAGGCTATGGTTTTTCCTGTGGTCATGTATGGATGTGAGAGTTGGACTGTGAAGAAGGCTGAGCGCCAAAGAATTGATGCTTTTGAACTGTGGTGTTGGAGAAGACTCTTGAGAGTCCCTTGGACTGCAAGGAGATCCAACCAGTCCATTCTGAAGGAGATCAGCCCTGGGATTTCTTTGGAAGGAATGATGTTAAAGCTGAAACTCCAGTACTTTGGCCACCTCATGCGATGAGTTGACTCATTGAAAAAGATGCTAATGCTGGGAGGGATTGGGGGCAGGAGGAGAAGGGGACGACAGAGGATGAGATGGTTGGATGGCATCACTGACTCGATGGACGTAAGTCTGGGTGAACTCCGGGAGTTGGTGATGGACAGGGAGGCCTGGCGTGCTGTGATTCATGAGGTCGCAGAGAGTCGGACACGACTGAGCAACTGAACTGAACTGAACTTGGCAGTTCTATTTTCAGCTTTTTAAGGAATCTCCACACTGTTCTCTATAGTGGCTGTACTAGTTTGCATTCCAACCAACAGTTTAAGAGGGTTCCCTTTTCTCCACACCCTCTCCAGCATTTATTCTTTGTAGACTTTTTGATAGCAGCCATTCTGTCTGGTGTGAGGTGGTACCTCATTGTGATTTTGCATTTCTCTAATAATGAGAGATGTTGAGCATCTTTTCATGTGTTTATTAGCCATCTGTATGTCTTCTTTGGAGAAATGTCTGTTTAGTTCTTTGGCCCCTTTTTTTTTAATTGAATCATTTATTTTTCTAGTATTGAGCTGTGTGAGCTGTTTGTATATTTTTGAGATTAATTTTTTGTCAGTTGCTTCATTTGCTATTATTTTCTCCCATTCTGAAGGCTATCTTAAAGAAATTGTCAAACTGTTTTCCACAGTGATTTTTCCATTTCCATTCCCATCAGCAATGCAGGAGAGTTCCATTTCTTCCACATCCTTGCCAATACTTACTTTGGTCAATCTTTTTAATTTCAGCTATCTAAAAGGTGCATATTCATATTTCATATGTGATTTTAACTTATATTATCTTGATAATGAATGATGTTGACTATCTTTTCATGTTCTCATTTGCCATCAGTATACATTCTTTGGTGAAATGTCTGTTTAAATCTTTTGCCCATTTGTACTGCCTTGTTTTATTACCGCATTTCAAGAAATTATTCCATTAAATGTAACATTCACAAGAGACTTAATTAGTTAATATCTCTTATCCACTTCTAAACAAAACCCTGACTTTGCCCTCCGCCCGCCCTGCCCACCTTACTTCTGCTTTTTTGCTGTTTGAAATTTTAGTTTCACTTTGTTTCCATGTGTCTATTTATCTACCTCCCCACCCATGCATCCTAACGTCTCTGTTCTCTTTTTGTGAAACTCCAGTCAGAAATGTTTTACCTATCAGTGTGACCTTCATGTCTCTTAATTAATCTTTCATGTTTTCCAGTTCTTTATATCTCCGTGTCCTATCTCTGTGTTGCTTTCTGGGGAATTTTCTTATAGTCACCTTCTTATTTCCCTCTTGAACTGTGGCAGGACAACTATATTACCTTCTCTTTCACACTTCTAATTGCGGAAGTTTCATTTGTAGGAAATATTTGGTTCTTCTGGTTCATTTTTAGATTCATTTATCTTTCTGTTAGTGTTCTATTTCTAGGCCTTCTTTTACCTCTTAAATGAATTTATGTATATTATGAATACATATTCAGTAATTACTCTCATATCGGTCTGTTATCATGGTTCTTTGGTTCTGACAGTTCCGTTGGCACATCTTCTAACTTTCTGACATGGAGAGTTGTTCCCTCAGTTCTTTGTAACTCACTTTTTGTACATGCACCTTCTGTGGGTATTGTTTTCTCTTGGATAATTTCATGGGTCCTAGTACTGGCTTTGATTCTGGCAGAGTCTCAGGGGTTTCAAAGGTCGTTTGCGTTAATTTATCTCCTGTGACTCCCATACAGTCACTGGTAATGTAAATTTGAATTCCATCTCTGGCATAGGCTTGGGGTGTGATTTCCCCTAGTTGCCTTTCTGTTTCTTTCTCCTTACAGCTTCGAGGAAAGCATGAGTTTCCTTGAAGGCTCCATGGTCTACAGGCAGGGAATTTTCTGGTTTCATAGAATGGAAGGGGCAGCTCCTAGAGGAGCCAGGCTTTATGAAGGAGTCCCTGGGCCAGATTTCCACCACTGTGGCCCAGCACTACATCTCTAGCCCACAGTGAGAGTATTAGAACCCTGACTCCAGCCCTTGCAACTTTTGTCCTTTTGGATTTTCAACAGTGAAAACGTTAGTCCCTTAGTTGTGTCTGACTCTTTGCAACCCCAGGTTCTGTAGCCTGCCAGGCTCCTCTGTCCATGGGACTTCCCAGGCAAGAATACTAGAGTGGGTTGCCATGGCCTTCTCCAGGGGATCGCCCCAACCCAGGGATTGAACCTGAGTCTCCTGCATTGAGGCGGATTCCTTACCATCTGAGCCACCCAGCAACCCCAAATATATTATTCTTCACTTGCCTTGTTGTTGGCAACTCCTCTACAAAGTGTTTTTCACAAAGGAAACAGGCTGGCCTATTACAACAGAAAAGTCCTGGAGAAAAACAGGTCTTTCTGGACCCCCTTCCAAGTCTTTTTCAGACTTTTGTCACGAAATAGAAATTATTTTATAATATGATTCTTTCCTTCATTATCTGTAAGAAAATAAATAATGTTGTAAATCTCAGTATACTCAAATATATAGACATTCACCTTCTGAATTTAGTAGATAAGCACACTTTTAAAAACGTGTAATAAATACAATTTAAACTTCCTACCTTATATCTTTCATAATACTATTTATACCCTCATGGTTGTCTTCATTAACCAATTGGTATAAAATATTAAGGTGGAGCCTCAATACCCACCTTAAAAATAGAATTCCTTGACAATATATGAAAATACTTCATAGTCAATGGCTTTTGAAGAAATTCCTTTTTCAAAACAATTGAAATTTAGTCTAAATATGTTTTAAAATAAAACGACTAAACTTAAAAGGCATTACCAAAACAGTAGTCTCTGATCTTTCATGCATTTTTTGTCAGAAACTACCACATCCCTCTTTCCATCCTCATGAAACAGAACAGAACCAGCAATGAATTGAATAAAGGCGTAATTCATTTATGCTGCCACGTCTCATTTTATTTCTCTTCTTGGAAATGGGCATAAATGTAGAGTTTGCCATCAACTTCCAAGTCTTCCTTTCAAGTATAGAAAGAGAAACATTTCAGTATAGTCATGTAAGGCAAGTGGAAATTTTTATAAACATTTATTTTGATAGGCACTGTGCAAACATGTTCTATGTTCATCTTTTGTGGTCACCTCCTCAGTTCTAACTGGTGGCACAATTTTACCCCATTTTACAGATTGGGAAAGGGTTGCAAGTTTTCTGGCATCCATGCGGTGTTATCTGATTTGACATTTAAACTGTCCACTTTATCCAAACCAAAGTACAATGTGGCGGTAAGAAATATAGTAAAACAAAGGGACTTGAAGGAACAAAAACGTCTTTGAGTTACAAAAGATCTAAATTATACAAGCAGCAGAAGTCTTGGATGGACACCGTGATACCTTTTGAGATCATCTTTCACCCTCCCGGTGGTGGCACTGTACTATTATGGAATAGGGTTCTTAATCTTTTTTGTACCATGGACCCCTAATTTAGCCTTCTGGGGAATTCCATGGACCTCTTCTCAGAACAATGTTTTGAAGTGCATAACAGAGCAAATGGAACATTGCTGTAGCTTCTGACCCCTGAGATTTTCAAGCATTTCCACTCTGTCCATCTCACCTCCCACTTGTACTCAACTGCTCTGAGACCTTCCCTAACCTTCTTCAGAGAAAGTAAAGGAGAGACAGGCAAGCAATTTGGAAATTATGCAATTTGGAAATTGTGTTTCTGAGATTGTAGCAGTGTCTTCTTTTTCTCTTCCTGTTGAAAGCCTCCCCATTTCCTAAGCCCTCCACCTTTATGCAGATCAAGTCCGACCTTTCTCTAGTTCTATTTGCTGTGCGTTCCTGGGCAGCTCTGGGTCCGCCCAATCCTCCAGGCCGACCCCTCGAGGCCCGGTTCCCTCGAGGCCCTCAAGGCCCCGCCCCTATAGGCCCCGCCCCCAGCCGCGTCCGGGTCTCTCTCTGGTCCCTGCCAAACTTCGCTGGGCCACTCTCTCGTCCCGCCTCCGAGCATGAGCCCCACCTATCCCCTCTTCCTTCCGGGCCCCGGGGCAGCCGCTGCAGAAGGATGGAGCCTGGGACCGGCACCTTCTCGGAGGAGCAATTCAGGGAGGCCTGCGCCGAGCTCCAGCGGCCCGCACTCTCCGGGGCCGCCTGGGAGCTGCTGATGGAGACCCAGGGCATCAGCGTCTACGGGCTGCTGGACCAGGTAGCTGTCCGCCCCTAGAGGACCGCCGGGCGGCCGTCTGCGGGGGGCAGGGTGGGGAGTGCTTCTGGGGGGTGAGGGTGGGAGTGGGAGGTGCTCCCGGGGGCCTGGGGTAGGGGGACCGGACAGGGCAAGTGTTACAAGTTGATGGCAGAGTGAAAACGTGGGTCTGCGGATTCTTGCTTAGTCCCACCCACTTGCCTGCAAGGGACCTGAGCCTCTCTCCCGGGTGGGTGCCAGTGATATCTGTGTGGCGGGGAGTATGTTCAGATTGAATCCAGGAAGATAAGCGACTGGGCTCTTCAGAGAGTGGATGTTCAGGGTGGTATGTGTGGTGTGAGGAATGTTGCTGAGAAGGCACCTACCGTCGACTCTAGTCATTTCACTAACTTGCTCCTTGGAGAGCTGCCCCATTCCTTGTAAATTGCACCGAATAGCTTTAGCCTGAGAAAAAGTCTGGGGAAAAGTTGAAGGGTAGGAGGAATGGAGTTGCGGGTGTGCGGCAGGCCTTTGGAACCAGGTAACCGGCCAGGTGGAATGATGGCCTGTCATGGGTTGCTCTGTGTGCTAGCTGCTGCGCGGTAACTAGCTTAAAAGTCGCCTTTAGGCAAGGGAAGTGAAGTGCCGGTTTCCTGGCAGAGACCAGAGTATGAAACTGTTAGAGTAGGGAGGAACTCTGAGCCTCTGTTTCCCAGGGTCACTGGGTACAACAGGATGAGCAGGAAGCTCAGTGTAGAGCAGGCAGAATTAATTTCTGAGTGTCGTTTAAGCATTTACCTGGCTGCAAAAATGGACATGTTTTCAGAAAAACTCCTTTGATCTTCTGGATAAAATTGTTTCATTTTCCGCACAGGCCACTTCCAGGCATTTGCCAAATGTTGGCAATTCACTGCTCAGATGTATCTGATGTCTGGCCCCTTCCCCTTCCCTTTTTTCCCTGACCCCTGTCACTCTGACTGCCACCTCTTCCCTAGAATCGCAGTGATCTTCTGACTTGCTTCTCGGCCTTCCAACCTTTCCCTTCCATCTTGCACACCTGAAATCAAGCACCTGAAAGAGACTGTGATCTTATTGTT
The DNA here is from genome assembly GCF_032452875.1 of Bos javanicus. NCBI lineage: Eukaryota > Metazoa > Chordata > Mammalia > Artiodactyla > Bovidae > Bos > Bos javanicus. Next base: position 7,401,914 of record NC_083886.1, on the reverse strand, counting down.
CCCCTTCCAATGGCCCTGTTGATTGCATAACAAATAAAACCTACAATAATAGCTTACTCATTGCATGCTGTCTTATGCTCCAGGCAGGGTTAAGTGCTCTGCAGCACTGACTTAGTCCTCACATCGGTGCCAGGTTGTCAGGCACTATATAGACCATCACCTTATTACCAATTTGGAAATGGATATATGGAAAGATTAAATTGAAGCCTCAAGACTCACGCTGGGGTTGGAACTCAGTTTTCTAGCTCCAGACCTACGCTATGATACACTCCTCCACTGACTCTGAGAGGGCAAGTATGCCAGGTGGGCTGTGCTTGGGGGACTAGGCTGGTCCAGGGCCCATGGCTCCTCCACTCTGGTCCTGTCCTCCCATCAGCCCTGACCACTCCCCTCATGTCCCCTGAAGGGCTGTGCCTTTTATCCCACAGCAGCTGCTGCCTGAGCTGAGGCCGAATGTCTGGCTTTGTATTGTTTCCATTGTGTATTGACATGGAGCAGGGCCCACCTCCCTCCTGGGGGGAGGATGGGTATTCAGAACTGTTCCTATCCCTCTGAACCATGATATAAGTCTTATTTCCACCTGTTCTGGGCATGAGGGCAGTTATAGTACATTGATGTAAGCTACAAGTCTTTCCAGAGAGCTCCCGTAAGTTGGAGGCCATATGCTGGCCTTGAGCCCCAGCAGCTAGGCTGGGGGCCACTGCCCATGGCCACCGTGATCTGCACGTGCATTCAGTGTCTAGGGACCCTGCTGTGTCAGGTGCGAGCCCTTTCCTAGAGCCTTAGTTGCACATCCAGTGTTATTTGCTGCCTGACCCATTTTGCTAGATAGAGCCTCATTTTCTTTCCAGGTTGACTCCCATCCTTTACTTTCCTCCTGGAGGAGAATTCCATCGAATCCCTCGGTTAGTAAATCTTGTCTTCTGAATGCCACTCCACGTCCAGTGAATTCAGCTTGTCCTACCCTGCCTAGACCTGCACTTATCTCCCCTAACACCCTGTGCCCTCTTCTGTCTGGTGATCCAGTGTGGTTTCATCCACCATGCATGCTGTTGATATTATGTGACTCTGTTTCCTCTTCCCCACACTTTCCTGCCTAGAGCCATTGTACATATGGCCTTGGGTCCCCAGGTCCCTGACTGGAGGTCCAACCAGAAAATCCTGGCCCCTCTGTTAATGTTCACCTTGGTTTACATACCAGACTATTGCCCAGGTCATTCCAGATCAGGGTTTTCATTGCAGTTGTTATCATCTGGCTTTTTCAATTCTTCCAACTGGTGTACAGAGTGGACTTGTTTGGGGCCCTTTAATGTTAGGGGACTAGCAGAGGGTCTTATTGATCCACCTGACTTTTGATGGAGTTGCATTAAGACCTTTCCTTCAGTCCCATCAATAGACACATTATTCATCTTATTTCTTAATAACCATCTACAGATTTCCACCCTGCTGGAATGAGTCCCTTGCTTCTTCCTGTCTCTTCCTATTTCTAGTTAATGTGAAACCCATAAGCAGAAGCTGAGACAGGTAATCCTATAAGGCTTCTTGAAATGCTTGATTTTGTTTCAGTAAGGTTACGTTTGGTACCCATACAAAAATAACCCTTTTCATCAAAGTTCTTGCTAAATCTTTGTTGAGTAAGGGACATGTTCAATGGATGAATGTCCTGATTATGGTAAAGGCAGTCCATCATGGTTTGCATACAAAGCATATTAGCTGTTTCATCAGGGGTGTACCATTTGGAATTTATGGAATAAGAAGAATCAGACAGGCCCCCTTCTCAGACTTTTCAGTGACTTTTATCCAGTTGAACCAGGCTGGCTGTTCCACAGGGAATAACCCGCTGTGAGTCTGAAGCAGGGAGGAGTGATCATGAACTAAAAATGATGCTGTAACAAAGTTACCATCACATGATTTGAAAAGACTGACATAAGCATAGAGGTACTTGAGAGAGTTTGCAGTATGACAGATAAATTGTATTTTAAACTAAAAAAGATTGTGGCTTCTTTTTAGTAGACTCGAATAATTCTGAATCTTGTTCTTGCACAAATGGCTACTTTTGATACACCAAAAGTACCTTTTGATACTTTTCCATTTTCTCTTTTCCTATTAAATCACAGAATTTTAGACTTAGAAAGTCTCTTTGCAACCATTCTGTCCAATTCCCATCACCCTTTCTTTTTGCTTTTGTCCTGCTTTCTTTGCCTACTCTGTTTCTGTGGTCTCACCTTCTTTTTCTCTCCCATTGTTTTACTGCTAACTTATCTTTACATGGCCCCTTAATATACAAAATGCTATTACACGTAAGTTTTCATTTATCCCTCTCAACAAATATAGAAGGTAGGTAGAGACAGGTTTATTTTCCTATTTTATGGATGGCAGTAAGACCCAGAGTGAGCCACACAAGCCCTCATAGCTAGTAATTAGACACTAACCAGTGTACTTGGATAAACTCAGTACCAAATATATAGCTTGCTTCAATTCAGAACTACATTCTTTTTCTCCAAGCTAAGCAAAGCTAAACCAGTCAATTCTAAAGGAAATCAGTCCTGAATATTCATTGCGGGGACTGATGCTGATGCTGAAATTCCAATACTTTAGCCACCTGATATGAAGAACTGACTCGATGGAAAAGACCCTGATGCTGGGAAAGATTGAAGGCGGGAGGAAAAAGGGATTACAGAGGATGAGATGGTTGGATGGCATCACCGACTCGATGCACGTGAGTTTGAGTAAGCTCTGGGAGCTGCTGATGGACAGGGAGGCCTGGCGTGCTGCAGTCCATGCGGTCGCAAAAAGTAGGACACAACTGAGCGACTGAACTTACCTGAAAGCAAAGCTAGGGCAACACTGCTGTGTGCTGTGCTAGTCTATGTGGTGCCGTGGAAAAGAGCATGGATTTTGGAGGCAGAGAGTGTTGAGTTGCAGTCTCTGCTCTGTTCCGCTGTCATTCATTTATTCAGAAGATGTTCACTGCGTGCCTCCCGTGTGGGAGTGCCCTGACAGACACTGGGCATGAGCAGGGAGCAGGCAGTTGGAGCTGCTGGTTCAGTGAATGAGCTTCTTAAACAATAAACAGTACTCACTGATGATAATAAACATAGTATATAATGAAATGGCAGCTGAAAAATGCTACAGAAACAGTAAAGTGGGATGAAGGGATACAGAGATGTTATGGCAGAGGTGGGGATATCCAGATGTGCTTTAGATACAGGGAATCTGGAAAAACCCTCTTCCAGAGGTTAACAATTGAGTGGAGATATAAATGAAAGAAGAGATTGTGCCCTGCCAATATCAGAGGAGAAATGGACCAGAGAGTGTTCCTCAAAGCTCAAGAGCTGCCTGGGGAGCTCTCAGGACACCTCTCAGCCCTATTAGAACCCCATCGTAAACAGAGTTGGAGTGGAGCTTGGATGGTCCTTTTGAGAAGATCCCCTTTCGCCTAGAGGCTGATTATTCTGTCCTGTCTACTTTGGTGTGTTTGCTGCTGCTGCTGCTAAGTCACTTCAGTCGTGTCCGACTCTCTGTGACCCCATAGACATCAGCCCGCCAGGCTCTCCTGCCCCTGGCATTCTCCAGGCAAGAACACTGGAGTGTGTTGCCATTTCCTTCTCCAATGCATGAAAGAGAAAAAGTGAAACTGAAGTTGCTCAGTCGTGTCCGACTCTTAGTGACCCCATGGACTGCAGCCTACCAGGCTCCTCTGCCCATGGGATTTTCCAGGCAAGAGTACTGGAGTGGGGTGCCATTTCCTTCTCCGTTGGTGTGTTTGAAATGCTTAAAAATAAAATATGTTTTTGTTGCTTCTTTTTGTTTTTTCATGTGAAAGCTTCCCAAGAAGTTGTAATGAGCGTGCTGTGTTATAAACCATTGCAGTAGAGGGAACGCTGAGTGCTAAGTTCCAGAGCCAGGCTGACCTTCCTTCCTTTTCCAGGACAGGCCAGAAGGACACAGGACCAGGGTGAACCTGGAGTTGGAGAGTGGCCCCCACTTACTACTTGGGGGATATTGGCCAGCTGCTATTTCCTTTTAAAATCTCAGCTTCCTCATTTGCAAAACAAGTATAATTCTTGCTTTTTAGGATCATTGGCTTCTGACAAACATTGAATGAAATGATCCATGGCAGACTGATTCTTGACCTTGAGCATACACTAGACTCATCTGCAAAGCCTGTTAAAATTCACAGTTAATATCCTACTCCATTTCAGATTCAGTGGATCTGGGTGGGACTTGAGAGTTGGCTTTACATTTCTTTACTTCTCCTCCTCCTCCTTTTTACATTTTGTTTTTACCGAATGGCCAGGTGATACTGAAGCTCCATGGATTATACTTTGCGAACCACTGATGTAAGGGGAGCTTCTCATGTGGTGCTCAGGTGCACCACCCCATGTGGTGGCAGCAAGAGGCAGGAGAGGGAAGAGCGAAAAGGAGGACTATCTTAAGGTGGAAGTCATGTCCACGTGAAGACCAACGCTTCCTGGTTTTTCAGTGTCCACTTGAGAGGGGATGTGGTCCCCTGAACAGCAGGGAGAAGGTTCCCTTGGAGAGAAGGGTCATGGGTCATTTGCAAAAGCTTCCCCAGAGATCTGCAGTCAGGTCTCCCTGGAGCTTTAGGCTGGATACTATGCCAGTAGACACTGTGACCTGCCTGTAGATGGAGTGAAACTGGCATGCAGAGCTCACATCATTGATTTAGACCAAGAAAATGTTGGTCTGGAAAGATCTGACTGAGGGCTTGACTTCTTACGATTTGAAACCAAGTGTCTGGCCCTGTGTGAAGCGGCTGCCTTTGTCCTTGCAAAGGTCTTCTCATCAGTGAGTTTGGTCAAGAGCAGACAGTACTTTCCCAGGGACTGTTCTTTCCTGTGCTGTTGCCCTACTGAACTACTGAGAGCCTGGCCTTACTGGAAAACTGGGTTCAGCCGTGCTGTCGAGAGATAGCTTGGCCTTTTGGAAGGAAGCAGTGATTAAACTGCCAGGGAAACAGATATGCCTCAGTGGTGAGAAGCTTCACTCTGATTTCCCAGATGGGATGGTAATCCGACTTGCATCACGGACCTCTTCACTTCTGGGTGAAGGACTCTTCTCCCTTTTCCCATCCTTCTAGGTACTAACATGATCGATGGAGCAGTTGATGCATTGGGGACACTTACAGAGCCATATGTTCGAGTGGGTAGGACCACCGTGGCTAAAGCTGAGCAGCATGTGCAGCCTTCCTCTACTTGCTGCCACTGGTGCAGGTCTGCTCGCTCTCTCTGTCTCTCTCTATCTCTCTCCTGTCCCATCGCCCCTCAGTGTAACTGGATAGATAATGTTGGAGCCTCAGCTCTCTCTCCTCACTTCTCTCAGGATGAGCTTGTGGTGTGAGGCAGCATGAAGATGCTGACCGATCACAAGGTGGTGGTCCAAGATTTGAAGGCATGCCTTAGCGGGGAGTGGGGAGCAGGATCCCCCATGCCTGTCTGCGGGTGTAAGTCAGACTTTGTATTGCACAGCTGGTTTGGGGCTGTTTGAATACACCCTAGTAAGAAGAAACCTCCAAAATACTCCTTCATGACCCATTCAAGCAGTGTTTCAGAACTTACTGTGTGCCTGCATTTTGGTGATGCCTGACATATTCATCAGACAGAAAGTTCATACCTTCCAGAAACTTTAAGACAATAAAACAGGCACCTTTTATGCAATGTCTATCTGAGTTCCTGACCTATAGCATATGTTTTTCTCCCTGAAAAGCTTCTTTTAACATTTCTTCCAGAGCCAGGTCTGCTGCTGATGAATTCCCTGTTTCTGTTTGTCTGAAAAAGTTTGTATTTCTTCTTCACTTCTGAAGGACAGGTTCATTGGATATAGAATTCTAGGTCAGTTATTTATTTAGTATATATTTCACCCTACCTTTTCTCTTTTTGCAGAGTGGTTTCTGATGAGATGTCTGCTCTAATTATCATCGGTATTCGTCTATAAGTAAAGTGATGGCCCATTCCTTCCTGACAGCTTCTTTTAAGATTTACTTTTTCTCTTTGGTTTTCTGAGTTTGAATATGTTTTGTTTAAGAGTGTTGTTGCTTATCCTGTATGGTGTGCTCAAGATCAGCAGATTTACTTTGAAGAGTGGTCTGAGCTTAATGGTAAAGCCACATGTGATTTAAAATAAAATATAATATATTTGGGGTTTATAATGCAAAGATTCCTTTCTTGCATGTGGAATAGCAGTATGAATCCAGTAATCCAGAGCTTTTCTGGACTGTATGTTTTTAGAAGTGGTGGCAGCAATGGTCTAAAGCAGGGATCGCAAATTTTTTTTTTTTCCTGTAAAGAGCCAAATAGAAACTACTTTAGGCTTTATAGACTAAGAGGCTGTATATTGACTTACATAACCACTTTGAAATCTAAAAACTATTGTTAGCTGTGGACTGTGAAAAAGAGACAGCATGACAGATTCAGTAACTCCTGGTCTAAAATACAGTTCTGATGCTTAATTGCTCTGAGGTTTTGGGATTTATGAACCTAGGGCCCTAGCTGAGTCTCAGCTTCCTCATCTGTAAGCTGGAGATAATTCCTTTTCTGCCAGATTTGTGCCAGGGATCAATGAGAGGATACATTTTGAAGCCCCTAGTAAATTAAATGGTGTTTGCTGTGAGTAGGGTGATCTATGTTCTACTCTACCCTTCAAGACCTGCATTATGTTTGTCCTGGTGAAACATATGACAAAGCTCTTTCACTCAGAACTGTCCACTAGAATGGTCAATTACACGGTCACCTTGGCCACAGCTGTGTCTACTCTGACGGCTTGTCATTTCTCTAATAATATGTTGGGAGAGGCCAGTGATGCTTGGAGATGGGATCATAGGCTGTGAACTCTGCCGTCACATCGCTGGCTTCAGGTCCAGGTTCTTTTGCAACGAATGAGCTTCAGGTCAAGCTTGTTACTTGTGTGACCTTGAGTGAGTTTCCTAATCTTCTAGTGTTAACAGCTGTATTTATTGAGGTATCATTTAAGTACCTCAAAATTTACTCATTTTAAGTGTATAGTTCACTAATTTTTAGTAAGTTTATGGAGTCACACATCCTTCCCCGAGTCTAATGTTCAAATATTTGTGTTATCCCCAAAGAAACCTGTTCCCAATTTGCAGTCATCCCCTGTTCCCGTTCCCAGTCTTAGACAGCCACCAAGCTACTTGGTGTCTCTGCATATTTGCATTTTTCTGGGTAGTCTGGGGCAGGAACACTGGGTTAGGGACTGGAAGGAAAGTTTCCCATCCAGGTTTTGCCAGCAGGAGTCATCAGCTGCCTTTTGATGCGTTGCTGTCATTTTTTTCATAAGGATCTAAGACTCCTTCCAGCTCTGAGAGCCTGTGCCGTCTTTATTGACATCCTTAGCTCGTCATTTGGAACAGTGGCTTGGAGCAAGTGTGCAGAGAGAGTAGAGCCATATAAGGAGCCGTTGTGGGGAGAAGAAGGGGATGGTGCCCTCCTCTCTCTGGCTGTCCCCAGAGCTAACTGTAGAACTCGAGCAAGTATGTCACCTCTCTGAGCTTCATGTCCTAGGGACATGACACCAGTGTCCCTGTTGATACCACAGAGCTCTATTGAGATTACACAAGATAGTGAACCTAAAACTAGAACCTGCACTGTGTTTAGAGAAATGAATGTTCGTATTATTGAAAGAGTTTATAGCAGGTCAGAGTGATTGGACAGCTTCCAGCGCAGAATGCATGGCAGCTGTAGTGACGCTGACAGATCACCAAGGCAAATCCATTCCAGCTGAAAAGCCAAGTGTAAACCTTGCCTGACTGTTTTCTCAGGCCCAAGAATATAGTGGGCCCATGGTGGTTGTTGCTGTTTTTTTTTTTTTTCCTGTGGTACATAGTAGAAGGAGGTGGAACTTTCTGTAACAGAGTGTGTGAAGTTTCAGATTTCTATGCAGAATTAAATATGCTGCAGTTTAATGTCCATTAATTGTGTCCATTATCTCTTATTTCTCTTCCTTAACTATTCGTTTCAGTAATGCTTATGTGTTTTTGTACTATTTTAATGAATTACATAGTGTAGTATTGTGTGCTATTTTAATGAACTCCATAATGAATCACACAGTCTCACATGCTTGGAAATGTTCAGAAGTCTGATCAGTACTGTTTTGTCAGTCTACTTTAATGCCAAATAAGAAGCAAACCTGGACTTAGATTGGAGGACATTGTATTAGGAAGAATACTTTGACCATAAGATCCGTGAGTTTCTCAGGAGAGAGGCAGAAAGGTCTTTTTTTTTTTTTTTTTCCCCCAGAGAGAGAGGAGTCAGCAAGACTGAAACCGCTTGTGGGGAAGTGAGGTGAAGGTGTTCTGCTAAAGAATAGAACAGAATGTCTTACCCTGAGGCCAGTTCATTCTCAGCAGGGCTGGATGCTGCTTAGACTGAGGCTGGGCCAAAATTTAGAGTCTGGAGGAAGGAGATGCTTAACTAGTTTGGTGAACAAGCGTTTTGTGTCTATTGATCCTTGGAATAAGGAGCTTAGCGGATCATTTGTGGGACCGTCAAAGGGAATTTAGAGGTGTTGTGTCTGGCCTTGTGATAGGTAAACAAAGGGTGTGTGTGTGTGTAAAAGTGATTCTTTTGTGATAGCTGTTTTTTGAAACATAAAGCATGGGAGAGTTTCTTAATCTCTATTGTTTTTCAGGATCACAGAGCTCAAATAAAATTCTCAATAAGAACCACTTGTAATAAGTAGGATTGCTTTTAGCTGCAAGTAACAGACAACTGGATTAACAAAGACTTAAACAAGTGAAAAGGGAAAGTGAAAGTTACTCAGTCGTGTCGGACTCTTTGGACCCTCTAGACTATACAGTCCATGGAATTCTCCAGGGCAGAATACTGGAGTGGGTAGCCGTTCCCTTCTCCAGGGGATGTTCCCAATCCAGGGATCGAACCCAGGCCTCCCACATTGCAGGCAGATTCTTTACCAACTGAGTCACCAGGGAAGTCCCCAAAGAGGGGTTTCTATTTCTCACCTAGCAAGTAGTCCAGAGGTTAGCAGTTGCTGGCATTGAATCAGTTGATCAACAATGTCAGTAAAATTCTGAATATTTTCACTCTGCTTTCTCATTTTTATTGTCTCTTAATCACAAAATAGCTGCTTCAGCTCTAGAATCATACCCATATTCAAAAGAAGAAAGAATCGTCTTATGGCTGCCTCTACCTGTAAAAGAGATGAGGAAAATTATCAGCTGTGCAATTTTCTTAGTAAGAAAGAGAGTATATGCTATAATGAATCTCCCGTTTCTTCTGGGAATTATATTCTACACATGGTATCAACTGATTCTCTACCATTGACTAATTCTTTTACCACCTGTAGTGTAGGAAATTACAGTATCCTGTAATCAGTGCGTCATTAGAAAAGTATGTTGTTTTTCAGTTGTTCAGTCGTGTCCAACTCTTTGTGACCCCATGGACTGCAGCACACCAGGCTTTCCTGTCCTTCACTGTCTTCCAAAGGTTGCTTAAACTTACGTCCATTGAGTCGAGGATACCATCCAACCATCTCATCCTCTGTCTCCCCCTTCTCCTCCTGCCCTCAATCTTTCCCAACATCAGGGTCTTAAAAAATAGTGGATATTTGTATAACTAGTTCACTTTGCTGTACGGCAAAAACTAACCCGACAGTGTAAATCATCTATACTGCAATTAAAAGTAATGTAAAAAAGAAAAGCATGCATTGCATTTTACTTTGGATAAAGAAATTGAGCCATTCTTAGAAGTGTTTTTCTGGAGAACCTTCAGGAAAAGCCAAGCACCTTTTGCATAAACTTGTTTAGAGTCATTTATTGAAATGTTAGAATTTCAAAACGTATCTGCAAAAAATTTTGCACCAGAATTATATCTCTAATTTGAAAGAGAATTACACATCAGTACATTGCCCAAATAAAACTAAGATTTATGCGTCCTCCTACTAAATTATTTGTACAAACAGTGGTACCCAGTCCTGGTGAGATGTTTCTTTGCTACTGGTGAGAGTATAAATAGATAAAATTCTTTATTAAAGATTTATAAAAAGTATAAAGAGCATTAAAATGTTAATGTCATTGACCCTAAAATTGATCTCTGAAGAGGCATTTTGCTTGCCTAATGAGGAAGTTAGAATTAGGAACCAGGTTTGTCCATTTGGAATAATTTTTCCAGCAATGTTCATAATTGTGAAAATATATGGAAACAGAAATAACTTACAGAATACTAAAATTAGCTGTGATCACTCAGTTTCAAAATGATGTCATTAAAAATAGGAATACAGTCTGTTTATACTATCTTACTCCCATTTTATAACACACAGAAATATTTATTTACTCAAAAAATATGCAAAATATTATCAGTTGGTATTTGAGGATTATGAAGTTATATGTTTTAGTTTTATTTATTATTTTTGTTACCTACTAATTTTTCTCAATGAATATGACTTACTTTTATAATTATGAACAATTCATTTTTAAGAGACATAATGAAAATGTAAGTTTGTTTCTTTTGAAACAAAGCCCTTCTTTTGAAAGGAATGAGGGGTAAAAAATTGCTTTGACCCGGAATTTGAGTGGGGCTACTCAGTGCTTGAAAAGAGCATTTTATGGACGGACTAGCAAAGGTGTCACCAAGCACTTTGCTTCTCCGGTGTTCCGGCATTTCTCAGTCCTGCCGTGAAGGGACTGTTTAAAGGCAGTCGTCATAGTAGTTCCTTCTTGGGTATTCACGTAAGTCGCATCACTCTCTTTTTCTCTTTTAGAGGGCTTTCTGTTTTCTGTGGTATTACTGGAGTGAAGTCACTAAGAGCAGAAACTGCATTCAGAAGGGAAGGGGACTAATTCCAGGAAACACTTTGTCTTCATGCGTCCAGATAACCAAAGCTAACTCGTGGAAGCTGAGAAGATCTTTTTTTCCATACATAATTATCCCTTTTGCTCACTGTATAGAAACTCAGTTCAGTTCAGCCAGTCAGTCGTATACGACTGTTTGAGACTCCATGGACTGCAGCTCGCCAGGCCTCCCTGTCCATCACCAACCCTGGAGTTTGCTCAAACTCATGTCCATCAAGTCAATTATGCCATCCAACCATCTCATCCTCTGTCGTCCCCTTTTTCTCCTGCCTTCAATCTTTCCCAGCATCAGGGTCTTTTCTAAGGAGTCAGTTCTTCACCTCAGGTGGCCAAAGTGTTGGAGCTTCAGCATATAAGTGATATCTTATATGCTTATCTTATATGCTGAATCTAAAGTAGGACACAAATGAGCATGTTTATGCAACGAAAACAGACTAACAGATACAGAGAACAGACTTGTGGTTGCCTGGGGGAGATAGAGCGCGGGTAGGAAGGATTGGGAGTTTGGGGCTGGCAGATGCAAACTTTTACATGTAAGATGGGTGAACAAAAAATCCTACTGTATAGCTCAGGAACTACATTCAATATCCTGTGATAAATTAAAACATAATGGAAAAGACCATGGAGAAGAAGCTATGTATATCTATAACTGAGTCACTTTACTAAACAGCAGAATTTAATAACATTGTAAATCAACTGTACTTCAATAAAAAATGGTAAACAGAGATGCAGTGTATCATATATTGCAATTAGTTATTTCTGGATTTTAGCATTACATGCCATTTAAATTTTCTTCATATTTTATAATTTTTCTTAATGAATATGAATTACTTTTATAGTTATAAAAATTCACTTTATTGTTTCAAAGACAAAATGAAGTTGTGAATGTGTTTGCTGAGGTCCTCTTTCAAAGGAAATGATTCTTTGATGCAAGAATTTGGATGGGGCTGCTAAACACCTGTAAAGAGCATTTTATTGATGGACAAGGAAAGGTGTCATCCCACAATTTGTCCTCTGGTGTTCTGGCATTTCTCAGTGCTGCCATGAAGACAGTGTTTAAAGAAAGTTGTCATGATCGTTCATTCTTGGGTATTCACATAAATCACACTGTTTTATTTTTCTCTTCTTTGAAGGCTTTCTTTTTTCTTTTCTGTAATATTACAGGACTGAAGTCCCTAAGGGCTCAAATGATCAATACATGCAGGAGGGCTGGGAACTAGTTCCAGGAAGCAGTTTGTCTTCATTTATCCAGATAACCAAAGCTGATTCATGTGAAGTTGGGGAGATCATAATCTCTACACATAGCTATCCTTTTTGCTCACTGTGTATAGAAAACGGGGCCACACTATTCCTGAACAGAAGGTAATTCTTTGTCTTCCCAAGCTAACTAAAACGTGTGTGGGTGTAGATATGTGCTGGTATAAAGCCTCATCCTCTGTGAAGTTGATGGGAGGAGACAGGAGAATGAGGGCTTTTCTCTTGACTCCCTCCCTCCTGTGGGGTTCCACGGCACAGCACGCGTGGAGGTCAGACCTACCAGTCTCTCATTTGCTCATTGGAAACTCTTGGTATAATGCCACATGCTCTCAGAGCTGAAACACCTGTATGAATTCAGTTTCAACTTTACTTTCCATTTTCTGCCAGGTACTTTCACAGTCATCTGAGATTCCTAAACTGAGAATTATGGTTATGCCACCTAAGTCAGGAGACCCTTGAAGCCTCAGGATCTCTAGAAAGATCTTCACGTTTACACCTTGACTTCACATAAGTTCTTGGAACAGTGTTTAAGGATGTAGGTTCACTCCTCTGGGGTTAGCCATTAGGACTGCGTTAGCACCTGGAAGTAGAGGTACATTTAAAAGGTTCATTTTTGTTTCTTTTGTTTGTTTGTTTCTGTACTGGAATTAAGTCATTAGTTTAATCTTAACAAAGAACCCTTTGCCAAGAGGGTCAGGAATTGTACAATAAACTTTTTGGCAGGGGTGTCAGGAATTAGTTGCCATTGTACAGAGAGTGAAGTGTATCCCCTCCAGCCTACACCCTCACAGAATATGGCTTGAAAACAAGGAAAATCTATTGTACTTAGACATTTAGAAATGATCTTTTTTTTCTGAATAAAAAGGACTAGTATGGTTTGAAGCTGGTGTTTCTTCCCCCATTTCATTCTTTTATCTTTTTAAAAATCTTTAATTGGAGGATAATTGCTTTACAATATTGTGTTGGTTTCTTCAATACAGTACAACAGCATGAATCAGCCATAAGCATACATATATCCCCGCCCTCTTGTACGTCTCCTCCATCCCTCCCCCTTCATCCCACCCCTCTAGGTTGTCACAGAGCACTAGGCTGAGCTCCCTGTGTTATACAACAGCTTCCACCAGCTTTCTATTTCACATATGTTAATGTATAGGTTTCAATGCTAGTCTCTCAATTTGTCCCACCCTCTCCTTCTTCTGTTATATCCACAAATCTGTTCTCTATCTACATATATCCCTTTTTCATTCTTTTATACACAAGTTTTTTATAGAAAAAAAGCATTTGCTGAAAAATTCCATCTTGGAATTGGTAGAACAATAATGTTTTGGGTTTCATTATGGCCCATGATTATCTAAAATAGTCTGAACTCTGCCTATGTGACATTTCCACAAGAGTGTTTAACAAGCACTTCAAACTCAACATGCTCAAAGTAGAACTCTCGGTCAGCCCACAGGTCACCACCTCTGCAAGCTTTCTCTCTCTCAGGAAATGGATCTCCCATCTACCTGGTTGTTTAAGCAAATGTTAGAAGATCTGTTCTAGCTATCTCTGTCTCTACAGCCAACCTGTCAGCAATTTCTGTTGACATTACTTCCAAAATGTTACCCTAAATTACTGACTTCTCCCCATCACTGTTACCGCTCTGGCCAGTCGTCAACCTCTCTTCTCTGGATCATTGTACTGGTCTTCTAACCCATCTCCTTACTCATTTATGTTCTATTTTCTACCAAGAAGCAAGAACTATTTAAAAAAATAATTTCCCTATTTTAAGTTATTGACTGGCTTTCCATAGCTACTAGAATAAAATCTTTTTGCCCACTGCCTTGGTGCACAAAGCCCTCTGGACCCAGCCCCCACTACTTCTCTGACAGCAGCTCCTATCTCTTTCCCCCATCACAGTTCTCTGGTCTCCCTGACTTTCTGTTCTTTGAGGAAGACAACCAATCCATCAGCCTGTGGGCCTTCTCCCTACCAGGAATGGGCTTTTCTTATCTTCCCATGGCCAGCTCTTTCTAATACTCAGAACAAATTCTTCTGATAAATCCCTCATAGAGACATTCCCTGAACACCTGGTGATACGCACACCACCAGCCCCCCGAAACTAGACCCCATTTATCACATCACCTTCTTTTATCCTACTTAAATTACCTGGGTACCTGTCACCAGGTAAAGAGCAAATAGAACTATGAGAACAAGATCAGCAAGATCTTCACCTGTTCTTTCACCATTGCATTTCCAAGACCGCAAGATGCCCAGTAGTGAGATGGCACAAGCAACTATTTTTCATATGCTGTGTAATAGCAACTGGGGAATCAATAGGCTGTTTCTGTCTGTTCTCATTTTACAGCCAACTGGACTTTATGAGTATAAGCTCATTGGTACCCTGAGAGCCCCACCAGATATTCTTGCAGATATCTGTATGGATTTGGACTATATAAGACGGCGGATCCCTCAAGTGACGGGTGAGTGACATGTATTCCTTTAAAAAAATCAATTAGAAGGTAGAATCTATTGCTATTTTCTCTAACCAGCAGAGATCAATAGGTTTACTTTCTATTATACTATGTTTCATTTTAAATTTTGGCTTAAATATCTGAGGTGCTGCGCTGAAATATGCCTTCAATATTTCTAGGACTTCCTTTTTATACTTTAATAGATTCACTCTCCTGTTTGCTTCTGTTTGAACTTACTACAAGTTTGTTGTCATCATATACACACACACACACACACACACACACACATATACACCAGGAAGAGCATGGAAGACTTCTTGGACAAAGTGGTGTCTGAGCTATGTTTGACAAATTGAATCAAAGTTTTAAGAATATATATACATGTTGAGGTGAAAAGTGAAGGGTGAGTGGGTTAAGGACATTTGGCCCAGGGAACAGTACGAATAAAATGAGGAAGGCATGAAACAATGTGAATTTTTTTTTTTTAATCTGTGAGCAATTGGGTGCTTTTGGGTTGTTGGGGTAGCAGAATCTGGAATTAGCCTGGGAGGAGAGTCCAGGGACCTAAGGACCTAGGCTGGTCACCTGGCTACACTTAGATTTTTCCCAGAAATGATGGAGAATTATGAGTGGCATTAGATAGGGAATCTTTCTGGCACTTAGAGTGGGGAGTGATCTCTGCTGTCCCAGGCACAATGGACTAGATACAGCTAGCCCAGGGGCCAGAAACCCTGACAGGCACTTGCTGTGGTTAGGAATCCTGGTTGTAAGGAAGAAAAGCTAACAAATTGCAGTGTAATGAAAGGAAAAAGTGTTTATTGGTTCATGACATTGAAAATCCACGGTTGTCTGGCTTCCAGGATAGCTGCACATAATAGTTCATTCTCCAGCTGGACTCTGCCTTCTTCTGTATTGACCAGATTCTCAGGCAGATTCTGTGTCATGCAGAGAGGCCACCAGAAGAGGCAGGCTTCAGTTCAATTCAGTTCAGTCACTCAGTCGTGTGCGACTCTTTGTGACCCCATGAATTGCAGCATGCCAGGCCTCCTTGTCCATCACCAACTCCCAGAGTTCACTCAGACTCACATCCATCGAGTCAGTGATGCCATCCAGCCGTCTCATCCTCTGTCGTCCCCTTCTCCTCCTGCCCCCAATCCCTCCCAGCATCCAAGTCTTTTCCAATGAGTTAACTCTTGGCGTGAGGTGGCCAAAGTACTGGAGTTTCAGCTTTAACATCATTCCTTCCAAAGAAACCCCAGGGCTGATCTTTAGAATGGACTGGTTACATTCTAACCGAGTACACAACCCCAGAGGAACAGGAACTTTCCTACTGATGGCATCCAGAGTCTCAGGATTGGCTCTTATCGCCTCAGCCTGGATCATATATTATTTCTTTCGGCATGTTTGTCATGGTTTAGGGCACATACTATTTTCAAACACACTTACTTTATGGGGAATGGTGGTGCTGTATATTAGAGGGAGAAGCCAGATGTTCTCTGGCCATCTCCCTGCCAGTTGTGATTCAGTCATGTGCTGTAGCCATTTACAGAGCCTCTGATGTGTGGTACTTGCTATCAACAGTCCACACTATGGAGTATGGTCCAGAGGCTGCAGTAGTTTGACTTTTCTGGAATCATCCTGAGGTTCTTAACCTAACTCTGGTCCTCCCAGATCTTCTATAAGCTACCTGAGAACTTTACAAAGCCACTTTTGGGCCTAAACTTGCGAGAGTGGCAAGCCAGGATTCTGTCCACATATGCCTTCCCTGAACTAATCACTGTGACCATGTTCTGCTCATTTTCCCAGCCCTGAAATTAACACTGAGTCAGTCTGGGAATACCAGACCACCTTACCTGCCTCTTCAGAAATCTGTATGCAAGTCAGGAAGCAACAGTTAGAACTGGATGTGGAACAACAGACTGGTTCCAAATAGGAAAAGGAGTATGTCAAGGCTGTATATTGTCATCCTGCTTATGTAACTTATATGCAGAGTACATCATTAGAAATGCTGTGCTGGATGAAGCACAACCTGGAATCAAGATTGCCAGGATAAATATCAATAACCTCACATATGCAGATGACACCACCCTTCTGGCAGAAAGTGAAGAACTAAAGACCCTCTTGATGAAGGTGAAAGAGGAGCATGAAAAAGTTGGCTTAAAGCTCAACATTCAGAAAACAAAGATCATGGCATCTGGTCCCATTACTTCTTGGGAAATAGATGGGGAAACAGTGGAAACAGTGTCAGACTTTATTTTGGGGGCTCCAAAATCACTGCAGATGGTGATTGCAGCCATGAAATTAAAAGACACTTGCTCCTTGAAAGGAAAGTTATGACCAATCTAGGCATTATATTAAAAGGCAGAGACATCACTTTGCCAACAAAAGTCTGCATAGTCAAAGCTATGGTTTTTCCAGTAGTCGTGTATGGATGTTAGAGTTGGACTATAAAGAAAGCTGAGTGCCAAAGAATTGATGCTTTTGAACTGTGGTGTTGGAGAAGACTCTTGAGAGTCCCTTGGACTGCAAGGAGATCCAACCAGTCCACCCTAAAGGAGATCAATCCTGAGTGTTCCTTGGAAGGACTGATGTTGAAGCTGAAACTCCAACATTTTGGCCATGTGATGCGAAGAGCTGACTCATTTGAAAAGATCTTGATGCTGGGCAAGACTGAAGGCCGGAGGAGAAGCGGATGACAGAGGATGAGATGATTGGATGGCATCACCGACTCGATAGACATGAGTTTGAGCAAGCTCCAGGAGTTGGTGATGGACAGGGAGGCCTGGCGTGCTGCAGTCCATAGGGTCTCAGAGTCAGACATGACTGAGTGACTGAACTGAACAGTCCTGCTTAAACCACATAGTGGGAGAAGGAGGTAAATGGTGATGCCCTGAAGGAGAATGAGATTCTGGTGCAAGAATGGAAGAGTCATAGCAGAGCAGGCAAAAGCAGCAGATGTCCACTCATTCCCTTCCTTTCAAGGTCATCTTCAACCTCTTGTAGTAATGGGCTGATAAATTCTGTACTCCATGGTCTGCTTCTAATAGGTTTTCTTTCTTTCAAAAGCTGAATTAAATAACACATTTCTGTGCTGTCAGCACTTTCTCGAGGGATTCTCTTGGTTCCTTCAGAAGCTTAGGCTTGGCTCCTCTTCTAAATAATTAGTTAAAAGCTTCGCACACAGCTTGAGGGAAGAGGCTGTGCACTTCATAGCATTGCTTTGCTCTCTGTCTCCAAGAGCCGATGCTATTTGCACACAGCAGCATGGTGGGTTTAAGGAGATTTGGTCCCTGTAACTATGATATAAAGCAACATGGGAGAGAGGCAAGCATCTTACAGTTAACATAGTTAACCACTTTCTAGCTTTTTCAGAAGGACACTAACCTCTCTTGAAACTTCATTTCTAACCTGGGTTGCTCAGTTCCAGGACACCTGTAATATGTCACAAAATTTAAGATGAGGAGAAAGGTCACAACAGAAAAATTATTGGCACTGTAGTGTCATCTGATGATTACCAAGATTTTAGAACTTGAAAATTTATTTTTGGATGCCTAATTTTGTTTCACTGCATTCTGTCTTAGAATGTTGTTTGTGGTATACAATGAACAAGTTTTGTTGGGTTCTTTTATTTCTACTGTGTTTTTCTATCTACCAGCAACTGTACCTGGACAACAAGATTTCAGTGGTTCTAAATATCTGACTTTCTCTAAAATTCAATGCCTCGTGAGTTAGTGGTTTATCACCCTACAAGGTTGTCATATCAAAGGTTCTTGTTAATTGAAGCCAAAGGGTCTTCCAGATGCAATAACATCTTTTGTGTTGTTTTTTTTTGTTTGTTTGTTTTGCTTTGTCTAATAGAAGCCTATGAAACAGAATGCGATGGAGAAACAGTGACCTACATGAAAATGGAGTTCCCTTTTTTATTGTCCAGCAGAGATGTATCCTTTTCGAATGCATACTATTATTCAGCTTTCTAAGTGTCTTTGTTCTTCATGGCCATGACTCAATGGCGGTATATCCAGAAGGTGGACAACATTGTCTTTGACTCTTGCATAAGCATCTACTAAAGCTGTTGCTTCTTGTGTAGCTTTCAGAGATCTCAGTGTGACTTCTGGGTCTGACGACATGGAGCATCTATAATTGTGGGAAGGCAGCTCATACTTTCCTGAGATTTTTCCTAGAAAATCCTTGTACCACAGATTTGGGGGCCTGAAAACAACTTTTCCTTCAGAGTATTCACTACACTCCCTCAGTCTGTAGAGGAGGAAGCCAGGCCCCAGAGAGTTAAGGTGATCGAGGCGCACAATCAGGCGGTGAGCAGCCGACTCAGGGATGGAACTCAGGCCCCGAGTTTCCAGCTCTCTCCACCGCCCCTCCTCCCCCAGCATTGGCTCTGGACCCTGTGAGTGTGTGTTTCCTGCTCAGTTTCTTAACATTGAATTACCTTCCCTGTAATAGTGCCTTACACATGGTGGCTGGTCTGTGAATCTTTATTGCGATGAAATGATTATATTACTCTTGTTGAACCAGAACCAGTGAGGGCATTTGCCTACTACTATTTGGATATCCACATATCTTCCTGTGGTCACCAGGTGTAAGTAACCTTGCCTGACCATCCTCTGTGCCCAGAGGTCAATGGTTAGGGCTTAAGAGGAAGACAGAGAGCAATGACCCCGTTGTTTCCTGTGTGAGATTCTGCTCCAGTCTTTCTCCAATGCCCCCACCAAGCCTGTCTACAGGCAGTGTTCCTCTCTTTTCTTGCACACTGAAGCCGAATCTCAGAAAAATTAAGTTACCCAGGATCACAGCTGATAAATGACCAATCCTCTGAGATCTCATTGCTTTATTGGAGAAAGGAGGAGTGGGTTCCCCTCATAATTAGAGCAGCAAGGAATTATTACAGATGGGTCGCAAAGAGTCGGACATGACTGAGCGATTGATCTGATCTGATCTGATCTGAATGCATGCTCTTGAGCTTCCCGGGTGGCTCAGTGGTGAAGAATCTGCCTGCCAGTACAAGATATGCAGGAGAGCTGTGGGTTTGAGCCCTGGGTCAGGAAGATTCCCTGGAGCAGACATGGCAACCCACTCCAGTATTCTTGCCTGGGAAATCCTATGGACAGAAGAACCTGTCAGGCTACAGTCCACGGGGTCACAAAGAGTCAGACACCACTGGGAACTGAGTATGTACACCATGCCTGCTATGAAAAGAGAACACCAGGTGGGAGGTGACAGGGCTCTGCAGGGAAGTTAGGCAGACCAAGCAGGCAGTGAACTGGCAGTTTAAGGGAGCAAACACCAAGTGGAGGCAACAAAACAATTGCCTTTTGCTTCTGACTTGTGGGCTTTCCTTTTATCCATCTGAGAGGTTTGACTCTGGCCTTGCCTTGACTGGCAGTGTAGTGCGTCTATGTGAAGCAGCGGCGAGAACTGGACTTCAGAGGGCGGAAGACTCAGGTGGTCCTGGCCAAGGGCACCTCGCTGCCACAGTTTCCAGAGAGACCAGGCTTCATCCGGGTGAGCCAGTGCCAGGTGAAGCTGGCCGTGGAGAGCGCTGGCCATAACCGGAGCAAAGGTAAAACGAAGGCAGCGGTTGGTGTATGGTGCGCCCTGTGAAGGCTGCGGTGACTGTGAGGCTCAGAATATGCAGGATGCATTTCCCCTGAGGTCAGAGAACTGGGCATGACTTCAGAGGAAACAGAGGAGACTCAATCCACCCCTGAAGTTTGGCTACAATGCAAGGTGGATGTTTAAATCTGATCAATCTATTTTTTACTTACTCTTGCATTGTGCAAATGAAATCAGAACATCGAAGTGAACCAAAAGGTTTAGGAATTCACTTCAGGCTGCTCTTGTTCTGCACATTCTGGCTGGAGGTGAGCAGGAAGGCTAGTGGGACCATCTCTGAGGAGGTACCTCTCACTCAGCAAAAACTAAGGGACTCAGGACCTGTCTGCCTTGAGTTCCATACTCAGGAGAGCATCTGGGAGGGGTTTATGTGGCCACCTGCTGGACTGGAATGGGTGTGGCCTGGAGACTGCAGGGAAATCTGAACATTGTTCTGGTGTGTGTTAGATCTGCTACCTTGGATGTATCACCCTACTCTTCTAGTCTCAATTTTATCATTTATAAACCAGAGTTTAATTTTATCAACTTTTATAATTAAGATAATTGAGAGAAATAACTAAGTGAGATATATATCCAAATATCTAGCACTTATGCTATGCTATGCAATGCTATGCTAAGTCACTTCAGTCATGTCCAACTCTACGGACTGTAGCCCCCCAGGCTCCTCTGTCCATGGGAATTCTCCAGGCAAGAATACTGGAGTGATTTGCCATGCCCTCCCTATCTAGCACTTGCCATGGGTTTAATAAATAGCAGCAGAATGTGCTTTGACTGTTTGCCAAAGTGTGTATATAAGTGTCCCATAAAGGAGATGGGAGAGTCCGCTTGAATTGGGTGTTACCTCCCTCCTTAATTTTTTGCCTGAATGTAAACCTGGATGTTTGCTGCTGTATTTTTCCTCGTTTTGAATTGTCCTTTCTTTCCCTCTCTAGTATTTATTTATTGCTTCGTAAACCCTGGTGGCTGGATTCCATCCTGGCTCATCAACTTGCTTGTCAAGGTGAGACCCCCTGAGGCAGGGGGGAAGCGTGCTTGACAAATATTGACTTACCCTGTGGGGCTGTTAGGCTGAAGAGATGTGCAATCTCAGGCCTCATGATGCTCTTTTACGAAGCAGCATGGTTGACTGACTCTGGTTAGGACTGGGGTTGCCAACACCCAGGACTGAGGCTGGGACAAAAGACCAAACTCTTCACCTGGAATATCAGCTCCCCACTACTTTCCCACCAAGATCCCGCCAGCATCACTCTCTGGAACCTTTGGACAATAACCTGCTCCTTGTAGGAACAAGGGTGCCTGTGGACCCTGTATCTGCTTATGGAGGAGTTAGGCCAACATGGCTTGGGAGACAATGAGATATGCTCAAGCCTGGGGAAGCCTCCAGTTTCATTTTTGTGTTTTCTTCCTATAAAGAGAAGGGACTTCAGTGGTATGCAGATCACTCCTGGAGACCATTCAGTCTGCTTTGTGAGGTCCTACTTACGGGCTGGTGGGCTCACCAATTCACAGGGAGAGTAAGAAAGTACACAAACTTGAGTAAAACACATCATACTTTGAATTCTGGTCCCTACTTCCGACTGTGTAATCTAGGGAAGCTATCAGTTTCTCCCCTCCAAAAACCGGGGATGGATATTTCCACAATGTAGAGAAGGAGTAACCAAAACAACATTTGGGGAAAGTCTGGGCAATGTTCAACACTAAATAAGGGATGACATATCCTGCCTCTTGCTCCCAATTCTTACCAATTTTCTAATTTTGTAAAGCAAGTCCTTTCTTTCATCTTTTTGGAAGAATCGCACAGCCCAGCCCAGTCCCATTTCCTGAGTTTTCTTTTTCTTTTCAAAAATAATGTCTTAGACTTGTCTTAGCTTTCTACTAGCAAAAGCTAAAATATGCAAGGTCTGAAAACTGTGGCCCCTGCCTTACCTGTGCCCTGAGTCTTACCTTTTTCGTCATCAGTGACAACATTCCATTGAAATCTTACCAGGAGCCCTATTGTCTTAT
The DNA here is from genome assembly GCF_032452875.1 of Bos javanicus. Classification (NCBI taxonomy): domain Eukaryota; kingdom Metazoa; phylum Chordata; class Mammalia; order Artiodactyla; family Bovidae; genus Bos; species Bos javanicus. Next base: position 7,379,726 of record NC_083886.1, on the reverse strand, counting down.
TTATTATTCCCCAAGGCATCTTCCTTCACCCTTGCCACATCCTGAGAATGAAGAGTAGTTGCTGGGAGGACAGAGTAATGACAATCTCCTTTTCTTTGCAGAGTGCAATTCCTGGCTTCCTGGCTGACCTGGAGGATGCCTGCCTGAAGTACCAGAGGAGAACCTAAGAGAGATTTGGGAGCTTTTTGTTCATGAATGATGTCCCTGGAAGTGCCTCAACTACTGCTGCTCAGGATGTCTGTCATTTTTCCATCTCAGAAGCCTGCACACACTCCAGCACCTTGTGCCCAAGGGTGCCAGCCTGATGCCTGGCTTCCTTTCCCATTCTCCCTACTCAGGGACACACTGCCTTGTTTCACTGTAGAATGTGGGTCAGATTCGGTGAAATAAACTTGATTGTTTATTTTTTCAAAGGGGAATCCTCAGGAGGGAATCCAGTCATTCCATTGTTGCATTCTAGGGGGATGGTTGGTGGAGTGGTAACACTGCCTAAGAGTGACTGACCCGAGCAAGTTGTCCTCTTCCCACATGTGAGTTTTTGCAACACAAGAGCAAAGTTGACTTGCAGTACAGAAAGAATGAAAGACTCATGTCCGTTTCCCTTTTGCTTTGCTGACTTCATTTGCCTGAGATGATCATCTCCTAAGCCTCTCCCCACTTCTATTTGTAGAGGATCATGAGCAGCTTCGATTTCAAATCATTTTGAAAAATGTTGCAGACCTGACTACGTGTACAGAGTGGTGACAGTTATCTCAGTACTGGTGTCTAGGTTTTTCTGTGCCACTGGAGAAGGCTGTCTGTACCTCATTAGCTCTGAATTTCTGAACACTGAGGCATCAAGACTGCTCTGGCAGTTAACAGAAACCAACCTGTTTACACACATCATTGAATAAATTGTCTTTTAGGCAAGAAATGGATTTCTCTTCTAGAATGTTTGGAGATGTCGGAGGGATAATTGTTGTTGTTCACTTGGCTCAGTCATATTTGACTCTTTGCAACCCCATGGACTGCAGCATTCCAGGCTTCCTGTCTTACACATCTCCCAGAGTTTGCGCAAACTCATGTCCATAGAGTCGATGATGCCCTCCAGCCATCTCATCCTCCGTGTCCCTGTCCTCCTCCTGCCCTCAATCTTTCCCAGCATCAGGGTCTTTTCCAATGAGTTGGCTCTTTGCATCAGGTGACCAAAGTATTGGAGTTTCAGCTTCAGCATCAGTCCTTCCTATGAGTATTCAGGATTGATTTCCTTTAGGATTGACTGGTTTGACCTCCTTGCAGTCCAAGGGACTCTCAAGAGTCTTCTCCAACACCACAGTTCAAAAGCATCCATTCTTTGGCGCTCAGTCGTCTTTATGGTCCAACTCTCATATCTGTACACGACTACTGGATAGAAAACATAGCTTTGACTAGGCAGACCTTTGTCGGCAAAGTAACGTCTCTGCTTTTTAATGTACTGTCTGGGTATCCAACTGGGTTGACAGGGGCCTGCTACAGGTTCGGGGGCACTGGCAGCAGCAGTCCTGGGACGCACAGCAAGCATGCTGGTATAAGTCCTTTAGGAGGAGGCTGCCATTACCCCATCATAGAGCCCATAGCCTAAAGACTGCAGACTCTAGGACTGGGCTGCCTCAGGCCCAGGGAGGGAGCACAGCCCCACCTACCAGCAGAACATTGGATTAAAGATTTACTGAGCATGGCCCTGCACAAGTCCCAGTTTTCCCCACAGCCGGTCCCTCCCATCAGGAAGCTTGCACAAGCCTCTTCTCCTCATCTATCAGAGGGCATACAGAATGAAAACCACAATCACAGGAAACTAACCCAAATGACCACATGGAATACAGTCTTGTGTAACTCAGTGAAACTGAACCGTGCCATGCAGAGCCACCCGAGAAGCACAGGTCATGGTGGAGAGTTCTGACAATATGTGGTCCACTGGAGAAAGGAATGGCAAACCACTTCAGCATTCTTGCCTTGGAAAGGGATCCTAGTTCCCTTGTTATTGAATTAGTATTGTGGTTGACTCTACAGTTTTCTCTCAGGAATTCTACCTAAGTTATCCACTTCTCCCACCACCAGAAGACTTTCCCATTTTCTACTTTTCTCTTGAAATCTTACGGGCTGGTGGGCTTTTGAAGGAAAGATATTCTGTGTACAAAGGGACAGTCTTAAAATCTTGGGTAACATTTTAATTACTGTGTGTAATGGTACTAAACCTTGATTAATGGGCATAAAATTTCAGCAATTAATTCCCAGAAGCAGCAAAATTATTAATGGGATACCTCAGATTTTGTCTTCTCTTTAGAAGGCGTAGTGCATTGAATACCAAATAGTGACTTACACTTGTCCTTCAGTCTCCTTCCTGCTTTGTTCCTTTTGTGTGAATGCATCTGTTAAGTCTCTTCGGTTTGCAAGTCACATCCTATCTAACTCATGTACTTGAACATACAAGATATTTTAGACTCACTTTACATGTAAGATCAAATATAGAGTGGTCTCGGATAAGAGTTTATGGGTGCTCAGGCTGGCATTTGGAATCAACTCTGTTCTTTAAGCTTTCTTTAATGTTAGGCTGTTTTTGCTGGCAGGATCACTTCTGTTAGCAAAGGGTAGGCCTGCATCTTCCCAGGTTTATGCCAAGTCAATAAAAGACAGCATTTCTTTCCAGTAGATCCAGAACCCTCCTCTGCTTCCCTCTAAAACATATGGCAATCCCTGCTGCAGTCACTGTGGTCACGTGGATAGAACGGTGCAAATCAACAATTACTTCATAAATGTGTCATGAAAATATCACTATCAGGAAGGTGGCTGGAATTTAATTTTAGGTAAAGTAAATGTGAATGTCTCATGTAATTGAGGTCAAGTTACCAGTCATTTGTCATTGAAAGACAAGTACTAAAATTATAGCCTTTGAGTAGAGAGTTGACATGAAATGCTGTCAGGCAAACTGTATATTTAAACAGTATTTGATGATCTTCTAAAAACACTGAGACTACTAAGAATCCTAACATTCTAGGTAGGAGATTTTTTAAAAGTCACTAAGCTTGCTCTGATTAGTAGAATTAAGGCCCTCTTGGCATTCAAGATTTCGGAATCAGGAAAGACAGTCCTACACAGCATTGAAACTTGAGGTTACATGGGAAACTGAGAACCCCTGAGCAAACAGTAAACTTCTTGTTGTTCAGTCGTTAAGACATGTTTAACTCTTGACCGCATGGACTGCAGCATACCAAGCTCTCCTGTGCTTCACTATCTCCTGCAGTTTGCCCAAACTCATATCCATTCAGTTAGTGATACTATCCAAATACAACATCCTCTGTTGCCTGCTTCTCCTGCTCTCAATCGTTCCCAGCATCAGGGTCTTTTTCAGTGAGTCAGCTCTTTGCATGAGGTGGCCAAAGTATTGGAGCTTCAGCATCAGTCCTTCAAAGAATACTCAGTGTTGATTTCCTTTAGGATTGATTGGTTTCATCTCATTGCAGTCCAGGGGACTCTCAAGAGTCTTCTCTAGCACCACAATCTGAAAACATCAATTCTTCAGTGCTCATCCTTCTTTCTGGTCCAACTCTCACATCTGTATATTACTACCAGAGAAGCCATAACTTTGACTATATGGATTTTTGCCGGCAAATCATGTCTCTGCTTTTTAATACTCTGTCTAGGTTTGTCCCAGCTTTCCTTCCAAGGAGCAAGCATCTTTTAATTTCATGTCTGCCATCACCATCCACAGTGATTTGGAGCCCAAGAAGATAAAATGTGTCACTGTTTCCACTTTTCCCCCTTCTATTTGCCATGAGGTGATGGGACTGGATGGCATGATCTTTGTGTTTTAAATCTTGAATTTTCAGCCAGCTTTTTCACTGTCTGCTTTCACCTTCATCCAGAGGTTCCTTATTTCTTCTTCACCTTCTTCCATTAAAGTAGTAGCATCTGCATATCTGAGGTTGTTGATATTTCTCCTGGCAGTCTTGATTCCAGTTTGTGCTTCAACCAGCCTAGCATTTCACATGATGTACTCTGCATAGAAGTTAAATAAGCGGGGTGACAATATACAACCTTGACATACTCCTTTCCCAATTTTGAACCAGTCCATCTGTTCCATGTCTGGTTTTAGCTGTTGCTTTTTTACCTGCATACAGGTTTCCCAATAGGCAGGTAAGGTGCCTATTCTGGTATTCCCATCTCTTTCAGAATTTTCCACAGTTTGTTGTGATCCACACAGTCAAAGGCTATAGTATATGAAGCATAAGTATGTGTGTGTGTTTTTCTGGAATTCCCTTGTTTTCTCTATCATCCAGTGAATGTATCCAGCTTGTATATCTGGATGTTCTTGGTTCGTGTACACTGAAGCCTAGCTTAAAGGATTTTGAGCATTATCTTGCTAGCATGTGAAATGAGTGCAATTGTGCGGTAGTTTAAGCATTCTTTGGCTTTGCCCTTCTTTGGGATTGAAACGAAAACTGACCTTTTCCCATCCTATGGCCACTGCTGAGTTTTGCAAATTTGCTGCCATTGGGAGCAGCACTTTAACAGCATCATCATTTAGGATTTGAACTAACTCAGCTGGAATTCCATCACCTCCACTAGCTTTGTTTGTAGCAATCCTTTCTAAGGCCTACTTGACTTCTCGCTCCAGGATGTCTGGCACTAGGTGAGTGACCACACCATCGTGGGGGTCCGGGTTGTTAAGACCTTCTTTGTATAGTTCTTCTGTGTATTCTTGCCACCTCTTCTTAATCTCTTCTGCTTCTGTTAGGTCCTTACTGATACCTTTCACCCTGTAGAACTCATCTTCCATTGTCATATCTTTTTGCTTTTTCATGCCAGTCATAGGGTTCTTTGGTCAAAAATCCTGGAGTGATTTGCCTTTCCTCCCTCCAATGGACCACATTTTGTCAGAACTCTCCACTTTGTCAGAACTCTCCACCTGTCTAGGGTGGCTCTGCATGGCATGGCATGGCATAACTCAGAGCTTCATTGAGCTATGCAAGTCCCTTATGCAAGACAAGGCTTTGATCCATGAAGGGGCATATAGCAAATGTCAGGGGCCTAAAAAACAGAACTGGTGTTTTGGAGGTTGACCTGTATTCCTCAGTGCCTGCCTCTCCTCAGGGGCTCAAGTATCCTTTGGAGCTCCTTTCTATTGTTGGGATGGATGCTGCCCATTCTAATTGATTTTTGCTCAGATAAACTCTTAAAAATCTTAATATTCTTCAGTTTATCTTTTAACAGCTCTGGTGTCAGAAGAATGAACTGAGCCAAAAGGACCTCAGCAGCACAAACAAGGATACTTGGATGTCTGCTGAGGTTTTAAGCTCACTGCTCTCCCACTGCTTCTGGAAGTTGTGAGCAAGTCCTTCTCAAATTCTAGCTCTGCAGTTTTACATGAGCGTTCATACTTTATTTTAGCATTTGTTTCTCTGGACTGGGGCCCCAAAGTTGTCCAGAAAGAGACTAAATCTGACTTAGAAATTGGTCTGGGTCTCGAACTGGACTTGGTCCAGCTTAGAAACTGGACTCAGTCCAGAGTCAGACGGGGTCTTATTCAAGTTGGACTGAGTCCAGTGTGAGGCCTCAGGAGAATAAACTTTTGTTTTAAGGCTGGACAAATGAGCTACCCTTACCAAAAATAATCTTGATCCTGGTGGCCACAGGGGAGACATTTTACCCCAGAATTTCTCATCATTTATGATGTTATCTAGAAGAAAAGTGATCTCATGATAAAGGGTAGAGGAAAAATGCTTTTTCCTTCTCTAAACCTCTTCGGTGATCAGGATGGGACCCACTGGGACATCCTTCTTACTCCAGAGCCTGCAGACAGCAAAGGTAAGGGTTCCTACCAAAGTCAGCTCTCTCATCTCTATCTCCACCTGTGGTGCTTATTTAACAGAGCAAGGTTAAATTGCACTTTCTCCCTTCCTTTCCAAATTTAGATTGACGGGGAGAAAACATTTAAATGTATCAGATCTTTGAACTGTGACTCTCAAATTTGCTTTTGAGTCCACATTCATTGTAGATCCCTTCTACCCCAAAGACACTCATTTCCTTCTTGTTTGTCTAACTTTTGTCGTGAGAACTTGGCTTAGCAAAAGCCAGGTTGGGATCCCCAAAATGTTTGACTTGGAAGAATGTGGGTTGCACTCCATGTGCAGCTGTGGTTTTATCCCTGTTGCCAGCTCTCAGCCCTTTCTTCATTTTGCTTACCCTTGGGACTTGCTCTGGATCCTGGGAGGATACGGTCTTTTGCACTCTCTTTGGGGACTTCTCTTGTTCCCATGGGATTGTTCAATACTACCAGACATATGTACTGCTTGTCCAGCTCAAACTTGACAATATATTTGGCAGGGCTTTTTTTTTTTTTTTTTTTTTTTTAAGTAGCTCTCTTGTAGGAAACTGGCCAAATATGAAGCTGATAATAAGTGCCTGATGGGAATTTGTTTTTAAGCCTTCTCCACTAAGCTAAAATGAAACTTTACACCAAGAGGGCAAGAAAAACTCTGAAGTCTTTGTGGATGGACTTACCAAAATGTTCCAAAGACATACAATTCTAAATCAAGAACATAGGAATCTTTTTGTATACATAATTTATTTTCTTATTGAAAGATAATTGCTTTACAGAATTTTGTCATTTTCTGTCAAACCTTAACATGAAAGGTGTGTATCTATATCTCCTCCCTTTTGAACTTCCCTCCCTTCTCCCTCCTCATCCCACCCCTCTAGGTTGAGAACATAGGAATCTTTTGATTTCCATCTTACTTGCAGATCTTCTCCCTGATGTAAAGAAGCAAACTGAGGATAATAAAGATGCATGAGTGTGTTGTCCTCCATATTGTTCAAGTTGCCGCTCAATTCTTTGAGGAATTAAAGAAACCTATATTATCTTACAAACCAGGCCTTTATTATAACTGAAAAGGAGGCTCTAGGAAGAATTCAAAGCCCACTTGTCCTTTTTACCAGTGCCCAAATATACCCTTTTCATCTCAAAATGTTTGCAGGTATTCTAAAAGTTATGAACTTAAGGAACAAAAGTCCTTGGTGCAACTTCCATTCTTTCTCTGTGTCTTTGAGATATAAATATTCTACATAGTCTTCTCTAGGATGCAAAGGAATCTCATAAGAAGGAGAGAAAAAAAGTCCATTTTGATAATTAGGAGCAGGAAACATCTTGAAAGTCTCACTCGGAAATATTAGTAAAAAACTATCTGAGCAGATAACCTTAATTTACTCCATCTTCCAGAATCACAATGGATTCAAATCTTCTTTTATAAACCACTGAGTTTCATATTATCATATCTGTTTATTTCTTTCTCTATCTATATGTTATAGTGAATTTTTTGTATTTCTGAATATTATTTCCAAAGTTATTTTTAAAGACTCCAGTAATTGACTTGAAGTTCAACAAGAATATACAAATTAAGTGAACTATCAGAAATATAGAAACGAACCCAAATCTTTTCCAGATTCATGTGATCTAGAATAATATTTGATAAATAAACCTGTTTTTCAAGGACAATTGAGTGGTGCTACAAAAACACTGAAAATACCCTCATTTTAATCTGGTTATATGCCCAAACTTTTATACTATTCATGGGGTTCTCAAGGCAAGAATACTGAAGTGGTTTGCCATTCCCTTCTCCAGTGGACCACATTCTGTCAGACCTCTCCACCATGACCCGCCCGTCTTGGGTGGCCCCACAGGCATGGCTTAGTTTCACTGAGTTAGACAAGGCTGTGGTCCTAGTGTGATTAGATTGACTAGCTTTCTGTGATTGTGTTTTCAGTGTGTCTGCCTTCTTGCAACACCTACCATCTTACTTGGGTTTCTCTTACCTTGGACATGGGGTATCTCTTCACGGCTGCTCCAGCAAAGCGCAGAGCAGATCGTGGGTGGCTGCGATGGGGCATAGAGCGCAGGCGGCTGCGATGGTGCATAGAGCGCGGCCAAGAGGAACTACCCCACGTCCGAAGTCAGGGGACAGAATGGGAAAGACGAGAGATCTCTTCAAGAAAATTAGAGATGCCAAGGGAACATTTCATGCAAAGATGGGCTCGATAAAGAACAGAAATGGTATGGACCTAGCAGAAGCAGTAGATATTAAGAAGACATGGCAGGAATACACAGAAGTGTACAAAAAAGTTCTTCACTACAAAGATAATCACCATAGTGTGACCACTCACCTAGAGCCAGACATTCTGGAATGTGAAGCCAAGTGGGTCTTAGAAAGCATCACTATGAACAAAGGTAGTGGAGGTGATGGAATTCCAGTTGAGCTATTTCAAATCCTGAAAGATGATGCTGTGAAAGTGCAGCACTCAGTATGCCAGCAAATTTGGAAAACAGCAGTGGCCACCTGGAAAACTCAACAGTGGCCACCTGGAAAAGCAGTCCTTTTCCAGGACTGGAAAAGGTCAGTTTTCATTCCAATATCAAAGAAAAACAATGCCAAAGAATGCTCAAACTACCGCACAATTGCACTCATCTCACACGCTAGTAAAGTAATGCTCAAAATTCTCCAAGCCAGGCTTCAGCAATACGTGAACCATGAACTTCCAGATATTCAAGCTGGTTTTAGAAAAGGAAGAGGAACCAGAGATCAAATTGCCAACATCGCCTGGATCATGGAAAAAGCAAGAGAGTTCCAGAAAAAACATCAATTTCTGCTTTATTGACTATGCCAAAGCCTTTGACAGTGTGGATCACAATAAACTGTGGAAAATTCTGAAAGAGATGGGAATACCAGACCACCTGACCTGCCTCTTGAGAACCCTATATGCAGGTCAGGAAGCAACAGTTAGAACTGGACATGGAACAACAGACTGGTTCCAAATAGGAAAAGGAGTTCGTCAAGGCTGTATATTGTCACCCTGCTTATTTATCTTATATGCAGATTACATCATGAGAAACGCTGGGCTGGAAGAAGAACAAGCTGGAATCAAGATTGCTGGGAGAAATATCAATAACCTCAGATATGCAGATGACATCACCCTTATGGCAGAAAGTGAAGAGGAACTCAAAAGCCTCTTGATGAAAGTGAAAGTGGAGAGTGAAAAAGTTGGCTTAAAGCTCAACATTCAGAAAATGAAGATCATGGCATCCGGTCCCACCACTTCATGGGAAATAGATGGGGAAACAGTGGAAACAGTGTCAGACTTTATTTTTGGGGGGCACGAAAATCTCTGGAGATGGTGACTGCAGCCATGAAATTAAAAGACGCTTACTCCTTGGAAGGAAAGTTATGACCACCCTAAATAGCATATTGAAAAGCAGAGACATTAATTTGCCAACAAAGGTCTGTCTAGTCAAGGCTATGGTTTTTCGAGTGGTCATGTTTGGATGTGAGAATTGGACTGTGAAGAAGGCTGAGCGCCAAAGAATTGATGATTTTGAACTGTGGTGCTGGAGAAGACTCTTGAGAGTCCCTTGGACTGCAAGGAGATCCAACCAGTCCATTCTGAAGGAGATCAGCCCTGGGATTTCTTTGGAAGGAATGATGCTAAAGCTGAAACTCCAGTACTTTGGCCACCTCATGCGAAGAGTTGACTCATTGGAAAAGACTCTGATGCTGGGAGGGATTGGGGGCAGGAGGAGAAGGGGATGACAGAGGATGACATGGCTGGATGGCATCACTGACTCGATGGACATGAGTCTGGGTGAACTCCAGGAGTTGGTCATGGACAAGGAGGCCTGGCGTGCTGCGATTCATGGGGTAGCAGAGAGTCAGACATGACTGAGCGACTGAACTGAACTGAACTGATAAAGGCATTCTGGATTTCTTTAGAAATGTCCTGTTTGGGGCCTCACTCAGTTTAAGAAAGCTTTCACATTGGATTTACCAGGATCAGGTTAACTAGAAAATCCCTCATAAGTTTCTGAAAGATAGTATCAGTAATTGTGTGAATGAGTAAGGAAAATTTTTGCCAAATAAGTAAACAAGTAAAAGGATGACTCGACATTGAAGTCAGATATAAATTTGAAAACTGAGATATTATTCAAATGGATTACTTCAAAGTGTCCAGATATTTAGTGCTAAGTACATTAGTTATTTAGTTGTAACTAAATAATTATTCATTTATTATTTGCATTTTTCCAGGATTCTTTGGGTGGTGGGCATCCTGTAGACCCTGCAATGGCTTTACCTAATAAGAAACACATATTTATTCAACACTTAATGTGTATTATATTCTTATATACTTTTTATAGGTTTATTTTTTATTCAATACTCATAAGTAATTCAACAGGTAGATGTCAGACAGTGTTGATATACAAATGAAGAGATTAAGTGACGTGTTTTGGGAAGTCACCATTTGGAAAATGGTGAAACTAGAACCAAAGCCTGTTTAAAGATTACCTCCTAATTCCTGTGCATTATCGTTTCTGTGTTCAGATGATGTGCACTCTTTCTGTTGCTCATAGGAATTTACAGTCACAAGAGAATAAACTCTGGGTTTGGACAAGCTTGTTTTGCCAGAAAAAACATACAATCACCTTCCCACAGAACCTCTGTAGTGACCCATTGATGAGAATAGGATCAGTTCAAGAAACTGGAAACATTTTTGTTCACTTAAAAACTTTGATGTTCTCGACATGGGTGGGTGGTGGTAAAGGGAGCCATTTGCCAAGCAGAACTGAGGTCAAACTAGAGCTATTTATCTTAATGAACTTATCTTATGGAACAGTGCAGAGAACAGATCTCTCGCTTTATTTCTTTCGATAAAAATTTTAAAGTCTTGTTTCACAAAGGTACCTTTCTGTCTCCTTCTTGTTTACTTAAATAAACTACATAGGAAACAGGCATTATTGTCTTTGTGAAAGCAATTGTAAAACTTGGTAAAACTAAAGACCCTAAGATAGCACATGGCCAAAGAATGAAAACACATTTTCTGTCCTCCTTCTCACTGAGGGCTCCAAGTCCACTTTGAACTCCAATGGACCACAGAGCCTGGTCAGTAAGTTTGCCATTGGCATCTCTGAATGACTTCTAACTTGAGGGGCTCCGTGGTCTCAGCGGGGCCTCTCTCCACTGATTTATTTCTATTTATTTCCTAAGGTAAACTTAGTTTGGAAAATTTTCTTTACAGTTCTGATATGACTTGTTCTTTCTTTCTAGGGTTACAGGGTAAGGTTTTGGATCATTTCCACAACAAAATTAACATTTCTGGCTCTTCACTCTTGTGCAATGAAAGCAACCATAAACTGAAAGTCAGGAAATCTAAGTTTGAAGCTTTTTTCCTCTTTGTGGCCTTGGGCAAGGCACCCAACCTCTCAGAGTTCCATCTGTCAGATCTCAGGGTCCTGTCTTGTAGATTCTTTACTATTCTTTTCTTTGTATTTTAAAAATCCTATTTGGGCTTCTATAATTCCCCAAATCATTATCAGAGAACATAGATGAGACGACTAAGGGAAAGAGCTAACAAAACTACCCAAGCTCTCATGGTATGACTGATGGGGAAGCCCAGGGATGATCTCTTTGGGGACAGGAAGCAAGTACTGCTGTGTCTGCAAGGTTTGGGGACACAGAATTTTTCAAGTTGGAGAAGCAATTGGGATCCCCAAGAACTGCCCAGAAAGTGTCACATGGAGTGTGCACTTCTTCAGTGCTTCTCCCGTCCCAGGAATCCAGGAAGAGTAGCTCTCCTGCTGTGTGACTTGTACTAAAGCAGTAGATTCCTATATAAGCACCCAGTTCAGAACAGAGAAAAGAATTAGTCTACTTAGTTAGTCTCTTTCTGAAATTCCTTTTTATTTTCTTTGAGTTTGCAATTTTACCACTGTCAAATATATTCTGTATACCAGTGAGGAGCTGGATTACCTGCTTTAGACTTGCACGGAGTACTTATAAAAAGTACTGGTTTCAGGGCTCTACCCTAGACCTACTGTGTTCCTGCATCAGGATATTTGTGCATGTGTGTGTATGCTGGTAGATCTGGAATCTGTATTTTTTATTCATACCCCACATGAAGTTTGAGAGCTTCTGCTCAACACTAATATAACAAACTATTGAGTGCATGAGCCTACACCTCTCTGGTTAATACCATCAATGGTTCCCCTTCACTGAAGAGTCACCTTCAGCTTAGATCAAATTATAGATATGTGTACAATAGACTATGTCACGTTGCTCTCACCTGTTGGTTCTTTTGGATACTTTGGATGCTATTTGCTCATTTTTCCTGATACTTCAAGCATCACCTGCTTCCCTGATAAATCCTCCACCATCTTAGGACCAGGCAGAGTTGAGTCCTTACACTGTATCCCTATAGTGCTCTATGCTAGGGTTTCTCAACCTAGGCTCTTTGGACATTTGGGGCTGGGTAGCTCTTTGCTGTGAGAAGCTCTCTTGTTTATTGATGAATCTTAGCAGCATTCTTGTCTCTCCCCACGAGATGCCAGTAGCAGCTCCCGAGTTGTGAGAACCGGAAATGTCTTCAGGCACCGCCAAATGTCTCTTGAGGAGCAAAGCTGTACCTGATTGAGGGCATTGCCCTAGACTTACAAACATCATAGCCCGAGCCAAGTCATGTGGGAAGTTGCTGCTCATTTATCTCCTCTTAGATCCTGAGAGTTCCAGAGTAGGGGTTTTGCCTAGTGTATCCTTCTGTCCCCTGTATAGCACCTTAAAACTTAAAAAAAAAAAAAAAGTCTATTTATTGGGCTGCATCAGGTCTTCATTGTTGACTCCTGTTGTGTCATGAGGGATCTTTGTGTGGCGCGTGGACTCTGGAATGTGAGGGCTTCAGCAGGTGCCGCACACAGGCTTCATTGCTCCAAGGCATGTGAGAGCTTATCTCCCCAACCAGGGATCTCAGCTGCGTCCCCTGCAGCTGAGCAGGTGGGTTGTTAAGCACTGGGCCCCCAGGGAAGTCCCCTTAGCAAAACTTGACGGATGCACTAGGTGTCAGAAGAGCTACATTTTAGCTTATGTTGGTGGGCTCTAAGTTTTAGATGTGGCGACGCTGGACAAACCAGTTAGCATCCCTGTGCCTCAGTTTCCCTCACTTGTAACCCTCAGCCTTGTGCCTTTGCGTTCTCCATGGATGGAATGAGAACGGGTCTGTAAAAGTGCGAAGTGGAGAAGGAAGCCTGCTGAAGGCAACCTGAGGAAGACAGGGTTCTCTCATGTTTTCTCCAGACACAAAGCTTGGGGAGTACTGAAAATTCAGGTTATGCAAACAGTACAGTGCCCTGTACCAATATCTGGAAGAGATCTTTAATCTGGAGCATTATAAACACGAGGAGCTTTGTTAAAATGAACAGACTGTGGAAACCTTAAAGGCTCAACTCCCTGCCCCAGATACGCGTTGTGGGTCTAATAAGGACCCAGCCGGGCCTGAGGGGGCCCTCTCTGCCCTAGTACGGTCCAGTGTTCTGTGGCCTCCAGGGGCTGTCAAAACCTTTCATTAGCCCCATTCTGTTCTGTTCTGTGCTGGGGCTCCCTTGTTTCCTGGCCTTGAATGTCAGTGCAGGAAGTTACCAGGTTTTACATCTATAATTGCACAGAATACATGGCATTAATAAGGGAGCCTCTTCACTCTTTGTGAAGATTTTTTCCTCTAGTACAGCCTATGGAATTCCTCTCCAGTTATTTATTCTCTTCAGGAAGGGTCTCCCCCACTCTGTCTCTCTCTCTTTGCTGACCTTCTTTATGACTTCCTTTTACACCCTGGGCATTCCATCGCTGTGGCCTCTGTGCTCTCCCAGCACTGTGGTGGGCTGGTTTATATACCTCCCTCCCTTTTGTAACAGAATGAATTAGTTTCCATGTTGAGTTCAGCTGAGAAAAACCTCTGCTGCATGGAAATGTAGGCTCTGATACGTGTATGTGTGTGTGTGTGTGTGTGTGTGTGTGTGTGTGTGTATGCCACCATCAACTCCCCTCTAGCTGCAGTTGGCCAGAACTTCCCCATTAATTATTTCACATCCCAAACATGAGGGCTACAAGCATTCACAAACTATAAAACTACACAGACATGTCAAAAAGTCCTGAATGCATATACTGTTAGGGCTACAAGAGAGCTTGGTTACCATTTAATCTAGCTCTTCCATTTGAAGTTTGTGACTATTGAAGCCTGACTTCCTCAGAGTATTTTCTTTGCAGTGTGACCATCTCAAAAAACCACCCTGAATCATTCTGTTCCTCTTTAAATGCATCACAGATAATCTCTATATTCCAACTGTTTCTGTACTTCATGATCCTTTCTCTAAACTTAAAATAATAATTTCCTTTCAATACAGGGCTTGGAGATATCTCCTCTGAAAGAAGTGGTAGGTGTTTCTAAAATGGTGAGGTCTATGTATTTTTACAGTAACACATGGTTTAGAGCAATGAACAGGATGTTTTTCCCATTGTCCTCATTGTTCAGTCCCTAAGCAAACTCTTTGTGACCCCATAGACTAAAAGCATGCCAGGTTTCCCTGTCCTTCACTAGCTCCTGGAGTTAAATCAAAGTCATGTCCATTGAGTCGGTGATGCCATCCAACCATCTCATCCTCTGTCATCCCTTTCTCCTCCTGCCTTCAATCTTTCCCAGCATCATGTCTTTTCCAATGAGACAGCTCTTCGTATCAAGTGGCCAAAGTATTGGAGCTTCAGCTACGGCATCAGTCCTTCCGATAAATATTCAGGGTTGATTTCCTTTTGGATTGACTGGTTTTATCCTTACAGTCCAAGGGCCTCTCAAGAGTCTTCTCCAGCACCACAATTGGAAAGCATCAATTCTTTGTCCCTCATCCTCATTTGTGGTCTAAATCTCACATCTGTAAGTGACTACAGAACACTATAGCTTTGACTCTATGGACCTTTGTCTGCAAAGTGATGTCTCTGCTGTTTAATATGCTGTCTGGATTTGTTATAGCTTTTCTTCCAAGGAGTAAGCATCTTTTAATTTTGTGACTGCAGTCACTGTCTGCAGTGATTTTTGAGCTCAAGAAAATAAATTTGTCACTGTTTCCACTTTTCCCCATCTCAGTCAGTTCAGTTTTTCAATTGTGTCTGACTCTTTGTGACCGCATGGACTGCAGCATGCCAGGCTTCCCTGTCCTTCACCAACTCCTGAAGCCTGCTGAAACTCATGTCCATCGAGTCGGTGATGCCATCCAACCATCTCATCCTCTGTCATCCCTGTCTCCTCCTGCCCTCAATCTTTCCCAGCATCAGGGTCTTTTCCAAGGAGTCAGTTCTTCGCATCAGGTGGCCAATGTATTGGAGTTTCAGTTTCAGCATCAGTCCTTCCAATCAATATTGAGGACTGATTTTCTTGAGGATGGACTGGGTGGACCTCTTTGCAAGACTCTCAAGAGTCTTCTTCAGCACTAAGCTTGCTTTATAGTCCAACTCTCACATCCATACGCCACTACTGGAAAAACCATAGCTTCGACTAGATGGACATTTGTTGACAAAATAATGTCTCTGCTTTTTAATATGCTATCTAGGTTTGTCATAGTCTTTCTTCCAAGGAGCAAGCATCTTTTAATTTCATGGCTGCAGTCACCATCTACAGTGATTTTGGAGCCCCCCAAAATAAAGTCTGTCACTATTTCCACTGTTTTCCCATCTATTTGCCATGAAGAGATGGGATGGGATGCCACGCACCTGCTACTAGGTTATCTGAAGAGCTCATGGACAGTTTTTGGGTTTTATTTTTTAAAAAAGGAATAAGCAGTCTGTTTTATTGAGTGCTCAGAGTAGGAATCCATTGGTATTGAGGATCTCTGGGAACTTGTAAATTTCCTTCTCTGTTCTTTTTGTCCTGCTTCCATAGCCTCATGAGCTGCTGCTTCTTTTGGAAATACATCTTGACCTTCTTCTTCCTCTTCTCCTCCAGGGTGGCTGTAACTGCCTGGTTCTCCAGCCAGCCTCCTGAGCCAGGTGCCCTAGGTAGGGAAACTTCTGCATAAGGTTCAGACACATGACTCAGAGAGCAGCAGGAACATCATCCACTTTTTTTCATGGAGTACTGGGATCCCTCAAATGCCCCGAGGCAGTCCAGAGCAGCCTGGCCTCATGTGGTCCTGGGGGCAGCATGCCTGTGCGCAGAGGACAGTGGGCTTGCTCAGTGGGGCATGCGAAGACATTGCTGCCCCTGCCAAGCAGGCAGGGTGGTGGCCACAGATGGCAGTGCCTGTGGACTCATCTCATGAGCGGGAAACTTGAACATGAGTGGGAAAAGTCCTCATCACTGGCCTCCTGGACAGCTTGATTGAGAAGCTTGGCAGCCTAAGAGCCCAATGTTATTCATTGCTGATCAAGAATAGTGTGTCCTTGGGAATTTCAGATGGGTAAAAATTATAATGAGGAGGGAGAGACTGGTATAGGATTTCAAACTTTTTTTGAGCACCCACCTTGAAGAAAAAGCTGAGAATTAATAGTCCTCCCCCAGCCCTGTACACTATTCCAAACTCATTCTACCGAAAAATTCTTCACATTTATGGTTTTATTTTTCATTTTTCTTATTTGTTTTTTAAATTTATTTTAATTGGAGGCTAATTACTTTACAATATTGTATTGGTTTTACCATATATCAACATGAATCCACCACGGGTATACACGTGTTCCCAATCCTGAACCCCCCTCCCAATAATTACATTTTAAATTAGGTCTTTAAGAAAGAAGTTAGTGCCTCTTACACTTTTCAGAGTGGTCTGAGAAATGCTATATCAATGCATCTGAGGAAAAAATAGGAAAACAAGATTTTTTACAGTTGTTTTTTTTCAATCAATAGCTAAAATAGTGACCAGAAGCAAAAACTCACTGGTGCATCCCCAAGCAGGATTCTAGGCCAGTCAGATTCATTTTCCCCCATCTCCTCAAGCTGTGGACTCCACGCCGCCTCTGCAGGCCCCTAGAACAGATAAATAATGTAGGACGAAATGAGCAGACTTATGATGGGCTTCACTCGTGGCTCAGATGGTAAAGAATCTGCCTGCAATGCCTGAGACTTGAGTTTTATCCCAGGGTTGGGAAGATCCTCTAAAGAAGGGAATGGCTACCCACTCCAGTATTCTTGCCTGGAGAATTCCATGGACAGAGGAACCTGGCAAGCTACAGTCCAGGGGGTCCCAAAGAGTCAGACATGACTGAGCGACTTTCATTCACTTCACTTCACTTCATGATGGCAAAGAGCATCAGGAAGAAACTATCCACCACTGTGGCAAAGAGGCCTCCGGATTCCTGAGAGATGTGAGCTGTGAGTGTGGAGTTTGCAGTCAGTGGAGAGAAATGACTCCCTCTCCCCTGTGCTGCTCAACCCCCTTTGCCCCTCCCCTCCCAGGGCCTTTGACAAAGGGATGCTGCTGCCCCTTCAGCTGACTTCCCTCCTCCCTCTCTTGCACAGCCAACCAGTCACAAATCCGGGCAAGTAACCAGGGAACTGCTCCATACAGACCAAGTAGAAGTGAAGAGACTAAATTTCTCACTAGGAACCCAGTCCCATCCCTGTGTATCTACATGAAGTCTGCATGGCATGCACACAGGAGGAGATCTCATCTGTATCCAAATGCCTTAGGAATGATTCCTCCTGAATGAGTTTCTTCTCCCTGTTCCCTCTCACACTCTGCGAAAATTATCTCAGAACAATGATGGTTGGGAATTGGAATGGGCCAAGAATTGGAAAGCAGTAAATGTCATGTCACAGCAGACATTGACAAAGGTCCCATGTGAGTCTCAGCTGGCATCTCTGGGGATAGAGTTAACACTGATGGGACAGGTTTTGCATAAATGATGTAATTTTTTTTTCAAAGAACAATTTGACTTATTTAAATCAAAATAACCAAAAAAGCTCCAGTTCACCTATGACACCCAATCCAAACACAAATCTGTCCTCTGTATCTATGAGCTTGCTGTCTTTTGCTAAATAAGTACTTGAAAGAACAAGAGTACCACCATCCACAATCATGATTACTTTTTAAAAGAGAGACCACTTGAGAGCAAAAACAAGAAACAGGACATATCCTCTCCACACTGCTTTTATTTTTCATATTTTTTCAGTGCGTCTCTCCAAATCAGCTCAGGTCAGTTCAGTCACTCAGTCGTGTCGTACTCTTTGCGACCCCATGGACTGCAGCACGCCAGACTTCTTGGTTCATCACCAACTCCTGGAGCTTGCTCAAACTCCTTAAAATCCATAGAGTCACTGATGCCATCCAACCATCTCATCCTCTGTCAACCCCTTCTCTTGCCTTCAACCTTACCCAGCATCAGGGTCTTTTTCAGTGAGTCAGTTCTCCCCATCAGGTGGCCAAAGTATCGGAGTTTCAGTTTCAGCACCAGTCCTTCCAATGAATATTCAGGACTGAGTTCCTTTAAGATTGACTGGTTTGATCTCCTTGCAGTCCAAGGGACTCTCAAGAGCCTTCTCCAATGCCACAGTTTAAAAGCATCAATTTTACACCACTCAGCTTTCTTTATGGTCCAACTCTCTCATCCATACATGACTACTGGAAAAATCATGGCTTTGGCTAGACTCATCCTTGTCAGCCAAGTAATATCTCTGCTTTTAATATGCTGTCTAGGTTTGACATAGCTTTTTCCCAAGGAGCAAGTGTCTTTGAATTTTTGGCTGCAGTCACCATCTACAGTGAGTTTGGAGCCCAAGAAAAGAAAGTCTGTCACTGTTTCCATTGTTTCCCCGTCTATTTGCCAGGCAGTGATGGGACTGGATGCCATGATCTTCGTTTCTTGAATGTTGAGTTTTAAGCCAGCTTTTTAACTCTCCTCTTTTACTTTCATCAAGAGGCTCTTTATTTCCTCTTTACTTTCTGCCATAAAGTTGGTGTCATCTGCATATCTAAGGTTATTGATATTTCACCTGGCAATATTGATTCCAGCTTTTGCTTCATCCAGCCTGGCATTTTGCATGATGTACTCTGCATATAAGTTAAATAAGAAGGTGATAATAAATAGCTTTGATGTGCTCCTTTCACAATTTGGAACCAGTCTGTTGCTCCATGTCCAGTTCTGTTGTTTTTTGACCTGCATACAGATTTCTCGGGAGGCATGTAAGGTGGTCTGGTATTCGCATCTCTTTAAGAATTTTCCACAATTTGTTGTGATCTACCCAGTCAAAGGCTTAGTCAGTGAAGCAGAAGTAGGTGTTTTTCTGGAACTCTTCTAATTTTTCTATGATTCTACTGATGTTGGCAATTTGATCTCTGGTTTCTCTGCCTTTTCTAAATCCTGTTTGCACATCTGGAAGTTCTTGGTTTATGTACTGTTGAAGCCTAGTTGGAGAATTTTGATCATGACCTTGCTAGCATGTGAAATAAGTGCAATTGTGCAGCAGTTTGAACATTCTTTGGCATTGCCTGTCTTTGGCATTGGAATTAAAACTAACCTTTTCCAGTCCTGTGACCACTGCTGAGTTTTCCTAATTTGCTGGCATACTGAGTGAAGCACATTAAGAACATGGTCTTGGGGGGAGGAGCCAAGATGGCGGAGGAGTAGGACGGGGAGAACACTTTCTCCCCCACAAATTCATCAAAAGAGCATTTAAACGTCGAGTAAATTCCACAAAACAACTTCTGAATGCCGGCAGAGGACATCAGGCACCCAGAAAAGCAACCCAACTCTTCGAAAGGAGGTAGGAAAAAATATTAAAAACAAACAAAAAAAAGAGACAAAAGAGGGAGGGACGGAGTTCCGTCCCGGGAAGGGAATCTTAAAAAGAGAGAAGTTTCCAAACATCAGGAAACCTTCTCACTGCCGAATCTGCGCCGAGCTTTGGAAGCACAGAGGGCAATATAACAGGGAGAAAAAATAAATAAACAATTTAAAACTCACAGATTGCGAGCCGTACGGTAACTCCCCCAACAGAGAAGCAGCGCAGACGCCTGCATCCGCCATTAGCAAACCGGGGCTGGGCAGGGAGGCGCGGCGTGGGCTGCATCGCTGAGAGTAAGAATCTGGCCTGAATACCCTGAGCGCTATCTGAGCGAAATAATTTGGGCTAGCAAACCAGACTGTGGGACACCTACCACGCGAAAAGCCAGCCCTAACCTAAGACCGCCAGGCCCGCGCACGGAACAAAGGACTGAACAGAGATAGCCGGCTGCAGACCTTCCCCCTCCGGTGACAGGCAGCCAGAGCCGGAAGGGGGCAATCGCAGCCCCAGACATTATCTATAAAATTGTAAGCAGGCTTCTTTGCTAACTAAAACTTCTTGGGGGTCTGGACGGTCAACATCTGCCTGAGAAGGTGCGCCGGTTTTACATCCAGATAACCGAGTGGCAGGGAGGCGATAAGTCGCAGCATTGGCGCTCGCCTGGGAAGAGCAAATTGGCGCTCGGACCTGGGAAGAGCACAAAACGCAGGCCCAACTGAGTCTGCGCCTCTGAGGACTGCCCGAGTGCCTGAACCTGAGGGGCTTGGACCTGGGAGGTGCATGCAGCCCAGGGCCAGCCTCGGATTGTTCCCGGCGGAACAACCTAGAGTCCGAGCAGTGTGGACAGGGAGGCTACACGCGCCGTGAGCGGGGGCAGACCCAGGGTGGCTGAGGCACTGCGAGCCCACGCCAGTGTTATTTGTTTGCAGCATCCCTCCCTCCCTCCCCACAGCGCGACTGAACAAGTAAGCCTAAAAAAAAAAAAAAAAAAGTGTCCTCCACCGTGCCCTTTGAGTCAGGGCGGAAACCAGATACTGAAGAGACTAGCAAACAGAAGAAGATACAACAGAGTGAAACGCCTTGGAAGCTACAGGCAATAGATCAAAACCCTGTGGTTACTACGGACTACATAGGAAGGGGCCTATAGATCTTGAGAAATATAAATCTGACCAAGGAACTAGCCAAAAATGAACTGAACCCACAACACCCACAAAAAAAACAAAAAAGCCCTAGATATATTTTTATTATTTTTACGATCATTCTTTCTTTTTTTTTTAATTAAAAAAAAATTTTTTTTAAGTCCTCTATTGTTCCTTTAATTTTCACTTTTATAACCTATTACTTTGCAAAAAAAAAAAAAAAAAGACCCTATTTTTTTCTTCTTCAGCAAACTTCATATATATATATTTTATAATTTTTTGACCTTGTTTTTTTTTTTTTTTGTTTTGTTTGTTTTTGTTTTTTTCTTCTTTTCTTTAACATTGTATTTTTGAAATTCCAAACTTTACTCTAGATTTTTAATTTTCGCTTTTTGGTATTTGATATCAATTTTGTACCTGTATTTTCTTTATAATTTTTGTGACATTGTTCGTATTTGTTTGTTTGTTTTCTCTCTTTATTTTTCTTCTTCTTCTTTTTTTTTTTTTTAACATTGTATTTTTGAAATTCCAAACTCTACTCTAGATTTTTAATTTTTGCTTTCTGGTATTAGTTATCAATTTTGTACCTGTACTTTCTTTATAATTTTCGCGACCTTGTTTGTTTTTGTTTGTTCGTTTTTTCTCTCTTTCTTTTCCTTCTTCTTTTCTTTAACATCGTATTTTTGAAATTCCAAACTCTACTCTAGATTTTTAATTTTCGCTTTCTGGTATTAGTTATCAATTTTGTACCTGTACTTTCTTTATAATTTTCGCGACCTTGTTTGTTTTTGTTTGTTCGTTCTTTCTCTCTTTCTTTTCCTTCTTCTTTTCTTTAACATCGTATTTTTGAAATTCCAAACTCTACTCTAGATTTTTAATTTTTGCTTTTATGTATTTGTTACTAATTTTGTACCTTTAAGGACCCAATCTTCAGGACCCATTTTTCACTAGGGAGTGAGATTACTGGCTTGACTGCTCTCTCTCCCTTTGGACCCTCCTTTTTCTCCACCAGGTCGCCTGTGTCTCCTCCCTAACCCCTCTCTACTCTACCCAACTCTGTGAATTTCTGTGTGTTCCAGACGGTGGAGAACACTTAGGGAACTGATTACTGGCTGGATCTGTCTCCCTCCTTTTCATTCCCCCCTTTTATCCTTCTGGCCACCTCTGTTACTTTCCTCCTTCTTCTCTTCTCTGTATAACCCCGTGAACATCTCTGAGTGGTCCAGTTGTGGAGTGCACATAAGGAAGTGACTACTGGCTAGCCCACTCTCTCCACTATTGATTCACCTCATCTCATTTGGGTCACCTCTAACTCCCTCCTCCCTCTTCTCTTCTCCATGTAACCCTGTGAACCTCTCTGAGTGACCCTCACTGTAGAGAAACTTATCATCATTAATGTAGATGTTTTATCAATGGTGCTGTATAGAAGGAGAAGTTTCGAAACTACTGTAAAAATAAGACCGATAATCGGAAGCAGGAGACTTAAGTCCAAACCCTGACTCCAGGGAACTCCTGACTCCAAGGAACATTCATTGACAGGAGCTCATCAAATGCCTCCATACCGACACTGAAACCAAGCACCACACAAGGGCCAATAAGTTCCAGGGCAAGACATACCAAGCAAATTCTCCAGCAACAAAGGAACACAGCCCTGAGCTTCAAGATACAGGCTGCCCAAAGTCACCCCAAAACTATAGACATCTCATAACTCATTACTGGACATTTCATTGCACTCCAGAGAGAAGAAATACAGCTCCACCCACCAGAACACCGACACAAGCTTCCCTAACCAGGAAACCTTGACAAGCCACCTGTACAAACCCACACACAGTGAGGAAACGCCATAATAAAGAGAACTCCACAAACTGCCAGAATACAGAAAGGACACCCCAAACTCAGCAATTTAAACAAGATGAAGAGACAGAGGAATACTCAGCAGATAAAGGAACAGGATAAATGCCCACCAAACCAAACAAAAGAGGAAGAGATAGGGAATCTACCTGATAAAGAATTCCGAATAATGATAGTGAAATTGATCCAAAATCTTGAAACTAAAATGGAATCACAGATAAATAGCCTGGAGACAAGGATTGAGAAGATGCAAGAAAGGTTTAACAAGGACCTAGAAGAAATAAAAAAGAGTCAATATATAATGAATAATGCAATAAGTGAAATTAAAAACACTCTGGAGGCAACAAATAGTAGAATAACAGAGGCAGAAGACAGGATTAGTGAATTAGAAGATAGAATGGTAGAAATAAATGAATCAGAGAGGATAAAAGAAAAACGAATTAAAAGAAATGAGGACAATCTCAGAGACCTCCAGGACAATATTAAACGCTACAACATTCGAATCATAGGGGTTCCAGAAGAAGAAGACAAAAAGAAAGACCATGAGAAAATACTTGAGGAGATAATAGTGGAAAACTTCCCTAAAATGGGGAAGGAAATAATCACCCAAGTCCAAGAAACCCAGAGAGTACCAAACAGGATAAACCCAAGGAGAAACACCCCAAGACACATATTAATCAAATTAACAAAGATCAAACACAAAGAACAAATATTAAAAGCAGCAAGGGAAAAACAACAAATAACACACAAGGGAATTCCCATAAGGATAACAGCTGATCTTTCAATAGAAACTCTTCAAGCCAGGAGGGAATGGCAAGACATACTTAAAATGATGAAAGAAAATAACCTACAGCCCAGATTATTGTACCCAGCAAGGATCTCATTCAAGTATGAAGGAGAAATCAAAAGCTTTTCAGACAAGCAAAAGCTGAGAGAATTCTGCACCACCAAACCAGCTCTCCAACAAATACTAAAGGATATTCTCTAGACAGGAAACACAAAAACGGTGTATAAACTCGAACCCAAAACAATAAAGTAAATGGCAACGGGAACATACTTATCAGTAATTACCTTAAATGTAAATGGGTTGAATGCCCCAACCAAAAGACAAAGACTGGCTGAATGGATACAAAAACAAGACCCCTACATATGTTGTCTACAAGAGACCCACCTCAAAACAGGGGACACATACAGACTTAAAGTGAAGGGCTGGAAAAAGATTTTCCATGCAAATAGGGACCAAAAGAAAGCAGGAGTAGCAATACTCATATCAGATAAAATAGACTTTAAAACAAAGGCTGTGAAAAGAGACAAAGAAGGTCACTACATAATGATCAAAGGATCAATCCAAGAAGAAGATATAACAATTATAAATATATATGCACCCAACACGGGAGCACCACAGTACGTAAGACAAATGCTAACAAGTATGAAAGGAGAAATTAACAATAACACAATAATAGTGGGAGACTTTAATACCCCACTTACACCTATGGATAGATCAACTAAACAGAAAATTAACAAGGAAACACAAACTTTAAACGATACAATAGACCAGTTAGACCTAATTGATATCTACAGGTCATTTCATCCCAAAACAATGAATTTCACCTTTTTCTCAAGCGCACATGGAACCTTCTCCAGGATAGATCACATCCTGGGCCATAAAGCTAGCCTTGGTAAATTCAAAAAAATAGAAATCATTCCAAGCATTTTTTCTGACCACAATGCAGTAAGATTAGATCTCAATTACAGGAGAAAAACTATTAAAAATTCTAACATATGGAGGCTGAACAACACGCTGCTGAATAACTAACAAATCACAGAAGAAATCAAAAAAGAAATCAAAATTTGCATAGAAACAAATGAAAATGAAAACACAACAACCCAAAACCTGTGGGACACGGTAAAAGCAGTCCTAAGGGGAAAGTTCATAGCAATACAGGCACACCTCAAGAAACAAGAAAAAAGTCAAATAAATAACCTAACTCTACACCTAAAGCAACTAGAAAAGGAAGAAATGAAGAACCCCAGGGTTAGTAGAAGGAAAGAAATCTTAAAAATTAGAGCAGAAATAAATGCAAAAGAAACAAAAGAGACCATAGCAAAAATCAACAAAACCAAAAGCTGGTTCTTTGAAAGGATAAATAAAATTGACAAACCATTAGCCAGACTCATCAAGAAACAAAGGGAGAAAAATCAAATCAACAAAATTAGAAACAAAAATGGAGAGATCACAACAGACAACACAGAAATACAAAGGATCATAAGAGACTACTATCAACAATTATATGCCAATAAAATGGACAACGTGGAAGAAATGGACAAATTCTTAGAAAAGTACAACTTTCCAAAAATGGACCAGGAAGAAATAGAAAATCTTAACAGACCCATCACAAGCATGGAAATTGAAACTGTAATCAAAAATCTTCCAGCAAACAAAAGCCCCGGTCCAGACGGCTTCACAGCTGAATTCTACCAAAAATTTAGAGAAGAGCTAACACCTATCCTGCTCAAACTCTTCCAGAAAATTGCAGAGGAAGGTAAACTTCCAAACTCATTCTATGAGGCCACCATCACCCTAATACCAAAACCTGACAAAGATCCCACAAAAAAAGAAAACTACAGGCCAATATCACTGATGAACATAGATGCAAAAATCCTTAACAAAATTCTAGCAATCAGAATCCAACAACACATTAAAAAGATCATACACCATGATCAAGTGGGCTTTATCCCAGGGATGCAAGGATTCTTCAATATCCGCAAATCAATCAATGTAATACACCACATTAACAAATTGAAAAATAAAAACCATATGATTATCTCAATAGATGCAGAGAAAGCCTTTGACAAAATTCAACATCCATTTATGATAAAAACTCTCCAGAAAGCAGGAATAGAAGGAACATACCTCAACATAATAAAAGCTATATATGACAAACCCACTGCAAACATTATCCTCAATGGTGAAAAATTGAAAGCATTTCCTCTAAAGTCAGGAACAAGACAAGGGTGCCCACTTTCACCATTACTATTCAACATAGTTTTGGAAGTTTTGGCCACAGCAATCAGAGCAGAAAAAGAAATAAAAGGAATCCAAATTGGAAAAGAAGAAGTAAAACTCTCACTATTTGCAGATGACATGATCCTCTACATAGAAAACCCTAAAGAGTCCACCAGAAAATTACTAGAAATAATCAATGACTACAGTAAAGTTGCAGGATATAAAATCAACACACAGAAATCCCTTGCATTCCTATAGACTAATAATGAGAAAACAGAAAGAGAAATTAAGGAAACAATTCCATTCACCATTGCAACGGAAAGAATAAAATACTTAGGAATATATCTACCTAAAGAAACTAAAGACCTATATATAGAAAACTATAAAACACTGGTGAAAGAAATCAAAGAGGACACTAATAGATGGAGAAATATACCATGTTCATGGATTGGAAGAATCAATATAGTGAAAATGAGTATACTACCCAAAGCAATTTATAGATTCAACGCAATCCCTATCAAGCTACCAACAGTATTCTTCACAGAGCTAGAACAAATAATTTCACAATTTGTATGGAAATACAAAAAACCTCGAATAGCCAAAGCGATCTTGAGAAAGAAGAATGGAACTGGAGGAATCAACCTACCTGACTTCAGGCTCTACTACAAAGCCACAGTTATCAAGACAGTATGGTACTGGCACAAAGACAGAAATATTGATCAATGGAATAAAATAGAAAGCCCAGAGATAAATCCAGGCACATATGGACACCTTATCTTCGACAAAGGAGGCAAGAATATACAATGGATTAAAGACAATCTCTTTAACAAGTGGTGCTGGGAAATCTGGTCAACCACTTGTAAAAGAATGAAACTGGACCACTTTCTAACACCATACACAAAAATAAACTCAAAATGGATTAAAGATCTAAACGTAAGACCAGAAACTATAAAACTCCTAGAGGAGAACATAGGCAAAACACTCTCCGACATACATCACAGCAGGATCCTCTATGACCCACCTCCCAGAATATTGGAAATAAAAGCAAAAATAAACAAATGGGACCTGATTAACCTTAAAAGCTTCTGCACATCAAAGGAAACTATTAGCAAGGTGAAAAGACAGCCTTCAGAATGGGAGAAAATAATAGCAAATGAAGCAACCGACAAACAACTAATCTCAAAAATATACAAGCAACTCCTACAGCTCAACTCCAGAAAAATAAACGACCCAATCAAAAAATGGGCCAAAGAACTAAATAGACATTTCTCCAAAAAAGACATACAGATGGCTAACAAACACATGAAAAGATGCTCAACATCACTCATTATCAGAGAAATGCAAATCAAAACCACTATGAGGTACCATTTCACACCAGTCAGAATGGCTGCGATCCAAAAGTCTACAAACAATAAATGCTGGAGAGGGTGTGGAGAAAAGGGAACCCTCTTACACTGTTGGTGGGAATGCAAACTAGTACAGCCACTATGGAGAACAGTGTGGAGATTCCTTAAAAAACTGGAAATAGAACTGCCTTATGATCCAGCAACCCCACTGCTGGGCATACACACTGAGGAAACCAGAAGGGAAAGAGACACGTGTACCCCAATGTTCATCGCAGCACTGTTTATAATAGCCAAGACATGGAAGCAACCTAGATGTCCATCAGCAGATGAATGGATAAGCAAGCTGTGGTACATATACACAATGGAGTATTACTCAGCCATTAAAAAGAATACATTTGAATCAGTTCTAATGAGGTGGATGAAACTGGAGCCTATTATACAGAGTGAAGTAAGCCAGAAGGAAAAACATAAATACAGTATACTAACGCATATATATGGAATTTAGAAAGATGGTAACAATAACCCGGTGTATGAGACAGCAAAAGAGACACTGATGTATAGAACAGTCTTATGGACTCTGTGGGAGAGGGAGAGGGTGGGAAGATTTGGGAGAATGGCAATGAAACATGAAAAATATCATGTAGGAAACGAGTTGCCAGTCCAGGTTCGATGCATGATGCTGGATGCTTGGGGCTGGTGCACTGGGACGGCCCAGAGGGATGGTATGGGGAGGGAGGAGGGAGGAGGGTTCGGGATGGGGAACACATGTATACCTGTGGCGGATTCATTTTGATATTTGGCAAAACTAATACAATTATGTAAAGTTTAAAAATAAAATAAAATTGGAAGAATAAAAAAAAAAAAAAAAGAACATGGTCTTATAGGATTTCAAATACCTCAGCTGGAATTCAATCACCTCCACTGGCTTTGTTTGTAATGATGCTTCCTAAGGCCCACTTGACTTCACAATCCAGGATATCTGGCCCTTGGTGAGTGATCACACCATCGTGATTATCTGGGCCATTAAGATCTCTTTTGTATATTTCTTCTATGTATTCTTGCCACCTTTCTGCATATCTTCGGCTTCTTTTAGGTCCATACCATTTCTCTCCTTTATTGTGTTCCTCTTTGTATGAAATATCCCTTGGTATCTCTAATTTTCTTGAAGAGATCTCTAGTCTTTCCCATTCTATTGTTTTCTCTATTTCTTTGCATTGATCACTGAGGAAGGCTTTCTTATTGCTCCTTGCTATTCTTTGGAACTCTGCATCCAGATGGATATATCTTTCTTTTTCTTCTTTGCCTTTCACTTCTCTTCTTTTCTCAGCTCTTTCTAAGGCGTCCTCAGACAACCATTTTTCCCTTTTGAATTTCCTTTTCTTAGGGATAGTCTTGATCATCACATCTTGTACAAGGTCCCAAATCACCATCCATAGTTTTTCAGGTACTCTGTCTATCAGATCTGTTCCCTTCAATTTGTTTGTCACTTCCACTGTATAATCATAAGATACCTGAATGGTCTAGTGGTTTTCTCTACTTTCCTCAGTATAAGTCTGAATTTTGCAATAAGGAGTTCATGATCTGAGCCACAGTCATCTCCCGGTCTTGTTTTAGCTGTCTGTATAGAGCTTCTCAATCTTTGACTGCAAAGAATATAATTGGTCTGATTTCAGTATTGACGATCTGGTAATGTACATGTGTAGAGTCATTTCTTTTGTTTGTGGAAGAGGGATTTTTCTGTGACCAGTGTGTTCTTTTGGCAAAACTCTGTTGGCCTTTGCCCTGCTTCATTTTGTCCTCCATGGCCAAACTTGCCTATTACTCTAAGTATCTCTTGACTTCCTACTTTTGCTTTCCAGTCCACTATGATGAAAAGGACATCTTTTTTTTTTTTTTGGTGTTAGTTCTAGAAGGTCTTGTAGGTCTTCATAAAAGCATTCAAATTCAGCTTCTTAGGCATTAGTGGTTGGGGCATAGACTTGGATTAATGATATTGAATAGTTAGCCCAGAAAATGAACATAGATAATTCTGTTGCTTTTGAGATTGAATCCAAGCACTGCATTTCGGATTCTTTGTTAACTATGAGGGCTACTCCATTTCTTCTAAGCGATTCTTGCCCACAGTAGTAGATATAATGGTCATCTGAGTTAAATTCACCCATTTCAGTCCCTTTTAGTTCACTGTTTCCAAAAATGTCAATGTTCACTCTTGCCATCTCCTGTTTGCTGCTAAGTTGCTTCAGTCATGTCCAACTCTGTGCAACCCCATAGACGGCAGCCCACCAGGCTCCCCGGTCCCTGGGATTCTGCAGGCAACACTGGAGTGGGTTGCCATTTCCTTCTCCAATGCAGGAAAGTGAAAAGTGAATGTGAAGTTGCTCAGTTGTGTCCAACTCTTCGCGACCCCATGGACTGCAGCTCACCAGGCTCCTCTGTCCATGGGATTTTCCAGGCATGAGTACTGGAGTGGGGTGCCATTGCTATCTCCTGTTTGACCACTTTCAATTTATGTTGATTCATGAACTTAACCTTCCAGGTTCCTATGCAATATTCTTTATAGCATCAGACTTTGTTTTACCACCATCACATCCATAACTGTGTGTTGTTTTCACTTTGGCTCAGCTTCTTCATTCTTTCTGGAGCTATTTCTCCCCTCTTCTCCAGTAGCACATTGGGCATCTACCATCCTGAGGAGTTCATCTTTCAGTGTCATATCTTTTTGCCTTTTCATTGGGTTCTCAAGGCAAGAATGATGAAGTGGTTTACTATTCCCTTCTCCACATTTTATCAGAACTCTGCACCATGATCCATCTGTCTTGGGTGGCCCTACATGGTATGGCTCATAGTTTCACTGAATCAGACAAGGCTGTGGTCCATGTGATCAGTCTGATTATTTATTGTAGACCATCCTGAGTTTCCTGCTCAGGTTCTCACAAGGCTGCCATCAGGATATCAGTGGGGTGTATTCCTTTCTCGATCTCGGGATCCTTTTCCAAGCTCGTGGGGCTGTCAGCAGAATTCAGTTCCTTGTAGCTATAGGGCTGAGGGCCCCTCTTTCTTTCTAGTTGTCACTGGGGTCCTCTCTTGAGCCTTCTTACAATACTGACTTTTGGAAACCACCAAATCTATATTAATTAATCCAAGAGTCAGAGATGTGAGGTATCATGTCAAATCCTATAAAAAAAAAAATAATGGAGAACACAAATCCTTTGATGTATGTTGGTATTAATTATTGGTAGTATCATGAGGTTCTTTCATGAGGCCAAGGTGTTGTTTATGTCTGAGGATTTCTTGATTATTTGAGAGACAGTATGAGGAAATCAGCATACCCAGACATAAAAACCTTGCTCAGAGAATCTCTAATCTTGACACACCTCCAGAAACCACTCCACCTTCATCTTTAAAAGAAGAGTCTGTTCTACAGAATGTTGTATGAAAAGAAATAGTAAATCTGAAAGCATTTAATAACTACAAAGTGATCTGTAGCTGTGCGATTTTGTCAGTATCTCCAAGATTTATAGTTTAATCAAAACCCCATCAAGACTGTGCTAATCTGCTTGCAGTGTCTGATGCAATATCAAAATATGTTCTATGTAGCATACTACAGTGTATTATGTATATGTTAGTGCCTGGCACAAAAGAGGCACTCTATTATTTTCTGTTCCCTTTACCCACTGAAAGTACATACTTTGACTCTCTAGCTAACACCAAACATTCTGCAGAATGATAGTCAAGCTGCAATTATGCTTCTGTGATCCTTTTGAAATTTTCTTTGATAAACAAATGGAGCAAAAATCAGAATAATCTTTATATTATGAAAAATTTCATCCTACTTATACATCAGCTTTTTCACCTCACTTCTTGCGCCCTCTACTGACTGCAAGTTTGTATTGATTTAGCAAACTGAACTGATTTGAACAAAGTGAAAGTGAAAGTTGCTCAGTCGCGTCCAACTCTTTGAGACCCCATAGACTATACAGTCCATGGAATTCTCCAGGCCAGAATACTGGAGTGGGTAGCTGTTCCCTTCTCCAGGGGACCTTCCCAATCCAGGGATCGAACCCAGGTCTCCCGCATTGCAGGCGGATTCTTTACTCAGGTTTCCTGCATTGCAGGAGGATTCTTTACCAGTTGAGCTATCAGGGAAGCCCCATTTTGAACAGAAAGATTACAGTTCTCCAGCCTGTGACTATGACTAATATGTATGCTACTTTTCTCACAAAAATAGGATCAGGCTGCATATGTTTTCAAAAATGTGCTTTTAGCACTGTGTATGGCAAACTTCTTTCCATGTCAATAAATGTATCATCATAATGGCTACATGGTGTTGCATTGCAAGGATGTCCCAACCTTATGAGAGCACATTGAGTCTGCCTCAGCTTTTCGAATTGCTATTTTTGCATAATATTTATGCCTCATATTTTCCATGAAGATATGTTAAAAACTAGAGCCAAAATTGATAACACTCCATAATTAACCCTGGAATCTAAAACAGATACATCAGTACTAAGAGTCACACTACAGAGTACTGCCGAATATTTCTTCTATCAGTTCCCATTCCCGGCGCGGCTTATCTTTTCCTACTAAATTGCACCAAAATATGTCACAAGCAAAGAGCAAACATTTTAAAAGATTTAAAATCTTGTTTGCAATAGGATCCAAGAAGATAGTTCATCTCCAAAATGAGGATCGATTATCATGAATAAGGAAATAATTGAGGTCTGGAAAGATTGAGTGAAAATTAGAAATGTCTTTGGCGTGTTCACCTCCTGCTGAAGGAATGAATGCCCTAAATTATACTGAAAAAAATATCAATTAATGAAGCTAAAAAAAAAACTTGAGAGCTCTCTGAAGACTCACAGGAAAACAAGCAATAATTGAAAATAATGAGAGAAAAGATAAGAAATAAGGAATCCAACAGATGTAATTATGCAAAATAGGAATTCCAGAGCAGGAAATGACACCGGAAGAACACAATTAACAATAAATGACAAAAGACATTTTTGAGTTAAAGAAATATTTGTTTGAAGCTTTACAAAGATCCACTAGTGAACTCTGGGAGTTGGTGATGGACAGGGAGACCTGGCGTGCTGCGATTCATGGGGTCGCAAAGAGTCGGACACGACTGAGCGACTGAACTGAACTGAGCTGAACTGAAGACTTCCTTGGTGGCCCAGTGGATAAGAATTCATCTGCCAATGCAGGAGACACAGGTTCCATCCCTGCTCCAGGAAGATTCCACGTGCTGGGGAATAACTAAGCCCATGCGCCACAACTTCTGAGGCCACGTTCTGGAGCCCAGGAGCTGCAGCGGCTGTACCCGTGTGCTGAGCTACGGAGGCCTGCACGCCTAGAGCCCGTGCTTGGCAGCAAGAGAAGCCACTGCATGAAAAGCCCGCGACCCCAGCGAAGAGTAGCCCTCACTCACCACAGCTAGAGAAAGCCCGCATGCAGCAACAAAGAGCCAGGGCAACCAAAATAATACATAATCTTTTAAAAACGCTCACTAAAAACAAATGAAACACAAGCCTAGGTATACTCAGGCAAAATTCTTGAATATAAAAGACAAACCAAGCTTTCTGCATGAATTGAAGCTTCAAACACAGAAAATCATGCATTCTAGAGAAGAACACAAATCAAGCTCTTCTTCCTAAACCTAAATGTCAATCATCAATGTTTACAGAACTTTGAGGATGGGTCAAAATTAAGAATTCAAGAATAGTAAAAACATAGCTTAAAAGAGCTAAAACTGAACAATAAAAGCATGGTTTTGAAGCATTCTGCAAAAGTAAAAATATAATTCTTAAAGGAGAGGATTGACGTTGTAAACCACAACCATAATAGCTTAGTGAAAGGTAGCATAAAATCACTGTATTTTTTCTTTTGGGGGATGAGATTAATATTTTATATTGAAGTCTAGTTGATGCACAGCACTATGTAAGTCACAGGTCTACACTACACTGATTCACAGTCTTAAAGCTTATACTCCCTTGTTAGTTGTAAAATATTGCCTGTGTTCCACATGCTGTCCAATGTCTTTGTAGTCTATTTTATGCCTAACAGTTTGTACCTCTTCACCCTCCTCCCCACTTTTCCCCCTAAACTGGTAACCACTAGTTTGTCCTCTGTATCTGTAAGTCTGCTTCTTTCTCATTATAGGCATTAGCTTGTTCTACTGTGGATTCCGCATATAAGTGATCACATACAGTCAGGCTTTCTCTGACTTATTTCACTTAGCATAATGCCCTCCAAGTCCACCCATCTTGCTGCAAATGGCAAAATTTCCCTCTTTTTTATGATCAAGTAGCATTTCATTGTATATATAAACCACTTCTTCTTCCTTTTTAAAGAGACAAATATCTTTTACTGTCAAGCACCATGCATCACCTGGAAACCATGCATTGTGAGGAGGTTGAGGCTGAGGTTCAGGGAATCAGAATCCAGCCCCCAAAACTACATCAGACACGTGAGTCCTGCCAGGTGGAGAGGAGATTTTGCAGGACTCACAGGGGTATCAGAGGAGGGGTAGCGCATCCCCTGCTGGGAACTGTGGGGAGACCACATTACATGCCAGGCCACCCACAGCCACTGCCAGACCTCTCTGCTGGCTCCCGGCCTCCCATCACCGTCCGGCCCAGTGTGCAGTGCCCAGGGCCTGCCGTAGTCTCTTCTCCAGCACCAGGAACTCTTGGGACATGGATTGCCCTGCTGTGGTCAGTCGCTCAGTCGTGTCTGACTCTTTGAGACCCCATGAATGTAGCCCGCCAGGCTCCTCTGTCCATGGGGAGTCTCCAGGCAAGAATACTGGAGGGGGTCGCCATGCCCTCCTCCAAGGGATCTTCTGAACCTAAGGATCAAACCCGGGTGTCCCGCATGGCAGGCGGACTCTTCACCCTCGGAGCCATAAGGGAAGCCGTGGGACATGGATTATTTCTTCCAAATTCAGGAAAATACGCATTGCAGTAAGACCTCTACAGCAAATGGCTCTGTACTCTGGGAAGCTTCACTGCATTTAAGTAGGGGCGACATTCGTGGGAGCAGCTACGAGAATTCGCCTCCAATCACAGTCTGTAGCAGGGTTCTGAGTGCCAATCTGTGACTGCGCTGAACACATCCTTAGCAACACCCATGCAAGGACTAACTCTGAGAGGAGGAAAAGCAAGCTCAAGCCTCAATGCTGAGTTCATTACAACTTCTCGAGAATCTCATCAACAGTCCATGCGGTATAGTTTCAAAAAATAAGCATCTTAAGGTAAGCAGATAACTCTTTTAGAACCCCAAATATATTTTCTGGCTATATTTATGTGGGGCTCTCTGTCTGCAATGGGTGGCCTGGAAGATGCTGTTCCTCAGGACAACATGTGATCACAGGACTTGGATGGCCAATGGGACTGGGGGGAGCTGAGTACTTGGGAGGAGGCTCCCTTCTGGTTTCAGTTGGAGACCAACTTCTAAGGCACAGTCCAGGGCCCTGAAGTCCTCTCCCCGTATCCTCTGGTATAACGCTTAATGTAGTCTTCCCCTTTATTCCAGAAGACCTCCTTGTCCCCTAAACGATGTTCTGCAGCTTCTATATCCAGTGGATCACCAAAATTCAAAGGATCAGTAAACAAAGAGTTTAGTCCCCAAACAGCATCCTTCAGCGTCCTTGTGGGGGCCCAGTCAGTGCCCTGAGACGTATCTCGCCTTTTCCTGTGGACTTGGGGTTCCAGACCTGGGTCAAGCAGTTCACTTTGGGAGGCACCGTGTTGTACACATCGAAAACTTCAGCTCCAAACTGAAATTTTCCAACCTGTTAGTAACCCTTATCTAGGGTGACAGCTGAAAGCAATGAAGCTCGCTTGGGTCGGAAAAATGCACTTTACACCTATAAGGTAAATTAGATCCAAGTTCTGCAACATCTTTAACAAACAGCCTGTCTGTCACAGAAACCCGCTGAGTGGAGTCAGAGGCTGTGGGTGACACCCAGGACCTTTGAGACTGTCCTCGCGCTTCAGTTTGCTTGCCAGCGTCAGCATCACTGGGATATTTATCCTGGTCCTCTGGAGACAGGCAAGGCAGGCCAGTGCCCAGCACCACAGTGGGCAGGGGATGTTGAGACTCAGCCCCTCGCCTGTGCCACATCTTCTTTGTCCTTCATCTGTTGCCCAACACTTAGGTTGTTTCCATATCTTGGCAGTTATAAATAATGCTGCTATGAACATTGCAGTGCATTTGTCTTTTTGAATTGGTGTTTTGTTTTGGTATACACCAGGAGTGGAATTGCTGGATCATACTGTAAAATATTTTTATTTTTTTAGTAATCTCCTTACTGTTTTCCACAGTGGCTGCACCAAAGTACATTCCTGCCAACAGTGTAACAAGGTTCCCTTTTCTCCACATCCTTGCCAACATTTGTTATTTGTGTTCTTTTGGATGATAGCCATTCTGACAGGTGTGAGGTGGTATCTCATTGAGGTTTTGATCTGCATTTCCTAGATGATTGTCGAAGGTGAGCATCTTTTCATGTGCCTGTTGGCCACCTGCATTTCCTCTTTGGAAAATGTCTTTTCAGTTCTACTGCTCATTTTTTAACTGAGTTTTTCTTTTTTTATGTTGAGTTATATGAGCTGTTTATATATGTTGGATATTAACCCCTTATCAGTCATACCATTTGCAAATATTTTCTCCCATTCAGTAGGTTGTCTTTTTGCTTTGTTGATGTTTTTTTATTCTTGATACTAATACATATAATCTGTATATTCAAAAACCTTATTGTTAGTAGAATTTTTTCACCTTTTCTGGTGTATAGAATGTCTTCTGTTTTAGTTATTACTGCTTAACAAACCACCCCAAAGCTTAGCGGCTTGAAACAACAACCATTAGTTGTTTT
Organism: Bos javanicus; assembly: GCF_032452875.1. Lineage (NCBI taxonomy): Eukaryota > Metazoa > Chordata > Mammalia > Artiodactyla > Bovidae > Bos > Bos javanicus. Next base: position 7,343,921 of record NC_083886.1, on the reverse strand, counting down.
GCTTGTGTATCTGCAACTTAGGCAGGACTCAGTGAAGCCAGCTCACCTCTGCTCCATGCAGTGTGTGCTGGGGCAACTCAATGGAGAATGCAAATGGTGGGTTAGAGGATCTACTTTCAAGATGATGCACTTGCATGTCTGGCAAGCTGGTTCTGCCTGCCAGCCAGGAATTCAGCCCGGGCTGTGGACTAGGGCCTTTGGATCCCCTCCAAGGCTTCTTGGCCTTCCTCACGTCATGGTGTCTAGAAACTGAGGCAAGCCTCCAGAGGAACAGGAAGCAGTATTCTCTTCTGTGACTTGGTCCTAGGAGTTACAGAGTATCACTTCTGGGTGTGGGCAGAGGTCACGCTGGCTTACGATGAGGGGACGTAGGTACTACCTCTCGCTGGTGTGACTGTCACAGTCACGTCGTAGGAGCTTATGTGGGATGAGAGGAACTGTTGTGGCCATTTTTTAGAAAGTACAATTTGTCAAATTACTAAAGGGGAGAAAGTATTTCAAAATCTCCTTATATAAGGCCTTATTTAACTTCGTAATTATGAGAAACGGCTAGAATTAGAAAGATTTGAATTTGAATCCTGACTGTAATACTTACTTTCTCTGCATCTATGGACATTTCACTTAGTCTTTTAAAAACTATTTGTTAAAGGGAAATATTGATATACAACACATAGAGTTTGTATCTGACTCATATTAAACAGTCAGTAAATGAACATTTGTAAAAAAAAAAAACAAGGATGACTGGGATACCACTGTTCATATTGTTTCAGAAGTTCTAGCCCAGTGATTTTCAAGTTTAGTTTTGAGAGTAGAACCCATTTCCCCTCATAACTCTTTGGCAAAGCGATTAGAAAACCAACAAAAGCTTAGCTCTTATTTTTGAAGCAAGACTGGGGCTCTGGAGCTCTCCCTGCTTGTGTACTCTACTTCCCATGACGGAGCTGGAGACATCTGCTCAGACGTTTCAGTCCATATGATAACATGGGAAAGGAAAATACTTGGTATAGTTATTGGATAAGCTGTGAAACATTTATCTTCCCTACTCCTGACAATATGATTGTCTGTGTAGAAAACTGAGAACAACTTAAAAACTAATGGAACTGACAAAATAATTAAGTATACAATTCATATTCATATATATATACTGTGAATGTATAGGAAGATCCACAGAATTCTTATATTAATTCACTCAGCAGATATTTATGTGTAAAAGTGAAAGTTGCTCAGTTGTGTCCAACTCTTTGTGACCCCATGGACTATACAGTCTATGGAATTCTCCAGGCCACAATACTGGAGTGGGTAGCTGTTCCCTTCTTCAGGGGAACTTCCCAACCCAGGGATTGAACCCAGGTCTCCACATAGCAGGCAGATTCTTTACCAGCTGAGCCACCAGGGAAGCCCTATTTACATACAGGTATGTGCTTATAATGGGGGATACAGTGGTGAAAGGGATGGACAGGTCTCTGCTGTTGGACTTATGCTCTGATGGAGAAGGCATGTGCTCAACTAACTACAGATCAATATCATTGGAGAGCAAATAGCACTTATTTGTTTACTTTTCATTGCTTTTCCACTCTCCCCACTGAGGGAGTAAATTTTATATAGGAAAAAAATGTAAATGGCTGAGATAACAAATAAAAGAGGCTGAGGAAGAGTCTCTAGAAGGAAGATTTAGGCTGAAACCCAAAAGATTGGAATGAGTGAAGGGTGTCAGGAGAGCAGCTGAGGCAGAGAAAAGAGTGAGGGCTGCATTTCTGAGGTGAGGAGACACTTGGTATAACCAGAAACTAAAGAACAGCAGACTGTGGCCTAGTGAGTTAAGGGAGGGTGGAGAAGATGGGGAGGAGATGCAGCAAGGGCCAATCAGATGGCAGAGGACTCTACAGGCCAGGGGAAGAAATGTTAATGATATTTACTGCACCCTGAATCCAAGGAATGGTTACAAGGAGGCCAGGGGGTGGGGTGGGATCACAGGATGACTCAGCATTTTAATGCAGCTCTCTGTCTCTGTGTCAGGAGTGGACTCCAGCAGGGAGACCATCAGCAGGTCACTAGGACATCAGGAGCAGTCGTGTGGCTTTGGTGAGGTGAGAAGTGCAGATAGCAAGAAGTGGACAAATCCAAGCTCACATGTGGGAAGTACAAATGGCAAAAACTTGAAAAATCATACTTTGGTTTTGAAGGAAAGAGAGTAGTATCATTGTAAGGTTTCTTAACTTCCAAAGAAATCTGATCTACCCTCATGGACATGCAACCCTAGAGAGACAGTGAGCAGAGAGGACCTGAATGAGACCTTTTCCAGGTGGAAATGGTCTAAATTAAGTCGGTAGAAGTTATGAAGAACGTGGTCTACAATCCCAGTCAGGCTTTGGATTCCAAACTTGAGTGCTCTACTCTAAGGGAAGATTCAAGGCACCAATTTTTATGCCGATTAATATGAGAGTGCAGCTTTTCAGTCTGGGGATCACAACTGAAGTGAAACCCTAGACTTGGCCTGAAACATCCCCTGTGGTGATTAGTCAGGGCAAGGGAAGGGACTTTGTAATACAACACTTCCAGCTACTCTCTGAATCCCTTTACTGGAAGATGGTGGATAACTTTATTCTCTGATCCCTTTCAGGAGTCAAACAGATCTAGTTTTTGAACTATCATTTTCATTTAATAAAGTTCACATAAGGTACATATTTCAACAAGCAAAACTATAAACTCCTTTCCCTAGCAGTTGATTTGTGTGCATTGTATGTGTATTAGCAGGTGGAATACACTAGGGACCCCGAGTTTTCATTGGATTGGTGACAATATGATTTGACTAACTGGATAATCTAGTTATTATTCAAGGTATGACCTCTTTATACTACAATTTTCTCATCTATAGAAGTGGTGGACTAGATAATAGGTAACATACACTAACAACTTTCTATAGTAAATTGTGTTTTTGTGAACGGCAAGCTAAAGATAAGAATTTGCACCTCATGCATCTTTGTACCTATAATAGCTATTAGAGCCATGAAAGCATAAAATCTCACCTTGTTGTTCTTGTTCAGTCACTCAGTCATGCCTGACCCTTTGCAACCCCATGGACTGTAGCCCACCAGGCTCCTCTGTCCATGGGATTCTCCAGGCAAGAATACTGGAGTGGGTAGCCATTCCCTTCTCCAGGGGATCAGTACTTAAGAAGAATTCTTATTTATTATTTAATTTTATGCTTTTATCTTTTAACATTAGCCACTTTGATAAATATTGATCAATAGACATCTATAAACACATGAGTATGTAAATAAGTAAAAGAATAAACTAAGGGTGATATCTCAATTCTTCTTCAGTATTAAATTTTATAGTTTTACGGCTATGATTCATTAGTCTTTTAGGCATAAAAATATTCGCAGATCTAATTGGACTAGAAATTATGTTCTCTGCTTCATGTCTGCTGCTGCTGCTAAGTCGCTTCAGTCATATCCGACTCTGTGAGACCCCATAGAGGGCAGCCCACCAGGCTCCCTCGTCCCTGGATTTCTCCAGGTGAGAACACTGGAGTGGGTTGCCATTTCCTTCTCCAATGCATGAAAGTGAAAAGTGAAAGTGAAGTCACTCAGTCGTGTCCAACTCTTCTCGATCCCATGAACTGCAGCCTACCAGTCTCCTCCGCCCATGGGATTTTCCAGGCAAGAGTATTGGAGTGGGGTGACATTGCCTTCTCCGGCTTCATGTCTTTAGATCCCATATCAGTAAGAGGTGACCTAGAAATGAGAAATAGGTTCTAGAATCGAACAGAACTGGCTCCAAACTTCAGCTCTGCCTCTGATCTACTCATGTGAACTTGGACAAGTTACTTTATTTTTCTAAACTTCAGTTCTTCATGTAAAATCTGGAGAGTATAATAGAATGGATTTTAAAACTGGTATTTTAAAGATTAAACAAAAACTCTTAGCACAGTTTCTGTTACAACAAGTATTCAGCAGACTTAATCTACTCTTAACCAATTTATAGGTTACTGTTTTATGAACTTTGGAGCCTGGCAACAGGTTCATCACCCTACTTTGCTACTCCATTGCCCTAGCAAGATAAAACTCTTGAGTATTTTAGCAGGAGCAGACATTCAACATTACAAGTTGAATAGAATAAAACAAATGTGATTCAGATGGCCTTTGAAACAGATTCACATCAGCTCAGCTATAGAAGTTCGAATTAACTACTGAGAAACCTGTATGCAGGTCAAGAAGCAACAGTAAGAACCTTACATGAAACAACTGACTGGTTCAAAACTGAGAAAGGAGTATGACAAGGCTGCTCATTGTCACCCTGTTTCTTTAGCTTATATGCAGAGCACATCTTGTGAAATGCCAGGCCAGATGAGTTACAAGCTGGAATCAAGATTGCTAGAGAAATATCAACAACCTCAGATATGCAGATGATACTACTCTAATGGCAGAAAGAGAAGAACTAAAGAGCCTTTTGATGAGGGTGAAAGAGGAGAGTGAAAAATCCAGCTTAAAACTCAGTATTAAAAAAAAAAAAAAAAAAGATCGTGGCATCAGGTCCTATTACTTCATGGCAAATAGAAGGGGAAAAAGTGGACAGTAGAATCAGTGGAAAATCAGTGGGAAAAAAGTGGAAATCAGTGACAGATTTCCTCTTCTTGGGCTCTAATATCACTGCAGATGCTGACTGCAGCCATGAAATTAGAAGACCATTGCTTCTTGGCAGGAAAGCAATGACAAACCTAGTGTATGAAAAAGCAAAGACATCACTTTGCTGACAAAGGTCCATATAGTCAAGGCTATGATCTTTCCAGTAGTCATGTACGGATGTGAGTTGGACCGTAAAGAAGGCAGAGTGCCGAAGAATTGATGCTTTTGAACTTTGGCGCTTTAGAAGAACCTTGAAAGTCCCTTGGACAGCAAGGAGATCAAACCAGTCCATCCTAAAGGAAATCAACCTTGAATACTCATTGGAAGGAGTGATGCTGAAGCTGAAGTTCCAATACTTTGGCCACCTGATGCAAATAGCTGACTCACTGGAAAAGACCCTGATGTTGGGAAAGGTTGAAAGCAGAAGGAGAAGAGGGCAATATAGGATGAGATGGTTGGATGGCATCACTGATTCAGTGGGCATGACCTTGGTCAAACTCCGGGAGATGGTGAGGGACCATCTGTGGCCTGGCTTGCCACAGTCCATAGGGTTGCAAAGAGCTGGATATGACTTGGTGACTGAACACGCTCTGAGATAACACACTTCATAAGTGTTTGCCTTCACTTTACAGAGTGCTTTCATTTGTATTATTATATTTATTTACTGTTATGTAATCAAGTTTAAAAAATTGAAGTGACTCTCCTGATTCTTAAACACTAAAATTTTTTAACTGCAAAGCTAGTTTTCGTGACCATGGCTCTATCTTGGAAATCCACAAACCAAATTAGTACTGTGAAAACTGTCCCAGGGAAAGTAGTTCTGATCCATACACAGATGTTTTTGTCTATGATATAATACATTTCATTAACTTTTCAGTCTCTTGGTGCCTAATACCTTTTATTGGTGAATAAGAACACATATTCTTTTAGTCCCCCAACTAAAAATAAAACCAAAACACTGATCAATCACAATAGGTAAAGCCTAACTTTGTTCCCTGTGCAAAGTTAGGCATTGGTGAGCATTCATTATTCCTTCATTTTTCATAGTATCTCAGAATGGTGTTTTCTTTTTCTTCTGCTATTATTAATGACAATTATAGTCTCATAACTTTATTAGAATTATTTCTCTTATTTGTTTAAACGTCACAAATTTCAAATATACTGAAGTGTTCAGTTCAGTTCAGTTGCTCAGTTGTGTCTGACTCTTTGAAACCCCATGGACTGCAGCACCCCAGGCTTCCCTGTCCATCACCAACTCCTGGAGCTTGCTCAAACTCATGTCTATCGAGTTGGTGATGCCATCCAACCATCTTATCCTCTGTCATCCCCTTCTCCTCCTGCCTTCAGTCTTTCCCAACATCAGGGTCTTTTCTAAGGAGTCAGGTCTTTGCATCAGGTGGCCAATGTATTGGCGCTTCAGCTTCAGCATCAGTCCTTCCAGTAATTTTTCAGGACGAATTTCCTTGAGGATTGACTGGTTTGATCTCCTTGCAGTCCGAGGGAATCTCAAGTTCTCCAACACCACAGTTTAAAAACATCAATTCTTCTCCTTTCTTTATGGTCTTCATCAGCTTTCTTTATGTCCAACTCTTCATCCATGCATGATTACTGGAAAAACCAGTGATGGAAAAACCATAGCTTTGACCATATGGACATTTGTCAGCAAAGTAATGTTTTTAATATGCTGTCTTGGTTTGTCATAGCTTTTTTCCAAGAAGCAAGTGTCTTTTAATTTCCTGGCTGCAGTCACCATCTGCAGTGATTTTGGAGCCCAAGAAAAGAAAGTCTGTCACTGTTTCCACTGTTTCCCCATCTATTTGCCATGAAGTGATGGGACTAGATATCATGATCTTTGTTTTTTGAATGTTGAATTTTAAGCCAACTTTTTCACTCTCCTCTTTCACTTTCATCAAGAGGCTCTTTAGTTCTTCCTCACTTTCTGCCATAAGGGTGGTATCGTCTCATATCTGAGGTTATTGATATTTCAGCAGGGAATCTTGATTCCAGTTTGTGCTTCATTCAGCCCAGCATTTTGCAAGATGTTCTCTGCATAAAAGTTAAATAATCAGGATGGCAATATAAAGCCTTGAAGTATTCCTTTCCCGATTTGGAACCAGTCTGTTGTTCCATGTTTGGTTCTGTTGCTTCTTGACCTGCATACAGATTTCTCAGGAGGCAGGTAAGGTGGTCTGGTATTCCCATCTCTTTCGGAATTTTCCACAGTTTGTTGTGATCCACATAGTCAAAGGCTTTAGCGTAGTCAATGAAGCAGAAGTAGATGTTTTTGTGGAATTGTCTTGCTTTTTCTATGATCCAACAGATGTTGGCAATTTGCTCTCTGGTTCCTCTGCCTTTTCTAAATCCTGCTTGAACACCTGGAAGTTCTCAATTCATGTATTGTTGATTCTTCACATACGTGAAGTTCTCAATTCACATACTAGCTTAGAGAATTTTAAGCATTACTGATGTGTAGAGTGTAACATTCTTGAACCCACCATCCAGCATATACATTGATATTGTTTCTTATTTGACTCATAATTTTTTAAAAAATAAAATAAATCAGTTATTGTTGAAGTTAACAATATCCTTCTCATTCACATTCACAGTTTTCAGGGCAAATTTGTGGTCTGTAAACACTATTAAGTAGCTTACTCTGTACATCCTTCTATAACTTGCTTTTTTATTCATCAGTATTTTCAGGATTTGTCCATGATTTACAGATTTTTTTCTTTAATTTTAAAAGATGTATAATGAATAAAGCACAATTTACTTATTGATTTTCTGGTTGGTAGATCGTCATTATGTTTTATCAACATTTTTTTTTTTTTTTTGCCATTAAAACAATGTGAATTCTTTATGCAATATTAGCAGTTCTCTCAATATAGTAATAGGAATGCAACTGCTGGACATACAGTATGTGTATCCTCACATTTAATTGACCTTTTCAATTTGTGTTTCATGCTATCAGTTACATTTTAACTAGAATACTTTGTCAGAGCTATTGTTTTCCTCCATATTCACCAACATGTAATTTTTTAGTTTTTGCCAATTTAATGTAAACAATTAATGATGTAATTTATTTTGCATTTCTCTGGTTGCTATGGAAATTTAGCCGCTTTTCATGTGTGCTTATGCTGTTTGGGTTTTCTACCTGTTCACATTTTCGATTTTGTTATTTGGGTTTTTTACACTGATTCCTAGTTCTGTATATATTATCAGTATTGATCGTTGGTTGGCTTTGTGAGTAACAAATGTCTTCTACCAATTCATATGTTGGGTTTTGATTTATTCATAGTATACAACTGAACAGGAGTTCCTGTGTTTTAATGTAAACAATAGTCAGTCAAGAGTAGGTGCAGGAAAGAAGAAGTTTCTGTTTATTTTAAGCACCAAGGAATTTGATGCAGGGAATTAATTGCTGGTTAAGTTCCTAGAATAAGTGTGTGTTTGTTTTGTTTTGTTTTCAAATATATGGGGTGGGGGGAGAGATTGGCTAATTTTGTTTCCTTTTTCTTCCCTTCTTTTGTCTTTTACAATTGTCACCAGAGAATGCTATAGAGTGTTTCCAGTTGGTTGAAAATATCATTTGTGACTTATGGAATCATCAACTTTAATGAATATTTTATGAGAGTTTGCAAGTAATGTGTGTCTATTTATTGGCTAGGATGTTCTATAAAAACCCTTTATATCAAGCATGTAACCTATATGCTCAGGCCTTTCATATCTTCACCAATTTTTTGTCTATTTGATCAATCTATTTCCTGGAAAAGAACCTTTACAATGTCCCACCGTGAATGTGAATTTGCTGATTTCTCCTTGTACAGTGAGCCCTTCATATCCGTCAGTTTCCTTGATATCAATCAACCTCACATTGAAAACATAAAAAAAAATCCAGAAAGTAACAGAAAGAAAAAATTGAAAATGCTTAACACAGGCAGTTCTTTTTGTAACATTTACATTGTATTAGGCCTTACAAGTAAACTAAAGATAATTTACGGTGTATGTGGATGTGCATAGGTTATACACAAATATTATACCATTTCATAAGGGATGTGGGTATCTGTGGATTTGGGTATCTTCAAGGGTACTACAATCAATATCCTAGATACTGAGCGAAGACTGTACTGGTGACATTTTTCCCTTATGTATTTGAGATTATACATATAGGGTACAAAGATGCATGAGGTGCAAATTCTTATCTTTAGCTTGCTGTTCACAAGAACACAATTTACTAAAGAAAGTAGTTAGTGTATGTTACCTATTATCTAGTCCACCACTTCTATAGATGAGAAAATTGTAGTATAAAGAGGTCATACCTTGAATAATAACTAGATTATCCAGTTAGTCAAATCATGTTGTCACTGATCCAGTGAAAACTCAGGGTCCCTAGTGTATTCCACCTGCTAATACAAATACAATGCACACAAATCAGCTGCTAGGGAAAGGAGTTTATAGTTTTGCTTGTTGAAATATGTACCTTATGTGAACTTTATTAAATGAAAATGATAGTTCAAAAACTAGATCTGTTTGACTCCTGAAAGGGATCAGAGAATAAAGTTATCCACCGTCTTCCAGTAAAGGGATTCAGAGAGTAGCTGGAAGTGTTGTATTACAAAGTCCCTTCTGTTGCCCTGACTAATCACCACAGGGGATGTTTCAGGCCAAATCTAGGGTTTCACTTCAGTCTGGGTTGTGATCCCCAGACTGAAAAGCTGCACTCTCATATTAATCGGCATAAAAATTGGTGCCTTGAATCTTCCCTTAGAGTAGAGCACTCAAGTTTGGAATCCAAAGCCTGACTGGGATTGTAGACCATGTTCTTCATAACTTCTACCGACTTAATTTAGACCATTTCCACCTGGAAAAGGTCTCATTCAGGTCCTCTCTGCTCACTGTCTCTCTAGGGTTGCATGTCCATGAGAGTAGATCAGATTTCTTTGGAAGTTAAGAAAACTTACAAAGATACTACTCTCTTTCCTTCAAAACCAAAGTATGATTTTTCAAGTTTTTGCCATTTGTACTTCCCACATGTGAGCTTGGATTTGTCCACTTCTTGCTATCTGCACTTCTCACCTCACCAAAGCCACACGACTGCTCCTGATGTCCTAGTGACCTGCTGATGGTATCCCTGCTGGAGTCCACTCCTGACACAGAGACAGAGAGCTGCATTAAAATGCTGAGTCATCCCATGATCCCACCCCACCCCCTGGCCTCCTTGTAACCATTCCTTGGATTCAGGGTGCAGTAAATATCATTAACATTTCTTCCCCTGGCCTGTAGAGTTCTCTGCCATCTGATTGGCCCTTGCTGCATCTCCTCCCCATCTTCTCCACCCTCCCTTAACTCACTAGGCCACAGTCTGCTGTTCTTTAGTTTCTGGTTATACCAAGTGTCTCCTCACCTCAGAAATGCAGCCCTCACTCTTTTCTCTGCCTCAGCTGCTCTCCTGACACCCTTCACTCATTCCAATCTTTTTGGGTTTCAGCCTAAATCTTCCTTCTAGAGACTCTTCCTCAGCCTCTTTTATTTGTTATCTCAGCCATTTACCTTTTTTCCTATATAAAATTTACTCCCTCAGTGGGGAGAGTGGAAAAGCAATGAAAAGTAAACAAATAAATGCTATTTGCTCTCCAATAATGATATTGATCTGTAGTTAGTTGAGCACATGCCTTCTCCATCAGAGCATAAGTCCAACAGCAGAGACCTGTCCATCCCTTTCACCACTGTATCCCGTTACAAGCACATACCTGCATGTAAATAGGGCTTCCCTGGTGGCTCAGCTGGTAAAGAATCTGCCTGCTATGTGGAGACCTGGGTTCAATCCCTGGGTTGGGAAGTTCCCCCGAGGAAGGGAACAGCTACCCACTCCAGTATTGTGGCCTGGAGAATTCCATAGACTGTATAGTCCATGGGGTCACAAAGAGTTGGACACAACTGAGCAACTTTCACTTTTACACATAAATATCTGCTGAGTGAATTAATATAAGAATTCTGTGGATCTTCCTATACATTCACAGTATATATATATATGAATATGAATTGTATACTTAATTATTTTTGTCAGTTCCACTAGTTTTTAAGTTGTTTTTAGTTTTCTACACAGACAATCATATTGTCAGGTGTGGGGAAGATAAATTTTTCACAGCTTATCCAATAACTATACCAAGTATTTTCCTTTCCCATGTTATCATATGGACTGAAACATCTGAGCAGATGTCTCCAGCTCCATCATGGGAAGTAGAGTACATGAGCAGGGAGAGCTCCAGACACCCAATCTTGCTTCAAAAATAAGAGCTAAGCGTTTGTTGGTTTTCTAATCACTTTGCAAAAAAGTTATGAGAGGAAAAGTGTTCTACTCTCAAAACTAAACTTGAAAATCACTGGGATAGAACTTCTGGAACAATATGAACAGTGGTATCCCAGTCATACGTGTTTTTTTTTTTAGAAATGATCATTTATTGACTATTTAATATGAGTCAGGTACAAGCTCTAGTCATTGTATATCAATATTTCCCTTTAACAAATAGTTTTTAAAAGACTAAGTGAAATGTCCATAGATGCAGAGAAAGTAAGCATTACAATCAGGATTCAAATTAAAATCTTTCTAATTCTAGCTGTTCTCAGGGAGGCCTGGTGTGCTGAGATTCATGGGGTCGCAAAGAGTCGGACACGACTGAGTGACTGATCTGATCTGATAAGGAGATTTTGAAATACTTTCTCCCCTTTAGTAATTTGACAAACTGTACTTTCTAAAAAACGGCCACGACAGTATCTGTCATCCCACATAAGCTCCTATGTCGTGACTGTGACAGTCACACCAGCGAGAGGTAGTACCTACGTCCCCTCATCGTAAGCCAGGGTGACCTCTGCCCACACCCAGAAGTGATACTCTGTAACTCCTAGGACCAAGTCACAGAAGAGAATACTGCTTCCTGTTCCTCTGGAGGCTTGCCTCAGTTTCTAGACACCATGACGTGAGGAAGGCCAAGAAGCCTTGGAGGGGATCCAAAGGCCCTAGTCCACAGCCCGGGCTGAATTCCTGGCTGGCAGGCAGAACCAGCTTGCCAGCCATGCAAGTGCGTCATCTTGAAAGTAGATCCTCTAACCCACCATTTGCATACTCCATTGAGTTGTCCCAGCACACACTGCATGGAGCAGAGGTGAGCTGGCTCCACTGAGTCCTGCCTAAGTTGCAGATACACAAGCAAAACAAATAATGGTTGTTGTTTCAAGCCGCGAAGCTTTGGGGTGGTTTGTTAAGCAGTAATAACTAAAGCAGAAGACATTCTATACACCAGAAAGGGTGAAAAAATTCTACTAACAATAAGGTTTTTGAATATACAGATTATATGTATTAGTATCAAGAATAAAAAAACATCGACAAAGCAAAAAGACAACCTACTGAATGGGAGAAAATATTTGCAAATTGTATGATTGATAAGGGATTTGATTTAGGTCATACCTGAATGGTCTAGTGGTTTTCCCTACTTTCTTCAATTTAAGTCTGAATTTGGCAATAAGGAGTTCATGGTCTGAGCCACAGTCAGCTCCTGGTCTTGTTTTTGCTGACTCTATAGAGCTTCTCCGTCTTTGGCTGCAAAGAATATAATCAATCTGATTTCAGTGTTGACCATCTGGTGATGTCCATGTATAGAGTCTTCTCTTGTGTTGTTGGAAGAGGGTGTTTGTTATGACCAGTGCATTTTCTTGGCAAAACTCTATTAGTCTTTGCCCTGCTTCATTCCGTATTCCAAGGCCAAATTTGCCTGTTACTCCAGGTGTTTCTTGACTTCCCACTTTTGCATTCCAGTCCCCTATAATGAAAAGCACATCTTTTTTGGGTGTTAGTTCTAAAAGGTCTTGTAGGTCTTCATAGAACCGTTCAACTTCAGCTTCTTCAGCGTTACTGGTTGGGGCATAGACTTGGATTACTGTGATATTGAATGGTTTGCCTTGGAAACGAACAGAGATCAATCTGTCGTTTTTGAGATTGCATTCAAATACTGCATTTTGGACTCTTTTGTTGACCATGATGGATACTCCATTTCTTCTGAGGGATTCCTGCCTGCAGTATTAGATATAATGGTCATCTGAGTTACATTCACCCATTCCAGTCCATTTCACTTCGCTGATTCCTAGAATGTCAACATTCACTCTTGCCATCTCTTGTTTGACCACTTCCAATTTGCCTTGATTCATGGACCTGACATTCCAGGTTCCTATGCAATATTGCTCTTTACAGCATCGGACCTTGCTTCTATCACCAGTCACATCCACAGCTGAGTATTGTTTTTGCTTTGGCTCCATCCCTTCATTCTTTCTGGAGTTATTTCTCCACTGATCTCCAGTAGTATATTGGGCACCTACTGACCTGGGGAGTTTCTCTTTCAGTATCCTATCATTTTACCTTTTCATACTGTTCATGGGGTTCTCAAGGCAAGAATACTGAAGTGGTTTGCCATTCCCTTCTCCAGTGGACCACATTCTGTCAAATCTCTCCACCATGACCCGCCCGTCTTGGGTTGCCCCACGGGCATGGCCTAGTTTCATTGAGTTAGACAAGGCTGTGGTCCTAGTGTGATTAGATTGACTAGTTTTCTGTGAGTATGGTTTCAGTGTGTTTGCCCTCTGATGCCCTCTTGCAACACCTACCATCTTACTTGGGTTTCTCTTACTTGGGTGTGGGGTATCTCTTCACGGCTGCTCCAGCAAAGCACAGCCATTGCTCCTTACCTTGGACGAGGGGTATCTCCTCACTGCCACCCTTCCTGACCTTGAATGTGGGATAGCTCCTCTAGGCCCTCCTGTGCCCGCGCAGCCACTGCTCCTTGGACGTAGGGTTGGTCCTCCCGGCCACCGCCCCTGGCCTCGGTCATGCGGTTGCTCCTCCCCACTGCCGCCCTTGGCCTCGGGCTTAGTTCCCTTATGATTATACAGTGGAAGTGAGAAATAGATTTAAGGGCCTAGATCTGATAGATAGAGTGCCTGATGAACTATGAAATGAGGTTCGTGACATTGTACAGGAGACAGGGATCAAGACCATTTTCATAGAAAAGAAATGCAAAAAAACAAAATGGCTGTCTGCAGAGGCCTTACAAATAGCTGTGAAAAGAAGAGAAGTGAAAAGCAAAGGAGAAAAGGAAAGATATAAACATCTGAATGCAGAGTTCCGAAGAATAGCAAGAAGAGATAAGAAAGCCTTCTTCAGCGATCAATGCAAAGAAATAGTGGAAAACAACAGAATGGGAAAGACTAGGGATCTCTTCAAGAAAATCAGAGATACCAAAGGAACATTTCATGCAAAGATGAGCTCGATAAAGCACAGAAATGGTATGGACCTAACAGAAGCAGAAGATATTAAGAAGAGATGGCAAGAATACACAGAAGAACTGTACAAAAAAGATCTTCACAACCTAGATAATCACGATGGTGTGATCACTGACCTAGAGCCAGACATCCTGGAATGTGAAGTCAAGTGGGCCTTAGAAAGCATCACTATGAACAAAGCTAGTGGAGGTGACGGAGTTCCAGTTGAGCTATTCCAAATCCTGAAAGAGGATGCTGTGAAAGTGCTGCACTCAATATGCCAGCAAATTTGGAAAACTCAGCAGTGGCCACAGGACTGGAAAAGGTCAGTTTTCCTTCCAATCCCAAAGAAAGGCAATGCCAAAGAATGCCCAAACTACCACACAATTGCACTCATCTCACACGCTACTAAAGTAATGCTCAAAATTCTCCAAGCCAGGCTTCAGCAATATGTGAACCTTGAACTTCTTGATGTTCAATCTGGTTTTAGAAAAGGCAGTGGAACCAGAGATCAAATTTCCAACATCTGCTGGATCATAGAAAAAGCAAGAGAGTTCCAGAAAAACATCTATTTCTGCTTTATTGACTATGCCAAAGCCTTTGACTGTGTGGATCACAATAAACTGTGGAAAATTCTGAAAGAGATGGGAATACCAGACCACCTGACCTGCCTCTTGAGAAATCTGTATGCAGGTCAGGAAGCAACAGTTATAACTGGACATGGAACAACAGACTGGTTCCAAATAGGAAAAGGAGTTCATCAAGGCTGTATACCGTCACCCTGTTTATTTAACTTATATGCAGAGTACATCATGAGAAACGCTAGACTGGAAGAAACACAAGCTGGAATCAAGACTGCAGGGAGAAATCTCAATAACCTCAGATATGCAGATGACACCACCCTTATGGCAGAAAGTGAAGAGGAACTCAAAAGCCTCTTGATGAAAGTGAAAGTGGAGAGTGAAAAAGTTGGCTTAAAGCTAAACACTCAGAAAACGAAGATCATGGCATCCGGTCCCATCACTTCATGGGAAATAGATGGGGAAACAGTGGAAACAGTGTCAGACTTTATTTTTCTGGGCTCCAGAATCCCTGCAGATGGTGACTGCAGCCATGAAATTAAAAGACGCTTACTCTTGGAAGGAAAGTTATGACCAACCTAGATAGCATATTCAAAAGCAGAGACATTACTTTGCCAACAAAGGTTCATCTAGTCAAGACTATGGTTTTTCCTGTGGTCCTGTATGGATGTGAGAGTTGGACTGTGAAGAAGGCTGAGCACCGAAGAATTGATGCTTTTGAACTGTGGTGTTGGAGAAGACTCTTGAGAGTCCCTTGGACTGCAAGGAGACCCAACCAGTCCATTCTGAAGATCAGCCGTGGGATTTCTTTGGAAGGAATGATGCTAAAGCTGAAACTCCAGTACTTTGGCCACCTCATGCAAAGAGTTGACTCATTGGAAAAGACTCTGATGCTGGGAGGGATTGGGGGCAGGAGGAGAAGGGGACGACAGAGGACGAGATGGCTTGATGGCATCACTGACTCGATGGATGTGAGACTGGGTGAACTCCAGAAGTTGGTGATGGACAGGGAGGCCTGGCGTGCTGTGATTCATGGGGTCGCAAAGAGTCGGACATGACTGAGCAACTGATCTGATCTGATCTGATGACTGATAAGGGGTTAGTATCCAACATATATAAAGAGCTCGTATAACTCAACATAAAAAAAAAAAAAAACCTCAGTTGAAAAATGAGCAGTAGACTTGAATAGACATTTTCTAAAGAGGAAATGCACGTGGCGAACAGGCACATGAAAAGATGCTCACCTTTGACAATCATCTAGGAAATGCAAATCAAAACCTCAATGAGATACCACCTCACACCTGTCAGAATGGCTATCATCCAAAAGAACACAAATAACAAATGTTGGCAAGGACGTGGGAAAAGGGAACCTTGTTACACTGTTGGCAGGAATGTACTTTGGTGCAGCCACTGTGCAAAACAGTAAGGAGATTACTAAAATAATAAATATAGAATTACCGTATGATCCAGCAATTCCACTCCTGGTGTATATCAAAAAAAAAAAAAAACCCAAAACACTAATTCAAAAAGACAAATGCACTGCAATGTTCATAGAAACATTATTTATAACTGCCAAGATATGGAAAAAACCTATGTCTGTCAACAGATGAAGGACAAAGAAGATGTGGCACAGGCGAGATGCTGAGTCTCGACATCCCCTGCCCACTGTGGTGCTGGGCACTGGCCTGCCTTGCCTGTCTCCAGAGGCCCAGGATAAATATAGCAGGGATGCTGACGCTGGCAAGCAAACTGAAGCGCGAGGACAGTCTCAAAGGTCCTGGGTGTCACCCACAGCCTCTGACTCCACTCAGCGAGCTTCTGTGACAGACAGGCTGTTTGTTAAAGATGTTGCAGAACTTGGATCTAATTTACCTTATAGGTGTAAAGTGCATTTTTCCGACCCAAGCGAGCTTCATTGCTTTCAGCTGTCACCCTAGATAAGGGTTACTAACAGGTAGGAAAATTTCAGTTTGGAGCTGAAGTTTTCGATGCATACAACACAGTGCCTCCCAAAGTGAACTGCTTGACCCAGTTCTGGCACCCCAAGTCCACAGGAAAAGGCGAGATACGTCTCAGGGCACTGACTGGGCCCCCACAAGTGGGGACTAAACTCTTTATTTACTGATCCTTTGAATTTTGGTGATCCACTGGATATAGAAGCTGCAGAACATCGTTTAGGGGACAAGGAGGTCTTCTGGAATAAAGGGGAAGACTACATTAAGCATTACACCAGAGGATATGGGGAGAGGACTGCAGGGCCCTGAACTGTGCCTTAGAAGTTCATCTCCAACTGAAACCAGAAGGGAGCCTCCTCCCAAGTACTCAGCTCCCCTCAGTCCCACTGGGCCATCCAAGTCCTGTGATCCCATGTTGTCCCGAGGAAGAGCCTCTTCCAGGCCACCCATTGCAGACAGAGAGCCCCACATAAATATAGCCAGAAAATATATTTGGGGTTCTAAAAGAGTTATCTGCTTACCTTAAGATGCTTATTTTTTGAAACTATACCACATGGACTGTTGATGAGATTCTCGAGAAGTTGTAATGAACTCAGCATTGAGGCTTGAGTTTGGTTTTCCCCCTCTCTGAGTTAGTCCTTGCACGGGTGTTGCTAAGGATGTGTTCAGCGCAGTCACAGATTGGCGCTCAGAACCCTGCTACAGACTGTGATTGGAGGCGAATTCTCGTAGCTGCTCCCACGAATGTCGGGCCCTACTTAAATGCAGTGAAGCTTCCCAGAGTACAGAGCCATTCACTGTAGAGCTCTTACCGCAATGTATATTTTACTGAATTTGGAAGAAATAATCCATGTCCCAGGGCCTCGCTTATGGCTCCGAGGGTGAAGAGTCAACCCTCCATGCAGGACACCTGGGTTTGATCCTTAGGTTCAGAAGATCCCTTGGAGGAGGGCATGGCGACCCCCTCCAGTATTCTTGCCTGGAGACTCCCCATGGACAGAGGAGCCTGGCGGGCTACATTCATGGGGTCTCAAAGAGTCAGACACGACTGAGCAACTGACCACAACACGGCAATCCATGTCCCAAGAGTTCCTGGTGCTGGAGAAGAGACTACGGCAGGCCCTGAGCACCGCACACTGGGCCGGATGATGATGGGAGGCCGGGAGCCAGCAGAGAGGTCTGGCAGTGGCTGTGGGTGGCCTGGCATGTAATGTGGTCTCCCCACAGTTCACATCAGGGGATGCGCTACCCTCCTCTGATACCCCTATGAGTTCTACAAGATCTCCTCTCCCCCTGGCAGGACTCACGTGTCTGATGTAGTTTTGGGGGCTGGATTCTGATTCCCTGAACCTCAGCCTCAACCTCCTCATAATGCGTGGTTTCCAGGTGATGCATGGTGCTTGACAGTAAAAGATTTTTGTCTCTTAAAAAAGGAAGAAGTGGCTTATATATACAATGAAATGCTACTTGATCATAAAAAGAGGGAAATTTTGCCATTTGCAGCAATATGGGTGGACTTGGAGGGCATTATGCTAAGTGACATAAGTCAGAGAAAGCCTGACCGTATGCGATCACTTATATGTGGAATCTACAGTAGAACAAGCTGATGCCTATAATGAGAAAGAAGCAGACTTACAGATACAGAGGGCAAACTAGTGGTTACCAGTTTAGGGGGAAAAGTGCGGAGGGGGGTGAAGAGGTACAAACTGTTAGGCATAAAATAGACTACAAAGACATTGGACAGCATGTGGAACACAGGCAATGTTTTACAACTAACAAGGGAGTATAAGCTTTAAGACTGTGAATCAGTGTAGTGTAGACCTGTGACTTACATAGTCCTGTGCATCAACTAGACTCAATATAAAATATTAATCTCATCCCCCCAAAGAAAAAAATACAGTGATTTTATGCTACCTTTCACTAAGCTATTACTGTTGTGGTTTACAACGTCAATCCTCTCCTTAAAGAATTGTATTTTTACTTTTGCAGAATGCTTCAAAACCATGCTTTTTTTTTTTTTCCTTTTTTTAATTTTATTTTTAAACTTTACAATATTGTATTGGTTTTCCATATATCAAAATGAATCTGCCACAGTTATACATGTGTTCCCCATCCTGAATCCTCCTCCCTCCCCCCTCCCCATATCATCCCTCTGGGTCGTCCCAGTGCACCAGCCCCAAGCATCCAGTATCGTGCATCGAACCTGAACTGAAGACTCGTTTCACATATGATATTTTACATGTTTCAATACCATTCTCCCAAATCATCCCACCCTCTCCCTCTCCCTCAGAGTCCAAAAGACTGTTCTATACATCAGTGTCTCTTTTGCTGTTTCGTATACAGGGTTATTGTTACCATCTTTCTAAATTCCATATATATGTGTTAGTATACTGTATTGGTGTTTTTCTTTCTGGCTTACTTCACTCTGTATAATAGGCTCTAGTTTCATTCACCTCATTAGAACTGATTCAAATGTATTCTTTTTAATGGCTGAGAATAATACTCCATTGTGTAAAAGTACCACAGCTTTCTTATCCATTCATCTGCTGATGGACATCTAGGTTGCTTCCATGTCCTGGGTATTATAAACAGTGCTGCGATGAACATTGGGGTACATGTGTCTCTTTCAATATACAAGCAACTCCTACAGCTCAATTCCAGAAAAATAAATGACCCAATCAAAAAATGGACCAAAGAACTAAATAGACATTTCTCCAAAGAAGACATACAGATGGCTAACAAACACATGAAAAGATGCTCAACATCACTCATTATCAGAGAAATGCAAAGCAAAACCACTATGAGGTACCATTTCACTCCAGTCAGAATGGCTGCGATCCAAAAGTCTACAAACAATAAATGCTGGAGAGGGTGTGGAGAAAAGGGATCCCTCTTACACTGTTGGTGGGAATCCAAACTAGTACAGCCACTATGGAGAACAGTGTGGAGATTCCTTAAAAAACTGGAAATAGAACTGCCTTATGATCCAGCAATCCCACTGCTGGGCATACACACTGAGGAAAACCATGCTTTTATTGTTCAGTTTTAGCTCTTTTAAGCTATGTTTTTACTATTCTTGAATTCTTAATTTTGACCCATCCTCAAAGTTCTGTAAACATTGATGATTGGCATTTAGGTTTAGGAAGAAGAGCTTGATATGTGTTCTTCTCTAGAATGCATGATTTTCTGTGTTTTAAAAGCTTCAATTCATGCAAAAAGCTTGCTTTGTCTTTTATATTCAAGAATTTTGCCTGAGTATACCTAGGCATGTGTTTCATTTGTTTTTAGTGAGCCTTTTTAAAAGATTGTTTATTATTTTGGTTGCCCTGGCTCTTTGTTGCTGCATGCGGGCTTTCTCTAGCTGTGGTGAGTGGGGGCTACTCTTCATTGGGGTCGCGGGCTTTTCATGCAGTGGCTTCTCTTGCTGCCGAGCACGGGCTCTAGGCGTGCAGGCTTCTGTAGCTCAGCACACGGGTACGGTCGCTGCAGCTCCTGGGCTCCAGAACGTGGCCTCAGAAGTTGTGGTGCATGGGCTTAGTTATTCCCCAGCACGTGGAATCTTCCTGGAGCAGGGATGGAACCTGTGTCTCCTGCATTGGCAGATGAATTCTTATCCACTGGGCCACCAAGGAAGTCTTCAGTTCAGTTCAGTTCAGTTCAGTCGTTCAGTCGCTCAGTCGTGTCCGACTCTTTGTGACCCCATGAATCGCAGCACGCCAGGCCTCCCTGTCCATCACCAACTCCCGGAGTTCACTAGTGGATCTTTGTAAAGCTTCAAACAAATATTTCTTTAACTCAAAAATATCTTCTGTCATTTAATTGTTAATCGTGTTCTTCTGGTTTCATTTCCTGCTCTGGAATTCCTATTTTGCATAATTACATCTGTTGGTTTCCTTATTTCTTATCTTTTCTCTCATTATTTTCAATTATTGCTTGTTTTCCTGTGAGTCTTCAGAGAGCTCTCAAGTTTTGTTTTGTTTTTTTTTCAGCTTCATTAATTGATTTTTTTTTTTTTCAGTATAATTTAGGGCATTCAATCCTTCAGCAGGAGGTGAACATGCCAAAGACATTTCTAATTTTCACTCAATCTTTCCAGACCTCAATTATTTCCTTATTCATGATAATCAATCCTCATTTTGGAGATGAACTATCTTCTTGGATCCTATTGCAAACAAGATTTTAAATCCTTTAAAATGTTTGCTCTTTGCTTGTGACATATTTTGGTGCAGTTTAGTAGGAAAAGATAAGCAGCGCCGGGAATGGGAACTGACAGGAGAAATATTCGGCAGTACTGTGTAGTGTGACTCTTAGTACTGATGTATCTGTCTTAGATTCCAGGGTTAATTACGGAGTGTTATCAATTTTGGCTCTAGTTTCTAACATATCTTCATGGAGAATATGAGGCATAAATATTATGCAAAAATAGCAATGAGAAAACCTGAGGCAGACTCAAATTGCTCTCATAAGGATGGGACATCCTTACAACGCAACACCATGTAGCTGGTATGATGATACATTTATTGACGTGGAAAGATGTTTGCCATACACAGTTAGTGCTAAAATCACATTTTTGAAAACATATGCAGCCTGATCCTATTTTTTTGTGAGAAAAGTAACATACATATTAGTCATAGTCACAGGCTGGAGAACTGTAATCTTTCTGTTCAAAATGGGGCTTCCCTGATAGCTCAATTGGTAAAAAATCCTCCTGCAATGCAGGAAACCTGAGTAAAGAATCCGCCTACAATGCAGGAGACCTGGGTTCGATCCCTGGGTTGGGAAGGTCCCCTGGAGAAGGGAACAGCTACCCACTCCAGTATTCTGGCCTGGAGAATTCCATGGACTGTATAGTCTATGGGGTCTCAAAGAGTTGGACACGACTGAGCAACTTTCACTTTCACTTTGTTCAAATCAGTTCAATTTGCTAGATCAATACAAACTTGCAGTCAGTAGAGGGCGCAAAGAGAGAGAGAAAGAAGTGAGGTGAAAAAGCTGATGAATGAGTAGGATGAAATTTTTCATAACATAGAGATTATTCTGATTTTCTCTCCATTTGTTTATCAAAGAAAATTTCAAAAGGATCACAGAAGCATAATTGCAGCTTGACTATTATTCTGCAGAATGTTTGGTGTTAGCTAGAGAGTCAAAGTATGTACTTTCAGTGGGTAAGATCAAATCAGATCAGATCAGTCACTCGGTCGTGTCCGACTCTTTGCGACCCCATGAATCGCAGCAGGCCAGGCCTCCCTGTCCATCACCAACTCCCGGAGTTCACCCAGACTCACGTCCATCGAGTCAGTGATGCCATCCAGCCATCTCAGGCTCTGTCGTCCCCTTCTTCTCCTGCCCCCAATCCCTCCCAGCATCAGAGTCTTTTCCAATGAGTCAACTCTTCGCATGAGGTGGCCAAAGTACTGGAGTTTCAGCTTTAGCATCATTCCTTCCAAAGAAATCCCAGGGCTGGTCTCCTTCAGAATGGACTGGTTGGATCTCCTTGCAGTCCAAGGGACTCTCAAGAGTCTTCTCCAACACCACAGTTCAAAAGCATCAATTCTTCGGTGCTCAGCCTTCATCACAGTCCAACTCTCACATCCATACATGACCACAGGAAAAACCATAGCCTTGACTAGACGAACTTTGTTGGCAAAGTAATGTCCCTGCTTTTCAATATGCTATCTAGGTTGGTCATAACTTTCCTTCCAAGGAGTAAGCGTCTTTTAATTTCATGGCTGCAGTCACCATCTGTAGTAATTTTGGAGCCCGAAAAATAAAATCTGACACTGTTTCCACTGTTTCCCCATCTATTTCCCATGAAGTGGTGGGACTGGATGCCATGATCTTCATTTTCTGTAAAGGGAACAGAAAATAATAGAGTGTCTATTTTGTGCCAGGCACTAACATATACATAATACTCAGTAGTATTCTACATAGAACATATTTTGATATTGCATCAGACACTGCAAGCAGATTAGCACAGTCTTGATGGGGTTTTGATTAAACAATAAATCTTGGAGATACTGACAAAATCTCACAGCTACAGATCACTTTGTAGTTATTAAATGCTTTCAGATTTACTATTTCTTTTCATACAACATTCTGTAGAACACACTCTTCTTTTAAAGATGAAGGTGGAGTGGTTTCTGGAGGTGTGTCAAGATTAGAGATTCTCTGAGCAAGGTATTTATGTCTGGGTATGCTGATTTCCTCATGCTGTCTCTCAAATAATCAAGAAATCTTCAGACATAAACGACACCTTGGCCTCATGAAAGAACCTCATGATACTACCAGTAATTAATACCAACATACATCAAAGGATTTATATTCTCCATTATTTTTTATAGGACTTGACATGATACCTCACATCTCTGACTCTTGGATTAATTAATATAGATTTGGTGGTTTCCAAAAGTCAATGTTGTGAGAAGGCTCAAGAGAGGACCCCAGTGACAACTAGAAAGAAAGAGGGGCCCTCAGCCCTACAGCTACAAGGAATTGAATTCTGCTGACAGCCCCACAAGCTTGGAAGAGGATACTGAGATCCAGAAAGGAATACACCCCACTGATATCCTGATGGCAGCCTTGTGAGAACCCGAGCAGGAAACTCAGGATAGTCTACAATAAATAACCAAACTGATCACATGGACCACAGCCTTGTCTGATTCAGTGAAACTATGAGCCATACCATGTAGGGCCACCCAAGACAGATGGATCATGGTGCAGAGTTCTGATAAAATGTGGAGAAGGGAATAGTAAACCACTTCATCATTCTTGCCTTGAGAACCCAATGAAAAGGCAAAAAGATATGACACTGAAAGATGAATTCCTCAGGATGGTAGGTGCCCAATGTGCTACTGGAGAAGAGGGGAGAAATAGCTCCAGAAAGAAGGAAGAAGCTGAGCCAAAGTGAAAACAACACACAGTTATAGATGTGATGGTGGTAAAACAAAGTCCGATGCTATAAAGAAGAATATTGCATAGGAACCTGGAATGTTAAGTTCATGAATCAACATAAATTGAAAGTGGCCAAACAGGAGATAGCAATGGCACCCCATTCCAGTACTCATGCCTGGAAAATCCCATGGACAGAGGAGCCTAGTGGGCTGCAGTTCATGGGGTTGCAAAGAGTTGGACACAACTGAGTGACTTCACATTCACTTTTCACTTTCCTGCATTGGAGAAGGAAATGGCAACCCACTCCAGTGTTCTTGCCTGGAGAATCCCAGGGATGGCGGAGCCTGGTGGGCTGCTGTCTATGGGGTCGCACAGAATCAGACACGACTGAAGCGACTTAGTAGCAAATAGGAGATGGCAAGAGTGAACATTGACATTTTTGGAAACAGTGAACTAAAATGGACTGAAATAGGTGAATTTAACTCAGATGACTATTATATCTACTACTGTGGGCAAGAATCCCTTAGAAGAAATGGAGTAGCCCTCATAGTCAACAAAGAGTCTGAAATGCAGTGCTTGGATTCAATCTCAAAAGCAACAGAATTATCTATGTTCATTTTCTGTGCAAACTATTTAATATCAGTAATCCAAGTCTATGCCCCAACCACTAATGCCAAAGAAGCTGAATTTGAATGGTTCTATGAAGACCTACAAGACCTTCTAGAACTAACAACAACAACAACAAAAAAATGTCCTTTTCATCATAGTGGACTGGAAAGCAAAAGTAGGAAGTCAAGAGATACTTAGAGTAACAGGCAAGTTGGGCCGTGGAGGACAAAATGAAGCAGGGCAAAGGCCAACAGAGTTTTGCCAAAAGAACACATGGTCACAGAAAAATCACTCTTCCAAAAACAAGAGAAATGACTCTACACATGTACATTACCAGATTGTCAATACTGAAATCAGACTAATTATATTCTTTGCAGTCAAAGATTGAGAAGCTCTATACAGACAGCTTTGGCATAGTCAATAAAGCAGAAATAGATGTTTTTCTGGAACTCCCTTGCTTTTTCTATGATCCAGCGGATGTTGGCAATTTGATCTCTGGTTCCTCTGCCTTTTCTAAAACCAGCTTGAACATCAGGAAGTTCAAGGTTCACATATTGCTGAAGCCTGGCTTGGAGAATTTTGAGCATTATTTTACTAGCGTGTGAGATGAGTGCAATTGTGTGGTAGTTTGGGCATTCTTTGGCATTGCCTTTCTTTGGGATTGGAAGGAAAACTGACCTTTTCCAGCCCTGTGACCACTGCTGAGTTTTCCAAATTTGCTGGCATATTGAGTGTAGCACTTTCACAGCATCATCTTTCAGGATTTGGAATAGTTCAATTGGAATTTCATCGCCTCCACTAGCTTTGTTCATAGTGATGCTTTCTAAGGCCCACTTGACTTCACATTCCAGGATGTCTGGCTCTAGGTCAGTGATCACACCATTGTGATTATCTGGGTCGTGAAGATCTTTTTTGTACAGTTCTTCTGTGTATTCTTGCCATCTCTTCTTAATATCTACTGCTTCTGTTAGGTCCATACCATTTCTGTGCTTTATCGAGCTCATCTTTGCATGAAATGTTCCTTTGGTATCTCTGATTTTCTTGAAGAGATCTCTAGTCTTTCTCATTCTGTTGTTTTCCTCTATCTCTTTGCATTGATTACTGAAGAAGGCTTTCTTATCTCTTCTTGCTATTCTTTGGAACTCTGCATTCAGATGTTTATATTTTTCCTTTTCTCCTTTGCTTTTCACTTCTCTTCTTTTCACAGCTATTTGTAAGGCCTCCCCAGACAGCCATTTTGCTTTTTTGCATTTCTTTTCTATGGGAATGGTCTTGATCCCTATCTCCTGTACAGTGTCACGAACCTCATTCCATAGTTCATCAGGCACTCTATCTATCAGATCTAGGCCCTTAAATCTATTTCTCACTTCCACTGCATAATCATAAGGAATTTGATTTAGGTCATACCTGAATGGTCTAGTGGTTTTCCCTACTTTCTTCAATTTAAGTCTGAATTTGGCAATAAGGAGTTCATGGTCTGAGCCACAGTCAGCTCCTGGTCTTGTTTTTGCTGACTCTATAGAGCTTCTCCGTCTTTGGCTGCAAAGAATATAATCAATCTGATTTCAGTGTTGACCATCTGGTGATGTCCATGTATAGAGTCTTCTCTTGGGTTGTTGGAAGAGGGTGTTTTTTATGACCAGTGCATTTTCTTGGCAAAAGTCTATTAGTCTTTGCCCTGCTTCATTCCGTATTCCAAGGCCAAATTTGCCGATTACTCCAGGTGTTTCTTGACTTCCTACTTTTGCATTCCAGTCCCCTATAAAGAAAAGGACATCTTTTTTGGGTGTTAGTTCTAAAAGGTCTTGTAGGTCCTTTTAGAACCGTTCAACTTCAGCTTCTTCAGCATTACTGGTTGGGGCATAGACTTGGATTACTGTGATATTGAATGGTTTGCCTTGGAAATGAACAGAGATCAATCTGTCGTTTTTGAGATTGCATCCAAGTACTGCATTTTGGACTCTTTTGTTGACCATGATGGCCATACAAATTTCTTGAGAAATTTGTATGCAGGTCAGGAAGCAACAGTTAGAACTGGACATGGAACAACAGACTGGTTCCAATAGGAAAAGGAGTTCGTCAAGGCTGTATATTGTCACCCTGCTTATTTAACTTATATGCAGAGTACATCATGAGAAACGCTGGACTGCAAAAAACACAAACTGGAATCAAGATTGCCAGGAGAAATATCAATAACCTCAGATGTGCAGATGACACCACCCTTATGGCAGAAAGTGAAGAGGAACTCAAAAGCCTCTTGATGAAAGTGAAAGGGGAGAGTGAAAAAGTTGGCTTAAAGCTCAACATTCAGAAAACGAAGATCATGGCATCTGGTCCCATCACTTCATGGTAAATAGATAGGGAAACTGTGGAACAGTGTCAAACTTTATTTTTCTGGTTTCCAAAATCACTACAGATGGTGACTGCAGCCATGAAATTAAAAGACGCTTACTCCTTGGAAGGAAATTTATGACCAACCTAGATAGCATATTCAAAAGCAGAGACATTACTTTGCCAACAAAGGTCCATCTAGTCAAGGCTATGGTTTTTCCTGTGGTCATGAATGGATGTGAGAGTTGGACTGTGAAGAAGGCTGAGCGCCAAAGAATTGATGCTTTTGAACTGTGGTGTTGGAGAAGACTCTTGAGAGTCCCTTGGACTGCAAGGAGATCCAACCAGTCCATTCTGAAGGAGACCAGCCCTGGGATTTCTTTGGAAGGAATGATGCTAAAGCTGAAACTCCAGTACTTTGGCCACCTCATGTGAAGAGTTGACTCATTGCAAAAGAGTCTGATGCTGGGAGGGATTGGGGGCAGGAGGAGAAGGGGACGCCAGAGGATGAGATGGCTGGATGGCATCGCTGAGTCGATGGATGTGAGTCTGGGTGAACTCTTGGAGTTGGTGATGGACAGGGAGGCCTGGCCTGCTGCGATTCATGGGGTCGCAAAGAGTCGGACACGACTGAGCAACTGATCTGATCTGATACGGACAGCTAAAACAAGACCGGGAGCTGACTGTGGCTCAGATTGTGAACTCCTTATTGCAAAATTCGCACTTATACTGAGGAAAGTAGAGAAAACCACTAGACCATTCAGGTATCTTATGATTATACAGTGGAAGTGACAAACAAATTGAAGGGATTAGATCTGATAGACAGAGTACCTGAAGAACTATGGATGGAGATTTGGGACATTGCACAAGATGTTGTGATAAAGACTATCCCTAAGAAAAGGAAATTCAAAAGGGAAAAATGGTTGTCTGAGGACGCCTTAGAAAGAGCTGAGAAAAGAAGAGAAGTGAAAGGCAAAGAAGAAAAAGAAAGATATATCCATCTGGATGCAGAGTTCCAAAGAATAGCAAGGAGCAATAAGAAAGTCTTCCTCAGTGATCAATGCAAAGAAATAGAGAAAACAACAGAATGGGAAAGACTAGAGATCTCTTCAAGAAAATTAGAGATACCAAGGGATATTTCATACAAAGAGGAACACAATAAAGGAAAGAAATGGTATGGACCTAAAAGAAGCAGAAGATATTCAGAAAGGTGGCAAGAATACATAGAAGAAATATACAAAAGAGATCTTAATGGCCCAGATAATCACGATGGTGTGATCACTCACCAAGGGCCAGATATCCTGGATTGTGAAGTTCTGTGGGCCTTAGGAAGCATCATTACAAACAAAGCCAGTGGAGGTGATTGAATTCCAGCTGAGGTATTTCAAATCCTATAAGACCATGCTCTTAATGTGCTGCACTCAATATGCCAGCAAATTTGGAAAACTCAGCAGTGGTCACAGGACTGGAAAAGGTTAGTTTTAATTCCAATGCCAAAGACAGGCAATGCCAAAGAATGTTCAAACTGCTGCACAATTGCACTTATTTCACATGCTAGCAAGGTCATGATCAAAATTCTCCAACTAGGCTTCAACAGTACATGAACCAAGAACTTTCAGATGTGCAAGCAGGATTTAGAAAAGGCAGAGAAACCAGAGATCAAATTGCCAACATCAGTAGAATCATAGAAAAATTAAAAGAATTCCAGAAAAACACCTACTTCTGCTTCACTGACTAAGCCTTTGACTGGGTAGATCACAACAAATTGTGGAAAATTCTTAAAGAGATGTGAATACCAGACCACCTTACGTGCCTCCCGAGAAATCTGTATGCAGATCAAAAAACAACAGAACTGGACATGGAGCAACAGACAGGTTCCAAATTGGGAAAGGAATACATCAAAGCTGTTTATTACCACCTTGCTTATTTAACTTACATGCAGAGTACATCATGCAAAATGCCAGGCTGGATGAAGCAAAAGGTGGAATGAAGTTTGCCAGGTGAAATAGCAATCACCTTAGATATGCAGATGACACCAACCTTATGGCAGAAAGTGAAGAGGAAATAAAGAGCCTCTTGATGAAAGTGAAAGAGGAGAGTGAAAAAGCTGGCTTAAAACTCAACATTCAAGAAACGAAGATCATGGCATCCAGTCCCATCACTTCATGGCAAATAGATGGGGAAACAATGGAAACAGTGACAGACTTTCTTTTCTTGAGCTCCAAAATCACTGCAGATGGTGACTGCAGCCATGAAATTAAAAGACACTTGCTCCTTGAAAAAAACTATGACAAACCTAGACAGCATATTAAAAGCAGAGATATTACTTTGCTGACAAGGATGAGTCTAGTCAAAGCCATGATTTTTCCAGTAGTCATGTATGGATGAGAGAGTTGGACCATAAAGAAAGCTGAGTGGTGTAAAATTGATGCTTTTAAACTGTGGTATTGGAGAAGATTCTTAAGAGTCCCTTGGACTGCAAGGAGGTCAAACCAGTCAATCCTAAAGGAAATCAACCCTGAATATTCATTGGAAAGACTGATGCTGAAACGGAAACTCCGATACTTTGGCCACCTGATGGGAAGAACTTACTCACTGAAAAAAACCCTGATGCTAGACAAGGTTGAAGGCAAGAGGAGAAGGGGTTGACAGAGGATGAGATGGTTGGATGGCATCACCGACTCAATGGACATGAGTTTGAGCAAGCTCCAGGAGTTGGTGATGAACCAAGAAGTCTGGCGTGCTGCAGTCCATGAGGTCACAAAGAGTAGGACACGACTGAGTGACTGAACTGACCTGAGCTGATTTGGAGAGATGCACTGAAAAAAATATGAAAAATAAAAGCAGTGTGGAGAGGATATGTCCTGTTTCTTGTTTTTGCTCTCAAGTGGTCTCTCTTTTAAAAAGTAATCATGATTGTGGATGGTGGTACTCTTGTTCTTTTAAGTACTTATTTAGCAAAAGACAGCAAGCTCATAGATACAGAGGACAGATTTTTGTGTGGATTGGGTGTCATAGGTGAATTGGAGCTTTTTTGTTCATTTTGATTTAAATAAGTCAAATTGTTCTTGAAAAAAAAAATTATATCATTTATGCAAAATCTGTCCCATCAGTGTTAACTCTATCCCCAGTGATGCCAGCTGAGACTCACATGGGACCTTTGTCAATGTCTGCTGTGACATGACATTTACTGCTTGCCAATTCTTGGCCCATTCCAATTCCCAACCATCATTGTTCTGTGATAATTTTCACGGAGTTCGAGAGGGAACAGGGAGAAGAAACTCATTCAGGAGGAATCATTCCTAAGGCATCTGGATACAGATGAGATCTCCTCCTGTGTGCATGCCATGCAGACTTCATGTAGATACAAAGGGATGGGACTGGGTTCCTAGTGAGAAATTTAGTCTCTTCACTTCTGCTTGGTCTGTATGGAGCAGTTCCCTGGTTACTTCCCCAGATTTGTGACTAGTTGGCTGTGCAAGGGAGGGAGGAGGGAAGTCAGCTGAAGGGGAAGCAGCATCCCTTTGTCAAAGGCCCTGGGAGGGGAAGGGCAAAGGGGGTTGAGAAGCACAGGGGAGGGGGAGTCATTTCTCTCCACTGACTGCAAACTCCACACTCACAGCTCACATCTCTCAGGAATCCAGAGTCCTCTTTGCCACAGTGGTGGATATTTTCTTCCTGAGGCTCTTTGCCTTCATGAAGTGAAGTGAAGTGAATGAAAGCTGCTCAGTCATGTCTGACTCTTTGCGACCCCATGGACTGTAGCCTGCCAGGCTCCTCTGTCCACAGAATTCTCCAGGCAAGAATACTGGAGTGGGTAGCCATTCCCTTCTTTCGGGGATCTTCCCAACCCTGGGATAAAACTCAGGTCTCAGGCATTGCAGGCAGATTCTTTACCATCTGAGCCATGAATGAAGCCCATCATAAGTCTGCTGGTTTCATCCTACATTATTTATCTGTTCTAGGGGCCTACAGAGGTGGTGTGGAGTCCACAGCTTGGGGAGATGGGGGAAGATGAATCTGACTGGCCTAGAATCCTGCTTGGGGATGCACCAGTGAGTTTTTTCTACTGGTCACTATTTTAGGTATTGATTGAAAAACACAACTGTAAAAAATCTTGTTTTCCTATTTTTTCCTCACATGCATTGATATAGCATTTCTCAGACCACTCTGAAAAATGTAAGAGGCACCAACTTCTTTCTTTAAGACCTAATTTAAAATGTAATTATTGGGAAGGGGGTTCAGGATTGGGAACACATGTACACCCATGGTGGATTCATGTTGATGTATGGTAAAAACAATACAATATTGTAAAGTAATTAGCCTCCAATTAAAATAAATTTTAAAAAGAAATAAAAAAAGAAAAATTAAAAATAAAACCATAAATGTGAAGAATTTTTCAGTAGAATGAGTTTGGAATAGTGTACAGGGCAGGGGGAGGACTATTAATTCTCAGCTTTTTCTTCAAGGTGGGTGCTCAAAAAAAGTTTGAAATTCTATACCAGACTCTCCCTCCTCATTATAATTTTTACGCGTCTGAAATTCCCAAGGACACACTATTCTTGATCAGCAATGAATAACATTGGGATCTTAGGCTGTCAAGCTTTTCAATCAAGCTTTCCAGGAGGCCAGTGATGAGGACTTTTCCCACTCATGTTCAAGTTTCCCGCTCATGAGATGAGTCCACAGGCACTGCCATCTGTGGCCACCACCCCGCCTGCTTGGCAGGTGCAGCAATGTCTTCGCATGCCCCACTGAGCAAGCCCGCTGTCTCTGCCCACAGGCATGTTGCCCCCAGGATGACACGAGGCCAGGCTGCTCTGGACTGCCTCGGCGCATTTGAGGGGTCCCAGTACTCCATGAAAAAAAGTGGATGATGTTCCTGCTGCTCTCTGAGTCGTGCGTCTGAACCTTATGCAGAAGTTTCCCCACCTAGGGCACCTGGCTCAGGAGGCTGGCTGGAGAACCAGGCAGTTACAGCCACCCTGGAGGAGAAGAGGAAGAAGAAGGTCAAGATCTATTTCCACAAGAAGTAGCAGCTCATGAGGCTATGGAAGCAGGACAAAAAGAACAGAGAAGGAAATCTACAAGTTCCCAGAGATCCTCAATACCCATGGATCCTACTCTGGGCACTCAATAAAACAGACTGCTTATTCCTTTTTAAAAAAATAAAACCCAAAAACTGTCCATGAGCTCTTCAGATAACCTAGTAGCAGGTGCATGTCATCCCATCCCATCTCTTCATGGCAAATAGATGGGGAAACAGTGGAAATGGTGACAGACTTTATTTTGGGGGGCTCCAAAATCACTGCAGATGGTGACTGCAGCCATGAAATTAAAAGATGCTTGCTCCTTGGAAGAAAGACTATGAAAAACCTAGATAGCATATTAAAAAGCAGAGACATTATTTTGCCAACAAATGTCCATCTAGTCGAAGCTATGGTTTTTCCAGTAGTGATGTATGGATGTGAGAGTTGGACTATAAAGAAAGCTGAGTGCTAAAGAAGACTCTTGAGAGTCTTGCAAGGAGGTCCTTCCAGTCTGTGACTCAAGGAAATCAGTCCTCAATATTGATTGGAAGGACTGATGCTGAAACTGAAACTCCAATACTTTGACCACCTGATGCAAAGAACTGACTCCTTGGAAAAGACCCTGATGCTGGGAAAGATTGAGGGCAGGGGGAGAAGGGGATGACAGAGGATGAGATGGTTGGATGGCATCACCGACTCGATGGACATGAGTTTGAGCAGGCTCCAGGAGTTGGTGAAGGACAGGGAAGCCTGGCATGCTGCAGTCCATGCGGTCACAAAGAGTCAGACACAACTGAGTAACTGAACAGACTGAGATGGGGAAAAGTGGAAACAGTCACAAATTTATTTTCTTGAGCTCAAAAATCACTGCAGACAGTGACTGCAGTCACAAAATTAAAAGATGCTTACTCCTTGGAAGAAAAGCTATAACAAACCCAGACAGCATATTAAACAGCAGAGACATCACTTTGCAGACAAAGGTCCATAGAGTCAAAGCTATAGTATTGCCTGTAGTCACTTACAGATGTGAGATTTAGGCTACAAAGAAAGCTGAGGGACAAAGAACTGATGCTTTTCCAATTGTGGTGCTGGAGAAGACTCTTGAGAGTCCCTTGGACTGCAAGGATAAAACCAGTCAATCCAAAAGCAAATCAACCCTGAATATTTATTGGAAGGACTGATGCCATAGCTGAAGCTCCAATACTTTGGCCACCTGATACGAAGAGCTGTCTCATTGGAAAAGACATGATGCTGGGAAAGATTGAAGGCAGGAGGAGAAAAGGATGACAGAGGATGAGATGGTTGGATGGCATCACCGACTCAATGGACATGACTTTGATTTAACTCCAGGAGCTAGTGAAGGACAGGGAAACCTGGCATGCTTTTAGTCTATGGGGTCACAAAGAGTCTGCTTAGGGACTGAACAATGAGGACAATGGGAAAAACATCCTGTTCATTGCTCTAAACCATGTGTTACTGTAAAAATACATAGACCTCACCATTTTAGAAACACCTACCACTTCTTTCAGATGAGATGTCTCCAAGTCCTGTATTGAAAGGAAATTATTATTTTAAGCTTAAAGAAAGGATCATGAAGTACAGAAACAGTTGGAATATAGAGATTATCTGTGATGCATTTAAAGAGGAACAGAATGATTCAGGGTGGTTTTTTGAGATGGTGACACTGCAAAGAAAATACTCTGAGGAAGTCAGGCTTCAATAGTCACAAACTTCAAATGGAAGAGCTAGATTAAATGGTAATCAAGTTCTCTTGTAGCCCTGACAGTATATGCATTCAGGACTTTTTGACATGTCTGTGTAGTTTTACAATTTGTGAATGCTTGTAGCCTTCATGTTTGGGATGTGAAATAATTAATGGGGAAGTTCTGACCAACTGCAGCTGGAGGGGAGTTGATGGTGGCATACACACACACACACACACACACACACATACAAGTATCAGAGCCTATGTTTCCATGCAGCAGAGATTTTTCTCAGCTGAACTCAACATGGAAACTAGTTCATTCTGTTAGAAAAGCGAGGGAGGTATATAAACCAGCCCACCACAGTGCTGGGAGAGCACAGAGGCCACAGAGATGGAATGCCCAGGGTGTAAAAGGAAGTCATAAAGTAGGTAAGCAAAGAGAGAGAGACAGAGTTGGGGGAGACCCTTCATGAAGATAATAAATAACTGGAGAGGAATTCCATAGGCTATACTAGAGGAAAAACTCTTTACAAAGAGTGAAGAGGCTCCCTTATTAATGCCACGTATTCTGTGCAATTACAGATGTAAAACCTGGTAACTTCCTGCACTGACATTCAAGGCCAGGAAACAAGGGAGCCCCAGCACAGAACAGAATGGGGCTAAGGAAAGGGTTTGACAGCCCCTGGAGGCCACAGAACACTGGACCGGACTAGGGCAGAGAGGGCCCCCTCAGGCCCGGCTGGGTCCTTATTAGACCCACAAGGCATATCTGGGGCAGGGAGTTGAGCCTTTAAGGTTTCCACAGTCGGTTCATTTTAACAAAGTTCCTTGTGTTTATAATGCTCCAGATTAAAGATCTCTTCCAGATATTGGTACAGGGCACTGTACTGTTTGCATAACCTGAATTTTCAGTATTCCCCAAGCTTTGTGTCTGGAGAAAACATGAGAGCACCCTGTCTTCCTCATGTTGTCTTCAGCAGGCTTCCTTCTCCACTTCGCACTTTTACAGACCCGTTCTCATTCCATCCATGGGGAACGCAAAGGCACAAGGCTGAGGGTTACAACTGAGGCACAGGGATGCTAACTGGTTTGTCCAGCGTCACCACATCTGAAACATAGAGCCCACCAACATAAGCTAAAATGTAGCTCTTCTGACACCTAGTGCATCCGTCAAGTTTTGCTAAGGGGACTTCCCTGGGGGCCCAGTGCTTAACAACCCACCTGCTCAGCTGCAGGGGACGCAGCTGAGATCCCTGGTTGGGGAGATAAGCTCTCACATGCCTCGGAGCAATGAAGCCTGTGCGTGGCAACTGCTGAAGACCTCACATTCCGGAGTCCACGCACCACACTAAAGGTCCCTCATGACACAACAGAAGTCAACAATGAAGGCCTGATGCAGCCAAATAAATAGACTTTTTTTTTTTTTTTTAAGTTTTAAGGTTTAAGGTGCTATACAGGGGACACAAGGATACACTAGGCAAAACCCCGACTCTGGAACTCTCGGGATCTCAGAGGAGATAAACGAGCAGCAACTTCCCACATGACTTGGCTCGGGCTATGATGTTTGTAAGTCTAGGGCAGTGCCCTCAACCAGGTACAGCTTTGCTCCTCAAGAGACATTTGGCGGTTCCTGAAGACATTTCCGGTTCTCACAACTTGGGAGCTGCTACTGGCATCTCCTGGGGAGAGCCAAGAATGCTGCTAAGATTCATCAGTAAACAAGACAGCCTCCCACAGCAAAGAGCTACCCAGCCCCAAATGTCCAAAGAGCCTAGGTTGAGAAACCCTAGCATAGAGCAGATTAGGGATACAGTGTAAGGACTCAACTCTGCCTGGTCCTAAGATGGTGGAGGATTTATCAGGGAAGCAGGTGATGCTTGAAGTATCAGGAAAAATGAGCATATAGCATCCCAAGTATCCAAAAGAACCAACAGGCGAGAGCAACGTGACATAGTCTATTGTACACATATCTATAATTTGATCTAAGCTGAAGGTGACTCTTCAGTGAAGGGGAACCATTGATGGTATTAACCAGAGAGGTGTAGGCTCATGCACTCAATAGTTTGTTATATTAGTGTTGAGCAGAAGATCTCAAACTTCATGTGGGGTATGAATAAAAAATACAGATTCCAGACCTACCAGCATACACACACATGCACAAATATCCTGATGCAGGAACACAGTAGGTCTAGGGTAGAGCCCTGAAACCAGTACTTTTTATAAGTACTCCGTGCAAGTCTAAAGCAGGTAATCCAGCTCCTCACTGGTATACAGAATATATTTGACAGTGGTAAAATTGCAAACTCAAAGAAAATAAAAAGGAATTTCAGAAAGAGACTAACTAAGTAGACTAATTCTTTTCTCTGTTCTGAACTGGGTGCTTATATAGGAATCTACTGCTTTAGTACAAGTCACACAGCAGGAGAGCTACTCTTCCTGGATTCCTGGGACGGGAGAAGCACTGAAGAAGTGCACACTCCATGTGACACTTTCTGGGCAGTTCTTGGGGGTCCCAATTGCTTCTCCAACTTGAAAAATTCTGTGTCCCCAAACCTTGCAGACACAGCAGTACTTGCTTCCTGTCCCCAAAGAGATCATCCCTGGGCTTCCCCATCAGTCATACCATGAGAGCTTGGGTAGTTTTGTTAGCTCTTTCCCTTAGTCGTCTCATCTATGTTCTCTGATAATGATTCGGGAAATTATAGAAGCCCAAATAGGATTTTTAAAATACAAAGAAAAGAATAGTAAAGAATCTACAAGACAGGACCCTGAGATCTGACAGATGGAAGTCTGAGAGGTTGGGTGTCTTGCCCAAGGCCACAAAGAGGAAAAAAGCTTCAAACTCAGATTTCCTGACTTTCAGTTTATGGTTGCTTTCATTGCACAGGAATGAAGAGTCAGAAATGTTAATTTTGTTGTGGAAGCGATCCAAAACCTTACCCTGTAACCCTGGAAAGAAAGAATGAGTCATATCAGAACTGTAAAGAAAATTTTCCAAACTAAGTTTACCTTAGAAAATAAATAGAAATAAATCAGGGGAGAGAGGCCCCGCTGAGACCATGAAGCCCCTCAAGTTAGAAGTCAATCAGAGATGCCAATGGCAGACTTACTGACCGGGCTCTGTGGTCCGTTGGAGTTCAAAGTGGACTTGGAGCCCTCAGTGAGGAGGAAAGAAAATGTGTTCTCATCCTTTGGCCATGTGCTATCTTAGGGTCTTTAGTTTTACCAAGTTTTACAATTGCTTTCACAAAGACAATAATGCCTGTTTCCTATGTAGTTTAAGTAAACAAGAAGGAGACAGAAAGGCACCTTTGTGAAACAAGACTTTAAAATTTTTATCTAAAGAAAGAAAGCGAGAGATCTGTTCTCTGCACTGTTCCATAAGATAAGTTCATTAAGATAAATAGTTCTAGTTTGACCTCAGTTCTGCTTGGCAAATGGCTCCCTTTCCCACCACCCACCCATGTCGAGAACATCAAAGATTTTAAAGTGAATAAAAATGTTTCCAAATAGTTTCTTGAGCTGATCCTATTCTCATCAATGGGTCACCACAGAGGTTCTGTGGGAAGGTGATTGTATGTTTTTTCTGGCAAAACCAGCTTGTCCAAACCCAGAGTTTATTCTGTTGTGACTGTAAATTCCTATGAGCAACAGAAAGAGTGCATATCATCTGAACACAGAAACGATAATGCACAGGAATTAGGAGGTAATCTTTATTTATTTTTTTTTAACTTTACAATGTTGTATTGGTTTTACCATATATCAACATGAATCTGCCACAGGTATACACGTGTTCCCCATCCTGAAGCCTCCTCCCTCCTCCCTCCCCATACCATCCCTCTGGGTCGTCCCAGTGCACCAGCCCCAAGCATCCAGTATCGTGCATCGAACCTGGACTGGCGACTCATTTCACATAAGATATTTTACATGTTTCAGTGCCATTCTCCCAAATCATCCCACCCTCTCCTTCTCCCACAGAGTCCAAAAGACTGTTCTATACATCAGTGTCTCTTTTGCTGTCTCGTATACAGGGTTATTGTTACCATCTTTCTAAATTCCATATATATGCATTAGTGTACTGTATTGGTGTTTTTCTTTCTGGCTTACTTCACTCTGTATAATAGGCTCCAGTTTCATCCACCTCATTAGAACTGATTCAAATGTATTCTTTTTAATGGCTGAGTAATATTCCATTGTGTATATGTACCACAGCTTTCGTATTCATTCATCTGCTGATGGGCATCTAGGTTGCTTCCATGTCCTGGCTATTATAAACAGTGCTGCAATGAACAGTGGGGTACACGTGTCTCTTTCAGTTCTGTTTTCCTCAGTGTGTATGCCCAGCAGAGGGACTGCTGGGTCACAAGGCAGTTCTATTTCCAGTTTTTTAAGTAATCTCCACACTGTTCTTCATAGTGGCTGTACTAGTTTGCATTCCCACCAACAGTGTAGGAGGGTTCCCTTTTCTCCACACACTCTCCAGCATTTATTGCTTATAGACTTTTGGATCGCAGCCATTCTGACTGGCATGAAATGGTACCTCATTGTGGTTTTGACTTGCATTTCTCTGATAATGAGTGGTGTTGAGCATCTTTTCATGTGTTTGTTAGCTATCTGTGTATCTTCTTTGGAGAAATGTCTATTTAGTTCTTTGGCCCATTTTTTGATTGGGTCAAAATCTTTAAACAGGCTTTGGTTCTAGTTTCACCATTATCCAAATGGTGACTTCCCAAAACAAGTCACTTAATCTCTTCATTTGTATATCAACACTGTCTGACACCTACCTGTTGGATTACTTATGAGTATTAAATAAAAAATAAATCTATAAAAATTATATAACAATATAATATAAAGTAAGTGTTCAATAAATACGTGTTTCTTATTAGGTAAAACCATTGCAGGGTCTACAGGATGCCCACCACCCAAAGAATGCTGGAAAAATGCAAATACTAAATGAATAATTATTTAGTTACAACTAAATAACTAATGTACTTAGCACTAAATATCTGGACACTTTGAAGTAATCCATTTGAATAATATCTCAGTTTTCAAGTTTATATCTGATTTCAGTGTCAAGTCATCCTTTTACTTGTTTACTTACTTGGCAAAATTTTTCCTTACTCATTGACACAATTACTGATACTATCTTTTAGAAACTTATGAGGGATTTTCTAGTTAACCTGATCCTGGTAAATCCCAATGTGAAAGCTTGCTTGCACTGAGTGAGGCCCAAAACAGGACATTTCTAAAGAAATCCAGAATGGACTGGGACTGCCTTTATATTTAAGCTTTAACTCATGGGGCAACATAAAATTACCTCTTCGCTTGTCCCTTGGAAGAAAAGCTATGACCAACCTAGACAGCGTATTAAGAAGCAAAGTATTACTTTGCCAATAAAGGCCCTTCTAGTCAAAGCTATGGTTTTTCCAGTAGTCATGTATGGATGCAAATGTTTAACTATAAAGAAAGCTGAGTGCCAAAGAATTGATGCTTTTGAACTGTGGTGTTGGAGAAGACTCTTGAGAGTCACTCGGACAGCAGGGAGATCAAGCAGTCAGTCCTCAAGGATATCAGTCCTGAATATTCATGGGAAGGACTGATGCTGAAGCTGAAGCTCCAATATTTTGACCACCTGATGTGAAGAACTGACTCATGGGAAAAGACCCTAATTCTGGGAAAGATTGAAGGTGGGAGGAGAAGGGGATGACAGAGGATGAGGTTGGATGGTATCTCCAACTTGATGGACATGAGTTTGAGTAAGCTCTGGGACTTGGTGATGGACAGGGAAGCCTGGCATGCTGCACTCCATAGGGTCACAAAGAGTTAGACACGACTGAGTGACTGAATTGAACTGAACTGAACTGAATTTTAATAACAAAGGCAGTTTCTCTGATTGTAAAGTGTTATGAACATTCTATACTTGCTCTTGTATGTTAGTGGTACTTCGGAGAGTGATCATTGGGAGAAATCATTTTCATTCCCAGAAAACATCTATGAGGTGCTTTTTTCATGCTAGGCACTGTACAAAAAGAACTGCACAGCTATGTTCTTGTTTTTGAGTAGTTTAAAATTGAATCAATATATTATTTGCTTATCGTCAGTACATTCAAAGTCTTGAGTGAGAATTCTTAAATATTTATTGTTCAGGCAGAAAGCTAGCAACCTCTAATTGTGTATGTGTATTGCATATGTGTCTGCGGTTCTGTTTTCATAAAATGAACTGAATTATAAATTCGATTTTACTTTTAGTGGAAAATTCATCGGTGAGACTATAAAAACATATTTGGCAACTCAGACCATGTGTCACAAATCAGTAGTCAGAGAGGAAGGCCACTTCCTCCGGCATTTGCGTCTCTGTTGGAGAAATGGATAGCTGTGATAAACAAGCTAAGTGTATACCCTCCACGCCCTGCCCTCTGTTTCTGCCGACAATATCACCAAGCCATTAATTACATAGACTTAAAAACCTTACCAACCCCCTCTCTTGACTGTCAAGTTTTACTGATTCTACCATTGTAGTGATTCCCCTCCTGTATGAATTTCTTCACGGACAGAGGAGCCTGGTAGGCAACAGTCCATAGGGTTGCAAAGAGTTGGACATGACTGAAGCGACTTAGCACACACACACGAGCTACATTTATATATAGGCTGTTCCTTCCACAGCCTATCTTCCAGGGGCTTCTCATAGCAGTTTGGTATTCTTTCTTCAGAGAAAAATTACCTGTGGCTTTCCTGTTCTGGGCTGTAAGCTCCCTGACAGCAGAGACCTTGCTTTGCTTACTGGTTTCTATCTGCTCAACTAGAACATCCAGCAAGCCCCTGGCACCCAAAAGGGTTGCAGTAAATATCAGTGGATCCCAGGCAAGTACTTCACTCAGCTTGGTTTTAGTTTCCTCATCAGTAAAATAAAAATACAAGTACCTGAGACAGGGTCTGTATGTCAGTGGTGCATATTAGATGCTGGATAAGCATTACTGTGCTCTCTCCTCACCAGACTGGACATATTGTATAGGTCAACGCAGAACGAAGCAGCCTGGAGTTAGATCTGGGGACAGTGACACCCCTTGCACCCCCATTTCTTTCTCCAAAACCAAGACATAACAAAATCTACCTGTGAAAAGAAACTCAATGCACGTTCCTCTTACTGAGGCACAGAGCTTAAAATCTACGGTTTCATTGTTTGGGAGTCGGGGCCCAAAATAGCATGCCCATCCCTTGCCAATCACTTTAAGACCAGAGCTACACAACTGGGATCTGGAGAATCAGGTCAGAAGGCAAGTTCTGCCCTATGGATGTGGAGCAAGAGAAACCAGCTGACCCTACAGAACATCACAGATAAGGAATTTTAGAAAATTGTGTATGTTACAGGGTGGTTTCAAATCCCTGGGACCAGACTGATGTTGAAATCTAGAGTTGTGGGGCTGATTAGGAGTGGGTTGGGCTCACAATGCTTGTGTGCATCATTTTATGGTCAAATGACATTTGTCACCCAAGGCTGGGGGTCACTGCTTCTGTCAAAAGGCATAGAAGGGCCCTATACTATCAGCGATCAGCAAGAATGGCCAGGAGTGCAGGGCACTGTGGTCCCTTCCCTTTATTCCCTGGAGAAGGCAAGACTGGTGGGCTACATGAGCCCCTGACTACATGACCCATAGCCCAATAAGGGAGACTGACCCAAGGGTTGGGCACTTCTCTTGGGAAAGCATCAGCCCAATTTGCTACGGCTCTTTACCTTTGAGCTTCCTCATCTTAGGCCTCTGAAGAAATGGTATACAAACATAGAGGACTGTGCAAGATACCTGGAACATACCAGGATCATAGCTGTTTCAGTATATATTTACATTTGAAACAGGAAAATCAGTTCTTCTCCTTTGGGACCAGAAAGATGATGAGTTCTTGTTACAGTGAGAGAGAATTTATTCATCCCTCCTTCAGTTCCCAAAATGTTACTTGATTTCATCAGCTCCAGATTTTTATGTTTATATAATTGAACAAAGCTAGTGGAGGTGGTAGAATTCCAGTTGAGCTACTTTAAATCCTGAAAGATGATGCTGTGAAAGTGCTGCACTCAATATGCCAGCAAATTTGGAAAACTCAGCAGTGGCCACTGGAAAAGGTCAGTTTTCATTCCAATCCCAAAGAAAGGCAATGCCAGAGAATGTCAAACTACCAAACAATTGCACTCATCTCACACGCTAGTAAAGTAATGCTCAAAATTCTCCAAGCCAGGCTTCAGCAATACTTGAACCGTGAGCTTCCAGATGTTCAGGCTGGTTTTAGAAAAGGCAGAGGAACCAGAGATCAAATTGCCAACATCCGCTGGATCATTGAAAAAACAAGAAAGTTCCAGAAAAACATTTATTTCTGCTTTATTGACTATGCCAAAGCCTTGGACTGTGTAGATCACAATAAACTGCAGAAAATTCTGAAAGAGATGGGAATACCAGACCACCTGACCTGCCTCTTGAGAAACCTGTATGCAGGTCAGGAAGCAACAGTTAGAACTGGACATGGAACAACAGACTGGTTCCAAATAGGAAAAGAAGTGTATCAAGTGTGTATATTGTCACCCTGCTTATTTAACTTATATGCAGAGTACATCATGAGAAACGCTGGGCTGCAAGAAGCACAAGCTGGAATCAAGATTGCCGGGAAAAATATCAATAACCTCAGATATGCAGATGCCACCACCCTTATGGCAGAAAGTGAAGAGGAACTAAAATGCCTCTTGATGAAAGTCAAAGTGGAGAGTGAAAAAGTTGGCTTAAAGCTCAACATTCAGAAAACGAAGATCATGGCATCTGGTCCCAGCACTTCATGGGAAATAGATGGGGAAACAGTGGAAACAGTATCAGATTTTATTTTTGGGGGCTCCAAAATCACTGCAGATTGTGACTGCAGCCATGAAATTAAAAGACGCTTACTCCTTGGAAGAAAAGTTATGACCAACCTAGACAGCATATTGAAAAGCAGAGACATTACTTTGCCAACAAAGGTCCGTCTAGTCAAGGCTATGGTTGTTCCAGTGGTCATGTATGGATGTGAGAGTTGGACTGTGAAGAAAGCTGAGTGCCGAAGAATTGATGCTTTTGAACTGTGATGTTGGAGAAGACTCTTGAGAGTCCCTTGGACTGCAAGGAGATCCAACCAGTCCATTCTAAAGGAGATCAGTCCTGAGTGTTCATTGGAAGGACTGATGCTAAAGCTGAAACTCCAGTACTTTGGCCATTTCATGCGAAGAGTTGAGTCATTGGAAAAGACTGATGCTGGGAGAGATTGGGGGTAGGAGGAGAAGGGGACGCCAGAGGATGAGATGGCTGGATGGCATCACCGACTTGATGGACATGGGTTTGGGTGGACTCCTGGAGTTGGTGATGGACAGGGAGGCCTGGAGTGCTGCGATTCATGGGGTTGCAAAGAGTCAGACATGACTGAGCGACTGAACTGAACTGAACTGAATCTTTCATAACTCAGAACAAAATGGCTAAGAGAATGGTGACCACAGTCTGCATCTAAAACATGTGTATTTCTTTCTGTATCTGGGAGGATTTTCTGAGTTTTGGGTACCTTACTATAGTAAAATATATACTTATATCTAAGGAGATCCAACCAGTCCATCCTAAAGGAGATCAGTCCTGGGTGTTCATTGGAAGGACTGATGTTGAAGCTGAAACTCCAATACTTTGGCCACCTGATGCCAAGAGCTGACTCACTGGAAAAGACCCTGATGCTGGGAAAGATTGAGGGCGGGAGGAGAAGGGGATAACAGAGGATGAGATGGTTGGATGGCCTCACTAATTCAATGGACATAAGTTTGGGTAAACTCTGGGAGTTGGTGATGGACAGGGAAGCCTGGCGGTTCATGGGGTCACAAAGAGTCAGGCACGACTGAGGGACTGAACTGAACCGAACCAAACTGAAGGCATACCCATCATTTCACTTGTTACTATCAGATCTCTCTATTTGATTGTCTAGTCCTCAAATAGAAGTGCTTTGGGTAGGGGGTGGGGTAGCAATAATAATATGACCTGGTATCCAAACTGAACACACAAGCACAGATCACTTTCCAAAACGTCCATGATTTCAGAGCATAAATGCAGACACACCCTTAAAAGAAGCATTGGAAAGGAGAAACTCTGGCCAGCTTCCTGAACCTCACTGGATCCAATTGGACTGGGTGATGACAGAGATCAAATGATGTGGTGATTGGACAGAGGGCCGGGAAGAACTGGCATCTTCAGGGCTGCTGAAAAAAAGCCATCTCAACCCCACCAAGCAAAGCAAACTGAAAGTAAGTATGTGAGTAATCGAATGCACATGGGGATGCGCCTCACAAAATGAAGTCTGTGCTTTCCCAAAGGAGGAATTTCCAGGTCTTCAACAGCATCTATCCAATGGCAAAATCAACACGTTACCCTTTCCAATCGAGAAACTGAACCTTTGGCTTCTACTAAAGATAAACAAGCAAAATCTCCTCTTGGTCATGGTACGCTCCATTTTCCTCTTCCACTTCTATATCCCCCTTATCTAAATAACTTTGTTTCTGGCTTGTTTCTAAGTACACTGAGATTTTTGCCCCTAATTTGGGGAAGTTTTCTTCAAAATAGCAGTGTTCCTTAATTCTGCTTTTTATGATGTCTTTGGTAGAATGTTGGCTCAGTTGCCTAGAGATGTGATTTTCCTGTGCACCTCCATTTCCACGGTGCCTTCCCACCCTCTCATGAACAGCATGACAAGACCTCTCCTCTGGCTTTAGGGATAGAGTCCCCACAGGGCACCAAAGACCATTTCACCATCAGCTGATCTCTTCTTCCTTTA
The DNA here is from genome assembly GCF_032452875.1 of Bos javanicus. Lineage (NCBI taxonomy): Eukaryota > Metazoa > Chordata > Mammalia > Artiodactyla > Bovidae > Bos > Bos javanicus. The sequence continues at coordinate 7,300,067 of NC_083886.1, read as the reverse complement.
CTTCCCTTATCACTTGCTTGTCATGGTGAGAAAAAAAAAAATAATAAGTTTACCTTCTCACTGCCCACCTTACATACTTCCCCAACCCCAGACCCTTCCAGAGGGGTAGGACAAGAATTGCAAAATTCTTTTCTTCAGGTTCATAGTCCTACAGAAGTATAGTCTCAGAATAGGGGCTTTGAATAAGGAAAATCTTGAAAATGAAAGCCTGAATGAGGACACAAAGAAAGAAAAACAAAGGAGGACACCCTGTCCAAACTTGGATCCCTTTTTTAAAAAAAAAAAATTATATGGATTCCATTTTTGTAGAGGGAAACAGAGAAGAAAATACAGCAGCACTTAAGGAATTTCCTCTCATCAGTTTTTCTCCGGTCCCTTGATTGTGTTTAAGCCTCGCTGAGTACTTTGCCTACGGTCCCTGGTGTAGTGATTTGCATCCCCGTCTCTGGGTGGCTGTAGGCCAGAGCTGGCAGCTGTCTCAGTCCAATTCTGGCTAGGAAAGGTAAGGATCTCTGGTTTTTGAAAGATCTGGAAGAGAAATGTGGAAGTCTTTGGAGGGGTGAGGTGGGGTAGGAGGATGTAGATTTAATTCATGAATTGGAAGCTTTCTGAAAAGCTTTCAAAGCTTAAAGGAATCTCCTGGAGCCTTGTGTTTAAAAAGAACCAGAAAGATTTCCTCTCCCTTCTGAGCAAAGGCTTGCAGAAAAAAAAAGGCTAGTTGCTTTATAGATGAGATTTTGCATCGGGGGCAGGTGTTTCTTAAGGCACGCTCAGGAGGGTTTAATTTCTAATAGGCACAGAGATGAGGGAGAAAAAGTCATTCAAAGACTTTTGATCACTAGTAATTCTCTTTGAATTTTGATTTGAAGACTTAAAAGTCATTTAAAACTGTAGGTGAACTTGAGTGTAATGATAGGTATCCTTTATTTTTTTTAAGTCATTTCATCTTTTTTTCTAGATTGTTTTTGATATGGGTCATTTTAAAGTCTTTATTGAATTTCTTAAAATATTGCTTTTATTTCATGTGTTTTTTGGGTGTTTTTTTTTTTTTTTTTTTTGGCCTCCAGGCATGTAGGATCTTGGCTCCCCAACCAGGGATCGAACCTCTACCCACTGCATTGAAAGAGGAAGTCTTGACCATTGGACATCCAGGGAAGCCCCAGGTATCTATTCTTGAAATACAATGTCTGCTTTATCCCAAAGCTTTCTACTTCTCTGTATCAATCAGTGCAAGTCATCAGCGGTTAGAATCTGAAGACGTGCATCTGTGTGTGCGGGCAGATGCAGCTCTGTGAATAAGAATTAGAATTGTGAAGCCTGAAAAGGCTGAGGAGGGCTTGGGTGTTCGGAGCAACACAGACAGACCTACCCTGCTCCCAGCTCACAGACACACTCTCTGCCCCTCATTATAAATTCAGCCAAGAGCTTACCAGTTGCCTCTGGCTTCTTTCTGGGAGAAATTCAAATCATGTACCTTTGACTTTGACAATGGGAAAGCATGGTCTTCAACAGGATAGGGTGATATTCAGGGCTTCAGTGGGGTCATTGGATTATGCTGTGGGGAGGCGGAAGAGGCCCCTGCTAGAAAGTAAAGAGGAATTGCCCCCAAAGGTCACAGTTTGCAGTGGAAACATAGCTGCTCTCAAACAGAGCTCCTCAAGAATCCCCAGTATCCCCATCCTCCCAGGGCATTGCTGGCCAGTGCTTAAATGCTCTGGTTCTAAATACCCCTTATCTCGAATACCAAGCAACAGCACTCCTCCTGGAGGGTGGCTGTGTCCCTTATAACCACATCTTTAAAGTCTGAGGATAGTAGCTGAGGCCCTCCAGCCCAGCTCAACAGGCTGGGCTCCCTGACTCAGCAAAGCCTCTGGAGCTTTTCAGCTTTATTTCTTTTCAATGAAGAAATACTTCTCGCCCCTGTCCCTTTATGACAAAATCACCAGGGCCTTATTTCTAGACTAGGCTGGAAAGAGTGAGCTCTGGTAGAACAGCGGTGAGGTGCCTAAGAACATCCATGCCCTCCACCAGCAATTAGAGAAACTTAACTCAAGAGAAAGAAGGAAAACAAATCTCCTTCAAGATTTAACTTATATTTTAGTGTTACTTATATCAGTTGAAAGTAAGTTATTAAAACTTGTACAGACTAAAAATAGAAGATGACTTTTTTTAATATAAATTTATTTATTTTAATTGGAGGCTAATTACTTTACAATATTGTAGTGGTTTATGCCATACATTGACATGAATCCACCACGGGTACAGAAGTATAGGATGAGCTTATAAGAGTCACCCGGTATGATCTCATTTTTCACTCCAAAAGACATATGATCTCATTTTTCGCTCCAAAAAAATCTCATTTTTTGCTCCAAAAAACAATCTGTGGCTTTCAAATTTTAAATAGTTCATGTGTCGCTTAAAGCCCATTTGGCAACAGGGGGTGGGAAATAGACCTTTACCTTTATTGTTTGAGAATATGATATATCCAGTCATATGTATTTGAATATTGAAAATATCTTCTTCCTTAAAGTGGGTCTAGGAGCAGCTGATTAGCATCAGCCAGGATCAAGCTACAGACCTACTGAATCAGAATCTGCATTTAACAAGCCCCTTGCAGGATTAGTGTGCCCGTTAAAGACTAGAGTTAAACCAAGAGTCTCTCTCTCTCTATGACATTTGTCAGATTGCTTAACATTTCTGAGCCTCATTATAAACTGCTTATAAACTCCTTTGTAAAGTTGTGAGCATTAGTGTTAATGCGTGCACCTTGCATGTGCCATGCCCATGGGAGGTGCTCTATAAATGAGAGATGGTGATGATGACAATTTCAGTATTGCCAAGGCTACTCACTTCCTAGTAATCATGTTTAAATCAAAATGACTGGTTTTCACCCTTAACCACAAACATTTGTATCTTCCACCCTCATTCCTAAATGAATTATCATCCAATGAGACAAGCGGGGGAGGGAGGTATTACGCTTCAGATGGCCAGCACACACACGCATGAAGAAAGAACACTCAGGAAACCTAGGAACATAGATTTTTGTTGGCTTAGAGGCTGGATTCAGCTGCCCGATGACTTCACAGCTGTTCCCGCAGCCCTAAAAGTGTCTGTCCCTTCGGCCCCGTCCCCTCAGCTGGGTCTGCAACGCTGACTCGGGGATTTTCTTGTGAAAATGCTTGCTGGGCGGGGGAAGATTTGGAGTCTGGCTGGGGAAAAAATGAGTAATGCAAAGCAGTGCGCTCAGTAAAGGCTGCAAGAGAAATAAAAGTAAAAGCTGCCTCCTGTGTCTCTGGGGACTCTAAAATGATTCTGACTTATCATGTCACTGAGCAGAGCTGGGGGAAGCCAAAACTCAGAATCTGCTGGCAAGGAAAAGAAAGAAGAAAAAAAAAAAAAAAAATGGCAGGGAGGAGCAAACCGGCGGGGGAGGAAATAAAAAGAGAGAGGGAAAGACAAGCGTCATTTAGGAAGGGGTAGAGTGAGAGAAAGAGCTCAGGATCTAAAACCCACAGCATTTTATATCTTTTCTCCTTCCCAGAGATCCCTGTCCCGTCACTTTCCTGACAGAGGTGCTGTGACAGGCTGCCTTCTCAGAAGTCCAAGAAGAAGCTCAGACTGCTGTTCCTTCACTCTCAGGTCCAGGGGTCTCGCTGGTAATGGATTGCTTCTCTCTGAGGTACATGTAAGTATAAACCTTTGGGGGACACAGCCTCATTTTTAAGTTAGCTGAAGTTTCAGCTTTGGGTTGAAGTTTTTTTTTTTTTTTCCTTTCAGACAGAATCTCAAATATGCTTTTATTGATCTAGCCAGTCATTAAGGTATCTTGAATAGCAGTGATTAATTTTGGTGACTGAAAGTCTCATGCAAATAGACAGCTCTAACTTTTAGCTCATTGGATAAGGAGTGATATTTTGACCTCCCAGGGCAAGGAAGAACCCGTGAAGTCTGACTTTGGGGTTGAATTAGTTTTCAGTGAGTATTTAATAGGATCAAAGTTGTCATCTCACTGAAATCATCTCCGCTATCTTCCTTTAAATGCTTTCATTTAAAGCATAACTGTAACTGTTCAACACTTTAGCTGCTAGATCACTTCTCAAGGGTGAAAGAGAATGACTTGCCATGCCTAAACAAGACAGGAGTGTCCACTGTTTTCTCAGCGATGGCATTTCACCTTGAGATTTTTGATGGAGAGTTTCAGATTTCCTTCTGAAATGTTCAGGTTCAAAATATTTACAAAGATGAATCGCATGACATTTTCGTACACTGGAGCATGGGGTAAAAGTGAGCTTGTAAATCTTTATTGAAAATCTAGTATGCTCATTCTTTTAAAACAAGTAGTACATATAATGTCAAAATTCCTTGTTGAATTTAATGGAAAATTTGTAAATTAACTGCTAATTACTCTCATAGTTGGCCTCTTCTTTAACATAAAAAAGCACAAAATTATATCCAACAAAATTGTTGAATTGCTTTTCTTATTTTTCTCTTTTCAAATGCATCAAAGGATATTGCCACATTTTAGATCACAAATCCTAGCATTATTATCACTGAATTTTTGCCACACTGCACTCCCACCATGGACCCAGGATGCCTGCTTCATTGCATTTAATAGTTACAACAATGAAGACTTGTTGACCGTCAGTTGATGTAGAAAAATCTCACTTAAATGCTGGCTGCTGGTCTTGACATTACTTTGGTGCACAGTGAATGGGCCATAGTTTGGAAAGAATGCATGTTATGCCCGGAAATACTGGCAGCGTCTAGGTTGCTGTGAGTGTGGAATGGACTGTGCGAAATGTTGTTTATAACACGCTCTCCTTTTGAATGAGGGTGTTTGGGGATTAAGATTAAGGATTCTCTGTGTTTAGAGGAAAGAAAGCAATAGACAAAGGAGAAAAGCTTGTAAAACATTTGTAGGCTGCCAGAGAGTATTAAGCACTGTAAAGTGCTTCCTGCTTATATACCTTCCCTTTCTTTATGGTTCTCTGCTTTATCTTGCTTTCTGCCCAATGCAAAGAGAATGCAAAAGTTGGGGAAAAAATACATTAAAGTTGATTTTCACAGGCATCCATGTATCCTAGAAAAGAAAAGAACATAGTGGTGTTTCCCCAGGTCTTTGCTGCTACTTGTGGGGCTCACTCTAACGCATTCAGCTGACATCTCCTGTCTTCACAGTTTTTGCCCACAGTTTTTGAGACCACCCAGATCTAGTCTGTGAACTCAGCTAGGAGACACCACTGTAACAATGACAGACGAGCCCATAAAGGAGATCCTGGGAACCCCAAAGTCTCCCAAGCCGGTGGCGATGGAAAAGAATGCCAATGGCGAAGTGGTGGTTACCTTGGTGCCCCTGGTCAGTGAGATTCAGCTGGCGGCCGCCACCGGGGGCGCTGAGCTCTCCTGCTACCGCTGCGTCATCCCCTTCGCTGTGGTGGTCCTCATCACCGGGACCGTGGTCACTGCCGTGGCGTACAGCTTCAACTCCCATGGCTCCATCATCTCCATCTTGGGCCTGGTCCTTCTGTCCCTGGGACTTTTTCTGTTAGCGTCCAGCGCTCTGTGCTGGAAGGTGAGGCAGAGGAGCAAGAAAGCCAAGAGGCGGGAGAGCCAGACAACTCTGGTGGTGAATCAGAGAGGCTGGTTTGCTTAGGGCCGAATGAGACCAGTTGGGATGCGTGACTTGAAGGACCTGCTGTCTCTTCATCAGCCAGGGCACCCAGGACGGCTGTGGGGAGCACGCACTCGGCGCGGACCAGACGCACGGGTCGGCCTGACGGCGGAAGGTGCGCGGGGCTCTCGTCTGTGAGCAATGACTGCTTTCTTCTTCAACGACAAACTTAACTCCAAGGGCTATTCTAAGACTGAAAACCCTCTGTATTAAATATTTTAGGAGTCATGAGAGGTTCGTGGCATTAGACATTTTGTTGGAAAGTAGGCCAGAAAAGATGAGTTCTGGCACACCAGTGACCTGCCTCCAAAGGAGATAACCCACACTATTAGGATGTTATATCCCAAGAATGTTCTGCTGAGAGTCTGATCTGCTTTGGACTTTGCATTCACCCGTGAAATTCTATGATATTTCTTTTTCCCGAAAAGTTGATTCTCTGGCATCTGTTTATTTTTCATGTTCAGTAAAGCATCACTGGTGGTACTTTTCTTGAGGAATAAACTAATATTTTTTTTATGTTTTAACATTGGACAGTTCTTACATGATTGTAATGATGTGTCAGATCATTAAAAAAGGTAAAATGTGTAGCTACTAGATCATATGGGGGGATAAATTAATATTAAAATAATCCTAAACAGCACTTTTGATGATTTTTATATTTCACGTAAAAATTTAAGTTTCATGTACAGTTCATTCAAAATAATAAATACTCATTGCTGCTGAAACTTCTTACTTCTTTGACGATGCCAGGTCCCAGCTGCAGCATGCGGGGATCTTTGACTTTGATTGCCACATACGGGTTCTTTTTAGTTGCAGCAATTAGGATCTAGTTCCCCGACCAGGGATCGAACCCAGGCCCCCTGCATTGGGATCTTGGAGTCCTAGCCACAGGACCACCAGGGAAGTCCCTACTAAAACTTCTCAAATGCTTACTTCTATTGTAGTTATGTTACTGCGGTTACAAATTGCCCTTCTTCCCTTGCGTCGGCAACATCTCAATTGTATTCCTCTCAAATGTTGCTTCTTCCTAATTTAACTCAAAGATTTCTATTTTTGTCACACCATTTTTTATAACTTTTGAAAATATTAAGAATTATGTCCTTTTAAAAGATTTCTATGTCATTACAATTAGGAAATCAAAGCCAGAGGTCAAAAATTGTATAATATGTTGTTAAATATGTATTACATGTGTATTAGTTGCTCAGTTGTGTTTGATTCTTTGCGACCCCATGGACTGTAGCTCACCAGGCTCCTCTGTGCATGAAATTCTCCAGACAAGAACACTGGAGTGGGTAGCCATTCCCTTCTCCAGGGGATCTTCTTGACCCAGGGATCCAATCCAGGTCTCCTGCCCTGCATACAGCTTCTTTACCATCTGAGTCACCAGGGAGTCCTACGTATTTATTGAATCTGTGGTTAAGTATTTGTGTACCATATTTTTGAGCACCAGCTATATGCCAGGCATTGTGTAGCTTCTCGGACTGCTCAGCTGAGTTAGTTATAATGCAACATAAACAGGGTTACTGCTTGAATTCTGTGGATAATGAACAGCTAGGACTCTACACCATAACTCTAGCCAGAAATATGCCTGGTTCGTGTCATTTAAACTACGTTAAACTAGAGTGGAAAGATAGACACAAAGCCTTTCCTAAACCTTGGAAAAACAAAGGAAGCCTAGCATAGCACTTTTGATGGAAAGCGTCCTATCAAGGACTTTAATTAAATATTTGAGCCCTCTGGCCCTGAGTGCGCACTAGAGCTCAGATGGTTGTGTTAAGGGGCGACACCTGGATGGCCTAGTTTCTCCTGGCTTTGAAGGTCACGTGGCAGAAGTTTGGAGTTCAGTACAGTAGAGTATATTACAATTATCTTAAACACAGGCAGGTCCCCCCTCCTCTGGACCAAATGAACGTATATGGCATTGTGTTTATGACAGTGGAAGGAATATTGTGTTTTGATGTGCTTCTGTTTTTTGGCCTGAAGATATCCCAAAAAATCCCCTCTGCTCGATGAAGAAATTTCTCAGGCCAGTGTTCAAGGTTCTGCTGTGTCTGATCCAAACAGATGTATCCAGCTTTCACCCTCAACCTGAAAACTCATATGAGGTAGCCAGACCACCCGACTCCCTGTCCTTGAATCAGGCTTCAAGTTTCCTGCCTCCATGTACGTTCAAACTTCTGTTTTCCCTCCTGCATAATGCCATCCTTTCCCTCTCCAACTCAAACATACCCAAACTCTGATTCTCATTAGAGCCCCAACTTAAGTGCAGCCTCTTCCTGCTGCTGCTGCTGCTGCTGCTGCTAAGTCACTTCAGTAGTGTCCAACTCTGTGTGACCCCATAGAAGGCAGCCCACCAGGCTCCTCCATCCTTGGGATTCTCCAGGCAAGAACACTGGAGTGGGGTGCCATTGCCCTTTCTGGCAGCCTCTTCCTAGAGGTTCCCATTTATCTGAAAGGAATTGCTTCTTCAAGAGTCTCTACCTATACAGTCTCTGATGGCAACTTTCATTTTCTACCACAATAATGCCATAAATGTAGGATCCTCTTCCAAAACTTCTTAGAAGTACATAATGTGTCATATGTGTTTAAACTCCCTGTGTGATGCCTAATAAAATGTCCTTCCCACATTAGATACTCAACAGCAAGTGTTTGCTAAACAAACTAAAGAATAAAAATCAGAGAGCGTTGAGCAGTTTATCCAGAATTAGAGTTCATTTGTTTTCATCTCTTAAAAGTAAATTCTTTAGTTCTCGCCTCTCCCAGAATAAGTCATCCTCCTTACCCTGCCCTACTGGATGCGCCTGGTCCAGGTGAGTATTTACTACCTTTGTGCTTCTCCAGCTACACCTGACCTTCCAAATGCTTAAAAAGTAAGCTTGTGAATTATTTCAGGCCACCAGGGGGCCTCATGCTGCTACCCGAGAGTTCCCAAAGAAACCCCATGGAATGACTTAAATTGTAAAGACTGAAATAGGATCATACTGGAAATAGTGATCTCTCTCCTAGATGTGAGACGTTGGAGAAGATTCTCCCCTGAACCCACCCCTGCCTTCCTCCCCAAGTCACTTTGCAATGGCTAATTCTGGGTTCTTCTAGTAAGTACAGGAAGGTCTTGCCCTGTTGAGGGAGGCTCCAGTCACATTTAAAAGGTCTACACACTTGCAAGACTGTAAGGCACAGCCAAGTCCTGTGTACTGTGGCTCCCAACTCCCGTGAGGAGGATAAACCCAGACTTGAATCATGGTATCACAAGTATCTCATAACGTATGTCTGTAATGGCGAAGGTTTGTCTTTACAAATGGTTTGATTATCTAGTGATAAGCACATGTTAAATGCATGCATAAGCATGATGCAGGCATATATGTATTGAAGAGATAAACTGGCCCCACCCTGGAGCATCAGAAACCAACTGTATCACCTAGCAAAACATTTCCTAGACTTCACACATACCAGAATGCACAGGAACAACCTTTAACCCCATTGTGGGCAGCAAGTCTCTGCCCAGATGAGAACCACAGCCACCAGAGAAACTCTGCTTGCCCCACCTCAATATCTTAACTGATTTAGGGAATCTCGCCTAAAGATGGCAAGGTCAGGAGGGTCATACAGGTGGCTAGGGCCACATAAGCCCGGGAGAGCCAGATCACAAGTTCTCAGACCTACCTCTCTGTTCCACCACCACCCTAAGAGACAGACAGACACACAGGCAGAGATAGAGACCAGGGTTTGCCCTGTATTATGGTTCTGAACTTGGAAGTTCTGGTTATGAATCCCAGCTCTCCTGTAAAACTAGTTTGATCTTGAGAGGTTAAGCCTTATCTTTAAAATAAGGTCAATTTTAAAGAAATGATTTAAGTTTTGTCAACTATAATGTACTACCCTCTTGAAATAAATTGTTATTTATCTCTCTAATGTTAACCTCAGCTTCTTTCTCTATTTATTGCCTCAACATGCCATCAAGAATCAAGTAAACCCCTGTTTTGGTTAAATGACATTAATGAGTCACTTTAACCTTGACATTATCCACAAAAGCTTTCTACAACCAAAATAATCTGGGGAAAACCCCTGTTCCAAAGGGAAAACCCCTTTCCAGGACAGAAATATAAAGAAAAGAAAAAAAAGTAAATTCCTTGTTCCTGATCTTTGGGCCTCAAGGGCATTAAAGTGACTTAAGGCTCATGTAAGGAATTTTCAAAGGTACTTTGTTTGAGCTTGACTTTCACATTACTCTTTGACACCGTATGTGATGGGCCTCAACTCTACCTGACATTACTCAGTATTCTCTGTCACACTTTGAGGCTAGAAGTGCACGTCCACCCTGCTCTCAGATAAGCAAACTACACTTCCCAGAGGGTAAGTAGCTTATCCAAGTTTTCCTGGCTGGTGGGCTTTGAGTCAGACCAATTTTCTGACCAGAGATTATAATTACCCCAGGTTTATACTTAGCTGTGGCTGATACCATTTTCAGAATGATAGGAAAAGGAGACCAAAAAGGTGTTCTAACACCTATTTTCAGAAAACTTTAAAGGATAATATGCATAGAGAAAAGTAAAATTTCACACACACCGACACACACACATACAGAACCTGTAGAGTCGGATGAATAAACTGAATACTGCAGGTCTCTCAAAACTCCCCTTGAGCCCATCCTGTCATTATCTCTCCAGGAGGAACCATCATCCTCGCCTCTGACACATGAGTAGCTTTGCCTAATCTTTCAGTTCAGTTCAGTTCAGTCGCTCAGTCGTGTCCAACTCTTTGCGACCCCATGAATCGCAGCACGCCAGGCCTCCCTGTCCATCACCAACTCCCGGAGTTCACTCAGACTCACATCCATCGAGTCGGTGATGCCATCCAGCCATCTCGTCCTCTGTCATCCCCTCCTCCTCCTGCCCCCAATCCCTCCCAGCATCAGAGTCTTTTCCAATGAGTCAACTCTTCGCATGAGGTGCCCAAAGTACTGGAGTTTCAGCTTTAGCATCATTCCTTCCAAAGAACACCCAGGGCTGATCTCCTCTAGAATGGATTGGTTGGATCTCCTTGCAGTCCAAGGGACTCTCAAGAGTCTTCTCCAACACCACAGTTCAAAAGCATCAATTCTTCGGCGCTCAGCTTTCTTCACAGTCCAACTCTCACATCCATACATTACATAAGTGGAAACATAGGATGTATTCCCTGTGCCTGGCTTCCTCAGTGAAATATTATGTTTGTGAAGTACATCCACACTGCTGTGTGTCATCACAAAGAGCTTGGTCTCATCGCTGTGTAGTATTCATCGTATGAATACACCATCTTTTATCCTTTCTACTGTGAAAGGCATTCAGATAGTTTCTAGTTTCATACATATTACCACGTGAGAAATAGCCAGTGTATCGATGTATGATGCAGGGAACACAAAGCCAGCACTCTAGATGACCTAGAGGGGCGGGGTGGGAGGGAAGAGGAAGGGGAACTCAAGAGGGAGGGGACCTTGTTTGCCTGATGCTGCTTCTTGCTACTGTATGGCAAAAGCCATCACAGCATTGTGAAATAGTTATCCTCAGGTATACCTGTGGCAGATTCATTTCGATGTTGGGCAAAACTAATACAATATTGTAAAGTTTAAAAATAAAATTAAATTAAAAAAATAATAATAATAAAAGAAAATAGATAGTCGCTGTGATAGCCAGGCTCCTGAGCGGCCTACCTCCTGTATTCACACGTCTCCTGCATTGTCTCAGGATCCGTGTAACCAACAGAACGTGGCAGAAGTGATGGTGTGTCACGTCCAAGATAACCATTTTGGAAGATGCGGAGGCTTCACCTTGGTGCCTCTCTTTCCCTCCCTTCTTTGGGGAAAGCCATCTGCCACGTTGGGAGGACACTCAGGTCACCATGGAGAGGCTGCGCGGGGAGACACTGAAGCCTCTGGCCAGCGGCTGGACAGGAGCTCTGAGACCTGCCAGCCACTACTCAAGTCACTGTGGAGGTGGATCTGTGGTCCCAGCTGACAGTCTGACCAAAACCTCCCGAGAGACCCTCAGCCAGGGTTGCCTTATGTGATTATATGACTTGATTGGTCCTCAGCCCTCTTGTCACAGGAAAACAAAACAAAAGAAAGATGAATTTCACTTATTGCAAGAAGGAAATTGTACTGACAAACGCCATGGACCCCAGGCACTGCACACACTGTGCCTAATGGGTGAATTGACCCTTCATCCAGCTCAGTCATTTGCAGATTTCCGAGCCACAGAAACTGTGAGATAATAAATGTTTGTTGTTACAAGTTGCTAAGTTTTAGAGTAATTTGTTATTCAAGAAGAGATAACTAACATTGTGCTCTTGTGAAATTTCTTCTACATGATTTTTTGCTTACGTACATACACAGCTCCTAGGGTGAGAAATACCAGCAGTGGGATCCCTGAATTAAATAAAGGATAGGTTGTGTTTAGCTCTAACTGCCACTTTTCTAAAATGTCTGCATCAATTTATCCTCCTACCAGCACTATAAGAGTTCTGGAAGCTTTACATCTCCATCAATATTTTTACACTTTCATCTTTTCCATTTTAGTCGTTCCAATGGGTATAACATTTGCTTTTCAGTATATATTTTAGAAAGGGAATGCTCCCAAGAACTTGGGCTGTGATAAGGCAGAGCAGGTTAGAAATGGGAGAAGAAATTAGAGTGTAAACATAAAACTTAGATCTGGGCTTTGAAAAAGCAAAGCAGCAAGAGACAAATTCTCAGGGAAGTGCTCTGAGACCAGGAAAGCAGACTGGAGACTGGAGTTTAACTCACAGTATGAACAACAGTATTTACTGGGCACTCAGTATACTCTAAGCATTACTCTCTGAGCTTTGTTTGAATGCAGGCTCTCACCTGATCTTCACAACAACCCAATGAAGTAGGTATTATTATTACCTGTATTTTACAGATGTGGAAACTGGGGCACAAATTAAGCCAAGTAATTGAGATCATTCAGTAGTAGAGTAGGATCTACTACTTAACTGCAATGCCCGGACACCCAGGTACACAGTAAATTTTCAATACCTGATTCTTGAATAAAGTCCCAGCAGAAGCTTAGCCACAAAGGATCAAGAGTCCAAGCTAACACTGAGGACCAGCTCAATAGTTTGGACAAGCCAGGACTGAAAATGCAGATGACCTCTGAACCATCTGCCGCCAGAACTTGGGGCTGTCTGCCACATCTCCCACCACCAAAGCTGGTACTCTGATCCCTGGCCTCCTTGAGTTTCCTGCATGGAAAACTCAAAACTCTGAATATCAGCCAGCCTCTGCCTGAAACTGGGGGACAGGGTATGACGGAGTTCATAGCCGGAAAAGATAACACACTGTAGGGGGGACTGAAGATGAAGGCGATGACTTGATGAGATCGAGACTGGAAGAACAGTTAGCTAGGTTTGGGGAGTAAGAGGGGGAACCGGGGTACTTCTAGAGGGAACCTTGGAATTGCAAGGTGGATTCTTCACCACTAGACCACCAGGGAAGACCCCTGCTTTTACCTATCTTAAAATTAAGTTTAAAGCATGGTTGATGTATGATTGAGTGAGTTTTTAAGACACTGAAAAGTACAGAAACTCTGAGAAAGTCAGTTTAAATGGGATGTTGGTAGAAAAACAGCAGTTTACCTTAGAAGTGAAATTGCAAACACTAAGAGAAAATGAGTTGACACAAGAATTTGTGTTAGGTCCTATCTGACAGGAACCCACACCCTCCAAATCCATATACATATTAATTTTTTGCTCTTTCAATCAGAGATTCCTTATGTTCAGTATGGTGGTGGTGGTGGTTTAGTCACTAAGTCATGATGACTCTTGGGACACCATGGACTTTAATCTGCCAGGCTCCTCTGTCCATGGGATTTCCTAGGCAAGAATACTGGAGTGGCTTGCCATTTCCTTCTCTAAGGGATCTTCCCAGCCCAGGGATCAAACCTATGTCTCCTTCACTGCAGGTGGTCTCCTGCAACTCAGGCAGATTCTTTACTGCTGAGCCATCAGGGAAGCCCCTATGTTCAGTATATCCTTATCCAAATGCATATATCTCAGAAAAACCTGAACACTATCATGCTATCTGATTAGAGGGCCAGTTAGCCTTTACATGGCACTTGGAAGTAGACATAGCATTTTCACCTGCCTTGCCTTTCTAACTCCTTTCCATAAGTTCAATGAAATATTATTCTTATTTTCAGATGACGAAATGGGGGCTTGGAGAGGTTAAACAGCTTGCTTGTGACCCAACAGGTTAGAGATAAGACTCACACCCAGATGCAGGTCTTTGCCTTTCCATTCCATTTTGCCCCTGGGCTTTGGAGGCTCCTATAGGATGCCCACCCTTGGTTGGAGGTCTGTGTCACTGGTTGGCTGTTAAGGATGCTTCTAAAAAGCCTTATTTTTAAAAATGAATTGTTATAGGAGTATAGTTGCTTTACAATGTTGTGTTAGTTTCTACTGTGCAGCAAAATGAATCAACTACAGAAAAAACAGTGTTAGTCACTCAGTAATGTCCAACTCTTTGCGACTCCCTGGACTGTAGCCTACCAGACTCCTCTGTCCATGGAATTCTCCAGGCAAGAATACTGGAGTGGGTAGCCGTTCCCTTCTTCAGGGGATCTTCTTGACCCAGGGAGGGAACCTGAGTCTCTTACATTGCAGGCAGATTTGTCACTGAGTCACCAGGAAAGCCCCACTTAAACATATATCCCCTCTTTTTTAGGAATTCCATCCCACTGAGGTCACCACAGAGCGCTGAGTAGGGTCTCATTAGTTATCTGTCTTATACAGTGTATCGATAGTGTATGTATTATATATGTCAGTCCCAATCTTGCAGTTCATCCCACACCTCCTTCTCCTCTTAGTGGCCATACGTTTGCTCTCTCTGTCTCTATGACTGTTTTGCAAATAAGATTATCTATATCCGCTATGCTTTATTGTCTTTTCTGGCTGGACACAGACATTTTTAAAAAGTTAAGATGGTGAATTGAGATTTGCATCAACATCTAAAATAAGTACAGTTTAAAGTCATATAAAAATGACATTATTACACACACACAGATTTCACTAATCAGATCTTATTGCTGTTGAGGATTTTGTTTCTAAATAATGGAAGCTTATGTCTCAACCAGGAGATCATTTTGATCAGTGCTTCCCAAATGGCTCTCCAAACACTGACTGCATCAGACCCACCTGGCAGCTCTACAGAGACCAGGATTCACAAGTGCTGACTCCAGAGATTCTGGTTCAGTAGATTCAAAGTGGGCCCTAGAATCGGTCCTTAAAAACAAACTGTTCCCAGGGAATGTAAATTAACAACCACAAAATGATACTATTTTATTTTCCAATAGATTTATAATGAAGTAGAGGATTTATAAATACAAGAATTGGTAAGGGTTAAGAATCAGGTAATACAGCCATATTTTATTAAAACTTAAATGTGTATGCTCTGTATCCTACTTCTGGAAATGCATGATAGTTAGAGATATAATAGAACTCATATTGAGGTTCTATTATATTTCTGACTTGCCAGAATGTAAACACATACACCAAAACAATTTTAAATGAAATATGGTATGTCTATATTATATATAAAAGTGAAAGTGTTAGTCACTCAGTCATGTCCAACTCTTTGTGACCCCATGGACTGTAGCCTGCCAGGCTCCTCTGTCCATGGAATTCTCCAGGCAGGAGTACTGGACTCAGTAAACCATTCCTTTCTTCAGGGGATCCTCTTGACCCAGGGATCAAACTCTGTAGCTAATAAAATGAATAAGGCAGATTGCTAGGTACGCATATTAATTTAGAAGGATCTCTACAATATACTATGTGAAAAAGCTTTCAGCTAATATTTATCATCCAATACCATTCTTATGGGCTTCCCTGGTGGCTCAGACAGTAAAGAATCTGCTTGCAAAGCAGGAGACCCAGGTTCAATCCCTGGGTCAGGAAGATCCCCTGGAGATGGGAATGGCTACCCACTCCAGTGTTCCTGCCTGGAGAATTCCATGGACAGAGGAGCCTGGCGGGCTACAGTCCATGGGGTTGCAAAGAGTCAGACATGACTGAGTGACTAACACTTTCACTTTTCACCATTCTTATAAAATACACTGTAAGTATAAATGAGTTCATTTAAGCAAAGAAAAATTATAGAATGTCATTAAGTGCATGTATACCACTGGGGTATTATTTTATTTTTATTTATTTTTATTTTTTTATTTTATTTTTTAACTTTAAGACAAGTTTTTCTTTAGAATCCTCTATGTTGTTTGAATTATTATAATGAGCAATCATTAGAATAAAGAATGAGGAGGGAGATACGGTTTTACTTGGAGAAACACAACAAACATTTTACAAATAAAGCACTTATAAATGAGTCTGGTATGTGACAATGCTAGGGAATTATTGAGTCATGCCAGCATGCCAGCTCCCTTCTAGGATAAAGTTCCTCTCTGTTTATTCATTCACTCATTTGCCCAGTATTTACTGAGCACTCATATTGAGGTACTGAAAATGTAAGCAGTGAAAAGAAATGTTTTGTGGTTCAATTAAGTCTGGTTCAGGTATTCAGGCATAATTCTACAAAAAGAGTAAAAGCATATAGGGTCAACTTCCCAGTCTGTGTTTAACCTCATACATTTGGATTCCAGTACCAAAGGAAATGATTCCAGTATCAGTAGAAAGGGAACGCAATGTCTATAGTAATTTGGAATGCATACCTGTAAGAATCTTGAGTGTAAAATTAATGGGAGTTCAAGACAGTCTATTGATTTCCTCTTCCTTTCTAAGTTAATAACATGTTTATAGGCCATAGCCTTATTTGTGTTTTGGTCTCAATGCATTCTTTGTGGTGCTATGTTGATAAATTAAGGAATCTTTAATGATTCAGAATATTCACTCAGGAGGCAACCATATCCTAAAAATACTCGTTGCCTAGGAACCCTGAATAGTAATAGAGAGAAACTAGGCAGGGACATTGAGAAAGTCCTTTGTGCTATTTTAACAAGGACCATCCAGCCTTGAGTCACAGTGGCTCTGACACTCAGAGCTCATTGGGAACTTTAGGACACATCCAAAAAAAATAGAATTACACTTTTGCTCCATCTCAGCCTCCTATTGAGAAAAGAAAATACAGATGATTTTCCATTTCAAGTTCAAATACAGAATGGACTTGAACTTGCTTGACTGGGCTATGTCTTGCTTGACTGGGCTAGTTAATGAGAGTTCAGAGACTGGCAGCCTGCCAGACATAAATCAGTCATGATCACATTGTCCTATGAACCCAGAAAAAGAAATAGAAAAGAAGGAAGGGATAGAGCCAGAAAAGTTGTAGGTTTGGGTAAAGTGTGACTGTGAACACTTGTATTTTGAGTGTCCGGCACACACTGCTTTCCTATAGAGAGTGGCTAGTCCAGAGCGAAAAGGGATATTTGGAGGCAAGATTTGTGTTGCTTCACTTCTCTGCAACTAGACTCTATAATAAAAGTGCTTGCCTCAGAGCACATTTTAGCACTCTCACAGTTCTAACTTAATCATGGCAGGAAGCTCTCCTGCTACTGGGAGAGCAAGTTGCGTCACTAGGAACATCTGACTCCAGAATCCAGTGTCAATCATTTTGCCTAAGGTCATTAAAAAATACTAGGGTATCACCTTACAACATAAAGACTTTGCCCAAATGACAATTAAGGGGAAACACATAGCATGATAAATCATTGAACAGGTGGATTAAAGAAATGCCTCTCCTGTGCAAAATGAGATGTGTGACTGACAGTCATAAATCCAGCCTCTGGCCACGTTCCTACACAGCCCAGGGCTTCTAACCAGTCAGACTGCTCTATTTTTTCAGTTTGCCTTTCTTGGTGGTTCAAGGAGTCTCTGGCTTCACGGAATCAGACAAGCTGTAAAGAAAGGCAGCACCTCAGGAGAAGTTCCTGAGAGCAACTTTCAAAGAACGCCTGCCAGTGAGGGGTCTCAGGGCTTGCCCCCTGGGTGGGATAACATTTTGGATATGGTTTATGCAGAATGAGGTCTGCTGTGGATCAAATGGCAAGTCTGACTGCTTGGTGTGACTTCAGAGATGCCATTTGACTCGCTGGTGTAAAGTACAACCTGAACGTCACCTTTCATATAGGGTCTCATATTTGAGTTTTAAGCATATTTTCCTCCCAGACCAACAATAATTCTCGCAAAAGGGTACTCAGGCTGCTGATCTACCAAGTCATTCACAGCAGGGCAAACAGCTTTGCTTACGGATATCCTGGAAACATTCAACACCAGAAAGTTCCTGTATCCTCTACTTGGTAACCTCCCATCAGTAGATGCTTTTCCAATGGCAGGGAAAGAAGAGAGAGAGAGAAAGAAAGAATGAGAAAAGGAAAAAAGAACACGGTGACTTTTACAAAAGAGCCACCATCCTAGTTTCTAGTTGCAGCCCAGCGGCAGAATATGAAGTTCCCAGTAAAAATACAACACTCGGACTTGCAACTCCTGCTACCGTGACATGTTTTTAAATGGTTATGAAAGGAGTCTGGGAATTCAGACTGGCAAAGGCCAAGGTTCCCGGGCCACTTGGTGGATAGTATTTGAGATTCGCCAAGCAGAAAGACCCCTGTTTCCCCAGCTGTGTCGGGTAAAGAAGATGAGATCGGTTGGGACAATGAAAAACGCAGAGGTGCCAGATCTCCCACCTCCTAAAACAGAAAGGCTAACCATGCTAGAATTGTGCAGAGCAGAATGTGAAAACAAGAGATTCTTTTTAAAGAAACAAAATTGAGGGAAATTTCAAACATATACTAAAAAGAGAGAATGGTATGATGAACACCTAGGTACCCATCAGCCAACTTCAATAACTGCCAGCTCATGGCCATTTTGGTTCCTTCGTACCCTTCCCCCAATCCCCATTAAACACCAGATTATTTTGGAGTAAATCCCAGACAATATGCAATAGATGCTTTAGAAGGTAAACTCTTACACGGTTTATGACTTGATTAGTTAGTACAGGTAAATGCTGTAGAAGACCAATTAGGATAATTCATCTGGGATAGATATTCTAAGAAAAGTTCCCCTAAACTTTCATACTAGCTAAAATCTGGTTTCATACTAGTTTTATAAAACTTGTGTTAGTGGTTCTCTCTGATGGCAGGTGAACAGCAGAGCTGTTAGGAGGTGGAGGTTAGAAGAAATAAAGGTGGAGTGTAACTGAGAAGGGTGCTGACCCCAGGAAAGGGTGCAAAATGCAGCTTGAGATCACACGGGGCATAGAAGAACACATAGAGATCAGAGAGTCTCTGCCGGTTACTACATGGTCTGCTGCCAAAGCCGTTCTTTGATCTTCATCCTTCAGACCTTATTATTAATCTCCCCAGAGGGCTGCCCTTTCCCTCCTCACATACTCAATCCAATCCGGAATCACAAAAGGGCAAGGAAGGTTGAGGCTGAGCATCTGATCATGTCAACCCGCCTCTGCTGCTCTGTATCTCCACCTTTTAGCCCTTGCTACCTCATCTATGTAAAGCAGAGAAGTGGAAGCAAGACACTCAAGACTCAGCGGAAGTCCATGTGCAGTGTGTGTATATACAAATACAGATTTGGCAAAGACATACATTACAGATGCTGCTTAAGAAGGTTTTATAGTAATGGGATATAGATTAATCACAAGGTTAATCCTTTGCAGCATCTCACCTCTCCCTGCATTTAATTACATCTTGATTAATGAAAAGGGCTTTCCTAGTGATTCAGTCCAGAGAAGGCAATGGCACCCCACTCCAGTACTCTTGCCTGGAAAATCCCATGGACGGAGGAGCCTGGTAGGCTGCATTCCATGGGGTCGCAAAGAGTCGGACACGACTGCGAAACTTCACTCTCACTTTTCACTTTCATGCATTGGAGAAGGAAATGGCAACCCACTCCAGTGTTCTTGCCTGGAGAATCCCAGGGACGGGGGAGCCTGGTGGGCTGCCGTCTATGGGGTCACACAGAGTCAGACACGACTGAAATGACAGCAGTAGCAGCAGCAGTGATTCAGTCGGTAAAGAATCTCCCTGCAATGCAGGAGACCTGGGTTCAATCCCTGGGTGGGGAAGACTCCCTGGAGAAGGAAATGGCAATGCATGCCAGTATTCTTGCCTGGGAAATCCCATGGACAGAGGAGACTGGCAGACTACAGTCCAAGGAGTCACAAGAGTCAGATACAACTTAGTAACTAAACCACCACCACTTGATAAGTGAAAACTATATATATATATATATATATGTATATATATATATACACACATACACACACATATATGCATATATTTCTAAGTTACAGATATATAATTCAGTAATATATATATGTATATTCACAGTTGTATATATTCAATTCAATGGATTTTTAGAGGTTAAAGTGTTTGCCTGGGATGCGGGAGACTCGGGTTTGATCCCTGGGTCGGGAAGATCCCCTGGAGAAGGAAATGGCAACCCACTCCAATACTCTTGCCTGGAAAATCCCATGGAGGGAGGAGCCTGGTGGGCTACAGTCCATGGGGTTGCAAAGAGTCAGACACGACTGAGCGACTTCACTTTCACTTCACTTTTACTATAAAACAAACACTGTTGTAAATGCTGGGGAAAATAAAAAGCTGAATAATAAATGATTATTAGGCCCAAGGAGGTTGCATGTAACAGATTCTTAAGGTAAGTATCCATGTGGCCATAATGCCACATAAGAAAAATACAAGAAAAGGAAACAAGAGTGAGTGACAAAAAATGTTATCAGAAGATTATGAAGGTGCAAAAGAAGAAACTGTCGCTTGTGGATGGGAGTGGGGAGAGGAATGGTAAAAGGCACCTTGGAAGAAGTGCCATTGACATGGACCTTTAGGCTGGGGCAGGGACAGTTGGTGACACTGGAGTTGAGGAGAGGAAAGCATTTCAGGAGGAAAGAAAGGTGAAAGGAAAGGGAGATATATGAATATAAGTGGGATGTGTTCAGGGGACTGCACACACGCCACATTGGCAGGAGGAGAGCAGGATATAAAAGGCAGGTTGATTGCATCAAGGGAAGCAGCCGAGAACTTCAGAGGGAGTTAATGCACAGAACCTGAAGCAGGATTACCTGATCCTAGCTCTGACCCCGAGCTGAGTGATCTTGGATAAATCACTGAGACCTTGAAGTTCAACATCTTTGTCTGCGTAATCAGAGTATGAACAGTGCCCATCTCTCGCCATTGTTGTTTTGTTACCCTGTCCGTGGGGCACAATGAGGTTTCCTGGCTAATGTGGGAGGGGCAAGGCCACTGAACACACAGTTGTGCTGGGGAAGGGAGCAGGGTGTGGACGGCAGCCATAATCTACCACCCCTGACATGAGCTCATCCAGACAGGTCTGAAGCCTGGAACTACTCAAGAGGAGGGGATTCTTCTGGAAGCTTGCTTTTCCATTGCTGGCAGGACAACAGAGCTTTGCCTGAGTGGAAAGCACATTCACAATCCCAGGGAGTCTGAGCCAGCCGGAGGTTCAGCCTGCAGGTTCCAGGCTGGAGAGGGACCCACGTTCTGAAAGCTATGTCGGGGCCTTCCGCTTTTCAGTTAGTTTGCCTTATGACACAAGCAGCTCTGTCTTTAGGACCTGGAGTGTCTTTAGCTCTGCCCAGGACCTGGAGTGTTTTCCAGTTGAAAAAGTCTCAAATGTGGAAAGAAAAAGGGGGTGTGGGAGTGTGTGGGGATTGATGGGAGCTGACAGCACTGGGACGGATGGGTCAGCTCTCTGCTCCGTCCCCTTTCAGGGTTATGAGAGCCTTTCCTCCTGGAAGGGGTGGAGTGGGAGCCGATGCCAACTGAGTGGTCACAACTGGGTGTCTCTCCCTTCCTGGAAGGCCTGGCGACATCTCTCCTACCATTGTGATTAGGAAGAAAGCATTCACAAGGATGATTATCTAATCAGGGAATTAGCCTTAGTTCATGAGGAAAGCATGAGGAGATTCTTAAAAAATCTAATAGAAAAAAAGAGAAAAAGCCTGTATCAGGAAACAGCACCAGTAATCACACCCTGATTATTACACACAAACATTATTAAGATTTGGGGCAATTATTTGTAAACAATGATCCAATATAATTGGCAGGTATTTATCTTGAGCACCTACCCTACTGTACTTTAAGCTGCCTGTTTCTCCTATTTGATTCTTCCCTTCATGTCACTGTACTGATTTCTCTGTTATGGTTTAGGGGCCATCTGATTCCAAATTCCCTGTGGTGCTTGTTAAAAATTTAGACTTCTGAGTACCTCCGTAGATCTATGGCATCAGAATCTACAGGGAATGAAACCAAGGAATCTGAATGTAAAATATTTTTTTTAGGAAGCTTTCAAACATATTCAAAAGAAAAGAGAAAAATATAATGAAACACTGACCATGGATTTAGCACCAGCTTTAATTATTATCAACTCGTGGCCAATGCTATTTGATTAATATCCTCTCCCCAAATCATTTTGAATATTTCAAAGTAAGTTTCAGATAGCATATCATTTCATCTGAAAATATTTGTGTGTATCTCTAAATAATAAAGACTTTTAAAGACTAATTTAGAATTTTTTTTAATTTTTTAATTTAGAATTATTACAATTATTATCATTATTACAATTATTTCTTTAAAAATTAAGAATATTTTCTTTCTATCAAACATCTAGTCAGTATTCATATTTCCCATGTTGCCTCACAATTTTTTGAATCAAAACCTGAGTAACTTTCCTACATTTAAATTGGCTGATACATCACCTAGCTCTTTTTTCTTCCTCTATCACCCGTTTCCCTATCTGCTTCTTATTTGTTGAATAAATTGGGTTATTTGTCCTATAAAGTTTGCCAGAGTCTGTATTTTGTAGTTATATTATTGTGGTATAACTTAACCCCTATATTTTCTTTAATTTCTATAATAATGTTCTATAATAATTAGTTTTATAATTTATTATATACTTTACTTATAATTATATAACAATTAATAATAATGTCTTAACTATTACGGAAAGGTAAAGCCTTGATCAAATTCAAATGTGCTGCTTTTGTCGAGAATTCTTCCTTGGTGGTGTGAGGTATCAAATCCTTTCATACATGTCTGACTGTGTTTTCATTCTATTCATAGCTAGGACTCTGATTCTTTATTTCTAAAGCAATCCAAGTACATTTTACACACCTTAGAACTCAAGGATTTTGCTTAGTCCTTTTCCCATTCTGCTCGTGCAATTATCTTACAGAAAAGCAAATATACATTCACCCCCTAACAAACTTTCTAATAATAAATTGAGGCCAGCAAGACAACCTTTGGCATGTGAGAAGACAACATTAGTATTGTATTTATCATAACTTTAAAAAATTAATTATGAAATTCATATAATTAGTACTTCATACATGAATCCATCAATATACTAGATAAGATTAAAATTCAGTTCAGTTCAGTTCAGTTGCTCAGTCGTGTCTGACTCTTTACAACCCCATGAATTGCAGCACACCATTTAGGTGAACATATATTTGGGCAGAAGCTCAAACAAATGTGATGGAATGCATGATCAAGAAGGCTAAGACACTGTCGCCTGGAGGGTGGAGCCCACACGACTGAACTCACCAGACAGGCTCCATTCCTCCAGCTTGATTTCCCACCACTGTCCCTCCCTCACATGCTATGTCTCATAGACACATAGACACATTGGACTTCAGTCATTGTTCAATATTCCGTATTCTTTCTCACTCCATTGCCACTGTACATGCTGGCTCTGTGCCTGTACTGCCTTTTCTCCAGTTCAATTCCTGTCAATCCCTCTGCATTGAAGCTTAGCACAAGAACGTTCCCCTTCATGCCTCAGTGAACATACTACATATCTTCATTCTGGCTTTTATCTTTGGGAAATGTAATTGTTCCTTATATGTTTGCCTTTTACTAAGCATGGCATCAGCGTGAGCAGAGGGCCTGTGACTTTGGGCTCTGTATATTTTACCTCTGTGTATTCCTCTCTGCATTCCTAGCTCAGGATCTGGCTCATAGGGCACAGATGATCAAGAAAACAGCAGGGGAGAGAGTGGGTGGGATGAATTAAGAGAGAGCACTGACATCTATACACTAAAATAGATGGCAGGCGGGAAGTTGCTGGAGTTCAGCCCGCTGCTCTGTGATGACCTGGAGGGGTGGGTTGTGGTGGGGGTGGGAAGGAGGTTCAGGATGGGTAGAGTGTGTATGCTTATAACTGATTCATGACATTGTACAGCAGAGACTAATGCAACATGGTAAAGTGATTATCTGCCAATTAAAAATCAATTTAAAATACAGAAAAGTAATATTTGAGCTTGATATGGAAAAAACAGACTGAAGTTAGAAAGGCATTCTATACACAGAGTTAGCATAGCAAAGAGACAATGGTGAAAACAGCGAGGTGCTTTGGGGGATAGATCAGTTAGGATTCTTAAGATTGAAAACAGAAGAAATTGCCCATCTGTAAGAACGATGATGGAAATGTACTGGAAAAACATCAGTAGCATACAGAATCACCAACAAGTTGGAGGACTAGGCTTAGAAAAAGGTAGGAATCAAACATACTCCCAAAAGCCTAGAGGCAAGCAGCATAATAGTATTTCAGCAAAAATAATCTAGTCAGGACCCTGCAACAACTGCCAGAGGACTCAGCCAGTGCCCCTACCACCAGTATAAGTGAATTCCAACTGCTTCTCTGTCTCTGTATCACTCACTTTCTAGTCATTGTCCTGCGTGGGAGCATCTGATTGGCTAAGCCGAAGTTTGTGCTCATGTCATAGAAGCAAAGAGGGAAGCTGCTGCTGCTGCTGCTGCTGCTAAGTCTCTTCAGTCATGTCCAACTCTGTGTGACCCCATAGATGGCAGCCCACCAGGCTCTGCCGTCCTGGGATTCTCCAGGCAAGAACACAGGAGTGGGTTGCCATTTCCTTCTGCAGTGCATGAAAGTGAAAAGTGAAAGTGAAATCACTCAGCCATGTCTGACTCTTAGGGACCCCATGGACTGCAGCCTACCAGGCTCCTCTGCCCATGGGATTTTCCAGGCAAGAGTACTGGAGTGGGTCACCAGTGCCTTCTCCAAAGAGGGAAGAAATGGTGCATTTGACCCTTATTATTCCCCCAAATAAGAAGGCAGTGTGGTTGAATTGTGGGACAGCCAAAAATAAAAGTACACTTTACTTAAAAAGTAAGTAAATTAGATTGACAGTAAAGCAAATACTTCATCTATGGGAATGGTGAGGATAAATCTTGAAAGATAGGTAAGAATCAATTAGTATAGTTCCTCACTAAATTTCCAGGCAAAATAATTCAGTATTTATGCTGTAGACAATGGAAGAACTCCTGAGGTTTATCTATAGAGTAATACTAAATTAAAGGAATTATTTGGATGATTAAAGTGATCTCTTTTGGAATGCCGAAGTAGACAGGAAGACACTGAAAGAAGGGAGATCAGTTAATGAGTATTTGCAATACTTGAGGTTCCAGAGATGAGCCATTAATCCACAGTCTAGAAAAGTTGAATTGGAGCCTCAAATATCAAAGATAAAAGCAGATGCTAAGTCTGGATCAGGAGACAAGCATTGCAGATCAGAAAAAAATAAAAGAGAGACTGGCGACCAGGCTTAGGGAGTCTCCAAGGAATTTTGTTAAGTGGATTCATGCTCTCTGCACCTGTTTTTTTGGATTTAGACACAAGTACTTCTACTCCTATCTGGGGATACCTTGAGGGTATCTATCTTATGGCCTCTGCCAGGTATCAGTGGAGTTTGGGATAAAGGCTAGGTAAGAAAATGAGATGAATAATAGACTGTTGGTTTTACTAACAAAAATATGGAGGGAAATGAGAAGGACAGAGTTGATAGAAAATGGTAACTTCCATTAGTCTAGCTACATAGAGTCTGAGATACTAAAAAGGCTTGCATGTGGAGACATCTACAGGAAATTGGAAATGCAAGTTCACATCTCGAAAAGTGGCTTGGGGTGCAAGATCGATGACCCTTCAGATTCATTCCTTTCCTCTGATATTACACCACTGGCAAGATATACTTACTGCTTAACCATGGAGGCAAGAGTAGAAGTCAGTCATTTAGATACTGGGTCATATCATGGAACACATACATCTTTACCCAAAATGTTCCTCCTGACCTGTAGGACATCTTTCAAACTCTGAAGCTAGCTACCCCAGCATCCCTGCTAATTTGAAGGGAACTTTCTAAGGACTTCTGCAAATTCTTCATTTGCAGAATGCTACCTGAGCCATATCAGGATAAGATGGTGATCATTTGTATCCAAGAAGATGCCCACAGATTGTTCTTCTATCCAAAGTCATCTTTCCCAGCTGCCAGCTCCATTTGCAGATTTTTGGCCTTAAGATCTGGTAATCCAGGCCCATCGCATTCTGACTCAGTTTACCTAGAATCATAAAAAGTACAACTCTCCCTCTCCCAACAGTGTTATATTTTCCAGTGTTTTCCTTCCTGTGTGTTGCCATGGTATTTGCACACAGCTCCACCTCATTGCTAGTAACACTGTAATACAATTTACCCACCTATGTGTCTGTCTTTCTTGCTTGTCTATGGGCTCCAGGAAGGCAGCAACTTGCTTATATGCACTGTCCTTCCCCTCTCTTTTCTCTTTCTGTATAGTGGGAGGCGGGGTTTCCCAGGTGATGCTAGTGGTAAAGAACCAGCTTGCCAATGCAGGAGACAGAAGAGACACAAGTTTGATGCCTGGGTCGGGAAGATCCTCTGGAGGAGGGCAAGGAAACCCACTC
Source organism: Bos javanicus (assembly GCF_032452875.1). Taxonomy (NCBI): domain Eukaryota; kingdom Metazoa; phylum Chordata; class Mammalia; order Artiodactyla; family Bovidae; genus Bos; species Bos javanicus. Next base: position 7,273,636 of record NC_083886.1, on the reverse strand, counting down.
CAGTATTCTTGCCTGGAGACTCCCATGGACAGAGGAGCCTGGCGGGCTACAGTCCATTGGGTCACATAGAGTCAGGACACAACTGAAGTGACTTAGCAGCAGCAGCATAGCTGAGGGCGGGAATGGGGGCAGAAATTAGGTGCTCAAGGAATTCTCAATTGTGTGTGTGCTCAGTCATGTCTGACTCTTTACAACCCCATGGACTGTAGCCTGCCACACTCCTCTGTCCACGGAATTTTCCAGGCAAGAATACTGGAGTGCCATTTCCTTCTCCAGGGCACCTCCTGACTCAACATCAAACCCATGTCTCTTGTGTCTCCTGCATTGGCAGGCGGGTTCTTTACCACTGAGGCCCCTGGGAAGCCTGTACAACAGCCTCAGGGTTGCTAAAGCAACCGCTCAGCCTGAGGCAACAGACAAAAAACATTTGCGTCATTATTTGCTCTATCAGCTCGGTTTTACTGAGGGGGAAAAGTCATTAGCACATTGAAAGATCAGACACTTATACAATTGCAAGCCCTGTTTGAAAAAAAATAAGTTCTCTAATTTTAACCTGGCTCTTTACATCCTTGTGGATGGAATATTAAACGCAGTGCTCTGTTTCTGCTTTTCCCAACTCCTGCTTCCACAGTCAGATTGCTAATCTCCCTGAGACCTTTCTTGCTGGAGCGGTCTGAGGTCCTGACAGTGCTCCCTGACGCCATGGTCCCAGGGGCATGTCCTTCCTTTCATTTCCCAACCTCAGAGTTTCAGCTGGGAGTGGAGGCTTGAATTAAGCACCTTTGAGAAGCACTTCGAACCCTGGAGCCTGAGCAGGGAGTTGCTTATACCAGCTGAAACAATCACAGGATCCAGACTGGAGACAGAGAAAAAAAAAAAAAAATCCTCTGCCCCATTCATCTGGCTCTCCATTCAGCCTGGGGTGGTGCAGGGCTGCTTGATTTGTGAATCTAGTTAGCAGCAGCATTCCTGGAAAACTGGCCCATTGCTGAGCTTTCTCGTGAACTTCATCCACCTGTCATGCTGGGCCTTGGAGGGGAGCCAGGACAGGCAGGAAATAATAGGCTGCAGGATACTGGTGTGTGTCAGTGGCCCCAACCCTCCCATTCCTGAACACAGATGAGCTAGAAGCCTGGGAGGTTTCACCACAGTGAGGATGGGCTCCGGAGGCCACAGAGAGACTGGTGGGGGCGGTGGGGGTGGGGGCGGGCCAGAAGGGATGACAGAACTTTCAACTCTCAGTGGCCCCTCTTTGGGACTGCGGAATCATCTCTGCAGGGAAGTGGCTCTGGCTGTTGCTCAGACACATCCTTTGTTCTCACTGACCTCATCCTGCACACATCAGGCCCAAAGGAGAATGTCTGGGTCCTTCCCACCTCCACACCCCCCTCCCTTGGCCTCTCTAGTGGGTCAGAGAATGAGCTACAATGACATCAACTGGCTAGAATTACATAAAACTTCCCTTTTCAACTCCCAGACTCCTGGATTCATACTTTATTTTGTTTTTAATTTCCAAATGATTTCCCTTTGTCCAGCTGGGTTTCCCCCCTCCCCACCCCTATCTCCGTCAATTTTAATTTCCTATTTTCCATTAGCAGGTTTCAGGCAATGAGGTGGAAGAAACATGGATTCTCAAGGAGCTCTAACTCGTGAAGACAGCCGACACTGGGCAAGTTGGAAATATTTACTCTAGAAGCAAAGAACTCTTGGGTGTCTGGTGGGGTGGTATTAACACAGCATTGAGTCTGTTGTTCTGAAAAGAAAGGGATTGCAGACTGTCCTTCTCATGAGCCTTCTTATAGCCAATCCCACTAAGGGTGATGAAGGTGGAGAAAATAGTCATTTACTTGTGTATCTGGATTCTGGAGACAGACTACCTCCAGCTGTCATTCACAGATTTGAAATTATCAAGATCTCAGACCAGAGTGTCTCAGATTCTAGTGTGTCTATGAATCACCAGGGGATCTTGTTGCGGGTGAGTGGAGGGGCTGAGAGCTTGCATTTCTAATTGGCTCCCAGCCTATATAGATGCAGGGCTTCCCTGATGGCTCAGCTGGGAAAGAATCTGCCTGCAATGCAAGAGACCCAGGGTTTGATCTCTGGGTAAAGAAGATCCCCTGGAGAAGGGAATGGCAACCCACTCCAGTATTCTTACCTGGGAAATCCCATGGACAGAGGATTCTGGTTGGCTACAGTCCAGGGGATCACAAAGAGCTGGACACTACTGAGTGACTAATTCTTTGTCTATATAGATGCAGCTAGTTCTCAGGCCACAGTTTGAGTAATAAGGCTATGTTTATCTTGATACTCAAACTGGCATTTCGCTTACCTGATAATTTGCTTTTGGGAGATTTATCCCAAAGGAACATGGATAATAAAACTATATTGAGGCAGGAAGTTTTCATCTAAGAAGGAAGATTGTGTAATGGAAAGAGCACTAATTGAGAGCAAAGAAACCAGGGCTGTGTTCCAAGTTATGCAACAAGCTAACTGCATGCATTTGGATAAGCTATAATCTCTCTGCACTCCAAGGAAGAGGTTAAATTAGGTTGGTGAGTTCCCAGGCTTTTCATATGGGGTGGATGTTTGGAAAACTCTTGTCCACTAAATACATTGCAAACAACAGAATAACCTGTGTGATCCTGTTGTAAACGAATGGATAATTTTCATTTATCCTTTTGAAATTTAGAAAATGTGTCAGAGCATAAATAGGAACGACGGTTTGGCCACCTCTGGATTTGATGTTGTTCAATGTTCCTTCTTAACACTGACATCCTATGATCCCAGTGACAGGCATAAAAAAGAACAAAGAATAGATTTTCATTGTGTATAAAGTGTGAATTTCTATCAGCAAAGTTAAGGTTAGTGCTTAATATGTTCGTTATTGGGAAGGTTTCATGCTGGATGTGTCACTGAGGGAAAACACTGAATCTTTTTCCCTAAAAATCATTAGGAAAGAGTAGAAAAGCAGAAGTGACTGTGTGACTATGAATGTTCTGCCTCATGTTTCCCAGTTAGAAACCCAGAAGGAGATAGGGGGCACACTCAAGTCAAGATGAATGATTTGAGGAAGGTCCATAAAGGAACTATTTTCAAAGGTATGGGCGGGCTTCCTCAGGGATAGGAACCATCCAAGACCCAAGGTGTGTAAGAAGAGGCAGTTATGAAATTCTAGAAGATGTATTTGTAGAGGTGGCCAAGTGAGTGGAGAGTGGCCAGCTGGGAGCAACTGGCAGGAAGAGAGGTGGGAAATAACACAAGGAGCTCACTCTCTTCCCTTCAACATCCTGAAAGCATGTCCTAGTGACCACACCCATGGAACCAGAGGGGTTCCTGCAGTCAGTTCCTTCCTGGAGCAGAGGAAAGAGCGAGTAGGGAGGTAGGGTTGGAGAATGGGTCTGGAGGAGAAACTGGAAGGTACTGGACACACTTATGAAGCTCCTTGTGGACAAATGATTGGTGGCACAGATATTCTGTTTATTTCAGCTCAGTTTTGCCTTCAGTTGAGCTACTAAGACAGAAATATCATCCAACTGTGTTTTCCTTCGGAATTCCAAAAAAGTTTAATTGTCAAAATCTAAAAATATAACAGTTAATAATATTCCAACAGCATTCCCATCTATCATTTTATTTATCCTTGTCATTGTTTTACTAAATGATATTTACACACGAACCATATCTCCTTAGTTTATATTGTCTTCTCATTGACAAACTAACAAAATCTCCAAACATTTCTTATCATTGCCTTTTTCTTTTGGTTTCTCTTTTTTTCTCTCCCTAGATTGTGCTTTCTCGTTCCATATGAGTTTACTTTTCTAATTACTTGTCCTTTTCTTTTTTCATGTTGATGGGTTTTAGCATTTCTGCTCTCTTAGGTAAGCTTATGGAATAATTAGGAATACTTATACTCTAGATATAAGTTCTTTGTCAAATATATGGAATCAAAATATCATTTCCCACTGTCTTCCTTTTAACTCTCTTATAGTATCTTTTGATGAACACAACTTCTTAATTTTAATAAAGCCCATTTTTCACTAGACTTTTTGTGGCAAGTTTAAGAAGTCTTCCTCATGAAAATCATGGAGATATTTTTCTGTTATTGTCTGCCAACTCTACAAGTTTAGCCTTCACACTTAAGTCCATGGTCTATCTAGCATTTCTGTTGTACATTGCATAAGGTAATAGTTCTTTTTTTAAAATGGATGTTCAGCTGGCCTTTTCTATTTATCCGATTAGTAATTATTCCTCCCACAGCAGTGCATTGCCACCTTTGTCATGGACTAGATGATTGCACGTCACATGCTGATCAATCACTGGATTTTCCATTCTGCTCATTATTTTATATCCTTGTTCCAATATCAAGCTCTCTTAATTCCTATAGTTTTTTAATACACCCCATATATAGTCTCCAATTTTGTGCTTTTTAAATATTATCTTAGTTCTTGGCCCTTTGCATTTTCAAATATGCTTTTCAATGATATGGTCAGTTCAAAAAAAAAAATCTAGACATCTGATCAGAATTTATAGACTCTGTAGATTAAACTGGAGAGAAATTGTTAGATTATTGAGTCATTTGACTCATGATTATCAAATGTGCTTATATTTATTTGTCTTTAAGACATTTTTCTAAAGATTTTTACATGTGATTTGGTATCAAGATTACACTGTCCTCATTAAGTGAGTTGGGAAATTTTCGCTCTTTATCTATTCACTGGGAAAATTCTGTTTCTCTTGCACATATTTCTGGTAGCATTTGTGTGAGTATTTGGCCTTTTTGTTTTTCATTCATCTTTAACTTGTCTCTTTAACATTTGCTGATGTTTCCCAGAGTGTTATTTCAGGCTATGAAGAATTTTCCTAGAACATTCTCTAACATCACACACAAAAATAAACTCTAAATGGATTAAAGACCTAAATGTAAGGCCAGATGCTAAAAAAACTCTTAGTGGAAAACATAGGCAGAACATGCTATGAAATAAATTGCTGCAATATCTTTTTGGATCCACCTCCTAGCCAAAGATGGAGAAACTCTATAAAGTCAGCAAAAACAAGACCAGGAGCTGACTGTGGCTTAGATCATGAACTCCTTATTGCCAAATTCAGACTTAAATTGAAGAAAGTAGGGAAAACCACTAGGCCATTCAGGTATGACCTAAATCAAATCCTTTATGATTATACAATGGAAGTGACAAATAGATCCAAGGTATTAGACAGAGTTCCTGAAGATGGACTGAGGTTTGTACAGGAGGCAGTGACAAAAACCATCCCCAAGAAAAAGAAATGCAAAGGGCAAAATGGTTGTCTGAGGAGGCCTCACAAATAGCTGAAAAAAGAAGTGAGAGACAAAGGAGAAAAGGAAAACTAAACCCATCTGAATGCAGAGTTCCAAAGAACAGCAAGGAGAGATAAGAAAGCCTTCCTCAGTGATCAGTGCAAAGAAATAGAGGAAAACAATAGAATGGGAGAGACTAGAGAGCTCATCAAGAAAATTAGAAATATCAAGAAAATATTTCATACAAAGTTGGGCACAATAAAAGACAGAAATGGTGTGGACCTAACAGAAGCAGAAGATATTAAGAAGAGGTGGCAGGAATATGCTAAAGAACTATTAAAAAAAAATCTTAAAGACCTGGATAACCATTATGGTATGATCACTCATTTAGAGCCAGACATCATGGACTGAAGTCAAGGGGGTCTTAGGAAGCATCACTACAAACACAGCTAGCAAAAATGATGGAATTCCAGCTGAGGTGTTTCAAATCCTAAAACATTATGCTACTAAAGTGCAGCACTCAATATGCTAGCAAGTTTGTAAAACTCAGCAGTTGCCACAGGACTGGAGAAAGTCAATTGTCATTCCAGTCCCAAAGGATGTTCAAACAACTGCACAATTGCACTCATTTCACTTTCTAGCAAGGTCATGCTCAAAATTCTCCAAGCGAGGAGTCAAAAGTACATGAACTGAGAAATTCCAGAAATACAAGTTGAATTTAGTAAAAGCAGAGGAAACAGAGACCAAATTACCAACATCCATTGGATCATAGAAAAAGCAAAAAATTCCAGACAAACATCTACTTCTGCTTCCGTGACTGTGCTAAAGCCTTTGACTGTGTGGATCAAAAAAAACTTTGGAAAATTCTTGAAGAGATGGGAATACCTGACCATCTTACCTCCCTCTTGAGAAATCTGTATGCAGTTCAAGAAACAACAGTTAGAACTGGACATGGAACAATGGACTGGTTCCCAGTTGGAAAAGGAATATGTCAAGGCTGTATATTGTCACCCTACTTATTTAACTTCTATACAGAGTACATCATGCAAAATGCCAGGCTGGATGAAGCACAAACTGGAGTAAGATTTCCAGGAGAAATATCAACAACCTCAGATATGCAGATTACACTACCCTTATGGCAGAAAGCAAAGAGGAACTAAAGAGCCTGCTGATGAGGGTGAAAGAGGATAATGGAAAAAGGAGGCTTAAAAGTCAGCATTCAGAACACTAAGATCATGGCATCTAGTCCCATCACTTCATGGCAAATAGATGGGAAACAATGGAAATAGTGACAGACTTTATTTTCCTGGGCTCCAAAATCACTGTGGATGGTGACTGCAGCCATGAAATTAAAAGCCCCTTTCTCTTTGGAAGAAAAGCTATGGCAAACTTACACAACGTATTGAAAATCAAAGATAGTACTTTGCTGACAAAGGTCTGTATAGTCAAAGCTATGGTTTTCCCAGTAGTCATGTATAGATGTTAGTGCTGGACCATAAAGAAAGCTGAGCACAGAAGTACTGATGCTTTTGAACTGTGGTGCTGGAGAAGACTCTTGAGAGTCCCTTGGACTGCAAGGAGATCCAACCAGTCCATTCTGAAGGAGATCAGCCCTGGGTGTTCTTTGGAAGCAATGATGGTGAAGCTGAAGTTCCTATAATTTGGCCACCTGATGTGAAGAGCTGACTCACTGGAAAAGACATGATGGTGGGAAAAATTGAAGCCAGGATCAGAAGGGGACAACAGAGGATAAAATGGTTGGATGGCATCACCAATTTAATGGACATGAATTTGAGCAAGCTCCGGGAGTTGGTGAAGGACAGGGAAGCCTGGTGTGCTGCGTCTATGGGGTTGCAAAGAGTGGAACACGACTGAGTGACTGAACAACAACAACCTAGAGTAGTGGGAAGAAAAACAAACAAATAGAACCTAATTAAACTTAAAAACTTTTGCATAGCAAAGGAAATCCTTACAGAAAAAGACAATCCACAGAATGGGAGAAAATATCTGCAAATGATGCAAGTGACAAGGGATCAATACCCAGTGTATACTAACAGCTCATGCAGCTCAATACAGGAAAAGCAAGTCAGTCAAGAAAGGAGCAGAAAGCTTAAAGAGACATTTCACCAAAGAAGATATACAAGTGTCCAAAAATCACATGAAATGATGCTAAATATCACTAATATTAGAACAATGTAAATCAAAACTAGAGTGAATCAGAATGGTCACCACATCAGTCAGAATCAGATCAGATCAGTCGCTCAGTTGTGTCCGACTCTTTGCGACCCCATGAATCGCAGCACGCCAGGCCTCCCTGTCCGTCACCAACTCCCAGAGTTCACTCAGACTCACGTCCATCAACTCAGCAATGCCATCCAGCCATCTCATCCTCTGTCGTCCCCTTCTCCTCCTGCCCCCAATCCCTCCCAGCATCAGAGTGTTTTCCAATGAGTCAACTCTTCTCATGAGGTGGCCAAAGTACTGGAGTTTCAGCTTTAGCATCATTCCTTCCAAAGAAATCCCAGGGATGGTCTCCTTCAGAATGGACTGGTTGGATCTCCTTGCAGTCCAAGGGACTCTCAAGAGTCTTCTCCAACACCACGGTTCAAAAGCATCAATTCTTCGGTGCTCAGCCTTCTTCACAGTCCAACTCTCACATCCATACATGACCACAGGAAAAACCATAGCCTTGACTAGACGAACCTTTGTTGGCAAAGTAATGCAAAGTAATGTCTCTGCTTTTGAATATGCTGTCTAGGTTGGTCATAACTTTCCTTCCAAGGAGTAAACATCTTTTAATTTCATGGCTGCAGTCACCATCTGCAGTGATTTTGGAGCCCAAAAATAAAGTCTGACACTGTTTCCACTGTTTCCCCATCTATTTCCCATGAAGTGATGGGACCGGATGCCATGATCTTCGTTTTCTGAATGTTGAGCTTGAAGCCAACTTTTTCACTCTCCACTTTCACTTTCATCAAGAGGCTTTTGAGTTCCTCGTCACTTTCTACCATAAGGGTGGTGTCATCTGAATATCTGAGGTTATTGAGATTTCTCCTGGCAATCTTGATTCCAGCTTGTGTTTCTTCCAGTCCAGCGTTTCTCATGATGTACTCTGCATATAAGTTAAATAAACAGGGTGACAATATACAGCCTTGACGAACTCCTTTTCCTATTTGGAACCAGTCTGTTGTTCCATGTCCAGTTCTAACTGTTGCTTCCTGACCTGCATACAAATTTCTCAAGAGGCAGATCAGGTGGTCTGGTATTCCCATCTCTTTCAGAATTTTCCACAGTTTATTGTGATCCACACAGTCAAAGACTTTGGCATAGTCAATAAAGCAGAAAGAGATGTTTTTCTGGAACTCTCTTGCTTTTTCTATGATCCAGGGGATGTTGGCAATTTGATCTCTGGTTCCTCTGCCTTTTCTAAAACCAGCTTGAACATCAGGAAGTTCATGGTTCACATATTGCTGAAGCCTGGCTTGGAGAATTTTGAGCATTACTTTAGTAGCGTGTGAGATGAGTTCAATTGTGTGGTGGTTTGAGCATTCTTTGGCATTGCCTTTCTTTGGGATTGGAATGAAAACTGACCTTTTCCAGTCCTGTAGCCACTGCTGAGTTTTTCAAAGTGTCTACAAACAGTAAATCCTGTAGAGGATGTGAAGAAAAGGGAATCCGTCTACACTGTTGATGGGAATGTAGATTGGTACAACCACTGTGGAGAAGAGTATGGAGATTCTATTTAAAAATTTAAAAATTCAAAAATAGAGCTACCCTGTGATCCAGCAATCTCACTCCTGGGCATATATCCAAAGAAAATAATACATGCTCACCAATGTTCATTACAGCGCTATTTAAAATAGCAAAGACATGGAAGTAACCTAAATGTCTATCAGCAGAGGAATGGATAACGAAGATGTGGAACATATATGCAATGGAATATTACTTAGCCTTTAAAAAGAATGAAATAATTTCATTTGCAGCATCATGAATGGACCTGGAGATTATCACTAAGTGAAATAAGTCAGACAGAAAGTCAAATGTCATGTATGATATCGCTTATGCTGAATCTTAAAAATGATACAAATGAACTTATTTACAAAACAGACTCACAAACTTAGAAAACAAACTATGGTTATGGAAGGATGAGGGGGAAGGAAGGTAAAGCAGTTTGGGATTAACATGTACACATTGCTGTATTTAAAATGGATACCCAACAAAATTCTGCTACATAACGCAGGGAACTCTACTCATTATTATGTAACTATCTAAATGGGAAAAGAATTTTTAATAGAATAGATACATGTATACATATAATAACTCAATCACTTTGCTATACACCTGAAACTAACACAACATTTTTAATTAATTATATTTCAAAACGGGCTTCCCAGATTGCCATGGGAACCTGGGCATGGCAGGTTTATATTATTGTCATGCCCTTACAGAGCACCCTATTTCTAGGTGCCCTAGCTGCAGGCTTCCCAGAGAATCTGGTGCTACCAGGCCTGTGACCCAAGCAGCTGCACCACCTCCACACTTGGTCTTCACTAGGGCAGACCCAAGTCCTCCAGGGCAGGCTCAGGAGCAAACCCCTGTGGACGATTCACATGCAGAGGGGGAGATAAAACCACAACTGAAACCCAGGGGCAGTGTGGCTAAGGAAGAGGACTCAAAACCTTCCCACCAGCTGTACAAGCTGCAGATTAAATCCACACAATCAAGTAGGCAGACTCTATGTCTATGGAATATATAAAATGACAATGAGAGCTCCCACAAAAGAAAATGCACTAGTTCTGATAGCTGTGGACATTGGAGGCAAGAACACAAGAATAGGACCAGATTAGAGTCTGAGCTGCCCCCACAGCAGGTCCAGAGACCACCTCCGTGTTGGAGGGCATCCTAAGGGGGTTTGGTGGACTGCAACTCCCAGTGAGGGAAAGGAGGCTGACAGAAAAGACTCAAGAAAAACATTTATTATTCATTTATTATTCTTATATTTTGACTTGTTCTGTAGCTGCTTCTGTATATTTTTCTTTTTTTCCCTTTTTCCCCTCTGTTGTTGTAGTTGCTGATTTTATTAGTACCATTACATCTATTTAAGCTTTTGAGAATGTTTTCAATAACACTTTTTATTTCTGCTATATACTTCTGCTGGCCTTTTGTGGTTCTATAGGGTTTTCCTTCTTTTTTATTTTTTTCTCTCTATTTTTTAATTTTTAAAAATTTATTGTTTTTATTCTACATTTATTCTTTTGTTTGCTTTTCCTACTGTTCTTTTACCATTGTAGTTAATCTTTAATATATATTAATCTTTTTTATACCTCTACTTAACTTTGCTATTCTATCTTTTTTTACTTCTTTCTTTTTGTCACCATGTTTGTTAGTGTCTTTTGTTTTCATGCTTTAATCCCCAGTAGGCAACCTTGCTTTAGTTTTGCTTTCCAGTTTGTGCTTTAGTTAGTTTTGTTTTTAACTGGTGGATATCATTTTTGATTTCCTTTGTTCGCTTGATCAACCTATTGTACTTTTTTTTTTTTTTTTTTTTTTTTACTGTTTTGGTTTTGTTTATGGGTGTATATGTATGTGTATATATTCCATTATTTAATTATTATTGGCTTGATTTTGTAATTGCCATTTGTCTGGGGTGTATCTTTTGATTCTCTTTTTTTTTTTTTTTGTATTTATTTTAATTCCATTTAATACCATAACAAATCTCTGTTCCCCAGCCAGAGATCAAGACTGGAGCCTTTGGAGTGAGAGCACTGACTCCAAGACCCGAGACTAACAGAGAGCTCCTAACTCATGGAGTATCAGTTAGTGAGAACTCCCACAAAGGCAACCACTTGTATACAAGACCCGGCATCACACAACTGCCAGCCGCAACCTGTGCAGGATGCCTTATCCAAACAACAAACAACAAAAAAAATACAAACCCAATCATCAGCAGACAGGATTACCATCTTTTACAGCCCTGCCCATCAGAGGAAAAAAGAAAACTCACCTCCTCCCACCAGAGAGCAAGCACAAGTCACACCCTATATGAAGCTTACACAAACCACTGAACCAACCTTATGAGGGCAGAAAGCAAAAGAAAGAAAGAATTCTACCTTGAAGTCTGGGAAAAGGAGATGTCAAATACAGTAAGTTTTTAAAAACGAAAAGGCAGAGAAATACTGCACAAATGAAGGAACAACCTAGAAACACACAAGTCCAAATACATGAAGAGGAAATAGACAAACTACCTGAAAAAGAATTTAGAATAATGATAATAAAGATAATCCAAAACCTAAAAAATAGAATGGAGCAAATGCAAGAATCAATTAACACATTTAGCAAAGACCTAGAAGAAATAAAGAATAAACAAAGAGAGATAAACAACTCAATTACTGAAATTAAAAATACCCTAGTATGAATCAATAACAGAGTATCTGAGGCAGAAGAACGGATGAGTGAGCTGGAAGATAGAATGGTGGAAATAACTGCTGAAGAGCAGAATAAAGTAAAAAGAATGAAAAGTGCAGAGGATAGTCTCAGAGACCTCTGGGACAATATTAAACACATCAACATTTGAATTATAAAGGTCCTGGAAGAAGAAGAGAAAAAGAAAGGGTATGAAAAAATTTTTTAAGAGATTATAGTTGAAAATTACCCCAACATCAGAAAGGAAATAGTTATTCAAGTCCAAGAAGTGCAGAGTCCCATACAAGATAAACCCAAGGAGAAACGTGCTAAGACACTTACTAATCAAACTAACAAAGATTAAAAACAAAGAAAGAATATTAAAAGCAGCAAGGGGAAAGTAACAAGTAACATACAAGGGAAACCCCATATGTTTAATAGTTGATCTTTCAGCAGAAACTCTGCAGGCCAGAAGGGAATGGCAGGATGTATTTAAAGTACTGAAAGGGAAATATCTACAGTCAAGATTACTCTACCTGGCAAAGATCTCATTAAAAATTGATGGAGAAATCAAAAGCTTTACATACAAGCAAAGGTTAAGAGAATTTAGTTCTACCAAACGAGCTTTACAACAAATATTAAAGAGGCTTATATAGTCAAGAAATATAAGGGAAGAAAGAGATCTACAAAAACAAACCCCAACCAACTAAGAAAATGGCAATAGGAACATGTATATCAATAATTACTTTATTTTTTTTTCTTTAAATGTAAATGTATTAAATGCTCCAACCAAAAGACACAGACTGACTGGATATAAAAACAAGACCCATATATATGCTGTCTACAAGAAACCCACTTCAGACCTAAAGACACGTATAGACTGTTAGAAAGTTAGAGGGTGGAAAAATATATTCTATGCAAATGGAAGTCAAAAGAAAGCTGGAGTAGCGATCTTCATAACAGATAAAATAGACCTTAAAACAAAGACTATTACAAGAGATAAGGAGGGACACTACATAATGATCAAGGGAATCAATCCAAGAGGAAGACATAACAATTGTAAATGTTTATGCACCCAACGTAGGAACACCTCAATACATAAGACAAACACTAACAGACATATAAAGATAAATTGACAGTAATACAAAAATAATAGGGGACTTTAGCACCCCACTCACACCAATGGACAGATCATCAAAACAGAAAATTAGTAAGAAAACACAACCCTTAAGTGACACATTAGACCAGATGGATCTCATTGAAATATTCAGGTCATTACATTGAAATGCAGAAAAATACACTTTCTTCACAAATGCACATGGAACATTCTCCAGGATAGACCATACCTTGGGTCACAAATCAAACCTCAGTAAATGTAAGAAAATTAAAATTGTGTCAGTCATCTTTTCTGACCACAATGCTATGAGGCTAGATATAAATTATAAGAAAAGACATGTAAAAAACACAAACACATGGAGGTTAAACAATATGTTTCTAAGTAACAAACAGGTTGCTGAGGAGATCAAAGGGCAATTAAAAAAAAATTCCTAGAAACAAATGACAATGAAAACACAGTTGAAAACCTATACAACACAGCAATTCAGAACAGCAAAAGCAGTTCTAAGAGGGAAGTTTATAGCAATACAATCCTACCTCAAGAAATAAGAAAAACATTGAATAGACAACCTAACTTTACACCTAAAACAACCAGATAAAGAAGAACAACAACAAAAAACAATCCCAAAAAATAACACAAGGAAAGAAAATCATAAAGATCAGAGCAGAAATAAGTGAAAAAGAAATGAAAGAAATAATAATAAAGATTAATAAAACTAAAAGCTGGTTCTTTGAGAAGATAAACAAAAATTGAAAAACTTTTAGCCAAACTCATCAAGGAACAAAAAAACTTGTTTCTAATAAACAAAATTAGAAATGAAAAAGGAGAAGTCACAAGAGACAATGCAGAAATACAAAGGATTATAAAAGACAATTATGAGTAACTATATGGCAGTAAATGGACAATCTGAAGAAATAGAAATGGACAGATTCTTAGAAAAGTTCAGTCTTCCAAAACTGAACCAGGAAGAAATAGAAATTATGAACAACCCAATTACAAGCACTGAAATTGAAACTATGATCAAAAATCTCCCAAAAAACAAAAACCCAGGGCCAGATGGCTTCACAGGTGAATTCAATCAAACATTTAGAGAGGAGCTAATGTCTATCCTTCTAAAACTCTTTCAAAAAAATTATAGAGTAAGGAACATGTCCAGACTCATTCTATGAGGCCACTATCACCCTGATACCAAAACCAGGCAAAGACAGCACACAAAAAGAAAATTACTGGCCAATATCACTGATGAATATAGATGCAAAAATCCTCAGCAAAATTCTAGCGAACAGAATTCAAGAGCACATTAAAAAGCTCATACACCGTGATCATATATACTGAAAATGAAAAATCAGAAAAAGAAATTAAGGAATCAATCCCATTTATCATTGCAACAAAAAGAATAAAATATATGAGAATAAACCTACCTAGAGAGAAAAAAGAAATGTATACATAAAATTATAAATTATAAAATGAAAGAAATCAAAGAAGACATAAACGGTGGAGAGATATTCCATATTCCTGGGTAGGAAGAATCAATATTGTGAAAATGACTATATTACCAAATGCAATCTAGAGATTCAGTGTGATCCCTATCAAATTACTAATGGCATTTTTTCACAAAACTAGAACAAAAAAATTTCACAATTCAAATGGAAACACAAAAGACTCCGAATAACCAAAGCAATCTTGAAGAATGGAGCTGGAAGAATCAATCTTCCTGACTTCAGACAATACTACAAGGTAATCAAGACAGTATGGTACTCACTAAGAAAACAGAAATATAGATCAATGTAACAAGATAGAAAGCGCAGAGATAAACCCACGTACCTATGGGTACCTTATTTTTGATAAAGGAGGAAAAAACACACAGTGGAAAAAATATAGTCTCTTCAATAAGTGGTGTTAGGAAAACTGTATAGCTACATGTAAAAGAATGAGATTAGAACACTTTCTAACACCATACACAAAGATAAATTCAAAATGTATTAAAGACCTAAATGTAAGACCAGAAACTATAAAACTCTTAGAGGAAAACATAGGCAGAACACTTGATGACATAAATCAAAGCAAGATCCTCTATGGCTCACCTCCTAGACTAATAGAAATAAAAATAAAAATAAACAAGTGGGCATATTTAAACTCTCTGACATACATCACAGCAGGATCCTCTATGACCCACCTCCCAGAATATTGGAAATAAAAGCAAAAATAAACAAATGGGACCTAATTAAACTTAAAGGCTTCTGCACAACAAAGGAAACTATAAGCAAGGTGAGAAGGCAGCCTTCAGAATGGGAGAAAATAATAGCAAATGAAGCAACTGACAAACAACTAATCTCAAAAATATACAAGCAACTCCTACAGCTCAATTCCAGAAAAATAAATGACCCAATCAAAAAATGGGCCAAAGAACTAACTAGACATTTCTCCAAAGAAGACATACAGAGGGCTAACAAACACATGAAAAGATGCTCAACATCACTCATTATCAGAGAAATGCAAATCAAAACCACAATGAGGTACCATTTCACGCCTGTCAGAATGGCTGCGATCCAAAAGTCTACAAGCAAGAAATGCTGGAGAGGGTGTGGAGAAAGGGGAACCCTCTTACACTGTTGGTGGGAATGCAAACTAGTACAGCCACTATGGAGAGCAGTGTGGAGATTCCTTAAAAAACTGGAAATAGAACTGCCTTATGACCCAGCAATCCCACTGCTGGGCATACACACTGAGGAAACCAGAATTGCAAGAGACATATGTACCCCAATGTTCATTGCAAGACTGTTCATAATAGCCAGGACATGGAAGCAACCTAGATGTCTATCAGCAGACGAATGGATAAGAAAGCTGTGGTACATATACACAATGGAGTGTTACTCAGCCATTAAAAAGAATACATTGGAATCAGTTCTAATGAGGTGGATGGATGAAACTGGAGCCTATTATACAGAGTGAAGTAAGCCAGAAAGAAAAACACCAATACAGTATGCTGCTGCTGCTGCTAAGTTGCTTCAGTCATGTCCGACTCTGTGAGACCCCATAGATGGCAGCCCACCAGGCTCCCCTGTCCCTGGGATTCTCCAAGCAAGAACTCTGGAGTGGGTTGCCATTTCCTTCTCCAATGCATGAAAGTGAAAAGTGAAAGTGCCAATACAGTATACTGACACATATATATGAAATTTAGAAAGATGGTAACAATAACCCTGTATACGAGACAGCAGAAGAGACACTGATGTATAGAACAGTCTTTTGGACTCTGTGGGAGAGAGAGAGGGTGGGATGATTTGGGAGAATGGCACTGAAACATGTATAATACTATATATGAAACGAGTCACCAGTCCAGGTTTGATGCATGATACTGGATGCTTGGGGCTGGTGCACTGGGATGACCCAGAGGAATGGTATGGGAAGGAAGGAGGGAGGAGGATTCAGGATGGGGAACACGTGTATACCTGTGGTGGATTCATGTTGATATATGGCAAAACCAATACAACATTGTAAAGTTAAATAAATAAATAAATAAACTTAAAAGTTCTTGCACAGCAAAGGAAACTATAAACAAGGTGACAACCCACAGCATAGGAGAAAATAATAACAAATAAAACAATTGACAAAGGATTAATTTCCAAAATAAGCAAGCAGCTCATAAAGTCAATATCAGAAAATCAAACAATCCAATCAAAAAGTGGGGAAAAGACCTCAACAGACATTTCTCCAAAGAAGACATACAGATGGCTAACAAACACATGAAAAGATACTCAACATCGCTCATTATTAGAGAAATGCAAATCAAAACTACAATGAGATATCACTTCACGTCAGTCAGAATGGCCATCACCACTGCAGCACTATTTACAACAGCTAGAACGTGGAAACAATCTAGATGTCCATCATCAGATGAATGGATAAAGAAGTTGCTGCTGCTGCTGCTGCTGCTAAGTTGCTTCAGTCATGCCCGACTCTGTGCGACACCATAGACGGCAGCCTACCAGGCTCCCCCGTCCCTGGGATTCTCCAGGCAAGAACACTGGAGTGGGTTGCCATTTCCTTCTCAAATGCATGAAAGTGAAAAGTCAAAGTGAAGTCACTCAGTCGTGTCCGACTCTTCGAGACCCCATGGACTGCAGCCTACCAGGCTCCTCCATCCATGGGATTTTCCAGGCAAGAGTACTGGAGTGGGGTGCCATTGCCTTCTCCGGGATAAAGAAGCTGTGGTACATATATACAATGGAACACTACTCAGCCATAAATAAGGAATCCATTTGAGTCAGTTTTGATGAGGTGGATGAACCTAGAGCCTCTTACACAAAGTGAAGCAAGTCAGAAAGAGAAAGATAAATGTTATATATATATATATATATACACACATACACACACACACATATATATATAGGGAATCTAGAAAGATGGTACTGATGAAATTATTTTCAGGGCAGCAGTGGAGACACATACGTAGAGAACAGACTTATGAATATGGAAAGCAGGGAGAAGGAGAGGGTGAGATGTATGGAGAGAGTAACATGGAAACTTACATTACCATATATAAAATATATAGCCAATGCGAATTTGCAGTATGACTCAGGGAACTCAAACAGGGGCTCTTTAACAGCTTAGAGGGGTGGAATAGGGTGGGAGATGGGAAGAAGGTTCAAGAGGGAGGGGAGATATGTAAACCTATGGCTGATTCATGCTAATGTTTGGCAGAAACCAATAAAATTCTGTAAAACAATCATCTTTCAATTAACAAATAAACTTTTAAAGAAGAAAGAATGTATGTGTATGTATACCTGAATCCCTTTGCTGTACACCCGAAACTAACACAGCATTGTAAATCAGCTATACGCCAATGTAAAATAAAAATTTTTTAAGTTTTTCCTTATAATACAGAGTTGGGTTAGTGAGTTTTTCTCATATCCTCATTGTTCTAAATAAGAGAATATTGCTTGGTCTCCTTATGGAGTGCCATTAACTTGGAAATAACTGCCAGTTTTTTCCTACAATCTACAACCACATGTTGAGTGGTTATGTTATCATAGGTTTCATATTGATTTTATCCTATTTTCTCAATCTGAAAGAGCAAGTTTATTTAATTATTTTTCATTTGATTTTTCTCACTGTTCACTTGAGACTTCTCCCAGACTTTAGCCTAGTAAACTGCTTAACTATGAACTTATTCATGGTTAATAATTCATTTACCTAAGGAGAGAGTGCCAGTAGATTCTTCTTCTTTATTGGGTCTAGATTAATGACTCATATTCAGTGTTGTGTTTCATCTGGTCCAAACTCAGGAATAATCTGTAGACGTTATAGTCTCCTTTGAGTGGCTACTTGCAAGTATCTTTTTAAGGTAACTAAGACCTTAGTCTCAGAGCCTCTCTAGAGATTGTTTTGTGCGAGTGTGCTCAGTAGCTTCAGTCATGTCCGACACTTTGAGACCCTGTGGCCTGTAGCCCATCAGGCTCCTCTGTCCATGGGATTCTCCAGGCAAGAATACTGGAGCGGGTTACCATGCCCTCCTCCAGGATTTCTTCCCAACCCAGGAGTCGAACCCGCATCTCCTGTGTCTCCAGCATTGCAGGCAGATTCATACCGCTGAGCCAAATTGGAATCCGAGAAGACAAATTAAGTGATGTGTTGCCCATCTGTTCCTTCAGGATTTATACCAAAATGAATAATTATTCAAGAAATGACAAAAAATGACAGTATTATCCTACTCACTCTTATAGCAATTACAGCACTACTAAATCTATACTTTTACATACGACTCACATACTCCACTGTTCCTTGTCCTTCTCTGGCCTCTCCAAATTATCTATTTTAAGGAATTTCTTCAACCTACTTTTCTGTAACTTTTTTTTTTTCGTGAAGTGGTGTCATGTATTAACCTTAGGGTATCATTTGGTCCTTTCTAAAGATTATCTTTTGCAGATTCCTCAAAGTTTCTGTTCTGTGGATGACACTCTTTCCTAGTCTCAAGCCCTCTAAAGCTTTTTCCATCTTTTCATTACTCTTGGATATTTTAATGAAAACCTACAATGAGGAAGAAAGCCAGGGCGTAGTACACACAACTTCTTTGTAATCAGAAGTCAAGCTGGTCCTACACCACCTGCATTTGTTCATTGCCAACATCATTATCATTAAAGATTATTAACATAACATATACTAGCAATATAATTACATATCAGTTACATTATTATATGTGTGTTCAAGATTATGCTCATGTGCCAAACATTTTTTCATGTAACTCATACAAATAACGCTACTAGTACAGTTGATGTTTTTTTGTTATTATTTTTATTTTTGTTTTTTTCACCTCTAATTTTATAAACTAGGATTCAGGAAAATAAACTGAAGAGACTTAAGGTCAGTTCCTCCTTTCTAGGGCTTAATATCAAACCCCTTACTTCTAGGAACTAGAATTATTGAAAATATGACCTATATTGTTCCAGACTCAGTCATCAGAGTCAGTATCACACACTCATTCTGCCACTAGGCAATAGAGGAAGTGATACCTCAGGTATCAAATCCTTATAATAACACATGGATTTTAGTGTCTATTAATTTCCAGAAAAGAAAAGAGTAACATTACCCTAGGCTGCTGCCTTCCAACTGCCTAGGGTAGTGAGGTATGAGAGACAAATGCCAACAAGTCAGTACACTTCAGTGTCAAAAGTGGGAACACAGTGCTTGTGTGAGGCTGGCCAAGGAGGTTTAAACTGAATCACAAGGATGAGTGAATGTTAATTGGGCCATGAGGTTAGGAAAGGTGATTTAGACTGGGGGAAAGAGCCTGGTGGGCTGCCGTCTATGGGGTCACACAGAGTCCGACACGACTGAAGCAACTTAGCAGCAGCAAAGTGTGTGCAAAACTATGATATTGAGAGAGAGCAGGGTACTACTAGGGAATTGCAAATAATTCACTGGGTCCTGAGTGCAGAGGGTTAAGGGTTGAATGAAGGAGGTGATCTTGAGTTCATAGGGCAAGCGTCAGTAAACTAAGGCCTGCTGGAGGGCCAACTGTTTTTATAAGTAAAGTGGTACTGGAACACAGCCACGTTGATCTGACTTAAAAATGGTCTGCGGCTGTTTTCTTACTATGATGGTAAAGTTGAATAGTTGCAACAGAGGCCAATTGGCCTGCAGAGAGAAAAAAAAAATACTATCAGGCCTTTACAGAAAAAGTTTGCCAACCATTGCTGTAGGGACATGAAATAGTCAGAGCATGATGATCTCGGAAGGATTTCATTTCAGAGGAGTGATGGAAAGGCTGATGAAGGACTTTAAGCAAGGGGGTGACATGTTCATCAGATCTGTGTTTTAGGAAAATCACTTTGGCTGCAGATGCAGAATGGAGGTTGCAGGACTCATGGGAAGGGTACAAGTTAGAAATGCATTGCAATAATCCAGATAACTGAGGACTGTGACCTAAGCTAGTGTGTGCCCAGAACTGTGACAGAAGATACTTCAAAAAAGCATAGTAAGTAGCATTCTTTCTTCTTCAACTTTCCTTCTGCAACCTCTCCTCTGTTCCACCTCTCTTTGTTCCTCCGTTCCTATATCTTTCCCTCTCTTCCTCCACATTTTTCACAAGTATGATTATTCTTTACCCTTCTTCAAACATCCTATTCACACATGACACCATACCCCTTGTCATAGTCAAGCAAGCAGAAACGAGAGGTCTGTGTGTCTGAACTTCGGTAGTTTGTGCTGTTGCTCGAGTGGTTTGTCTCTTCCCAAATCTGAACCTCTGACTCAGGCCCAGCACAGCACACAGCTGATGAACAATGCTGCGATAGCTTCAGGTGGACAGCACTGGGGCTCAGGCATACATACACATGTATCCATTCTCCCTAAACGGCCCTCCTATCCAGGCTGCCACATAACATTAAAATGTTCCCTGTGCTGTATAGTAGGTCCTTGTGGATTATCCATTTTAAATATAGCAGTGTGTACATGTCGATTCCAAACTCACTAACTATTCCTATCAGGTAACTCCTTGGTAACCGTAAGTTCATTCTCTAAGTCTGTGAGCCTATTTCTGTTTTGCAAAAAAAGTTCATTTAAACCCTTCTTTTTAGATTCTGCATGTAAGTGATATCAGATGATGTTTCTCCTTCTCCATCTGACTTACTTCACTCAGCACAACAATCTCTAGGTCCAGAAAAGACGATCTTCATCCTCCCAATATTTATGTATGATGAGACTGAAGTTGAGACAGGTTGACTACTTGATCAAAGTCATGGCTTATTAGTAGAAAATCAAGGCTTCTAATTTCTTACATAGCACTCTGTCTCATTCCCTACATGTAACAGATTTAAGTTCCTGCCTCAAATTAGGGAAATAAAATAGCATTATATTTATGCTTTGTGATTCTCTCCAAGTTGATAACTCAGAGGAAGTTTATAAAAAGCTGTATATGTCCATCCTAGCTATTTGACTAGCTGGGATAAATAAATAAATTTGTTAGGAAATTCCACTGACTAGATTTAATTACTTCACTATGCAAAGATTCAATTAATAGTGTCAGAAACCACCCAGAACCCAATTATGAAATAAAAGTGAGGCTACTACCCAGGCACAAATAGGAAAATTATAGATGATATTTTAACTTCAAAATATAAAAGTATTATGGCATTTTATGACTTTGGTTTTCATTTCATAGTGTTACCTGTTAAATATGCACGCTACCTAGATAAATCAGTCACCTTAAGAAATGATGGTCTCATAACAATTTGTCACTCACACAAATGTCACATTTTTTTTTACCATCATTTCACAGCAACTTTCATATTTTACCTCTGCTGCAAAAGAGTCACAGATAACACATTGAAACCAGATGCTGACATGTTCATAGCAGTACATTTGAAGAAAGATGTGGTGCTACTGAAAGGCTTGATTCTTTCTAGTCAGTTCCATAAGCAAAGTCTGTGGAGGACAACTGTGAGCCCCAGAAAATATCATCAATGTCAAGGATATATTCACCAGAAGCAGACGCCTAAGGGACTCATTCTGGTTGTGGTCTTTGAAAGTGCCACTGTCCGATATAGCAGCCACTAAATAAATTTAAAAAGACGAGAGATAACAGATGTTTGTGGAGATGTGGGAAAAAAGGAATCCTTTTGTATGCTATTGGTGGAATTTCAAATTGGTGCAGCCACTGTGGACAGTTAAAAATAAAACTACCCCGTGTGCTAAGTCACTTCAGTCAAGTCAGACTCTTTGCAATGCAATGGACTGTAGCCTGTCAGGCTCCTTTGTCCATGGGATTCTCCAGACAAGAATACTGGAGTGTGTTGCCATGTGCTCTTCCAGGAGATCTTCCCAACCAGGGATCAAGCCATGCCTCTTAAGTCTCCTGCACTGGCAGGCAGCTTCTTTAACACTACTGGTACCTGGGAAGCCCCTAGAACTACCATATGACCCAACAATTCTACTTCTGGGTGAAGGAAATAAAATCACTATCTCAAAGAGATATAGGTACCATCATGTTCATTAGAGCATTATTTACAATAATCAAGATGGGAACAACTTATGTCCACTGACAACTGAATGGGTATGTTGTTCAGTCGCTCAGTCATGTCTGACTCTTTGTGACCCCATGGACTGCAGCCCACCAGGTGTTCCTGTCCTTCACCATCTCCTGGAGCTTGCTCAAACTCATGTCCATTGAGTCAGTGATGCCATCCAACCATCTCATCTTCTGTCGTCCCCTTCTCCTGCCTTCAATCTTTCCCAGCATCAGGGTCTCTTTTTTTTGGCAAGTTAATCAGTTTTATTACACAAATGTTAATGTTAATGTCATAATTGATAATAAGCAAAGGCCTTGAATAGCCATGACATATTTTAAGACAGTACAATAAGATCATGACAGAAAACTAATCAAAGTCTCTCAAAGACTGTTTTAACTTATTATATTCCTAATAATTCTATGTCTTGATTATTTATTTTCACAGCTTATAGCATAGTAACAGTAGATCAGTAGAGGGAGAAACTCTCTGAGGCAGGTTGCAGCAAGATGTGACATTAGAGAACAAAGGCTAGGACAGAAAACTAATTAGACTTTGGAACACAGGCATCTTAAAATGGTGATGTTAATGTACAGGCAAACAGCCTCAGCAATAACCCTGGGGGCATGGTATTTCCTGGTGGAGAATTTCCAACATGATAGAAAAAGCTATGGAGTAGAGTTAGAAAGATCTCTGTTCTGAGCCTAACTTCATCATTTACTAACAGTGTGGTCTTGAGTCTTGAAATCTCATCTCTCAGTGCTCCAATCCATACAGTAGTAAGAATAGACTACTCTGAACACTTTGCACATTTTACTTTCATATTATCTGCATCAGATCAGATCAGATCAGTTGCTCAGTTGTGTCCGACTCTTTGCGACCCCATGAATTGCAGCACACCAGGCCTCCCTGTCCATCACCAACTCCCAGAGTTCACCCAGACTCACGTCCATCGAGTCAGTGATGCCATCCAGCCATCTCATCCTCTGTCGTCCCCTTCTCCTCCTGCCCCCAATCCCTCCCAGCATCAGAGTCTTCTCCAATGAGTCAACTCTTCACATGAGGTGGCCAAAGTACTGCAGTTTCAGCTTTAGCATCATTCCCTCCAAAGAAATCCCAGGGCTGATCTCCTTCAGAATGGATTGGTTGGATCTCCTTGCAGTCCAAGGGACTCTCAAGAGTCTTCTCCAACACCACAGTTCAAAAGTATCAATTCTTCGGTGCTCAGCCTTCTTCACAGTCCAACTCTCACATCCATACATGACCACAGGAAAAACCATAGCCTTGACTAGATGAACCTTTGTTGGCAAAGTAATGTCTCTGCTTTTGAATATGCTATCTAGGTTGGTCATAACTTTCCTTCCAAGGAGTAAACGTCTTTTAATTTCATGGTGGCAGTCACCATCTGTAGTGATTTTGGAGCCCAGAAAAATAAAGTCTGACACTGTTTCCACTGTTTCCCCATCTATTTCCCATGAAATGGTGGGACTGGGTGCCATGATCTTTGTTTTCTGAATGTTGAGCTTTAAGCCAACTTTTTCACTCTCCACTTTCACTTTCATCAAGAGGCTTTTGAGTTCCTCTTCACTTTCTGCCATAAGGGTGGTGTCATCTGCATATCTGAGGTTATTGAGATTTCTCCCGGCAATCTTGATTCCAGCTTGTGTTTCTTCCATCTGCATGACATAGTATTAAAAAGCATTTCATAGGTGAGTGCAAAAAGTGGCATTTTATTTCATGATCAAAATGACTCAGGCACCTGATGTATTTTAAATTAAGGGTGTTCAAAGAAGGCTTATCCTTTTATCATCTTATTTTCTATGGATACTTCCTCTCTAGGTGATCTCTTTCAGTCCCATGGCTTTAAATATTAACTGTTTGTAATTGAATTAAAAATTGATATATATTAATCTTGTCTTCCCAAATGTTACAATCAACTTCCTACTTAATATCTTCACTTGGTCCAGTTCAGTCGCTCAGTCGTGTCCAACTCTTTGCAACCCCGTGAACTGCAGCATGCCAGGCCTCCCTGTCCATCACCAACTCTTGGAGATTACTCAAACCTATGTCCATTAAGTCGGTGATGCCATCCAACCATCTCATCCTCTGTCATCCCCTTCCCCTCCCGCCTTCAATCTTTCCCAGCATCAAGGTCTTTTCAAATGATTCAGTTCTTTGCATGAGGTGGCCAAAGTATTGGAGTTTCAGCTTCAACATCAGTCCTTCCAATGAATATTCAGGACTGATTTCCTTTAGGATGGACTTGTTGGATCTCCTTGAAGTCCAAGGGACTCTCAAGAGTCTTCTCCAACCCCACAGTTCAAAAGCATAAATTCTTTGGTGCTCAGCTTTCTTTATAGTCCAACTCTCACATCCATACATCACTACTGGAAAAACCATAACCTTGACTAGACGGACCTTTGTTGGCAAAGTAATGTCTCTGCTTTTTAATATGCTGTCTAGATTGGTCATAACTTTTCTCCCAAGGAGTGAGTGAAGTGAAGTTGCTCAGTCGTGTCCAACTCTTTGTGACCCCATGGACTGTAGCATACTAGGCTCCTCTGTCCATGGGATTTTCCAGGCAAGTATACTGGAGTGGGTTGCCATTTCCTTTTCTGTAAGTGTTCTTTAATTTCATGGCTGTAGTCACCATCTGCAGTGATTTTGGAGCCCAGAAAAATAAAGTCAGCTGCTGTTTCCAATGTTTCCCCATCTATTTCCCATGAAGTGATGGGACCAAATGCCATGATCTTAGTTTTCTGAATGTTGAGCTTTAAGCCAACTTTTTCACTCTCCTCTTTCACTCTCATCAAGAGGCTCTTTAGTTCTTCTTCACTTTCTGCCATAAGGGTGGTGTCATCTACATATCTGAGGTTATTGATATTTCTCCTGGCAATCTTGATTCCTGCTTGTGCTTCATCCAGCCACTCTGCATATAAGTTAAATAAGCAGGGTGACAATATACAGCCTTGATGTACTCCTTTTCCTATTTGGAACCAGTCTATTGTTCCATGTCCAGTTCTAACTGTTGCTTCCTGACCTGCATACAGACTTCTCAAGAGCAAGGTCAGGTAGTCTGGTATTCCCATCTCTTTCAGAATTTTCCACAGTTTGTGGTGATCCACACAGTCAAAATCTTTGGCATAGTTAATAAAGCTGAAATAGATGTTTTTTTGGAACTCTCTTGCTTTTTCAATGATCCAGCAGATATTGGCAATTTGATCTCTGCTTCCTGTGCCTTTTCTAAAACCAACTTGAAAATCTGGATTTTCACAATTCACATTCTGTTGAAGCCTGGTTTGGAGAATTTTGAGCATTGCTTTGCTAGCATGTGAGATGAGTGCAATTGTGTGGTAGTTTGAGCATTCTTTGGCATTGCCTTTCTTTGGGATTGGAATGAAAAAAAAATGACCTTTTCCAGTCTTGTGGCCACTGCTGCATTTTCCAAATTTGCTGGCATATTGAGTGCAGCACTTTCACAGCATCATTTTTAGGATTTTAAATAGCTCAACTGGAATTTTTCACTTGGAAATACCTTCAAATTTAATTTGCCTTAAATGGAACTCTTAATTGCACCCTCAACACTGTTTTTCCTCCTGCCTTCCCTATTAATTTAATAGCAATATTACATTTTATTGTTTAAGCTAATAACCTAGAAGTCATCCTTGGTCTCACTCTTAACCACATAGTGTATATCCAATTCACTAGCAAAGAGTATTCTTGCCTGGAGGATCCCAGGTACGGGGGAAACTGGTGGGCTGCCGTCTATGGGGTCACACAGAGTTGGACATGACTGAAGCAACTTAGCAGCAGCAGCAGCAGCAGCAAAGTTGTTAGCTCAGTCTTCAAAAGTTATCTGGAATCCATCAACTTCTGTCAATTTCCATTGCTACTACTGTAGCCCAATACAATATCATTTTTTATTAGCACATTAGCTTACTAAATGCTAGCTTGGCCCCTCAATCCTTTCTGACTCACCAGCCAAAATCATAAATTAGATTATGTCACATTTTTCCCATTATACATTTCCCATTATACATTTCCCATTATACATTTCCCATTCCACATTCCCAAGTTTCCCATTATAATTTGTTGTTGTTTATTTGCTAAATTGTATCTGACTGTTTAGTGATCCCAGGGACTGTAACCCTCCAGGCTCCTCTGTTCTTGGGATTTTCCAGGCAAGAATACTGGAGTAGGTTGCCATTTCCTTCCCAATCAGGGTCTTTTCTAATGAATTGACTCTACACATCAGGTGGCCAAAGTATTGGAGCTTAAGCTTCAGGATCAGTCCTTCCAATGAATATTCAGGACTAATTTCCTTTAGGATTGATTGCTTTGATCTCCTTGCAGTCCAAAGGACTCTCAAGAATCTCCTCCAACACCACAGTTCAAAAGTATCAATTCTTCGATGCTCAACCTTCTTTGAGGCACGCAGGATCTTTTAGCTGCTGCATGCAAGCTCTTCCTCAGTTGTGGCATGTGGAATCTAGTTCTCTGACCAAGGATTGAACCCAATCCCCTTGCACTGGGAACTCAGTCTTAGCCACTGGACCACCAGGGAAGTCCCCAGATGGATATGATTTAACCTTAAAAAGGGTTTCCCAGGTAGCACAAGTGTCAAAGAACCCACCTGCCAATGTAGGAGACACAAGAGTCGCAGGCTCAATTCTTGGGTTGGGAAGATCCCCTGGAGAAGGAAATGGCAATCCACTCCAATATTCTTGTTTGGAGAATCCCATGGACAGAGAAGTCTGGCAGGGTGCAATCCATAGGGTCACAAACAGTCAGACATGACAAGCGACTTAGCCCTCACAGCACACAGCCATTAAAAAAAAAAAAAAAAGAGGAAATCTGGCCTTTGGGACAGCATGCTTGAACCCTGAGGTCATTGTGCTAAGTGAAATGTCAGACAGAGAAAGACAAATACTGTGTGATCTCACTTATATGTAGAACCTGAAAATTCAAACCCAGAGGAACAGAAAACAGATTTGCAGTTACAGAGACTGGCAGTTGGAGACAAGGCAAATGGGTGAAGGTAGTCAAGAGGTAAAAACTTCCAGTTATAAGAGAATTAAGTTCTGGGGATATAATGTATAGCTTGATGACTACAGTTAACAATACTGTATCTGACATATGAAAATTGCAAGATCTTAAAATTTTTCATCACAAGGAAAAGAACTGTGTGAGGCAATGAATGTTAATTAGACTTATTATGGTAAGCATTTTGCGAGATACACATATATCAAAACATTATACAGCTACATGTAAAAGAATGAAGTTAGAACAAAGATAAACTCAAAATGCATTAAAGACCTAAATATAAGACCAGAAACTATAAAACTCTTGGAGGACAGCAAAGGCAGAATACTCTATAACATAAATCACAGCAAAATCTTCTATGACCCACCTACCAGAGTAATGGAAATAAAAATAAACAAGTAGAATCTAGTTAAACTTGAAAGCTTTTGCACAGAAAAGGAAACTATAAACAAGGTGAAAAGACAACCCTCAGAATGGGAGAAAGTAATAGCAAATGAAACAACTGACAAAGGATTAATTTCCAAAATATACAAGCAGCTTATGCAACTCAATAAGAGAAAAACAAACAACCCAATCAGGCAGTGAGCAAAAGACCTAAACAGACATTTCTCCAAAGAAGACATACAGGTGGCTAACAAACACATGAAAAGAATCTCAACATCACTCATTATTAGAGAACTGCAAATCAAAACTACAATGAGGTATCACCTCATACCATAGAGAATGGCCATCATCAAAAACCCTACAAACAATAAGTGCTGGAGAGGGTGTGGAGGTAAGAGAACCCTCTTGCACTGTTGGTTGGAATGTAAATTGACGCAGCCACTATGGAAGACAATATGAAAGTGAAAGTGAAAGTTGCTCAGTCCTTTCTGACTCATTGGAATGGGTAGCCTTTCCCTTCTCCAGCGGATCTTCCCAACCCAGGGATCGAAGCCAGGTCTTCCACATTGTAGGCGAATTCTTTACCAAATAGAGATTCCTTAAAAAACTAGGAATAAAGCTACCATATGACCCAACAATCCCACCACTGGACCTATAACCCTGAGAAAAT
This sequence comes from Bos javanicus, assembly GCF_032452875.1. Taxonomy (NCBI): domain Eukaryota; kingdom Metazoa; phylum Chordata; class Mammalia; order Artiodactyla; family Bovidae; genus Bos; species Bos javanicus. The sequence goes on along the minus strand of NC_083886.1, from coordinate 7,245,245 downwards.
CATAATTTAAAAAGACACATGTATCCCCATGTTCACTGCAGCACTATCTACAAGAGCTAGGACATGGAAGCAATCTAGATATCCATCAACAGGTGAATGGATAAAGAAACGGTGATACAAATATACAATAGGCTATTACTCAGCCATTAGGAGGAGTGAATTCGAATCAGTGCTAATGAGGTGGATGAACCCAGAGCCTATTATACAGAGTGAAGTAAGTCAGAAAGGGAAAAACAAATATTGTATACTAACGCATATATATGGAATCTGGAAAGATGGTACTGATTAACCTATTTGCAGGGCAGCAGTAAAGATGCAGACATAGAGGACAGACTTATGGGCGTGGGGGTGGCTGGGAAGGAGAGGGTGGGATAAACGGAGAGAGTAGCATGGAAACATATACGCTAATATATGTAAAATAGACAGCCAGTGGGAATTTGCTGTATGACTCAGGGAACTCAAACCAGGGCTCTGTGACAATCGAGAGGGCTGGAATGGGGGAGGAGACGGGAGGGAGGCTCCGGGAGGGGAGACTCATGTATACCTATGGCTGATCCACAGTGATGTATGGCAGAAATCAACACAAAATTGCAATTATCCTCTAATTAAAAATAAATTAAGAAAAAATAAAGAAGAAAAGCATTATGTTGTACATCTTAAGATAATTGATATGCCTGACTTTCAGTAAACTGGAAAAATATATAAAATAAAGTTTATTCCTAAATAATCTCCCAAGTTTTATCAAAAAATTCCATTTCTTAGTGGCATTAGCAAACTTTCAAGTCTTCAATGATCACATATGGCCAATAGCTACAGTATTAAAAGGGAAGATGCATAGCATTTCTGTCATTACAGAAAGTTCTATCGAACAGTGTTGTTAGAGCCAGGCAGAGGAGAGAAATGAACACCTCTGTAAGGAGGAAAGGCTTCATCAGACTAGGTCACAGAACAAGGAAAACATCAGGGCAGCATGGCCCAGGGGCTGGGAATAGACATGAATTCAAGTCTAGTTTCAGCCTGTTAGAAGCTGTAGGGTTTGAACAAGTTGATTACCATCTCTCCCTTGTCTTTCTTCTCTATAAAATGTGAGTACTGATTGATTCCACTTTTCTATAGGCTTATTTGGAAGGAATGATGCTAAAGCTGAAACTCCAGTACTTTTGCCGCCTCATGTGAAGAGTTGACTCATTGGAAAGACTCTGATGCTGGGAGGGATTGAGGGCAGGAGGAGAAGGGGACGACAGAGAATGAGATGGCTGGATGGCATCACCGACTTGAGGGACGTGAGTCTGAGTGAACTCCGGAAGTTGGTGATGGACAGGGAGGCCTGGTGTGCTGCAGTTCATGGGGTCGCAAAGAGTTGGACACGATTGAGTGACTGAACTGAACTGACTGATAGGCTTATTTTGAGGACTCAATGAGACCACATATACCAAAGGCTTAGCATGATGCCTGCATGCAGTACGTGCTGAAGAAATGATAGTGTTGGGCTGAGGGTGAGGACATTTCAACAAATAACCACTGCACTCTGAGGTATTCCCATCCAGTAGCTTGGAATTACTTCTGAGCGAAGAAGAAAGCTTATCTCAGGTCCTAAGGAATCTTGGAATTAAATATATATATATATATATATATATATATATATATATATATATATCAGAAGGGAGGTGAAGAGAAACCAACAGTTGGTGAGCATAGTATCAGAAAGGATTTCAGTCAGCCTCAGGCAGCAGAAAACCCAACCAGGAAACCAGGAAACCAGTAAGAAGTTTATTTCTTGAGGGAACTATCACTGCTCAAGGCTACTCTGGCTTCCTGCTTCACCACCTCTAGTACATGACAGTCATCCCCACAGCCACAACACGTTAGCTACTCCTCTAGGCACCACGTCTGTATTCCTGGAAGGATCAAATGGGCTTCACCTTTTTATTTCAGAAAGGATGTAAACCTCCTCCAGTGCACCTCCTCCATCATCTCATTGACCAGAAGAGCTCTGTGCCACCCCTAGAAGTCAGTTTGCTTTAGAATAAACCACATAAAATTGCCAATGTTTCTTCATTTTTTGAATGTGAAAGTGTCAGTCACTGACTCTTTGCAACCCCATGGACTGTAGCCTACCAGGCTCCTCTGTCCATGGAATTCTCCAGGCAAGAACACTGGAGTGGGTAGCCATTCTTTCTCCAGGAGATCTTCCTGACCCAGGGGTTGAACCCAGGTTTCCTGCATTGCAGGCAGATTCTTTACCATCTGAGGCATCAGGGAAGCCCCAAGAATACTGGAGTGGGTTGCCATGACCTCCTCCAGGGGTTCTTCCTGATACAGGGGTCAAAGCCGCATCTTTCATGTCTCCTGCATCGCCAGGAGATTCTTTACCACTAGTGCTACCCGGAACAAAGAGTCAATTTCTTAGGTGCATCGCCATCCCGAACAAAACTGAGATTCTATTGGAAAGAAAGAAGGAGAGCAGACACGTTGGGCAGACAACTAACAGTGTCTGCGACTAGCTCCCAACTCACACGGGCAACTCTGAGTCTTGCAACGCCCTGATGGCAGCTATTACTTTGCATCTGAGAGAAGGGACTAAAATTTTCTCAGCTGAAAGAAACAGCTAAGATAGAATGCTAGACCTTTTGTCTCATAGCATGCGTGCATACCACCACTTTCTCACAGAAAAAAAAAAAAAGCAAAAATAAAAAAGCCTCTTCATAAACAATGCAAAGTTAAAAGAATACAAAAGATTTGATCATGGCAGAGTAAGTGTTGCAGGACATTGTTTAAATCAGCCACAGATGCACAATCCTGTATTCAATCAGCAGTATCAGTCACAATTGGGGTGAGACAGAATTGCACATGAGTGGAAAGGAAATTTATTGGCTTATTCTCTTAGAATTTAATTCAAATTCCATGCCTGCCTCCTTCCTTTGGGAGGAATGATTATCTGAGTTGAAGCTGAAGGGACTAGATGAGATAAGATTAAAGACAGTATTAGAAGAAAAGGTGGTGTTGGATTTTTTGTTTTGTTTTACTTTTTTAAATTGTTGTTTTCTTTTTCTTCTCCCCAAAGGAAAAAGCTTGGATCCTGAAACAATTCAACAAAATATAAAATGCCTTGTCTAAGTAATATAAAACTACTCTATGTGGATTATTGAATACCATGGTTCACCTCCCATAAGACATATACTTCCACTCTCAGGGTTTTGTTATTATTTGCTGGTAATTTATCAGTTTTTTTCTCCAGCTTTTTTTTTTTTTTATGTCCCACACTGTGAATTCAGCTGCCATATTGGATATCCCACCTGAATGTCTCATACAGTACCTCTCCATCAACTCCTCTCAAACTGACTTCATGATCTTTCTCCAAAACAAACCAAAATACTCTGTTCCTCTTCCAGTACACTTTCTCTTAATAAATGCCAATACCAATCACCCCATTCCTCAGACCCCAAGTCACAAAGTCATCTTGATTCTTCCCATCTCTCCATCTTTTCCGTGTCCAATCAATCCTGCAAAACCCTGTCAATAGACTTCCTAAACATTTCCCAGACCCAGGCAATAAAGGTATAACGAACCAGGAAGGTTTTCTCCCCAATAAGCAAATATTTGTAAAGCTTAACTAACTAAACAGTCGACTCATTGGAAAAGACCCTAATGCTGAGAAATATTGAGAGTAGGAGGGGAAGGGGGCAACCAAGGATGAGATGGTTGGATGGCATCAATAACTCAATGGATATGAGTTTGGGAAAACTCTGGGAGATAATGAAAGACAAGGAAGCCATGGGGTTGCAAAGAGTTTGGGCATGACTTAGCAACTGAACGACAACAACAACTAACTAAAGGAAGTCACACTCCTAAGCTGAACCGAAAATGGCCTGGCTAAGAATAGTGTCCCCACTGATGCTCCATCTCCATGGAGACTCTCTGAGGACCGCTTTGCTCACAAGTGCCTGGTGGATTCCAGATCACAGAAGAACCCTGCTTCTATTAAGGCACTGGAAGTGAATGATGTAAGTGGTGAAGAATTCAATGTAGCCTCATTTCTTCTAAAGGAAACCTCTGGAGGACCCTTCAGTGTCTTGCCACTACTATATCCCTCGCATCTGGCAGGTGCCTGGCACATAACAGACATTAAGTAAATATTTCCTGGGAGTCGAGAAAAGAGTTTGTTTCAATTCTTAATACTGAAACATTTCTGATGATCATTTGTGACTTTGGCAAACTCAAGCTGGTGAAATCATGTGGACAAAAGTGGATTATGGAGATGATAGGGGTGAAGCAGAGATCATTCGTGGTAAGTCGCTCAGTCATGTCCAACTCTTTGAGACCCTATGAACTATGGTCTACAAGGCTTCTCTGTTCATGGAATTCTCCAGACAAGAATGCTGAAGCAGGTTGCTGTGCCCTCCTCATAGCAGAAGAAAGGGAATTTTAAAGAGCAAAATCCTCAAACAGGAACCAGTCTCCAAAGTCTAAGTGGAGGATGGTAGAGTTGGCTGTCAGTGAATAGTTTTCATTCATTAGTAGATAACTGGTTAAATTGTGTTACAGTTTGGGGTTTATAAAACTTGCATGCACTCGCTCATTTTTATATTATATATTATTTATAAATATACTATTATTAATTATTAATATTCATTAATGTTAATATATTACTTATTATAACTTTGGAAGCACATTACCATGATACTCCTCTCATAAAATGAAGACACCAAGGCCCAGACAGGTAAGGCCCTGTTTGAGAACAACACTCCCCATCAGCCAGAATTTGGAGGTCAAAGATTAGGTTTCCATAATACCTACTTGCTTAATATGAGTTTGAACAAGTTCGTTTCATCAGGTTCAAAGCAAGTAAGGCATTGCACTAATGTTTTAGGCTGGACCTCAGTTTCCTCTATGTCAGAATGGAAGAATACAGACTTGAGAGTGCTCTGGGTTTCGATGTGTTGAAGTTTCTTGAGATTGAGTGAGCAAGGTTGGGACTGAAAGCTATGAAGACAAATGTGTGGGCATCTGAGGTCTCCTTCACATGTCCATGACACACCACTCAGAGGGTCTGTTTACAGCAACACATACTGTATTGGAATCTTCCACGTTGCTCCCTGTGGAGGTGCTGACAGCATCATCTTTGCCCTTCTGCATGTGTTCAGTGACTGTGAATAAAGACACAGTAATGCTGAGTCGGCCTCCTTTGTCCCTTCCCAGGGAACCTCATGAGGAATCAGTCAAAACTTGAAGTCTCAAATATAGTCCCCTGTGCTATACAGCAGGTCTTCGTGTATCTATTTTACATACAATAGTGTGTATATGTTAACGTCAAACTCCTTATCTCTCTCCCCTCCATCCCCCACTAAAATGTTTTTTAATTATCTCTTATGTGTGGAATCTGAAACGAAAAAAAAAAAAAAAGCCATAGATACAGAGAACAAATTGGTGATTGGCAGAGGTGAGGGGGTGGGAGATGGACAAAATGGGTGATGATGATCAAAAGGTAGGAATTTATAGTCATAAACTGAGTCTTGGGAATGAAGTAGCCTGGTGACTATAGTTGATAAACTGTACTTTATATTTGAAAGTCGTTAAGAGAGTAAATCTTAAAAGTTCTCATCATAAGAAAAAAATTGTAACTATATATGGTGCTGGACAGATTTACTAGATTTACTGTGGTGATCATTTCACAATACATGCATATATCAAATCCCCTTATATTGTACAAATCATTATATGCCTAAAACTTATATGTCAACTGTGTCTCAATAAAATGAAATTTTAAAAAACTACATGTCTCCAAATGACAGATCATTCTTTTTTTAATTAAATATTTTATTTATTTTTAAATTAAATTTTATTGGAGTATAGTTGCTTTAAAATGTTGTGTTAGTTTCTGCTGTACCACAAGGTGAATCAGCTACATGTTTACATGTATCCCCTCTTTTCTGGATTTTCTTCCCATTTATGTCACCACAGAGCGTTGGGTAGAGTTCTCTGTGCTCTACACTAGGTTCTCATTGTTTAATTATTTTACACATAGTATCAGTATTGTATGTATGCTCGTGTGCATTCGAAGGCTCTTCAGTTGTGTCCGACTCTGTGTGACCTACGGATTACAGCCTGCCGGGCTCCTCTGTCCATGGGATTTTTCAGGCAAGAATATTAGAGTGGGTTGCCATTTCCTTCTCTGTATGTATGCTTATAACTTGGTAAATGGCTCCTTTGTTCAACTCTCAATGACCTAACTGAATGTACCCTCTGCTTCCCATGGGGATTGTGAATGACAGACACATACATCATTTATGTTTATCATAAACCTAGTTCCTTTTTATTACATGCTGAGGTCCCCTCAGTTCAGTTCAGTGGCTCAGTCGTGTCCGACTCTGTGACCCCATGAACTGCAGCATGCCAGGCTTCCCTGTCCATCACCAACTCCCATAGCTTACTCAAACTCATGTCCATTGAGTCGGTGATGCCATCCAACCATCTTATCCTCTGTCATCCCCTTCTCCCGCCTTCAATCTTTCCCAGCATCAGGGTCTTTTCCAATAAGCCAGTTCTTCACATCAGGTGGCCAAATATTGGAGTTTCAGCTTCAGTATCAGTCCTTCCAATAAATATTCAGGACTGATTTCTTTGAGGATTGACTGGTTTGATCCCCTTGCAGTCTAAGGGACTCTCAATGGTCTTCTTCAACACCACAGTTCAAAAGCATCAATTCTTCAGCGCTCAGCTTTCTTTATGGTCCAACTCTCACATCCATACATGACTACTGGGAAAACCATAGCCTTGACTAGATGGACCTTTGTCAGCAAAGCAATGTCTCTTCTTTTAACATGCTGTCTAGGTTGGTCATAGCTTTTCTTCCAAGGAGTAAGTGTCTTTTAATTTCATGGCTGCAGTCACCATCTGCAGTGATTTTGGAGCCCAAGAAAAGAAAGCCTGTTACTTTCCATAATTTCCCCATCTATTTGCCATGAAGTGATGGGACCGGATGGAGGTGAGCCTTTGAGATGTATGTGACAGAACCAGAGCAATGAAGTCAGGAGGTCCTGAATCCCACCTCTGGCTTTCTTACTGGGGTGTGAAGTCTGCCAAGTTAAGTAACACATCAGCTTCAGTTTTTTCATTTGTAAAGTGGAGATGAAAATCTCATTGATTTCTTACAAGTATTAAAGGGTCAATGTTTGCATAGCATCTTACAGCTCCTGGAATAGTAGTTTCTGAATGCATTTTAATTGCCTTCATATTGGGGATTTTGAGTGCAGTTTTGGTGTTCCTTTGTAGAATTCCTGAGACAGGGTGAGAAGCAGCTGCAAGACCTCTCCTGGAGAGAGCCTATCTCAGTGTTATCTCTGGGACTGATATGTCAAGCTTCTCAAATCCTTGGGCTCTTGGCTTGTATTCTTCTCATAGCCTGGCTCATATTTTGCCCTATATTTCAAATATTAAATATAACATTCAGTGTTTTGTATTTTAAAATGCTGAATATTACACAGTATTATAAAATTTATTTTCCTTGAAAACAGAAAAGCATGACTTTTTAAGTGCTTTCTTTTTTACAATGTTGTTCATTGCTTGTTACAGCTACATACTTATGATTTCAATAGATAGAATCTGGCTGCAAAGCCAGAGACCCCAGTTCGATTACTGGGTCAGGAAGATCCCCTGAAGAAGAGATAGTCTACACCATGGGCTTTTCTGGTGGCTTAGATGGTAAAGAATCCACCTGCAATGTGGGAGACCTGGGTTTGATCCCCGGGTTAGGAAGATCCCCCTGGAGGAGGGCGTGGCAACCCACTCCAGTATTCTTGCCTGCAGAATCCCCATGGACAGAGGAGCCTGGCAAGCTACAGTCCATGGGGTCACAGAGTCGGACAAGAACGAGCAACTAGGCACAGCATGTGGCATATATCTTGTATACATATTTAATTAGAAAAAGAGAGAGAAAAATACTTTCTTTTCCCAAATTTCAAGAGTAATTTTATTGCTTTTAATCATAAGTATAAAGCATGTTGTAAAAAAGTAAAAAGCCGTATAAGCCAGAAAGGAACATAAATATCACCACAATGTAAATACTATAACACAAAAACGACCAGTGCTGTCATTTGAGGGAACAGCAACCTCTCTATGTCTTTATATATCTGTACACACACAGGCATGCACATACAGTCATGCAATTTTATACAAACAGATTTTTTTCAACTTATTTTGTATTGGAGTATAGCTGATTAACAATGGTGTGTTAGTTTCAAATGCACAGCAAAGTGATTCAGTTATACATATAAATGTATCTATTCTTTTCAAATTCTTTTTCCTTTCAGTTTGTTGCATAATATTGAGCAGAGTTCCCTGTGCTATACAGTAGATAATTTCTGATTATCCACTTTAAATATAGCAGTGTGTACGTGGCAATCCCAAGCTACCGAACTATCCCTCCCCCCCACTACCCTTCTCTCTAGTATCCTTAAGTTCATCCTCTACATTTGTGAATCTGTTTCTGTTTTTAAAATAAGTGCATTTATATCATTTTTTTTAGATTCCACATATAAGTTATATTGCATGGTATTTCTCTTTGTCTGACTTGCTTCACTCAACATGACAATCTCTAGTTCCATCCATACTGCTGTTGCTGCTACTGCTAAGTTGCTTCAGTCGTGTCTGACTCTGTGCAACCCCATAGACGGCAGCCCACCAGGCTCCCCCTCCCTGGGATTCTCCAGGCAAGAACACCGGAGTGGGTTGCCATTTCCTTCTCAATGCATGAAAGTGAAAAGTGAAAGTGAAGTCGCTCAGTTGTGTCGGACTCTGTGAGACCCCATGGACTGCAGCCTACCAGGCTCTTCTGTCCATGGGATTTTCCAGGTAAGAGTACTGGAATGGGGTGCCATTGCCTTCTCCCCATACTGCTGTAGGTGGCATTATTTTCATTCTTCTTTAATGATTGAGTAATATTCCATTGTATATATGTACCACATCTTCTTTATCCATTCCTCTGTTGATAAACATTTAGGTTACTTCCTCATCTTGGCTATTTTAAATATTGCTGCTATGAACATTGGGGTACATGCATACTTTTGGACCATGTTTCTATTGAAATATATGCTCAAGAGTGGGATTGAAGGATCATATAGTAGCTCTATTTTTAGTTTTTAAGAAACCTCTAAGCTGTTCTCCTTAGTGGCTGCATCAATTTACAGTCCCACCAATATACAGATACACCACTATGATATTCTGCCTGGCCTTGTATCTTAAACTGATTTAAATTAGTCTCTAAATGTCTGACAATCTCTTCAGCTAAGTCAAGTTCTCCCTTTTTGTGATGTTTTATTGATTGAGAGAAAGAGATTCTTTCACTCTTTCAAGGTAAGACTTGTTAGTGGGATTAGATAATTACTTCCAGCACTTCTAGGTTCTTTTTCCCCAAAGCAAATCCTGTTTGCTTTCAAACCTGGACTTCATTGAAGGTTCCATATGATATCTATGGGTTGCCTCACAATGTAATTGAACACGGTGTCCTCACTATGTAATTTCTCACTCAACGCCAGCCCTCATCCCAGCGGAAGCCAATACACCCAAGTCCTCAGAGGCTGAGGACTCAGAGCTGAGGGCAAAGTCTGAGGACCCAGAAAGCTCTGCCCACAGTTTCACTTGTCATTTTTTCAGCTTCTCTCTGCCTCTTCTCCTGAGTTCCTACAACTTCATCAGGGCTGCAGCACACCATACTCAGATGTGGAAGTCTGCCTTTTCTCTCTTTTCCAGATGAAATCCAACCATACGAAACTTGTGAGGAACTTCCCTCGTGGCTCGGTGGCTAAGACTCTGCTCCCAATGCAGGGGTTTGGTCCCTGGTCAGGGAACTGATCCCACATGCCATGCTGCAAGAAAGATCAGAGATCCCAAGCACCGCAACTAAGACTTGGGGCAGCCAAGTAAATAAAACAAATATTTTGGAGAAAGAATGTTGTGATATTGAACAAGTTAACACAAAATATGGGAATATCACAGGAGAATAATCACATTCCAGTCCTGTCTTGCTTTGCCAGCTACTCAGCTAAGCACTTTCCTTCCCTGCTGCCTCCTATCACCAATGCTCTGGACACACAACTACCACCCAGCAGGCTGCCCATTGGCAGGGGCATTCTAAGCCCCCTCTCCTGACCTCACTCCACTGTGTCCCTCACAGAAGAAGACACCAGGTTAGCTCGCCTTCCCCAGACAGGAACGCCAGCCAACCCCTACTCTCCATCTGTTACAAGCTCACCGTCTTTTAAAAGAGTCCGTTATAGTACAAATGAGCTTATTTACAAAAAATAAGTAGAGTCATAGATGTAGAAATCAAATTTATGGTTACCAGGGCATAAGAGGGGATGAATAAATTGGGAGATAGGGGTTGACGTATGCATCAGCTCAGTTTAGTTCAGTTGCTCAGTAATGTCCAACTCTTTGTGACCCCATGAATTGCAGCCCGCCAGGCCTCCCTGTCCATCACCAACTCCTGGAGTTTACCCAAACCCATGTCCATTGAGTCGGTGATGCCATCCAACCATCTCATCCTCTGTCATCCCCTTCTCCTCCTGCCCTCAATCTTTCCCAGCATCAGGGTCTTTTCAAATGAGTCAGCTCTTTGCATCAGGTGGCCAAAGTATTGGAGTTTCAGCCTCAACATCAGTCCTTCCAGTGAACACCCAGGACTGATCTCCTTTAGGATGGACTGGTTGGATCTCCTTGCAGTCCAAGGGAGTTTTCTCCAACGCCACAGTTCAAAAGCATCAATTCTTCGGCGCTCAGCTTTCTTTATAGTTCAACTCTCACATCCATACGTGACCACTGGAAAAACAATAGCCTTGACTAGACAGACCTTTATTGGCAAAGTAATGTCTCTGCTTTTTAATATGCTGTTTAGGTTGGTCATAACTTTCCTTTCAAGGAGTAAGCATCTTTTAATTTCATTGCTGCATTCGCCATCTGCAGTGATTTTGGAGCTCAGAAAAATAAAGTCAGCCACTGTTTCCACTGTTTCCCCATCTACCTGCCATGAAGTGATGGGATCAGATGCCGTGATCTTAGTTTTCTGAATGTTGAGCTTTAAGCCAACTTTTCACTCTCCTCTTTCACTTTCATCAAGAGGCTCTTTAGTTCCTCTTCACTTTCTGCCATAAGGGTGGTGTCATCTGCATATCTGAGGTTATTGATATTTCTTCCGGCAATCTTCCAGTCCAGCATTTCTCATGATGTACTCTGCATGTAAGTCAAATAACCAGGGTGACAATATACAACCTTGACATACTCCTTTTCCTATTTGGAACCAGTCTGTTCTTCCATGTTCAGTTCTAACTCCTGTTTCCTGTCTTGCATACAGGTTTCTCAAGGGGCAGGTCAAGTGGTCCGGTATGCATGCTACTATATATAAAATAGATAGCTAATAAGGACCTACTGTATAGTACAGAGAACTCTACTCAATACTCTGTCATGGCTTATATGGGAAAAGAATCTTAAAAAAGAATGGATGCATGTATGTGCTAAGTCACTACAGTTGTGTCTGACTCTTTGCAACCCCATGGACTGTAGGCCACCAGGCTCCTCTGTCCTTGGGACTCTCCAGGCAAGAATACTAGAGTGGGTTGTGATGCCCTCCTCCAGGGGATCTTCCCGACCCAGGGATCAAACCCATGACTCTTATGTCTCCTACTTTGACAGGTGGGTTCTTTACCACTAGCGCAACCTAGGAAGCCCAGATATATGCATATGCATAACTGATCCATTATGTTGTACACCTGAAATTAACCCAACATTGTGAATCAATTATACTCCAATACAAATTTTAAAATAAATAGGTAAAAGAGTCCCTTCAGAGTTTCATCCTTGCAGAAGACTCTTTACTAGATGATCCACTTAGTGGAAGTGCTTGTAAGAAGTCCTCTAGGGATGTGCTCCTTGTCTTCCACTGGTGCGTCGTCTCCCTCCTTGCACTGCTGCATCTGCTTTCTACTCTCAACCTCTCTTCACTGATGGTGCTCACCATGCCCACAGCCAACTCTGCTGGGAAAGAGAGGTCATGCGGACATATGACCATCTAACTCCTGGGGCATTGTTGCCTCCTCTCTGTTATGACAGAAGTCATGCTTTATTTTTACTCTCTGTATCTCCTGATCTGGTATCTAGTCCCATCACTTCATGGCAAATAGATGGGGAAACAGTCGAAACAGTGGCTGACTTTATTTTTCTGGGCTTGAAAATCACTGCAGATGGTGATTGCAGTCATGAAATTAAAAGACGCTTATTCCTTGGAAGGAAAGTTATGACCAACCTAGACAGCATATTAGAAAGCAGAGACATTACTTTGTAAACAAAGGTCCATCTAGTCAAGGCTACTGTTCTTCCAGTAGTCATTTATGGATGTGAGAGTTGGACTATAAAGAAAGCTGAGCATCGAAGAATTGATGCTTTTGAACTGTGGTGTTGGAGAAGACTCTTGAGAGTCCCTTGGACTGCAAGGAGATCCAACCAGTCCATTCTGAAGGATATCAGCCCTGGGTGTTCATTGGAAGGTCTGATATTGAAGCTGAAACTCCAATACTTTGGCCACCTGATGTGAAGAGCTGACTCATTTGAAAAGACCCTGATGCTGGGAAAGATTGAGGGCAAGAGGAGAAGGGGATGACAGAAGGTAAGATGGTTGGATGACATCACTGAGTCAATGGACATGAGTTTGAGCGAACTCTGGGAGTTGGTGATGGACAGGGAGGCCTGGGGTGCTGCAGTTCATGGGGTCGCAAAGAGTCGGACACAACTGAGCAACTGAACTGAAATGAACTCCTGATCTGCCTTTACACACATCGCTGCATCTCATGCTGTGGTCCCTTGCACCATCATTTCCCATGATTTCTATACTTGATCACAGAGAGAAGCACATTTATTCATCACCCAACTAAGCCATGGAAGCAAGATTATGTTAACATTTGGCTTTCCAGATGAGAACAAAAAAGAATGGCTAATTATATCAGCAAACTACTGACAGATTTAGAGCTCATGAAACAAAGATGTATCTCGCTACCTCGTTTCCTTTGCCTTCCCCCTGCCCCTTTCCTTCTTCCTTCCTTCAAAGAAATATTCAGTAGACATAACTCTGAGCCAACCACTGAGGACAAAACGGCTAACAAAATAGACGTGGTCCCTATTCTCAAACGATGCATTACTACAGAGAGGTGAGTGCTTTGAGGAAAACAATGGAGTACTTTGGGAGAGAAAAATAGAAACTCTGATTGTGTCAAAGAAATCTTCCCTGAGATGAGACCTAGAAAAAATTTTTTCCATCTCAGCACTCCTGACATTTGGAGCCAGATAAGTCTATGGTGTGAGTGTTGTCCTGCGTATTGTAGGATGTTTTGCAGCCTCCCTGGCCAGTACCTTTTTTTGTCCTGGGGGTACAATGCCCTTCACATGCACACACATGTTTGAGAACCACTGACTTCAAGTGTGAATAAGTAAGTTAACAGCAATGAATGAGAAGAATGTTTCAGGCAAAGGGAACTGTGTGTGCAAGAGCCTTGAAGCCAAGAAGCAGCACAGCAAGTACCAAAGTTGGGAGAACCTTGGAGGCTGAGGCACAGAATAGAGTAAGAGCAGAGGGGGCAATGTGAAGCCCAGGGTGAGCAAGGTCAGGGCACTTGTGGTTCTTTCTCATGAACAAGATTTCCCACAGAACAAATGCAGAAAGGAGATAGCAGATCTGAGAGATGCAGAAAATAAAAAATAGATGGAAAATAAAAAGGGTTGTGGGACTTCAAGCTTAGACAACTGCTTATATTGTTTTATTATTGACTAAAATAGGAAATATCTGTGCAAGATGTGGGCCTAGGGTGTTGGGTCAGAGGGATGGAGGGAAATAAGTTATTTTCTTTTCAGCATGACAAGTTGGTTGTGACTAAGAACTTCAGTTAAAGAGCTGGGAACACATCTGTGAAGTTCAAAAGGGAGATGGGAACAAGAGGGAGGTGATTCTCTGTGTTCAAATAGTCCTTTCAGCGTAATTCTGTTTACCCCTCTGTAAAGGGACTATCTGTGCTTTTTTCTACTCTAAGTTTTAAGAACTTTGAAAGTCAGATAACTAGTCTTCATTGTATTCCCACTGTCTAGCACATAAAAGTTTCTCAAGGAATGATCTTTGAACTTATGAATGTCTGCTGAACTTTGGGATTTGTGGGCTGGAAATAAGTGTTTGCAGAATCCACTGGAGAAGTGAGATTGTTCACAATTACTAAGAAGACTAGGATGGAACCTACTGGACTATGAACATCTAAGGCAGAGGAAGTGAAACCAGTAAAAAAAAAAAAAAAAAAAAAAGACTGGGAGCCAGAGACAGGAAGAGACCCAGAAGGGAAGTTTCTCTGAGTTTCAAGGAAAGAGAGGATTTTAAAAGAGGAGACTGATAATGTCAGTGTCTTAGGGATTGAGTCAGATGGGGACCTAAACCATTGATTTAGATGTTTGGAAATTAGGACATCATTGGTGACTCGGGCAAGAACAATTGCTGTGAAAATAAATTTTAGTAAACTCAAAATGATGCAGATAAGGAAATGCACATAATGAAAGTATGCTAATTTTTCACATGTTTAATAGAAAAGTATGACGATATAGTGACTTCCCTGAGGTGGTCCTGTGTCTAGGACACACTCCCACTGCAGGAGGCCTGGGTTGGATCCCTGGTGGGGAAACTAACCCACACACTACAGCTAAGAGTTCACGTGCCGCAGCTAAAGATCCCGCCTGCCACAACAAGTACCAAAGATTCCACACGCTTCAACTGAGACCCCGCACAGCCAAATAGATAAATAAAAATAAATGTCAAAAACTATGCTAAAAGCATCTTTTTATAAAAAAAAAATGCCATAATCAAAAGAATCTTTAAAAAAGAGTGGATATGTCTGTAATATGTAACTGATCCACTTTGCTCAACACCTGAAACTAACAACAGCATTGCAAATCAACTATACTCCAATAAAATTTTTTAAATAAAAAATAAATAACACCATCATTAAAAATAGTCATGGGTTGAGGGAAAGGAGCCAATGAGATAAAAAGAAGATGCAATCAGGGACATCTGTAGAACAGTTCTAAATTTCCATACTATTTCTATAAATTAGGATTTATAGAAAGTATACTACATTTCCATTCATATTTCCTAGCCATTTAATATCTTTCCAGAAACCCTATTTTGGTTATTTGTTGACTGATACCAAAGCGTTTAAGCTGCTACATCATAATAGCCAGGGTCACTGAGATGTCTTTAAGTGTCATGGTGTTGGAGGAAGCAATAACTTCACAGACTTTAACAAGACTCACTGCTGATGAAAACATTTCTCAGTCTTGGCTCATCCCTTGTGTTCCTCCTTGTAGAAATAAGAGGCTCCCTAAGATAAACTGCCAACATAATCATCATTGAGCCTTGTTTTAACATGATTGCAAACAGCAGTCCATGCTATTGTTTACATCATCCAGCCAAAAAGCATAATACTTTTGGTAATTTTTTAATGTTCTTAGCAATTGTATTTTTTTACATTAAGATCATGACTGACTTCTAATCTGTCTCTGCTCCACCTTAAATCTTATGTTTCACTGTTTGTAAGTTTATTCTACAACGTTTTGAAAGAATTATAGCCAATTTTTGTACACTGTTGAACTCTTCCAGACTGTTTCTTAAAGCTGGTTTATAGATATGATTAGCTTGAAACAAAGTGACATCTGAGTGTTTCTTTTAAAGTGCACTGAATAATATCAAAAGCTTAACTAGTTAATACTACCATGGTAATATTTTTATTAAAATTTTCAGTCCTCCTCTTGTGACGCAGGGCAAGTTAGCAAGGTAAAGTCAAAATACTCTTTAGGGTTGACCTAACTGGACATCTTTTCCATTTTTCTCTCTTCTGGATAGCAGGGATTGTTTTCCAACAATTTTTTTTGTTGTTGACTCAAAAGCAAACAACATTAAACTCCTTCCCATTTTAATCTGTTCCAGATATTAGGTCCCATTTGAAAAGAAGAGACTATTTTCTTCAACAGGATAAGGTTTGATTCATTCTGAGTTTGGGAGAAAAATAATAAATGTTCACTCTTTTACTCTCAATATTCAGTGTATACACCCATTGCTTAATTTTTAAATTTTGAACTGGAGCATAAGTTCTTTTGGAACAAAAGTACAATGGGTTTCAGGAGAACTATTAGTCAATTTAGGATGACAAAACTGGGCTTTTCATACCCAGTCTATAAGTCTGTGCTATGCTGTCTGTCTTTAATTTTAAATAGTTGACACCTCCCCCAACTCACCCAAAAGAGACAACCTGGGCTAGCACAGTACGAAGGTATCAGAGGTTAAATTTTTGGATCCACAATTTAAAGCTAGCTCTCAGGGAACCAGAAATTGAAATACCCACTAAACCCATAATCTAATCAACGGTGCACTTGGTCAACCTTCAGAATAATCAGACTTGTCATTGCTGTACAAAAGACTGCTGTAAATGTCAATCTTTCTATCACCAACAGGAAAGTCCACTTCCATGGTGTTTGCAAGTCCAGCTTTGGAAAATCTGGTCCTAATCCCAGACTAACTTCCTCTGTGATAATTGCTAACATAACTGTACAACTCAGTGACCTTCTTAATGGAACCCTTATTTCATTTATCCATCAAATGCCCAGCTGCCTCCTTGAGAGGGGCTTCTATTTACTCAGATGCCAGAGGCTGTGCTTCTCAGAATCTGAATCAGTGGATGTGGTTTCTCTTAAGATGAAATGATAAATTATACTCTGGACATAAATACTTCATTGCCCAATCTACACTGCACCTGAAAAACACCGAAATAATTTTGTTCTGATAAGACCATTGTATGGAAACTGGATTCTGGAGTTATAGAACTTGTGATGGACTGAGATGAAGAAAGTTAAGCAAGTCAGCCAAGGGGATGCTTGCCTCTATCTTGGGAGCAAGAGTGTGCAGTAAGCATGGAGAGGGAATGAACTGTGATAGAGGAGCTATCCTTGAGAACGTGCTTTCTTTACCACACTGTGCAAATCTTTTTCAGAGCATTAAATGGGGGTGGGGGGAGGGGGGATTTTTCTTATCTGCTGCTGCTGCTACTGCTAAGTCGCTTCAGTCGTGTCCAACTCTGTGCGACCCCATAGACAACAGCCCACCAGGCTCCCCCGTCCCTGGGATTCTCCAGGCAAGAACACTGGAGTGGGTTGCCATTTCCTTCTCCAATGCATGAAAGTGAAAAAATAAAGTGAAGTCGCTCAGTCGTGTCCGGTTCCTATCGACCCCATGGACTGCAGCCCACCAGGTCCCTCTGTCCATGGGATTTTCCAGGCAAGAGTACTGGAATGGGTTGCTATTGCCTTCTCCATTTTCTTATCTACTCTTCCCATTAGACCATAAGTTTCTTGACAAAGAACTATTCTTTTTCTTCAGTAGCTAACACAATTCCTGACTTGAGAGTTGGTGCCTAAACATGTTTATCTAAAGAACTAATGACTCTTAAGGAGAGGAAATTCACAACATTGAATTTCTGAACACTTTCTAGAATCCAAGGAAGTCTTCAAATTTAATATCATTTGTGTATAAAATCTCTTGTTCCAGCATAACCTCATCACAACATACACACAGTTCATTAATGAGTTGGGTGTTGGTATTGAAAATTACACATTTGGATTTCATCATCAAAGAATAGTAAAAATTCATCGTTCACTCCAGTAAATGCTTTTCCAATTCCAAACACATTCCAATAGGTTATAACCTAAGTCTAAAGAAACTGATAGAAAGAGTCTGTGATGAAAAGGTTTATGTGTCAATTAGACTAGGCCACAGTGACCAGATGTTTGGTTGACCCTTATTCTGGATGTTTCCATGAGAATGTTTTTGGACTTAAGTTGATGGACTTTGAATAAAGTAGATTACTTTCCTTCCATAATGTGGGCAGGCCTTATTTAATCAGTGGAAGGCTTTAATGAACCATAACTTGATCTCCTGTATGCAAAAAGGAATTGTGCAGCAGGTGTCTCTGGACTTGAGCTACGGTGTCACCTCTTCACTGGATCTCCAGCCTGCCAGTCCACTCAGCACATGTTGGACTTTCTAGACTCCATAGTATCATGAACCAATTTCTTACAATAAATCTCCCTATATATACACATCCCATTGGTCTGGTTCTTTGGAGATTCTTAACTTATACACTAATAGGCATATTATATAATCTATCACCCAACAACTTGGCAGCCCGTTTTCCCTTAATCTATTATGTAGGAAGATTCACCACACTGTTTGTTTTCCTGATGACCTCACTTCTTTATTAGGTGTGGAGAAGATTAAACAGAGTGTCCTTATGGCCATGCCATCTGAAGCAATCAGTGGACCAGGTGTCAGGAGACCTACCTTCATCCCAATTACAGCTTTGACTCCAGCCGTCATGATATTCATCCACTTGTGCCTCAGTTTCCTCTCTGCACAATGAAGGGTGAGAGAAGGAAAGAGATTGGGCCAGATCAGGTGTTCTTAATCTAGAGTCCATGGCTGATCATCAAGGCATCTGTGAGCCTCCTGCAAACACATATATGCTTATTTTTTCTCAAGATAATTTGCAGCTTTCAACAGTTTCAACTTCTGGACTTGAATAGCAATGTCTCTTTCTAGTTCTGAGCTATCACAACATTCCTTTGTCAACTAAAGATACTTTGTGACTTTCTCTGAGAAATGTCTGATTTCTATTCAGTGCTTCATGAAGTCAGGAAGACCCTGAGCATTCATGAAATAAAATGGTTTTCTTTATCTTTTTTCCCCCTAATCTATGAATATGAAGGGAGAAGGCAATGGCACCCCACTCCAGTACTCTTGCCTGGAAAATCCCACGGGCAGAGGAGCCTGGTAGGCTGCAGTCCATGGGGTCTCGAAGCGTCAGATACAACTGAGCGACTTCACTTTCACTTTTCACTTTCATGCATTGGAGAAGGAAATGGCAAC
Source organism: Bos javanicus (assembly GCF_032452875.1). Taxonomy (NCBI): domain Eukaryota; kingdom Metazoa; phylum Chordata; class Mammalia; order Artiodactyla; family Bovidae; genus Bos; species Bos javanicus. The sequence goes on along the minus strand of NC_083886.1, from coordinate 7,226,251 downwards.
CCACTCCAGTGTTCTTGCCTGGAGAATCCCAGGGACGACGGGGGGAGCCTGGTGGGCTGCCGTCTATGGGGTTGCACAGAGTCGGACACGACTGAAGCGACTTAGCAGCAGCAGCAGCATGAATATAGAGAGAAAAGGAAGGTGAGGAGATTTCCATTTGAAGGAGATGCATTGTCCAAAATTTCAGAAACAAGTCACAAGAGAGTGCTAAACGTTGTGGTTTCTGAGAAAGGGAAACTGAAGTCTGTGGAAGGCTGAGACACTTTCCACTGGATGTTTTCTATTGTAAACATTTGTGGCCATGTGCATTTACTGCTTTTACTCTTGGGATTTGTTTACTCTTAAAAACTAGTAAATTAAAACAACAGAAAAACTGGGAAGATGTGTATATTAATAAAGAAGAATAGTCATGATATACCAAGTAAAAACACTAAAAATGTTTTGTTTTTTTTTTTTAATCACATATATCCACCTACGTGTATACTATGCCATTGTCCACATTTCACTGTGGAACTGGGGAAGAGGGTGAGGATAGTCACTTGACTTTATTTTTTTTTTTATCACAATAGTAAAAGATATTTATATGTTTTCACAATTAATAACCAGACCAAAAAATAGAAGATAATTACAGCTGCAAACCATGATGGAAACATGGTTAACCTAGCAATATAAAATAATTACATTTTGAGGGGTTAAGTAGAGTGATGTGGTAAGTGAAAGTGTGTATAAATGCACATGGTTTTCATTGACTTTAGATTCATTTACACTTGTTGAGTTGTAACATTGTACAGCTTACTTTCATAATTCAAATAACTAAAATATTTAAACAGCAAGTGTCCCTGAGTTTGTGTGCATACACACACACACATATGTGTGTGTATGCTATCTCTATTTTAATTTAAATGGGATTACATTTTATACACAGGCATATTTGTATTGAATGTCATATATAAATATGAATTCTGTGTCATTCAAATAGGCTGGTGGTTTGTATGATGGGCAAAAAAATGGAGAAATGATGCGTGAAAATTTAGCCACAGAGGTCTCTAATAAAAGAAGTGCGAAAGTCAGCATGATGGTTGGAAGAACATCTTGGAGGTGTATGCCTTAGACTTCCCCCTGGGATAGCTATACTTTGAAAGGAAATTTCTAGATCTGAGACTTTGGAGGACCTGATCTAGAGCGATTGTGAAGGCAAGAATGATTGCACCGGCGGGAGACATGTCTTGCATGACACAGCTGTATAAAACTGAGATGTACCTAGAAAGACTTATTTATCTGTGACATCTGGAGGAATGTGGAGAGAGCATAAGAGAGAGATCTATCTTGAGAGAAGAGGCAGGCTCCTGGAGGGGGTGATTGAGTGAAAAAGGAAGTTGAAATGGAGATGAGGGTGTGGCATCACTGCGGTGGCCAGGTCTGGGGTGAGCCGTGAGGCCAGCCATGTCATTACTCTTCAGGATCGTGAGAGCCTGACATTTCCACACATTTAGGAAAGCGGCACTCTGACCACCTGGCCCAGGACACGTAGGGAAGGAGTCACTCAGGGACAGGATGATGTTCCCAGAAGCACTGTCTTTGGAAGAGAAATCCTCAGCGGGCTGGGTGACAGCAATGGCAGAAGGCTACTCAAATAACAGCGAAAGTTCTCAAAGAAATGTGACTCGAGGGCACCTTTTTGCATTCCAAATGTTCCCAGCACCAGTCTTCCTAATAGTTGACATCTTACTCACTGTCGCTTCAGTTGCTGTTTTATATTAGAAATTATGCACTTTGTATCATTCACTGGACTTTACAAGCAGTGGCCTAAGTTGGGACATGTATGTCTAACATTCTTCCCCATTCCTGAGGTTCAAAGTAGGGCAAGTAGTGGAAAGTGGAATCCTTTAAGGGTGTCTCACTTCTAACCTGGGTCCAAAGCATCCAGTCACAAGTCACCTGGCCTTGTTTCTCCACCTGTGAAAGGAAAGCAGGGTTTACCAGCGTAACTCCAAAGGTTTGGGGAGCAATCATGATTGTCACAAAGCGTCTGGAAGAGAAGTCCCCGTTCTACCCCAAAGATTTCCAGGCATAGTGTCAATGATAAAAGCTATCCCCATTAGTCTCCTTGCATAATAATTTATGAAGAGAATAATTTAGAAAGGGCTGCTGGGGTCTGAATACCAGAGGTGTCTGTTGCCAGGACTCTCTGGGCATCATCCACAAAAAAGGTTGAAACTGAAATACTGTAGAAAGAAGAGCCAGATCAGCTCCCTGCCCTGTTGAGACTCTCAGGGGCAAGCATCTGTTTTCTAACCTCATTCACATCTTCAGAGAGAGTCATCCTCACTAGACAGAACAATGCATTTACTAGTATACGTCATGGCCCTAACTTTTAATCTGTTTTCCCCTAATGGGAATCATGTCTGAGCTCCACCCTTTTCCCCTTTCTTGGCAGCGCCCGGCCACAGAAGTGGAGCAAAGGCCAAGCCTACCACTGACCATCCTCACGTAGGTCTTGCTATGTCAGGGCAGTGGGAACAATTAGTGCTGAACAAGGACAAAAAATCAAGCCTGATGACAAGGAAACAAATCAACCAACCAGTACTTCTCTCCCCAGATGAGTTTCTTGATTTGGCTTTCTGTTCCCAGAGGTTTAATCAGCCGTAAGAACAGGGAGGCTGTGTGCTCCATTCATAGCATGCGAGGAACTTAGCCAACAAGACCAGAGCTGTGGGCTGGGCAAGCAGAGTGGGTGGTGAAGGACTACTATCTTTGATCTGTCCCCTTGACCCTGTCCCACCAGATGACTCTTTAAGTAAACACTGTTGGTAAACACTGGTCACATTCCCATCACTGAGCCAGTTCAGGGGACTGTCAGAACTCTCGTGGTAACACTAGAATTTAGTTCCTATAAAGACTGGAGTGGGTGAGTCTTCTGAGAGAGTCTGCAGATTTCACAAGTTATAGAAACTCAGCCCCCAAAACAACATGGATGGAGAGTTTAGCTGATCCCAACTTGGATCTCAAACACATTCAGAAGCCTGTATTCAGAAATGCTGGTTTTTTTGCTTCCTTTTTCAGTAAGCGGTCCATTTTTAACCTCCAAATCTTCCGAGTTTCTAACAAGATTTACCCCCGTGCACACCCTGGAGACAGAAGGAGCTCACATTTCCTGGAGCCAGTGGGTGGTGTCAGTGAGAAAAGGCTACTGTGTCGGAGCCAGAGATGTGGGGGCTGGAGGAAGACAGGGTGGAGCCAGCAACTCAGTCTCAGGGTTAGATTCAAACAGGAACTGCTCTCCTCTCTCTGCTTGGAAATTTTTTTCAAGGGCCACTTACACTATAAACCTGTTCATTACTCAAAAAGGATGATGCTTTTTATAGGAGAGATAAGCTTGTAATTTTATGGCAATACCGTAAGAAAATGGACCAATTAGTTAAGGAATGGGAAAAGCCCTTTGAGACCAGCAACTCCATTTTTGTAGCTAGAGCTCTGAGGCATGGAGAGGTCCCCCATTCAAGTTCACACAAAGAAAGTAGGACCAGATCATAGGAGGTGTGTTTCTCCCCTGGCTTCATGCCCTCCCCCTTCTTAAAGCCCACCTTGTGACCCCAAGTGGGTCTCCCCAGTGGTTTCTGCCTCTAGGTCTCACTCTGGAAGTTTGGCCACCTTCTCTCTGGGAAGATGAGCTGCTAGCCAGGTTGCTAGAGGAAATGTCTCAGGGCTCAGACTCATGAACCCAGGAGGGAGGCACCCTTCCTCTCAGTCATGAGGCACCACCAGACCATGATCAAGAAGGTGGGAAGAGTCTAGATTAAACAGTCTTGTGCTGACTTCTGCTCAGCTCTAAGAGGATCAACAGTAAGAGCAAGGGAGGAAGGGAAAAGGGAGAAGAGAGAGGCAGAGGAGATGGAAGGAGCTGAAAGTAGAGGAATAACAGTAAAAGGGAGTAAGAAGTTGGATTATAGGGGAAAGAGAGAAAGAGAAGGAAGAGGTGGAAGAGGTGTTATTAAGTCAGAAATAGAATGGACTAGGTCTTGTTTGGTGTTGTTGTTGCTATTGGTTCAGAAACTCCAAAGCTGAGATTATAGGAAGTCTGCTGTGAGTTCCCAGGAGACTCTGGGTACACTGCATCCAGGGATTCCATTTGCCTCCTGAGCACTTACTGCTCAGCACTTACTACAGGAGGGCCAAGCTCTCCTGACAGAAGGATGAGAAGAGGGTGGTGGCAGTGTCCTCGTTTTCTGACCATTGGCAGACAGATCCCTTTGTGGACACTCCATGAATTAATTGTACTAAGGGTGCTCCCTGGTCCTATTTCAAACTCCACTGGGTCTGAGCTTCAAGAAAATGTTGCAAGAGTGGATTTTCTTCAGCAACTTTTCAGCCAGAAACTCTATCAAGAAGCCTCCAGACCTCTTAAAAAGATGTGTATCTTTATGTCTTTTGTACAGCCAGGAGCTGCCTTCAGCTCTGCTTTGCTGAAGTCTGTAGGTACCTTTGCACACCAAATGGCTTCCAGATTTTGTGTGAGTGGCTGTATTCAACCAGAAATGTCTGGGGCTGCAGGAACAGAATTAACTCCAGAAGCTAAGTAGCTGCTACTCCCCCTGATTCTGACCACAATTTGCCCTCTGACTCCTCAGTACACAGGGCTTGTGGGCAGAGAGTCTGGCTTGAGACTCTGACCACCTGTGGATTTTGACATATCTGTGAACACTGGGCAGATTCCTGGGCAGAGCCCACCATCAATTTATTAGCTTGAGGGCCTGAGAGGACCCCTGGGAAAAGAAGGAGGGAAGCAGACAGATGGGCGTTACTAGAAACAGAGTCTCATTGTGCAAAGGGAACCGAAGGCTGTGTGTAAGGTTCTAATATTAAGTTCCAATACACAGAACACTAACAATACACAATCACAGAAAACTAACCAGTCTGCTCACATGGACCACTGCCTTGTCTAACTCAATGAAACTATGAGCCACGCTGTGTAGGGCCACCCAAGATGGAAGGATCATGGTGGAGAGTTCTGACAAAATGTGGTCCACTCAAGAAGGGAATGGCAAACCACTTCAGTATTCTTGCCTTGAGAACCCCATGAACAGTATGAAAAGGAAAAAAGATAGGACACGGAAAGATGAACTCCCCACGTCGGGAGGTGCCCAATATGCTACTGGAGAACAGTGGAGAAGTAACTCCAGAAAGACTGAAGAGATGGAGCCAAAGCAAAAACAATACCCAGTTGTGGATGTGACTGATGATGGAAGAAAAGTCTGATGCTGTAAACAGCAATATTGCATAGGAACCTGGAATGTTAGGTCCATGAATCAAGGCAATTCGGAAGTGGTCAAACAGGAGATGGAAAGACTGAACATCAACATTTTAGGAATCAATGAAACAAAATGGACTGGAATGGGTGAATTTAACTCAGATGACCATTCTATTTACTACTGTAAGCAAGAATCCCTTTGAAGAAATGGTGTAGCCATCATAGTCAACAAAAGAGTCCAAAATGCAGTACTTAGGTACAATCGCAAAAATGACAGAATGATCTCTGTTCATTTCTAAGGCAAACCATTCAATATAATAGTAATCCAAGTCTATGCCCTGACCAGTAATGCTAAAGAAGCTGAAGTTGAATGGTTCTGTGAAGACCTAAGAGAACTTCTAGAACTAACAACCAAAAAAAAGATGTCCTTTTCATTATACGGGACTGGAATGCAAAACTAGGAAGTCAAGCAATACCTGGAGTCACAGGCAAATTACGCCTTCGAGTAGAGAATGAAGCCAGGCAAAGGCTAATAGAGTTTTGCCAAGAGAACACACTGGTAATAGCAAACACCCTCTTCCAACAACACAAGAGACATTTCTACACATGGACATCACCAGATGATCAATACCGAAATCAGATTGATTATATTCTTTGCAGCCAACAAGGGAGAAGCTCTGTACAGTCAGCAGAAACAAGACCAGGAGCTGACTGTGGCTCAGATCATGAACTCCTTATTGCCAAATTCAGACTGGAATTGAAGACAGTAGGGAAAACCACAAGACAATTCAGGTATGACCTAAATCAAACCCCTTATGATTATACAGTGGAAGTGAGAAATAGATTCAAGGGATTAGATCTGATAGACAGGGTACCTGAAGAACTATGGAAGGAGGTTCTTGACATTGTTCAGGAGGCAGGGATCAAGACCATCCCCAAGAAAAAGAAATGCAAAAAGACAAAATGGTTGTCTGAAGAAGCCTTACAAATAGCTGTGAAGAGAAAAGAAGCAAAAGGCAAGGAGAAAAGGAAAGATATACCCATCTTAGAGTTCCAAAGAATAGCAAGGAGAGATAAGAAAGCCTTCCTCAGTGACCAATGCAAAGAAATAGAGGAAAATAATAGAATGGGAGAGATTAGAGATCTCTTCAAGAAAATTAAAGATACTAAGGGAACATTTCATGCAAAGATGGGCTCAATAAAGGACAGAAATGGCAGACCTAACCAAAGCAGAAAATATTAAGAAAAGGTGGCAAGAATACACATAAGAACTATACAAAAAAATCTTCACAACTCAGATAATCACAATGGTGTGATCACTGACCTAGAGCCAGACATCCTGGAATGCTAAGTCAGGTGGGCCTTAGGAAGCATCACTACAAACAAAGCTAGTGGAGGTGATGGAATTCCAGTGGAGCTATTTCAAATCCTAGAAGATGATGCTGTGAAAGTGCTACACTCAATATGGCACCAAATTTGAAAAACTCAGCAGTGGCCACAGGACTGGAAAAGGTTAGTTTTCATTCCGATCCCAAAGAAAGGCAAGGCCAAAGAATGTTCAAACTACCACACAATTGCACTCATCTCACATGCTAGCAAAGTCATGCTCAAAATTCTCCAAGCCAGGCTTCAGCAATACATGAACCATGAGCTTCCAGATGTTCAGGCTGGTTTTAGAAAAGGCAGAGGAATCAGAGATCAAATTACCAACATCCGCTGGATCATCGAAAAGGCAAGAAAATTCCAGAAAAACATCTGCTTCTGCTTTATTGACTATGACAAAGCCTTTGATTGTTCGGACCACAGCAAACTGTGGAAAATTCTGAAAGAGATGGAAATGCCAGACCACCTGACCTGCCTTTTAAGAAACCTGCATGCGGGTCAGGAAGTAACAGTTAGAACTGGGCATGGAACAACAGACTGCTTCCAAATAGGAAAAGGAGTTCATCAAGGCTGTATATTGTCATCCTGCTTATTTAACTTGTATGCAGAGTACATGATGAGAAACGCTGGGCTGGAAGAAGCACAAGCTGGAATCAAGATTGCCAGGAGAAATATCAATAACCTCAGATATGCAGATGACACCACCCTTATGGCAGAAAGTGAAGAGGAACTAAAAAGCCTCTTGATGAAAGTTAAAGAGGAGAATGAAAAAGTTGGCTTAAAACTCAACATTCAGAAAACGAAGATCATGGCATCTGGTCCCATCACTTCATGGAAAATAGATGGGGAAACAGTGGAAACAGTGACAGACTTTATTTTTTGGGCTCCAAAATCAATGTAGATATTGACTGCAGCCATAAAATTAAAAGACACTTGCTCCTTGGAGTTATGACCAACCTAGACAGCATATTAAAAAGCAGAGACATTACTTTGCCAACAAAGGTCTGTCTAGTCAAAGCTATGGTTTTTTCAGTAGTCATGTATGGATGAGAGAGTTGGACCATAAAGAAAGCTGAGCACCAAAGAATTGATGCTTTTAAACTGTGGTGTTGGAGAAGACTCTTGAGAGTCCCTTGGACTGCAAGGAGATCCAACCAGTCCATCCTAAAAGAATCAGTCCTGAATATTCTTTGAAACGACCGATGCTAAAGCTGAAACTCCAATAGTTGGCCACCTGATGCAAAGAACTGACTCATTTGAAAAGACCTTGATGCTGGAAAAGATTGAAGGTGGGAGGAGAATGGGACAACAGAGGATGAGATGGTTGAATGACATCACCAACTCAGTGGACATGAATTTGAGTAAACTTCAGGCACTGGTGATGGACAGGGAGACCTGGTGTGCTGCTGTCCATGGAGTTGCAAAGAGTCAGATGTGACCGAGTGACTGAACTGGCCTGAACTGAACTCTGCTGTTCTGTCTTAGCAGCTGGTAAAGTAGGGGGTAATTACTGCCTGTGTGTTTTATATCTAAGGGTCTGTTTTGGATTTACTTCCTTGCTAAATTGCTTCAGTTTATGTCTGACTCTTTGTAACTCTATGGACTGTAGCTTACCAGGCTCATCTGTCCACAGGGATTCTCCAGGCAAGAATACTGGAGTGGATTGCTGTGCCCTCCTCTAGGGGATCTTCCTGACCCGTAGACTGAACCCGCCTCTCTTAGGTCTCCTGCATTGAAGGCGGGTTCTTTACCACTAGCGCCACCTGGGAAGCCCTTTTACTTTCTTGGATCTTTTCAAAGATCCCAGTAGTACTAGCTAGCTCTGGATACATACCATTAACTAGATATTTCATTTGATCAGTCATTAAAATAAAAAAGGATCTGCTTTCAAAAAAGAAAACCTCTCCCAAGGATATGAAGGTTTGAACACAAAAATTAATGAAAATAACTAAAGAGAATTCTTTATGAGCTTCTACATAGTATACATAACTACCAGAGGCAAGAAATAGGTTCATTTCAGAAGAACTTCCACAGGTAAATTGCCACATGAGACCTCCCCACCTACAAAATAAAGCACAGTTCACTGTTAAAGTAACGATATTTTTAAAATGTATCTGAGTCTAAACCTATTCTTAAAATGATTTTTTTTAATTTTAATTAGCCAAACTAAAAACAATTCAGTGATTTTTAAGTAAATGACATAAAAATGAAATAATAATTAAATGAAGCATTTTTATTGGTGAAGGTGTTAATCATTAGTAAGAAAATAGACACTTCAGTAAGAAAAGAAGAAACAATAAAAATGACCACAAACATAAAAGAAATCGATCTCATTAGGAATCAAAAGAAATGTGAATGTAAACAATGAAACACCATTTTCCTACAATCAAATTGGCGAGGTGTATAGGAGAGAGTATGATGTTTGGAAATAAAACTTTAGAGACTAACAAATTCTGGATGACAGTTAAGATTTATTGGTGTGGCCATGGGAACTTGTGACTCAAGGCACTCAAGGAACATGGTAACAAGGCAACACTTCTCAGGCTTCTCCACCAAAGAATCCTTAAAGATACAACATGGTAACTACTCAGCCTGGGCAGACCTGATCTCATAGTCTTCAGCAGCCCATAGCTATTGCTTTGTCTTTAAAATCTCGATATAAGCATATTCTATGTGTGTTTACTTTATTTATTTATTTATTTTTCAAAATTCTGCCCTGTCCCACCTCCCTTGAAACAGCAACTATTTCCGGCTCTAGAGAACAATTGCTTCCGGGAGAAGAGCTATGTGTGTTTACTTTAATATGCACATTCTTCACCCAAAATCCCCAAGTAATATATTTTTTTTTTCCCAAGTAATATTTTGACTCCAGGTGTATGTTTTACTTTCTTTCTGTTCTTCCCCAGCAGCCAAATATGTGAGCAAAGGGGCAAGGACACTGGAGTAACCGCAGACCTTTGGGTAGAAAGAGAGAGCGAGGCAGATGCCCAAACTCAGTGAGCGAGAGGAGGTGTTGGTATTGTAAGTATCGGGAAGTTGTTATCTGGAAGCAGAAAGACAGGACACTGGATGATGTGAGGAGTGTGGATCTTTAGCTAAAAACTCCAAGACTTCGACCCTCACTCCAGTGACCTTTGAGCAGGTCAATTTCAGGTGAGTAAAAGTCTTAGGTTTTACTCACCTGAAAATACAAAGAGAAACAGGCAACCTCCATTTTTAAGAAGTGATGTCTTTAAGAGGAATTAGGAGTCTCTTGAGTTGGAGGGTGAGAGAATGCTTAGGAAAACTGTGATGAATAGAGGAATCTGAAACAAGGACTTCATAGTAAAAAATAAATCCATTTCTGACAACACAAGCAGGTGGGAAATCCTAATTCCAATCGCCATGCCAGACTGCAGTCACCAAAGGTGGAAAATGTTCTCCTCAGGTGAAAACAAATACCCACTTCACTCATAAAACACCCCAAGAGAATACCCATAGACTGTGTAGCTTTTTATCTATGAGACAACCTTGTCTACCATTCAGGATAATCCAGTTATCTTGATTCTTCTTTAGTATTCTGAAATCTTAAATTAGCTGTATTTTTAGGGGAATCTCAAACTTATTTACAATGCCCAAAACAGATTTGAACCTTTCCCCAAGCTCCTGATCTTCCAATACTCCAATCCATATATATATATATACACTCTTTTTTTCTGGAGAACCCTGACTTATACATGGGGTGATGTGTCTCATTTGCCTCCCAAATCCCCAAGAATGGGTAAGGATGAGGGGCAAGAATATGTACTGAGCCCATGTTCTGAAGGTTAGAGGATTGAACTCAAATGATTGAAAACCTGGGCTCCTTTTGGCATGTGTTTTATGTGTTCAAGTAACCTTTATTTTGCTTAATAGGGCCCCAATGCACAAGACTAGTGATGACAGCAATTGGGATATTCTCTTACTGTGGCACACTTTTTTTGATTCCGTGTCTTGAATGCATTTTTGGTCTTCTCTGGAAACCCCTTAAACTGCGGCTCTTTCTTGGTGCACCCACACAGCTGACGTGTCAGCAGGGCAAGAGGCTGCCATTCTCTCTTCAAGAGGGCAACATGGTGAGGCTCAGGGAACAAAGAGCTACTTAGGTCTATGTTACTAAAGCAAAAATATTCTCACAATTTAATTCATGTTACTAAAATTATTTATACACAAAGGTAATATAAAATCCTTAAGGTAGAAGTTAAAAATAAGATAGCCAGGATACCCCTGTTTTATACCTTTGGAAATAATATAACATAGCCTTGTTTTTTTTGAGAACCTTGATTCTTTTGGTATTATTATTGATACATGAATTTGTGTCACATTCAACTATCAATGAGTTAACTGCAATATAATTGGCATGAGTTGGATTTAGGAATACTCCAGTGTTCCTGAGATGAACCAAGACAGCAAACAGAAAACAACCTTTGAACAGCAGGAAGAAACACCACAGCGAGGTGGGTCTGGGGTTTCCCAAGGAAGGGGTCTGCTCACTCTTTCTGATTTAGAAGGAATGTCATATTGGCATCAGGGCCTGGGAGCAAACAGAGCACATGGATGGGAGAGGTGGCAGGGGATAGAACTGCTAGTAGTTAAATGTCATTTTTGTCCAAGGCACTTATTCATACATTCAATTTTGATTTGCACAGCCACCTGAGGTAGACATTTTCTCTTTTTACAGGTGACAATGTAGACACAGAATGATAAATTCTCTTATCTCAGATTGCACAGTTGGTGAGCAGTATATGTGGGACTCAAACATCTCTGTCTCATGGTCCTTTATTTGTTCAAATTTGTCCTCCCTAAGGGGAAATGCAGGGGACCCACCCAGCCCCAGACTGAGAGTGTATCTCGGGGAGGAAGCTGCCTTGTTCTTTGCTTGAAGCTATAGGTAATACTAACATCAAGAGGACGCAAAGAACAGAGAGGAAAGGTGGAAACAAAGGTCAGATAAGGGTAATAAGGCAGGTCACCAAGACTGAGAAGGGTCAGAGCAGAGACAGAAACCAGAGTAAACATGGGGGTTGGAGAAGCAAAGTGAGACGTGCAGGGGACCACGGGCCAAGGGAGATTAGCAGCGGAGTGCTTCTGGATGAATATTTGGAAAGGTCCTTTCACCACAGCTTTCATTTAACACCCCCTCCCCCAGCACAGTGCGTCACCAAGTCAGCCATACTGAAAGTTCCAGAGGTGGGTTCTTTTCTTTGATGATTTACGCATTTAATTAAATCCTTTCCCCTTTCAGGGTCGTGCAGAGATACAAGTTCTCAGGGGTGGGGTTCGAAGGAACTTTATCACTCGGCTAGCAGCTTGGCTGCTAGTATGCAGAATCAGATATCGAGCAGCAACTATTCAGCTATAGATATGGGCTTCCTGTGTTTGGAAAAGGTAAGGAAATTGTTCATTCATTCTACAAATATTTGTGGAGGATGCAAAAATGGTAAAAGGCCATGATGGAAATTCACATAAAATGCTGGGACATTTTAGAGGAGGAAACTGGCATTCTAGTGGGGACTAAAACCCACCTCAGCCCCCGTGTGTGTGTATATGTGTGTATATATGTGTATATTTTCAACTCCTTTTTATAGGACTGACGTTTGCACTGATCACACTGCATTGTAATTATCCAGTTGTTTGTCTGCTTCCATCAATTAAACTAAATTCTTCTAAAGGACACAGACTGGACTTTATCATTAATCATCTGTCACTAGTTGTAGTACACATTTAATAAATATTGATTAAATTTTAATTTAAGTTAATAATCAGACCCCAAGTTTGGGAATCATGATTCCTATTAAAAAGCCCATCTTTGTAATTTTCAATCCATCCTTAAAACTCTCTGTATGACAGAGGAGCCTGACAGGCTGAAGTCCATGAGGTCGCAAAGAGTCGGACACGACTGAGCACCTAAGTACAAGCACTATACACAAAGACAGAGCTTGTGAGAAAGCTCATTTTCTCTCTCTGAGCAGAGATTACATCATGACTTTCTTGAACTTCCTATAGGATTAAAAACAGTGCAACACACATGGGAAAAAATTTTTTAAAGCATTTGCTTAGAATAGCCAAATGATTCTACTTATAGCAAAATACAAATTCATGTGATTTCAGCAAAGATTTTCATCATACTCTTGTTGTTTTTCCCATCATATTCTCTAATCTCTAACAAAGAAAACAGAGGACATGTGGACTGTCTACACAAGGCTTCCCATGAGTTTCATTTCACAAGATGTAAATATTACATGGACCATCTGTACATGAGAAGCACATTTCATTTGCATTTAGATTTTTCCAGTAGAAATAAACCATGAAGCCTTAAAAAATGCACTAAATTATTTTAATTGACATAGTCTTAGAATATTGAGGCAAATCATTTTCCAAGCACCAAATGCAAAGGTCAGTGTATCCACTGGAGGGTTATAAATAATAATGAAGAAGGGCTCAACAGCTAAGAATAAGACTAGAAGGATCTGGAGGATATGAAAATGATAAGGAGTTAGATTCAGAAGAATCAAATATCAGTTAGCATGCTTGAGACCATCTCATGTACCAGTTGTTGAAAACTGGTTCACTCATTCACTATGCCGTTTAACCTTCACGACAGCCATATAGGGAGACTAATGAAATCCCACTGTACAGAAAAGGAAGAGGCTAAGCTGACTTGCCCTTGCACCCACAGCTAGGAAATCTGCATCAGGTTTCAAGTTCAGGTCTTGTGACTCCCTCACCAGTGCTCTATAGCAGACAAGGAAGGGAAGAACTGACGAGTCAGATGAGTCCCCTGTTGTCAATAGCAAGACTCCAGAGTCAGCATGACCAGCCCAAGTAGCAAGAACCACCAACAGGAACTGATGAAAGGGCCACTGAAGAGAGTGTCCAGTACTTACAATATTAAATACCTGAGTTTTTTGGTAAATCCTAACCCCTGAACGCTAGCAGGGCAAGGTTGCCATCATTCTGGTGATGGCAAGAGTTTACCCTCTGGAGTTTACCCTCTGGAGTCCTGGTCATTTTGGTTCAGTATAAGTGATCCTTAAGAAGAGCCAGCCTCCAAGAAAAAGTCAAATGACCTGGTCTATCCTGCTATGTTTACAGACTTAGACTAGATACATTTTTGCCAGCTCCAAGAGAATTGCTCCCTTTTGAGCAGAAGGAGTTAATCCTTTGGGAATGAGATGGGAAGCTGAGTTGGTTAGGCTGTGAGAAAACACAGCATCCAGCATCCAGCTCACTGAAACAGAGAAAGCGCCTGTAAGTCTCCGTTGTTTCACACTGGGGCAGGAAATAGTTTATTGTACAACATTCAATAAGCATTTTCTTCAAAGGAAGTGTGCTGTAAGTGTGTCAAACAACAGTGATGGGTCTCTGTGGAAAGGGCATTGTGTTTGAAATATATTGTTGTAGTTGTTCAGTCACTAAGTCATGTCCAACTCTTTGCAACTCCATGGACTGCAGCACACCAGGCTTCTCTGTCCTTCACTATCTCTCAGAGCTTGCTCCAACTCATATCCACTGAGTCAGTGATGCCATCCAACCACCTCATCTCCTGCCACCCCCTTCTCCTCCTGCCCTCAATCTTTCCCAGCATCTCTTTTCCAATGAGATAGCTATTCACATCAGGTGACCAAAATATTGGAGCTTCAGCTTGAGCATCCATCCTTCCTATGAATATTCAGGGTTGATTTCCTTTAGGATTGACTGGTTTGATGTCCTTGCAGTCCACGGGACTCTCAGTTTTCTCCAGCACCACAAATCAAAAGCATCAATTCTTCAGCCCTCAGCTATCTTTATGGTCCAACTCTCACATCCGTACATAGCTATTGGAAAAATCATAGCTTTGATTATATGAACCATTGTCAGCAAATTGATGTTTCTCCTTTTTAACGTGCTAAGTTTGTCATAGCTTTTTTTCCAAGGAGAAAACTGTCTTTTAAATTTCATGGCTGCAATCACCATCTGCAGTGATTTTGGAGCCCCCAAAAATAAAATCTGTCACAGTTTCCACTATTTTCCCATCTATTTGCCATGAAGTGATGGGACTGGATACCATGATCTTAGTGTTTTGAATGCTGAGTTTTAATCCAGCTTTTTCACTCTCCTCTTTCACCCCCATCAAAAGGCTCTTTAGTTCCTCTTTACTTTCTGCCATTAGAGTGGTATCATCTGCTTATCTGAGCTTGTTTATATTTCTACCAGCAATCTTGATTCCAGCTTGTGCTTCATCCAGCCCAGGGTTTCTTATGATGTACTCTGCATATAAGTTAAATAAGCAGGGTGACAATATAGTCTTAATGTACTTCTTTCCCAGTTTTGAACCAGTCCATGTCCCATGTCTGGATCTAACTGTTGCTTCTTGTCCTGCAAACAGGTTTCTCAGGTGGTCAGGTGGTCTGGTTTTCCCATCTCTTGAAGAATTTTCCAGTTTGTTGTGATCCACACAGTCAAATGCTTTGGAATAGTTGATGAAGCAGAAGTAGATGTTTTTCTGTAATTCTCTTGCTTTTTCTATGATCTAATGGGTGTTAGCCATTTGATCTCTAGTTCCTCTGCCTTTTCTAAATTCAGCTTGTACATCTGGAAGTTCCTGGTTCACATACTGTTAAAGCCTGCTTCAATGATTTTGAGCATTACCTTGCTAGCATGTGAAACAAGTGCAATTGTACAGTAGTTTTAATGTTCTTTGGCATTGCCTTTCTTTGAGATTAGAATAAAAACTGACCTTTTCCATCCCTGTCACCACTGCTGAGTTTTCTAAGTTTTCTGGCATATTGAGTGCAGCACTTTAACAGCATCATCTTTTAGGATTTGAAATAGCTGGTGGAATTCCATCATTTCCACTAGCTTTGTTTGTAGTGATGCTTCCTAAGGCCCACTTGACTTCACACTCCAGAATGTCCGGCTCTAGGTGAGTGACCACACCATCATCGTTTAAAACTTTTTGTATAGTTCTTCTGTGTATTCTTGCCACCTCTTTTTAATCTCTTCTGCTTCTGTTAGGTCCTTGCTGTTTGTGGAGAGAGACATTGTGCTTGAAATGTGTTACTTGAAAAATTGACTGAGGAATTGAAGGTGAATGTCTCTGAGTTACATAGACCTAGAGCAGTGTCGACTCACCTGGATAAGGAGACATCAGAAATAGTATTTCCTTGCATTTGTGTGGTTCTTTACCTGTCTTCAAGGTACATTCATACTCACCATTGTTCTTGACCACTATTTTTTTCTCTTTTTTATTTTTTAAATTATGAAAGTATGATAACACACTTACAGGATACTTGGAAAATACAGAACAAAGTTTACATATAGTTCTACTATATATTGCAATTGTTTTTTAAGTAGATAAATTAAGATTTTTAGTTGGAGTTACAATATCAAACTCTCAAAAATGAATAGAATGAATATACAGAGAAGTAAAAGGGTATAGTAGACCTGAAAAACACCATGAACCACTTCAACATAATTAAGATTTATACAATTTTCACATTAGTAGGAATACACAATTCACAATAGTAGGAAACAAATTCTATTCAGAGTCCAATAGACTATAAACTAGGAGATGCTGGAACATATTCAGGGACCTAAAACAAGGTGAAAATTTTAGATTTAAAAGTATAGAAATCATACAGAGTCTCTTCTCTTATCACTATGAAATTATGTTAGAAATCAATATCAAAAGATATTTGAAAATAACCCACACATTTTCAAATACAACGTGACATTTACCAAGAGATATCTTTGATTTAGCCATTGAAATCTTTGATAAAGTTAGAAGACTTAAAAAAGAACCCACAGAGGGTGATTGCAGAGAAGAAAGCATTTAAATGAGAAATTAATACCAAAATGAGAAATTAATATTAGAGATGCTTTAAAAAAAAACCTTGTATTTGGAAATTTAATATCCACTTTTAAATACTGGATGTATCTAAGAAGCCATAACAAGGAAAACTAGAAAATGTTTGTAATGGAATAAAAATTAAAAGAGAATTTACCAGAATTTGTTGCATGCTGCTGAAGCTGCTTAATGCTACTAAATACAATGTGAACCTTGAATAAGTTATGAAACTAAATAATGGACTTTAGCATAAAATGTTGTGTAATTTAAACAAAATCTGTATTTCAGTTAGTAATATTGTGTCACATGTTAACTTCCTGGGTTTTTTGTTTTTCACAACATAGTATTTCTTCTTATTCTCAGTATTGGATTAAAAGTTTCAAGCCTCATTCAATTTTTTTTTTTTAAAAGAGTCACTAAGATAAATTTTCTAGACCTTTAGCAGTAATACTAGATGCCAAAGTACATGGCACTATATCAAAGTTTTTAGTGAACATAAATTAGAAATCGTCGTATCCGACTCTTTGCGACCTCATGGACTGTAGCCTATCAGGCTCCTCCATCCATGGGGTTTTCCAGGCAAGAGTGCTGGAGTGGGTTGCCATTTCCTTCTCCAGGGGATCTTCCCGACCCAGGAATCAAATCCGGGTCTCCCGCATTGCAGGCAGAAGCTTTACCGTCTGAGCCACCGGGAGAACTACATTTCAAAGTTTTTAGTAAACATAAATTAGAAATCTAGCATTCTATTCATACTTTGTCAAACAAGTGGAATCAATTTTATAGCTAAGCAAAACTTCATAAGTTTTCTGAAATATATACATTATATTGCACATACTATATATGTGTGTGTGTGTGTGTGTGTGTGTAAAAAGCTTTTCTACTATTCTTGATAAAGTCTTAAGAAAGAAGAACCAAGAAAGAGATGGAGAAATTGGAAAACATAGACTAAATGAAATGGGAACACTGAATATAAAATACAAAAATGAAACAAACTAGATAAAAGTAAAAGATCATCATATAATCCAGTCATTTTTAAACATGGCTGCTCATTAGAAAGCACATCTGGAGCTTTGGAGAAAAAAAAAGCAATAACTGGGCTTTTGTATTATTCAGAAAATTCCAAGATAATTCTGACATGCATCTGGATTTTAAAAAGTGATCACAGGTTTTCCTATTAAATGGTAGTTTTAGTGATATAGAATTCTGTTATTTTCTGTTGACCAATCATGATAGAATGCTATTAAGTGAATCATAGTTATATAATCACAATATTAAAAGATGTTTGTAAGTTTTCTCAAAGGATAGCCAGATAAAAAATAAAAGATAATCACAATTGCAAGCCATAATGGAATTATGATTAACCGCTTCCTTCGTGGCTCAGAGGTTAAAGTGTCTGCCTGCAACGCGGGAGACCTGGATTCAATCCCTGCATCAGGAAGATCCCCTGGAGAAGGAAATGGCAACCCACTCCAGTATTCCTGCCTGGAGAATCCCATGGACTGAGGAGCCTGGTGGGCTACAGTCCACAGGGTCACAAAGAGTTGGACACAACTAAGCGACTTCACTTTAACAATATAAAATATTAACATACAATTTAGAGGGATTAAGTAGAGTGATGTCGTAAATGGAAGTGCATACATGTACATGTTTTCATCTGCCTAGCCAGTCTATTTCTTTTGGTTGGTTTATTTAGTGTATTTACATTTAAGGTGATTATCAATATGTGGCTCCTAGTGGTAAAGAATAGTCTGCCAATGCAGGAGACGAAAGAGACATGGGTCCAATTCCTGGGTCAAGAAGATCCCCTGGAGGAGGGCGTGTCAACCCACTCCAGTATTCTTGCCTGGAGTATCCCCATGGACAGAAGAGCCTGGTGGGCTACAGTCCATAGGGTTGCAAAGAGTTGGACATGAGTGAAGAGACTTAGCACGCGTGCATGTACACATATGATCTTACCATTTTATAAATTATTTTGGGTTTATTTTGTGTAGGTCTTTTCCTTCTCTTGTGTTTCCTGCCTAGAGAAGTTCCTTTAGCATTTGTTGTAAAGCTGGTTTGTTGGTGTTGGTCAAATCTTAACGAGAGTCTTGCTGGGTAGAGTGTTCTTGATTATAGTTTATTCCATTTCATTACTTTAAATATATTGTGTTGTTCCTTTCTGGCTTGTAGAGTTTCTGATGAGAAATCAGCTGATAACCTGATGGGAGTTCCCTTGTATGTTGTCATTTTTCCTTTGTTGCTTTTATTATTTTATCTTTGTCTTTATTTTTTGTCAGTTTGATTACTATGTGTCTCAGTGTGTTCCTCCTTGGGTTTAGCATACCTGGGACTTTCTGCACTTCCTGGACTGGGTTGACTGGTTCCTTTCCCATGTTAGGGAAGTTTTCAGCTTTTATTTCTTCAAATATTTTCTCAAGTCCTTTCTCTCTCTCTTCTTCTGGGACCCCTATAATGCAAATGTTGATGTATTTAATGTTGTCCCAGAGGGTTCTTAGGCTATCTTTATTTTTTGTTTGTTTGTTGTTTATTATTCTCTTTTCTATATTCTGATCTGTAGCAGTGATTTCCACCATTGTGTTTTCTAGGTCACTTTCCCATTCTTCTGCCTCAATTGTTCTGCTACTGATTCCTTCTAGTGTATTGTTAACCTCTGTTTCTTTGTTCTTTAGTTCTTCAAGGTCTTTGGTAAACATTTCTTGCATCTTCTCCATTCTTTTTCTGAAATCTTCAGAATCATTATTCTGATCATCTTCACTATCATTATTCTGAATTTGTCTTCTGGAAGGTTGCCTGTCTCCACTTCATTTAATTGTTTTTCTGGGGTTTTATCTTGTCCCTTCACTGAGGATGTAACCCTCTGCTTTTTCATTCTGATTTACCTTCTGTGATGCAGTTTTCATTCTAGGCACTGCAGAATTGTGGTTCTTCTAACTTCTTTCTTGATCACTTTTATTACTTGAGAAAGGTAAGGGATTATTATTTTCCTTTCCCCTTCCTTTTACATAAAAGAACAGGGGCTTTTAAGTTAAAAGAACAGAAAAGAGAATGACTTACCAACAAAGCTAGCATTAGGGGTTGGCTGCGCTCATCACCACCATCATCATCACCAGCAACATCATCTCTTTGCTGACCTCTCTTCCCTTGGTGCCAAGCATTATGCTAAGCACTTGACCAGTGTTATCTCATTTGTTACCTCATCATCTCAGTTCTGTGAAGTAGATACTGTTATGATCTCCATTTGAGTAAGAGAAAAACCTGAGGCTTATGGATGTGATCTATCTGTCAAGTTTGACATCACTGCCCTGAACAAGAAATGACAGAGCTGGGATTGAAGCCCCATAGTTTATTTTCAGACTCATATTCCCAGTCACTGTGCTCTACTCACCTTCTGGCCCTCTGTGTTTTACTCTAAAACACTGAAGCAGAGAAAATGAATAATTTGCCCAAGGTTACAGAATGAATAAAAGGTGAAGGCCAGTAACAAGCAGCGCTGTCCTAGACATAGAGCTAACACCAAGAAGGAGTATAAACAGGGTGATAAAATGCTCACATTTTATCCAGGCTGGAGGTGCCTCCCAGGAAACAGCTGAGGAAAAACAGGATAATGACAGGCAGAAAACAGGACAAATGAGTCCCTTTATAAAGGCCATCACAGACTGTTCTGGAGTCTGAGAGGACGGAGCAACAATCAGTGTGCAGGGCTTCCCTGGTGGCTCAGAGGGTAAAGTGTCTGTCTACAATGCAGGAGACCCGGGTTCAATCCCTGGGTAGGGAAGATCCCTTGGAGAAGGGAATGGCACCCCACTCCAGTACTCTTGCCTGGAAAATCCCATGGACTGAGAAGCCTGGTAGGCTACAGTCCATGGGGTCTCAAAGAGTAGGACACGACTGAGCAACTTCACTTTCACTTTCAAAAGGAAACAATTGTCAGAAGCATGCCGTGAGTGACTCGGGAGCATTTGAAGGGAAAGGATGCAAGACTGCAGCTGTAGGATGTCTGGAACATATGAAGATTCTGTGCTAGAACCCCCAGAGCAAGCGATGAGACGCTTACTACTGTCCTGTCCAGGAATCCAGTCCCCATTGCCCAAAAGGACACAGATAATGTTCTCTTTTAAACTTGAGTGTCACAGGAAAGTCCCCTACAGTCTTTTCTGGGACATGTCCCATCCCTTCCAGCTATATCGTCCACCTAGCTGAGATCCAGGATTCTGTGTAGAGGACCCCAGTCCAGATCACAAGGTTACTCTCACAGAATATGGAGATATATTACTTGCTGATAATACAGTGAGCTCACATCGATGGACAGCTTTAATCTTCACTCTCCGCTTCCAAAGCTATATTTCTCCTGAGGGAGCAGGGTATCCTTATCCTGACAGAATGGCCCAAGTGGGAGATGAAGACAGACTACAGCCCTCTAGCTGCCATTTATTGATATTTGAAACTGACCACCTGTTTATTTGAACAAGAAACCCAGTACTTTTTTCCTCATGAACCAATGATACAAAGGTTATCAGAAAAAAAAATCACTGTATTATTTAATAGACAAGAAAGCTTATTTCTCTTCTGATTGATGCCTGATGACCATTTAAGATAGGTAGAAAAGATATACTTTTATACAAAATCTAATTCTGGAATAAGAAAGATATCAAAAAATGAAATGGTAGAAAAATGGCAATAATACCACTGTATCTTTAGCTATATGTTTCCAAGTTAACTGAGATGAATGTGGAATAGACACAGGAATCAATAAAAGAGATTTGACTATCCCATCTGAGCTGCCTATTAGCTGTGTGACCCTGGACAAGTCACATAACTTTTATAAACCAGTTCCCTCATTTATAAAATTGAAGGCTGAGTTTACAATACTAGTCTATTACTTTCACAATGTGAACCATATGTTTGGCATGTTATCTGAACTTCTCTCATGTTGTAATCATTTTACTCTTATAATTATTAGTGTTTCATAGTATCATCTCTTATTTAGTCCAAAATAACTTAATTGCTTAATAGTTTATAGAAGGATTCACACACATTCAATCTATCAAACCACATAGCAGCCTGGTAGATAGGACAGGTATGTATTATCCAATTTAGAAACAGGTAAGTGAGGTTAAAGGAGACTTCAGTGATTCCCTGAGCTCACAAGGCTAGTATGTTGTAGAAGGGAATATAAACCTGCCATTTCTGATGCTCCCTAAATACAAGGGCATCAATATGAGGAAATACAAGACTGTTACACCATCCTTTATGTACAGTAAGGATGAACCACACATACTTGCTAAATTCATTCATTCACTCATTCATTCACTCAATCATTCAATGTTTATCAAATATCTGCACTCTGAACTCTGCTAGGTGCTAAGATATAATAATGAAAAATACAGACCTGATTGTGCCTACAAGGAAGGAAAGAAGGGAGGAGATGCAAACCATTAAGATAGATATTCTTTATTTTTCCATTTTGACAAAATACAAAGGGTTCAGTCCAGCCCAGGTCATTCTTCATGGTTGTGCCCAGAAAGTTTTTAGTCCCAGCCTGAGAGTAATACTTTAAACCATACTTAAAGATTTCCTAAAGGTGGCTAGGGGTTTTCCTAACCCTGAAGGGTTCTAGATTCCTGGCAGCAGTGGGGTATGTGAAGGGGTGTCCCACCTACTGCCCAAAGTCACATGAGGGATTGCAGTGAAGTCAGGAGAAGCTTCTTAGCTTCATTTTCTGTTACTTCTCTTCATCTAGATGAGAAAAGTGTTTATTTAAAAATGCTCTCCCTGACCTCGACTTAGAAGCAAGCCATAATTTACAACTCTCATAGAAGACTTAATTGTTGTGTGTCTTTTTGGTAAAAATTCATGGCACTTTCTTTGAGAATCAGCCCTGAGTTTATGCATCAATGTTTCCAATTACATTGTAGTTACATAAAGTCGAACAACAACTCTGAAGAAAAATCACTTTGGCATGGTGATTCTGTGCAATAGCAAGAGAAGGGAAGAAAAATCATGCTTTTGAGCCCCTTCCTTGAGCAGGGTCTCTGCCCCCCTCTCCTTTGTTCACTGTTTTATTTTCAGCCTGGGCCATAGCAGCCCTCAGTAAACAAATGTTAGAAGAATATATGGATAAATGATGACAAGGCGTCTACTATGACTTTGCTTATTTCATTTAAATTCCCAGATTACCAATTAAAAATTTAATTGCTTACATTTCATGAGAATATTTATAAAATTGATCATTGACATCTCCTTTATGCAGAATGTGTTTTAAAAATTGCTCAATTCTGGACTTCCCAGATGGTGCCGTGGATAAGAATTCACCTGTCAATGCAGGAGACACAGGTTTGAACCCTGGTCTGGGCCGATTCCACATGCCATGGAGCAACTCAGCCCATGCACCACGACTTCGGAGTCTGCGTGCCCTGTGCTGTGCAAGAGATGCCCACACACTGGAGAAAGCCCATGCACAACAATGAAGACCCAGTGCAACCAAAATAAACAAAGATTTTTTAATTTCTTTTAAAAATTGCTCAATTCTGGTCACTTCCAAAAGTTCCTATTTTTCTGGTATTAGACATTGATAAAAATTCATTTCTTCCAGATATTTTCACTGTGGCATACTTGTAAATATTTTGTGTATAATCAGTAGATAGGAAAATAGAAAAGAGTCTTCTAATAATTTAGTGCTTGAGTAGTTATGTTACAGATAAATAATTCATGTTCTTAATACTTTCTACTGATGATATATAAACCTGGAGCAGTGATCATGGACGTGAAAAATTGGCCAGGCCAGTTTCATAGGCCTTTGCAATGTCATATTTCCATTTTCTACTATATCCTCTCAGGAAAAACAGAAAGAAAAAAGCTATATTGATCACAACTGGGAATTACTCTTGTTAATGTAAATTGCATGATCAAATCCTTAAATACTTTTCATGAATAAAGAATATATTGACAACAATACCAAAAGATCTATAGCTTACAATTCATTTTGTTTCTTTTCTAGGTTTCTAAGAAAAATCTACAAGATGGAAATTTTTTAAAAGATCATTGAGTTCTAGGATTCTTCTATCTCAACTCATTCTCTGAGTCAGTGTTTTTTAATATTTGAAGGTATCAGACACTCCTTTCAGAAACCCTCTCTTCAGAAGATCTCCATCAGGTGGGTTGTTTCCGTCTTTTGACTTTTACAAACAATGCTGCTGTAAACATTCACATGCAAGTTTTTGTGTGGAAGTATACTCTCATTTGGGTTTCCCTCGTGGCTCAGAAAATAAAGAATCTGCCTGCAATGTGGGGTACCTGGATTTGATCCCTGGGTCGGGAAAAGCCCCTGAAGAAGGAAATGGCTACCCACTGCTGTATTCTTGCCTGGTGAATTCCATGGGCAGAGGAGCCTGGCAGGTCATAAGTCAATGGGGTCACAAAGAGTCACACACGACTGAGTGACTAACGCTAGAGTAGATGCTCTCATTTCTCTTAATGAGTAGAATTGCTGAGTCATATGATGACTCATATATTTCCTCATATAATCATTTGAGGAAATACTAGAATATTTTCCAAAGTGGCTATATCATTTTATGTTCCCGCAAGCAGTGTGTGAGGTTCTCACTTCTTTAAGAGGCATCCAGCCTTTGTTGTGGGTACATTGATTAGCAATGTCGTGATACACAGTCCTCACGCTCTTTGTGTTGAAAACTGATATTCTTGAGTTCCCTCTGTTTCTCGGTCTGGTAGAACCTTAATATTGTTTTAATGGCACTTTTTTTGCATTTGGTTTCCTTTTAGGTTTTGTGATGGCATTAAAACAAACAAACAAAAAATCACACACACACATTCTTAGATGTCAGTCAGCACTGATGCTTGAGGCTTTACTGAGTGAACATCCCCAAATATTATCTCTGTCCATCTCTAGTCATCAAATACTAATTGAGAACCCACAGGTATGTGATTTTTATTAACGTAAAATTGATGATTTCCAAAGCATTTATTGGGCTTCCCTCATAGCTCAATTGGTAAAGAATCTGCCTGCAATGGTGGAGACCCTGGTTTGATCCCTGGGTTGGGAAGATCCCCTGAAGAAGGGAAAGGCTATCCACTCCAGTATTCTGGCCTGGAGAATTCTGTGGATATAGCCCATGGGGTTGCAAAGAGTCAGACATGACTGAGCGGCTTTCACTTGTCACTTGGCAAAGCATTTATTTAGACATCCTCTCATTCGGTCCTCTCTGGTTGTTTTTTATGAAAGTTTTGACATTTGAAGTGTACATTTTAGGTGACATTTGAGGTGCACAAGTGAAGATAACCTTTGGTACTTTCTTTTGGAGTTTTATACCCTCTGATCCATCCATCTTCCTTTCCACCTGATATAAATCTTTCCCTTTTAAAAAATCTTTACTCTTCAGAGGAACTCTCCTTTCCCATGGACATTCCTACTTCCAAATTGTAGTACCTCCTTAGAAGTATTGAGCTCATAACTATCTCTGCAATAAATATTGCAAGTCTTTTTGCACTCATGTCAAACTCCAAATTTGTCTGCTTTCTGTGTTCATATTTTTGGGAATATAAGGCAATGGGCTGATGCCACACCGACTGTGTCCCTGTCAGTTGAAGTCCCAAGAAAATACCCCAGTGAAGAATGGAGCAACAGAAGACCATAGTCAGACTTGGTCTTTTCTCCAACAATAATTCCTATACCTCTGGGCAACTGGTACTCTTGTTCTTCCTTTCTTGTCTCTCTTCCCAACTAAAAATTTTCTTTTTGCACCTACTCATTTAAGGTTGTATTTATACTATCTTTCTCTTTTGCATACTTTATATGTGTTTGCATTTTTGATACCATTTTGTCCATTTATTGAGTTTTTATTCTTTAGACCTTGAGCATACATGAAAGAACAAAATAGAAAATAACATTTTCCTCATGGAGTTCATATTCTAAGTTCTCTGGCAGAGTCCATGTGCATTAAATTCTATTACTGTCTAGAAGATTGTATCTATATATGTTCTGGCTGGGACTAGAATATACAAATAATTCACAAATATCTCTCATCTCTAAACCTTCTTTTAAACCACTTCTTTGTGGGCTGATATATCTAAAAACCACCTGGATGGGAAAGACCACATGACCAGCTTTCTCTCTTGTTCATGGGAGTTTCAATTCCTTTTCCTGACCATCAAGCAGAAAAGTACTAGGGATGTAATATCAATTTATATTCATATTCTCTTTTCCAATTATATCTTCATTGGTTTGTGTATTCAGTCCATTTTTGTTTCAAAAAAATAATTAGGATTTTGTATAGACTGAATAAAGTGTGTTTAAATCATTAACATTCATTAAGATAGAGCAGTCAGGCACTAACAAAATAAAGGAGACCCAACGCTTGGAAATTTACAGCTACTGATCACAGAGGTCCATAACCAGGTACAAGAGGCAGTGACCAAAACCACCCAAGAGAAGAAGAAATGGAAAAAGGCAAAGTAGTTGTCTGAGGAGGCCTTACAAATAACTGAGAAAAGAAGAGAAGCAAAAGGCAAAGGGGAAAGGGAAAGGTATACCCAAGAGAGTGCAGAGTTCCAGAGAATAGCAAGGAGAGATAAGAAAGCCTTCTTAAGTGAACAATACAAAGAAATAGAGGAAAACAATAGAATGGAAAGGACTAGCGATCTCTTCAGGAAAACCAAAGAAAACAAGGGAAGGGTCCCAAGGATGGGACAATAAAGGACAGAAGCAGCAAGGCCCTAACAGAAGCAGAACATATTAAGAAAAGGTGGCGAGAATACACAGAAGAACTGTACAAAAACGATCTTAATGACCTGGATAACCACGATGGTGTAGTCAATCACCTAGACCCAGATATCATGGAGTGTGAAGTCAAGTGAGCTGAGGAAGCATTACAACAAACATAGCCAGTGGAGGTGATGGAATTCCAGCCGAACTATTTCAAATCCTAAAAGATGATGCTGTTAAAGTGCTGCACTCAATATGCCAGCAAATTTGGAAAACTCAGTAGTGGCCACAGGCCCAGAAAAGGTCAGTTTTTATTCCAATCTCAAAGAAGGACAATGCCAGAAATGTTCAAACTACCAAAAATTGTGCTCGTTTCACATGCTGTCAAGGTAATGCTCAAAAACCTTCAAGCTAGGCTTCAACAGTACATGAGCAGAGAATTTTCAGATGTAAAAGCTCGGTTGAGAAAATGCAGAGGAACCAGATATCAAATTGCCAACATTCGTTAGATCATAGCAAAAAAAAAGGGAATTCCAGAAAATCATCTACTTCTGCTTCATTGACTAGATAAAGCCTTTGTGGATCACACACACACACACACACACACAAACTATGGAAAATTCTTAAAGAGATGGGAATATCAGACCATGTTACCTGTTTCCTGAGAAACCTGTATGTAGGTCAAGAAGTAACAGAACCTGACATGGAACAATGGACTGGTTGGAAACTGGGAAAGGAGTACATCAAGGCTGTATATTGTCACCCTGCTTGTTTAACTTCTATGCAGAGTACATCATGAGAAATACTGGGCTGGAGGAAGCACAAGCTGGAATCAAGATTGCCAGGAGAAAGATCAATAACCTCAGATATGCAGATGACACCACCCTTATGGCAGAAAGTGAAGAGGAACTCAAAAGCCTCTTGAAGAGCGTGAAAGAGGAGAGTGAAAAAGTTGGCCTAAAGCTCAACATTCAGAAAATGAAGATCATGGCATCTGGTCCCATCACTTCATGGGAAATAGATAGGAAACAGTAGAAACAGTGTCAGATTTTATTCTTGGGGGCTCCAACATCACTGAGATGGTGACTGCAGCCATGAAATTAAAAGACGCTTACTCCTTGGAAGGAAAGTTATGACCAACCTAGATAGCATATTGAAGAGCAGAGACATTACTTTGCCAACAAAGGTCCATCTAGTCAAGGCTTTGGTTTTTCCAGTGGTCATATGGATGTGAGAGTTGCACTGTGAAGAAAGCTGAGCACTGAAGAATTGATGCTTTTGAACTGTGGTGTTGGAGAAGCCTCTTGAGAGTCACTTGGACTGCAAGGAGATTCAACCAGTCCATTCTAAAGGAGATCAGTCCTGGGTGTTCTTTGGAAGGACTGATGCTAAAGCTGAAACTCCAATACTTTGGCCACCTCATGTGAAGAGTTGACTCATTGGAAAAGACTCTGATGCTGCGAAGGATTGGGGGCAGGAAGAGAAGAGGATGACGGAGGATGAGATGGCTGGATGGCATCACCGATGGATGGATATGGGTTTGGGTGAACTCCGGGAACTGCTGATGGACAGGGAGGCCTGGCGTGCTGCAGTTCATGGGGTCACAAAGAGTCAGACACAACTGAGTGACTGGACTGAGTGACTGAACTGAGCTAAACTGAACTGAATGACACATGATGCTGAGCATCTTTTCATGTACTTATTTACCATTTGTATACCTTCCTTGGAGTGGAGAAGTCTGTTTAGATATTTTCCCTAAATTTAAATTGCATTGTTGGTTATCTTATTTTTGAGGTTTTTTTTTTTTTTTTTTTTGCACATTTTGTTCCCTTTATTGAATTACTAAATTATGCCTTCAGAATGTTGAATACAGTAACAATTGTTTTGTTTTGCCTTTCAATTACCTAATATAGTTAGACTTTCTGTTTCCAATTCTTTCAAGATCTAGGTTTCATTTTATTTTAATTGAAGTATACTTGACTTATTATATTAGCTTTAGGCATACAACATAGGGATTTGGTATTTGTATACATTACAAAATTATCACCATGATAGTCTGGTTACTATCTGTCATAATACAGTTATTGCAACATTATTAATTATATTCCCTATGCAGTACATTACATACAAATTCCAGTTGAGCTATTTCAAATTCTAAAAGATGATGCTTTTAAAGTGCTACACTCAATATGCCAGCAAATTTGGAAAACTCAGCAGTGGCCACAGGACTAGAAAAGGTCAGTTTTCATTCCAATCCCAAAGAAAGGCAATTCCAAAGAATGTTCAGAATGCCACACAATTGCACTCATCTCACACACTAGTAAAAGTAGTACTCAAAATTCTCCAAGCCAGGTTTCAGCAATATGTGAACTGTGAACTTCCAGATGTTCAGGCTGGTTTTAGAAAAGGCAGGGGAACCAAAGATCAAATTGCCAACATCCGCTGGATCATCAAAAAAGCAAGATAGTTCCAGAAAAACATCTATTTCTGCTTTATTGACTATGCCAAAGCCTTTGACTGTGTGGATCACAATAAACTGTGAAAAATTCTGAAAGAGATGGGCATACCAGACCACCTGACCTGCCTCTTGAGAAACCTGTATACAGGTCAAGAAACAACAGTTATAACTGGACATGGAACAACAAACTGGTTCCAAATAGGGAAAGAAGTATGTCAGAGCTTATTTATATTGTCACCCTGCTTATTTAACTTATATGCAGAGTACATCATGTGAAATGCCAGGCTGGATGAAGCACAAGCTGGAATCAAGATGGCTAGGAGAAATGTTAATAACCTCAGATATGCAGAAGATAATACCCTTATGGCAGAGGCAAAAAGGAACTAAAGAGCCTCTTAATGAAAGTGAAAGAGGAGAGTGAAAAAGTTGGCTTAAAATTCTTTGGCAAAACTAATACAATTATGTAAAGTTTAAAAATAAAATAAAATAAAAAAAACCTCAACACTCAAAAAACAAATATCATGGAATCCAGTCCTATTACTTCATGGCAAATAGATGGGAAATCAGTGGCAGACTTTACTTTTGGGGCTCCAAAATCACCGCAGATGGTGACTGCAGCCACGAAATTAAAAGGCGCTTGTTCCTTGGAAGAAAAAGCTATCTCCAACCTAGACAGCATATTAAGAATCAGAGAGGTTACTTTGCCGACAGAGGTCTGTGTAGTCAAAGCTATGGTTTTTCCAGTAGTCATGTATGGATGTGAGAGTTGGACTATAAAGAAAGCTGAGCCCTGAAGTAGTGATGCTTTTGAACTCTGGTGATTGAGAAGATAGTTGAGAGTTCTTTGGACTGCGAGATCAAACTGGTCCATCCTAAAGGAAATCAGTCCTGAATATTCATTGAAAGGACTGATGCTGAAGCTGAAATTCCAAAACTTTGGCCAACTGATGCAAAAAACTAAATCACAGGAAAAGACCCTGATGCTGGGAAAGTTTGAAGGCAGGAAGAGAAGGGAATGACAGAGGATGAGATGGTTGGATGGCGTCACTGACTCTATGGACATGAGTTTGAGCAAGCTCCAGGAATTGGTGATGGACGGGGAAGTCTGGCATGCTACAATCCACATGAAAATACGTATCAGTTCAGTTCATTTCAGTTCAGTTGCTCAATCATATCTGACTCTTTGCGACCCCATGGACTGCAGCACACCAAGCTTCCCCGTCCTTCACCAACTCTCAGCACTTGCTCAAATGTGTGTCTACTGAGTCGATGATGACATCAAACCATCTCATCCTCTGTCATCCCCTCCTTCTCCTGCTTTCAATCTTTTTCAAAATCAGGGTCTTTACCAGTGAGTCAGCTCTTTTTATTAGGAGGCCTAAGTGTTGGAGCTTCAGCTTCAGCATTAGTCCTTCCAATGAATATTCAGGGTTGATTTCCTTAAGGATTGACTGGTTGGATCTCCTTGCAGTCCAAGGGACTCTCAAGAGTCTTCTCCAACACCACAGTTCAAAAGCATCAGTTCTTCAGCACTCAGCCTTCTGAGTGCTTCCAAATCTCACATCCATACATGACTACTGGAAAAACAATACCTTTGACTATACAGACTTTTGTCGGTAAAGTATTGTCTGTTTTTTGATATGTTGTCTAGGTTTGTCATAGTTTTTCTTCCAAGGAGCAAGCATCTTTTAATTTCATGGCTGCAGTCACCATCTGCAGTAATTTTGGAGCCCAAAAGAAGAAAGTCTATCACTGTTTCCATTGTTTCCCCATCTGTTTGCCGTGAAGTGACGGGACCGGATGCGATGATATGTGTTTTCTGAATATTGAGTTTTAAGCCAGCTTTTTCACTCTCCTCTTTCACTTTCATCAAGAGGCTCTTTAGTTCCTCTTCACTTTTTCCCCTAAGGGTGGTATCATCTGCATATCTGAGGTTATTGATACTTCTCCCAGCAATCTTGATCCCAGCTTGTGCTTCATCCAGCCTGGCATTTCACAAGATGTACTCTGCATGTAGGCTAAATAAGAGGGGTAACAATATGCAGCCTTGATGTACTCCTTTCCCAGTGTGGAACCAGTCTGTTGTTACATGTCTGGTTTTAAATGTTGCTTTTTTGACCTGCATACAAATTTCTCAGGAGGCAGGTCAGGTGGTCTGGTGTTCCCATCTCTTGAAGAATTTTCCACAGTTAGTTGTGATCCATACAGTCAAAGGCTTTGGCATAGTCAATAAAGCAGAATTAGATTTTTTCTGAAATGCTCTTGCTTTTTCTACGATCCAGTGGTCAATGGATGTTGACCATTTGATCTCTGGATCCTCTGCCTTTTCTAAATCCAGCTTGAACATCTGGAAGCTCATGGTTCACGGTCTGTTGAAACTTAGCTTCGAGAATTTTGAGCATTACTTTGGAAGCATGTGAGATGAGTACAATTGTGTGGTATTCTGAACATTCTTTGGCATTGCCTTTCTTTGGGAGTGGAATGAAAACTAACTTTTTCTAGTTCTGTGGCCACTGCTGAGTTTTCCAAATTTGCTGGCACATTGAGTACAGCACTTTCAAAGCATCAACTTTTAGGATTTGAAAGAACTCATCTGGAATTTCATCACTTCCACAAGCTTTATTCATAATGATGCTTCCTAAGGCCAACTTGACTTTGCACTCCAGGATGTCTGGCTCTAGGTGAGTGATCACACCATCGTGGTTATCTCTGTCATTAAGATCTTTTTTTGTATAGTTCTGTGTATTCTTGTCACCTTTTCTTAATATCTTCTTCTTCTGTTAGGCCCATACAATTTCTTTCCTTTATTGTGCCCATCTTTGC
The DNA here is from genome assembly GCF_032452875.1 of Bos javanicus. Classification (NCBI taxonomy): domain Eukaryota; kingdom Metazoa; phylum Chordata; class Mammalia; order Artiodactyla; family Bovidae; genus Bos; species Bos javanicus. The sequence continues at coordinate 7,194,774 of NC_083886.1, read as the reverse complement.
CTGAAATGTTCCCTTGGTATCTCTAATTTTCTTGAAGAGATCTCTAGTCTTTCCCGTTCTATTGTTTTCCTCTATTTCTTTGCATTGGTCACTGAGGAAGGCTTTGTTGCGTCTCTCTTCTTTGGAACTCAGCATTCAGATGGGTGTATCTTTCCTTCTCCTTTGCCTTTAGCCTGTCTTCTTTTGTCTGCTATATGTAAGTCCTCTTCAGACAACCATTTTCTATTTCTGCATTTCTTTTTCTTGGGGATGGTCTTGATCACTGCCTCCTGTATAATGTCAGGAACCTCTACCCATAGTTCTTCATGCAGTCTGTCTATCAGATCTAATCCCTTGAATCTATTTTTCTCTTCCACTGTATAAGCATAAGGGATTTGATTTAGGTCATACCTGAATGGTATAGTGGTTTTCCCTACTTTCTTCAATTTAAGTCTGAATTTTGAAATAAAGAGTTCACGATCTGGGCCACATCCAGCTTCCAGTTTTGTTTTTGCTGACTGTATAGAGCTTCCCCATCTTCTTCTGGAAAGAATATAATCAATCTTATTTTGGTATTGACCATCTGGTGATGTCCATGTGTAGAGTCATCTCCTGTGTTGTTGGAAGATGGTGTTTGCTATGACCAGTGTGTCCTCTTGGCAAAACTCTATTCGCTTTTGCCCTGCTTCATTCTGTACTCCAAGGCCAAATTTGCCTGTTACTTCAGGTGTCTCTTGACTTCACACTTTTGCATTTCAGTCCCCTATATTGAAAAAGACATCTTTTTTTGGTCTTAGTTGTAGAAAGTCTTGTAGCACTGACTTCAGCTTCATTGGCATTAGTGGTTGGGGCATAGACTTGGATTACTGTGATATTGAATGTTTGAATGTGATATTGAATTGTTTGCCTTGTAAACAAACAGAGATCATTCTGTCCTTTTTGAGACTGTACCCAAATACTGCATTTCAGATTCTTCTGTTGACTATGAGGGCTGCTACATTTCTTCCAAGGGGTTCTTGCCCACAGTAGTAGATATAATGGTCATCTGACTTAAATTCACCCATTCCAGTCTATTTGAGTTCACTGATTCTGAAAATGTTGGTGTTCACTCTTGCCATCACCTCTACTTCATTTTTCAATTTACCTTGATTCATGGACCTAACATTCCAGGTTTCTATAAAATATTGTTCTTTACAGCATCAGACTTCAGTTCCATCACCAGTCATATCCACAACTGACTGTTGTTTTTGCTTTGGTTCTGTCTCTTCATTCTTTCTGGAGTTATTCCTCCACTGTTCTTCAGTAGCATATTGGGCACCTACCAACCTGGAGGGTTCATCTTTCAGTATCATATATTTTTGCCTTTTCATACTGTTTGTGGGGTTCTCAAGGCAAGAGTACTGGAGTGGTTTGCCATCCCCTTCTCCAATGGGCCATTTTTGTCAGAACTCTCCACCCTGACCTGTCCCTCTTGGGTGGCCCCACATGGCATGGATGATAGTTTCATTGAGTTAGACAAGACTGTGGTTCATGTGATCAGTTTGGTTAGTTTTCTGTGACTGTGGTTTTCAGTCTGTCTGCCCTCTGATGGAGAAGGATAAGAGGTTTATGGAAGCTTCCTGATAGGAGAGACTGATTGTGGGGGAAACTGGGTCTTGTTCTGATGGGCAGGGCCATGCTCAGTAAATCTTTAACCCAATTTTCTGTTGATGGGTGGGGCTGTGTTTCCCCACTGTTGTTTGGCCTAAGGCCAAATTGTTGACCCACACCTCCACTGGAGACTCCTGGACACTCACAGGGAAATCTGACTCAGTCTCTTGTGAGGACATTTCTCCTTTCTCTTGGCTTCTTGTGCACACAAAATTTTGTTTGTGCCCTCCAAGAATCTGTTTCCTCAGTCCTGTGGAAGTTCTGTAATCAAATCTCACTGGCCTCCAAAGTCAAATTCCCTGGGGGTTCTCAAACCCTTTGACAGATGTCCAGGTTGGGAAATCCATTGTGGGTCCTAGAACTTATTAACAGTGCAAGAATTTCTTTCGATAATCTTTCTGTAGTGTGTGGGTTGTCTGCTCAGCGGCTCTATGATGGGGCTAATGGTGACCTCCTCCAAGAGGGCTTATGCCCGAGCTGCGTGATGCAGGTCTGCTGCAGCCAGGGACTCTGTCCCCGCAGCAGGCCACTGCTGACCCATGCCTCTGCAGAAGACACTCAAACACTCAAAGGCAGGTCTGGCTCAGTCTCATACACACACACACACACACACACACACACACATATGTGTGAATGTGTATGTATTTTCACATTTTCTTTATTTATTCATCTATCAGTGGGCATTTAGGCTGCTTCCATATCTTAGCCATTATAAATAATGCTGCACTAAACATAGGGGTGCATACACATCTTTTTGAATTAGTGTTTTGTTTCATAAAAATATGCAAGAGTGGAATTGCTGGATCACTGAGCTTCCCTGGTGGCTCAGACAGTAAAGAATCTGCCTACAATGCAGGAGACCTCAGTTCGTTCCCTGGATCAGGAAGATCCCCTGGAGGAGGGAATGGCTATCCACTCTAGTATTCTTGCCTAGAGAATTCCATGGACAGAGGAGGCTGGTGGGTTACAGTCCATGGGGTTGCAAAGAGTTGGACACAACTGAGTGATTGCTTGTTTCCAATTTGTATTTTTTAATTTTAATTTTTGTCTGACTACTATGTTATATTAAATGCTATATTGAATTACATACCCAATACTATGTTGACTTAAACGGGTGAGAGTGGGCATTATTATCTTGTTCCTGATCACAGAGGGAATGTTTTCAGCTTTTCACCATTGAGTTGCTATTGCCTTTGTCACATATGGCCTTTGTTAATATTATGTCGGGGTATATTCTTTCTACACCCACTTTGTTGAGAGTTTTTATCATCAATGGATGTTGCATTTTGTCAAAAGCTTTTTCTGCATCTATTAAAATGATCACATGACTTTTATTCCTTAATTTGTTAGTGTGGTGTATTAGTGTATTATGTTGATTGATTTGTAGACATAAAACTGTCTTGACATCCCTGGGATAAACCCCACTTGATCATGATGTATGATCCTGAAAAAAAAAAATGTGTATAGCACTGCTTCAAATAGAATGTTCTACATATATCTATTAAGTTCATCTGGTCTAAAGTGTTATTTAAGACCAGGGTTTCCTTCCTGATGTTCTGTCTAAATGATCTGTCCATTGATATAAATGGGGTGTTAAAAATCACCTACTGTTATTGTCAGTTCGGTCACTCAGTTGTGTCCTACTCTTTGCGACCCCATGAATCGCAGCACGTCAGGCCTCCCTGTCCATCACCAACTCCCGGAGTCCACCCAAACCCATGTCCACTGAGTCGGTGATGCCATCCAGCCATCTCATCCTCTGTCGTCCCCTTCTCCTCCCGCCTTCAATCTTCCCCAGCATCAGGGTCTTTTCCAATGAGTCAGTTCTTCGCATCAGGTGGCCACAGTACTGGAGTTTCAGCTTCAACCTTAGACCTACTGTCAATTTCTCCCTTGATCTTTAATATGTGCCTTATGCGTCTAGGTACTCTTTCTGATGTTATTATGCGATGTCTTTGTCTCTTTTTATAATATTTATTTTGAAGTCTGTTTGTCTGATATAAGTATTTCTTCCCCAACTTTAATTTCTATTTGAATGGAATATCTTTTCCATCCCCTCACTTTCAGTCTTTGTGTGTGTTTAGGTTGGAAGTGAGTCTCTTGCAGGGAGCATATATATGGGCCTTATTTTTTTAATTCATTGAACCACTCTACGTCTTTGAAAGTGAGAGTGTTAGTCACTCAGTCATATCCTTCTCTTTGTGACCCTATGGACTGTAGCCCACCAGGCTCCTCTGTCCATGGAATTCTCCAGGCAAGAATACTAGAATGGATAGCCATTCCGCTCCCCATGGGATCTTTCTGATCTAGGGATTGAACCTGAGTCTCCTGCATTGCAGGTTGGTTCTTTACTGACTGAGCCACCAGGGAAGAATATATATGTCTTTGAATTGGAGCATTTATTCCATTTAAATTTAAATGTCCACTTACATTTAAAATGATTATTGATAAGTATGTACTCACTGCCATTTTGTTAATTGTTCCCTGGTTGTTTCTAAAGTTCTCTGTTCCTTCTTTGTTTTCTTCACTTGTGATTTGACGACCGTCTTTAGTACTTTATTTGGATTCCTTTCCTCAGTCACCTTTTTCTACCTGATTTTCTGTTTTCATTTCTACGTATTAGGTAAGTCAGTTACATTTCTTGGTCTTGGATAAGTGGCTTTATGTAATGTATGTCCTATGTGGTCTAGCAACATACTCCCCTGTGTTCACCAGAGCTGTAGGCTCTCAGAATGCCCACTCAGTGACTGCACAGGCCCTTCTGTTGATGCAGGGCCAGCTTCTGTGGGCATGCTGTTGATAGGCTGCCCCCAGCCTGGCTGGCTGTTAGGCAGTGCCTCTTGCAGTGGCTGCTGGCCCGCTGGCTGGGTCCCGCATGGCTGGATTCCCAACTCAGGGCACTCAGGACTGACTCGAGCCCACTGGTGGGTGGGTAAGCCCTAGGCTCTACTAGGCTTGAGGAAGGACTCGAAAATGGTGCTAGTCAGCACCAGTGTCCTAAGATTAGTATGCTGCTGCTAAGTCGCTTCAGTCATGTCCAACTCTGTACAACCCCATAGATGGCAGGTCACCAGGCTCCCCCATCCCTGCGATTCTCCAGGCAAGAACACTGGAGTGGGCTGCCATTTCCTTCTCCAATGCATGAAAGTGAAAAGTGAAAGTGAAGTTGCTCAGTCATGTCAGACTCTTAGCGACCCCATGGACTGCAGCCCACCAGGCTCCTCCGTCCATGGGATTTTCCAGGCAAGAGTACTGGAGTGGGGTGCCATTGCCTTCTCCGAACATTAGTATAAGCTCCTCCAAATTCCTGGGGGCTTTTATTTATGTGTCTGCCCTGTGGAAATGTGCGTTGAAAACAATTACATTGCCAATAGGCATTTTAGAAGTTTAATTTGGAAGCATTATTCTGAACAAACTAAAAGGAGTATAGAGGTAAGAGCATAATAGAAAGCCATTGATGTCATAGAGACCTAAAGTTATAAGAGTCTGTATTAATGAGCTCAAATGCCTTTATTCAAATATGTTTAATTGTGTTTATTATTTCAGGGCATTCTTTGATTGTCTTCTCTTGTGGTTCCCATATTCCATGCCTTACTATTAGAGTCAGCCAAATGTCAATAAAATGAATTTTTAGCTCAATTTTTGTCTTAATCCATTTAGGCAGCTATAACAAATTACTACACACACACACACACACACAAACACACACACATACACACACACAATGGCTTAAAACAGCAATTTTTTTTTTTTCACGGTTCTAGATACTGAATGTCCAAGATAAAGTCTTGGCAGATTTGATATCTGGTTAAAAGAATGGCATTTTCTCCATGTGTCCTCACAAGGCAGAAAGGGAGAGAAAGCTCTCTGGGGTCTCTTTTACATGGGCACAATTCCATTCATGAAAATTTTACCTTCATGATGTAATTACCCCCAAAGCTCCCCCTTCACCTTCTAATTCCTTCATATTGGAAGTTAGGATTTCAACATGAATCGGGGCATGAGGGTAGGCACAAACACAGTCTATAGCATTTTCTCTATTTCTTTTACAATAAGAAGTATGTTTATTGCTGATTATTTATCATAGTGAAAAACAGAAACAGTTTAAAATAAGGGTCAGATCAGATCAGATCAGTTGCTGAGTCGTGTCTGACTCTTTGCAACCCCATGAATTGCAGCACGCCAGGCCTCCCTGTCCATCACCAACTCCCGGAGTTCACTCAGACTCACGTCCATCGAGTCAGTGATGCCATCCAGCCATCTCATCCTCTGTCGTCCCTTTCTCCTCCTGCATCAGAGTCTTTTCCAGCATCAGAGTCTTTTCCAATGAGTCAACTCTTCACATGAGGTGGCCAAAGTACTGGAGTTTCAGCTTTAGCATCATTCCTTCCAAAGAAATCCCAGGGCTGACCTCCTTCAGAATGGACTGGTTGGATCTCCTTGCAGTCCAAGGGACTCTCAAGAGTCTTCTCCAACACCACAGTTCAAAAGCATCAATTCTTCGGTGCTCAGCCTTCTTCACAGTCCAACTCTCACATCCATACATGACCACTGGAAAAACCATAGCCTTGACTAGACGAACCTTTGTTGGCAAAGTAATGTCTCTGCTTTTGAACATGCTATCTAGGTTGGACATAACTTTCCTTCCAAGGAGTATCTTTTAATTTCATAGCTGCAGTCACCATCTGTAGTGACTTTGGAGCCCAGAAAAATAAAATCTGACACTGTTTCCACTGTTTCCCCATCTATTTCCCATGAAGTGATGGGACCGGATGCCATGATCTTCGTTTTCTGAATGTTGAGCTTGAAGCCAACTTTTTCACTCTCCACTTTCACTTTCATCAAGAAGCTTTTGAGTTCTTTTTCACTTTCTGCCATAAGGGTGGTGTCATCTGCACATCTGAGGTTATTGATATTTCTCGTGGCAATCTTGATTACAGCTTGTTTCTTCCAGTCCAGGGTTTCTCATGATGTACTCTGCATATAAGTTAAATAAACAAGGTGACAATATACAGCCTTGATGAACTCCTTTTCCTGTTTAGAACCAGTCTGTTGTTCCATGTCCAGTTATAACTGTTGCTTCCTGACCTGCATACAGGTTTCTCAAGAGGCAGGTCAGGTGGTCTGGTATTCCCATCTCTTTCAGAATTTTCCACACTTTATTGTGATCCACACAGTCAAAGGGTTTGGCATAGTCAACAAAGCAAAAATAGATGTTTTTCTGGAACTCTCTTGCTTTTTCTATGATCCAGAGGATGTTGGCAATTTGATCTCTGGTTCCTCTGCCTTTTCTAAAACCAGCTTGAACATCAGGAAGTTCACGGTTCACATATTGCTGAAGCCTGGCTTGGAGAATTTTGAGCATTATTTTACTAGCGTGTGAGATGAGTGCAATTGTGCGGTAGTTTGAGCATTCTTTGGCATTGCCTTTCTTTGGGATTGGAATGAAAACTGACCTTTTCCAGTCCTGTGGCCACTGCTGAGTTTTCCAAATTTGCTGGCATATTGAGTGCAGCACTTTCACAGCATCATCTTTCAGGATTTGGAACAGCTCAACTGGAATTCCATCACCTCCACTAGCTTTGTTTGATGCTTTCTAAGGCCCACTTGACTTCACATTCCAGGATGTCTGGCTCTAGGTCAGTGATCACACCATCGTGATTATCTGGGTCATGAAGATCTTTTTTGTACAGTTCTTCTGTGTATTCTTGCCATCTCTTCTTAATATCTTCTGCTTCTGTTAGGTTCATACCATTTCTGTCCTTTATCGAGCTCATCTTTGCATGAAATATTCCTTTGGTATCTCTGATTTTCTTGAAGAGATCCCTAGTCTTTCCCATTCTGTTGTTTTCCTCTATTTCTTTGCATTGATGGCTGAAGAAGGCTTTCTTATCTCTTCTTGCTATTCTTTGGAACTCTGCATTCAGATGCTTATATCTTTCCTTTTCTCCTTATGGCACACTTACTTGGTTTACTTTGCATATCAAAACACAAAAGCATATGTAAAATTTGGAGAATGACAGAACTATAATTTTGCTTTTACTTCAAAGTCATGGATACTATATTTCTTTTTACCTTTCCAAAACTTCTATAGCATTGAGTTATTACTTATGTGATTAGAAACAAATAAGTTCAGTTGGAAATTTAATAGGTATAAAAAATTTTATAACCAAAAAGTTGCAGAAATGCAATTTAAGGATAAATATTTGTTATAAATAGTATATTTGAAATAAAGTACATAGCATTTTCTTTTTATCAGTTGTTCTGACCCTTTTTATTTGTTCTTTCAAGTACTTTGTTCTTTAATTACTTGTGTGATTCCTGCACCCACTACTGTCTAATTAGATACAGATCTTAAAGCCAAGACAATCTCCAGGGTAGGAAATAAAATCAAAGTCATGTAAAATATGCAGTCAAACTATCAACATGAAGAAGCCAAGTAGCAAGAGATTTCAGATACCAAGAAATATAAAAATCAGAGAAACCAGACGTGTTTTCATAGCTTTATTATCCACTGAATTGATGTGGCTAAGAACCTACACAGTTCCATAGACCGACTTAGGATCTGGGGGTGTGATGATTGATAAATAGGCATGGCCTTATGGAGCTTGGGCTTCCCTGGTGGCTCAGAGGTTAAAGCATCTGCCTCCAATGCAGGAGACCCGGGTTCAGTCCCTGGGTTGGGAAGATCCCCTGGAGAAGAAAATGGCAACCTACTCCAGTACTCTTGCCTGGAGAATCCCATGGACAGAGGAGCCTGGTAGGCTACAGTCCGTGGGGTCGCAAAGAGTCGGACATGACTGAGTGACTTCACTTCACTTATGGAGCTTACACTCTATGGGGTAGGAAGGCAGCAATCAAATACATAAGTATAAACTGGAACAAGGGTAAGTGCTACAGAGATGATGTCCCCAGAGTTATGAGAGGAGGGCTTGCCCTGGTCAGAGAAGTTGTGGAAAGATTTCAGATGGGACTGAGATCTGAGGCACTATTGTTGGCTTGGATGGAAATAAAGAGCATGCTATGTAGTTTCTAGAGAACTTTTCTAAATCTCAGGTACTCCCTATAGAGCCTGGCTAAAGATCTAGTTGAAGGTGTGATTACAGTTGTATAAGACACTAAGATTAAAAAAAATAATAATAAGATGCTCCATATTTTAAAATGTTAACTCGTTTGCCTTTTTCTAGTATTCTTTTCTCGGACTTCTACTTTCTGGGTATAGTAAGTAAGCACTTATCCTGTGTCCCTTCCAAATCCTGGTGGCTTTGAGTATCATGCAACTAGATCCTACCCCAGCAGTGACCAGTCTGTCTAGATATTCTCTGTACCTGACTTATTCTTTGCTAGGAGGGGCTACGCACATTTTGCCTTTGATTTCTCTCATATATTCCACTTATTACACACTCCTCTCTTATATTTTTAACTCGAGATTTGACTTAGATCTGTACTTCACTGACATCTCATAGAAAGTGTCTCTTCTAATGTTTCTTTTACTTGTGAGCACAACCCCACACTTTCTGTACCATACATTTTAAACTGTGGGCAGCGAACAGAGAGCCAGTTTGAGACACATAATCATGGATGTGCTTTTTGGCAACTAGGCAAGAACAACAAGCAGCCACTAAATGAAAACAGTGTTCATTTTACTCAGCAATAAACACAGCCTCCCTGTCTTCTCGCTTCAGTGCCCACATCTGCAGCTGTTGGTAAATATCCCCCAAAGCCTTCCTGAACACAGAGGGAGGGGAGAGTCTCAGGGTTCTGTTCCTCCTGCTCTTATTCCTTTTCCGTCAGGTTTGTAGGGCTCTAAGTGACCTCATCACTATTCTTCCCCCTCCTCTATGTAATATCTACAGCTGCTCAATCTCTCCCTCTGATTACAAGGGCTCAAGATGTTCAACACACACCAGCACTAATAAACCCACTTCGTCTGCATACCCTCCTGGATAAGAAAGAAAGGGAGGCACCAAAAGAGAGGGAACATCACTCACCCAAGACGTCAGCAAACGAGTAACAGAGTTCTGATCAGAACTCTGGTCTCCACATTGGTGACTCCTATGTTTTTTCCATAAGTTATATTTTTTAGTGTTTTGTTTTAAAATGGGATATTTTAGCCAAGAAAAATGTGCTAGATAGCTTCTATTTTCCTGTATGAGAAGATTTCTCTAACCTCTGGGAGGCTACAGGCAATCTTTACATTGGCCCTTAGCCTTTGGTTCCCTGGGGGACTCAGTGAATGGGGAACCCTGGCTGGAGGCTAAGGGTGACGAAATAGTGAAGTCAGAGTGATCACACTCCCTCTCTCATTGCTGGGCTTTAGTTGTGTGTTCCTCTGCCCAAGCCTAGGGTCTTGTCTGACTCCTGCAGCTCTGAGCTCAGATAATGACTCTCCCTCACACCCCATCAGATCCAGGGTTGGTAATGTCTCCCAGCTACTATTTAGCTCCAGGACATTTCCTCACATCCTATTGACGTCCCTTAACTCCCCCAATACTTCCGTAGGTAGTCATTTTATTACATTCCCCTTCATTACCTCACTTGAGGGTCACTGTTTTTCTGTTTCCTATCAGAACAAGGATTGATACAGAAAGCTTGAAAAGGAATGTCTCTATGCCTTTTGGCCATAAGGCACCTTTCCCCTGAACTCTTTTACTGTCTTCAAGTTTGCTAATGGGCATATTTCACATCTTGTGAAATACGTTTGCTCCTGAGATGGGGGCTGGTGGTGGTGATGGTTTAGTCGCTGAGTCATATCCGACTCTTGCAATCCCATGAACTGTAGCCTGCCAGGCTCCTCTCTCCACGGGATTCTCCAGTCAAGAATAGAAGTGGGTTGCCCTTTCCTTCTCCAGAGATAGGAGTGGTACCCACAGAATCCCATCCTCTCCACCTCATGATGCCCCACTGGGTCTTCAAAGGAGATTTCCACCAGTTTCAAGGGGGAAGCACCATTCCCACACATAAGGTACAGGGTTCATGGAAAGGTCCAAGTAACAGAAAATTTTGAGTTAGGAAGGAAGGATCTTCCTAGACCTGTGTTTGAGAGAGTGAACATTAGCCCTGTGCCTACACAAGCCTTTTACATACCCCTAAAGAGAAACGTACTTGGCAATGAACTGCAAGTGTTCGTTCTCTGTGGATGGCAGAAGTGCACTGAACTGCAGGTTCTCCTTCAAAGAGGCCCTGAAGTGTGTGATTCCCATCTTACTAGCACAGTAAACTCTCTTAAAAGTGAAAGTGAAAGTGAAGTCGCTCAGTCGTGTCCGGACTCTTTGCGACCCCATGGACTGTAGCCCTGGGTTGCCATTTCCTTCTCCAGGAGATCTTCCCGACCCAGGGATTGAACCCGGGTCTCCAGCGTTGTAGGCAGACGCTTTTACCATTTGAGCCGCCAGGGTACAGCAAAGGGGTTTCCAAATAGGACTGTGCGAATTAGAGGGCGGAAAGTAACTGTATTTTAAGCTGGATAGTGTTTTTATACTAAGGAATGGAGATCCCTTGACCTATAAATGGGAGGATAGATTGCCAGTGGGGCAAAACGAGATACAACTCTCTTGAAAGTCCCTAAAAGAATGTCTCCGGTGACCAACAAGCAGCCTCAGGATATCTATGGGCAGCTCCTGGGCCTTGTGGTTTCGACATCTCCATCTCACCATCATCCGGTGTTCTGCCTTTCTCACCCCATGCTGTATCAGAGCCGCTTAAAAGCCCCGTCAGTGAATGCATCTCCAAACAACAAAGGCCCATCAAAGCACAAGGCCTGAACACTGCCAGTTTGCATACTCATGACATACTCTTTGAAAAAACTCTGTTACAAGACAGTTACCTGGTTTAGCCATTCTGACCCAGATAATGCCAGTGTTATTGTTATTCTCTGCAAAGCTGCTTTAACTTCCCAAAGCTTTTCCAAGTCTTCTATTTCCTTAGATTCACCTTGCAAACCTATAATGTTGGCAGGACAACTGTTATCCTGTTTTCACAGAGAGATGAGGAAACTGAGATCCTGACTTAAGTTCTCAGAGTTAGCTGTTGGCAGGAATGGGATTCCAAAGTATGTCTTCTTATGTTCCCTGCCTTCCTGTTCCTTCCTTTCCACCACATTAACTTTCAATTCAGGATGTTTGTGCACGCAGCTTTGAATGTTCTTATTGACAGTGCTCCTAACAACATTTTAAGTGTTTCTTTTCTTGCTACTACAATAGGAAATTCCAAACCAATTGTGTATTCAACAGGTTTGTATTCTTTTAAGTTAAAAATGTACTTATAAAGCATTTTACCATTGGAAGTATAAAATAATTGTGGTTAGAACTTTCAAAATGCCCCAGCAAATCACAATGTTGTAGAAAAAGTGGTATCAGTAGTACCAAACCCCAAATTCTGCTGCACTCTACTTTCCTTGCCTTGAGCATGGACCTCTGCTCAGCCCCGATAAGCCTGGAGCTTCCCAGAGGGGCTAAGGATTAAGTGCATCTGTGCCGCAATCCAGGAAAGTGGTCTAACAGCAGCCTTTCCAAGGACTGTTTACCTGTGAATCAAGTACCCTCAGCAGATAACTAACCTCCCTAAGCCAAGCCCAGGATTCTTCCTTTGAAAAATCTTCTGCCCACAAAATTGTGTACACCATGTGTCCTGGTACTAAATGACCACAGAAGAAAGAAGCCCCACTGCCACTGACTGTCCTTCCCTTCTTATGAGAGTCAAAGGTGTCACACATTGACGGAGCTGGCACCTCCTCTAGAAATACTCACCAAGTGTAAACATCTATGCACAAGCTGTGAGAGGAAGTAAGTTGTTCCCATTTAGCACATTTATTTTTTCATTTCACCATGCTCACCAGCAGAGGTAAAATTTAAACAGGCTCCCAGTCCCAACTCCCAGAAACAACTTGAAACCCCAACCATTCCCCTCTGCACATCAGCACCAAAATGAGAGCACGCAATTTCAATGTCCTCTGACCATCAGTAGTGTGCCCAGAACTGTTCTGCTGCTGCTACTGCTGCTAAGTCACTTCAGTCGTGTCCAACTCTGTGCGACCCCATGGACTGCAGCCCACCAGGATCCTCCATCCATGGGACTTTCCAGGCAAGAGTACTGGAGTGGGGCGCCATTGCCTTCTCCACCAGCACTGTCCTAGGCTCTGCAACAGAGAGAAATGGGTTTCACTCTCCATTCTTCAGTGTCTTTTCAAGATAGACCTGGAATAGGTAGAAAAATAGAATAAAGAGGAGAAAAAGGCTGTTTTTAAACAATGTTCCTTCCAAGGTCGCTATCTGGAAACACACTTTCCCATTTTTATTTTCATTTCTTCTGAGAACCTTGGTTGATTTGCCTGAGCAAAGGTGGATACAGATCTGAGTTGGGGAAATGGAAAAGGCAGGACCAAACATAAGAAGGTGAAAATTAATTACATTTCTTGGGACTAATCCCAGAAGGCAGGAGTGAATAGGAGAGAAGAGAGGCAGGGCCAAGTGAGGAGCTGGTGAACCAGGTGCTGCTCCCCAAGCATTATGTGGAAGCAATTACAAAGCATCTCCAGAAGAGAATGGCTGAGGCTTTCGGAAGCGAGATGTATAATGCTAACTTTGAACTGTTCAGATTACTGCAGTGTAAATCTCACCTCCACTCTTCCTTCCAGTAAAATTCACTCTGCACAAATTAACTCATGTGAGTTGAGGTTTTGTAAATACAGAGGAATGGCCTGCCTTTCTTGTCTGGGCTGGGGTGGTGCAGAACCCAGCACACTGAAAGGCACACAGAGGCTAGTGACAAGCCACACACGAAGGATAGGGTCACCTAGATCAGCCAGTGTGACCACTATTTGTGAAAACCCTGGGGGCACAGATGTGCGGTCTGGACTTCTAACTAGCATGGAATTGGAAGTTCAAAAATTTGTTTGAGTTCTTAAGGGGAAAGTAAACTTTGTCATCTGTGTTTCTTTGAAAAATAAATTGAGTGGAATGTTAGAAGTGTTTTAGTAGAGGTTAGGAAACCACCTTATAGGATCAGACAGAGAAATTAAAACAATAAGAGAGCAGGGAGCAGGGTTGAGAGGACTTCACAGATGAGGGAAATTTCTACAGGGCCTGAGATGAGGGAAATTTCTGCAGGGCCTGAAAGGAGATTATGCAGGGAGGGCAGGAGGGTGGGAGGGAGGAAGATGGGAGGGCATTCTAGGTAGAGGGTTTAGCTGAGGGTTTCTCTATCTTGACCCCACTGACATTTGGGGCTGGACATTCCAATACTGTAAGGAACAGTTGGGTGTGCCATTGGATGTATATTCCTGGCCTCTACTCACCAATTACCAGTAGCACATCCACCCCTACAAACAACGTCTCCAGATATTGACAAATGTCCCCTGCAGATAAAAGGTACATGTGGCGATGAAGTTCCCTGAGACTGAAGCCCAGTGTCCACAGATATCAGTGGGTAAGGTAAGACAAAGATAAGGCTGCCCAATAATTTGTACCCAGGTAGTGGAAGGAGGCTCAGTGTTTGCCATGGACTTGACGTTGTTCTCTATGCCCTGGCAATTCAGATGGGAATTTTAAGAATAAATGGCACAGTCTAATATAAGTTTCCAAAAGATAACCAGACGGAACATTAATAATGACTTAGAGGGGAGAAGCCTGGGGTTAGAGAATTCAATTAGACAGTAGGTATGTCTGGTAAGAAAAGGAATGCATCCAACTCTGCTTCCTTGCCACTGTTTCTGCCAACTTGTCCATGACTCTTATACTAAGGACTTCCATTTAGGCCCAGCCAAACTTGCCTGCCCTTCACTCGGCACTAGGAGCCTGTTTCTCTGAAGGCTGAGAACACCTGCGGCTTTGCCCGCCTTATTTTAGCAACAATTCTTGAAGCATCCAGAAGCTTACACACAGAAGCCCTTTCTACTGTTTGTTGTGTTGTTGCTAACGGATCCTGAGGTCTAAAAGGGGTTTCCAGGGCGTGTTGACTAGTTATCTGCTGCCCAGGGAGCCAGGGAAACAGCGTGCGTAGGGAGTGCTTGGCATAAGAACCTCAGTCCGAACTGGCGGTTATTTAAAACCTCTGGCAGTAGTGTCAATGTCGTTGTGGCATTTTTTTTTTTTTTAACAATGCTTTAAGGGGCCAGGAGTAATGGTTAACTGATTCCTCCACTTAGCCTTGCTAATTTGGGATTTGTGCTGCAATTATAAATAGCTGTTGCAACATCTCCAGATTCCTAGGCAAAAATGGGGGATGACTGAGAATCTGATTTTGACCTGTTCTGGATTTTAATAGTCGAGTTTTCTCCTTTGAGGATGAGAGTCCATGGGAAATAGGTTCGGGATTTCTCTCATATTTGGGACAAACAAAACATCCTTGATTGTGAAGAATACCTGTAATTCAACAAATGTGTACTGAGGGTTTGCTGTGATCCAAGCAGTGAAGAGCGCTTACTAAAACACCCATCTTGTAACACGTTGATTGCTCAATATCTTGGTGAATATAGCATCATCTCCATATAGGATCTGAGCCATGATACCTATACTGTTAGAAAATGCTTCAAAGAAGCAAACAACTTCTGTGGTCCTTCAAATCATATGAGGTGGAATGAAGAAAAAGACCACTCCTTTTATAGAAAGTTGAAATGCTGAAAACAGGAAAGACCAGATAAACAGACCTATTAGAAAGATAAGCTAAGGCATCTACCAGAATTGCATTTGTAACATGGTCAGTTAATAAACAGTGCATGATGTGGGCTCAGTTGTGTCCAACTCTCTGAACCCTATGACTGTAGCCCTCCAGGCTCCTCTATGCTTGGGATTCTCCAGGCAAGAATACTAGAATGGGTTGCCATGCCCTCTTCCAGGAGATCTTCCCAACCCAGGGATCAAACCCACATCTGTTACATCTTTTGCATTGGCAAATGGGTTATTTGCCACTGTGGGGGTTTAATCGTTAAATCATGTCTGACTTTTGTGACCCCATAGACTGCAGCCTGCCAGGCTCCTCTGTCCATGGGATTCTCCAGGCAAGAATACCAGAGTGGGTTGCCATTTCCTTCTCCAGGGGAGCTTCCCGACCCAGGGATCAAAGCCGGGTCTCCTGCTAAGGGTCTCCACTTGATAAACCTGTTCATAAACAATGATTGCTTTCAACTGAGAACAAAAAACAAAAACAAACAAACAAAAAAGCACCCAGCCTGGCTGAGTTTACAAAGACAATCACCTCCAAATATGGAATCCATTCCTCCATTTACTCATTCAATTATTTAATCAGTTGTATGAAGGCACAACAGTCCTACACATACAACGAAGGAAGGGCACATTCCCTGACCCAGAGAAGATTATAGGCTGGATTAATGAACCAAGGACACAAAAGAACTACCATATAAGAGATATTGATTATAAAAATCTATCTCACACATGGTAAACAAGACCATAGTTAAGATTGCCCAGATTCTCCCTGAGTGTCAACAACAGCTTCCCAGAACATGATTTGCTCACTGAGACCAGGTCTGGTTTTATGTGCCAAAGAAATAGAGGAAACCAATAGAATGGGAAAGACTAGCGATCTCTTCAAGAAAATTCGAGATACCAAGGGAACATTTCATGCAAAGATGGGTTCAATAAAGGTCAGAAATGGTAGGGACCTAACAGAAGCAAAAGATATTAAGAAGAGGTGGCAAGGATACACAGAAGAACTGTACAAAAAAGATCTTCACAACCCAGATAATCACAAAGGTGTGATCACTCCCACTCACCTAGAGGCAGACATCCTGGAATGTGAAGTCAAGTGGGCCTTAGGAAGCATCACTACGCACAAAGCTAGTGGAGGCGATGGAATTCCAGTTGAGCTCTTTCAAATTCTAAAATATGATGCTGTGAAAGTGCTGCACTCAATATGTCAGCAAATTTGGAAAACTCAGCAGTGGCCACAGGACTGGAAAAGGTCAGTTAGTTTTCATTCCAATCCCAAAGAAAGGTAATGCCAAAGAATGCTCAAACTGCTGCACAATTGCACTCATCTCACACGCTAGTAAAGTAATGCTCAAAATTCTCCAAGCAAGGCTTCAGCAATATGTGAACTGTGAAATTCCAGATATTCAAGCTGGTTTTAGAAAAGGCAGAGGAACCAGAGATCAAATTGCCAACATCTGCTGGATCATGGAAAAAGCAAGAGAGTTCCAGAAAAACATCTATTTCTGCTTTATTGACTATGTCAAAGCCTTTGACTGTGTGGATCACAATAAAGTGTGGAAAATTATGAAAGAGATGGAAATACCAGACCACCTGACCTGCCTCTTGAGAAACCTGTATTCAGGTCAGGAAGCAACAGTTATAACTGGACATGGAACAACAGACTGGTTCCAAATAGGAAAAAGAATATGCTTATTTAACTTATATGCAGAGTACATCATGAGAAACTCTGGGCTGGAGGAAGCACAAGCTGGAATCAAGATTGCCTGGAGAAATATCAATAACCTCAGATATGCAGATGACACCACCATTGTGGCAGAAAGTGAAGAGGAACTAAAAACCCTCTTGATTACAGTGAAAGAGGAGAGTGAAAAAGTTGGCTTAAAGCTCAACATTCAGAAAACTAAGATCATGGCATCCAGTCCCATCACTTCATGGCAGATAGATGGGGAAACAGTGTCAGACTTTATTTTTCTGGGCTCCAAAATCACTGCAGATGGTGATTGCAGCCATGAAATTAAAAGACGCTTACTCCTTGGAAGGAAAGTTATGACCAACCTAGACAACATATTGAAAAGCAGAGACATTACTTTGCCAACAAAGGTCCGTCTAGTCAAGGCTATGGTTTTTCCAGTGGTCATGTATGGATGTGAGAGTTGGTCTTCAAAGAAAGCTGAGCACAGAAGAATTGATGCTTTCCAACTGTGGTGTTGGAGAAGACTCTTGAGAGTCCCTTGGACTGCAAGGAGAACAAACCAGTCCATCCTAAAGGAGATCAGTCCTGGCTGTTCATTGGAGGGACTGATGTTGAAGCTGAAACTATGATACTGTGGCCACCTGATGCAGAGAGCTGACTCATTTGAAAAGACTCTGATGCTGGGACAGATTGAGGGCAGGAGGAGAAGGGGATGACAGAAGATGAGATGGTTGGATGGCATCACCAACACAGTGGACATGGGTTGGGTGGACTCTGGGAATTGGTGATGGACAGGGAGGCCTGGTGTGCTGCAGTTCATGGGGTTGCAAAGAGTCGGGCAGAACTGAATGACTGAACTGAACTGATACTCCTGGTATTTAATACCATGCCTCTCACACAGTAGGTATTCAGAAACTTGTTAAATGAATGAATGAAAGAGTTAGGCAGTAACGATGCTGACATTTGGAGGATGCATAATGGCCTCAGAACCAAGAAATACAAGATGCCCACCCCGGAGTCCTTCTGAATCCTGTAGTGGCTGTAAGTATCATCAGGGGTAATTTCACAAATGCCAAGATCCTTAACTTTCCTAATAAGCTCCAAATTTGGTGAGTTGCCAACATATTTGTGTCAATTTTTGGCCTTTAAAATAGTTCCCTGGAGCACTGTGCCTCTCACTTTAACGTTAGTATAAATAAAAAGAACATTTTCCTTGATTGGTGTGTCCTTCAGAAATAGAGCATGAAAAGTTACAATCATGTAACTCCTCAAAACTCTGGAAAATATGAGAGGATCCTTTGGAAACTTCAAGG
This sequence comes from Bos javanicus, assembly GCF_032452875.1. Taxonomy (NCBI): domain Eukaryota; kingdom Metazoa; phylum Chordata; class Mammalia; order Artiodactyla; family Bovidae; genus Bos; species Bos javanicus. The sequence continues at coordinate 7,176,472 of NC_083886.1, read as the reverse complement.
TCTTCTGCAGCAAAACTCTGCTCAAAGTACCAGATAGTTCACATCCTAATCCTTGAAATGGAGAAAGCTCTTATGTAGGGAAATTACATGGGACTGGGGATTATGAAGGCATGGGATTTTTTTTTTTGAATTGGGGTATAGCAGATTAGCAAACAATGTTATGATAGTTTCAGATGAACAGCAAAGGGATTCAGCCATCCATACACATGTATCCATTCTCCCCCAAATTCTGCTCCCATCCAGGCTGCCACATAACATTAAGCAGAGTTCCATGTGCTATACAGTAGGTTCTTGTTGGTTATCTATTTTAAATATAGCAGTGTGTACATGTCCATCCCAAACTCCCTAACTATCCCTCCCCCTCATCTTTCCCCCCAGCAACCATAATGGGATTGTTTTTAACCCCAGGAAAATCTCTCTTCCTCTTTGAGCTTCAGCTCCCTCTCCGCCCTGCCTCAGCATCACAGGCACACTGAGGATCAAATGAGTTGGAGGATGTGAATGCCTTGTAGGAGGCTCATGCTTTGTCGCTAAGTCATGTCCAACTCTTTGCCACCCCATGGACTGTAGCCCCCCAGACTAGAGGCTATAAAAATCTTCAACCCAACAACTATGTTTAAAATTTTATTTAATTGGAGGACAATTACTTTACAATATTGTGATGTTTTGCCATGCATCAACATGAATCGGTCATAGATATACATGTGTCCCCCCATCCTGAACCCCCTCCCATCTCCCTCCCCACCCTATCCCTCTAGGTGGTCCCAGAGCACTGGCTTTGGGCGTCCTGCTTCAAGCATTGAATCTGCACTGGTTATCTATTTTATATATGGTAATGTATATGTCTCAATACTGTTCTCTCCTATCATCCCACCCTCGCCTGCTCCCACTGAGTCCAGAAGTCTGTTCTGTATGTCTGTGTCTCCTTTGCTGCTCTTCATATAGGATTGTTGGTACCATTTTTCTAAATTTCATATATATATGCTGATGTACAGTATTTGTCTTTCTCTTTCTGACTTACTTCACTCTGTGTAATAGGGTCCAGGTTCATCCTCCTCATTAGAACTGACTCAAATGCATTCCTTCTTATAGCTGAGTAATATTCCATTGTGAATATGTACCACAACTTCCTTACCCATTCATCTATCGACGGGCATCTAAATTGCTTCTATGTCCTAAGCTATTTTAAATAGTGCTGCAATGAATATTGGGGTACATGTGTCTCTTTCATTTCTGGTTTCCTTGAACTCATCTCAATTTTTGATCAAATACTTTCTTGGACTATCTGAGGAAGCACAGTGACAAGAACTGGATCCTGCTGTCAATGAGCTTTCTAGCTATTTGGAAAAACATTGCATGACAAATAACCAAAAATTTAATGACTTAAAGCAACATCCATTACTTACTTACTTTGCAATTCCTGTCCATATACACATATTCACAATGGAATATTACTCAGCTATAAAAAGGAATGCATTTGAGTCAGTTCCAGTGAGGAGGATGAACCTGGACCCTATTACACAGAGTGAAGTAAGTCCAGACACAGTGTAGTTAGGTTCTCTGTTTGGGGCTTTATATTAGCTGGACTCTCTTCTTATCTGGAGCTCATGGTCCTCTAGCAGAGGCAGAATTCAGTTCCTTGCTCCTTGCTCAGTGTCAACACGGGGTTCTCTAAACTCTTAAAGTCTGCTCTCAAGTCCTAGAAGAGGTCCTTACCATTTGATCTTCTCTGTCTTCAAAGGCGGCCTTCCCTGCTAGCTCAGCAGTGAAGAATTGCCTGCAATTCAGGAGCCGCAGGAGATGTGGGTTTGATCCCTGGGTCCCCTGGAGGAGGGTATTCTTGCCTAGAGAGTCCCATGGACACAGGACCCTGGCAGGCTATAGTCCATAGGGTGGCAAAGAGTCATACACAACTGAAGCAACTTAGCATAGCACAGCACATCTTTGAAGGCAGCAACAACATCAGCAAAAACCCTTCCCACAATGGATTTCGTTCTTCAGGAAGAGCTCTATATTTTTTAGGGCTTATTTGATCAGGTCAGTTGCAAAAGGCTAATATCCCTTTCTTCAAATGTGCCATATAGCATGATCAAATCATAAGAGGGACTATCCCACCATAAATGTCTTATTCACACTCAAAGTCAGAGGATTATACAGGATGTGTACACTGAGGGAAGGAATCTTGGGGACTGTCTTAGACTCTTGCTACCACCTACCATTAGCTACTCATTAAATTCTCCCAAAGCCTTAGGAGCAACTCTTTCTATCACTAACCCTGCAGTCTGTGTCCGGTAGGCTTTGAGGGTCCTACATCTGCTGCCCAGTCTGTTCTGTCTGGTGGTCTGGTTCTCTCTGAGTCGTGGGAATGACCCAGGGGGTATACTGAGGACCTAATAGTGCCAGATATAGGGCTTTATACACATTGCCTCATTAGTCCTCATAGAGACTTGTATAGTACATATTGTTCAGGCGCTTTTATTATCGGAAACTGAGGCTTAGTCCTCAAAGCCATGCAGCTAGAAAGACTTAGAACCAGAACTTAAGCACACCTTTCTGTCATTTTGCACATTCTCTATTCACCACACAACCTAGAAACTTGTCATAGCGAAAACACCTGGACAACCTATGATGTCTGCTTCCCCTCTCACTCTGCCTCCAAGACTGCCCATGCCCTCTTCATCATTCAAAACACTGCTGTGTGCACTTCTAGTAGAAAAATAGAAGCTACATGTCCTGGATTTTCAGAAATATTTCCAATTTCAAGTAGATGGTTTCAATTTCAGCTCATGTCTTTGATGCTGGTTATGAACATCTTTTACCACATTTAGAATTCAGAGAGCATGACCAGAAAATAGAAGAAAAGTCTCATTTCTCTTTGAAGATTTATAGGATTTCTCTCCCAGTGAAAGTATTTATAGCCACTGCACATAAAAATGTCATTAATATTGTCTAACCCATATATGTAGAATTCCTTGGCTACGCCTTCTAAGAGATGAGACCTCTTCAGAAAGCTGCAAGAACTCCCTATTGTACTGCTCCCAATGGTACACACACACATATACATCACCACAATGGGATTTGATTGTAATAATTACTTCCTTACTTTATTGACATATTTTACTATTTGTGATTATCTGACATCTTAAGGAACCAAAATACTTCATAAAGTAATACAGAGCTACCGTTTAAACGAGCTGATAATGTGTTATTTAATCTTGATATTGTCCAGAGAGATATTATCTTACCTAGCACTTCCCAACCTGTCCCCTAATCCTTCCACATCATGGCAAATACAGAAAATAATATGAAGGGCACAGCAGGGTAATTAAACAAAACTGCTCACAGAGGTCACTGCCTTGGGGCTCAGGCCACTCTCAGACCATTTTCGGTTGTGAGAACTGAAGGAGACAGGGTGTCCACATACACACACAGACACAGTTGGGAAGATTTTCTTGGCTCAGTAATTGAGTACTGTCAGGTTTCAATTTAATAACCATTTACTGAGTGTTTATTATGTGACAAATATTGACCCCAGGTGCTAGGAACAGAGACGACTAAAATACTGCCATCACCCTCAAAGAACTCATCATCTTGAACATTAGGACGGAAAACCCTTTTCGGCCTTCGTGCAAATACAGTTGATAGATAATGGCCACTGAAACACTAGCTGAAAAGCCTTCTGAAACTTCCAAGTGCAGAAGGGAAAAAATACGATCACTTAAAAATACTCACCACGTGGAGAAACAGGAAAAGTGGTGCAAGCGGACGAGCTGTGTGCTTGCCAGCTCTGTTCCTTTAACTGCTGTATATGATATTATTTAAAGCCCATTATAGATTCTACTTTCAATTGTGCCATATTATTCATACCGTGTTTTTAGTACCCTCCCAGCAATTACCATTGTGTTTAGTAATCAACAGCACTGATTTACGCAAGTTGCTTTCAAGTCAATCACTCTAGCACTTAAAAACAATAGCTTTGAATGGAGTTATTTCCTGGGAGAATGTTAAATGTTTCCGAGTTCAGATATCCAAGGAAAGGCGGCTCCCTGTGTGTAAGGGAGGAGAATGAAAAGTTTTCTGGCAGCTGGACCGAGATAAAGTATTCAAATAAGCGCTGTTGTAACTCGTGAGTGAAAGGGAGTAGCTCTCTGTTTCCTGCCTAAAATTGTACTGCTGGATGCACTCAGCCACCTTACGCACCACACTTTTAATTACTGATATAAATCTGATACAGTCCTCAGGGGATCAGAAACAACCTTTAGCCATTCTGTCTGCAAACAATAGCAGGTCAAAATAGAATAGAAAGGCAACCAGTGCAAGTGATTCCAAGGGAACTCCTTGTCTGATGTATCGCCTGAGTCTCATGCCCCTGAGCTGGTTGCCCATGAATCTAGGTTCCAACTCAAAATCTCACTTACAAGGGCCGACTCTAAAGTCCAGTGTTTTGCAACAGACTAAAGGCTGGACCCAAAGCCTGGGAAGGGATGGAAGGAAGGGTTGGACCTGATAGCGGACAGTGCGGTGGTCTTTACAGCAATTGAAGGAGAGATGGTTGAAGATTGCCCCCTGCATACTGCTCATTTTGAACCATGTGATTTAGATCTTACTGTACATGTAAAGGAAGTAATTTTAAATATAGACAAGTGGCTTTTAAAGGTGCTCACAAACTTGGGCCAGGAAAGGAGCACAGCACCTATTGCTCCTAGCTGTGGCGTAAGAATCCTAAAAGGTAGTTTTCAGATGCACCAGGCAAAGACAGTCCTGGGTCAGAAACAGACAGGGCACCTGAAATCTACACACCAATCCAAACAGGGGACGCAAACAAAAAAAAGTTCAGACTTGCAGATAAGAACCGCAGGAATCTTTCCACCTCTCATCATTCCAGATTTGATTCTCAAAATCCCAGCCAAGACCAAAGATGGCCTGACATCCCCATGTGACAATTTAGAAGTTTTTCAGTGATGCTGCAACTTTCTTAAAGGAATAATGAAATGAATGAACAAGGTCAAACTCATTTTCTCGTTGCGCTCACTGGGGTGGTTGAAATTTATTCCACTGAAAACACTGGTAGAGATTAGATGTATTGTTTTCTTCCCAAAAGGCAAATTTTTCAAAAACAAAAACAACAACTGAAAAAAGTTCAATTTTGGAGGCAAAAGAACATATGGGAATAAAACACTGAGTATTGTATTCCTTGTGTTAGCCAAGACTCATAAAGTTTTCTTTCACTTAAGTAAGAATAGTACAGACAGTTCATTCCCATCTATCATTAGTTGTGAAGAGATATCTGTTTATGAAAAGACTTTCCTAACCGATGTAACTGGATTCTCTTGAGAAACACAGTAACCTCAATTTAGGAACTGTCTATATATGTAATCCCATGACGGAGAAGCCTGGTAGGCTGCAGTCCATGGGGTCGCTAAGAGTCGGACACAACTGAGCGTCTTCACTTTCACTTTTCACTTTTCACTTTCATGCATTGGAGAAGGAAATGGCAACCCACTCCAGTGTTCATGCCTGAAGAATCCCAGGGACGGGGGAGCCTGGTGGGGTGCCGTCTATGGGGTCGCACAGAGTCAGACACAACTGAAGCGAATTAGCAGCAGCAGCAGCAGCATATATGTAATCTGTGATATACGTCATGATAAACAGAAACTCTGCATCACCAGTGGACAAAGATGTGAACTATTTCCCCACCTTTGAAAATAGAATAAAACATTTCCTTCCTTATACATTTTTAGGGTACAAATGCTTTTAGAAATTTCATCATATATAATCCTCGGCATGATCCCCATGATATAAATTAAGTAACCTGAGCCTCAATCAGGCTAAAGGACTTTTTGAGGCCATTCAAAGCTAGGACCTGTATCCAGTTGCTTTAATTCCAGAAAGTTATATTAAAAGTCCATTATGGGCTCTACTTTCAACTGTGACATATTATGTACATGACTATGTTGCAATTCTAATGGTGTTTAGTTTTATCCAGTTATTTTGACTCCCAAATAAGGTACTTTTTCCATCAAACCAGAGAGATTTGAAGAAACATCTACAATCCCTCCCTCTCTCTCCCTAGGAACACAGCCTGAATGAAGTTGGAATCACAGTCGTCTATAACTGGGGTAAGGTTAGGGTCAAGGCTCTTCCTAAGGTTCATCTCTTCCCCAGTGGTAACAGACCTGGGAACTAAGTCCCAGATGCATATATCAAACCATCTCCTCCCTTAACTTCAAAGATTACTGAGATGCTGTTTTTAAAAAGCATTTATTATTTTTATTTATTTGGCTGTGCCAGGTCTTAGCTGCAGCATCTGAACTTTTGGCTGTGGCGTGTGGGGTCTAGTCCCCTGACCAGGACTTGAACCCAGGGCCCCTGCACTGGGAGTGCAGAGTCTTAGCCACTGGACCACCGGGGAAGTCCTCTGAGATGCTCTTGACTCCAAAATCTTTATCTTCAATCCAGATCCTTCTTCAGTGCCCTAGACTAAGGAGTCAGCAAATTTTTTTCCTGAAAAGGACCACATAAATTCTGTTTCACAGTCTTCTATTTTATCAACAACTCTTTGTTTTTTAAAACATTTTATTTTATATTGGGGTATAGCCGATTAACAATGTCATGATAGTTTCAGTTGAATAGCGAAGGGACTTAGCCATATGTATACATGTGTCCATTCTCCCCCAAACTCCCCTCCCATCCAGGCTGCTACATAACATTGAGCAGAGTTCCCTGTACATCACAGCCGGTCCTTTTTGGTTACCCATTTTAAATATAGAAGTGTATACCTGTCCATCCCAAACCCCTAACTGTCCCTTCCCCCATCCTTCATCCCAGCAACCATAAATTTATTCTCTAAGTCTGTGAGTCACTATAACAACCCTTAAAAAAAAAAAACCTTTCAACTGAATCTGGGTCGCCTTTGACCCTCAGGCTGTATTTGCTGGTGCTGCTCCAGACATTCCTGTACCTCACGCTTCATATTCCTCCCTCCTGTCCCTTGTTCTCTTACTTCTATCGCCTGACACATTTTTTCTTTTCCTCGCTAGCAGCAAAACTTCAAATCTGAGAGCAGTATGATCTTTAGAGGTACTGGTGTCATGCAAGGGACATAAGTGGAGGATTCGCTTTCAAAGTACCTTACTCACATGGCTGAAAAATTGATGCTGGTTATTGGTGGGAGGCCTCCGTTTCCCACATAAAAGCCTCCTCAAAAAACTGCTTGAGTGTCTTCACAGCACAGCGTTTGTCTTCTCCGAGAGCAAGTGGTCCAAGAGAGAGAGAACCAGATGTGACTATTCTTTCTGTGACTTGTCTTTCGAAGTTAGAGCATCACATCTACAAATTTCTAGACGTTAGAAGTCAGCTGATAAATTTAACATGAATGTAAGAGGAGGAGAATTTGCATCCACCTTTTGAATGGAAACATTTCAAAGAATATGTGGAAATATTTTAACCCCCTCTCTGCAGTCTCCTTTCAGACCACAGATTATTCATATATACATATTTATATATACTTATCCCCTCTCAGGTTCCCAGGTGGTGGTAGTGGTAAACAACCCGCCTGCCAAAGCAGGAGATGTAAGAGACTCAGCTTCAACACCTGGGTCAGGATGATCCCCTGGAGGAGGGTATGGAAACCCATTCCAGTATTCTGGCCTGGAAAATCCCATGGACAGAGGACCCTGGTAGGCTACAGTCCATGGGGTCGCAAAGAGTCGGACACGGAGCGACTTCACTTTCACTTTCCTTAAGAAAAGTTTGCTGATCTCTGGATATACTTACTAGCAGCAGTTTATAGATATCCTGCTGCCATGTCTGGTTAGGATAATAGGGGACCTAGTATATCATGCAAGAAAGTCCCATAGAAGACAGAAGTGACTTCTCAATCTTTAGAGGAACTCATGAATGTGCCAAAGGAAGAAAGTGAGGAATAGATCACACTATGATCAAGAAAAGACTTTTGCTCACATGAGTCATGACCAACTTTGTAAGATCAGACAAGCAAGTGGTGGCCAGACAGGATGCTGAGATGGATATCTGTAGCTCCAGAATGCTGGGGATGAAAGTGGAGTGGTGGGGAAGGCTCAAGGTGGCTTATGTGGCCATAAAGGTATGACTGTGTGGTCTGTGGGACCTTCTTTTAGGCAAACTTCAGATAAGGACAATGTAAACAGGACAGAGAGAAAGAAGTAAACAGGCTGCACCCACTCATCAGTAGTTCATAAAATATTTATGGAGCATTACCCAGTTGTCATTTTGGCAATAACAGCCAAGGCAGCAATAAGAACAGCATCAACTAAATGAGGGCTAAGTAAGTGCCTGGTTCTTATCTCATTTAACCCTTACAATAATCTTACAATTTAGCACTGTTATTTTGTAGATGAGGAGGCTTGGACTCAGAAAGCTTACCCAGGTGCTGTGCCAGGACAGGTTGGAAGTTAAAGGTGCCAGGTTTCTTCTGCTCAGGATGGGAGCCAGTTAGTAAATCACAGGTGTCACAAATCCCACTGGGCCAGCAGCATGAAGGAGAGGGTGCAGGAGTCCCTAAGTTCTCATCTGCCCCAGGACCGGGGCAGGTCCAGGGTGAACACCCTCCATTCATTGTTTGCTAAGAACGTCACCCTAAATTCTCAGTCCTTATTTGTGCTTCTTTTTAAGATTTTTTTTTTAATGTGAACTATTTTTAAAGTCTTTATTGAGTTTGTTACAATACTGCTTCTGTTTTATATTTTAGTGTTTTGGCCCCAAGTCATGTGGAATCTGATTACATTCGTTCCCTGACTACAGATCAAACCCACACCTCCTGCATTGGAGGGTGAAGTCTTAACCACTGAGCACGAGGGAAGTCTCTGTGCTTCTTCTGAGTCTGAAAACCACATGAGCTATCTGAGGCCTTGAGACTTAATGATAAATTATACCCCTCATGGGTCTTGTAAAATTGTTACTATCTCAACCGATTACTGGGTTGCATTCTTCCTAACATAAAGAAAGAAAGCATAGAGGGTGGTGCTGAAAACCACTGATTCCCATTAAGGTTTTAATCCTAGAAATCCTGCAGTCCCCTCATTTAGGTGTTCTCTGCTGTTGTCTGTGGTAAGAAGTGTATAGCTGAACCTACATTATTGACCAGAGACATATGTCTTTTGTTACCTGAATGCCATTGACCCGAGATGTTTCACTATTCACTTACATAACAAATTGCTGGCCACAGGTATTAAGGTGTTAGTTTCTGCAAAAATTCCCCAGCCAATAAGGTGTTAATGGTGACAGAGCCTTCCTACTTGCATCACAGATGGGGACAGGCTGGCTCCACTAATTTATCTGTATAAGGCAGTGATTCTCAACCTTAATTTTTAATATTAGCCTCCTGCCCACAGGAGCTCTTACAGACATTTTTTCCTAATCATTTTTTCTCATGAAAGCTTAATACTACAGATATACCGCATATCTGTTTAAGCACTACGTGTGTACCTGTGATTTTCTTATTCAAAGAGTAAGATTGGTTTTCCCTCCTCTCCCCAACCAATTTTCATCCTCTTGGAGAAGATACTACCCCACCTAATACATGATGTGAGAGCAGGACCCAAACATGACAACGTGGCCAACAGACTTGGGCAGGCTAGTGGGGAAGTGAAACTGAGGTTAAAATGTTGAGCTCTCTTTGCTATATTCCCCAGTTGAAACTCTGCTCAGGCTCAGTTTTCCAGGCTAAGCATTAGTTGGCTCTGCTTTTAATTGGTCGATAACACTTTTGGTTTCCCTTGCTCACCAAGTCAGTCTCCTGTACTCAATTCTTTAGAATAGTTTGGTTATAATTGTATACATGGAAGTGTCTGTATATGTCCCATTATTTCTATAATTATCTGATTGATCTTCTTGATTTCCTCCCACTAAAACACAGGCATAAGTCACCCCTAAGAAGAAGTCAACACAAAACCTTCAACCTACCTTCCACTCCAAGGGAAAAAGCCAAAAGGAAGAAGACATACAACCCTAAATCCTGGGAAAAGGAGATCTCAAATGGAGCAAGTTAGAAAATATAAAAAGACAGAGAAATACTAAAAAAATGAAAGAACAAGAAAAAAACTCACAAGACCACATAAATGAAGAGAAAATAACCAATCTACCTGAAAAAGAATTCAGAATAATGATACTAAAGATGCTCCAAAGACTTGAAAATAGAATGGAGAAGATACAAGAAACCATTAACACAGTTAACACAATCACCAAGGATATAGAAGAAATAAGGAATAAGCAAACAGAGATGAATAACACAATTACGTAAATAAAATATTCTAGAAGGAACCAACAGCAGAATAACCTAGGCAGAAGAATGGATAAATGAACCAGAAGATAGAATGGTAGAAATAACTGCTGAAGAACAGAATAAAGGAAAAAGAATTAAAAGAATTGAGGATAGCCTCAGAGACATTTGGGACAATATTAAATGCACCAACATTCGAGTTATGGGGTTCCAGAGGAAGAAGAAAAAAGGAAAAGCACTGAAAATTTTTTTGAAGAAATTATAGTTGAAAACTTCCCCAACATGGAAAAGGAAATAGTCAATCACGTCCAAGAAGCACAAAGAGTCCCTTACAGGATAAACCCAAGGAGAAACACATCAAGACACATACTAATCAAGCTATGCTATGCTATGCTAAGTCGCTTCAGTCGTGTCCGACTCTGCGTGACCCCAGAGACGGCAGCCCACCAGGCTCCATCGTCCCTGGGATTCTCCAGGCAAGAATACTGGAGTTGGTTGCCATTTCCTTCTCCAATGCATGAAAAGAGAAAAGTGAAAGTGAAGTCTCTCAGTCGTGTCCGACTCTTAGCGACCCCATGGACTGCAGCCTACCAGGCTCCTCCGTCCATGGGATTTTCCAGGCAAGAGTACTGGAGTGGGGTGCCATTGCCTTCTCCAACTAATCAAGCTAACAGAGATTAAACACATATAAAGACTATTAAAAGCAGCAAGGGAAAAGCAACAAGTAACATACAAGGGAAAACCCTTACGATTAACAACAGATCTTTCAGCATAAACTCTGCAGGTCAGAAGGGAATGGCAGGATATATTTAAAGTACTGAAAGAAAAAAATCTGCCACCAAGATTACTTAACCCAGCAAAGATCTCATTCAAAATTGATGGAGAAATCAAAAGCTTCACAGACAAGCAAAAGTTAAGAGAATTTAACACCACCAAACCAGCTTTACATCAAACACTAAAGGGACTTGCATAGCCAGTAAACACAAGGCAAAGGAAAGACCTACAAAAACAAACCAAAAATAATTAAGAAAATGTCAATAGGAACATATACATGAATAATTACTTTAAATATAAACAGATTAAATGCACCAACTAAAAGATACAGACTGACTGGATACAAAAACAAGACCCACATATATGCTGCCTACAAGAGACCCACTTCAGACCTAGAAACACATAAAGACTGAAAGTAAAAAGATGGAAAAAAATATTCCATGCAAATGGAAACCAAAAGAAAGTCAGAGTGGCAGTCCTTACTTCAGACAAATAGACTTTAAAATAAAGAATATTATAAGAGACAAAGAAGGACACTACATAATGATCAAGGGATCAGTCAAAGAAGAGACATAACAAATGCAAATATTTATGCATCCAACATAGGAGCACCTTAATACATAAGGAAACACTAACAGGCATGAGAGGGGAAGTCAACAGTAACACAGTAATAGCAGGGGACTTTAGCCCCCCACTTACACCAATGAATAGATCATCAAAATAGAGAATAAATAAGGACATACAAGCCTTAAATGAAACATTAGACCAAATGGACATATTTAATGGCTTCAGGACATTCCATTCAAATGCAGAAGAAAACACTATTTTCTCAAGTGCACATGGAACATTCTCCAGGATAGACCACATCGTGGGCCACAAATCAAGCCTCAGTAAATTTAATAAAATTGAAATTATACCAAGTCTCTTCTGTGCACACAATGCTATGAGACTAGATATCAACTACAGAAAAAAACTGCAAAAAACACAAACTCATAGATATTAAACAATATATTACTAAATAACAAAGAGGTTACTGAAGAAATAAAAAGGGAAATCAAAAGATTCCTAGAAACAAATGACGATGAAAACATGATGACCCAAAACCTATGGGATTCAGTAAAAGCAGTTCTAAGAGGGAAGTTTATAGCAATATAATCCTACCTCAAGAAACAAGAAAAGCATCCAATAGACAATCTAACTCTACAGCTAAAGCAACTGGAGAAAGAACAACAACCACAAGAAAAACCAAAGTCAGCAGAAGAAAATAAATCATAGAGATCAGAGCAGAAATAACTGAAAGAGAAACAAAGCAATAACAAAAAAATAATAATAAAATGAAAAGCTGGTTCTTTGAAAAGATAAGCAAAATTGACAACACCCTAGCCAGACTCATCAAGAAAAAAAGGTAGAAAAATTAAATCAACAAAATTAGAAATAAAAAAGGACAGGTTACAACAGACCACACAGAAATACAAAGATCATAAGAGAATATTATGAGCAACTATATGCTAATAAAATGGAAAACCTAGAGGAAATTAACAGATTCTTAGAAAAGTTCAACCTCCCAAGAATGAACCAGGACGAAATAGAAATTATGAACAAGTAAATTACAAACACTGAAATAGAAACTGTGATCAAAAACTCACACACACACACAAAAAAAAGCCATACAGTGGAAATGACAAATATATTCAAGGAATTAGATCTGATAGACAGAGGGCATGAAGAACTATGGTTGGAGGTTCGTGACATTGTATAGGAAGCAGTGATCAAGACCATCAACAAGAAAAATAAATGCAAAAAGGCAAAATGGTTGACTGAGAAGGCCTTACAAATAGCTGAGAAAAAAAGAGAAGTGAAAGACAAGGGAGAAAAGGAAAGATATACCCATCTGAATGAAGAGTACCAAAGAATAGCAAGGAGAGATAAGAAAGCCTTCCTCAATGATCAGTGCAAAGAACTAAAGGAAAACAATAAAATGGGAATGACTAAAGATCTCTTCAAGAAAATTAGAGATACCAAGGGAACATTTCATGCAAAGATGGGCACAATGAAGGACAGAAATGGCAGGGACCTAACAGAAGCAGAAGATATTAAGAAGAGGTGAAAAGAAAAAAAAAAAAAAGAAGAGGTGAAAAGATTCATGACTCAGATAACCACAATGGTGTGATCACTCACCTAGAGCCAGACATCCTGGAATGTGAAGTCAAGTGGGCCTTGGGAAGCATCACTATGAGAAAAGCTACTGGAGGTGATGGAATTCCAGATGAGCTATTTCAAATCCTAAAAGATGATGCTTTGAAAGTGCTGCACTCGATATGCCAACATATTTGGAAAACTCAGCAGTGGCCACAGGACTGGAAGAGATCAGTTTTCACTTCAATCCCAAACAAAGGCAATGGCAAAAAATGTTCAAACTACCATACAATTGCACTCATCTCAAACACTACCAAAATAATGCACAAAATTCTCCAAGCCAGACTTCAACAGTACATGAACTGTGAACATCCAGATGTTCAAACTGGATTTAGAAAAAGCAGCAGAACCAGAGATCAAATTGCCAACATCTGCAGAATCATCCAGAAAGGAAGAGAGTTCCAGAAAAAGATCTATTTCTGCTTTATTGACTATACCAAAGCCTTTGACTGTGTGGATCACAACAAACTGGAAAATTCTTAAAGAGATGGGAGTACCAGACCATCTGACCTGCCTCCTGAGAAATCTGTATACGTAGGTCAGGAAGCAACAGTTAGAACTGGACATGGAACAACAGACTAGTTCCAAAGAGGAAAAGGAGTACGTCAAGGCTGTATATTGTCATCCTGCTTCTTTAACTTCTATGTAGAGTACATCATGCAAAATGCATGGCTGGATGAAGCACAAGCTGGAATCAAGATTGCCAGGAGAAATATCAATAACCTCATATGCAGATGACACCACCCTTATGGCAGAAAGTGAAGAAGAACTAAAGAGCCTCTTGATGAACGTGAAAGAGGACAGTGAAACAGTTGGATTAAAATTCAACACTAAGATCAAACTAAGATCATAGCATCTGGTCCCATCACATCATGGTAAATAGATGGGGAAAGAGTGGAAACGGTGAGCAACTTTATTTTGGGGGCCTTCAAAATCACTACATCTGGTGACTGCAGCCATGAAATTAAAAGATGCTTGCTCCTTGGAAAAAAAAGCTATACCTATACAGCATATTAAAAAGCAGAGCCATTACTTTGCCAATAAACATCCATCTAGTCAAAGCTATGGTTTTTCCAGTAGTCATGTATGGATGTGAGAGTTGGACTATAAAGAAAGCTGAGCACCAAAGAACTGATTCTTTTGAACTGTGGTGTTGAAGAAGACTCTTGAGAGTCCCTTGGACTGCAAGGAGATCAAACTAGTCCATAATAAAGGAGATCAGTCCTGAATATTCATTGGAAGGACTGATGCTGAAGCTGAAACTCCAGTACTTTGGCCACCTGATTCAAAGAACTGACTCATTGGAAAAGACCCTGATGCTGGGAAAGATTGAAGGCAGGAGGAGAAGGAGACAACACAGGGTGCAATGGTTGAGTCCACCAACCTATAGACATGAGTTTGAGCAAGCTCTGGGAGCTGGTGAAGGACAGGGAAGCCTGGCGTTCTGCAGTCCACGGGGTCGCAAAGAGTCAGACATGACTGAGCAACTGCACTGAACTGAACTGAGGGCCAGATGTCTTCACAGGGGAATTCTATCAAACATTTAGAGAAGAGCTAATGCATATTTTTCTGAAACTCTTCCAAAAAATTGCAGAGGAAGGAACACTTCCAAACTCATTCTATGAGGCCACCATCTACATAATACCAAAACCAGGCAAAGATAGCACACAAAAATACTACAGGCCAGTATCACTGATGAACACAGATGCACAAGTCCTCAGTAATATTCTAGCAAACAGAATTCAACAGCACATTAAAAAGCTCATAAACCATGAGCAAGTCAGGTTTATTCCAGGGATGCAAGGATTCTTCAATATATGCAAATCAATCTTTGTGATATGCCATATTAACAAGTTGAAAGATAAAATCCATATGATCCTCTCAATAGATGCAGAAAAAGCCTTTGACAAAACTCAGCACCCATTTACTATAAAAATGCTTCAAAAAACGGAATAGAAGAAACCTACCTCAATATAGTAAAGGCAATACATGATAAACTCACAGCAAACTTTATTCTCAGTGGTGAAAACCTGAAAGCATTCTCTCTAAGATCCAGAATGAGAAAAGGGTGTCCACTCTCACTACTATTATTCAGCATAGTTTTGGAAGTCCTAGCTACAGCAATTAAAGAAGAGAAATGTAATCCAGATTGGAAAAGAAGAAGTAAAACTCAGCGTTTGCAGATAACACGATACTATACATAGAAAACTCAAAAGAAACTATCAGAAAATTACTAGAGCTAATCAGTGAATATAGCAGTCATGGGATATAAGATCAATACAGAGAAATCACTTGTATTCCTACATACTAACAATGAAAAATCAGAAAGAGAAATTAAGGAATCAATCCCATTAACCTTTGCAACAAAAAGAATAAAGTATCTAGGAATAAGCCTACCTAAGGAGATAAAAGAACTGTATGTGGAAAATTATAAGACACTGATGAAAGAAATCGAAATGGCTAAAACAGACAGAGAGCAATTCCCTGTCCCTGGGTAGGAAGAATCAATATTGTGAAAATGAATATACTACAAATGCAATCTACAGATTCAATGCATTCCCTATCAAATTACCAATGGCATTTTTCACAGAACTAGAACAAAAAGTTTCAAAATTCACATGGAAACACCAAAGATCCCGAATAGCCAAAGCATCTGAGAAAAAAGAATGGAGCCGGAGGAATCAACCTCCCTAACTTCAGACTACATTACAAAGCTACAGTCATCAAGAGAGTATGGTACTGGCAGAAAAACAAAAATGTAAACCAATGGAACAAGATAGAAAGCCCAAAGATCAACCCATGCACCTAAGGTGACCTTACTTTTGGCAAACGAGGCAAGAATATACAATGGGGCCAAGAAAGCCTCTTCAGTAAGTGATTCTGAGAACACTGGACAGCTATGTGTAAAGGAAATTAGAACACTTCCTCATGCCATACACAAAGATAAACTTAAAATGGATTAAAGACGAAGCAGGATCCTTAATGACCCATCTCAAAGAGTAATGAAAATAAAAACAAAAATAAACAAGTAGGACCTAATTAAACTTAAAAGCTTTTGCACAGCAAAGGAAACTACAAACAAGGTGAAAATAGAACCCACAGAATGGGAGAAAATAATAGCAAAGGAAACAACTGACAAAGAATTAATTTCCAAAATGTACAGGCAGCTCATACAACTCAATACCAGAAAAACAAACAACCCAATGAAAAAGTTGGAATAAGACCTAAACAGACATTTCTCCAAAGAAGATATACACATGGCTAACAAACACATGAAAAGATGCTCAACACTGCTCATTATTAGAGTAATGCAAATCAAAACTACAGTGAGATATCACCTCACACCAGTCAGAATGGCCATGATGAAAAAGTCTACAAACAATAAATGCTGGAGAGGGTGTACAGAAAAGGGAACCTTCTTGCATTGCTGGTGGGAATGTAAATTGATACAGCCACTGTGGAAGATTGTATGGAGAGTCCTTTAGAAACTAGAAAGAAAACCACCATATGACCTAGCAATCCCACTCCTAGGCATGTAGCCCAAGGAAACCAAAGTTGAAAAAGACACATGTACCCCAATGTTCATTGCAACGCTATTTACAAAAGCTAGAACATGGAAGAAACCTAGATGTCCATTGACAAATGAATGGATAAATTATATATATATATATATATATAACATATATACATACACAATGGAATATTACTCAGTCATAAAAAGGAACACATTTAGGTCAGTTCTAATGAGGTGGATGAACCTCGAGCCTATTATACAGAGTGAAGTAAGTCTGAAAGAGAAAGATAAATATCATATATTAATGCATGTATATGGAATCTAGAAAGATGGTACTGATGAATTTATTTGCAGGGCAGCAATGGAGAAATAAACATAGAGAACAGACTTATGGACACGTGGGGAAGGGAGGAGGGAGAAGGTGAGATGTATGGAGAGAATAACATTGAAATTTACAATACCATATGTAAAATAGGTAGCCAATGGGAATTTGCTGTATGACTCAGGGAACTCAGCAAGGGCTCTGTAACAATCTGGAAGGGTGGGATGGGGAGGGAGATGGGAAGGAGGTTTGGAAGTGAGGGGACATGGGTGTACCTGTGGCTGATTCTTGCTGATATTTGACAGAAAACAACAAAATTCTGTAAAGGAATTATTCTTCAATTAAAAAAAAGAATACATGATGTAAGGCTTTCCTACTCTGAGAATGATCAACCACCCATCTCTATCAGTGGCTGGTTCATGACTGGAACCATGGGCAGATCAGCATCCCTGCCTGCTTCCTGTGGTTGTCATGCCACAGGACCCTCCGCAGATGCAATGGAGTTATACTGTACATTACAACATGATCCCAGGAGGTTTCTGGGCACATCCAAGTAGAAGAAGTGCCAGCCTAACAATGAGCTTGCACAGTGACCAGAAACTCATAACCTCTGGGCTGTACTGAAGAAAGAAGTTGCCAAGATAGCTTTGGTTCCAGTGGAAACCTTTGGTTTGGGGTAGCGGTCCTCTGGTTTTATCTTGCATCAGAATCACCTAGGAAGGGAGTTACACTATAGAGTACTGGGTGCCTCCCCCAGAATTCCTGATTCAGTGGACCTGGGCTAAGGTCTGAAATGTCACATTTCTAACAAGATCCCAGGTAATGTTGAGGTGGGGCTTCTTAGCTCTTTCCATCTAAGTCACACATCAGAGCCCAGGGACCTCATGGCCAGCACTAATTGTATCTCAGCACAAGCACAAGGATTCTTTACTCCTCTCCTCTAAAAAGAAACCTTGTTAGATTGCCACAACTTGTTCCCCAAATACAGAAACACCCCCACCTTTGGATTCATTATTCTGAGAAGCTGGGAAATTTGAGAAACTAAACAAATGTTCACAGGTACAAGACTAATTAGGTGTCCAAAGCAGTGCAGAGCCTTGTAGTCAAAGCCCAGGGTACAAGAAGACCCAAGTACCTTCTTTACCCGTCAGATAGGAAGACCTGCATTGGAAAAAGCTTCCAACTTTCAGAAAGTCTGTAAGAAATTGAGGAGAGCTATTTTGGCAAGAAGCCCCTCAGCTGCTTTCAATAAGAAGTGGATTCTATAAACTGAATTAGTTGTAGATTGCTTTATGATCATTACTGTTGTTACTATCACATTACACTAACTGGAAGTTCAAATGGAACGAATGAGGCTAAATGAATCTGATCAGTATAAGTTATACATTGAGTTCTGACACCAAATATATTCTGATTTTGTTAATTATTTGATAGCCATGTGTTGGACATTTTATGGTGCTTGGAGAAGGCGATGGCACCCCACTCCAGTACTCTTGCCTGGAAAATCCCATGGATGGAGGAGCCTGGTGGGCTGCAGTCCATGGGGTCACTAAGAGTCGACACGACTGAGCGACTTCACTTTCACTTTTCACTTTCATGCATTGGAGAAGGAAATGGCAACCCACTCCAGTGTTCTTGCCTGGAGAATCCCAGGGATGGGGGAGCCTGGTGGGCTGCCGTCTCTGGGGTCGCACAGAGTCGGACACGACTGAAGCGACTTAGCAGCAGCAACAGCAGCCGCAGAACTTATGAAGCTCTTCTTAAAAATAAATAAATTTTAAAGAATTATCTGCTTTTATCATGAAGGGTATTTTTTTTTGTTTTATTTGTTTGTATTCTAACTTGTAATGCTTAATAATTACTGTAAGTTTTCCTTAAATCCTTCTCACAGCTCTTTTCTTCATCTCCACCTTCAAATAAACATAAATTAAAGTCATTTGAGTCCTACTAGAGGTAAATGCAGGTCATCTCTATGCCAGATTCTAGTTGACTGAATAACTTCCATTATGCAAAAATCAGATTTTTAAATTAAGAAGCAGTGCATCACAGACCACTTACAATTTCATAAATTTCTTAAGTATAGAACAGTCTTTTGGACTCTGTGGGAGAGGGAGAGGGTGGGATGATTTGGGAGAATGGCATTGAAACATGTATAATATCATATATGAAACGAATCACCAGTCCAAGTTCGATGCATGATACTGGTTGATTGGGGCTGGTGTACTGGGACAACCCAGAGGGATGGTACAGGGAGGGAGGAGGGAAGGGGGTTCAGGATGGGGAACACATGTACACACGTGGTGGATTCATAATGATGTATGGCAAAACCAATACAATATTGTAAAGTAATTAGCCTCCAATTAAAATAAATAAATTTATACTAAAAAAAATAAAGAAATAGGGAGTTCTTTTGCTTCAAACAAAATGAAATTAAGCCATGTTATATTAACAGCTTCCTTTGAACCCTTAGGAACCTAAGCTGTATTATCAGTGCTGCGTTTCCCATTTTAACAATAAAGACTCTGAGGATTAGAGAGGAAAGTGACTTGTCCAAGATGCCACAGTTAGTAACTCTGGCCCACATCTTCTGACTTTTTCTTTTCTTTCTTTCTCTCTTTTTTAATCTTCTGACTTTTTCTGAACCCTCCCTGCTCAGAATGTGCTCCAAGGAGCAGCAGCATGTGGCCCCCAAAAGTTGATTAGAAAGGAAGAATGCTAGGTCTCACTATTGACATCATGAATCAGAATCTGCTTTTTATGAGATGCATCCCCAGGAACCCAGTGATAAATCAGACTTGTAGCCCTCTCCCCTGACTTGTCAGCAGTTAGATCTTAACCAGATACTGGAAATCACTGTGTGGAGGAATTCTTAGAGAAAGATGAACCTGGAGAAGAGAAAGGATGCGCCTCTGGAAAGTCGGTAAGTCATAAATAAGGCCATGTCCACATGAGTTAAAACAACTTTGTAAAATGGTTCCACATGATGTATCTCCCTTCTGTACCAAAGACCAGCGGTCAGAGCCATAGAGTACTAAATAGCAAAGCATGAGGGAAAGGCCCTGACCCCACCTCCTGGAGTTCATTCAAAGTGTCAGTCTCTCAGTTGTGTCCAACTCTTTGAGACCCCATGGACTGTAGTTCACCCAGCTACTCTATCCATGGAATTCTCTAGGCAAGAATACTGGAGTGAGTTGCCATTTCGTTCTCCAGGGAATCTTCCCAACCCAGGGATCAAACTTGGGTCTCCTGCATTGCAGACAGATTCTTTACCATCTGAGCCACCAGGGAATTTCATTTAAAGGTAGATGCATTTTTCAAATAGAGCCTGATACAGCCTATCACAGCCTAAGATATAGTGTGACCACAGGGCTGTTGTAAATATTTACAATTCTTTGAAATGTGGGTCCATGTGCCACTGTGCAGAGTGTTTTCTATTTGTTCTTCTATGTTGAAAGTGTTATCATCTGTATCTTTCAGGTGAAAAACCTGAGATGATGTCGTTTGTCCAGGATCTATAACTAATGCCAACCTTAAATAGAATCTCAATCAGATTAATTTGACCTTTTAGACCTTTCTAAGGCCTGATACATGCCAAACAGTGTGATAAAAGATGTTCATGGTGGATATCAGTTTTCCTGAAAACAATGAAGTCCTCCCTTGAAAAGGGAAAGTTTGAGTACGGTCAGGAGATCTGGGTTTGAGTCCCAGCTTTATGCTTCTTTATCCATGTGACCTTGACAGGTATCTTAACCAATCTGATTATGAGCTAATTCATCTTAAAAATTGAAAAATCGCCTTTCTCTGAAGGTTGTTTTAAAGCTTAAGCAAAGCAATAAGTCTGCCTGGAATATAAAAGGCACTTATTCATTAAAACCTAATCCATATAGTTTATACAGATATTGGGATATGTTTCTCATTCATTTCCATGTTTCATCCTGCATCCTCCTCAACCAAATTATGATGACCCAACGTAAGATCTCCCCTTACTTCCTGGTTTTATGTTTGCAAAGTTAATGTGTCTCTAATCGGCTATACACCAATACAAAACAAAAAGTTCAAAAGAAAAACAATAAGTTAATGAGTCTCCTCCCCTCAGTATTCAGGAAGGACAAAAACTCCTAGTTTAGATATGATAGTCCCTGAAGACAATGAGGAATTAGGTCCTCATCATCTCAAAGATGACATCTAACTGGGAGGCAAAGTGAAATACAGAACAGTCCCAAAATAGACCTCCTGGGTTAGTTCTGCCATGAACCAACCGTGTGGCCTTGGAAAGGTATTAAAACTCTCTGTGGTTCATATGTTTTGTCTCTAAGATGGAGATAATAACAATACCTACCTCTCAAGGTTGAGATAAGCATTAAATAAGATACACCACATCTAAGAGCTTAGCCTAGTTACTGACAAATCCAATAAATGTGTTTTTTTTTTTTTCCTTAGGTTCCTGAACGTGGAAGCAGGCAGGAGCTTGGACTGCAGTTGGCTCTGCTCATCTCTGTGTGAGATGTGAGTCCACAAGTTCTCAGTGGCAGCCATGGCTCCTAGTTGCTCCCTCACTGCCTGGATCTGCTATACTAAGCATGCCTTTGTCCTGAAGATCAGAAATGAGGGAGTCTTTGGTCTACTGTGGCTCTCCTTAGGATCATCTGGAAGGAAGCTGCTCTTATCACAATAGAAACAGTTGAATATTCCCTAGTAGGGGAAAAGTACAAGTAGATTTCTGGTTAAACTGCAACACATATTTCCACTCCCTCTCAAAACTCCAGTAAAACAACAGTAAAACAGAAACTCACAAACACATACGCACAAAGAAAAAAGAAATAAATTTTAATATGTTAATATTTTTGAAGATGAGAAAGGATAATTGCATGATAGACTTACTAGGAAGGAAATGCTAAAATCAAAGAATGCTAAGGGGAAATCAAAATGAAGCAAGATGATTTAGGGTCAGGAAGTTCCAAAAAGGCTCAGGAATTTGAGATACCAGATAGCCGTGAGAGCAGAGTTGACAGGTAAGACAAAATAGGATGTGTATGGAGCAGTCAGTTCCCCTCGTCCGCTTCTTCCACTGGAGCAAACAGAATGAAAGTTAAAGACTTGCTCTCTACACAAGTGAACCACGGGGGCTCTGAGCTGGAGCCACCAAGTGCAGACAGGAGCAGAGAGAAACGCTGTGCTGAAAACAAGGCTACTCAAATGAATGTTCACATTTTTCTGTAAGGCTCCCAGACTTCTGACACATTGTCTTATTACACTTGCCGAACAGGATTTGAATGTTTCTTTTTCACAGAAGCAGGCTGCCACTCTCCTCCCAGACCAAAAAGAAAAAAAGTCCTATAGATAATGACACTTCATATGATGAAAATCTGACTCAGCTGTGATCACTCTATAATGATGCCTAGCATTCAATGCACTCTGTCTGCACCCTGAGTTCAACTTTTAAGAGCTTTATTTAGCCAAAGAATCGAAGATGTTTGGGAAGTCTCGAATATTAAAGACAGAGATCAAAACAAATAAAAAGGAGGGGAAGAAGGAAAAGAATAAGAGAAAGGGGGAACTTGCCTGGAGCAGGAGAAAACTGAAACTAAGAAACTACAATTTTCACCCTTAGAAGATAAAAAATATTGTACCCACAGAGCAAAAACTGATGAATTTTAAGAAAAGAGTTTGTGGAAATAGACTAATATAATAATTTTTAAAAATTGTTGTTTTTAAAAGTCAGTTGAAGGTCTGAAAAATAGAGGAAAATCTAAAACCTAGAGAAAAAGTCAGAAATGGAAAATAAGAGAGAAGTATATTAAAAATCAAAGGAGTGAGTGTCAGGGTAGTTTAAAGATGCTCAGAAATTCTTTACTATTCCTCACACTGAAATGTAGAGTTTAAATCCTCTTCTTTTAAAGAAGAGGTCATGGTGACTTGCTTGACCTGTAGAATGTGGTAGTCATGGTTTTCTGGGACTTTCACTTACAAGTCCTATCCAGTCCTCCTACAACATTACTCTGGAGCCCACCACCATATCAGAGGAAATTCAAGCAGCTCTGTGGAGAGTCCCATATGGAAAGGTACCAAGGCCTCCATCAACAAGCCCCACCAACTTGCCAGCCCTGCAACTGAGCCATCTTGGAAGTAGGACCTCTAGGCCCGTTAGACATGCCAGGTAAAACAGAGATGAAGCCATCTTCACTAAGCTTTGACCATATCACAGATTTGTGAGCAAAGTAAATGCTATTATTTTAAGCTGCTTCATTTTGAGGTGGCTTGTTATATACCAGATAGCTGGAACAAGGGCCAACATTTAACTGATAAGAATTTTAGAAAGAGAGATGAAAAAAATAAGAGAAAACAATAGAAGGAAGGAAACTTACAAAATAAGAAAATAAGAAAAATTCCCAGTACTAAATCTCTAGATTTAAACCAAAAGGAAAACAAAATACCGAGCGGCCAACACAATGCATTAAAAAATACTTATTCCAAGGTACGTCATCATACAATTTCAGAAAATACTAGAGAAAGTCCTAAAACTTCCAAAGAAAGGGAAAGGTTGGGGTGAGAGAGTCACATAGTAATATCAGAAATCAAAGTGTTCCTAATACTACTGCTGGAAGCTAGATGACAATAAAACAATGCTTCATTGTCATTGGGGAAAAGTTTAACCCAGAACTCCCTTCTGTCAAACTATTCATTAACTGTGAGTGGAAAATCAAGATGTCACTTTTTACAGACACATTCTTGAAGATTTGTTCTACAGGAAGAGGGTAAACCAAGAATAAAGAAGTCCTGAGCTCCAAGACAGAGAAGGGAAGGCTCTCCCAGGAGAGGATGAAAGGCAACCTCCCTGTGAGCTGAGCAACTGGCCCAGAGGTGAGCAATCCAGCTCGGAGAATGGAGGACTCTAGGGGGACAGGCGGGAGAAGGAATAAAGGACGTCCCCTGGTGGTGTGAGCGCACTGAAAGGAGTTTTGTAGCTTCGTAAATGATTGAGGTTTCAGTGAATGAAAGGCAAATGAATAATTAAGCAAAAATAAAATGTTAAAGAAATCATCAATTCTAAGAAAAGTAAAATAGTATAGAAAAGGGAAATATAAATACTATACTCAACAGACTCTGATATGATGATGTCTTCAGTTCAGTTCTGTTCAGTCGCTCAGTCGTGTCCGACTTTCTGTGACCCCATGAACCGCAGCACGCCAGGCCTCCCTGTCCATCACCGACTCCCAGAGTTTACCCACACCCATGTCCATTGAGTCGGTAATGGTATCCAACCACCTCATCCTCTGTTGTCCCCTTCTCCTCCTGCCCTCAATCTTTCCCAGCATTAGGGTCTTTATCAATGAGTCAGCTCTTCGAATCAGGTGGCCAAAGTATTGGAGTTTCAGCTTCAACATCAGTCCCTCCAATGAACAGCCAGGACTGATCTCCTTTAGGATGGACTGGTTGGATCTCCTTGCAGTCCAAGGGACTCTCAAGAGTCTTCTCCGACACCACAGTTCAAAAGTATCAATTCTTTGGTGCTCAGCTTTCTTTATAGTCCAACTCTCACATCCATACATGACCACTGGAAAAACCATAGCCTTGACTAGACGGACCTTTGTTGGCAAAGTAATGTCTCTGCTCTTCAATATGCTATCTAGGTTGGTCATAACTTTCCTTCCAAGGAGTAAGCGTCTTTTAATTTCATGGCTGCAATCACCATCTGCAGTGATTTTGGAGCCCAGAAAAATAAAGTCAGCCACTGTTTCCACTGTTTCTCCATCTATCTGCCATGAAGTGATGGGACCAGATGCCATGATCTTAGTTTTCTGAATGTTGAGCTTTAAGCCAACTTTTTCACTCTCCTCTTTTACTTTCATCAAGAGGCTCTTTAGTTCCTCTTCACTTTCTGCCATAAGGGTGGTGTCATCTGCATATCTGAGCTTACTGATATTTCTCCCGGCAATCTTGATTCCAGCTTGTGCTTCTCTAAATGGTCATAATAATGTAAACTTAAGCTATTGAACCCATCATTGTGAAAGTGTGATGTGGATTATGCTGTGAGAATGTGGGAAGGAAAGTGTGTGTGTAGGGGGAGTAGGGGGCTGTTTAAGAGAGCTGTATCATTTCCTGCATGGAAAGAAATTGTTAGCTAAGACCTTAAAGTTAAAAAATCAATAGAAAGCAACCTAAGCATATTATTTGAATAAAAGGCAATACGTTTACACTTAGGCCTATATGACTTGTTCCTTCTTTCTTGAGAGAGAATTTGTTCATGAAAAGCATGGCAAGGACTGGGGTGAGGCAAGCAAGGTGCCTAGGGCTCAAAATTTAAGTGCTCAACTCTGAGAGTGTGGGCCTCCCTACATTTTATGTCTTAGACCCCCTCACTCGACTCCCCCTCGTCCTGGCCCTAGGGAAGTTCTTCCTGTATACAGTATAGTATTCCTCTGTATACTGTAAAAGTGGTGGTAGAAAGAGCAAATGAGAGAAATGATGAGGAAATGAAAGAGGTGGAAGAGAGGAGGCCTGGGGCTGTGTACATCACGTCCTAATGGATGGACTGAAGGTTTAAATCAAATCTGAACAGATGAGCAGACTTTTCAAAGCAGAGAAAAGAAAGGAGTTCTAGGTTCAGTGAACAAATACAAAGGAACAAAGGCAGGTGTGGAAGTTGGGGGAAATGAACATGACGGCATGGATGAAAGGGGACAAGCAGAATTCAGTGGGACCTCATTACAGATCACGGATTCTAAAACACTGCTTTGGATTCTTAATGGGTGGTTAGATTCTTGAAAAAGAACTAGCTTCTAAAACAGAAGAAACTAACTAAAGAACACCCTACAGCTGACTGCCTTTCTCTCTAAAGGTTTCAATTTGTCAGCTTCGGTTGCTTGATAGTACTGGTGACAAGAGGCTTTGGCATCAAGGGTGATGGATGGGCATAGCCAATGCTTCCATTCAGAATTGCTTTAACATGAGTTTGCACAGTGGGGCCCGTGGTGTGGTCACACCACCAGGGAACTTACTAGCAAAGTTGCAAGTCTGCACCTTTGTCTGCTGATACGAGGAAAGCATAAGCTCTTAGGTACCATGAGGCTCCCCCTACTCCAAAGCCAAGTTCCCTCAGGTTCCTGGGAAATAGATCAGGAAGCTTAAGCAGGAGAGGCTGAGAGTCTGTGATGGCTGAGATATCACTGTTAAAGCAAACAAACATTTAGCCCAAGATCCTCTAAAGAAATGGTAGGGAATGTTTTGTTTGCCTATTGACTGGCTTAGCATAATATTTTTTCAATCTTGGTCCTGTATCAATTTCTGACAGCACAATTGAAGCCTAATGCAGGAGTATATTGTCTACAGGACCAGCCAAGGAAATTGGGAGCTTGGTCAGAAGCTGTAAATATCCTCTTGGTATTTCCATTTGTTTGCTCTGAAGTGCTCTCCCAGGGGCTGAAAGGGTTCCAGGACACACTGGCACCAAGTTTGCAGTGGGAAAGATCAGTTGCTGAGATAAGAGTTGGGGTCCGCCTCGAGACATGCCATGAAAAAAGATCTGATTTAGCCATTAAATCCCTCAAAAGGGTGGTGAGTAGGACTATAACAATGGGGTATTCAGAAGAACACTTGGTAGGCAGGAAAGGGATGTTCAAACACAAACGCAACAGAGACTTAGGCAACTTAAGTGTCACTCCCTTTTCTTCCAGGGACACTGATTGAACTTCAGCAAGAAGACTACAGAGGTAGATTCCTACTTTTCATGATCCAAGAGACAGTGGAGGCTAAACTTTAAAACCAGAGGACAAAAAAAAAAAAAAAAACAGAGGATAGCAAAATCTGCTAAAGATCGGTCCCCAGCAAACATTTAGTTGGGTCACATGATTCACTGTGGGTGGTCCAGCTTGGACTTAGGGGGAGTGAGCTCATTGATCTTGTTTCAAATGTCCTAATGGACCTGACTACTCCAAGAGCAAGTTCATTAGAAAATAGATAAGGAGAAAGAGAGAGAAAGAGGTGATACTACACAAATACACAGAAAAAAATATGTGCACAAGCATATATAGAAAGAGAGAATCCTGAAGAAATTTTCACCAAGATTTACAGAGAATGAGAGAAGGATTCACACACCCCCTAGTAGGTGGTCCATTAAAAGTCCAAGAGATACTCTGAAACTAACTACACACACACACACACACACACTCTCATGCACGCACGCACACACCAAGAACTAAATTAAAGGGACTGTACAGTGTCTGCGATTCCTCAGTCTGAAATCTCTTGTTTGTATTTAGTGTGGAGTGTTTTCCCTGAAGGATATCCTGTTTGAGATTAGTATTGGCTTGTTCCTCTTAACATCCTTAAAGAAACATCCAGAAAAACTAAATAAACCCCCACCCCTTCAAGAGCATGCCAAGTGATTTGTCTAGAGAACGTCAGGGAGAAAGTTGTATGAACAAAGACATATTCTCATCTCATCCTGCAGATTCCTGCTATAACCCAGAGTCCCTGACTATCTTCCCAGGAGGAGATGGAATCTTGATCCCATTGTTTTTAAAGTGGCATTGGAATGATACCAACCTGAGACCAATTCCTGGCTTAGCTATCGGATGACCTTGAGAAAATCTGTGCCTCAGTTTCCTTGCCTGTAGAATGTGGGTAAATGTTTATCTCATGGGGCCATTGGAAGAATCAAATGAGCAAATGTATATAAAAGCACCCTGTAGTTTATAACAAACTTTAACCACATAACTATTATGCATAAACTTCCCATCAGCCTGAAGATATACTGACCTCATAAAATTAATTAACAATTAAAAAAATAAAATGAGTGGAAATATTCATTTTATCATTTAACTCAGCAATAGATAGTATGTTCTTTATATGATAAAAATAATGCGTTATCATGGTCAGACTTATAATATCAAATTTCTTAACCAATTTTTCTGTTGCTTCTTATGGCAACCATATATTGATGACACTTTAGTGATACAACACCAAATGCCCTAAACACTGGATGCGGAGTGGAAATTGATAATGAAAGAGACAGATTCTATGTGACTTAGAGTTGGACATGCTGTTTTGAAGGTTCTACGTCCTTCATGTCTCTGACTTCTCATTCTGCTCCAATCATTAGCTTGGGTTTTCAGCAAAACATACCTGGACTACTACAGTAACCTTTCTAACCACTGCCTCTCCCTTCTGTTTTATATGTTCATTTCACGGGAATAAAGTTGGACAACACATTTATTATCTACTACCTCATTCTCTTCATCATTCCTCTTGATATCCATGCTATTTATTTAACAACTTTCACTTTCCTGAATGATGCTCTCTACCTCTAAAATGAACCTTGAAATCCCTGTCTCCTTTGCTTGTCAAGTCATAGGTCAGGTGTCCCCTCCTTTGGGAGGTGTTTCTAATACTTCCATGTCATCCATCCACTCCCAACTACTGAAAGGTGTCTGTCCTATGTGATCTGTGGGTATTTTTTTATCATAAAGCTGACTACTTAGCATTACCACTGTTTATTTGCAGATTTTTTCCTGCTATATGTTGACCATCTTAAGGTGAGGAATAGTGTCTAATATGTTTTTGTATATAATATAGTGCCTTTTGGAATAGTGCCTGGCATAGATAGGTCTAATGCATGTTTATTGTGAACAAATAGGCAAAAGAAGAAACTCTGAGAGCTGAAATGAGTGCCAAATGATCAGTTTCCTTGTCTGGGGATTTTAAAGATAAGCTCAGGCAGCTCTCTTATCAGGGTGCTTTTGTTTTTTAATTGGCATATAGTTGCTTTACAATGTTGTGTTGGTTTCTGCTGGACAACAAAGTGAATTAGCTATATGTATACATATATCCGCTCCCTCTTGGGTCTTCCTGCCAGCGACCCCCCCATCCCACCCCTCTAGGTCACCAAAGAGCACTGCACTGAACTCCTTGAGCTGTACAGAAGGTTCCCACTAGCTATCTGTTTTACACATGGTAGTGTATAAGCCGGCTTAAAACTCAAGATTCAAAAAACTAAGATCATGACATGCAGTCCCATCACTTAATGGCAAACAGATGGGGAAAAAGTGGAAACAGTGGCAGATTTTATTTTCTTGGGCTCCAAAATCACTGCAGATGGTGACTTCAGCCATGAAGTTAAAAGACGGTTGCTCCTTGCAAGGAAAGCTATGGCCAGCCTAGGCAGCATATTAAAAAGCAGAGACATCGCTTTCCTGACAAAGGTCCATGTAGTTAAAGCTATGGTTTTTCCAGTAGTCATGTATGGATGTGAGAGCTGGACCATAAAGGAGGCTGAGCACTAAAGAACTGATGTTTTCAAATTGTGGTACTGGAGAATACACTTGAGAGTCTCTCGGACAGCAAGGAGATCAAACCAGTCAATCCTAAAGGAAATCAACCCTGAATATTCATTGGAAGGACGGATGTTGAAGCTGAAGCTCCAATACTTTGGCCACCTGATGTGAACTGCTGACTCATTGGAAAAGATCCTGATGCTGGGAAAGATTGAGGGCACAAAGAAAAGTAGGTGACAGAGGATAAAATTGTTGGATGGCATTGTCAACTCAATGGACATGAGTCTGAGCAAACTCAGGGAGATAGTGAAGGACAGGGAAGCCTGGCATGCTGCAGCTTGTGGGGTCATAGAGAGTCATGACTTACAAACGAGAAACAAGTGTGTAAACGTCAGTCCCAGTCTCCCTGTTTTTCCCAGCTCCCAGCCCCTCCCCATGTCCACATGTCCATTCTTTACATTTGCATCTCTATTCCTACCATGTGACCAGCAACCCCACTACTGGGCATATATGCTGAGAAAATCATAATTCAAAAAGAAACATGCCCCCTAATGTTCATTGAAGTGCAATTTACAATAGCCAGGACATGGAAGCAACCTAAATATCCATCAACAGATGAATGGATAAAGAAGATGTGGCACATATGCACAGCCGAATATTACTTAGCATTAAAAAGGAATCAGGTTGGGTCATTTGTAGAGTTGTGGATGGCCCTGGAATCTCTCATACAGAATGAAGTAGGTCAGAAAGAGGAAAACAAGTACTGTGTATTAATGCATATATGTGGAATATAGAAAATGGTAGAGGCAAACCTATTTTCAGGGTGCTTTTAAATTGCAGATTTGGCTGAGGCAGGAGGTGAGCTGGATGGTACCTGCCCTCCACATGGTGCTCTTTCTCTAGGCCTGAGGCTGGAGGGGTGGGAAGAGCTATTTCTTTAGAAAAGGAAAAAGCAGAATGAAAGGCTAGTAACTGCCATTGACCACCTACCATATCCCCAGGACTGTGGCAGGCAATCTAAATATACAATTTTGTCTTCACAATAATCCCATGAGTTTGGTGGTTTTAATCCCCCTTTTACAGATGAAAAAAACTGAAAATTGAGCTTTTAATTAACTTCCCCAAGTCACATAATTCCTAAATGACCAAGTCAGAACTTGAACCAATGCTCTGGGGCTCCTTTTTATATGCTTCTCCAAGTGGAGGATGAGTAATTTCACAATTAAGTGGTGTGTGGTTTTTGCAAAGCAAGAATGTATACACACGGCACATTTTCTTGGAGCCATGTTACTTAAATATTTTGGGGAAGATACTTACATTTATATTTAAAACCCACAAAATTAAGTACTGACTATGTATAAATGTTTAAGATAAAGAGAAACATGAAGTGTTTTCAGATTTAGGGCTGGTTGCTTTGGCTGGACACGTTGGCTTCTAGTTTCTGTATTTCCACACACTGGGGTTCTGATAGCCACGGCATGGAAACAACCGAGGAGCTATGGACTGCTGTCAAGAAAGCAGCAGATGCCTGTCAAGAGCAAGAAGAAGGCCAATGATACATTGCCCTTCCGACTGTGGGACCACTGCCGAAGACACTCCAGCTGTGACACACGTGGTCCTGGCAGGAAAAACAAAACAGCAGAAGCTCATCTCCAGGCTTAGCAGCTTAAACTTGTCCAAGAAGACATCTCCAAATCCTGGACACAGAACAGGACAGGCTCCTTCCTGACTGAGCAGCAGACTCAGCTCAGCGATGTGTAGTCTGGCCAAGGAGACGGAGGCAGTCTAGTCGTGTCTGGGACATCCAGAATGAGAACAGAGGAGAAGATGTTGAAATGCCACTTTTCAAGCTGAACTCAGATGCCTAGTTAGCCAATGATCTGCTGGAGTTCCTCCTCAATTTATATTTCATTGGTCATAATCTTTGAACTGAGTCACAAAAGTGTTGAACAAACCTAAGATTTTAATTATAATTTGCAACTAAAGAGCATATGCTATAATTGGTCTACATTCAGATACACATTTTTTTTTCACATTTTAGCATCTGACATTGCTACATCTCTTAAAATCAATGATGTGTCATAATCTATTAGGCTGTATTGGCTTTAGTTTTTCTTTCTTAGTGTCACATTAAGTAATGATGTGTTTCATCATCCATGGCCTCTTGGAGTCTAATAATACATTGAACTTTTACCACAGGTGTCTATATAAACACTTACATGTATGCAAGTTTAATGAGTTTTATACATAATCTGTTGAAATTTGTCTTCCTAGGAAATCTTCAAATGAAAGGAACTGTCCTGGTTAAGCCAGAAAAAGAGCCCCTTTTACATAAAAAAAATTGTATGAAGATTCACTGGCGTCTCTGTAGCATATGGCAGATCAGTAGACAATAAATGGATGAAGATATTAATATAAGGTACAGTGTAAAAGTGTATCTTATGCATATTTCAATTAGCTTCATCCAACTAAATGATAAGAACATGGAGTTGCAATAATAAGATCATTATTACTGTGGGGCTTCCCTGGTGGCACCAATGGTAAAGAATCTGCCTGCAATGCGAGAGACCCAGGTTCATCCCTGTGCCAGGAAGATCCCCTGGAGAAGGGAATATAAACCCACTCCAGTACTCTTGCCTGGACAGAGGAGCCTGGTGATCTACAGTCCATGGGGTCACAAGAGTCAGACATGATGGAAGCAACTTAGAATGCACACACACCAATAATAAAATCTTACATAACTATTTTACCCTGTAAATAATATAAATGTGTAACTTCAATAAATTTTAATACAAATATGTAAAAAAACTGTATAACTTAAATGAAGCTATATTTAGAATTAAATAAGTTAATAACTGTAACTACTGCTAAGTCATTTCAGTCGTGTCTGACTCTGTGCGACCCCAGAAACGGCAGCCCACCAGCCTCCCCCGTCCCTGGGATTCTCCAGGCAAGAACACTGGAGTGGGTTGCCATTTCCTTCTCCAATGCATGAAAGTGAAAAGTCAAAGTGAAGTCGCTCAGTCGTGTCCGACCCTCAGCGACCCCATGAACTGCAGCCTACCAGGCTTCTTCATCCATGGGATTTTCCAAGCAAGAGTACTGGGGTGGGGTGCCATTGCCTTCTCCAAATAACTGTAAATATATGAATAAAAAAGTATATAAATTTATTAACTGAACATTTGACCCAAAAAGTAGAAAAAGAATAGAAAGAAAATACTAGGCAAAGTAAAACATAAAAATCAATCAATAAAACTAAAGGAAGAAATTAATTACTTAAAAACAAAAAAAGATTAAAATGCATGTATGATCTGGATCTTTGAAAAAGAACCATAACTAAAATTAATAAAATAGGTAAATCACTGTAGGCATCAAGACTCATCAAGACAAAAAATGAGAAGAAATAAGAATAGAAAAATAACCATAGAAGGGAAAATGACAATAAGTATAAGAAATAGTTCGGAGAAGGCAATGGCACCCCACTCCAGTACTCTTGCCTGGAAAATCCCATGGGCAGAGAAGCCTGGTAGGCTGCAGTCCATGGGGTCGTGAAGAGTCGGACACGACTGAGCGACTTCACTTTGACTTTTCACTTTCATGCATTGGAGAAGGAAATGGCAACCCACTCCAGTGTTCTTGCCTGGAGAATCCCAGGGACAGGGGAGGCTGGTGGGCTGCCATCTGTGGGGTCGCACAGAGTTGGACACGACTGAAGCGACAGCAGCAGCAACAGCAGCATAAGAAATAGTTGTAAGGTCTACACAAAACCTGCAAGAAATGGACTCTTCATGAAAAATAAAAAGTGCCAAAAATGACTCAAGGGAGGGGAAAAATTAAATAGACCAACTGTGAAAGTTGTCAAAAAGCACCAGAGTTTTACAAATCATTACAGAGTACAGAGTGAGAAGTAAGATTCCTTATTACTACTATGCAGCCATCATAATAAGACAAATATCTGACAAAGTTAGTACCTAAGACGCACTCTGTGCTTAGTCGCTCAGTGGAGTTGGTGGCCTATCCCTTCTCCAGGAGATCTTCCCTACCCAGGAATCGAAGCCGGGTCTCTGGCATTGCAGGCAGATTCCTTACCAGCTGAGCTACCAGGAAAGATTCACTCTAACTGACTTATATCAGTGCTAAAATATAAAACAAATATTACAGAGAATTTAGCAGCACAGTGTGTAATAATACTTCAGGACTTATCTAAGGATTGTTCAGAAATCCAATAGTTCAATGTTAAGAAATATGCTCTTACAAGTCATCACAATAACAAGTAAAGGGCCACAAAGCATACACTGTTTTCAATAGATGCTGATGAATACTTCTTCAATGTGATAAAAAAAAAAAGATCTCAAACTATACTACCCACTTAATGATAAACTCATAAATATTCTTTAAGCTGAGAAGGCTATTATCACCACCTTTATGTAACTTCCTTCTGGAAATACTTCTCAAAGCAGTCTGACAAACACAGACACAGAGATGTGATTCAGAAATTTAAAAAAAATAGACAAGGAAAAATGATCGTTATTTATAAATAATGTAATTTATACTTTGAAAGCCTGAAAAATCTATTGAAAAACATCTTCTAAAAGTAAGAGAATTCAGTAAGTGGTTGATAACTTAAGAAAAAAATTATTAGAAAACATAATGGAAATTGTAAAATCTAATTTATAATAGCAAATGAAAGATTAAAATATTCAGAAATATTTTAAAAAGAACTTAAAAAGAACTGTGCAGGACTTTTATTGCAAAATGTTAAAACTCATCTAAAGAACATAGAAGACTGAAAGACTGAGTATTTAAAATAAACCAGTTTCTCTAATCTATAAATTTATGGTAATCCACTCAAACCCAATAACATCACAAAAATGATTTATCTTATAACATAAATACATAAGAATAGACATGGAGATTCTGAAACAAAAAACAATAAGTGAACATTAGTCAAATATTATTTTAAAATTATAAAGTTACATTAATTTAAACTATTTAGTGTTAGTACTGAAAAGACAAGCATATTAATGGAATACTAAACTCAACATTCAGAAAACTAAGATCATGGCATCTGGTCCCATCACTTCCTGGCAAATAGATGGGAAAACAGTGGAAACAGTGACAGACTTTATTTTGGGGGGCTCCAAAATCACTGCAGATGGTGACTGCAGCCATGAAATTAAAGGCACTTGCTCCTTGGAAGAAAAGTTATGACCAACCTAGACAGCATATTAAAAAGCAAAGACATTACTTTGTCAACAAAGGTCCGTCTAGTCAAGGCTATGGTTTTTCCAGTAGTCATGTATGGATGTCAGAGTTGGACTATAAAGAAAGCTGAGCACCAAAGAATTGATGCTTTTGAACTGTGGTGTTGGAGAAGACTCTTGAGAGTCCTTTGGACTACAAGGAGATCCAACCAGTCCATCCTAAAGGAAATCAGTCCTGAATATACATTGG
The DNA here is from genome assembly GCF_032452875.1 of Bos javanicus. Classification (NCBI taxonomy): domain Eukaryota; kingdom Metazoa; phylum Chordata; class Mammalia; order Artiodactyla; family Bovidae; genus Bos; species Bos javanicus. Next base: position 7,141,682 of record NC_083886.1, on the reverse strand, counting down.
AAGGACTGATGCTGAAGCTGAAACTCCGATAATTTGGCCACCTTATGCAAAGGACTGACTCATTGGAAAAGACCCTGATGCTAGGAAAGATTGAAGGCGGGAGGAGAAGGGGATGACAGAAGATGAGATGGCCGGATGGCATCACTGATTCTATGGACATGAGTTTGAGTAAACTCTGGGAGTTGGTAATGGACAGGGAGGCCTGGCAAGCTGCAGTCCATGGGGTTCCAAAGAGTCAGACACAACTGAGCGACTGAGCTGACTGACTGACAATGACTCAGAAAATATACCAAAATATTTATGGATATATAGTGGGAAATATCAGAGAAGGCAATGGCACCCCACTCCAGTACTCTTGCCTGGAAAATCCCATGGACGGAGGAGCCTGGTAGGCTGCAGTCCATGGGGTCTCGAGGAGTCGGACACGACTGAGCAACTTCACTTTGACTTTTCACTTTCATGCATTGGAGAAGGAAATGGCAACCCACTCCAGTATTCTTTCCTGGAGAATCCCAAGGAGAGGGGAGCCTGGTGGGCTGCCATCTATGGGGTCACACAGAGTCGGACACAGGCTCTTCCATCCATGGGATTCTCCAGGCAAGAATACTGGAGTGGGTTGCCATTTCCTTCTCCAGGGGATTTTCCCGACCCAGGGATCGAACCCAGGTCTCCTGCACTGCAGGCACATGCTTTAACCTCTGAGCCACCAGGGAAACCCTAATCTTTACTCAAAAATAAATCCAGATGTAAGATAGATTCAAATATTTTTTAAAATGTACTAATAGAAATATAGTTACTTTTAAAATTTAATCTTATAGTGAGAGAGTCCCTTCTGATGAGGGTATAAAACCCAGAGACCATATATTTAAAAGAATAATAAGTATTGCAATAAAAAATACATTGAGCAAAAATACCATGAGCAAATATTTAGAATAACAGCACATTGGAAAATATTTACAACACTTTTGACACCAAAGCTAATATCCTTATAATAAGAACTCTGAAAAAGCCTTTATTAAAAAGAGAAGCATCCTATATTAAAGAATGGTAAACAACATGGATCTGAGAATAAAGAGACAACTGAATGACAACAAACATGAAAAAAATACTCAAACTCACTAGTCATTAAAAAATTCACACTGAAAAATACTGGGATATCATTTTCATCTCAAAAGTAATTTGGTGATGAGTATGGCAGGGGATGGGGAAGTTCTGCTAAATTGGTTGGTAGGAATAAATATTGGTATAATTCCTTTGGAAGGGCAATCTCTATCAAAATATAAAATGTGTGTAATCCTGTGTCAGTTACTGAATTTCTAGGAATTCACCCTGCAGATACACTCTGATGTATGTAAATAGAAAGGTACTTAGGTATTTGTGACAGCATTGTAGCCATAACCAAAAGTCAGAAAATAAGTCAAATATCTTCAGTAGGGAACACGGGACTTCCCTGGTGGCTCAGATGGTAAAGCATCTGCCTACAGTGCGGGAGACCTGGGTTCGATCCCTGGGTCAGGAAGATCCTCTGGAGAAGAAAATGGCAACCCACTCCAGTACTCTTGCCTGGAAAATCCCATGGACAGAGGAGCGTAGTAGGCTACAGTCCATGGGGTCGCAAAGAGTCAGACAGGACTGAGCAACTTCACTTCAGGGAACACTTAGACTGTGATACACACACATACTGTGAAGCGTTATTCAGCCAAAGAATAAGCTAGGTCTGCACAGAGTGATATGGGGACATGTCCACGGTACATTATGTGATAAAGCAAGCAAGATACAGAACATTGCTTGGCATAAGTCCACTTTTAATTTTTAAAGCGTACACATATGTGTGCAGATGCTCACCTACACAGGGAAAATCTCTGAAAGGCTAGGCGAGAATGGCAAACCTGATGAGCTGAGAGGAGTAGGACGAGGAAAAAAGGGTAGGTGTTTTCTTTCCTCCTTGTATACCCTTCTGTACTACATGTGTTCATAGTGATTTTTTTAACTTTCTGAAACTAATATTTTTTTTACTTTATATTTTTAAAATTTATTTCTTTTTTATTGAAGGATAATTGCTTCACAGAATTTTGTTGTTTTCTGTCAAACCTTAACATGAATCAGCCATAGGTATACATATATCCCCTCCCTGTTGAACCTCCCTACCATCTCCCTCCCCATCCCACCCCTCTAGGTTGATGCAGAGCCCCTGTGTGAGTTTCCTGAGCCACACAGCAAGTTCCTGTTGGCTATCTACATCATCAAAAAGTCTACAAACAATAAATGCTGAAGAGGGTGTGGATAAAAGAGAATGCTCTTGCACTGTTGATGGGAATGTAAATTGATACAGCCACTATGGAAGAAGGTATGGAGATTCCTTAAAAAACTAGGAATAAAGCCACCAAATGACCCAGCAATCCCATTCCTAGACATATACCCTGAGGAAAGCAAAATTGAGGAAGACACGTGTATCTCATTGTTCATTGTAGCACTATTTACAATAACTAGAACATGGAAGCAACCTAGACGTCCATCGACAGATGAATGGATAAAGACATTGTGGTACATATACACAATGAAACTAATTTTTTTTAATTTTTATCTTATATTGGAGTATAGTTGATTTACACTGTGTTAGTTTCACGTGTACAGCCAAGTGATTCAGTTATATATATACATATATCCATTCTTTTCAGATTCTTTTTCCATATAGGTTATTACAGAATAATGATTAGGGCTCCCTGTGCTATGCAGTAGGTCCTTATTGATTATTTTATATATAGTAGTGTGTATATGTTAATCCCAAACTCCTAGTTCATCCCTCTCCCCCACCTTTCCCCTTTGGTAACCATAAGTTTGTTTTCTGCAACTGTGAGTCTCTTTCTGTTTTGGAAATAAATTCATTTTTTAGATGCCACATATATATGATATCATATGATATTTGTCTTTCTCTGCCTGTCTTACTTCACTTGGCATGATAATCATCCATGTTGTTGAAAATGGCATTATTTCATTCTTTTCCAAGGCTGAGTAATATTCCATTGTATATAAGTAACACATCTTCTCTACCCATTCCTCTGTAGATGGACATTAAGATTGCTACCATGTCTTGCCTATTGTAAATAGTGCTACAGTGAACAATAGGGTACATGTATCTCTCCAAAGTATGCTTTTCTCCAGATATATGCACAGGAGTGGGATTGCTAGATCATATGGTAGGTCTGGTTTCAGTTTCTTTAAGGAACCCCCATACTGTTCTCTGTGGCAGTTGTGCTAATTTACATTCCCACCAACACACCCTCTCCAGCACCTATTGTTTGTAGTCTTTTGGATGATGGCCATTCTGACTGATGTGAGGTGATACCTCACACCATTTGCATTTTTCTAGTAATTAATGATGTCGAACATCTTTTCATGTGCCTTCTGGCCATCTGTATGTTCTTCTTTGGAAAATGTCATTTAGATCTTCTGCCCATTTTTTGATTGGGTTTGCTTTTTTTATACTGAGCTACAACAACTGTTTGAATATTTTGGAGATTAATCCTTTGTCAGTCACATTGTTGGCAAATATTTTCTCCAAGTCTGTGCTGTGCAAACTATTTTAAGTACAGTTAGGTCCCATTGGTTTATTTTTGTTTTTATTTTCATTGGATTAGGTGGCAGGTCCAAAAATTTGCTGTGATTTATGTCAAAGAGTGTTCAGCCTATGTTTTTCTCTAACAGTTTTATAGTATATGGTCTTACATTTAGATCTTCAATCCATTATGAATTTATTCCTGTATGTGATGTTAAAGAATATTCTCATTTTATTCTTTTACATGTAGCTTCCCAGTTTTCCCAGCATCATTTACTAAAGAGGCTTTTTTCTCCATTATATATTCTTGCTTCCTTTGTCATAGATTAATCGACCACTAACTGTGTGGGTTTATTTCTGGAATTTCTGTCCTGTTCCACTGATCTGTATTTCTGTTTTTGCACCAGTTCCATTCTGCTTTGATTACTGTAGCTTTGTAGTGTAGTCTGAAGTCAGGGAGCCTGATTCCTCCAGGTCCATTTTTCTTTCTTAGGATTGCTTTGGCTATTTAGGGCCTTTTGTGTTTCCAATCAAATTTTTTTAATTTTTTGTGCTACTTCTGTGAAAAATGTCATTGGTAATTTGATAGGGATTGCACTGAATCTGTATATTGCCTTAGGTAGTCATTTTGACAGTATTGATTCATCTAATTCAGGAAAATGGTATATCTTTTCATCTGTGTCATCTTTGATTTTGTTCATCAACATTGTATAGTTTTCAGAGTACAGGTTTTTTGTCTCCTTAGGTATCTTTATTCCTAGGTATTTTATTCTTTTAGATGTGATGGTAAATGGAATTGTGAAACTAATTTTTATGATAAATATATGGGATCTGATTTTCTTGTGGTCATGGTCTTCTAAGATCTAGGATAATTGTGCTCCATGCATTCTATTTTGATTACTTAATTCTCATAAAGACAGGACTATGGGGTATTATGACACCCACTTTACTCATAAGGCACCTGGGCTTTGAAAAGATTAAATAACTCTCTAAAGCTTACTCTATCATGGCCAGGATTGGAGTTTCATTGAGATCTGTTTGACTTCAAACCCACAATACAACCTTGACCACTGTCCTCCAACTCTTCACAACTGATCAGGACACTGCAAGATCATTCTCTCTCTCAGTCTCAGCAGGCTCTGGCAGAGAGCAGATTCACAAGGATTATCTAATGAATGAATGAAAGGTACACGGATTTCATAGATTATTCATGGATCTTAGTTCATCACAATAATTAGGTAAGATTCAGAAAACACCTAGTAAGGAAACAATAAGACCTTTCCCTAGATTCTCTCATTAGCACCATCTTTATTGTTTTAGGGCATAAGTCAGCCAGCTCACATTCCCCAGGCTGTCCCCAGGTATAAACGAAGTCACATGTCTCAGTTTTAACAATGGAATGTTAGGGGAAGTGATGAATGCTACATTCTGGACTTGAATATCAACAAATATTTTAATATGTCTTAGAAAACAAATAACATTTACATTGTTTTATGAGTTGGAGTAAACTCCGAGAGTTGGTGATAGACAGGGAGGCCTGGTGTGCTGCAATTCATGGGGTCACAAAGAGTCAGACACGACTGAGCGACTGAACTTAACTGACTGATGGGATTTTATATAGCTGATTTTTTCTTTATAACTCCAAAATGCTACTCCATTATCTTTTAGCATTTAATGTTACAGATGAGAAGTTCAGTATTTTCCTGATTATTTTTCCATTGTAAGTAACTTGTTCTTTCTTTCCAGAGGATTCTAAGAGTTATATCATCTTGGGATTTCAGATTTTACCAAAATATTGCCTGCTGAAAGTTATTTGTTATCAGTCCTGCTTTTAGTTTGATAAATCCTTTTAATCTGCAAGTTCAGATCTGTCTTCAACTCAGGACACCCTCTCTCCTTATTACTTGTTAGGGCATTGATTCTCTTCCTAATTCCTTTTTGAACTGCTGTTTATCACATGTTGCTATTTATCACATCAAAGTATCTTTGAAACACTTCTCCCCAAACTTATTTTAAATTGCTGTTTATCACATGTTGAGTCTTTGAAGTATTTCTCCCCAAACTTCTTTTTCCTCAGAACTTCTTTCTTTAAATCCTTTCTCAAGGCTTTGAGATATTTCTCCCACTTGCCTCCACAGGGACCATCCTCTTCCTCAGTCTGCTAAATTGTTGAATTGAGAAATCATGTGGTTTTGGGTGCACTTGAGACTCCTACTGTGTCCCTGTCAGCTTTAGTTCAGACTGTCAGCAGTCATGCTCCAGCAAGCCATTCATGGAAAGGGCTCTACTAGTTCTGACTCATTTCTTTCTCTTCTGACTTCTAAGACCACTTAGTTGAGTTTTCATTCTGTTTTGTCTATTCACTTATGTTAAGATTGGTGGTTGGAGTCTCCTAACTGGTGTCAGGCACACAAATGTGGGGGAAATATTTTATACCCCCCAAAGAATGGCCACTTATAAACCAGAAGATTGTCAATTGCCTGATATGAAGGGTGCTTCCACATTCTAGCACAAGATAGGTCCTTACACCTTGCTCTAAGGGCCAGGGCAGATCCAGCTCCTGCTTGGCTTCATGGGGACCAATAAACCAGATATTATCAAGGCTGATGTCGCCCGTTCCCTTAGAACAACGTTTACTCAGAATCCTCCATGCAGACCTTTCCTTATCCTGATGGGGCAATCACCTTTCCAGCTCTGTTTCTGTTCTTGAGAAAGAAAGCCCTCTACCCAATGTTTCCTCCTCAACTCAGTCTCAACACTCCCCCACCTAGATCAGGAGAAGGAGAAGTTGGGAGTTGAGAGTGAAGAAGAAGAAGGCTGAAGCTAGCTGACCATCTTCCCAGAATCAAACTCCTCTGTGTTCTTATAAACTGTCTTACTTCTTTTCTTAAGTGAAAGGAAAGGAAAAAAATAGTCAAGGCAGGACTGAGAGAATGAAATAGCATCACTTAATAACCAGCAAGAATCATGGTCATGATGTCAGAGGAAAAAATTCTGTGTTGGAAAATAGACAACCTGCTCACTGGCTTAGGGACCCTTGCAAGAGACTTCATGGTCCTGAACCTCAATTTTCCCTTTGTTACATGAAGATGTTAGACTGTGCTATGGACAGGATATTTTTGTCTTCCCAAATTCAAATATCAAAGCCTAATCCCCAGTGTGATGGTGTTTGAAGGAGTGGTCTTTGGCATTAATTATGTCATGAGAGTGGAGCTCTCTTGAATGGGATCAGTGCCTCTATAAGAAGAGACACAGGTACAATCTCTCTTGGCCATGTGAAGATACAGGAAGAAAGTGACTGTCTATGTGCTGGGAAGCAGGCCCTTCCAAGCACCTGACCTGCCAGTACCTTGATCTCATGCTTCCCAGCCTTCAGAATTATGAGAAATAACTACTATTTAAGCCACCAGTCTATGAACTTTAGTTATAGCAGCCTGAACTGAGACAGAGTTATCCCCAAGGCCTAGTCCAGCATTAAAACCCTCTGAGTCTGTTTATTTTCTGAAATTACTTACAGTCAAGGAATGCTTTACTAAGGAAAAAAAGTTTTGTAATAAATTTCAACATAGGTTTGAGAAGTAGTTATGTCTTGCGAGCCTGTAATCACTTCTGAAGCATCTTAAGTTCTTCACTGCCTTCATAGCTACAGCCTATGCCAAAGGATTACAAGATGTCAGCTATCCAGCAAGAGTCCTGCATTGAGCATATTGGCCAAATCTGGGAGGAAAAGACAGTCCTACCTCAGTCAGCTAATTTGTTGGATTCAGATTCATAGTGTCAGAGATAGAGCTCTCTAGATTTCACCAAGTCAAGCTCCATCTCCCGATTCATGTTCAGCCTGAGTCCAATCTGACTCAGAATCTAGAAGTGCAATAGAGCAAGAATTAAGACAAACAAGGCCGGACATTTTGAAAACAGTGAAAGCTCAGTTCTTCCATCTGCCCAACTGTTTCTAAAACCACAACAGTAAGAAGCTATAAACACAAGTTATGGCCTGGAGCTGTCAGTGCCCTGGATCCTACAGAATAAACAAAGAAGAAAGAGAATAGGGAGTCACAGGGATTAGGTCCCTGGGCTCTGTGGTCCAATCAGCCCTCCCTGATGACCAGAAAGATTTGTGGAAGCTGACTGTAAAATGTCCTAGTGATGTTAGCCAGCCTGACCCAGGCCACTTGACTAGTCTGTTATACATGAATGAATTCATCACACTCATTCAGTTCAAGCATTAGAGACTCAACTATCTCACCATCTTGTCTCCCCTTTCCAAATCTGATATTCATTTCATTGGCTCCAGAGCTCCCAATCTCTGTTTATGGAAACAAGCTCAGCCCTCAAGTCTGGCATTCAACCCAAATTCTCTAGAACTGGTCTCTATCTTCCTTCCTCACACTCACACCTGTGTTAATGCCTATTCCGAGAAATTCTCAATAAACTTTCCACTTAAATGAGCCTGGTCTACAGGACCACAGCCTGGAATAAGCCTGTCTTGCTGAGTGAAAGTAAAGTTCTCTTTTCTTAGACTTACTTGAAGTGGCTGAGACATTTGAGGATGTTTACTACAGACATTAGTGGTACATTAGAAAAGCACCAGCCCTGAATGCCAGGATGTTGAATTTTACCCTCAAGAATACTGAGGGATTGTAAAGATTTTGGAAAAGAAAAAACTTTAATCAGATCTATCTATACTTTAAAAAGACCACCCTGGATGCAATGTGAGAATAGATACGAGTGAGACCAGAGAAAAAGAAAGATCTATCTACAGAGTGGTATAGTTACACAGAAGGATGTTGCTATAGGCCATAGCAATAAAAGCAGAGAAAAGTGTGTAATGTCCTAATAGAGTTAGAGAAGCGAATTTGAGAGACATGAATCTTGAGATTCCTCCTCAGAGTCTTCAGATGGAGTATGGCCTTCCCGACACTTTGACTTCAAGCTTTTAGATTCGAGAATTGTGAAATAATGTATTTCTATTGTATTAAGCTACCCAATTTATGGTACTTTCCATGGCAACCTCAGGAAACAAACATAATAGGGTGGGAAGGGGAAGGGATGAGTGTGAAAGAGTTGACACCAGCAATAGCTAGGAGCAAGGAAGGGAAGATAAAAGTCACTAACAGCACTTTCAATTTGTGAAGTATCATGTTAAGATCTTTGTAAATTAGTTTCATTTAATCTGTGCAATAACCCTGTTACTGGTCTCCTATTACTGGTCACAGGCATGGTTATTTCCCCCTTTTTCCAAATAAAATAACTGAAAGTTAATTAACTTTTTCAAGGTTACTTGATCAGTAGCCCAATTCAAGACTGGAGGCTATCTGGCTTTAAATCTCATGTTATACTTCCAGACGTATACAGAGATGGGAACTCAGTTAATGTGATTGTGTCAGTGAGTCCCTGAAGAAGAATTAATAAGACATTAAATCTGCAAGATGTTTTTAGGACACATTATTAAATGGAGAAAGCTTTGGAACAAACACAGGCACTTGTGCTTGACTGAACACCAGTCAGAAGCCATTTGCATTTCTCTAATAATCAGAGATGTTGAGCATTTTTTCATGTGTTTATTGGCCATCTGTATGTCTTATTTGAAGAAATGTCTGTTTAGGTCTTCTGCCCATTTTTTGATTGGGCTATTTGTTTTTCTGATGTTGAGCTGTATGAGAAGCTTATATATTTTGGAGATTAATCCTTTGTCAGTTGCTTCATTTGCAATTATTTTCTACCATTCTGTGGGCTGTCTTTTAATCTTGCTTACTGTTTACTTTGAAGTATCACCTCACACTGATTAGAATGGCCATCATCAAAAAAACTACAAACTACAAATAAATGCTGGAAAGGATGTGAAGAAAAGGGAACCCTACTGCACTGTTGGTGGGAATGTAAATTGTTACAGCCACTATGGAGAATAGTATGGAGGTTCCTTAACAAACTAGGAATAAAGCTACCATATAAAACAGCAATCCCATTACTGGGCATACACCCCGAAAAAATCACAATTCAAAAAGACACATATTCCCCCAATGTTCATTGCAGCATTATTTACAATAGCCAGGACATTAAAGGCAACCTGGATGTCCATCAAAAGATGAGGGGATAAAGACGTTGTGGTACACATATACAGTGGAATATTACTCAACCATAAAAAGGAAAGAATTTGAGTCAATTGTAGTGAGGTGGATTAACCTAGAGCCTGTTATACAGAATGAAGTAAGTCAGAAAGAGAACACATATTGTATATTAACACATGTATATGGAATCTAGAAAAATGGTACAGATGAACCTATTTACAGAGAAGAAATTGAGATGTAGCCATAGAGAATGGACTTGTGGACACAGTAGGGAAAGGAGAGGCTAGAAGACATTGAGAAAGTAGCATTGATATATACACATTATCCTGTGTAAAATGCATAATTAGTGGGACGCTGTTATATAACACAGAGAGCCCATCCTGGTGTCCTGTGATGACCCAGAAGGGTCGAATGGGTAAGGGAGGCTCTAAAGGAAGGGGATATATATATATATGATTCATAATTATAAGAAGAAGAGAAGCTAAAGGCAAAGGAGAAAAGGAGAGATAAATCCATCTGTATGTAGAGTTCCAAAGAATAGCAAGGAGAGATAAGAAAGACTTTCTCAGTGATCAATGCAAAAAAATAGAGGAAAACAACAGAATGGGAAAGACTAGAGATCTCTTCAAGAAAATTAGAGATACCAAGGGAACATTTCATGCAAAGATGGGCACAATAAAGGACAGAAATGGTATGGACCTAACAGAAGCAGAAGATATTAAGAAGAGGTGGCAAGAATATACAGAAGAACTATAAAAAGAAGATCTTCGTGACCCAGATAACCATGACAGTGTGATCACTCACCTAGATCCAGACATCCTGGGATGTAAAGTCAAGTGGGCCTTAGGAAGCATAACTACAAACAAAGCTAGTGGAAATGATGGAATTCCAGTTGAGCTATTTCCAATCATAAAAGATGATGCTGTGAAAATGCTGCACTCAGTATGTCAGCAAATTTGGAAAACTCAGCAGTGGCCACCTGGAAAAAAGTCAGTTTTCACTCCAATCCCAAAGAAAGTCAATGCCAAAGAATGTTCAAACTACCACACAACTGCACTCATCTCACATGCTAGTAAAGTAATGCTCAAAATTCTCCAAGCCAAGTTTCAATAGTATGTGAATCGTGAAATTCCAGATGTTCCTGCTGGATTTAGAAAAGGCAGAGGAACCAGATATCAAATTGCCAACATCTGTTGGATCACCAAAAAAGCAAGAGAGTTCCAGAAAAACATATACTACTTCTTTATTGATTATGCTAAAGCCTTTGACTGTGTGGATCACAACAAACTGTGGAAAATTTTGAAAGAGAAGGGAATAACAGACCACCTACCTGCCTCTGAGAAATCTGTGTGCAGGTCAAGAAGCAACAGTTAGAACCAGACATGTAGCAACACACTGGTTTCAAATTGGGAAAGGAGTACATCAAGGCTGTATATTGTCACCCTGCTTATTTAACTTACATGCAGAGTACATCATGAGAAATGCCAGGCTGAATGAAGCACAAGCTGGAATCAAGATTGCTGGGAGAAATATCAATAACCTCAGACATGCAGATGACACCACCCTTATGGCAGAAAGTGAAGAGGAACTAAACAGCCTCTTGATGAAAGTGAAAGAGGAGAGTGAAAAAGTTGGCTTAAAATTCAACATTCAGAAAACTAAGATCATGGCATCCGGTTCCATCACTTTATGGCAAATAGATGGGGAAACAATGGACATAGTGAGATAGTTTATTTCAGGGGGCTCCAAAATCACTGCAGATGGCAGCTGCAGTCATGAAATTAAAAGACATTTTTGCTCCTTGGTAGAAAAGCTATGACCAACCTAGACACCATATTAAAAAGCAGAGATATTACTTTGCCAACAAAGGTCTGGCTAGTCAAAGCTATGGTTTTTCCAGTGGTCATGTATGGATGTGAGAGTTGGACTATAAAGAAAGCTGAGCACCAAAGAATTGATGCTTTTGAACTGTGGTGTTGGAGAAGACTCTTGAGAGTCCTTTGGACTACCGGGAGATCAAAGCAGTCAATCCTAAAGGAAATCAGTCCTGAATATTCTTTGGAAGGACTGATGCTGAAGCTGAAACTCTAATACTTTGACCACCTGATGCAAAGAACTGACTCATTGGAGAAGACCCTGGTGCTGGGAAAGATTGAAGGCAGGAAAAGAAGGGAACAACAGAGGATGAGATGGTTGGATGGCATCACTGACTCGATGGACGTGAGTTTGAGCAAGGTCTGGGAGTTGGTAATGGAGGCCTGGTGTGCTGCAGTCCATGAGGTTGCAAAGAGTTGGACATGACTGAGCGACTGAACTGAACTGAACTGATGAGTGATTCATATAATTGTACAGCAGAGCCCACCACACTCTGAAAGCAATTATCATCCAATAAAATAATAAAAATAAAAGGCTTTTTTTTTGTATGTGTTTTTAAAAAAGAAGCCATTGTCTTTTCCCACCTAGCTCATCTGTTGACCAGATAGGATTATCAGGATACTACACATCTTTCTTCCTCACACAGAGCCCATAGTCTCCCAACCAAGGCCGGACATGTGGGATGGTGGGTCAGCGTTTCAATGTCAGCAAAGGACAATGTTCTCCTACCCCAGTGGACTCCAGAAACTGGGGTCCAGAAAAACACCTCTACCAAACAAAGAGCAACTGTTCACACATTCAAACAATCCCCTTTGCCAGAATTCTGGTCAGTGTTTTATTGCACACATACCCACAAAGTTAGATAAGATTAAGCAGATAAAAAAGATTACCTTGGGTTAAAAGAGAGCTCTGTAGCTCAGACAATAAAGTGTCTGCCTACAGTGTGGGAGACCCGGGTTCAATTCCTGGTTCAGGAAGATCCCCTGGAGAAGGAAATGGCAACTCACTCCAGTATTCTTGCCTGGAAAATCCCATGGACTGAGGAGCCTGGTAGGCTACAGTCCATGGGGTCGCAAAGAGTCAGACACGACTGAGCGACTTCACTTCACTTCACCTTGGGTTAAGGAGAAGCAGGCTGTGGATAGGGAAAGAGGAAGAAAGACTGAAGTTCTCTGTCAACATACCACACACATGACACACATACACACAAAAACTCACACATGCCCATTCCATGCACACGTAAAAACCCTGTGCACATGCAAACATGGAAGCATGCATGCGCATGCCCCCCTCCCACACACATCTCTCTACAGGATAGCTCCCTCACTTGTTGCAGGAGGCGTGGGGGAGAGTTCCTGTACATTTCACTTCTCTGAAGGAAGAAACCTCTCTTACTGCAGAGCCCAACCACTGGGACAGCTTAGGGGGAGGGTGTGAAAGTTGGAGCCTCAGTGTGACTCCCTGAGAGCCTGGCAAGTTTGTCTTCAAGTTCACGACTCTGAGCCTGCTGGTGGAGCATGCCTGGGAAAATTCTCAGAGTATCCCTCTAGGTCAGTGATGCATTTTGTGATCAGGATAGAGGGAAAAGATGGTTATTTTTGAGAAGCAGGAAGAGAGAGGAGGTCATCTCTTTCCACTGAAGACAGATTAACAGCTGTCCTTTTAATGGCAGTAGCTGACAGTAACAGCTTCATGGCATCATATTTAATAGGGAGAGACGAGCTCACCTCCTGCCCTGGTTGCTATGTACAGAGTTCCAAAGAAGCCATAACAAAGCCTGGGAGAGCCACTGCTTAGGGTGAAAGGGAACAGGGTCTGTCCCCAAAGAAGAGGGGCTTGCTGTGTTCAGCCTCATTGGAATTTATGAGGTCTGAAGAATTTATGAGTTTATAGAAGCGGTCCGAGAGGCAGCCAAACTCCTTTGAATTGCTCACAGCCCTTGTTCCAAGTGGCTTCCCTAAGCAATTACTGAAGTTGGGAGAATGTAACTAAAGAATTCAGGTCTCCTGGGGTCATATTTAGGCGTAAGGGAAGGTTTACTGACATTTTCAAAAGAGAATCAGCTCCATTTTTACCCCGTTTGGGAGTTCCCTGACCCACCAGCAACTGGTCATTCCTCAAGGGATGATAAGAAATGAGCCGTATCATTTTAGATGTGGAAATGAAAGTTCTAAGCAGGTTTCATTAGCCCTGAGGGAGAAAAGAAGCATATGTTCCAAGAATAAATATGCATGAGTTTAAGAAATCAGCAGACTTATTTTCTTTGCTTCCCACTCCATACCCACCCGGGGAAGAGAGAAATTGAGGACACATGTTGCTGAGGCTGGGTGGTGGTTGTAGCCACTGTATTCTTGCCAGATCCCCTTCAGAAGTCTGTGCTGCTGACTGTTGTAGTGGCTGAGAGCCCAAGGCAGGGAGCTCACAAATCTAGTTGTTTGAGATCAAAAGAACTGCCTCCAGGAGCCCTCCAAGCAGGAGGGGAGGCAACAGACACTTGTCCTGAAACTAGCATGTACAAAGAGCTGTGTGGGGATGATGTTAGCCGAGAGGGTTTACAACAAATGCTGCGATGCGGAGGGTCTGCATCTATAGTGCAGTCACAATTTATAGTGAGTCGCATTTTGTCTACAGTGAGTCACAACTTTCTATGATGTCAGGCATAATTTGTCCATCTCCTATCCTTCTCAGTCTTTTACCAGGTTCCTCGTTCCAAGTATTTCTGAGAATCCCCGAGGCACGTTGGGATATTGCATAGTCCAACCTGTTTGTCTCTTGTCACCTCAGTCAACCATCTGAGACTACATCTGCTTTTTGCAGAATATTCTTAATATCTCATGATCAGCTTCTCAAGACGTGGCACCCTAAGAATGAACACATTTCTATCCTTTAATAACCCAAGCACAAGCAGAGCCACTCTGTAATATATAATATCACTTTATTGACTGCAACATTCAAAAGGCAAAGTATTAAATACTCAGCCCCCAAAAAAGAATGAAATATTGCTATGAGCAGCAACATGGATGGGCCTATAGATTATCATTCTAAGTGAAGTATGTTAGAAAGAAAAAGACAAATGTCATATATCACTTCTGTGTGTATGTGTTAGTGGCTTAGTCGTGTCTGACTCTTTACAACCCCATAGACTGTAGCCCACCAGGCCCCTCTGTCCATAGGATTCTCCAAGCAAGAACACTGGAGTGGGTTGCCATTTCCTTCTCCATATCACTTATATGTAAAATCTAAAACATGATACAAATGAACTTTTCTTTCAAACTTTAAACTTTTATTTTGTATTGGGAATTGGGTTTCCCTGGTGGCTCAGATGGTAAGGAATCTGCCTGCAATGCAGGAGACTTGGATTCAATTTTGGGTTGGGAAGACCCCCTGAAGAAGGGAATGGCTACCCACTCCAGTATTCATGCCTGCAGAATTCCATGGACAGAGGGGCCTGGCAGGCTATAGTCCACGTTGTCGCAAAGAGTCAGACAAGACTGAGTGACTAACACTCATTTATAGTCCATTAACAATGTTGTGATAGTTTCAAGTAAACAGCAAAGGGACTCAGCCATATATATGCATGTATCCATTCTCCCCCAAACCCTCCTTCATCCAGGTTGGCACATAACATTGAGTAAATTTCCATGTGCTATACAATAGGTCCTTGATGTTGACCCATTTTGAATACAGCAGTGTGTACATGACCTTCCAAACTCCCTAACTGTCCCTTCCCCCCTACCCCAGGCAACCATAAGGTTGTTTTTATAAGTCTGTGAGTCTCTCTCACTGTTTTGTAAGTAAGTTCATTTGTATTGTTTCTTTTTAGAGTCCACATATAAGGGACGTCATACAATATTTCTCCTTCTCTATTTGATTTACTTCACTCAGTATGACACTCTCTAGGCCCATCCTTGTTGCTGCAAATGGCATTATTTCACTTCTTTTAATGGCTAAGTAACATTCCTTTATATACATGTACCACATCTTCTTTATCCAGTCCTCTGTTGATGGACCTTTACGTAGCTTCCACGTCTTGGATATTGTAAACAGATAATGAATATTGAGGTGCATGTATCCTTTCAGATTATGTTTTCCTTGTGATATATCCCCTCGAGTGGGACTGCAGGGTCACATGTTAGCTCTAATAATAGTTTATTAAGGAACCTCCATACTCACTCTTCTCCATAGTGGCTGCACCAATTTATACTCCCACCAACAATGTAGGAGGATTCCCTTCTCTCCACACCATCTCAAGCATTTGCTGTTTGTGGATTTTTAAATGATAGCCATTCTCACTTGTGTGAGGTGATATCTCATTGCAGTTTTGATTTGCATTTCTCTAATAACTAGCAAATCTTCCCTCATAGCTCAGTCAGTAAAGAATCTGCCTGCAATGCAGGAGACTAGGTTTGATTCCTGGGTCAGGAAGATACCCTGGAGAAGGAAATGGCAATCCACTCCAGTATCCTTGCTTGGAGAATCCCATGGACAGAGGAGCCTGGCAGGCTGCAGTCCATGGGATCACAAGAGTCAGACATGACTTAGCAACTAAACCACCAATAACTAGCAATGTTGACCTTCTTTTCATATGCCCATCTATATGCCCTCTTTGAAAAAATGTCTATTCAGATATTCTGTCCATTTTTTTAAGTGGGCTGTTTGTTTTAATGCTGTTAAGTGTCATAAGCTGTTTGTAGATTTTGGAGACTAATCCCTTACTGATCACATCATTTGTAAATATTTTCTCTGAATCTGTGGGCTGTCTTTTCATTTCATTTATTGTTTCCTTTGCTATGCAAAAGCTTTTAAGTTTAGGCCCCATTTATTTTTGCTTTTATTTCCATTATTTTGAGAGATGGGTAAAAAAGATGTTGCTATGATTTATGTCACAGAGTGTCCTGCCTATGTTTTCCTAGTTTTATAGTGTCCACTGAAACATTTAGGTCTTTAATCCATTTTGAGCTTATTGTAACTATGGAGTTAAAGAATGATCTAATTTCACTTTTTACTTGTGGCTGTTCATTTTTCCCAGCACCATTTGTTGAAGAGACTGTCTTTCCAACATTGTGTAGACTTCTCTGCTTTGTCATAGATTCATTGACCATAGGCTCATGGGCTTATTCCTGGGTTTCCTATCCTGTTCCATTGATCTCAAATTTCTATTTTTGTGCCAGCACCATGCTGTTTTGGTGGCTGCAGGTTGTAGGGTAGTTTGAGGTCAGGGAGCCTGATTCCTGCAGCCCCATTTTTCTTTTTCAAGGTTGCTTTGTCTATGCATGGTATTTTGTGTTCCCACACAAATTTTGAGATTTTTTGTTCTAGTTCTGTGGAAAAAATGTCATTGGTAATTTGATAGAGATTGCATTGAATCTGTATTTCCTTGGGTAGTATAGTAATTTTGATGATATTACTCTTCCAATCCACGAACTAGATTTTGTGCTGCGGTAAGAATTAAATGAGAGAATAAGATACCCCACAGCCAGGGAAAAGGAGAAGCTGCAACAAGACATTAGGAGGGGGCACAATCACATTTAAAATCAAACCTCATACTTGCCAGAGATGCTTGGAAGGCACAAAGAAAACCTTGGGCACACCAAGACCCAGAAAAAGGAGCAATGACCCCCAAAAGAGACTGAGCCAGACGTGCCTTTGACTGTTTGAGGGTCTCCTGCAGAGGCATGGGTCAGCAGTGCCCTGCTGTGGGGACTTGGGCTCTAGCAGCAGCGGTTCTGGGAGGCACAGAGTCTAGCGTAAGCCCTCTTGGGGGAGGTCGCCATTCAGTTCGTTCAGTTCAGTTCAGTTCAGTCACTCAGTCGTCTCCGACTCTTTGCGGCCCCATGAACCGCAGCCCACCAGGCCTCCCTGTCCATCACCAACTCCCAGGGTCCACCCAAGCCCATGTCCATTGAGTTGGTGATGCCATCCAACTATCACATCCTCTGTTGTCCCCTTCTCCTCGTGCCCTCAATCTTTCCCAGCATCAGGGTCTTTTCAAAAGAGTCAGCTCTTCGCATCAGGTGGCCAAAGGATTGGAGTTTCAGCTTCAGCCTCAGTCCTTCCAATGAATATTCAGGACTGATTTCCTTTTGGATGGACTGGTTGGATCTCCCGGTAGTCCAAGGGACTCTCAAGAGTCTTCTCCAACACCACAGTTCAAAAGCATCAATTCTTTGGCACTCAGCTTTCTTCACAGTCCAAATCTCACATCCATACATGACCACTAGAAAAACCATAGCCTTGACTAGACAGACCTTTGTTGACAAAGTAATGTCTCTGCTTTTTAATATGCTGTCTAGGTTGGTCATAACTTTCCTTCCAAAGAGTAAGCATCTTTTAATTTCATGACTGCAATCACCATCTGCAGTGATTTTGGAGCCCAAAAAGTAAAGTCAGCCACTGTTTCCACTGTTCCCCCATCTATTTGCCATGAAGTGATGGGACCAGATGCCATGATCATAGTTTTCTGAATGTTGAGTTTTAAGCCAACTTTTTCACTCTCCTCTTTCACTTTCACCAAGAGGCTCTTTAGTTCTTCTTCACTTTCTGCCAAAAGGATGGTGTCATCTGCATATGTGAGGTTATTGATATTTCTCCCTGCAATCTTGATTCCAGCTTGTGCTTCTTCCAGTCCAGCGCTTCTCATGATGTACTCTGCATATAAGTTAAATAAGCAGGGTGACAATATACAGCCTTGATGTACTCCTTTTCCTATATGGAACCAGTCTGTTGTTCCATGTCCAGTTCTAGCTGTTGCTTCCTGACCTGAATATAGGTATCTCAAGAGGCAGGTCAGGTGGTCTGGTATTCCCATCTCTTTCAGAATTTTTCACAGTTTATTGTGGTTCACACAGTCAAAGGCTTTGGGATAGTCAATAAAGCAGAAATAGATGGTTTTCTGGAACTTTCTTGCTATTTCGATGATCCAGTGGATGTTGGCAATTTCATCTCTGGTTTCTCTGCCTTTTCTAAAACTAGCCTGAACATCTGGAAGTTCACGGTTCATGTATTGCTGAAGCCTGGCTTGAAGAATTTTGAGCATTACTTTACTAGCATGTGAGATGAGTGCAATTGTGCGGTAGTTTGAGCATTCTTTGGCATTGCCTTTATTTGGGATTGGAATGAAAACTGATCTTTTCCAGTCCTGTGGCCACTGCTGAGTTTTCCAAATATTCTGGCATATTGAGTGCAGCACTTTCACAGCATCAGCTTTGAGGATTTGAAATAGCTCAATTGGAATTCCATCACCTCCACTAGCTTTGTTCATAGTGATGCTTCCTAAGGCCCACTTGTCTTCACATTCCAGGATGTCTGCCTCTAGGTGAGTGATCACACCACCCTGATTATCTGGGTCATGAAGATCTTTTTTGTACAGTTCTTCTGTGTATTCTTGCCACCTCTTCTTAATATCTACTGCTTCTGTTAGGTTCCTACCATTTCTGCCCTTTATTGAGTCCATCTTTGCATGAAATATTCCCTTGGTATCTTTAATTTTCTTGAAGAGATCTCTAGTCTTTCCCATTCTGTTGTTTTCCTCTATTTTTTTGCATTGATCGCTGAGGAAGGCTTTCTTATCTCTCCTTGCTATTCTTTGCAACTCTGCATTCAAATGGGTATATCTTTCCTTTTCTCCTTTGCTTTTTGCTTCCTTCTTTTCACAGCAATTTGTAAGGCCTCCTCAGACAGCCATTTTGGTTTTTTGCATTTCTTTTTCTTAGGGATGGTCTTGATTCCCGTCTCCTGTCACCATTAGCTCCACTATAGAGCCACCGGGTGGGCGATCCACACACTAGAGAACAATTGTACCAAAGAAGTTCTCACACATTGCAAAAAGATCTAGGCCCCACAACAGACATCCTAAACTGGGGGTCTGGCAAAGGGACTGAGAATCCCTGGAGAATCTAACTTTGAAGGTCAGAGGGATTTGATTATAAAACTTCCTCGGGACTGTGGAAACAGAGACTCTTGGGGGGCATAAACGATACCTTGTGTGTACCACGACCCAGGAGAAAGGGGCAGTGAGCCCACAAGAGACAGAGCCAGACTTGCCTGTGTTTGGGACTCTCCGGCAGAGGCATGGGTGACAGTGGCCTAACACGGGGTCAGGGGCATTGACAGAAGCAGTCCTAGGGGGCAGTGTGCAGGCATAAGTCCTTTTGGAGGAGATTGCCAACATCCCTACAAGAGTTGGCCTCGGGCCAAACTATAGGGAGGGAACACAGGCCCACCCATCAGCAGAAAACTGGATTAAAGATTTACTGACAAGTCCTTGCCCAACAGAGCAAGACCCAGTTTCCCCCACAGCCAGTACCTCCCACCAGGAAGCTTATACAAGTCTCTTATCCTCATCTATCAGAGGGCAGACAGAATGAAAACCACAATCACAGAAAACTAACCGAACTGATCACATGGGTCACAGCTTTGAGTAACTTAATGAAAATATGAGCCATTCCCTGTGGGGCCACCCAGATGGGCCATGGTAGAGGGTTCTGACAAAACGTAGACCACTGGAGAAGGGAATGGCAAACCACTTCAACATTCTTAATTGAGAACCCCATGAACAATATGAAAAGGCAGATAGATACGACACTGGAAGATGAACCTGATAGGTCAGTAGGTGTCCATTATGCTACTGGAGAAGAGTGGAGAAATGATTCCAGAAGGAATGAAAAGACTGAGCCAAAGCGGAAATAACACTCAGCTGTGAATGTGTCTTGGGGTGAAAGTAAAGTCTGATGCTGTAAAGAACAGTATTGAATAGGAACCTGGAATGTCAGGTCCATGAATCGAGGTAAATAAGAAGTGGGCAAACAGGAGATGGCAAGAATGAACATTAATATTTTAGGAATCACAAAAATAGCTACTTCTCCTTCACTGACTACATCAAAGCCTCTGATCACAAAAAACTATGGAAAATTCTTAAAGAGATGGGAAGAATACCAGACCACCTCACCTGCCTCCTGAGAAACCTGTATGCAAGCCAAGAACTAGACATGAAACAATGCACTGGTTCCAAATTGGGAAAGGAGTACGTCAAGGCTGTATATTGTCACCCTGTTTATTTAATTTAAATGCAGAGTACATCATATGAAATGCTGGGCTGGATGAAACTCAGGCTGGAATCAGGATTGCTGAGAGAAATATCAATAACCTCAGATATATAGATGACACCACCCTAAGGACAAAAAGTGCACAGGAACTAAAGAACTTTTTGATGATGCTTGAAAATCCTCTCTTTTCACCTTGATGAAGGTGAAAGAAGAGAGTGAAAAAGCTGACTTAAAACTCAACATTCAAAAAACTAAGATCATGGCATCTGGTCCCATCAGATAAGATTCATGGCATATAGATGAGGGAAAAAATGGAAACGGTGATAGACTTTATTTTCTTGGGCTTCAGAATCACTGGGGAAGGTAACTGCAGTCATGATATTAAAAGATACTTGCTCCTTGGAAGAAAAGCTGTGACAAAGCTAGACAATGTATTAAAAAGCAGAGACATCACTTTGCCAACAAAAGGTCCGTATAATCAAATCTATGGTTTTTCCAGTAGTTGTCTATAGATGTGAGAGGTGGACCATAAAGAAGCCTGAGTGTCAAACAATTTACACTTTTGAACTGTGGCAGTAGATAAGATTCATGAGTGTCCCTTGGACAGCAAGGAGATCAAGGCAGTCAATCCTAAATGAAATGAACCCTGAATATCCATTGGAAGGACTGATGCTAAAGCTGAAGCACCAATGTTTTGGCCACCTGATGCAAATAGCTGCCTGATTGGAAAAGGCCTTGATGCTGGGAAAGATTGAGGGCAGGAGGAGACGGGGAAGACAGAGGATAAGATGGTTGAATGGCATCATTGGCTCATGTCATGAGTTCTGAGCCAACTCTGGGAGATAGTGAAGGATAAGGAAGCTGAGTGCTACAGTTCATGGGGCCGCAAAGAGTTGGACACTACTGAGTGACTGAAGAACAATGATCTATGAATATGATATATCTTTTCATCTGTTTATATCTTCTTTGATTTCTTTCATCAGCATTTTATGGTTTTCAGAGTACAGGTCTTTTGCCATCTTAGGTAGGTTTATTCCTAAGTATTTTATTCTTTTTGATGCAATGGTAAATGGAATTGCTTCTTGAATTTCTCTTTCTGATCTTTCATTGTTAGTGTACAGAAAAGCAACAGATTTCTGAGTAGTAACTTTGCAACCTATAACTTAACCAAATTCATTTATGATAGTAGTTTTCTGGTAGGTTTACAATCTTCTATGTAAAGTATCATGTCATCTGCAAACAGTAACAGTTTAACTTCTTTTCCAATTTTAATTCTGTTTACTTCTTTTTCTTCTGTGATTGCTGTAGCTAAGACTTCCAAAACTGTGTTGAATAAAAGTGGTGAGAATGGATATCTTGTTCCTGAACTTATAGGGAATGCTTTCAGGTTTCACCATTGAGTATGATGCTAGCTGGTAGATTTGTCATATATGGTCTTTATTATGTTGAGGTATGTACCCTCTATGCCCTGTTGAAGCTTGGCTTGGAGAATTTTGAGCCTTACTTTGCTAGGAACTGGTTCCAAGTCAGGAAAGGAGTACATCAAGGCTGTATATTGTCACTCTGATTATTTAACTTATATGCAGAGTACATCATGAGAAATGCTGGGCTGGAGGAAGCACAAGCTGGAATCAAGATTTCTGGGAGAAATATCAATAACCTCAGACATGCAGATGACACCACCCTTATGGCAGAAAGCAAAGAACTAAATAGCCTCTTGATGAAAGTGAAAGAGGAGAGTGAAAAAGCTGGCTTGAAACTCAACATTCAAACAGCTAAGATCATGGCATCTGGTCCCATCACTTTATGGCAAATAGATGTGAAAACAATGGAAACAGTAATAGACTTTCTTTTCTTGGGCTCCAAAATCAATGCAGATGGTGATTGCAGCCATGAAATTAAAAGACGTTTGCTCCTTGGAAGAGAAGCTATGACCAACCTAGACAACATATTAAAAAGCAGAGACATTACTTTGACAACAAAGGTCCACATAGTCAAAGCTATGGTTTTTCCAGTAGTCATGTATGGATGTGAGAGTTGGACTATAAAGAAAGCTGAGCACTACTGAACTGTGGTGTTGGAGAAGACTCTTGAGAGTCTCTTGGACTTCAAGGAGATCCAACCAGTCCATCCTAAAGTTAATCAGTCCTGAATATTCACTGGAAGGACTGATGCTGAAGCTGAAACTTCAATACTTTGGCAACCTGATTCAAAGAACTGACTCATTGGAAAAGACCCTGATGCTGTGAAAGATTGAAGGCAGGAGAAGAAAGGGACAACAGAGGATGAGATGGTTTGATGGCATCACCAACTCTATGGACATGAGTTTGCATAAGCTCTGGGAGTTGGTGATGGACAGGGAAGCCTGGCATGCTGCAGTCCATGGGGCCACAAAGAGTTAGACATGACTGAGCAACTGAACTGAACTGACCCTCTATGCCCACTTTCTGGAGAGTTTTTATCATATATTTGAATTTAGTCAAAAACTTTTCCGCATCTATTGAGATGACCATATGATCTTTATTCTTTAATTTGTTGATATGGTTAATCACATACAAATGAACTTATTAATGAAACAGAAGCAGACTCATACACATAGAGAACAAACTTATGGTTTCCAAAAGGGAAGCGGTTGGGGTAAGTGAGGAGTTTGGGATGAGCAAATGCAAACTTCTATATATAGAATAGATAAACAACAGGGTCCTAGTGAATAGCACAGAGAACTACATCCAATATCCTATGATGAACCATAATGAAAAGGAATATATATAAGTTAACTGAGCCACTTTCTTGTACACCACAAGCTAAGACAACATTGTAAATCAACTATACTTCAATTTCAAAAAAAAAAAAAAAAGGAATTCCCTGACAGTCCATTAGTTAGGACTTCACACTTCCACTGCAAGGCCCAGGTTCAATCCCCGGTCAGAGACCCAAAATCCTCCAGGCCATGTAACATGACCAAAAACAAGTAAATACTAGATCATGGATACATGATAGCTGTTCCCACACCCATAATGGCCATCCATTCCCTGCCTGCTGTTTCTCCACCATGTTGCAAAGGTCAGTTACTTCCCTTCAGTGAGACTTCTATGAGCTACATCTCCTTTCCTGGACCCCAGACCCCTAAATCCTTACTAACCACATATATATGACCCAATACACAATCTCAGTGATGTGTATGTGATTCAAAATACAAATACAATAAACACTTGTGATTCAAAATACAATACAGACTTTTACAGTATATGCCCAGCAACATTATACTCCATTAGGCAGAACATTCCATTGCAGAATAGAAAAGTAGGTTCAGCTCTAGGGATCAGTCATAACAACAGTTACAGCAGCAGCAATTACAGCAACAGCTATGGTTTATTAAGTATATGCTCTGTATCGGTAACAATGCTAACTACTGCATATACATTTTTTTCTAATCTTTATATTTCTATTTATGTTGTTACATATTAGTACCATTATATGGATGTTAAAACTAGAGAGAAATAAAGTAACTTGTCCAAGATGATACTCTTGGAAAAATTAGAAATAGGATTAGGATCAAAACACTCCAGTTCAGTTCAGTTCAGTCACTCAGTTGTGTCCGACTCTTTGCGACCCCATGAATCGCAGCACGCCAGGCCTCCCTGTCCATCACCAACTCCCGGAGTTCACTCAGACTCATGTCCATCAAGTCAGTGATGCCATCCAGCCGTCTCAGCCTCTGTCGTCCCCTTCTCCTCCTGCCCCCAATCCCTCCCAGCATCAGAGTCTTTTCCAATGAGTCAACTCTTCACATGAGGTGACCAAAGTACTGGAGTTTCAGCTTTAGCATCATTCCTTCCAAAGAAATCCCAGGGCTGATCTCCTTCAGAATGGACTGGTTGGATCTCCTTGCAGTCCAAGGGACTCTCAAGAGTCTTCTCCAACACCACAGTTCAAAAGCATCAATTCTTTGGCACTCAGCTTTCTTCACAGTCCAACTCTCACATCCATACATGACCACAGGAAAAACCATAGCCTTGACTAGAAGGACCTTTGTTGGCAAAGTAATGTCTCTGCTTTTCAATATGCTATCTAGTTTGGTCATAACTTTCCTTCCAAGGAATAAGTGTCTTTTAATTTCATGGCTGCAGTCACCATCTACAGTGATACTGGAGCCCAAAAACATAAAGTCTGACACTGTTTCCACTGTTTCCCCATCTATTTCCCATGAAGTGATGGGACCGGATGCCATGATCTTCGTTTTCTGAATGTTGAGCTTGAAGCCAACTTTTTCACTCTCCACTTTCACTTTCATCAAGAGGCTTTTGAGTTCCTCTTCACTTTCTGCCATAAGGGTGGTGTCATCTGCATATCTGAGGTTGATGGAGCAAAAGCAGCACACACTGAGTAGAAATCATACTTTAAATTTTGACTTTTGATCTCTTCCCAGGCCTCTGATATGTGGTAAATATTCTCTAGCAATGCTGGGCAGGGCAGAGTCACACTTCCCAGTTAGTCACATGGTCACAGCAGGTAAACAACCAAAACACCGACAACCATGACACTTTCCATTCTTCAGTGCAGTATTCAATACATTCCATGAGATATTCAGTACCTTCTTGTAAAATAGGCTTTGTGTTAGATGATTTTGCTCAACTCTAAGTTATATTAGCGTTCTGAGCACATTTAGGATAAACTGAGCTAAGCTATGATTTTGGTCCCAGGGATGGCGGAGCCTGGTGGGCTGCCGTCTATGGGGTCGCACAGAGTCGGACACGACTGAAGTGACTTAGCAGGAAAATTTAAATGCATTTTTTGCTTACAATATTTTCAATTCGCAATACGTTTATTGGAATGTAACCCTACTGTAAGTCAAGGAAGATCTTTGTAATATTGATACTAAGTTAAATGTGCTAAGGTCTTAAAAAGGAAATTCATAGGCTAATCTCTTACTTACGAACAAGATGTAAACACCCTAAAAAGAACCATAGCCATATCCAGCAAATACACAAAAAGAAAAACTAGATTGTGTTTATCCCAGGAGTACACAGTTAGTTCATTCATTTAAAAGTCACGCAACATGATTTGTGAGAATAGCACTGAAACAGGTATGTTACCATATGTAAAACAGATGACCGATGCAAGTTCTATGCATGAAGCCCGGCACTCAAAGCTGGTGCTCTGGGACAACCCAGAGGGATGAAGTAGGAAGGAAAGAAGGAGAGGGGTTCA
Organism: Bos javanicus; assembly: GCF_032452875.1. Classification (NCBI taxonomy): domain Eukaryota; kingdom Metazoa; phylum Chordata; class Mammalia; order Artiodactyla; family Bovidae; genus Bos; species Bos javanicus. The sequence continues at coordinate 7,115,928 of NC_083886.1, read as the reverse complement.
GGATAGGGGGACACAGGTGCACCCATGGCTGACCCATGTTGATGTATGGCAAAAACCATCACAATATTGTGAAGCAATTAGCCTCCAGTTAAAATAAATTAATTAGTTAAAAAAATAAATAAAAGTCAACTAATGTGATTTCCCCAAATTAATAGAATAAAGAAATATAAAACAATATGATCACCTTAATAGATGAAAAATGTTATAAAATTTAACAATATTTAAATAATTTTTAAAAGCCTTAGCAATTTCCTTAATTTGATAATGGTGAGAATGAAAAAGAGAGAAGGATGGTGAGGATGGGGAGGGGAAAAAAAGAAGGAAGTTAGAAAGGAGGAAAGAGAGAGAGGCAAGAGAAGACGACTACCACACATGCTTTTGCATGCTTAGTCATGTCTGACTCTGCAACTCCATGAACTGTAGCTCTCCAGACACCTCTGTCCATGGGATTTCTCAGGCAAGAATACTTTGCCATTTCCTTCTCCAGGGGATCTTCCTGACCCAGGGATTGAACGTGCATCTCTCATGTCTCCTGCATTGGCAGGCAGAATCTTTACCACTTGTGCCACCTGGGAAACTCTCCTCCACACAAGAGGACAATTAAAAACATGATCCAGTTATACAGCAGTTTGGAACCTTAAGGCAAGAAGAACTCATTCAAGAGTTCTACTGGTCCCCCTCATTATCTTTTTGGTCCAAACTTCTTCAGAGAACTCAGGACCACTTTGATAGAAGAGGCCAAGTGGCCTATTCATCCCAGTACAAATGCCCATACTTTGCACACAGTAGGCACACCCTAAGTGTTTATTAGAAACAGTAATTTGGACACCATAATCCATAAGCAGCACTGATAAGTTTCATTGTTCTTTTCCACCTCCTCATCATTGGGGTGGAATGTTTTTCGCAAACATTAGATGATGAGAGTTAAATCTCTCATCAGAACCATAACGTGTTGATTTTACTCTTCCTTGTACCCATGAAATTAAGTCAGCAATAGCTTCCTGCCTGGGGAAGTAATAGGACAGCTTTACTTTCCTAGGTCTCCTCCTTCCTTTGCGGTATGTCAGCAAGCGTTTGTTCTCCCCTCTCCTCCTCTTGTTCCTCTATCTGATTTGGCTGGGGATTAGTTTTACTTTTTCCCATCATTTTCTTGCTTTTGTCACCTCAGAAGTACCAGTCAATGCAAGTTTAAAGAAATGCAAACCTTATTCCACGATTTGAAAATGTTCATAATCTAAATTCTTAAGCCCAGCACTGATATTAAAGAAAAATTTAAAAAATTTCCTGGGAAAAAAAAATACATCTTTTGTTTCTGATTGAAAATATAAATTTCCTACAGTGCTCCCAGCTTCACCAGTTCACAGTTTCCTTGGGAAAATCCCTATAACTTTGACAAACTGCTCCATCCTATTTTGTTGAAGGCAGTTCTTAAGGAGGCTGCATAGAAATATGGGAATAGAGAATTAAAACCCTGGTTTTCATATTATTTACATAATTAAAAAACATTTCACATAATTTATATTTGTATATAATTACATAAATATAATTATAATATATAGTTGTATTATAAAATTTATAAATTATTTCACATAATCAGAAATCCTGAGCAACTCTGAAGGGCCTAATCCACTTAGCTCTTAATTATACTAAAATTAGATGTCTTCCTACCCCAAGAGAGGCAGCAAATTGAAAACTCACTGTGGAAATTTCCTTTTCCAGTGGGAAGCCAGAAAGATTTCTGAATTAGCGGAAAGACATCACCACTTTTGGTTTTTCCCTCCAGAAAACAGGCAGATAAGGGGACTTTTCTCCTAACTCCACTTGTTGAAATGATAACAAGCAGATACCCTGCGCCCCCCAGCCTCACAGCTGCCGTAAGTCCTGAAATCACCCTTATAATTGTATACCTCCAGGAAAGAGATAGTTGCCTCCTGGCTGTTAAAGTGACAGCATTGTGACATCTCCCCTGTGCTTTCTTGGAGCTCTGCCCATTTAGGGTCAGATTCCCTGAGGAGTCTGTCCCTGAGGCGCCAGTCTGATGGTGGGAAGGCAAATTGTTATTCCCATTGGGAACTCCCATCTGGAATTTTGCAACAACAAATGAAAGCTTAGCATTGATGTATGTAGCTCTTTCTTAAGTATCCATTCTTATCTTTGGGGGGAAAGGCAGACTAATTATGCCCAGATTGCTATGTGGACTCTGTTACCATCTTATCTATATTCATTCTCCATCAGGGGTTTTAGGCTTGGGGGAAAGAAGGGCTGATGGTAACTGTGAGTGCAGAAGGGAGGGGAAATTCAGTTTTCACATAATAAGCACAGAGGTAACTTTAAAGCCAAGGTTCTTTGTTCAGCTGCTTTGTAGTAGATAGTACACTTGGTCTGCAGCAAAGGGATTTAGGGCTTTCCAAAGGGTTGAGAGGCCTTGGAATATGTCTCCACTGAAGGCTACAGAATTATATTGTCTAGAAACTTGAAATAACACAGTGATTATAGACTCCCCAAGCCACTTGGAAAAGGGATGTTGTAAGAAGAAAATGAGATAAAATCGGTGAAAGACTTAAGAAGTGACAAGGTTAAGGATCTCTACTAGCAACAGCAATTGTCCCTATTGTGTAAATTTTGTGTTTATTTTCCTATGCTCATCTTCAAGGCTTTGCTCTTTTGTCAACACTAACTCTTCCAAAATCACGGAAATACCTGATTTCTATTGCATCATCGTTGTTCTCATGTTCTTGGACATATTCATTAATTCATTCAACAAACATTTATTAAATACCTATTATGCATGCATGCTAAGTCACTTCAGTCAAATCTGACTCTTTGTTACCCTATGGACGTAGCCCTCCAGGCTCCTCTGTCCATGGGATTCTCCAAGGCAAGAATACTGGAGTGGGTTGCTAAGCTGTCCTCCAGGGGATCTTCCTGACCCAGGGATTGAACCCACGTCTCATTATGTTTCCTGCACTGGCAGGTGGGTTCTTTGCCACTAGTACCACTTGGGAAGTCCAAATATCTATTATGTATTCCACTAAATGGGAGGTTCAGAGATGAGCAAAATGTCCTTCTTCTTGAAAGGCTTACAATCTAGCTGGAGAAAGAGACACACGAATAACCAACGAAAACATAAAGCAGGGAGAGAAAAGAAACCCCCCGTGTCATGAATCATAAAGTTTGCAGGGCAGCAAAACCACAGAGAGCAGCCAACTCACACCAGGAGAGAAGGGGCCAGGAAAAGGCTTCCAGCTTGCACTGCCTTCAGAACTGAATGAGGCCTCTCTGTCCACCAAGTCAAAAACGGGAAAGGGAAGAGGACATTCCAGCAAGCTGAATAGAGGGGGCAAAGCCACAGGGCCACAAGCACCTACTACGGAGAAGTGTTAGTTCAGCTGCAAAGAGCCTGCGTGCCTGGAGCCAGGAAAGGCAGGGCTTTCAGGCAGGAGGAGGGAGGAGCTGGAGCCTAAAAGCCCTCGCTTGCCGGGACTCCCCGCCCTCCGCAGCCAGACACAGAGAGGCAACCTGCGGAGGCAGCTTGGGGGCGAGATAAGAAGCAGAGCAGGGACCCAGGCCCCGGGACCGCCTCCAGCAGGACGGCCCAGCAGCTCAGAGAGAAAGGCCGGCGGGCGACAATCGTGTTCTGAAACGCAGGAACTGGGACTTTTGTTTTGGCTCCAGGACGGGGCTGAGAGCGCACACAATGCCCAGTGTTGAAACTCCCTGTTTGGAAGGAAGAACAGTTGCACATCTGGGAAAGGTTAGGGTCAGACCCTGAAGCGCGGGGAGCGGGCACATTCCTCTGAGACGCTGGGCCTTGACGTCAATCGCGGCCGGGCTTGGCCGGAGCTGCTCCCGGCAGGAGTCAGGGCCCATTAACTCTGCCCAGCGCCCGAGTGTTTATGTGGAAAATGTGAGGCCAGGAAGTGGCTCCTAATTGTGATTTGGAGGTTGTCAAGTCAGTGCTCTTTAGCGGTTGGTTTCTGTCTTTCCCACCTTCCCAGCTGCACTCCTTTCCCTGTTTGTCTGGGGTGACCCAATATTTCTCTCTCTTTCTCTGTTATGTAAAAAAGAAGAGCTATATTTACTTGGCGCCTTCTCTTTGTAACCTCCTCCCTCTCCCTTACAGGTCTTAACAGCTGCCTGGTCTCACCACCCTCCCCGCCACTCCCACGGCTGTGGGCCCAGCTGGGAAATGAACTCTCCCAGCACATGGTCACTTACAACACGGTGTTTGGACCATCAACGTTTTCCTCTTTCAGACTTCACAGAGCAAGCTGCACTCTACACAGGCCCGTCGTGGCCTGTCCCCGGAAGCGGAGTGAGACGGAGCCAGGAAACCAGCTCCTTACTCCAAATCAACCCAATATAAAGAAAAAGATGGCAGAGGCTAAAATGTGTAAGTTGGAAAGTGCTCGAAGCCGGACATGCCACCCTCTCCTCTTAGATCCATCACAGCCTCAGCACTTCCAACATCATTATCATCCACTCCAAATGATAACTTGGAAAACTAGAGCCCTGCTTGTAATTGCCATTCTTCGATTTAATCTCAGGCCAAGGTGCAGCACTTCATTACTAACACCAGGAGAAAACGCCTAAGAGCCTCATATAATGAGCACTTACCACATACAGATGATCCACTTTAAGAATAATTGACTGTACACCTTAAGCCCAAGACTACTTTTGTATTTGTCCCATGAATTTCCCCCACAACCCACTGACCAGTCTCCTCCCCCAAAAGTACTGCTGAGAAGCTTGAGGAAGGAAGAGAAGAGCCAAGACCACACTTAGAAAATACAACTCAAAAAAAAAGGAAATATAACTCATACCAGCCTCAACTACACATGAACTGAGAAGTAAATAAACAGGAGGAAAAAAACTTTATACAGACATATATATATGTAATTATATATTAAAACATATATAAATTTATATGCAATTCATTTATATATAATTTAAATTTATATATTTATATAAAATTTACAAATATTATGTATACAATTTTACTTTATATACATAACTAATTTTAATGGGAATCGAGAGAGAGACAGAGTGATGTGTACATAGATTTACCTGTAGTGTGTGCTCAGTTGCTGACTCACATCTGACTCTCTGCAGTGCCACGGACTATATAGTCTGCCAGGCTCAACTGCCCCTAGAATTTTCCAGGAAGAATACTGGAGTGGGGTACCATTTCCTACTCCAAGGGATCTTCCCAACCCAGGGATCAAGCTCCCATCTCCTGTGTCTCCTACATTGGCAGGCAGGTTCTTTACCACTAGCACCACCCGGGAAGACTTACTTTGTAGGAGTGTAATCTTAATTGTAATATTTATTGTTATATATATATGACAGTCAGTCTCTCCCATCAGAAAGCTTCCACAAGCCTCTTATCCTTATCCATCAGAGGGCAGACAAAATGAAAACCACAATCACAGAAAACTAACCAAACTGATTACATGGATCACAGCCTTGTCTAACTCAATCAAACTATGAGCCACGTCCTGTAGGGTCAACCAAGACAAATGGGTCATAGTGGAGAGTTCTGACAAAATGTGGTCCACTGGAGAAAGGAACGGCAAACCACTTCAGTCTTTTTGCTTTGAGAACATGAACAGTAAGAAAAGGCAAAAAGATATGATACTGAAAGATGAACTCTCCAGGTCAATAAGTGCCCAATTCCCTGGTGGCTCAGACGGTTAAGTGTCTGTCTACAATGTGGGAGACCTGGGTTCGATCCCTGGGTCAGGAAGTTCCCTGGAGAAGGAAATGGAAATCCACTCCAGTACTATTGCCTGGAAAATCTCATGGACAGAGGAGTCTGGTAGGCTACAGTCCATGGGGACGCAAAGAGTCGGACACGACTGAGCGATCTTCACTGTAATCACCATATGCAACTGGAGACAGTGGAGAAATAAGTCCAGAAAGAATGAAGAGACAGAGCCAAAGTGAAACAACGCCCAGTGGTAGATGTGACTGGTGACAGTAATAAAGTCCAATGCTGTAAAGAACAATATTGAATATGATCCCGGAATGTTAGGTCCATGAATCAAGGTAAATTGGAAGTGGTCAAACAGGAGATGGCAAGAGTGATCATCAACATTTAGGAATCAGTGAACTAAAATGGAAGGAATTAGGAGAATTTAATTCAGATGGCCATTATATCTACTACTGTGAGCAAGAATCACTTAAAAGAAATGGAGTATCCCTCATAGTCAACAAAAGAGTCTGAAATGCAGTATTTGGGTCAATAATCTCAAATATGACAGAATGATCTCTGTTCGTTTCCAAGGCAAACCATTCAATATCGCAGTTATCCAAGTCTATGCCCCAACCAAGAATGCCAAAGAAGCTGAACAGTTCTATGATGACCTATAAGACCTTCTAGAACTAACACCAAAAAAGATGTCCTTTTCATCATAGAGGACTGGAATGCAAAAGTAGGAAGTCAAGATACCTGAAGTAATAGGCAAGTTTGGCCTTGGAGTACAAAATGAAGCAGGGCAAAGGCTAACAGAGTTTTGCCAAGAGAGTTCACTGGTCATAGCAAACACCCTTGTCCAACAACACAAGAAATGACTCTACACATGTGTCACCAGAGGGTCAATACAGAAATCAGATTGATTATATTCTATGCAGCCAAAGATGAAGAAGCTCTATACAGTCAGCAAAAACAAGACCAGGAGCTGACTGAGGTTCAGATCATGAACTCCTTATTGCCAAATTCAGACTTAAACTGAAGACAGTAGGGAAAACCACTAGACCGTTCAGGTATTACCTGAATCAATCCCTTATGACTATACAGTGGAAGTGAGAAATAGACTCAGGGGATTAGATCTGTGTACAAATAGCTGAGAAAAGAAGACAAGCTAAAGGCAAAGGATAAAAGGAAAGATATACCCATCTGAATGCAGGGTTCCAAAGAATAGCAAGGAGAGGGAAGAAAGCCTTCTTCAGTGATCAATGCAAAGAAATAGAGGAAAACAATAGAATGGGAAAGACTAGAGATCTCTTCAAGAAAATAAGAGATACCAAAGGAACATTTCATGCAAAGATGGATACAGTAAAGTACAGAAACAGTGGGCCTAACAGAAGCAGAAGATATTAAGAAGAGATGACAAGAATACACGGAAGAACTATACAATAAGGATCTTAATGACCCCAACAACCACGATGGTATGATCACTCATCTAGAGCCAGACATCCTGGAGTGAAAAGTCAAGTTGGCTTAGGAAGCATCACTATGAACAAAGCTAATGGAGGTGATGGAGTTCCAGTTAAACTAGTTCAAGTCCTAAAAGATGATGATGTTAAAATGCTGCACTCAATATGCCAGCAAATTTGGAAAACTCAGCAGCAGCCACAGGACTGGAAAAGGTCAGTTTTCATTCCAATCCCAAAGAAAAGTAATACCAAAGAAGAATGTTCAAACCAGCGCACAATTGCACTCATCTCACACACTAGCAAAGTAAAGCTCAAAATTCTCCAACTATGGCTTCAACAGTGTATGAGCCATGAACTTCCAGATGATCAAGCTGGATTTAGAAAAAGCAGAGGAACCAGAGGTCAAATTGCCAATATCTTCTGGATCATTGAAAAAGCAAGAGAGTTCCAGAAAAACATCTACTTCTGCTCTATTGACTATGCCAAAGCCTTTAACTGTATGGATCACAACAAACTGTAGAAAATTCTTAAAGAGATGGGAATACCAGACCACCCTACCTGCCTCCTTAGAAATCTGTATTCAGGTCAAGAAGCAACAGTTAGAACCAGACATGGAACAGCAGACTGGTTCCAAATTGGGAAAGGAGTGTGTCAAGGCTATATATTGTCATCCAGTTTATTTAACTTATATGCAGAGTACATCATGCAAAATGCCAGGCTGGATGAAGGACAAGCTGGAATCAAGATTGCTGGGAGAAATATCAATAACCTCAGATATGCAGAAGACACCACCAATATGGACCCAAAGATGAACTAAAGAACCCCTTGATGAAAGTGAAAGAGGAGAGTGAAAATGCTGGCTTGAAACTCAGCATTCAAAAAGCTAAGATCATGGCACCCAGTCCCATCACTTCATGGCCAATAGATGGGGAAACAATGGAAACAGTGATAGACTTTCTTTTCTTGGGCTCCAAAATCAATGCAGATGGTGACTGCAGTGAAATTAAAAGACTCTTGCTCCTTGGAAGAAAAGCTATGACCAATATGCTTTTCTAATATGCTAGACATATGTCTAATATGCTAGACAGCTTATTAAAAAGCAGAGACATTACTTTGCCAACAAAGGTCTGTCTAGTCAAAGCTATGGTTTTTCCAGTAGTCATGTATGGATGTGAGAGTTAGACCATAAAGAAAGCTGAGCTTTCGAACTGTGGTGTTGGAAAAGACTCTTGAGTGTCCTTTGGACTCCAGGGAGGTCAAACCCAGTCAATCCTAAAGGAAATCGATCCTGAATATTCATTGGAAGGACTGATGCTAAAGCTGAAACTCCAATACTTTGGCCACCTGATGGGAAGAACTGACTTACTGGAAAAAACCCTGATGCTGGGAAAGATTGAAGGTGGGAGGAGAAGGGACGACAGAGGATGAGATGGTTGGATGGCATCACCAACTCAATGGATTGAGCAAGTTGAGTAGTTGGTGATGGACAGGGAAGCTTGATGTGCTGCAATCCAGGGGGTTGCAAAGAGTCACACATGACTGAATGACTGAATTGAATTGAATTGAATTACTATTAACATTAAATGCAATGTTACATCTAGTAATTTGCACACATCTTCAGTTAACAACTGGATACATTTTAACATATATAAAATGTATCAAGCTTCTGAGAGCCAGAGCTAGAGCAACAGAAAGAAAGAAAGAGAGATCATTTGTCACCACCTACTCTTGCCTGGAAAATCCCATGGACGGAGGAGCCTGGTAGGCTGCAGTCCATGGGGTTGCTAAGAGTCGGATTGGACTGAGCGACTTCACTTTCACTTTCATGCATTGGAGAAGGAAATGGCAACCCACTCCAGTGTTCTTGACTGGAGAATCCCAGGGACGGGGGAACCTGGTGGGCTGCCATCTATGGGGTTGCACAGAGTCGGACATGACTGAAGCAACTTAGCAGCAACAGCAGCAGCAGATCACTAGATATGGCACCCCACTCCAGTACTCTTGCCTGGAAAATCCCGTGGACGGAGGAGCCTGGTGGGCTGCAGTCCATGGGGTCGCTAAGAGTCTGACACAACTAAGCAACTTCACTTTCACTTTTCATTTTCATGCATTGGAGAAGGAAATGGCAACCCATTCCAGTGTTCTTGCCTAGAGAGTCCCAGGGACGGGGAGCCTGGTGAGCTGCCGTCTATGGGGTCGCACAGAGTCGGACACGACTGAAGCAACTTAGCAGCAGCAGCAGATCACTAGAAGACTTTTCTATCACCTAGAAGTTTTCTTTGTGGCCTTGCCAGTCAATTCCTACTCCCCCAAAGATAACCACTATTCAACTTCTACCACCATAGATAAGTTTTGTCTGTCTTGCTCATGACGTAAATTGAACCATACAATATTATATTCTTTTGTATCTGACCTCTTTTGCTCATAATATTTGTGAGATTTCCACTTTGTTACATTTGGCAAGATGTAGCCCATTGTTTTTCAATGCTGGGTAGCATTTCATTGTATGAACATACCATAATCTATCCATCCTACTGTTCAGTCACTTAATATTTAAAACATTATTTGTCCCTTAGGATTAAACAGTCTACAGTTACCCTTCAGTCAGGTACTAACTACCACACCAATGATTTGCAACCTCAATTATATGTAAGAATGACTTTAAAAAATTCATCTTACTTGTGGTTTTAACTGTTGCATGATGTATCATGTATCAGGACTACCTCTGTGGAAAGGCAGTTCCCCAAACTTCCATAGAAGATAGAATGATTTCTTTATTTTGACTGAGACTAGAGGATTTAAAATGTAATTGAATGATTCCATGCTTATGTAACATAACACAGATATAATGATGATGATGCTGGTGATGGTGATGATAGCAGACATTACCACCTGCAGCTTTCTGGATACCAAACTCTGTGCTCAGCACTGTACAAACACACTATCCAGCTGGCTCAGTTTCAATCCCACTACCTAGCATAATGGCGGGCTCATGGCAGGTGCTTGAAATATACTAAGTAAACTTAATTTGATACCCACAACAGCTTTTTGAAGTACTTATCATTATTTCTGTTTTAAAGAAGAGGGAAAATAGAATGTCAGAAACTGTACCCAAACTTACCCAGCTTAAATATGGGAAAGGTAGGATTCAAATTCAGATGTTAATAATCCTACTAATCTACTCTTTTTTTAATTATAAATTATTATTTATTTATTTACTTTTAGTTGTGCTGGGTCTTCATTGCTGCTCACAGACTCTCTCTAGCTGCAGTGAACTGGGGCTTTTTTTTTTTTTTTAGTTTATTTTTTATTGAAGGAAACAGACAAAAAGAATAGACTTATAGACATGGGGAGAGGGGAGGAGAGGGTGAGATGCATGGAGAGAATAACATGGAAACTTACATTACCATATGTAAAATAGATAGCCAGTGGGAATTTGCTGTATGGCTCAGAAAACTCAAACAGGGGCTCTGTATCCACCTAGAGGGGTGGAATGGGGAGGGAGATGGGAGGGGGATTCAAAAGGGAGGGGATATATGTATACCTATGGCTGATTCATGTTGAGGTTTGGGTCTATTCTTGTGGTATGTGGGCTTCTCATTGCAGTGGCTTCTCGTTGCAGAGCATAGGCTCTAAGTACATGGGCTTCAGTAGTTGTGGTTCAGGGGCTCAGATGCTCTGTGGCATGCAGAATCTTCCTGGACCAGGGATCGAATCCTCATCCCCTGCATTGGCAGGCAGATTCTTATCTCCTACTAATCTATTCTTGAATGAGACTTGAAGATATGGCTTTTCTGGTAAGGCAGGGGGTGAGAGGAAGGTAAGGCGATTCCAGACAGGTAGTGGGATGACTGAGGAAGTGAAATCTTAAACTCAGATACAAAGAAAGAGTGTGTGGCTTACTTTCATTGCAGCATCTACTATGGGCTGAGTACCTTGATAAGAGGCATCAAAGGGATGGGGACTAATCATCTTCACAACAAGCTCTTTAAGTTGGTTTTATTGTCTCTACACCCGAAAAAACTGATGTTTGGAAAATTAAGGGCCACAAGTGGCCAGGAATCACACAGTAAGTTGAGTACCCACAGTTCTAAACCAGGACTCCCTAACTTCAAAGTCCACACTCTTTTTACTGCATCCTGATGAAAAGAAGTGAATATGTGGAAACAGTTGGAGATTTAGTAGGCTCTGATATCAGCCTTACAAGAATATCATGAAAGGTTGAAGGGAAGTAGAAAATGAGATGGTGTTTTTCAAGAAATAACAGCTTATGGTTATTTGAGTACTCAGGATGTGCTAGAGTCTACTAAGGATTTTTCATCCATCATCTAATTAATCCTCACAACAACTTCTGAGGAATGTGTTGTTTTTATTTGCACATTGTAGATGAGTCACTTGAGACAGAGAGGGCAAGTAGATTACACGAGATCATGCCTTCCCTGAATGGCCAAGTCAAGGTTAGAAGTCAACCATTAGACTCCCAAGTGCATTCTTGTGACCCCCTTGCTGCACTGACTCTTGAGAAATAGACAGAAGGAAGGAAACCACATGGACAGAAGCAAAGCTGAGGGAAAGCCCTAGAATGCTGTGTGATTTACCAGAGCTAAGAGTGTTTCAAGCCTAACCAAGCACATGAATTAGTTTGTGCCCCCAAGATCATGGCCTAAAGTCAAGATGGGGTCTTGGTGACCAAATAGGAAAAATACATTTTCCCAGGGACCAATGTGGTTGAAAATAGAACAAAAACAGTACAAATATATTTTCAAGAAAAAATTCTAACCTTAAAATTTAGTTAGTTGAAAAAACACCTACCTAATTCTTCCAACAAGAGAAAGCCTGTAATAAATTAAAGAATGGTTTAAGCCTAGGGCAATATATTGATTTCTATGAGATTCCAAACTGAGGGCGCTCTCTTAGGTCACTTCATAGCAGAGGAGGATGGCCTTCTTCAACTACCTGTGCTGTCAGATTTAATTCCATAAAGGACTATCGATCCTACCTCAGCTAGACTGTCTATTAAGACATGTGGATTTGTAATCAGAAACTTTAATTAGCTATATTCTAAGCTCTTCCAGAGGTTTAGTCTTGGAGTAGGCAATCTTGGGGAGCAGAGGGCTGCCAAATGTCTACCAAAAGCCTAACTGAATGAAGCAATATTTGAGAATGCATTTTAGTAATAAAAATTAAAAATTTAATTAATCTGATTATAAAAAATAGTGCATATTTACTGGAGAAGATTCAAATACAGTAGTCATGTATGGATGTGAGAGTGGAACCATAAAGAAGGCCAAGTGCTGAAGAATTGATGCTCTCAAATAGTGGTGCTGGAGAAGACTCTTGAGAGTCCCTTGGACTGCAAGGAGATCAAACCAGTCCATCCGAAAGGAAATCAACCCTGAATATTCCTTGGAAGATCTGATGCTGAAGCTGAAGCTCCAATACTTTGGCCACCTGATACAAAGAGCTTACTGGTAGGGAAAGACCTTGATGCTGGGAAAGATTGAAGGCAAAAGGAGAAGGGGGCAGCAGAGGATGAGATGGTTAGATAGCATCACCAACTCAATGGACATGAATTTGAGCAAACTCCACGAGATAGTGAAGGACAGGGAAGCCTGGCGTGCTGCAGTCCATGGGGTCACAAAAAGTCAGACACAACTTAGCAACTGAACAACAACAACAAATAGAGAAGAAAGTAAAAGCTGCTTGAGAGTTAATCACTGAGAAAGGTCATTTGACAACATTTTAGTGCACTTTCATCACCTGTCTATGAAAACATACATACACACAATTCAGATGCCAGCTGGGCTCTTCTGTACTTTAGGACTGAAAAAGAAAGGTGGTTATGAACCCCTTGGCTTTGGCTTGAGGGAGAATCCATTACTTCCCACATTTCTATGAAATACTCCCATGCTTATATAAGCCCATGATCACCACTGGCTCTGACAGCCCATGTTTCCTGAATTTTGGTTCTCTGCTGTGTCTTACAGCTATTCCCCTAACTGCAACTCAGTGTTGACACAAGTGAAGAAATCAGTCACATTCTTCTCACACAACTTCTTTGCTTGTGAAACAAACTATAATAAATTGGAGTTACATGGCAATGAGGAAAATAACGAAATCTACCCTGTTACTCAGTTACTGTGGTTTATCCTTCCTCCTGTTCCTCTCTTCTCTTTTCTCTATCCTCCTCCACCCCAAAGTCTCTATGTATTTCTAAGGCACAGTGATTTAACCATCTCCCTTGTGACTTTGTATCTTGCTATTTCAAATCCTGAAAAATGATGCTGTGAAAGTGCTGCACTCAATATGTCAGCAAATTTGGAAAACTCAGCAGTGGCCACAGGACTGGAAAAGGTCAGTTTTCATTCCAATCCCAAAGAAAGGCAATGCCAAAGAATGCTCAAACTACCACACAATTGCACTCATCTCACATGCTAGTAAAGTAATGCTCAAAATTCTCCAAGCCAGGCTTCAGCAATACGTGAACCATGAACTTCCTGATGTTCAAGCTTGTTTTAGAAAAGGCAGAGGAACCAGAGATCAAATTGCCAACATCCGCTGGATCATCGAAAAAGCAAGAGAATTCCAGAAAACCATCTATTTCTGCTTTATTGACTATGCCAAAGCCTTTGACGGTGTGGATCACAATAAACTCTGGAAAATTATGAAAGAGATGGGAATACCAGACCACCTGACCTGCCTCTTGAGAAATCTGTATGCAGGTCAGGAAGCAACAGTTAGAACTGGACATGAAAGAACAGACTGGTTCCAAATAGGAGAAGGAGTACGTCAAGGCTGTATATTGTCACCCTGCTTATTTAACTTATATGCATAGTACATCATGAGAAACGCTGGACTGGAAGAAACACAAGCTGGAATTAAGATTGCCAGGGGAAATATCAATAACCTCAGATATGCAGATGACACCACCCTTATGGCAGAAAGTGAAGAGGAACTCAAAAGCCTCTTGATGAAAGTGAAAGTGGAGACTGAAAAAGTTGGCTTAAAGCTCAACATTCAGAAAATAAAAATCATGGCATCCGGTCCCATCACTTCATGGGAAATAGATGGGGAAACAGTGTCAGACTTTATTTTTCTGGGCTCCAAAATCACTGCATATGGTGACTGCAGCCATGAAATTAAAAGACGCTTACTCCTTGGAAGGAAAGTTATGACCAACCTAGGTAGCATATTCAAAAGCAGAGACATTACTTTGCCAACAAAGGTCCGTCTAGTCAAGGCTGTGGTTTTTCCTGTGGTCATGTACGGATGTGAGAGTTGGACTGTGAAGAAGGCTGAGCGCCAAAGAATTGATGCTTTTGAACTGTGGTGTTGGAGAAGACTCTTGAGAGTCCCTTGAACTTCAAGGAGATCCAACCAGTCCATTCTGAAGGAGACCAGCCCTGGGGTTTCTTTGGAAGGAATGATGCTAAAGCTGAAACTCCAGTACTTTGGCCACCTGATGCGAAGAGTTGACTCATTGGAAAAGACTCTGATGCTGGGAGGGATTGGGGGCAGGAGGAGAAGGGGACGACAGAGGATGAGATGGTTGGATGGCATCACTGACTCCATGGACGTGAGTCTGGGTAAACTCCGGGAATTGGTTTTGGACAGGGAGGCCTGGCGTGCTGCGATTCATGGGGTCGCAAAGAGTCGGACATGGCTGAGCAACTGAACTGAACTGAATCCATGTCCTTGGGACCTCACCTTCTCCCAGCAGCTTAGAAAAGTATTTTACTAAACAAATATAATTCTCTCTTTTATAAAGAAAATCCAGTGTCTACTGGTAGGATTTTTTAATATTACTTTATCACCATTCTAATAAATATACATGTGTCCTGTTAACTTCTAAGAAAGGAATCACATACAACCATTTGCAAATATGGTGGTATTGTGGTACTCAGTTGTCTTGGACTCTGCAACCCCATGAACTGTAGCCTACTGGACTCCTCTGTCCATGAAATTTTCCAGACAAGAATACTAGAGTGGGTTGTCATTTCCTACTCCAGGGGATCTTCCCAACCCAGGGATCAAACCCGAGCCTCTTGTGATTCCTGCTTGGCAGGCAGATTCTTTACAACTGCACCTCCTGGGAACACCTATTTAAAATATATTTGACCTTTTATTCCCCAGAATATCTTTCAGGCCCTGTGTGCCACAGAACACACTTTATGAAATATTGGGTAAAATTCTTTCTAGAACAAAATTTATTAAAATTTTTAAAAAGCAGTTTGGGACAATGGCACACTGTACCTGGCAATCACTCCCTTAGATGATAAGAGGTTTGTTCACACTCAGTAATGTGGCACTGAGAAAAACTAAAGGCACCAAAGCCTCTGAAGAGTGGGATACTTAGAAAGGAAATAGTCACCTAAGTCACTAAGTGAAATTCTTAAAGCCACACTATCATGAGGATGATCTATGTGAAAAAGACTCTTACTACTAATCTTAACAACACTTATTCTTAAAATTCCAGAAAAATAACTTCCTTCTATGAAATCATGATAGAATCTGCCACTTCGGAAATGTTGCTGCTGCTGCTGAGTCGCTTCAGTCGTGTCCGACTCTGTGCGACCCGGGTATAGATGGCAGCCCACCAGGCTCCCCTGTCCCTGGGGTTCTCCAGGCAAGAATACTGGAGTGGGTTGCCATTTCCTTCTCCAATGCATGAAAGTGAAAAGTGAATGTGAAGTCACTCAGTCGTGTCTGACTCTTCGCGACCCCTTGGACTGCAGCCTACCAGGCTCCTCCGTCCATGGGATTTTCCAGGCAAGAGTACTTAGATGTCCCCTTTCTTCACTGCCACACACTCAAATAGTGTATTTTTTATGAAACTGGCATGGTGCTAAACGCACTGCAGTGCCACTCTCCGGGATGGTTAATTTTATGTGTCAACTTGGCTGGGCCAGGGTGCCTAAATATTTAGTTAAACATTCTGGATACTTTTGTGAATAATTTTTTTGGTTTAGATTAACATTTACATCAATGGACGTTGAATAAAGCACATTATTTTCCATAATGGATGGATTATGATTGGATGGGTCGCCATCATCCAGACAGGTGAAGGCCTTAAAGAAAAATAAATAAATAAAAAACTGACTTTCCCCATAGCAAGATGGGTTTCTACCAGCAGACTGGAATTTTTGCTTGGGTCTCCAGCCTGCCTGCCTGCCTGCCCAGGGGATTTTGGATTGCCAAGCTGCCACAATCACTGGAGCCAGTTCCTCAAAATGAGTCTCTCTGTCTCTATGTCTCTGTTTCTGTCTATCTGTCTACCTCTCTCTCTCTAAACTGTACAACTTTTAGTTATCTCAAGGACTAATTTTGTGAAGTAGAAATACATATAAATGCCACAAAGTGTAAGGTCAGTAAATTAATAAAAGTTACACAGACATACTGAATAAAACATTAATAACATAGAACAAACACAACCAATAGTATATATTTTGGTTGCCTAGAGAAGATAATTTTTTGCATGTTTCCAGAAAACTTTTAGGTTACACAAATTTAAATATTTAATACTAAAAAAATATGATGAAACAATGGTTCAGAGAATAAATGAAGAGAGGGATAAGATTATGAGAAGGATTTTCCATAAAAATTAAAAATAGACATATATCAAGAATCAAACAAGCACCAAATTATTAAAATGCCTACATTAAAAAGGAAAAAAGGAGGGAGTGGTCCCAAGATGGTGGAGGAATAGGACAGGGAGACCACTTTCTTCCCCACAAATTCATTAAAAGGTCATTCAAATGCTGAATAACTTCCAGAAAACAACTTCTGAAGCCTGGCGGAGGACACCAGGCACCCAGAAAGGCAGCCCTACCTCCTCAAAAGGAGATAGGACAAAATATAAAAGACAAAAAGAGTTAGGGATGGAGACCCGCCCTGGGGAGGGAGTCGTGAAGGAGGAGAAGTTTCCACACAGTAGGAAACCCTCTCACAGGTAGGTCTGTGAGAGTTTTGGAATCTCAGAGGGCAACATAACTGGGAGAGAAAAAGAAAAAAACAGAATATGTGCCTAACTGCAACTGCCAGCAGAGAAGTAGCCCAGATGTTCATATCCACCATCAGCAAGTGGGGACTAGACAGGGAGGCATGGGCCACATAATTGGTGCTTAGGGTAAGTACCAGGCCTAAATGCCCTGAGAACAATCTGAGGGAGCTAACTTGAGATAGCAACCCAAACTGTGGGATCGCCAGAGAGAGAAAAAAAGAGCTTTCCAGTGAAAGGCTCTAAAGCTCAGCCTGGCCCGCTCACAGAACAAAGGATTGAGCTAACACCAAAGGAGAGCTGGCCGGCTGCATACAGGCCCCTCCCCCTCACCGGAGGCAGAGAGCCAGGTGGGCAGCAGCCAAGCTGGAAGGCAAGGGGCTGCTACAATCTGGGCCCCAGAGACTGGCATCCTCTACCAAACTGAGCAGGCTCCCAGCTGCTAACCACGTCTTCCTGGGATCCTGGATGGTTGACATCTACCAGGAGGGTTGCAGCCTGAGATTAGCTCCCCAGAGGAGACTCATGGATGAGCGGCCAGGACCGGGGAGGTGATTAAGATGCATGGCCCACCTGGGACAGTGCACTTGCCAAGCACCTGGTCGCCTGAGCTTCTCGGACCTGGGAAGGGCACAAAACACACGCCCAACAGAGTCTGTGCCCTTGTAGAGTATCTGAGAACACCAGCAGCTTAGACCTGGGAAGGGCACGAAATGCAGGGCCCAATTTGGACAGTTCCCCTGCAGAGCACCCTGGAGCCTGAGCAATGTAGACCTGGGAAGCACACGCCACCTTGATCTGGGGCAAATCCAGGGTGGTCCATACACTGAGCACTTCCCACACATGCCAGTGATATTTGTTTGCAGTGTTCCTCCCTCCCCACAACACAACTGAACAAGTGAGCCTAAATGAGTGACTGCCTTCACCTCCTTGTGTCAGGGTAGAAATTAGACACTGAAAATACTTGCAAACAGAGGAAGCCAAAATAAAGAAGAGGGAACCACTCTGGAAGTGACAGGTGAACAGATTAAAACCCTGTAGTTAGCATTGACTAAGCATTGGAGAGGACCTATAGACCTTGAGAACAAGAACAAGCTGGAACAAGGAACCATCTGAAACTGAACTGACCCCACACAGACCACAACAATTTCAAAGAAATTCCTAGATACATTTTTACTATTATCACTTTTTAATTATTTTTTAAATGTAAGCTCTTTATTACTCCTTTATTTTCATTGTTATGACCTACTATTATCTTGCAAAAAAAAGACCCTATTTTAAAGCAAATATATATATATAATAAATTTTGTGATTGATTTTGTTTTGTATTTTTAATATTGTAATTTTGAGAGTTGAACCTCTAGATTTTTAGTCTTTACTTTTCGGTATTTGTTATCAATTTTGTACCTTTAACAATCTAATCCTCAGTATCCATTTTCATTTAGGGGTGTGATTACTGGCTTGATTGCTCTCTCCCCTTTTGACTCCTCTTCTCCTCCTGGCCACCTCTATCTCCCTCCTCCCTCTTCTCTTCTACCTGTAACTCTGTGAACCTCTCTGGGTGTCTCTCACTGTGGAGAATTGTTTCACCATTAACCTAGGTGTTTTATCATCTGTGTTGTATGGGTGGAGAAGTCTTGAGGCTGCTGTGAAAGCCAGAGGAGGAGGCTTAACTCCAAAACTCGAAAATATCAGAGAACTCATGATTCCAGAGAATATTAATAGAAAAGAGCTCACCCAAAAGCCTCCATTCCTTCACTGAAACCAAGCTCCATGCAAGAGCCAACAAGATCCAGAGCAAGACATACCACACAATTTCTCCAGCAAAGCAGGAACACACCCTGAACATTAAAAGACAGGCTTCCAAAAGCTATGCCAAACCCATAGACACCCCAAAACTCACTACTGGACACTTCATTGCACTTCATAGAGAAGAGATCATTCCACCCACCAGAATACAGACGCAAGCTCCCCTAACCAGGAAACCTTGACAAACCACTAGTCCAACCCCACCCACAGGGAGAAGGCTCCACAGTAAAGAAGAACCACGAAATTCCAACCTACAGAAATGGCACCCCAAACACAGCAATCTAAACAAAGTGAAAAGGCAGATAAATATTCAGCAGGTAAAGGAACATGATAAATGCACACCAAACCAAACAAAAGAGGAGATAGAGAGTCTACCCGAAAAAGAATTCAGAATAATGATAGTAAAGATGATCCAAAATCTTGAAAACAAAATGAAGTTACAGATAAATAGACTAGAGACAAGGATTGAAAAGATGCAAGAAATGTTTAACAAGGACCTAGAGGAAATAGAGGAGTCCATCAATAATGAATAATGCAATAACTGAGATCAAAAGCACTCTGGAGGGAACCAACAGTAGAATAACTGAGGCAGAAGATAGGATAAGTGACATGGAAGATAGAATGGTGGAAATAAGTGAAGCAGAGAAGAAAAAAGAAAAAAAATTAAAAGAAATGGGGACAACTTCTGGGACAATGTTAATGCCCCAACATTCGAATCATAGGAGTCACAGAAGAAGAAAACAAAAAGAAAAGACATGAGAAAATACTTGAGGAGATAATAGTTGAAAACTTCCCTAAACTGGGGAAGGAAATAGCCACCCAAGAACTGGAAACCCAGAGAGGCTCAAACAGGATAAACCGAAAGCAAAACACCCCAAAACATACATTAATCAAACTAATGAAAATCAAACACAAAGAGCAAATATTAAAAGCAGCAAGGAAAAATCAACAAATAACACACAAGGGGATTCCCATAAGGATAACAGCTGATCTTTCAATAGAAACTCTTCAGGCCAGAAGGGAATGGCAGGACATACTTAAAGTAATGAAAGAGAACAACCTACAACCCAGATTACTATACCCAGCAAGGATCTCATTCAAATATGAAGGAGAAATCAAAAGCTTTACAGACAAGCAAAAGCTGAGAGAATTCAGCACCACCAAACCAGGTCTTCAACAAATGCAAAAGAATCTTCTCTAGACAGGAAACAGAAAAGGTTTATAAACTCAACCCAAAACAACAAAGTAAATGGCAACAGGGTCATACTTTTCAATAATTACCTTAAATATAAATGAGTTAAATGCCCCAACCAAAAGACAAAGACTGGCTGAATGGATACAAAAACAAGACCCCAATATATGCTGTCTACAAGAGACCCGCCTCAAAGCAAGGGACACATACAGACTGAAAGTGAAGGCTGTAAAAAGATATTTCATGCAAATGGAGACCAAAAGAAAGCAAGAGTAGCAATACTCATATCAAATAAAATAGACTTTGAAATAAAGGCTGTGAAAAGAGACAAAGAAGGACACTACATAATGATCAAAAGATCAATCCAAGACGAAGATATAACCATTATAAATATATATGCACCCAACATAGGAGAACCTCAATACATAAGGCAAATGCTAACAAGTAGGAAAGGGGAAATTAACAGTAACACAATAATAGTGGGAGACTTCAAAACCCCACTCACACATACTATGGATAGATCAAACAAACAGAAAATTAACAAGGAAACACAAACTTTAAATGACACAATGGACCAGTTGGACCTAATTGATATCTATAGGACATTTCACCCCAAAACAATGAATTTCACCTTTTTCTCAAGTGCACACAGAGCCTTCTGCAGGATAGATCATATCCTGGGCCATAAATCTAGCCTTGGTAAATTCAAAAAAACTAAAATCATTTCAAGCATCTTTTCTGATCACAATGCAGTAAGATTAGATGTCAACTACAGCAGGGGGAAACTATTAAACATACAAACATATGGAAGCTAAACAACACACTTCTGAATAACCAACAAATCATAGAGGAAATAAAAATATGCATAGAAACAAATGAAAATGAAAACAAGACAACCCAAACCTATGGGACACTGTAAAAGCAGTGCTAAGGGGAAGGTTCATAGCAATACAGTCTTACTTCAAGAAACAAGAGAAAATTCAAATAAATAACCTAACTTTACACCTAAAGCAACTAGAAAAAGAAGAAATGAAGCACCCCAGGGCTAGCAGAAAAAAAGAAATCATAAAAATTAGAGCAGAAATAAATGAAAAAGAAACAAAGGAGACTATATAGCAAAAATCAACAAAGGTAAAAGCTGGTTCTTTGAGAAGATAAATAAAATAGACAAACCATTAGCCAGACTCATCAAGAAAAAAAGGGAGAAGAATCAAATCAACAAAATTAGAAATGAAAATGGAGAAATCACAACAGACAATACAGAAATACAAAGGATCACAAGAGACTACTATCAGCAACTATATGCCAATAAAATGGACAACTTGGAAGAAACGGATGAACTCTTAGAGAAGTATAACCTTCCAAAACTGAACCAAGAAGAAATAGAAAATCTTAACAGACCCATTGCAAGCACAGAAATCGAAACTGTACTTAAAAATATTCCAACAAACAAAAACCCAGGACCAGATGGCTTCACAGGAGAATTCTACCAAAAATTGAGAGAAGAGC
This sequence comes from Bos javanicus, assembly GCF_032452875.1. Classification (NCBI taxonomy): domain Eukaryota; kingdom Metazoa; phylum Chordata; class Mammalia; order Artiodactyla; family Bovidae; genus Bos; species Bos javanicus. The sequence goes on along the minus strand of NC_083886.1, from coordinate 7,094,263 downwards.
TAACAACTATCCTACTCAAATTCTTCCAGCAAATTGTAGAGGAAGGTAAACTTCGAAACTCATTCTACAAAGCCATCATCACCCTAATACCAAAACCAGACAAAGATGCCACAAATAAAGAAAACTAAAGGTTAACATCACTGATGCACATAGATTCAAAACTCTTCAACAAAATTCTAGCAAACAGAATCCAACAACATATTAAAAAGATTATACATCATGACCAAGTGGTCTTTATCCCAGGGATGCAAGGATTCTTCAATATTCACAAATCAATCAATGTGATACACATATTAACAAATTGAAAGATAAAAGCCATGTGGATATCTCAATAGGTGCAGAGAAAGCCTTTGACAAAATTCAACACCTATTTATGATTAAAAAAAAAAAAAACACAACTCTACAGAAAGCAGGCACAGAAGGAACATACCTCAACATAATAAAAGCCATATATGATAAACCCACAGCAAACATTATCCTCAGTGGCAAAAAATTGAAAGCATTCCCCTAAAGTCAGGAACAAGATAAGGATGCCCACTCTCATCATTACTGTTCAACATAGTTTTGGAAGTTTTAGCCACAGTAATCAGAGAATAAAAAGAAATAAAAGGAAACCAGATTGGAAAAGAAGAAATAAAGCTCTCACTGTCTGCAGATGACATGATCCTCTACATAGAAAACCCTAAACACATCACCAAAAAATCACTAGAGTTAATCAATGAATATAGTAAAGTTGCAGGATATAAAATTAACACACAGAAATCCCTTGCATTACTATACACTAACAATGAGAAAACAGAAAGAGAAATTAAGGAAACAATCCCATTTATCATTGTGATAAAAAGAATAAAATACTTAGGAATAAATCTACCTAAAGAAACAAAAGACCTATAAATAGAAAACTATAAAACACTGATGAAAGAAATCAAAGGTGACACAAATAATAAATGGAGAAATATATCATTCTCATGGGTCAGAAGAATCAATATAGTGAAAATGAGAATCCTACCCAAAGCAATCTACAGATTCAATGCAATCCCTAACAAGCTACCAACAGTATTTTTCACAGAACTAGAACAAATAACTTCACAATGTGTATGGAAATACAAAAGATTGAATAGCCAAAGCAATCTTGAGAAAGAAGAATGGAACTGGAAGAATCAGCCTGCCTGACTTCAGACTCTACTACAAAGCTACAGTCATCAAGACAGTATGGTATTGGCACAAAGACAGAAATATACACCAATGGAACAAAATAGAAAGCCCAGAGATAAATCCACACACCTATGGACACTTTATCTTTGACAAAGGAGTCAAAAATATATAATGGAGAAAAAACAATCTCTTTAACAAGGGTGCTGGGAAAACTGGTCAACCAACTATAGAAGAATGAAACTAGAACACTTTCTAACACCATACACAAAAATAAACTCAAAATGGATTAAAGATCTAAGTGTAAGACCAGAAACTATAAAACTCCTAGAGGAAAATGTAGGCAAAATACTCTCTGACATAAATCACAGCAAGATCCTCTATGACCCACCTCCCAGATAATGGAAATAAAAGCAAAAATAAACAAATGGGACCTAATTAAATTTAAAAGCTTTTGCACAATGAAGGAAACTATAAGCAAGGTGAAAAGACAGCCTTCAGAATGAGAGAAAATAGTAACAAATGAAGCAACTGAAAATTAATCTCCAAAACACACAAAAAGCTCATGCAGCTCAATACCAGAAAAATAATCGACCCAATCAAAAAAAAAAAAAAATAGGCCAAAGAAATAAACAGATATTTCCCCAAAGAAGACAAACAGATGGCTAACAAACACATGAAAAGATGCTCAACATCACTCACTACCAGAGAAAGGCAAATCAAGACCACAATGAGGTACCATCTCACGCCTGTCAGAATGGCTGCTATTCAAAAATCTACAAAAAATAAATGCTGATGAGGGTGTGGAGAAAAGAGAACCCTCTTACACTGTTGTTGGAAATGCAAACTAGTACAGCCATTATGTGGAACAGCGTGGGAATTCCTTAAAAAACTGGAAATAGAACTGCCATACGACCCTGCAATCCCACTGCTGGGCATAAACACTGAAGAAACCAGAATTGAAAGAGACACATGTACCCCAGTGTTCACTGCAGCAGTGTTTACAATAGCTAGGACATGGAAGCAACCTAGATGTCTATTGGCAGATGAATGGATAAGAAAGCTGTGGTACATATACACAATGGAATATTACTCAGCTACTAAAAAGAACGCATTTGAATCAGTTCTAATGAGATGGATGAAACTGGAGCCTATTATACAGAGTGAAGTAAGTCAGAAAGAAAAACACCAGTACAGTATATTAATGCATATATATGGAATTTAGAAAGATGGTAACAACAATCCTATATGCAATACAGCAAAAGAGACACAGGTATAAAGAATAGACTTTTGGACTCTGTTTGGAGAATGTGAGGGTGGAATGATTTGACAGAATAGCATTGAAATGTGTATATTACCATATATGAAATAGATGACCAGTGCAAATTCAATGCATGAAATAGGACACTCAAAACCATTTGCACTAGGACAACCCAGAGGGATGCAATGGGGAAGTAGGTGGGAGGGGGGTTCAGGATGGGGGACACATGTACAACCATGGCTTATTCATATCAATGTATGGCAAAACCCACCACAACACTGTAATTAGCCTCCAATTAAAATAAATAAATTGATTTTTTTTTAAAAAGGATAAAGGTAAAGGATAAAGTTCACAATTAAAGCAAAGATCACTTACTTACAATGTATAGGAAAACCTCAGCTCTCCATATTATAGGATTTGCAAATCAAATTTATAAAAATATATCACAAATTTGCAGCCAGAATTTTCAAAATTGATGGGTGGAGCAGTGAAATAGCAATAAGTAGTTTAACGTGACTGTTGTACAAGGGCAGAGTGTCAGGAAATGGGGCTAATACTTTCTGTTTTTCCTCTCTTCCTAAGCTTCCTGGCTGACGTCTTATCTGTGCATGATTTTCTACATCATCATGTAGATGGAACTAGATTGTGCATGTCCTTAAATGCCATAGGAAGAGGTTTAGATTTCATTCTCTACATAGGCATTGCGAGTCCATTCAGAGATTGTGAAGTGAAAAACTGCATGGCCAAATCTGTCTAGTTGGTGGATTGAAGCAAAATAAATATGACATCTCAGGGTGTATTAATGAAATCAGTAACTGGTAATTCAATCCTGATTTATTGAGCAAGGCTCCATGCTAGGAAATAAATGTAAAGAAAACAGATAAAATCCAACTCTCGTGAATGTTATTGTCTGGTGGGAACATTTCCATAGCCCATGGAAAAGCTTCATTATATCAGATGGGAAACTCAGTATAAGAATATCTGCCTAATTGGAGCATCGGCCATTACTTGGTGCAGTCCTCTCATAGTTATAGAACAATAACTATTAATAATTTATTAATGTTAATAATAATCTCAGTACTCTTGACTGGAAAATCCCATGGACAGAAGGGCCTGGTGGGCTGCAGTCCATGGGGTCGCTAGGAGTCAGACACGACTGAGAGACTTCACTTTCACTTTTCACTTTCATGCATTGGAGAAGGAAATGGCAACCCACTCCAGTGTTCTTGCCTGGAAAATCCCAGGGACAGGGGTGCCTGGTGGGCTGCCGTCTATGGGGTCGCACAGAGTCAGACACGACTGAAGCGACTTAGCAGCAGTAGCAGCAGTCAGTTTAGTCGCTCAGTAGTGTCTGACTCTTTGTGACCCCATGGACTGCAGCACACCAGGTTTCCCTGTCCATCACCAACCCTCAGAGTTTGCTCAAACTCACGTCCATTGAGCCGGTGATGCCATCCAACCATCTCATCCTCTGTCGTTCCCTTCTCCTCCTGCCCTCAATCTTTCCCAGCAATAGGGTCTTTTCCAATGAGTCAGTTCTTTGCACCAGGTGGCCAAAGTATTGGAGTTTCAGCTTCAGCATCAGTCCTTCCAATGAATATTCAGGACTGATTTAATTTAGGATGGACTGGTTTGATCTCCTTTCTGTCCAAGAGACCCTCAAGAGTCTTCTCTAGCACCACAGTTTAAAAGCATCAATTCTTTGGCCCTCACCTTTCTTTACGGTCCAACTCTCACATCCGTACATGACTAATGGAAAAACCATAGCTTTGACTAGACAGACTTTTGTCAGTTAAGTAATGTTTATGCTTTTTAAAATGCTGTCTAGTTTGGTCATAGCTTTTCTTCCAAGGAGCAAGTGTCTTTTCATTTCAAGACTGCAGTCATCATCTTCATTGATTTGGAGACCAGGCAAAGAAAGTCTGTCACTGTTTTCATTGTTTCCCCATCTGTTGGCCATGAAGTGATGGGACTGGGTGTCACAATCTTAGTTTTTTGAATGTTGAACCATAGTTATAGAAAATAAAGATGAGGCTAAAAAGAATCAGAGTCCTAACCTGAGTTTGGCAGCCATATATTCTTTATGGACCACAATGATAGATTTGGGAATCTATGTTTTGAAACTTTAAGCGTGAACTTCAAAGAATGTACCCATTATAGATCACAATTGCTCAGTTTGTGTTTATCTTAACAGAATTTCTTACCTTAAACATAGATATAGGGATGGATACATGCAAACAGAAATAAACATTTTATTTAGAAGGTAGCATGATGATGTAGAAGACTGTGCACAGGAAACCTGGAAAGAAAGGGAAAAGAGAAAGTGAGAGCATCAATAATATATAGCACTGCAACAATGACTGGCAAAAGCAGACATTTGAGTGCCAGAAAAATGTACTCTGAGGTCTTAAAGTTTCATGTGAATTTTAAAATCATGTCTGAATTTAACAATTTAAACCAAACTGAATAGGCTTAAATAACCCATCATCAAAAATCAATTCAAGTGTAGCTTGCATGTTCTAGACCATCGCTTTATGAGTGAGTTCTCCCGTAAAACCTCAGGACCACTTTTGTGTTTGCAATAATTGCACTGTTACTAAGTGCAGTTGCACAGGTACCAAATGACCTAACAGAGCACTATATAAATGAAGGTTTACAGTTGTGCAAACAGAAAAAGAGATGAGGGAATTCAGACATCATTTGGAAGTTAGGGAAGAAAGTAAGGTAGGCAAGCCGAATGTAAAACTCCCTAGGTTGTGTCTGTCATTACTACATTCAGGTTGTGAGTGAATGGATGCTGTGACATTCATCACAACTCAGTTCAGATGAGAGTAGTAGATGCATGTGAAGAAATGTCACTCATTTTTCTGGGCTGATATGCCTAAAAATAAAAAATATTTTATTACTGTAACAGAAAAGCAGTGATTCAATTGAAGCAAAGCAACTCTCTAAATGTCTTCTCAACCATTCAATGTTGATATTTTGTACTTTGTAATGCTTTGTGCATTGTTAATGCTTTGTGCTTTGTTAATCATTTGTTCGTAGAATGATTTTCTCATTGGACCTGAATTCCTGTAAGGCAAGAATGGGGCCTTATTCACTTAATCCAGTGTTGAAGGTCAGAGAAGGCTTTCCAGGAGGAATAACCGCAATTCCAATTATTTAGGAGAGTAGGATTTTCAGAACTTTTCTAGCTTCAGCTATACCACTAGGGCCACTGGGGGAAACTAAACAACACTTAATGAATCACACCATGGCTTTTCCTAATTCTTCGCTTTATCCGCACTGTCTCCTTTGCCAGAATATCCTCTCTTGAATTTGATTCTCTTGTCACCTTTTTTGTCCTTCAAGGTTCATCTTTAATGTTACCATTGTTACAAAGCTTTCTTTGATCTTCCTTTAAGAAACAGAACTGAAACTAAAAGCTTCTAGAAACAAAATTTAAGTTCGATTACATTTCCTTTGACCTTTCAGCCCCTGGATAATTATATTCAGTCATTAAGAGGTCACAATGTCTATTCCTTAACATTACAAAGATAAGTCACACTATTCATTACTTGAGTGTTACTAGGGAAGCTTAAGGAGAAGGAAATGGCAACCCACTCCAGTACTCTTGCCTAGAAAATCCTGTGGACGGAGGAGCCTGGTGGACTGCTGTCCATGGAGTCGCACAGAGTCGGACACGACTGAAGCGACTTAGCATGCATGCATGCATTGGAGAAGGAAATGGCAGATGGAGAATGGAGAATCCCAGGGATGGAGGAGCCTGGTGGGCTGCCGTTTATTGGGTCCCACAGAGTCAGACACGACTGCAGAGACTTAGTAGCAGCAGGGAAGCTTAAAGGGGGAAAGATAAAAGAAGGGAGAAGAATAGTGCCTTATTTTTTTAACAGCTTTACTGAGAACTAGTTCACATACCATACAATTCACCCATTTAAAGTGTATTAGTCAATGGCATGAATACATTATGAAGTTTTCAAATTGTGGTTAAATGTATAAGAATAAAATTTGCCATTTTATCCCTATTAAAGTGTACAATTCAGTGGCATTGATTATATGCACAAGGTTGTACAACCATCACCACCATATGTTAATATTTGCCAAACTTCTTCAACAACCCAAACATAAACTCTGTAACCATTGAGCAATTGCTTGACATTTTCCCCTGCTTTCAGCCCCTGATACTCTCTAGTCTACTTTCTGTCTCTACAACTTGCCTAGAATAATGTCCTACTTATCTATGTTCCCTGTTATCATGAACAGATTATGAGCATGTAGTATAGGTCAATAAATATCTGTTGAACAAATGAATAAAAGACTGAAGACACATTGCTCTTGTGTCTTTACTTAGACTATAATTCTCTAAAATGCCTCCTCTGTCTGCTTCAACACCATGCTTCTTCATATAATCTTCATTTAAAATCCTGTTTATAAACATATCTCCTCTAGGCCACTACTCTCTTGTCCATGCCCATGTGCCGTTTTACACAGAAAGTGAAATGGTAGAATGGCCACGGATATTGAGATGAATGCGAAAGACTTTCATACCATCAAAAGAACAAATATGTTCAAGGACATATTGCACAGGTATAAATAATCAAACAGCAAATCCCTGGGCTGCTTATCACCATCAGAAATGTTTAATATGTTTGCAGTAAGAATAGACCACCTGACCTGCCTCCTGAGAAATCTGTATGCATGTCAAGAAGCAACAGTTAGAACTGGACATTGAACAACAGACTGGTTCCAAATCAGGAAAGAAGTATGTCAAGGCTGTATATTGTTACCCTGCTTATTTAACTTATATGCAGAGTACGTCATGCAAAATGCCAGGCTGGATGAAGCACAAGCTGGAATCAAGATTCTTGGGAGAAATATCAATAACCTCAGATATGCAGGTGACACCACCCTTACGGCAGAAAGTGAAGAAGAACTGAAGAGCCTCTTGATGAAACTGAAAGAGAAGAGTGAAAAATTTGGCTTGAAGCTCAACATTCAGAAAACTAAGATCATGGCATCTGGTCCCATCACTTCATGGCAAACAGATGGGGAAACAATGGAAACAGTGACAGACTTTATTTTCTTGGGCACCAAAATCACTGCAAATGGTGACTGCAGCCATGAAATTAAAAGACACTTGCTCCTTGGAGGAGAAGCTATGATGAACCTAGACAGCATATTAAAAAGCAGAGACATTACTTTGCCAACAAAGGTCCAACTAGTCAAAGCTATGGTTTTTCCAGTAGTCGTGTATGGATGTGAGAGTTGGACTATAAAGAAAGCTGAGCACTGAAGAATTGATGCTTTTGAACTGTGGTGCTGGAGAAGACTCTTGAGAGTCCCTTGGACTGCAAGGAGATCCAATCAGTCTATTGTAAAGGAAATCAGTCCTGAATATTCATTGGAAGGACTGATGCTGAAGCTGAAACTCCAATACTTTGGCCACCTGATGCGAAGAGCTGACTCATCGGAAAAGACCTTGTTGCTGGGAAAGATTGAAGGTGGGTGGAGAAGGGGACAACAGAAGATGAAATGGTTGGATGGCATCACCAACTCCATGGACAAGAGTTTGCATAAGCTCCAGGAATTGGTGATGGACAGGGAAGCCTGGGATGCTGCAGTCCATGGGGTCACAAAACGGTCAGACACGACTGAGTGACTGAACTGATCTGCAGAGTCTCTATACAGTGGACAGACATTTTTAAGATTTGTCCTGAATACCACTCCCAAAAAGTGCCATGGAGTTACTCAACAATCCCTTCTTCCTCTAACAAGAAGAGTAAAATGAGGAGGAAGCAGTTTCAGCAGAAAGGAAACATGAGGGGAGACACATTGTTTCTCAAATGATTTACTGATAATAAGTAGAGGCAAATGAATACAAAAAGAAGGTGGGAGATGGCGTGTTTTCCTGCTGTTAAATTGCCATTTTGCTGGGTATTTTAAAGGTCAGCTCTTATAGAATTCCAGATTTTAGCATCAGAGTAGAAATTGAAACTACAGAAATAGTGTTGATACATCCAAAATCTTAACTTTGAGCAATTGTACACAGACAGGTTGAAAATTTCCAGCATTCTGTACGAAGTCACTGAAAGAAGTAGGTAATAGTTACTTAATACAGGCCAGTAATTAAGTCAAAGAACAAGATCAGTGGACCATTCAAAATTGAATAAGGCCAGAGAGAGAGCCTAGACTCTAGAATAAATTGAGACAGGCATTTTCCTGATCTGAAACTGAGTAAGAATTTCACCAATACCTTAATGAAGAGGGAATAGAAATAAATATTAAAACAATGCTACATACTCCTTTTATATTATACATACATATTTGGTGGCTCAGACGGTAAAGAATCTGCCTGCAATGCGGGAGACCTGGGTTCGATCCCTGGGTTGGGAAGATCCCCTGGAGGCGAGCATGGTGATAGCTTACAGTGATCGGTGTCAGATTCTTGATCTCCAAAGAAGATTTTTTATTTTATTAAAGTTTTATTAAAGTATGAAAAGGACAGAGAAAGCTTTTGACATAGACATCAGAAGGGAGACAGAGAGTGCCCCTTCGATGGTCTTAGAAAAGGGAGTTATATACTTTTTCAATTGGTTATTACAATAAATCAAAAGAATGTCTCAAGGTTGTAAAAATTTTACTAGACCCACTCCCAAAATTTACATTTTAAGATAACAGAATTAGTCAGAAGATTTTCAAGAAGGAGAAACTGTCCTCAAGAAGGATCCATTGTTGTTATATAATCTTTAGTATAGAGTTTAAGGAGAAAGCAATGGCACCCCACTCCAATACTCTTGCCTAGAAAATCCCATGGATGGAGGAGCCTGGAAGGCTGCAGTCCATGGGGTCGCTGAGGGTCGGACACGACTGAGAGACTTCACTTTCACTTTTCAGTTTGAGCATTGGAGAAGGAGATGGCAACCCACTCCAGTGTTCTTGCCTGGAGCATCCCAGGGACGGCGGAGTCTGGTGGGCTGCCGTCTATGGAGTCGCACAGAGTCAGATACGACTGAAGTGACTTAGCATAGCATAGAGTTTAAACTGAGTTTGTTGTATAACCATCAATTCCTGGCTTAAAGAAGAAAAAAAAAAAAAAAACATTTTATATGACTAAGGAATGGAGAGAGAGAGAGAGAGAGAGAGAGAGAGAAAAAAAGACATTTACCCGTTCCTCCTCCTTGAGAATTCCAGACCCCTCTGTCCTCCTCGGGGACCTCAGACTTCTTATCAACCTGCCTAGGAATTGACTCTCTCATCGGCAACCGACTCCATTATTCTTGCCTGGAGAATCCCATGAACAGAAGAGCCTGGGAGGCTACAGTTCATGGGTTCACAAAGAGTCAGACACGACTGAGGGACTAAGCACATCACTTACCTCATTATACTTATGCTAACAACTTTGTAAAATGTATATTATTTATTCCATAAGTTATTTTAACTAGTAATTTTGTGGTCTTTAAGGAGTCCCAGATCAATTCCACACTTGTTCTCAATAATATGCTAACAAAAAATTGCATTGAAGATCCAATGCCAAGCTATACAATTTTCTTGATTATTGTTTTGTCAAAGATAGTAGCTCTTGAGATGTGCTACACTGCAAATATGTTTAATTGGTGGACTCCCTGGGCCCTCACTCAAAGCTTATTTATCAAACATTTTCCCAAAGAAATTCTCATTACAAGTCGGTGTGTGGGTGTGTCTGACTCTGCAAATCCACTGACTGCAGCCTGCCAGGCTCCTCTGTCCATGGGATTTTCCAGGCAAGAATACAGGAGTGGGTTGCCATTTCCTCCTCCAGGGGATCTTCCTGACTCAGGAATCAAACCCATGTCTCTTGAGTCTCCTGCATTAGCAGGCAGATTCTTTACCCCTGCGCCATCTGGGAAGCCCAGTTATAGGACAACTTCAAAGAGGAGAGTGGAAAAGCTGGCTCAGAACTCAACATTTATAAAACTAAGACTATGGCATCCGGTCCCATCACTTCATGGCAAATAGAAGGGGAAAAAGTAGAAGAAGTGACATTTTACTTTCTTAGTTTCCACAGTTACTCAGGATGATGACTGCAGCCATGAAATTAAAAGATGTATGTTCCTTGCAAGGAAAACTATGAGAAACATAGATTAAGATCTGTATAGTCAAAGCTATGGTTTTCCTAGTTATCATGTACGGATGTGAGAGTTGGACTTTAAAGAAGGCTGAGTACCACAAGAATTGATGCTTTTGAACTGTGGTGTTGGAGAAGAATTTTGAGACTCCCTTTGACAGCAAGGAGATCAAACCAGTCAATCCTAAAGGAAATCAACACAGGATATTCATTGGAAGGACTGATAATGAAGCTGAAGCTCCTATACTTTGGCTGCCTGATCGGAAGAACCAACTCACTGGAAAAGTCCCTGATGCTGGGGGAAATTGAGGACAAGAGGAGAAGGGGGCGACAGAGAATGGATGAGATGATTGAACGGCATCACTGACTCAATGATATGAGTTTGAGCAAACATCGGGAGATGGTGAAGGACAGGGAAGCTTGATGAGCTGCAGTCCATGGGGTCGCAAAGAGCCGGATGCAAATTAGTGACTGAACAAGGACAACAACTTATTCTTTCATTTACAAATACATATTGAACAAGTAATCTGTGACAGGGACTCTGTGAACTGTTTTAAAGACTGCAAATGGTTGCCATGTACAATTTTCAAAATCTTAAAAACATAATTGTTGTAAAACTACATAGTGAATACGTCAAAGCTGTACTTTGTATTTTACTCACTAATGAGGGATTCATCAAGATGACAAAGCTGGTTCAAGGAAAGATACAAGACAGATATATACATTATATAACTTATATATATTATATATTACATTAATATTACATATATTGTATTATGTATATTGTATATTATATTACTATTATGTTATAATATATTAAATGTAATATATAACATGTATTACAATACATTTATAATGTATAATAAACAATTCTATATTACTTATTACATATTATACATTATGACATATCTTGTATGATATACAAGGCATTATATATCATAATGTATTATTTATTATAAATGTATAATATATTTTATAATATATAATAAAATAACAGTATATTAACTAATATAAATATATATTATAATATATAAATACATAGTATAAGATATTTGCTCATATATATTAAATAGTATTGGGGCTTCCCTGACAGCTCAGTTGGTAAAGAATCCTCCTCCAATGCAGGAGATCCTAATTCCATTCCTGGGTCAGGGATAGGCTACCCACTCCAGTATTCTTGGGCCTTCATTGTGGCTCAGCTGATAAAGAATCCACTTCCAATGTGGGAGACCGGGTTTGATCCCTGGGTTGGGAAGATACCCTGGAGAAGGGAACAGCTACCCACTCCAGTGTTCTGGCCTGGAGAACTGTATAGTCCATGGGGTCGCAAAGAGTCAGACACGACTGAGCAACTTTCAATTTCACTAACAGTATATATTAATATATACTAGAAGATGGGCTTCTCTGGTGGGTTAACAGTAAAGAGTCTGCCTGCAATGCAGGAGACAAAGGTTCAGCCCCTGGGTTGGGATGATCCCTCTGGAGAAGGAAATGACAATCCACTCCAGTACACTTGCCTAGGAAATCCCATGAACAGAGAAGCCTAGTGGGCTACATGGGAATGCAAAAAGTCAGACATGACTTAGCAGCTAAAGAACAACATGCTGCTGCTGCTGCTGCTAAGTCGCTTCAGTCGTGTCCGACTCTGTGCAAACCCATAGACGGCAGCTCACCAGGCTCCCCCGTCCCTGGGATTCTCCAGGCAAGAACACTGGAGTGGGTTGCCATTTCCTTCTCCAGTGCATGAAAGTGAAAAGTGAAAGTGAAGTCGCTTAGTCGTGTCTGACTCTTAGCGACCCCATGGACTGCAGCCCACCAGGCTCCTCCATCCATGGGATTTTCCAGGCAAGAGTACTGGGGTGGGGTGCCATTGCCTTCTCCAAAAGAACAACATAGTATAATATAATATCATCAATATACATTATGTATTTTATTATGTGTTATATCAATATATTGTATTACATATATTCTGAGAGAAAGAAAGATGTATGGGGAAAGCCTCAGTTTAACAATAATAACACCAAAGCAACCTCACAGAGGAAAAGTGAGGAAATAGAAGGTTTAAACAACACAATAGACAAAAATGGAGCTAGCAGACACATACAGAACTCTACTCAACAAACAGCATATACATTCTTCTAATGTGCACATAGTCCATTTTCCAGGATAGTCATATGTTAAGCCACAAATTAAGACTTAAACCAATACAGTATACTAACACACATATATGGAATTTAGAAATATGGTAACAATAACCCTGTGTACGAGACAGCAAAAGAGACAGTGATGTATAGAACAGTCTTATGGACTCTGTTGGAGAGGGAGAGGGTGGGAAGATTTGGGAGAATGGCATTGAAACATGTATAATATCATGTATGAAACCAGTTGCCAGTCCAGGTTCGATGCACGATACTGGATGCTTGGGGCTGGTGCACTGGGACGACCCAGAGGGAGGGTATGGGGAGGGAGGAGGGAGGAGGGTTCAGGATGGGGAACAAATGTATACCTGTGGTGGATTCATTTCGATATTTGGCAAAACTAACACAATATTGTAAAGTTTAAAAATAAAATAAAATTTTAAAAAAAAACCAGAAAACTAAAAAAAAAAAATTTAAAACATTGACATCATGCAAATCTATGACCACAACAGGATGGAGTTAGAGATCCATAATAGATGGAGAACTGGAAAATTCAAAAATTGGTGGAAATTAGACAGCATACTCTTAAATAGCCAATGTATCAAAGAGGAAAACTGGAAAACACTTAAAGACAAATAAGAACAAAAACAGAGAATACTAAAACTTATGGAATACATTGAAAGAGGTGTTAAATGGGTAAATATATAGCTGTAAATGCCTACACTGAAGAACAAAAAATATCTCAAATCAACAACCTAACTTTACAATTTAAGGAACTAGAGAAAGAACAAACTAAATCCAATGCTAGCAGATGGAAGGAAATAATAAAGATTAAAGCAGAGAAAAACAGAACAGAGAAACAATAGCAAAAATGTACAAAACCAAAGTTGGTTCTTTGAAAAGAACAACAAAATTGACAAACCTTTAGCTAATTGAACTGAGAAAAAAGGAAGAGTATTCAATATCAACATTCAGAAAAGAAAGTAGGGATGCTGCTATCAATTTCACAGAAATAAAGAGTTTCATTGCAGAGTACTGTGAACAACTGTGTATCAACAAATTAGATGACCAGATGAAATGGATGTCTGTAAACACAAAACCTACCAAGACTACGTCACAAAGAAATAAAAAATCTGAATAAACCCATAGCTAGTAAGGAGATTGAATTAGTAACCAGAAGTCTCTCAACAAAGAAAAGCTCTTGACAGATGATGTCATTGCTAAATTCAACCAAATATTTAAAGAACAACTAATACTAATCCTTCTCAAACTTTTACCAAGAAATGTTGAGGAAGTAACAGTTCCTATCTTATTCTATGATGCCAGAATTACTCGATACCAGACATTACAGGAAAAAATCACAGACCTTTATGAACATCAGTGGGATTCCCCTGTGGCTCAGTGGTAAAGAATCTGCCTGCAATGGAGGAGACGCAGAAGATGCATGTTCGATCCCTGGTTTATAAAGATCCCCTGGAGGAGGACAGTAATCTTGCCTGGAGAATTCCATGCACAGAGGAGCCTGGTACGCTATAGTCCATGGGGTCACAAAGAGTCAGATATGACTGAAGCGACTCAGCACACACGTATGAACATCATTGTAAAAATGCTCAACAAATACTAAAATACTGAATTCAGCAGTATATTGAAAGGATTATACACCATGACCAAATGGAATTTGTTCCTGGAATGAAAGGATGGTTCCATATTCAAAAAATAATCAATGTAATACACCACATTAACTGAATGAAGGGGGGGGTCTATGTAATTATCTCAGTTGATGCAGAAAAATCATTTGACAAAATTTAAAGCTCTCTCATGGTAAAAAAACAAACAAACAAACAAACAAACAAAACCCTCAAAAACTAGTAATAGAAGGATACTACCTCAGTATAATAAAAGCCATATGTGAAAAACTCACTGCAAATATCATACATAATGGTGAAAGATTGAAAGCTTTTCCTCTAAGATCAGAAACCAAGGCAAGATGACTCTTATCACTTTTATTTAACAGGGTATTGGAAGTTCTATCCAGAGTAATTAGGCAAGAAAAAGAAATAAAACACATCCACATTGAAAAAGAAAAAATAAAATTATTGGTTTGCAGGTGTTAAATACAATTTTATACATTGAAAGCCCTATAGATTCCACACATAAACATAGATAAAGCCTGTCATAACTGATAAATGAGATCAGAAAAGTATCAGGATACACAATGAACAAACAAATGTCAATTGTGTTTCTACACACTAACAAACTAACAAACTACCTGAAATTGAAATTAAGAAAGCGATTCTATTTACAATAACTTCAAAAAAAATAATAAAGTACTTAGGGATTAACTTAACCAAGGAGGTGGAATACTTGTAATAATGAAAACCATGAAACATTCCTGGAAGAAATTGAAGTTAAATTTAAAAATACATGTATTCCAACAATTCCACTTTTGGATGTATAACCAAAAGAAATATTTGTACACTCATGTTCATAGCAGTATTATTCACAATAGCTAAAACTGAGGAACAACCCAGTGTCCATCAAGAGATGAATAGTTAAGCTTTATGTGATCCAATTCAAAAAATGAAGATTATGGGATCCGGTCCCATCACTACATGGAAAATAGATGGGAAAACAAAGGAAACAATGATGGACTTTATTTTCTTGGACTCCAAAGTCACTGCGGATGGTGACTGCAGCCATGAAATTAAAGGTGCTTGTTCCTTGGAAGAAAAGCTATGACAAACCTAGACAGCATATTAAAAAGCAGAGACATCACTTTGTCGACAAAGGTCCATATAGTCAAAGCTATGGTTTTTCCAGTCATCATATATGGATGTGAGAGTTGTACCATAAAGAAGCCTGACTGCTGAAGAATTGATGCTTTTGAACTGTGGTGCTCTAGAAGACTCTTGAAAGTCCCCTTGGGCTGCAAGGAGAGCAAATCAGTTAATCCTAAGGGAAATCAACCCTGAACAGTCCATTGGAATAACTGATGCTAAAGTTGAAGCTCCAGTACTTTGGCCACCTGATGCAAAGAGCTGACTCATTGGAAAAGACACTGATTCTGGGAAAGATGGAAAGCAGAAGGTGACAACAGACGATGAGATGGTTGATGGCATCACCGACTCAATGGACATGAGCTTTTGAGCAAGCTGCAGGAGGTGGTGAAGGACAGGGAAGCAGTCCATGGGGTCAGAAGGCATCATATGTGACTGCGTGACTGAACAACAACAAATTATTCAGCCTTAAAAAGAAGGAAATTTTGACAGATGGTACAACAAGGATGAACTAGAGGATATTATGCTAAGTGAATAAACCCAGTCACAAAAAGACAAATACTGTGTCATTCTACTTATGTGAAGTACTTAAAATAATCAAATTCATAGGGACAGAAAAGTACAGTGGTGGCTGAGGGGGTTATGGGGAAAGGAAAGTAGGGAGTTCTTGTTTAATGGGATAGAATTTCAGTTTTTTAAATGTTCTGAAGATGGATAATGGTGATGGTTATACAATATTATGAATCTACTTAATACCACTGAACTATAGACTTAAATGGTAAATTTTACATTAAATAATAAACAATAAAAAAGAAAAACTGAATGCTGGAATAAGACTATAAAGTTGGATACAAAGCCCACAGTTTCTTCCAGCATAGTAAAACTATAACATTTGTAGTAATACTCCTCTCTGCTGGACACAATCATTTGTGTTATATCCGTTTTCTACAAGTTCAGTGCCAGTTTCACAAAGTCTGGGTGCTAATTAATGGTAAGTAGTATGTCAAATGATAACCAGGTTTATTACACAGTTCTCTATGTGTCACATTTACTTCTTATTTCCAAATTTTGGGTGAACTTTCTTAACATGATAAACAAAATAGACAGTCTCTACCCTCAGAGAGTTACCATAATAACACAGTCATCCCATTATCAAACAATTATCCAAGTAAATTTAGATTTCAATTGTCTGGAGGGCTACAAAGGAAAGGCATTTGATGGCTGTGACATCAGGGATTCCAACAGGGATGAGGAGGGAGGAACTGAGTGAAAATGTGCATGATGGTCAAGGATTATGCAGTCAGATCCCCTTCTCTCTCTAGCCACACAACTCCCCCATCTCTAAACATCATGTGTTCATGTCCTTCCTCTTCCTGGCGGGCGTATAGCCTTCTCACACTTACATGTACAAAACGGAGTTCTCAGTCCCTCTCCACAACTATCCTCATCTCCCCCAGCCGTTTCTATTTTCATAAGTGGTACAAACACTTATCCAACTGATCCAATTAAAAGTTTAGAATTTATCCCTAATTCTCTTTCCCTCATCTCTCCTCCCCAAAGGCAGTTATCGGTTAACATTTCCCATTCTGTTCTCATAATATGCCAAATGCACCATTTTTTCACTTTTTCTCCATCACTACCCAGGGCTACGGCACCACTATCCTGCCTATCCAGAGCTATTTCATTCTAAGTCCTACAGCCCATTCCCCACACAGCAATGTGTGTGGGATGTGTGCAGTGAAACGTCTAAGAGGATATCATATCATATCAGTCTTCTACAATTCCTCTGATGGAAACTGAATACAATCCAAACTTCTCCCCACTGCCTGCCAGAGCCCTATGGGACCTTTCATTGGCATCTTCTGACCTCATCCGCTACTGCTTCCACTCCTTCCCCTAGCCTCATCCTTAACCTTCCTTCAGTCATGCAATCCTTTCAGACCTTCAGACACTCCACGCTGATTCCCAAATTATGGCCTTTGAGCTGACTGGCTCCTTTTATCAATCAAATTTCACCTTAATACCATGCCTTTATTGTAGAGACATGGATGCACTTAGCGACT
This sequence comes from Bos javanicus, assembly GCF_032452875.1. Classification (NCBI taxonomy): domain Eukaryota; kingdom Metazoa; phylum Chordata; class Mammalia; order Artiodactyla; family Bovidae; genus Bos; species Bos javanicus. The sequence goes on along the minus strand of NC_083886.1, from coordinate 7,076,768 downwards.
GTCATGCAGAAGGAAGCAAGTCAGAAAGAAAAACAAATATTGTATATTAATGTATATATGTGGAATCTAGAAAAATGGTACAGGTGAGCCTATTTGCAGGCCAGGAATAGAGATGCAGATGTAGAGAATGGATCACGGACACAGTACAGGGGAAGGGGCTGGGATGAATTGGGAGTATGGGATTGACATATAGTATATATTACTATGTGTAAAACAGATAGCGAGTGCCAACCTGCTATAAGGTACAGGAGGCTCAGCTCTGTAACGACCTAGATGGGTGTGATGGGGGCAGGAGCTCCAAGAGAGGGGGATGTGTGTATAGATATAGCTGATTCAGTTCACTGTGCAGCAGAAACTAGCACAATATTTGTTGTAAAGCAACCATACCCCATATAAGGAAATATATATTTCCATACACACACACACACACACACACACACACACATATATATATATATATATAGGGCTTCCCTGGTAGCTCAGCTGGTAAAGAATCCAACTGCAATACAGGAAATCCTGATTCAATCCCTGGGTCAGGAAGATCTGCTGGAAAAGGGATAGGCTACCCACTCCAGTATTCTTGGACTTCCCTGGTGTCTCAGACAGTAAAGAATCCACCTGCAATGCAGGAGACCTGGGTTCGATCCCTGGGTTGGGAAGATCCCCTGGAGAAGGGAACAGCTACCCGCTCCAGTATTCTGGCCTGGGCAATTCCGTGGACTATATAGTCCATGAAGTTGCAAAGAGTCATGACTGAATGACTTTCACTTTCAGATATATATATGGCTTCCCCAGTAGCTCAGATGGTAAAGAATCTGTCTTCAATGCAGGGAGTGAAGTGAAAGTGAAAATCATTCAGTTGTGTCCAACTCTTTGCAACCCCATGGACTGTATCTATGGAATTCTCCAGGACAGAATACTGGAGTGAGTAGACTTTCCCTCACCAGGGGATCTTCCCAACCCAGGGATCAAACCCAGGTCTCCCATATTGCAGGCAGATTCTTTACCAGCTGAGCCACAAGGGAAGCCCAAGAATACCAGAGTGGGTAGCCTATCCCTTCTCCAGCAGATCTTCCCGACCCAGGAATCAAACCGGGGTCTCCTGCATTGCAGGTGGATTCTTTACCAACTGAGCTATGTGTGTCAATGCAGGGAGACCCAGGTTCAATCCTTGGGTCGGAAAGTTCCCCTGGAGAAAGGAATGACTACCACTCCAGTATTCTTGCCTGGAGAATTCCATGGATAGAGAAGCCTGGAGAGCTTACAGTCCATGGGGTCCCAAAGAGTCAGACATGACCGAGTGACTAACACTTTCTCTTAGACAGATCTCCTTTGACCACCTGATCTAAAGTATACCCAATTTCTCTCCATTTTGTCCCTTGACTTTAATTCTCTGCATTGCTGTTAGCATAATCTGGTATTTCTTCTTGGACTTTTCTGTTTGCTTGCCTCCCCAGCCCCAACCCCCTATACACATCTTGAATTTTAGTGGCAACTCCAATGCTTAAACAGTGCCTGACACATATAGTGTGAAAGTGTTAGCCACTCAGTTGTGTCCAACTCTTTGCGACATCATGGACGATGGCCCACCAGGCTCTTCTGTCCATGGAATTCTTTAGGCAAGAATACTGGAATGGGCACACTGTAGGTGCTGCAAAAACAGTTTTGAATACAGAAGCAAGGTTAGGAGAGAAAGGATAACTGTTTAGGCAGAAAAAGGTAGAAAGGAGCATGGGGAGTGGAAAAACTCAGCGTGGAGGGGAGTTTGGAGGATAGAGCGGGAAGAGCAGATAAATAAGACAGCCGGACTGCAAGAAGGAGTCACACCACCCAGCGCTGGGAGGAATTTTAAGGGGTTTCATCTTCATCCAGAGAGCAATGACTTTTAAGCAGAGGGATGAGAAGATATTATCTTCTAGTGAACAATCTTGAGGTAGAAATGAAAAAAATGAAAGAAATAAATAATGCCACTGCTTCAGGGGCGTGCCCACTCTGGTATGATCTGAGCCGAAATCTGCTGACCCACGTCAGTTCATTTCTCTCCCCAAGACTCTGCTTTCTCTGACGTACACAGGCATCACTTGTTCCAATCCTGTAACCATAAGATGAACAGCCTATACTGTGAACTTTCCTTTATTTCTTCAAGTGTATCACACTGCTTTCCAAGGCAGGCCCACCCCACATGCTATTTCCTCTGCGTGCAAAGCTGCTCCAATTCCAGCCCATCTGCCTAGTTAATTCCTTCTTTCCCTTTGGACCTCAGCTTAAACATCATTTCCTCAGGGCAGCCTTCTCTGACCCCAGCTCTCCATACTATGTCACAGCCCACTGTTATATGTGTCCTTGAAATTTTCTTTCATAGCAATAATAACAGTATGGTTTTAAATGGAGACTCTTAGATTGCCTGGATGGCCTCCCATATTTTCTGCTCAGTAGTGGTGTGAGCTTAGGCAAATTATACAACCTCCTTAAACCTCAGTTTTATCCTCTGTAAAATGGGAATAACCATAACCCCTTCTTCAAAGCATTTTTAAGAATATTATTAATTCATGTGAAATGCTCCCTACCATCCCTGCATGCAGTTATGTTCTCAGTAAATGTGAGCAATCGGTAACCTTCCTTCACTGTGATGAACCTGGTGACACTGTGTGTGGCCTTCATGTTGTGTATTACGGTTGTGACTTAGAGCGAAACTTAGGTAACGGTTCCCTGGACTCTTGTCGGATAGGTTGCCTTATGTATGTGCCCATAGGTATCACTTGTCCCTCATTGGAATTCTTTATGGTTCAGCTATCGTTTTGCATTAGGATTGACCATTCTTATCTCATTCACAGTGCTCTCCTTTTACCCTAGGTGTGTTGCAGATTGGGTTTTGTAACTGAGATTTTAAATTCACTCATTTTTTATCAAAGTGTAGTTTTTACAGTGTTGTATTAGTTTTAGGTGTACAAAAAAGTGATTCCGCTATATGTGTGTGTGTGTGTGTGCATGTGATGTTTAAACAAAGAAGTTGATTCTAAGCAGGAGGAGCCAAGGAGAGGGTGGATGTGACCACAGTAGGGAGAATGGTGCCTGAGTTCTCCCAGTAACCATGGGATATTTTTATTCCTATTTTCAAAGTGAGGACACTGAACCCCACGGGGGTTAATCAACCTGTCAGTTACACACACAAAATGCAGAGGTGACCCCAAACCCAGACTTCTGGGGCCTGCTCCTTCTCCCACTAGGACAGACGTTTCAGTCGCAGTTTCAAAGCAGCAAATCAGAATTCAGGAAGTTATAGGCAGATGCCCAAAGAATATAAATTTAAAAAAATAAATATTAAAATCGCAATTTACCTGTGAAGGAGAATAGAGGAAAACAATACAAACACAACAGTAGAACTCAAAATAGTCAGAAGCTATTTACTGATCAGAGGGCAAACAGACACATGTACCTAATGAAAGCAACCTCTTCTTATGATGCTCTAATTAGGCTGGAATTGGGCTTCAGAGGTGGCTCAGTGGTGAAGAACCCGCCTACCAATGCAGGAAACATGGGTTAAATTCCTGGGTCAGGAAGGTACCCTGGAGAAGGAAATGGCAACCCATTTCAATATTCCTGCCTGGGAAATCCCGTGGACAGAGGAGCCTGGTGGGCTACAGTCCATGACGCAACTTAGTGGCTGAGCATGAGCACAAGGTTGGAATCAGACCTGAATCAGCAAGCAAAATTTGTTTCGTCTCTTATTTTTAGGATATTAATAAAATGTATGAGGAATTAAGGAGAGATTTCTATCAGGCGCTTAACATACAAGTTTTGGTGCTGGAATGGATGGATACACTTAACAGAATTTTATTGAGTCTCTAACATGTGCAGGATACTTAAGCACTATTCCAGGGATTGGTTTGAGGCAACAGGAGATAAAACAGAGCAAAATCCCTGACCTAACAGAGCTTAAATTTTAATAGGTACAGGATCTTGTATATAATTTCTTACATGTCAGATAAACAGATTAATTTGTACCACGCTTTCACTGTTAATTTGCAGTCATGTCTACATCTTGTTAAGTCTGAGCTAATCCATTTATAAACCAGGCAATGTGTCCTTCCTCGCCTGTCAGGCCACAAGTCATGTCTTCAATTCTTTCAACAGCCACCACAGCACTTAGCTCCTTTTAGGGCCCCCCACACACTCGGAACTCAATGTTGCTGTACTGGGCTCTGCGACAGTTACAAGAAAAGGAGAGATCATGTTCCACCAAGTTGCATCCAGGACTCAGAAACCCAGAGCCCATTTGGATCAAGAGAGGGAAGCTCACAGAGGGACCCGTGCCCAGGCTAGAATGCGGCTCACATGTGGGAAAGTTACGTAACTGCCCTTTCTTATTCATCTCCCCAACTAGGTTTTAGTTGAAGCATCAAATGTCCGCCCTTGCCTTTGCACAGCTCTCTCTGCTTTGGAATTGCCTCTGTGGTACTCTCAGGGATAAATGAAGACTCTGGGACAACACTGGGCTTCTTTCTTCAAGTCCACTGAGCTCTCAGCTTAGAGTTAAGGTCCCACTTTCTTCAGAGACCTGCCCCTTTCCTTGTCTCACTGCCAAAGAAACAGACTGCTCCTGCCAAGGTTTCAGAAACTGCAGTCTTTGGATGGTGCAAGAAATCAAACTGTGTTTTGGTACAAGCCTGAGAAAGCTCTGGGGATCCTGCTTAGGAGGAAATCAGCCAAAACAAAGGGTTAGGAGGGGGTGGGGCTGGGGGGAAGTTGTTTGATCCAATATCGAGTCTCACCACTGACTCCTTTGAACAAGGGCTATCAGATGAAGTCCTCTTTTTGTGAGCTGTGTGAATTGGATTCCATTTACTTTCTGCCTCTTAGAATCAGACAAGCCCTCCACACAGCAAGGGTGTGGGCAACCCTTTCTGAGTTGGATGACTTCGTGAAGCAGCTGTGGGGTGGGGGCAGAGGAGGGGGATTTGAAAGGAGGAGGACTTTGCATCCCTCTATCTGCAGTGCTGAAGGGGCTATATTGGTTGGGAAGCAGAGGTAAAGGGGTGTTGCTCCCGAGGCTTTGCTCTCTTTGCCATAGGGTCGTGGGAGCCTTTGAAGAAAGATTCCCCCACCCCATTCCACACCCAAAACCTGGGGAAGGACTTGGCTCGAATCAGTGATCTGGAAACAGTCAAAATCCAGTTGCTGTTTGGCTCTTCACTTCCAGGGAAATGTGAGCTGTCTGTTTTGGATTACGTTGCTCTTATCACATCAGGCTGTTCTTTATTAGAAGCAGCTCCATTTCCAAGAAACCTGTTTTGCTTCTCATCCCTTGCTGTCTGCGGGGCCTCTGCCTCCTGCCTGTCCGCACCCTCTCCCTCACCATTTCCCCCTCACCCCGTCTACCACAGCTCCAGCTCCCTGCTCGCCGAGGAGATGACATGGCCCTAGCTAGCCCCAGACCTAGAGAACTGAAAGGCCGCTGCAGCCAGGGGCTGCTGCTGATGGCGAAACATTCCCCGCTTCCTGTGCCTTTTCTAGGGTACCACCTATGCAGTTGAAGGGACAACAGACTTCAGCCCGTTTTGTGGTCAACAGTGGGCAGCTTGGCCGAAGCAGCCACTGTGCCTGCAAGTAGGAGTCCTTGGGAGAGTCCTGGTGGCCCACCGTCTGAAAGGCAGGATAAAGCACAACATCGAGCTGAGCCCAGCAGCCCCTCTTCTCCCTCAGAACTCACAAATGGCACAAAGACAGAGTGTGCTCTACTGATCCCCATGTTCCACCAGGGGCCGGGCCTGTTCTCAGCCCACGAGGACTGACCCGGGGCCTTTCTCACCTAGCCATCACTCAGGGAGATCCAGGGAGCCCCCATGCCTCCCTGCAAGGCCCTCTCACTTGCACTTTCCTCTGTGTTCTTTCTGTCTCCCTCTCATTTCCTTTCCCCCACACTTTTCCAACTTCCCCCATCTTTTCATAAACTAAAGGGCTTGCTAATTCCTCCCTCACCAGTGTGAGAAATACTTTCACCCAGAGTCCTCTGAAGTCTTTCTGCCCTTAAACTTTAGAGAAGACTGCCTCAACTCCACTCTCTTATGCCCTCCTTACAGAATTCCAAAGTCTACCTCCAACTTTCTGTGCATTTCTTCAAACTCAAGCAGGCTCTTAAATCCTGCTTCCTCTGTGCAGCAACCATGTGGTTGATGATCTTGTTCTTGTCCTGCTATTTATCTCTATACCCAGATCACCCAGATAAGAACTTGGCATCTTCCTTGGTTTAAAAAAAAAAAAAAAAAAAACAGCACATCTCATCAGGTGCATATGTCTAAGTAGATGGAGAGTTTATATTAGAACAACACACACAACTTCAAATCATATTTGGAGATCCCTTTATGTTTCATAGACTCCCTGACTCTGTGAGGCTTCAGCCTCATCCCCTCTCACTGCCTCTTCTTGCTCCGTCTCTCCTCTCATCACCTCCTGGCCTAGTCAGTCTTTGTCATTCCAAAAGAGCAATCCATTTTTAGAGATCTATTTTCCTTAGGCAAAAGACCTATAAATTGAAAACTAAAGAGATGGGAAGATATACCATGTTCTTGAATTGAAAAATTAATTTTGTTAAAGATGACTATACTATCCAATGCAATCTACAGATTCAATGCAATCTCTATCAAATTACCAATGGCATTTTTTATAAAATTAGAACAAAAAAAATCTTAAAATTTGTATGGAGACAAAAAAATACTCCAAATAGCCAAAGTAATCCTGAGAAAGAAAAAATGGAGCTGGAGGAATCAGACTTCTTGATTCCAGACTATGCTACAAAGCTACAGTCATAAAAACAGCATGGTACTAGAACAAAAACAAATATATAGATCAATAGAATAGATTAGACCCACTCCAGTGATCTTGTCTGGAGAATCCCAGGGAAGGGGAAGCCTGGTGGGCTGCCATCTATGGGGTCGCAGAGTCGGACACGACTGAAGTGACTTAGCAGTAGCAGCAGCAACAGTAGAATAGACCAGAAAGCCCAGAAATAAATCCATGCACCTATGGTCAGTTAATCAATGATAAAGGAGGCAAAATTATACAATGGAGAAAAAACACCCCTTCAATAAATGGTGCTGGGAAAACTGGTCAGCTACATATAAAAGAGTGAAATTAGAACATTCTTTAACACCACACACAAAAATAAACTCAACATGAATTAAAGACATAAATGTAAGAATGGACACTATAAAACTCTAAGAGGAAAACATAGGCTGAACACTTTTTTGACATAAATCACAGCAAAATCTTTTTCAACCCATCTCCTAGAATAATGGGATAAAAACAAATGGGATCTAATTAAACTCAAAAGCTTTGCACAGCAAAGGAAATCATACACAACACAAAAAGAAAACCCACAAAATTGGGGAAAATATTTGCAAACAACGTGATCAACAAAGGGTTACTCTCCAAAATTTACAAACAGCTCATATAGCTCAATTAAATATATATATAATTTAAATTATATATAAAAATTTACAAACAGCTCATATAGCTCAATTAAATATATATATGGCAATCCACTCCAGTATTCTTGCCTGGAAAATCACATGGACAGAGGAGCCTGGTTGGCTACTGTCCATGGGGTCGCAAAGAGTCGGACACGACTGATCGACTTCACTATATATATATATATATATATATATATATATATATATATGTATTCCAGTCAAAAGAATGGACAGAAGAGTCAAATAAACCTCTCTCCTAAGAAGACATATAGATGGCCAGGAGGCACATGAAAAAATGCTTAACATCACTAAGTATTAGAGAAATGCAAATCAAAACTACAATAATATATCACCTCATATCAGTCAGAATATACATCATCAAAAAATCTTCAAACACTTCTGGTTCAAGATGGTGGAGTAAAAGGAAGTGCACTCATCTCCTCCTATGAGAGCACCAAAATCTCAACTATTGAACAGCCATCAACAGGAAAATGCTGGAACCCACCAAAATAAGATACTTCATGTCCAAAGTCAAAGAAGAAGCTGCAACAAGTTGGTACTGCTACTGCTAAGTCGCTTCAGTCGTGTCTGACTCTGTGCAACCCCATAGACGGCAGCCCACCAGGCTTCCCGTCCCTGGGATTCTCCAGGCAAGAATACTGGAGTGGGTTGCCATTTCCTTCTCCAGTGCATGAAAGTGAAAAGTGAAAGTGACGTCACTCAGTCATGCCCAACTCTTAGGGACCCCATGGACTGCAGCCTACCAGGCTCCTCCATCCATGGGATTTTCCAGGCAAGAGAACTGGAGTGGGGTGCCGTTGCCTTCTCCGAACAAGTTGGTAGGAGGGGTGCAAACACAATAAAATCAAATCTCATACCTGAACAATAGTATCAAAGAAGTTCTCCCACTGTTTGTGAAGGTTCTGAATTCCCCCATCAGGCTTCCCAGCCTGGGGATCTGGCAAAGGGACTGGGAATCCCCAGGGAATCAGACTGTGAAGGCCAGTAGGATTTGCTTACAGGCCTGGGGGGAACAGAGACTTCACTCTTGGAGGACGCAAACAAAATCTTGCATGCACCAAGACCCAGGGGAAGGGAGTGATGACACCACAGGATACTGAACCGGACCTCCCTGCTGGTGTTGGAGGGTCTCCTGGGGAGGTGTGGGTCAGCAGTGGCTCACCATGGGCATGGAGGCCCTGGGAGCAGCAGTCCTGGAGGTCACTATCAAAGCTACCATACAGCCCAGTAGACCCCAAGACTGGGCCACCTCAGGGGAAGCAACCAACAGAGAGGGAGCACAACCCCACCCATCAGTGGAGAATTGGATTAAGGTTTTACTGAGCATGGCCCTGCCCATCACAGCAAGACTCAGTTGTTCCCATCACCAGTCCTTCCCATCAGGAAACTTACAGAGGTCTCTTAACCTCATCCACCAGAGGGAAGACAGAAGAAGCCAGAAAGGCCACAATCCCACAGCAGCTAGAACCAAAACCACATCACAGAAAGTTAACCACGATGAAAAAGCAGAGGGTTTTGTTCCAGATGAAGGGACAAGATAAAACCCCAGAAAAATTATCAAATTAAGTGGAGATGGGCAACCTTCCAGAGAAAGAATTCAGAATAATGATAATGAAGATGATCTAGGCTTTCAGAAAAAGAATAGAGGAAAAGATTGAAAAGATGTAAGAAATGTTTACCAAAGACCTACAAGAACTAAAGAAAGAACAGAGCTTAACAATACACTAGAAGGAATCAATAGCAAAATAACTGATTCAGAAGAACAGATAAGTGAACTGGAGGACAGAATGGTGGAAATCACTGCTTCAGAATACAGAAAAAAAAGAATGAAAACAACAAATGAAGACATCCTAAGAAACCTCTGGGACAACGTTTAACACAAAACTTTTCAGCACAGAGTAAGATGTGCTTCATTTCTTTTGTCTTTCTGTACTGGGATGAAATTAGGGCCAATTCCTCCCCCATAGTTTTCTGAAAAAAGACAGAAAATGACAATCTATATTCAGTTCAGTTCAGTCGCTCAGTCATGTCTGACTCTTTGCTACCCCATGAATCGCAGCACGCCAGGCCTCCCTGTCCATCACCAACTCCCGGAGTTCACTCAGACTCACGTCCATCGAGTCAGTGATGCCATCCAGCCGTCTCATCCTCTGTCATCCCCTTCTCCTCCTGCCCCCAGTCCCTCCTGGCATCAGAGTCTTTTCCAATGAGTCAGCTCTTCTCATGAGGTGGCCAAAGTACTGGAGTTTCAGCTTTAGCATCATTCCTTCCAAATCCCAGGGCTGATCTCCTTCAGAATGGACTGGTTGGATCTCCTTGCAGTCCAAGGGACTCTCAAGAGTCTTCTCCAACACCACAGTTCAAAAGCGTCAATTCTTCGGTGCTCAGCTTTCTTCACAGTCTATATTAGAGCAACATGAATCTTTCAAAGGCCCACTTCCACTGTTACACCCACCTGGGAGTCTTCTAAAAGGTGAGGTCTCATTCCTGAGTCGATCATCTACCATACCCTGTAAAGGATTAGTATTTTCCTAGTAAACTACAAAGGCTTCAAGGGCACGTATGATGTCTGATTAAGACTTCTCTTATCTTGCAAATATGCTCAATAAATATCTTTTGACTACAGTAAATCTTAGAACATAGTGCTTAACCACTGCAGTCAGGTAGACCTGGGTCTCAATCATAACTAAAGCAAATGATTTAACCTATTCAAATCTTGATGCTGTCCTATGAAAAACTAGCATAACACTGCACAAGGCAGGGTTGAGGATTCTTGCTCTAGGCTTGAGCCACTGGTGAACCTTCAGGAAATCAGCCTTCTGTTGGATTTATCAGTTTAGTCACTGCTGCAATTAAATTTAGTCATCATTAGTAACAGACTTTCAGAATGAGGCATATCTAGCCTCATTGTGCTTTTAAATCTTCTATATTATGTTGTGTTATTCAAATCACTTTTTTTGTGCTGCACAGCATATGGGATCTTAGTTCTCCAACCAGGGATCAAACCCATGCTCCCTGCAGTGGAAGCATAGAGTCTTAACCACTAGACTGACAGGGAAGTTCCTAAAAGCACCTTTAGTAAATGCCAAGGATCTGTGTAAAAAGGACCTATTTTGTATGATCCACTCAGGGTCAAATCTAATTTCCTATAAGCAGTACATACAAGCTTCTCACAAGCTCTCATCTTGGTGTATGAGGAATACTTAAGACTTCAGCCCTTCTTTTTCTTTTAAGACACATGCCCAGAAGTTGGAGCTGAGTAGGGAGTTGCTTTCACCCACTGGGGAGGGAAGCAACTCCAGGGTAGACTTTTTGGACAGATTCTCTGGACACACAGTTGGCTACTTCACTTTGGAATTCTAAGCAAGCCCATCCCTTGCTAATGTAACCACCCAGCAGGGAGACTGATCTTTCTCTAGACACCTGACCTCAAATCTCAGAGACCTCTTTCAACACTGTACACTCTCAACCTGCCTTCAAATGTTATCCCTGAGTCATTCACTGCCAGCCACATGCCACAGCACCTCTGTGACCCCATCACTCTCAGCCCAGGAGCCCACATCCAGCTTCACTGACAGTTCTCATCCTATGGGAACTCCCTCATATTCCCATCAGAAAATCTAAAGACATAACTGCATCCTCATCTCCTGCCAGTTACCACCCTGATATCCTTTCTCATCCCAAAGGTCAGTCTCTCAGTAAGTGCACTGGGTCTCATCTCCTCAAAGACTTTGATCATCATATGGTTATTTCCTCTCTGTTCTGGATCATATCACTCTCTTTATATTGAATTATTCCATTCAGTTCATACAAAATAAGCTCTTGCATCTCCATTTTTAGAAAATCACTCCCTTGAACTCTTATAACCATCCAGCCACTACTCCATTTTCCTGTACTTTTTCATTTGCCTAAGCGTTGTCTAAAAATATTATGTTAATTTATTTTTGACTTACTCTTTACTCACTGTACTCTGAATTTCATTTCCACCACTAAACAACCAACTATTCTTGTCTAGGTTACCAGTAATCTCCATATTGCCAAATCCAGTGAACACATTTTATTCTCATCTCAGTTGATTTCAGGGAATCATTGCAATAGTCAACCATTCCTACTATATTGGAACTCCCTTTCATGACACTCTGCAGGCCTGATTTTTATTATATCCCATTGACTACTCCTTGCCTGTCTGTTCACTCACTTAGTTCCCCTACCCCATCCTTAAACAGTGGTACCCCTCAAACTCCAGCAGCCTCACCCTCATCCTCTTTCTCTATCCTCTCTTGCTATTTAAGCCAGTGGTTCTAAACTAATTTGGTCCATTAATGGATGTCTGTCAAGTACACAAGACATTTTTGATTGTTATATCTGGGAGGATGTCACTGGCGTCTAGAAGGTAAAGTATGGCAATAGTGCTAAACTCTGATACATAATCCTATAATACACAGCCTCTCACAACAAAGGATTATTTGTCCAAAATGTTAACTGTACCAGCATTGATAAACCCTGTATAGCCATTCCCTTGACTTCATATATTGTCTGTGTAGTAGAAAATATATATATATATATATTGCCTTCTGGTATCTATTTTCCTTTTCTTTCATTAGTGGAATTGACACCTCACCACGTGGTCAGGTTAGAAACTGTATTTATAGCCTCTCTTGCAGCTAAGCAATATATAAAAGTTCTGGGTCAGTTTCTTAAAAAGAATATGCCATCTTTTCTCCTTTTTCCAAATGATGGAATGTGGTCCTGGTGTAGGAAGTGAATGTCAACCATGCAAAGAAAAAATAATATTCAAAGGGATAATGAATCAATAAGATACATTTAAACTGGATCTTTAAATGACCTTGTGGACTAGAGCTATCTACCTCATCCAGACCACCCACCTCCTCTGAACCATTACATGAATGAGAAACAAACTCGATTCACAGTATTGAAGGTCCTCCAGCCAGTCCATTCTGAAGGAGATCAGCCCTGGGATTTCTTTGGAAGGAATGATGCTGAAGCTGAAACTCCAGTACTTTGCCCAGCTCATGCGAAGAGTTGACTCACTGGAAAAGACTCTGATGCTGGGAGGGATTGGGGGCAGGAGGAGAAGGGGATGACAGAGGATGAGATGGCTGGATGGCATAGCTGACTCGATGGACGTGAGTCTCAGTGAACTCCAGGAGTTGGTGATGGACAGGGAGGCCTGGTGTGCTGCGATTCATGGGGTCACAAAGAGTCGGACACGACTGAGTGACTGATCTGATCTGATCTGATCTGATACTATAACTGACATATCATCTACATATTGATGGAGCTGGAATTTGTAATCACAGCTTTGCGCTCTCCTCTGAACTCCAAACTTATAAAAATCAATTACGTATTTGATTTGTACTGTTGGATTTCTCCCAAACTTAGCATTTTCAAACTGCTGTTGTTTTCAGTTGGTCAGCCATGTCTGACTCTTTGCCACCCCGTGGACTGCAGCACACCAGGCTTCCCTGTCCTTCACTATCTCCTGGAGCTTGCTCAAACTCATGTCCATTGAGTCGGTGATGCCATCCAACCATCTCATCCTCTCTCACCCCCTTCTCCTCCTGCTCTCAATCTTTTCCAGCACCAGGGTCTTTTCCCATGAGTCAGTTCCTTGCATCAGGTGGTCAGAGCCAGCTGGAAAGCTGGTTACAATGAACACTAAGGACAGCCTCAAACTGTCTTTACACTCAGACAATGTAAAACTTAACAAGCGACTTAATGGGAGATGATTGTACACAGCAGAAGATGTGTGAGAGGGAGGAACATGAGTTTGGCTTGGGAACACAGATCTCTGCTCAAACATCACTCACTTCTAGTAACAGAAAATGCAAAACAAATCCAACTCTTAGAGGTTGTTTAAGATGTAAGTTAAGAACAAAGAAAGGAGGGAGGAAGGAAGGGAGGAAAGAAGGGAAGAGAAAGAAAAACAAGGTACAAAATGTTCTTGACATTTTTATTCCTTTGCAATCAAGAGCAAAAATCACCAGGGAAGAGAGAAATCTAATGAAATACTTGGAAAACTTCATTACTGGAACTAAAGTGATTTGTGCTGGTCTTTGACAAAGATCTTGTTAAACAGTTGGCCTCCAGTCTTAGTCCCTAATGACAGGCTTTCTGAGCATAAATTATCCATGTTTTTTTCCAGCAAGAACTGGTCACACTAGTTTCTTCTCCTTTTCCTGATGTTGCCTCTAGGAGTCTGTATCTACCCAGGATCTCCCCAACACTGGACAGGATGTCTCAAATCTGAGACGGATTTCACAGCTTATCAACAAGAGTCCTGGAGATACCAGTGTTTGTTGTACTTCCCTGCTTTTCCTTCAAAGGACAAAAGGACCTTGAGATTGAGGGTTACAAGAAGCCAACATTATTCTCGTGACTGTTACGCACCAGGTATTTTGAAAATCAGTTGAACCACTTAGTTCTTTAGAAAACCCAGTGTGAAAAGTATTATTCCCCATTTTGCTCATGGCAAAAGTAAGGAAAGAGAGTTATAAACCTTTTCTCTGTCACACAGCTAAAAGGACACTGTGTCCGGTCCATTTGATTGCAAAGCATGTGAGCTCTTCTGTACATATGGGACCTCAGCTCTAAGGTAGGACAACTTTTGAGTTAAACCAAACTACATTACTAGAGCCAGAGTTATCTTTTTAAAAACATAGACCAAAAATCATGTCACTCCCCTGCTGAAAATGCTTCTTGAAATAGCTCCTGCCCACCTGAAGATTGCACACACACACACACAAACAGTATGTGGTGTTTCACTGACGTGACTACTTTCTCTCCAACCTTTGTTATACCTCAGAGCAGTTCTCCAAATTCAGGGCGGACTGCTGTTCATCCTGCCGACTGCGCAGATTGTATTGCTGATCCTGTTCACAGAGCCAGTTGTCTCACCATATCTCACGGTCCACACTGTTAGCTGAACCCAGGGTAGGCAAGCTGTGAGCTAAGAGGCTAGAAGAAAATGCGAGGAACCGTAGGAACTGCAGACACGTTTATTCTCTCTGACTGGCACAGCAGCCATAGTAGCAGGCATAACATAGCACAACATAACCACACAACCTGTGACTAAGCAAGTACCTCATGAAGCTTACATGCAGTGCTACAAGTGATCTCAGCTATAACATAATCATTATTTACAAAACATGGGGCAAGAGCAAGAGGCCATAGGGCAAGAAAGCCTGACCACACCATCTTGGCTAATGTGCTCTTTCTCTACACAGGGTGTGTAAAAAAGAATGTGCAAACTGCCACACGGTTGCACTCATTTCACATGCTAGGAAGGCTACGCTCAAAATCCTCCAAGCTAGGCTTCAACAGTACATGAACTGAGAACTTCCAGGTGTACAAGCTGGATTTAGAAAAGGCAGAGGAACCAGAGATCACATTGCCAACATCCATTGGATCATAGAAAAAGCAAGATAATTCCAAAAAAAATATCTACTTCTGCTTCATCAACTACACCAAAGCCTTTGACTGTGTGGATCACAACAAACTGTGGAAAATTCTTAGAGATGGGAATACCAGACCACCTAACCTGCCTCCTGAGAAACCTGTATGCAGGTCAAGAAGCAACAGTTAGAACTGAATATGGAACAATGGACTGGTTCAAAATTGGGAAAGGTGTATGTCAAGGCTGTATATTGTCACCCTGTTTGTTTAACTTATATGCAGAGTACATCATGCAAAATGCCAGGCTGGAAGAATCACAAGCTGAAATCAAGATTTCCAGGAGAAATGTCAATAACCTCAGATATTCAGATAACACCATGCTAATGGTAGAATGTGAAGAGGAACTAAAGAGCCTCTTGATGTAGGTGAAAGAGGAGAGTGAAAAAGCTAGTTTAAAACTCAACACTTAAAAAACTAAGATCATGGCATCCAGTCCCATCACTTCACAGCAAATAGATGGGCAAAAAATGGAAACAGTGACAGTGGGTGGTGACTGCAGCCATGAAGTTAAAAGACACAAAGAGGTCAAACCAGTCAATCCTAAAGGAAATCAACCCTGAATATTCATTGGAAAGGCTGATGCTGATGCTGAAGCTCCAATACTTTGGCCACCTGATGCAAAGATGTGGAAAAGACCCTGATGCGGGGAAAGACTGAAGGCAAAGGGAGAAAGGGGTGGCAGAGGAGGTTGGATGGCATCACTGACTCAGTGGACATGAGTTGGAGCAAATTCTGGGAGATAGTGAAGGACAGAGAAGCCTGGAATGCTGCAGTCCCTGGGGTTGCAAAGAGTCAGACATGACTGAATGAACAACAGTAACAACCCTGAGAAATTCAACATCAGTGGATCTGAGGAGGAGGTCAAAATCTGCATATTAAATAATCACCTGAAATGTTTCTGATGCAAGTGGTGCCTATGACTGCATCCTGAGAGGCATTCCAGGTTGTAAAATTCATTATACTATGGCCTTTCTCTTTGTAATTCTTTCATTTCTTTCATTCAACACTCATTTATCTGACAAACAAGTGGCTCAAATGATAAAGAATCCGCCTGCAATGTGGGAGACCTGGGTTCAATCCCTAAGTTGGGAAGATCCCCTGGAGGATGGCATGGCAACCCACTCCAGTATTCTTGCCTGGAAAATCCCCATGGGCAGAGGATCCTGGCGGGCTAGTCTATGGGGTCGCAAAGAGTTGGACACGATTGAGCAACTAAGCACAGAATAGCATAGAACTGTACTCCAGACTTTCTTCTAGGCTTTGGTAACATAGCTGTTAAAAAAGAAACCACAAGGTTCCTGTTCTCATGGAGCTTACAGTCTTATTGGAGTAAAACCAAAGAACTTTAAAATACACATATCATATACCAGGTAGCAAAGAGTATTATAGAGAAAAATAAAGCAGGGTAAGGAAGTAGTGATAGGATGCTACTGTATTATGTTTATTTATTTAATGTTTTCTCCTTGAATGAAAAGGCCTCATGTGTCTGCTATACTTCTACATCCTAAGCATCAGGCACCTAACTCCCAACAAATATCTGTTGAGGTAGGAATTGAACTACTTTACAGATGCTAGAAATAAAGACCCTTATAGTGATTTTTACAAAATGAAGAGTGATGACATCGTGCCTAATGCTGCCACCTAGAGTGGCCTATGTAAGCATTCCAAAGTAAAACTAAGTAGTTTATACGCAAGAAACTTAAGTTTTATCACAAAAGTAGAGTAATAGGATTTCCACCTCCAATAAAGATGGAGTAACACACATCCGGACCTACTCTTCCACTAAACAACTTTTTAAATGGGCAAATATATACTGTATGTCTGTGTGTGTGTGAGAGAGAGAGAGAAAGAGAGAAACGATGCTTTTCAGGCTTCCGGGCACTGGGTATTAGGCAATACGGGGCAGAGATTCCCTTAAAAACAGCAGAGTAAGCCCAGCTGCCCCAGTTTACTACCTACAGATATTTCCAGGCAGTAGTGCAGGGAGGTAAAACTCAGGTTCAGCTCAGGCATCTTTCTGAATTGAGGAGAGAGAGCTGTGTATCCAAGGAGATAAAAGTGCCTAGAGTTTGTAACGCAAATTATGAGAGACAGCATCTACACAGATAGATTAAATGTTCAAAAGATCCCGTCCAAATTTTCAGCTGAGTTTTGACCAGGAAATGCATGTGGGGAAACCACATGAGACCATGGAAAGAAAAACCCAAAGAAGCAGAGATGACAATTAGTGGATTCACACATCCAAGAATAATTTTTGTATTCACCAGCCAAAGTGGAAAGTTTTGTAATTTGTAATTTGTAAAAAAGGCAGATTCCTTACCAGCTGAGCCACCAAGGAAGCCCATGAACTCTAAAGCATTACACAAAAAATGGACATAGTTAATAAACAAATAAAATGGAATTTTTAAAACACTAAATTAATCTGAAAAGTGGCAGAAGACTAGGAAAAGGGAACAAAATATATATGGTACAAATACACAACTAATAGCAAGATGGTATTTTTTTTTAATTTTTATTTATTTTTTTATTTTTTTACTTTACAGTATTGTTTTGGTTTTGCCATACATCAACATGAATCCACCACGGGTGTACACGTGTTCCCCATCCTGAACCCCTCTCCCTCCTCCCTCCCTGTACCATCCCTCTGGGTCATCCCAGTGCACCAGCCCCAAGCATCCTGTATCCTGCATCGAACCTGGACTGGCGATTAGTTTCTTATATGATATTATTCATGTTTCAATGCCATTCTTCCAAATCATTCCCCCCTCTCCCTCTCTCTCACAGAGTCCAAAAGACTGTTCTATACATCAGTGTCTCTTTTGCTGTTTCATATACAGGGTTATCGTTACCATCTTTCTAAATTCCATATATATGCATTAGTATACTGTATTGGTGTTTTTCTTTCTGACTTACTTCACTCTGTATAATAAGCTCCAGTTTCATCCACCTCATTAGAACTGATTCAAATGTATTCTTTTTAATGGCTTAGTAATACTCCATTGTGTATACATACCATAGCTTTCTTATCCATTCATCTGCTGATGGGCATCTAGGTTGCTTCCATGTCCTGGCTATTATAAACAGTGCTGCGATGAACATTGGGGTACACGTGTCTCTTTCAATTCTGGTTTCCTCGGTGTGTATGCCCAGCAGTGGGATTGCTGGGTCATAAGGCAGTTCTATTTCCAGTTTCTTAAGGAATCTCCACACTGTTCTCCATAGTGGCTGTACTAGTTTGCATTCCCACCAACAGTGTAAGAGGGTTCCCTTTTCTCCACACCCTCTCCAGCATTTATTGCTTGTAGACTTTTGGATTGGAGCCATTCTGACTGGCGTGAAATGGTACCTCATTGTGGTTATTTAAAACAAACTGTAACAACTGTGAATCATATTGTTAGTCTTCTTCACAGAAATGTTTGAACCTAGAAAACAAAGAAGCAATGTCTTCAAAATTCAAATGAATGACTTTCCAAATAGAATTCTACACACACACTACCAACCACACAAGAGAGTAGAATAAAAATACTTTGGGTCATGAAATGCCTTCTGAAGAAACGTCACTGTCTGATTGGTAGCCAAATACTTCACCCAACTTCACCATGAGGGCACTGCCCACTTCCACCCCACCTCGCTTGCAGTCCAGGAACCCCACTTCACTTTAATGCAACCATATTCACTGGGTATCTGTTCCATATCAGGTGTGGTCCTGGGCACTGGAAATCACAGATAGCTAAGTCACCACTCACATCCTAACGGAGGGGAGTAGATTTATGTATAAATATATCTAGACACAGCAGATGACAATCAAAGCCAAAGCAGAGAGTGGGAATCTCCTTTGGGGAGGTGTGGAATGGAACAACTAATTGTGTCTGGAGCATTTGGGAAAGTTCCTTGAAAAGCTTGAGACTGTATAAGACTAAGATCCTCCATCTGGTATCACCAGGACCACTCTACAATCTGTCCATACTCTACCTACCATCAAGCAACTGATATGTTACCCCCCCGGGCGCAGGACCCCCATTCTACCCGACTCTCCTTGCTCCTCCACAACTCCCTCTGCTCCACTCCATCAGCCCCCAAAATGCCCTGCATGTATGTCAGGCTCATTGGACTCTATTTGTCACCCCAAAGTTGCACCATCTGCATTTAATCATGAAGGTAAATCATAACAGCAAAAGCTTGAGCACCAGCTATGAATGAGGCCATGAAAGAGAGCAGAGAGTAGCAAGGTCTTGCCCTGCTCTCTGGAGCTCCTGGTCTAAGATGGAAAGGTGAACCTATGGGCTGTTTTATTGTATTACTTGTAGGTTGTCAGTACCTTGAGAGCAAAATCCATTACATCTACTTCTGCAGACCTTCTCACTGTACGAGCAGAAAACTCAGCACTTAACCTCAAGAAATATCAAGATGGCATCGTCCACAAAAAGAAAACGAATAGCAGAGCCCAGTGCTGCGATTCTGAGCAGCTGGGCCAAGACTCTGTGCCTCACTGTCAGGGAGCCCCCAGCAGTTCTGACACCCAGGCCCAGATCTGTTCAGCTTTCTTCGATGCAGTTACAGAGCTAGGCTTTCTTTCTTACCTGTATCAGGCCCTTACATCCTGTTCTGACAGCTCAGGTTAAGGTAAATGACAGTGAGATTATGTGTCCTACAGGGAGCTGATCAAAGTATCTCACTGCCTCCCTGAGATCTAGGGGGGCCAGGTCATGGAGAAACTGCTAAACCCCATCATTTTGAAAAGAAGTCTTAGCATTGCCTCCTTTGCCTGACATGAGCCAAATGCTCCAACATGTCCACCTCTTTGGCTTAAAATAAATGAGCTGACAATTCAAAATGGTAGGAAGGGGATAAATGTAAGACCGAACATCATTTTGATAAGAAAGCAGCCATTCTTTTTGTCCATTAACAGAGCTAAAGAAAAGCCTTGGTTAAGTTTCCTGACAACTGAAGTATAAGTGTAATCTCATCTCATACCCCTGATGCTCACTTATATCCCTGTAAACACACCACATGCACACTTGACACAGAACTTGGGAGAAGAAATATATACCAGTCTCATCTCAGCTGATTCTCCAAGCTACAGAGCTTACTCTGTCTTAATGAGCAAACAAGAGATTATTATTTACATTCATGTATGACAAACCTAAACAGCATATTAAAAAGCAGGGACATTACTTTGCTGACAAAGGTCCATATAGTCAAAGCTATGGTTTTTGCAGTGGTCATGTGTGGATGTGAGAGTTGGACCATAAAGAAGACTGAGCACTGAAGAATTGATGCTTTTTTTAATCTATTTACTTTAATTGGAGGATAATTTCTCTACAATATTGTGGTGTTTTTCTGGCATACATAGACATGAATCAGCCATGGGTGCACATGTGTCCCCCCATCCTGAAACCCCCCTCCCACATCTCTCCACATCTCATCCCTCTGAGTTGTCCCAGAGCACTGGCTTTGAGTGAATTGGTGCTTTCGAACTGTGATGTTGGAGAAGACTCTTGAAAGTCCCTTGGACTACAAGGAGATCAAACCAGTCAATCCTAAAGGAAATCAACCCTGAATATTGGAGGAATTGATGCTGAAGCTGAAACCCCAGTACTTTGGTCACCTGATGTGAAGAACTGACTCATTGGAAAAGACCCTGATGCTGGGAAAGATTGAAGGTGGGAGGAGAAGCGGATGACAGAGGACAAGATGGTTGGATGGCACCACCGATTCAATGGACATGGGTTTGGGCAAGTTCCAGAAGATGGTGAAGGACAGGGAAGCCTGGAGTGTGCAGTCCATGGGGTTGCAGAGTCAGACACGACTAAGTGACTGAATAGTCAACAGAAACAGTGAAGAACAGTAACCATGCCCTGTAGTTTGGAGGGACCTGACTACCTGACGCATCTCCTCACCTGCCCCTTTCCCACCATATCTCCCCTGGGCCTTTCCAGAGCTCCACCAGGACCCCAGCCTAGGGTCATCCCACGGACTTGGACTGAGCACCCTGAGACCACACCTTGAAGACAGAGCTGCAGACTGTAGAAGTGTTGGTAGCTGGTGGGCAGCGTTGCCCCCATTGAAGAGTGTTTGCAGTCACATGTTCAGAGGCACTTAGACCTTCCTTGTCCAGAGGCAGCAAAGAGCTGGGGTCAGGTTCCAGGTCTGCCACTTACCGGCCCTGTGGACTCAAGCAAGTGACTTTACTCCTCCTTGCCACTGCTTCCTCAATGTAGAATGAGAGTAAGAAGGCCAGAAACAGCTCAGATTTATTGCTGAGTGTGAATGAGGCAATACCTGTAAAACACAAGAGCTGGGATCTGCATGGAGCTCACATGCATGGATGCTGGCTCATTTTACCATTGTGTCTGTTACTTGCTTTCCTGGCCTGGCTGTGCCCCAAGCACAGCACAAGGCCAGGCATGGAGCAATAGCAAACGATTCACTATGTAAGCCTGGGACAAAGGCCCCACTCCCTGCCCTCCCTGCAGGCCTGCACACCCCCAGTGCAGGCATCTTCCCCAGGCTGGGGGCTGGCTTAGGGTCAGCACACATTCTGCACAGAAGGAGACAACTGTCCCAACAACATCAGTTCCAAAACTTCCTAGAATGTCCAGCAAACTCTTGTCTACAGCCCATCATAGAACAGAATACTCAGGATGTTAAAACAGGGCTCAGCTCCCAGGCCCCATGTCACCCCCTCATTCCACTGTGCCCTCAAAGGAGCCAATGCCTGTAGGCCAGGGGTGGGAAGAGGAGGCATTCAGTTCAGCTCCACCATAAAAACCACTTTGGGGCATGAATGACCCGAAGTCGTGATCACCTTTTTTCCAGTGAATATAATGAGACTACAGGAACATAGATCATTTTGTTCTGAATAAATTCACGAATAAAATTTAAAAAAAAAATTTTTTTAATTACCTGCCAAGCACCCTTTCTCAACAAATGGCTAGAAAATATACCCCACAAAATGAGAAAATAGCCCAGTAAAAGGACCCAGAAAACAGAAGGTCTGACCCAAGAAGGACAAGAAGTTTTCCAAATGAAGGTAAAGGGATGTCCCAGGATGTTAGCTGGTCATCACGCCCACAGACCTACCAAGATTGGCACAAGAAGTTAGAAAGTTCCAACATGGGTGACCCCAAGAAAAAAGAACTGATTAACTAAAATCAAACTGAGGGGACTTCCCATGGTCCAGTGGTTAAGAATCTGCCTTGCAGTGCAGGAGAGGTAGGTGATCGGACCTACCTAGGGAACTAAGATCCCACATGCCAGCAGAGCACCTGAGCCTATGTGCTGCAATTACTGACCCCACAGCCTCTGGAGCCCTTGAGCTAGAGAATCCATGCACTGCAGTGAAAGATCCCACAGGATGCAACAAAGATCCCATGTGCCACAACTGAGACCCGATGCAGCCAAATAAGTACAATACTGCTAAGAAGAGGCATTCAGTTTCAGTAGAGCATATTAGAATGGATTAATGATGGACGTGTGCAAAACAGGCAAGTCAAAAAGTAAGGCAATGATTAATGCTGGGGAAAACAAATCCTTATTCCAAAGAGTAACATGTAATTATGTATTCCTTTGATAAAAATAAATATACATTTTAATTTTTTAAATATATTTATCAAGGAGCAGAGTCTGCCTAGAAGCCTTATTCTTCTCCTTTTATAAACACTTGATTTTTTTTTAAATTTTATATCTTATATCATTTGCTGACAATGGAAAAAAATGACTTAATGTGTATACTAACATTCCTTGTACATATACACACAAACTTCTACTCCTAGCTCCCAATATTATAACTGGGAAACCCAAAATTCAGTGTTAATAATATTATAACCGTGGAAATATTGTCACAGCTGTAGACCAGAAGAAGAAGAGTTGGGAAAGCTGTGCACAGAGAGTCAGTTGGCAAAATAATATCTAAAACTGAAAAAGTCAATATATTTTTAGCATATTTAAAAACATGGGGATAAAATTCAGATAAATCAGCTAAGAGTTTAAGGTTTCTCCTCCTGAGGAACACAACCCAATGTTAGGGAGCAGGACTCCTTCAACCCTAGTTTATATTTTATGAGTCTGCTTTTCTTTAATAGTAATTTTTATTAAAATGTTTAAAAAATTATAATCACCAATGTGCTTAGGCTTCCCAGCAAACCCTGCTTTTTTCAGAAAAATAAAGATCTTGAAATTAAAATAAAGATCAACTGCTGCTACTGCTAAGTCACTTCAGTCATGTCCGACTCTGTGCAGCCCCATAGACGGCAGCCCACCAGGCTCCCCCGTCCCTGGGATTCTCCAGGCAAGAACACTGGAGTGGGTTGCCATTTCCTTCTCCAATGCACGAAAGTGAAAAGTGAAAGTGAAGTCGCTCAGTCATGTCTGACTCTTAGCGACCCCATGGACTGCAGCCCACCAGGCTCCCCCGCCCATGGGATTTTCCAGGCAAGAGTACTGGACTGGGGTGCCATTGCCTTCTCCGAAAGATAAACTAGAGAAGCAAATATATTATTCTGTAAAATTGAAAAGACAAATAATGCAATGCATATCTAAAACTTGGACAAATTACAATCCAGGAATTCAGAACTCAAACTCCACGCCCCATTTGGTCAAGGGATATTCAGTTCAGTTCAGTTCAGTTCAGTCACTCAGTCCTCTCCGACTCTCTGCGACCCCATGGACGGCAGCACACTGGGCTTCCCTGTCCATCACCAACTCCCGGAGCCTGCTCAAACTTATGTCCATCAAGTCAGTGATGCCATCCAACCATCTCATCCTCTGTCATCCCCTCCTCCTCTTGCCTTCAATCTTTCTCAGCATCAGGGTCTCCTCCAATGAGTCAGTCATTCGAATCAGGTGGCCAAAGTATTGGAGTTTCAACTTCAACATCAGTCCTTCCAATGAATATTAAGGACTGATTTCCTTTAGGATGGACTGGTTGGATCTACTTGCAGTCCATGGGACTCTCAAGAGTCTTCTCCAACACGACAGTTTAAAAGCATCAATTCTTTGACGATTTCGCCAATCAAAGGAGATTGGCACATTACATTTAACTTTTTTTTTCAATTTCCTGCTTATCGTCATGCCTCACTTCCCAAATTATTTGGAACTGAGAAGGCATATTAGAATTTAGCATGGCTATCTTTGGATCAGTAGAATCTCTTTAGTCACATTTCCTCTTTGTTCATTGTGGACAATAAAAGGAAAAAGATTGAATGAATATTGTGCACATATAAATCTATGAACCAGTCTACAATTTCTAATTTAAAGCCCAGTTCTTGAGCCTGCCCACATGGAATGGAGAAAACAGAAGTAAAAAGGCATTATGACCCATGTATTCTTATGGTTCCAAAACACAAAATTATAGTTATGTAAATTTGTCCTTATAAATTTCTTAACAATTTGTAATGGAAGACAAATTTACTCCAAATTACAGTGTTGGTTTGCTGATATTCCTTCTGCAATTAAGAAAATTTAAACCTAGTGCTCCACCAAAACAAGAGACAGCAAAAATATAAACATTTTTCTGTTATTTAATCATCTTCTGCTATTGGGTTATTGTTATAGGTTAGTTGAATTAGAAAATTCTCCAGAGCATTTACATTCAAGGTATGAAAAAAATTTAGATGGAATAAGTCCAAATGTTACAAAAAATTAATTTAGAAACTAGTGAAAATATAACACCCTAGCAGTGGGTCATTTGTTTTGTGAGTCCTGTTATTAACAGCAGAACATAATAGAAAGACAGGAATCTAGGATTTGAATCCTGGAAATGCCACAGGAATGTCATTAGATAATAGACAAGTCAACTCCCTTTTCTGTGCTTCATTTTTCATCTGTAAAGGAAGATGATCTAACTGGATGATTGCTCAAGTTTCTTTCATGTCTTAGAAGAATACAATAGATACATCAGAGACAAGACAAAAATTTCCTCTTTCTCTACAATGGCATCCCTTAGATTGATTTATGTAATTATATGCAGGCATTTGAAAATCCTACAGTCTCCAAGGATGTGACTATCCATTATGGCAACAACAACAAAAAAAAATGTGGTTGTCTACTTTCAGCTAAATCTTAAACAGCATCAGCAAGACTAAAGCTTGGATACATCTCAATTACCCACACAAATTAAGGGTGTGGTGTCAATAAGACTCCAAAGCTCTTCCTCTTAGATTTGAGGTCCATTATATTTTCTGTTTAACTGCAAACTCAAATTAACATTTTGATTTACTCTGGCTGATTTTCAAATTTTTTGACCTAATTACATACTCAATGATGTAGTCTAAAAATGTGCCTGGGTGGATAGATAGAAGAGACACTGTCTTTGAATTCTACATAGTCCTTGAATTTCTAAAGGCTGGTTCACACAAAGACCTAGTTGACATGGTAATAGAAGAGACCTCTGTGATGTATGTCCTGCTCACAAGTCCTTTTTTCCTGAGAACAGCTCTCCACTCTGGTTCTCTAAGCCACGTGTTAGTTACATAAGCACGCTCAGGACTCACTTGATTGGCAGTGGTTGAGCATCAGAGCCAAACTGAGCCAATCAGAGCTCTGTGACTGAGAGAGTGAAACCTCAATATGGGTTTGGGTTCACTTATATGAAAACTACATAAACTTGAGAACTGGGGCACAGCCATCATCGTATGAGTGTTAGTAGCAGAGAGAGCCGATTTGCAAAGACAGACCAAACGAAAGACAAAGAGAGCAAGAGAAACAATAAGAATTTGCAGAAAGAAATGGAAGCAAAATATAAAGAAAGCTTGCTTTCTGGGCTTCCTTTGGCCTTCTTAGTCCTTTTTTTTCCCTCCTAGTCCTTTTTGAGTCACATGTGCGTTCCTGCTATGGCTCCCAGGTCATTATACTAAATTTTTCCTTTTGGCTTAGAGTAACTTGAACCAATTTCTACCATTAGCATCAAAAATATTTGCTACTGTTAAATTGGCTTTTTTCAACAAAACTGAAAATTGTCACGAGGAAATCTTTTGGATTGCTTTCCCCCCCTCCTTTTTTCTGAATTAACTTGTCATTTGCTCAGAGAGAAAGTAGCTTAGTATCACAAAGTTCCAAATTATTAAAAGGTGGTTGCACATTTAGAATTTTTGTCTTATTTTCCATGCTAGTCTCTATTCTGTGAAGTTTAGGTTCTAATGTATAACTAGGATGATAGTGTACTTATTAGGTTAATAGAGGGTCATAGTAGTAGAACTTTTTATTGTAATATCCAGCTGCATTCCTGAATCAGTCACAAGTGAATGCATAATTAATTATTTTTTGAGAACAATGGAAAAATGTTCCTACTAATAGATGAATAAAATACCCAGTGGAGCCCCTTGGTTGCTATTTGTAGACTGCTTCCAGATAGCTGCAAAATACATGCCACATTCTGTAAAAATTAAAGCCCCAAAGCCCTTCAGATAAAGGGGAGCAGATGCTATGATGCAAAATGGACCAAAGTGAATGTCCAAGTCTTTACAACTGTCTCTTCTCTGTGGATCTTAGACTCTTTACATCGTCTGGAACAGTAAAAGTACAATACGAGACCCATAGGCCAAATGAAGCCCAATAGAGTATTTGTTAATTCCTTCCTTCCTTGGAGGGACATTTTGTTGTTTCTCTCCAAGAAATGTTGCTAAACTTTTTGTTCCTCTATTTCCACATCTGCACCATGTGGGTCCCTACTTCATATGGTTTCGGCAAGGAAGCTCTTACACACAAAGTGCTTAGAAGTGTGCCTGGCAAATTAGAATGCTCAATTAATTATAGCCATTGTTGCCAATTTTTATTATTACTGAGGATTTTTTTAACAGACTAGCTAGTTACAGGTGTCTCCTTGCTAGTTCTTTGACCGCTACCAACATAAATTTCACAAGATTTGTTGTACAAGTTTGTAATTGTAATCAAAGCTGAATATATTTAATGATAGTAATTTTGATACATTCAAGTTAAATTCCACTAAAAATAAATAATTATATTGCATCAAACTTAAAGCATTATTAACTAAGAATAGGGCTGATGATATAGCCTGCAAATAGCACATGACTCTGGCTTCCCCAGTGGCTCAGACAGTAAAGAATACACTTGTAATGCAGAAGTCGTGGGTTCAATACCTGAGTTGGGAAGATCCTCTGGAAAAGAGAATGGCTACCCACTCCAGTATTCTTGCCAGGAGAATTCCATGGACAGAGGTTCCTGGCAGACTATAGTCCAGTTCAGT
The DNA here is from genome assembly GCF_032452875.1 of Bos javanicus. Classification (NCBI taxonomy): domain Eukaryota; kingdom Metazoa; phylum Chordata; class Mammalia; order Artiodactyla; family Bovidae; genus Bos; species Bos javanicus. Next base: position 7,049,597 of record NC_083886.1, on the reverse strand, counting down.
TCAGTTCAGTTGCCCGGTGGTGTCTGACTCTTTGCGACCCCATGAACCACAGCATGCCAGGCCTCCCTGTCCATCACCAACTCCCAGAGTTTACTCAAACTCATCTCCATTCAGTCGGTGATGCCATCCAACCATCTCATCCTTTGTCACCCCCTTCTCCTCCTGTCTTCAATCTTTCCCAGCATCAGGGTCTTCTCAAATGAATCAGCTCTTCGCATCAGGTGGCCAAAGGACTGGAGTTTCAGCTTCAGCATCAGTCCTCCCAATGAACACCCAAGACTGATCTCCTTTAGGATGGACTGGTTGGATCTCCTTGCAGTCCAAGAGACTCTCAAGAGTCTTCTCCAACACCATAGTTCAAAAGCATCAATTCTTCAGTGCTCAGCTTTCTTTATAGTCCAACTCTCACATCCAGACATGACTACTGGAAAAACCATAGCCTTGACTAGATGGACCTTTGTTGACAAAGTAATGTCTCTGCTTTTTAATATGGTGTCTAGGTTGGTCATAACTTTCCTTCCAAGGAGCAAGCATCTTTTAATTTCATAGCTGCAGTCACCATCTGCAGTGATTTTTGGAGCCCAAGAAAATAAAGTCTGTCACTATTTCCATTGTTTCCCCATCTATTTGCCGTGAAGTGATGGGACCAGATGCCATCATCTTAGTTTTCTGAATGTTGAGCTTTAAGCCAACTTTTTCACTCTACTCTTTCACTTTCATCAAGAGTCTCTTTAGTTCTTCACTTTCTGCCATAAGGGTGGTGTCATCTGCATATCTGAGGTTATTGATATTTCTCCTGGCAATCTTGATTCCAGCTTGTGCTTCTTCCAGTCCAGCATTTCTCATGATGTACTCTGCATACAACTTAAATAAGCAGGGTGACAATATACAGCCTTGATGTACTCCTTTCCCAATTTGGAACCAGTCTGTTGTTCCATGTCCAGTTATAACTGTTGTTTTTTGACCTGCATACAGGTTTCTCAAGAGGCAGGTCAGGTGGTCTGGTATTCCCATCTCTTTCAGAATTTTCCACAGTTTGTTGTGATCCACACAGTCAAAGGCTGACTCTAGTCCATGGGATCACAAAGCATTGAACACAACTGAGCATCTGAAACACACACACAGATCACCTGACTCATTTGGAGGTCATTACCAATATTGACGGAACAAGAGTAGCTAACCATATAACCTTTACACATCTGGATTTCACATCATGAGGGAAAATTGTTGAAAACATATAGACAAAGGAAAAGAAAAGACAGATATATCCTGTTCACCTGAGTTCTAATGTTTATTCCAAATTAGATGTTCTGGGCTCCCATGTTTTCAGCTCTATAAAATTCTGAGCCTAGAAAGCAACTGTGGAAAATTCTTAAAGAGATGGGAATACCAGACCACCTGACCTGCCTCTTGAGAAACCTGTATGCAGGTCAAAAAACAACAGTTATAACTGGACATGGAACAACAGACTGGTTCCAAATTGGGAAAGGAGTACGTCAAGGCTGTATATTGTCACCCTGCTTATTTAAGTTGTATGCAGAGTACATCATGAGAAATGCTGGACTGGAAGAAGCACAAGCTGGAATCAAGATTGCAGGGAGAAATATCAATAACCTCAGATATGCAGATGACACCACCCTTATGGCAGAAAGTGAAGAACTAAAGAGACTCTTGATGAAAGTGAAACAGGAGAGTGAAAAATTGCCTTAAAACTCAACATTCAGAAGCTAAGATCATGTCATCCAGTCCCATCACTTCTTGGCAAATAGATAGGAAAACAATGAAAACAGTGAGAGACTATTTTCTTGGTCTCCAAAATCACTGCAGATGGTGACTGAAGCCTTGAAATTAAAAGATGCTTACTCCTTGGAAGAAAAGCTATGACCAACCTAGGCAGCATATTAAAAAGCAGAGACATTACTTTGCCAACAAAGTTCCATCTAGTCAAAGCTATGGTTTTTCCAGTAGTCATGTATGGGATGTGAGAATTGGACTATAAAGAAAGCTGAGCTCCAAAGAACTGATGCTTTTGAACTATGGTGTTGAAGAAGACTCTTGAGAGTCTCTTGGACTTCAAGGAGATCCATTCAGTCCATCCTAAAGAAAATCAGTCCTGAATATTCATTGGAAGGACTGATGCTGAAGCTAAAACTCCAATCCTTTGGCCACCTGATGCGAAGAGCTGATTCATTTGAAAAGACCCTGTTGGGAAAGATTGAAGGCAGGAGGAGAAGGGGGTGACAGAGGATAAGATGGTTGGATGTCATCACCAACTCAATGGACATGAGTTTGAGTAAACTCCGGGAGTTGGTGATGCACAGGGAAGCCTGGCGTGCTGCAGTTCTTGGGGTCGCAAAGAGTCGGACACGACTGAGTGACAAACTGAACTGAACTGAGAAGGCAACTATTTTTATGGTTACCCAGAAGTAGAATATTATTACTTAGAGTAGACTGTCTCTTCTACAATCCTGCAGAATAGCATCACATGATAAGAGATGCTGTTCATTTAGAAAAATATGTGCATTGTGTTGAACCTCATTGTGAATGTCCACCCACCCTACCTCCAGCCATAATCTGGAAGGATATGAACAGATTAGAAGTGAATCACTCTTCACAATTAAGTGAGAAGAGCTAAGAATTTCAGCAGGCAACCCAGGCAGGACAATAAGGAATGATAAGCAGAAGGCATGGGCCACAAGAAGGAAGGTCAGCCCTCCACACCACCTCCCTATAACCAGCCAGGAACAGGTAATTTTAGGACAATGAATCTAATGCTCATTTTTAAAGTGCTGTCTACATGATGCTATGCTGTAATCCCTTCAGTTTCCACAAAACTTCAATAAGAAAAAGAAAATAGTAGTAGGAACCAAGAACAGTATTTAGGAAGCGCACTGTAGCACAGATGAAGACAAGTAAACTCCACAAAAATCCACAGCTGGGATTTTCCACAGCAATAGATTATTTGGATTTTAAAATAAAAGTTGACTTCAGAAGGTGAGAGGACTAGGTCATACACAGCTGACATTGGGGTTGCACATGAATGACTTACTGCTACACAGTGGAGAAATACATCTTCCACTTGACTGCAAATATCTCTGAACGTCATCTTGATGTCTTTAACTTTATCTTACCATTGTCTGATTGTTTAGTTCCTACTTGGGTCCCCTTCAGAACTATTGTGTTCTGAAGCTTATTTTTATGGTTACATTCCATTTCTTAAACAATGCCGTCTACTGTGGCTCCATGTTTACATAAAATGGTGATTGAGTACTGATACGCAGTCACAGTACAAGCAGTCCATACAAAATAGGGTTGGACTTCAAAGGAAAAACAATTTAAGTGGTTTTTTTTTTACTTCTACATTCATTTCTCTCAATATGTAGCTAATGTGAAATAACATTCCCACTTTACTGAGACCAGAGTTAAGTACCAAGAAATTTATTTATCCCACAAATATTTATTGCCCTCAGCGGTACAACTGATGCTGCTAGGAGGCAAAGTCATAAATATAAATACGAAATGGTCACAATTTAGTTAGGGGAAGAGAAATGAAAACAAAAGTGGAGGCCTGCTTGTAGCACACAAAGAAAATGTAAGCAGGTCTAAAGGATCCTGGCTTGGGGAGATGTAAGAAGTCCAAGCAAAAGCGACAACTGGAGCAAGTTTTGAAGGATTCATGGGAGTGCACCAAGACAACAGGAGAGAAAGGGCATTGCAGGAAGGGGCATGAACTTGAGCAGCCACCACTCCAAAAGGAAACACGAGAAACTCCATGTGTAGGGAAATCAATCTGCTGGAGAAAAGGGAAAGGCGGGCAGTCTTGGGATTCTGAAGGTCCTTGCATGACTGAGATCTTCTGCCTTTAATCCATGAATGACATAGATCCAGATTGAGAAAGACCAGAGTGATAAAGAGGATACATTGCTTTAAAAGGGTAGATTGTAGATGTCCATCAGCAGATGAATGAATAAAGAAGTAATGGTTCACATACACAATGGAATATTAGTCATAAAAAGGAACAAAATTGGATCATTTGTAATGCTGTGGATGGACCTAGAGTGTGTCATACAGAGTAAAGTAAGTCAGAAAGAGGAAAATAAATATCATATATTAACATATGTATTTGGAATCTAGAAAAATGGTACTGTTGACCCTATTTGCAGGGCGGGAGCAGAGGCCCAGACACGGAGAACAGACAGGTGGGCACAGAGGGGAGGGGGGTGGGGTGCACTGGGAGAGAGGCTCTGAGGCACACACACACCCATGTGTAAAGCAGAGCGCTAGTGGGAAGCTGCTGTAGAGCGCAGGCAGCTCAGCTCGGGGCTCTGTGATGGACCGAGAGGGGCGGGAGGGGGCTCAAGAGGGAGGGGACGCATGTATACATACAGCTCACTCACCTTGTTGTACAGTAGTAACTAACACAGCATGGTAAAGTATTCATTTTCCAATTAAGAATAAATAAAAGAGTGGGTTGGAAGGAAACAGAAATGGAATCTGGAACTCCAGAAGACCTGAACTATGATGACGGCTGTGTGGGGGAGCAAGGACATTAAATCCTTATTATTTGCCAGACCTAAATAGGATGCCTCTACTTTATTCCCTGAGCCTGGCTGCCTACGTCGACCATTAAACTTGTTTAAAGAAGGAGTGAGGCGGGGGGGAAAGGTCATCTTTTTTTTTTTTTCCTGGATAATTCCCAAATTACATACAAGCAATTCTACATCCAAGCAATTTTTTTTATGCATTTTTAACTGCCTCCTGGAACCGTCCCCATTAATTAGTTCTACAGCTTGTTAGATTTCCGTCCTGATTTCTAAGCAGAAAACCCTCTAAAAAGAAAGAAGAAGAAGAGAAAACCTTCTGCTCCCACTGAGATTTATATTATTTTTTGTTTGTCATTGTTGTTTCATCATTTTTTAATTGAAACACACTTTTCCAGTTTAACTCTTTCTTTTGGTTTGAAATTTTTTAGGATGGCTTGTTTTGTTGTTTGTTGTTTTCTTTATTTTTTAGTTTTTATTGGAGTACAGTTAATTTACAGTGTTATTTTCAGGTGTACAGCAAAGTCAAGCAGTCGTATATATACATATATTCGCTCTTCTAGATTCTGTTCCCATTACAGGGTACTGAGCAGTTTCCTATACTGTACAGTAGGTCCTTATTATTTACCTATTTTATATGTAGTAGCACCTGACGAGGGAGTAATCTCTAAAATACACAAACAACTCATGTTGCTCAATATAAAAAAAAAAATTACCCAATCAAAAGATGGGCAGAAGATTTAAATAGACATTTCTCCAAAGAAGACACATGGATGGCTAAAAGGCACAAGAAAAGGTACTTAACATCACTGTATCAAAACTTGATACAATGAGGTATCACCTTACATGAGTCAGAAAGGCCATCATGAAAAAATATACAAATAATAAATGCTGGAGAGAATGTGGTGAAAACAGAACCCTCCTACAGTGTTGGAGGGAATGTAAATTGGTGCAGCCACTATGGAGAGCAGCGTGGAGGTTCCTTAAAAAACTAAAAACAGAGCTACCATGTGCCCCTGCAATCCCACTCCTGGACATATATTCTGAGGAAAATATGACCTGAAAGGATACATGTGCCTCAGCGTTCATTGCAGCAGTCTTTACAACAGCCAAGACACAGAAGCAACCCAAATGTCTGTCCATCACACTGACAGAGAAATGTATAAATACAGTGGAATATTACTCAGCCATTTAAAAGAGTGAAATGATGCCATTTTCAGCAATGTGAATGGACCTAGAGATTGCCATATTGAGTGAAGTTAAGTCAGACAGAGAAGAATATTGTATGACACCCTTTATATGTGGAATCTAAAAAATACATGATGCAAATGAACTTACAAAAGAGAAACACACCCACAGACTTAGATAATGAACTTATGGCTGCCTAGGGGAAGGGATGGTTAGGCAGTTTGGGATGGACATGTACACACTGCTATGTTTAAAATGAATAACCAGCAAGGACCTACTGTACAGCACAGGGAACTCTGCTCAGTGCTGTGTGGCAACCTGGACGGGAGGGGAGTATGTGGTACTATGGATACACGTATGTGTATGGCCAAGTCCCTCCGCTGTTCACCTGAAATTATCACAACATTGTTAATTAGCTGTACTCCAAAACAAAATTAAAAGTTTAAAAAAAAGAAAAGCTACATGCACCCCAGCTTACAATAGCCAAAATATGGAAGCAACTTAAATGTCCATAGATAAAAGAACAGACAAAGATGTGGTACATATATACAATGGAATGCTACTCAGCAAAACAAGGGTTAAATAATGCCATTTTCAGCAACATGGATGGACCTAGAGATTGTCATAGTGACTATGTAAGTCATACTGAGTGATGTAAGTCATACTGAGTGATGTAAGTCATACTGAGTGATGTAAGTCAGACAGAGAAAGAGAATCCCTTATATGTGGAATTTTAAAGAAATGATACAAATGAACTTACTTACAGAACAGAAACAGACTCACAGACTTGGCGAATGAACCTACGGTTACCAGGGGGAAAGGTCAGAGAATGGGTTAGTTAAGGAGTGTGGAATTGACATGTACACACTGCTATATATAAAATGGGTAGCCAGTAAGGACCTACTGCGTAACACAGGGAACTCTATGTTAGGAGGCAGCCTGGATGGGAGGGGATCTGGTGGACAATGGATACATGTGTATTTATGGCTGAGTCCCCTCAATGTTCGCCTGAAACTATCACAACATTGTTGTTAATCAGATATATTCCAATTCAAAATAAAAAGTTTTTTTAAAAAATAAAAGATCCACGCACCCCAGTGTTCACTGTAGCACTATTTACAACTGCCGGGACATGGAAGCAACTAAACACCCAGTGAGACTTAGATGGCTAACGGGAGGACCCCAGGACTTGGTCTGTAGATGGCAGTGGAGGTCTGAGGTTCTGAGTTCAGGAAGCAACATTAGCTTCACATCCCTGCTGCTGCTGTTGCTGCTGCTAAGTCGTTTCAGTCGCGTCCGACTCTGTGAGACGGAGTGATTTACAATCCTCACCAGCCTCTTCAAATCACCACCACTGACCTCTACTGCCCCAGACAATCTTGAAAAAGCCATGTTGTATTCCTACCATCTTTACATGCAACCAATCCAAATAATCTTTTGCCAAATCCCAGTGGAGTGTAGGGATTCTTGTGAAGGATTTGTGAAACTTTGTTGTTTTTAAACCAAGATTTCTCATTTTGTTTCCTTTTTTCCCTTCCTTCTCTCTGGCTTTGGGAGAGAGCTCAGCTTTCAGTTTGATGGTAAGTTGTCAATTCTACACCTCCTCCCCAAAGGGCTGTCCTGGAGTCTTTTATGAATAACAATGGAAACAGTCTCAGCTGACTCAACAAGGTGTACAAGGATGTCCTCAATGAAGACTCATGTGCTATAGCTAGATTGTATTTACATGCATTAACTCATTTCAGAGGAAAATTTAGATGTAAGTATTGTATAAAATACTTTTAATAGAAAATTAGTCATGACTTGATGGATAAAATTCAACTGAAGATATTCAAAACCAGCTAGCCTTTTAAAAAGACTATTTTATTTCTTAACATATTATGTTTTTTTATAACACACCATATTCTGCTTTTTAACATCTGTGTATACTGCAATTAGTGGAAACCTGAAAAGGATGATTCTGAACAACACTTTCTCTTTTTCCCCAGAATGAATATTAATATCTTTGAGTTTTCCTTCAGGCAATTTTAAGAAGTTAGTGCTAGAAAAACCCAGAAAAAAAAAAAAAACCATCTAAGGGATCCCTTAAAAGTGCAAGTGAGGCCACAGACACCCACAAAGGTTAAGTGACATCCAAGGTCACACAGGAAGAATGTGGCACAGATTGAACTCTACCCAGGTGTCTTGGTCCAGATATTTTTAGCTACATCTCTTCTTTAAAAAAAAAAAAAAAAAAGTTATTTATTTGTCTTAGGTTTACACCAAAATTCAGAGGAAAGTACAGAGATGCACCATATTCCCCCTGCTGTCCCATGGCAGAATCTGTCCCATTACCAGCATCACTCACCAGAGTGGTACATTTTCTTACTAAGAATAAACCTTAGTAAGAATAAATAAGGATAATCCTTACACTAACACATCATAGTCACCCAATGTCCATTGGTCTACTGTTCACCTTGGGATTCATCCTCAGTGTTATACATTCTGCAGTTTTATATAAATACATAATGACATGCATCCATCATTATAACATCCTAGGGAATATTTTCACTGCTCTAAAAATCCTCTGTGTTCTGCCTGTTCATTCCTCCCCCAGCCCCCACCCCTCATAATGACTAGCCTTTCCACTGTCTCCATAGTGTTGCCTCTTCCAGAATGTCATACAGTCCAAATCATATCGTATGCAGACTTCTCAGATCCGCTTCTTTCACTTAGTAACATGCGTGTCAGTTTCCTCCTTGCCTTTTCATGGCTTTATCGAGTCATGAAATGCTCATTTCTTTCTAGCCCTGAATAACTTTCCAGAGCTACACTCAGAAGTGGTTCTGGCTGACCATGGCCCCCTGCTCAGACTGTTCCGCTGACTTGGTTCTGTTGCTGGGCAGAGCTGCTGGTTGCGTCTTCCGCTTGGGCTCTGCAGGTAGGAACCGGGTCTGACACGATCCTGGCGCTGGTGGTTGCAAGCCCCGCCCCTTTCTCCGTCACAGTCAGATTCCCTGCAGTTCCCATGGGGGCTCCCTAGATGACGGGTCTGGATGTCCCCCCACTGCCAGGCTCTCTCTATCCACTGGAGGGGTCACAGGCTCAGGGGCGACTCCTTGGCGCGATGCTGAGGCGGCCTGGGGCAGGACCTTGCAGTCAGCCCACAGAGGTTCCTCTCACCTTCTAACGCGTCTGTCTTGGTCTCTGAGCTCTCAGTGCTGTTCCAACCTCAGCTCTGTGTTCTAAGAGTCTCTCAGTGGTGACTTGTCCTTGAATTGTTGTTAGCTGTTCTTGTGATGAGGAAAGAAGTCAGGAACAACCTGTGTTGCCAACTTGGTGACATCACTCCTGAATAATAGTTTATTTACCATTTGACAATCGAAGGACATCTTGGTTGCTTCCAAGTTTTGGCATTCATGAATCAAGCTGCTATAAACATCTCTATGAAGGTTTTCATTAGGACATAACTTTTCAGCTCCTTTGGGTGAATACCAAGGAGCACAATTACTGGATCATATGCTAAGAATGGGCTTCCCAGGTGGCGCAGTGGTAAAGAACCAACCTGCCAATACAGGAGGCATAAGAGACACGGGTTTGATCCCTGGGTCAGATGAATTCCTTGGAGGAGGGCACAGCAACCCACTCCAGTATACTTGCCTGGAGAATCCCATGGACAGAGGAACCTGGCAGGCTGCAGTCCATAGCGTCATACGGAGTTGAACACAACCGAAGTGACTTAGCATGCATGCTAAGAATATGTTTAGCTTTGTAACAAACTGCCAAACTGTCTTCCCAAGTAGCTGTAACATTTTGCTTTCCCACCAGCAATGAATGAGAGTTCCTATTAGCTACATCTTCACCAGCATTTGGTGTTAGTGTTGCAGATTTGGGCCATTCTAATAAGTGTATACTGGTATCTCATTGCTATTTTAACTTTCATTTCCCTGAGGATATATGTGGAGCATCTCTTCATATACTTATTTGCCATCTTTGTACTTTCTTTAGTGAAGTGTCTCTTAAGGTCTCTGATCCAGTTTTCAATTGGTTGTTTGTTAACTTAGTTTGAGTTTTAAGGGTTCTTTGTATATTTTGGATAACAGTCATTTTCTTTTGCTACATTTTTGTACATGCAAAATATATTTTCTTTGAAATACCTTAGCAAGAAAAATAAAACTAATTAAGCTGTAGGCTTCAGACTGCCTCAGATAATCCCACTCATCTATGATGATATCCTAGTTAGTAAAAAATCATAATTGTATTGATTTATGTATTCATATATTCAACAACACTTCTCAGGCATTTATTATGGACCTTACACAGGGCCAGACACTGAGGATAACAAGAAGATAACATGGTCGAAGCTCCTAAAAGGGTTTCAAAGTCCAGAAAGCAAGACACATTAAAATAATGGTTAATATGTGCTCTAATCCTAGGATGTGAAAAGTTCTGGAACACAGAGGAGGGAAGGTTTGAAAAGTGAAGGGACAATTTAGGACTCTGACCTATGGCTAGGAATTTTCCAGAGGCTGAAGAAAGGAACAGCGTCTCAGGCCGAGGCGAGCAGGAGCACACACGTGAAGCTGTGCAGATGCAGACTCAGGAGGAAATGGGTGACAGCCTTCTGGCCAGAGTAGGCAGATCCTGATTCCTGTCCCCCCCGCCCCCGCCTCCCGCCCCCACTAGGTTGAATACGTTCTGAGGTTAGATACAAGGTTTTCAAGCCTGTGTTGGTAGTTCCCATCTCCAGGGATCTAGTTAAGACTGCCCAACTTTTTCTGACTATAAAATGGTCTAGAAGGGAAATTTCCTGCTCAGAGAGTGCCCTCTATGGGTAAGAGGTCGCATGAGGCATTTCTTTCCAAGAGATACACAAGTAGATAGATAAATATTTCTGATTAGAATTGCCTCCTTTAAACCAAAAACTACAATGAGGTGCTGCCTCACACCAATCAGAATCATTAAAAACTCTACAAATAACAAATGCTGGAGAGGATGTGAACAAAAGGAAGCCCTCCTACATTGTTGGTGGGAATGTAAAGTGGTTCAGCCACTATGGAGAATCATACAGAGGTTCCTCAGAAAAGAAAAACAGAATTAACAGACAATCCAGCAATCCCACTCCTGGGCATACATCCAGACAAAATTCTAATTCAAAAAGGTCCATGTACCCTTTATGTTCATAGCAGTACCTATTCACAATAGCCAAGACATAGAAAGAACCTAAACGTCCACTGATGGATGGATGGATAAAGAGGATATGGTAAATACATACCACGGAATACTACTCAGCCATGAAAAAGAACCAAATAATGCCATTTGTAACAACATAAGCAGCTAGAGATTATCACACTAAGTGAATTGAGTCAGAGAAAGACATGTGAAAGTGAAAGTCGCTCTGTCCTGTCTGACTCTTTGCGACCCCATGGACTATACCGTCCAAGAAATTCTCCAGGCCAAAATACTGGAGTAGGTAGCCTTTCCCTTCTCTAGGGGATCTTCCCAACCAGGGATTGAACCCAGGGGTCTCCCACATTGCAAGCGGATTCTTGACCAGCTGAGCCACCAGGGAAGCCCCATCACACTAAGTGAATTAAGTCAGATAAAGACATACCACATTGTATTACTTATACATAGAATCTAGAATATGACGTAAATGAACCTAACCATGAAACAGAAACAGATTCATGGACATAGTGAACAGACTTGTGGTTGTCAAGGGGGAGGAGTTTGGGGAAGGGAAAGAGTAGGAGGTTGGACTGAGCAGATGTAAGCTAGTATCCACAGAATGGATAAGTAGCAAGGTCCTACTGCATAGCTGATAATATCTGAATCACTTTCCTTTACAGCAGAAACCCATACAACATTATAAATCAGTTATACTTCAATAAAGTAATAAATAATTGCCTGCCTTCAGCCTCAGGACAATCTAAGAAATACAATTTCCTTGACAAGTTACCTTCGTCAACAATAAGACAATACGTAGGAGACAGAGACACAGGCTAAAGAAAATTAAGACCCAACAGGCTAAGTGACCTCAGACTTCTGAGCTGTTTTTAAAGTGAGTGAACTGCCTCAGACGACCTTTGCCTCTCCTTTCTCCAAAATTCTCTGACTTCTGAAAAATATGGCTCATTGTATCCTGGATGAACACAAAATGCTTGTATTTGGACGATAGTTGCAGGAATTAACGACTCTGAGTAAACCAGAGAATCCCTACTGGGAAAAAAATGTCGTTTATGGCTGAGGCAGCTTTGGTCTCTGGATTTTCCATAGCAGTCAGGGATAATGGCCCAACAGTTTTTCCTTTTCCTTCCCTTCACGTTGTTTTGGCAGTAAAATGCCTATTTGAGACAGAAAACAAAGTAAATACAGCAGAATCCTGATCCATCCCTAAAACACAGTCCAACCACCATATTAATCTACAAATCTGCCAAACCACACAGCAACCAAAAGACACTTTTTGACTGTATTACAGGATTCAGAGGATATCTTCTTCCTTAACAATTCCATTTTGGGGGCTTTCCATATGATGAGCTTAAGTGAGCCAGCCAACTCAGGTAAGTACAGAGGGGAGCCTCGAAACTTGTGACAGCTTGGGATTTGGAGGGTCCCCACAGATAATCTAACAGATGCATTATGGAGCAAAAACAGCTTTTGTAAGAGGAGAAGACAGTATGAAGAGGAGAGAGAAAGGGGATGGATGCAAACAATGAGTGGTCATGTGGGAAAAATTAGTCTATTTTCTCAGCTTCTGCCAAAAAAATGTCACCGGCGATATCAAGAGGTGGAAAATGAGAAACTTCCATTATCATCCAAAAACCACGTGACCATTTCCTGCTCCACTTGGGAAGGAAAACGACGGTAAGCCTGACTTCCAAGGGGTTGTGGTCTTCTGGCACCCTCTACTGTCAGGGAGGGAGACTGCAGCCGCCTGCCCCGAGGAAGCGAATGAGACCAAGACAGAATCCGTCCTTGGGCTGAGGATCAACACACTGTTAAATGGTAAGAAGACAGGAGTGTGAGAGGGAGAGAGCGGACAGGAAAGTCTCAAGTTCTTTCCAAGGCTGCAGCCAGGATTGAGGCCGTAGTCAGTGGAGAGCACCGCTCTTCAGAGTCCCACAGAGCTGGGTGATTACATGAGTGAAATGCCTAGAAATGCTTCACAGAAGGCAGTTCTTGACATCAAATAGGAGTTCAAAGGAGACTGGACGGATGACAGAGGGCAGTGAAGGCAAAAGAGAGACCTTCAGTGGAACGCGTCATCTTAACCCGTGTGTCTAACTCTGTCACTCATTTAAAAGTTTTTCATAAATCGTGTCAATCCTCCGGATTTTTTTTAATCCAGATTTAATTTTTAATTAATTTTTAATTTTTAAATTAAATTTAATTAATTAAAATTTAATTTAATTAAATTTTAATTTAATTAATTAAATTTTAATTTAATTAATTAATTAATTTTTTAATTAAAATTTTAATTTTTTATGTTTGAACTACTGACTAAAGTAGCAAGAAGCATTGTAATTTGAATTTTTATAGAACCTTATAAATTCTCAGTTGTTCTATAAGGTATTATGTTTGGGCCATTACAATTCAGAAACTTTAGAAACTGCTGTGCCTGAATCAGGGAATTTTCAATTTAGGGGCAGATGGAAAATGTCTATTCCTCATCACTATAAGAGGTGTTATTCTCCAGTTTGTTTCATTCTACTTAAAAGTGTTTTGTGGCACAATGGACCGTGCATGCTAAATTGCTTCAGTCTTGTCCGACTTTTTGCGATGCTATGCACTGTAGCCCGCCATGCTCCTCTGTCCATGGGATTCTGCAGGAAAGAATAATGGAGCTAGTTACCAGGCCCTTCTCCAACAATCGACCATAGGCTGCCACTAATGAACAGACACTTCTGCTGTTACCCCACCATCTGTGAAATAGAGGCTGCCAATTTGTGAGTGAGAGGTATTCTAAGACGGTCTTTACATTCCACAGCAAATTCTTAGTTCCAGGCTGAGAGCTCTCCGACTCCCTTGCCAGTTCCTAGATTGCAGCAGTTAGGTCAACGAGGCTGCAGTAACAGGTAGGTCCCTCCAATAAGCTCTTTTCTTGCTCACGTCACAATGTCAGGGTGGCGTCCCCCTAACAGCAGGCTTCCATGTGGTGATTCAGGGGCCTGGGTTTCTTCCATCGCGTGGCTCTGTCACCTGCAGGATCACAGCAGCAGCATCTGCATCCTATCCTGGAAAAGACAAGCTCAGAGACAGCCTCCATCCTTTGTGCTCAAACCCACTGGCTAAAGCTCAGGCATAAATCCACACCTAACTGCCGTGGTCCAGCTGTGTGCTCAAGAAGAACAGAGAATTTGATGGACAACCAAATTTTCTAGGTTATGGCTACCAGAACTTCCGAGGTCAATTTGCATTCTCCCTTCTGATAACTCTGGTGGCTCAGATGGTGAAGAGTTTGCCTGTAAGACGGGAGACCCAGGTTCGAACACTGGGTTGGGAAAATCCCCTGAAGAAGGAAATGGCAACCACTCCAGTATTCTTGCCAGGAAAATTCCATGGACAGAGGAGCCTGGTGGGCTACAGTCCATGGGATCGCAGAGTCGGACATGACTGAGCGACTTCACTTTCTAGTTTTTCTGATAACTCACACTATTTAAATTCCTTATTATTATAAATCCTTCTTATTAATCCATCACAGCACTTCCAAATGCTAGCATAACACTTACAAGTTGTATCACTTTGGACAAACTATACAGTACCTTTAACCTTCATTTCCTTCATCTATAATATAGCGATAATGATACTTACACACTGTAAGGAATAAATGAGCTAATGTATATAATGCATTCAACATGATGCTAGCTGTCAATTAGAACGACATTTATTATCTCCTTCTTCTATCTTGACTGTTTTTGCATATCAAAGCAGATCAATGTCTCTATTTTCAGATTATCATATGGAGTATTTCATCCATGTCTTCAATGAATCAGGTCTATTTTGAAAATGAGACATAAAACTGTTGAAGAGTTAAGATTTGAGGATATTTATACATAATATTGAGCCAAATATAGAAGAATTTTAATTAAAAAGTACATGATTAACTCTCAAATTATCTGTGTGTACAATGAAATTTTCAGAGAAGAAAGTAAGACCCTATGGGGGAGTTGGGATTTGGATTTGATCTCTAAGAGTAGGTTCTAGATAAGGATAGGAGGCAAGAATGAGGACAGAAGGCTCTATAGGAAGCTAGAATGACCTCAAAAACACAAGGAGGGAGGCAAAGACCAAGAAAGCAGGGACATGGGAGAAGAAGAGGGGAGAGGGAAAAGTTGAGAGACAAAGGGATGTTATGGTTTTTCTAAATGTATATGAGCAGAAAAAATTAAGCTGAAAAGGTAGGTTGGTGCTAATAGAAACTAAACGGATAGACCGGTGACTAGCAAATCTAAATGTTGGGGGAAATCCTCTTGCAAGCATGGTAAGACACATAAAAAGAGGTGGAATGTAGAAGTTCCAAGTTCTGTACAAGTTTCAGAGCCACCGCCTAATTTGAACCTTGGTTCTGCCACTTAAAACCTATGACCTTGGCCAACTTTGCCACCCTGTCTGTGCCTTAGTGTTCTCATATGAAAAATGAGGTGACAAGCTCTCTTGGAGTTGCTGGGAGAACCGGGTGGCTCAGTTCATGCAAATCCATTGGAAGGAGACTTGGCACATGGTGGTGGGTCTCCCATTAGGGAAGCCTTTTTTATCCTGAGATTGAAGTCAACCTCAGATCAGATCAGATCAGTCGCTCAGTCGTGTCCGACTCTTTGAGACCCCATGAATCGCAGAACGCCAGGCCTCCCTGTCCATCACCAACTCTCGGAGTTCACTGAGACTCACGTCCATCGAGTCAGTGATGCCATCCAGCCATCTCATCCTCTGTCGTCCCCTTCTCCTCCTGCCCCCAATCCCTCCCAGCATCAGAGTCTTTTCCAATGAATCAACTCTGAAGTCAGCCTAGCTCTGTGCAATTTCTACTAGTAGGATACCTTTCTCTCTTAGTGATTACGAACTCCCTGGAATCACTGGACCTTTAAAAACCTTCAATTAGTTTGTGTTTCCCGCTTGGTGTCATATATATAAGCAGACCCAGACATTTGCAAGTCCAACTCAAAATATCACTTGCCTTATTAATTCGCTAGGGCTACCATAGCAAAGTACCACAGACTGAGTCATTTAAACAACCCAATTTTTCTTTTCACAGTTCTGGAGGCCAGAAGTTCAAAACCCAGGTCTTGACAGGTTTCGCTTCTCCTAAGGTCACCTTCTTACTGAATCCTCACATGGCCTTGCCATGTGTGCACAGCCCTGGTGTCTCCCCACATGTCCAAATTTCCTCTCTTATAAGTACAGCAACCATATTGGATGAGGACCCACTGTAAGGCTTCATTTTAGTTTAATCACCTCTCTAAGGGACCTGTCTCCAAATGCTGTCCTTCTGAGGTACTGGGGGTTAGGGCTTCATCATATGAATTTGAGGGGACACAATTCAACCCACAACACCAGGCCTGACCTTTCCACTCATTGTATGATACTGTCTCTAGTCCCCCATCTAGGAGGTCTCTTTTTATGACCGTTATCTCATAATAAGCAGTGTGAAACTTTACCAAGAAAGCCAAGAGGTATGCTTGTGATGGCCATCCCCAGATACATACTCAGCACCTCCTGTGCCATGCTTTGGGTGGTGTGCCAGGATCCATCCATATATGGAACAAGCTGCCTGCCCTCATGAAGCCTGCACTCCAGGAGATCTACATCTAAGAAAATACATAACAGAGCTCGGAGTACATCGGATGTGAACAAGTGCCATGGAGAACAAGAAAGGAAATAAAGGAGAAAGGGAGCCCCCTGAACAGGGTGCAGGGGAGTGACTATTTTGTAAGGAGTGGTCATGCAAAGCCCCTCTCCTATGGTCATGTTTTAGCAATGACATGGGGAAGTCAGGAAACAAGTCATGTGGATAATTGGAGGAAGAACATTTCAAGCCAAGAAAACATCAGGTTCTAAGATTCTGGGGGGAAACTGAGGTTGATGAAGCAAGAGCCTGTTATACAGAGTGAAGTAAGTCAGAAAGAGAAAAACAAATATCATATCAGATCAGATCAGATCAGTCGCTCAGTCGTGTCCAATTCTTTGCGACCCCATGAATCACAGCACGCCAGGCCTCCCTGTCCATCACCAACTCCCAGAGTTCACTGAGACTCACGTCCATCGAGTCAGTGATGCCATCCAGCCATCTCATCCTCTGTCGTCCCCTTCTCCTCCTGCCCCCAACCCCTCCCAGCATCAGAGTTTTTTCCAATGAGTCAACTCTTCGCATGAGGTGGCCAAAGTACTGGAGTTTCAGCTTTAGCATCATTCCTTCCAAAGAAATCCCAGGGCTGATCTCCTTCAGAATGGACTGGTTGGATCTCCTTGCAGTCCAAGGGACTCTCAAGAGTCTTCTCCAACACCACAGTTCAAAAGCATCAATTCTTTGGCGCTCAGCCTTCTTCACAGTCCAACTCTCACATCTATACATGACCACTGGAAAAACCATAGCCTTGACTAGACGAACCTTTGTTGGCAAAGTAATGTCTCTGCTTTTCAATATGCTATCTAGGTTGGTCATAACCTTCCTTCCAAGGAGTAAGCGTCTTTTAATTTCATGGCTGCAGTCACCATCTGTAATGATTTTGGAGCCCAGAAAAATAAAGTCTGACACTGTTTCCACTGTTTCCCCATCTATTTCCCATGAAGTGGCGGGACTGGATGCCATATATGAATGCATAAATATGGAATCTAGAAAAATGGTGCTGATGAACCTATCTGCAGGGCAGGAACAGAGATGCTGACACAGAGAACAGACTTGCAGACACAGCGGGGGAAGGAGAGGGAAGGACAAGTTGGGAGAGCAGCCTTGACACATACTCTGCCATGTGTAAAGTGGATAGCTGGTGGGAAGCGGCTGACAACCCAGGGAGCTCGGGCCAATGCTCTGTGACAACCTAGAGGGGGCTGGGGGGCTGGGAGGGAGGCTAAGAGGGAGGGAACATGTGTATACTCATGGCTTAGAACTCAGCATCCAAAAACGGAAGGTCAGGGCACCCAGTCCCATCACTTCATGGCAAATGGATGGGGTTTTCCATTTTTTAATAGAAACAGTGGTGGATTTTATTTTCTTAGGCTCCCAATCATTGAGGACAGTGACAGCAGCCATGAAATTAAAAGGAAACACTTGCTCCTGAGAAGAAAAGCTATGACAAACCTAGACAGTGTATTAAAAAGCTGAGACATCACTTTGCGGACAAAGACCTGTGTGGTCTAACCTATGGTTATTCCGGTAGTCATGTAAGGATGTGACAGTTGGACCGTAAAGAAGGCTGAGCTCTGAAGAACTGATGCACTTGAACTGTGGTGCTGCAGCCCCTTGGACCCCAAGGAGATCAAACCAGTCAACCTTAAAGGAAATCAATCCTGAATATTCATTGGAAGGATTGATGCTGAGCTGAAGCTCCAATACTTTGGCCACCTGAAGTGAAGAGCTGACTCATTGGAAAAGACCCTGATGCTGGGAAAGATTGAGGGCAGGAGGAGAAGGGGACGACAGAAGATAAGATGGTTGGATGGCATCACTGACTCGATGACCATGAGTTTGAGGAAGTTCTGGGAGTTGGTGAAGGACAGGGAAGCCTAGCATGCTGCAGCAAAGAGTCAGACACGACTTACTACAGCAACAATGGTTGATTCACGTTGTGTACACCAGAAACCAGTACAGCATTGTAAAGCAACTTTCTTCCAGTTAGAAAAAAAAGCTCCTGAGGTGGAAGTGGCTTGGAATATCCACTTGGCTGGAGCAGAATAGATGAGGAGGAAAGTGCTTGGAAAGGAGAGGAGAGCTAGGTCGGGCCCTATTCTATCATTGTAGGGATGTTGACTTTTGCTGAAGTCAAGTGGGAAATCCCTAGAAGGTTTTGAGCATGGTCTGATTTATGTTTTTAAAGAATCACTCAGATAATCATGTTGACAATAAACTGAGTCAGGGAGTGGGGAATGGTGAGCAATCCAGCTAGTTACAATTGTTACATTGGGAGGTAACAGTAAAGTAGAAATAGTGAAGTTAGTGAGAAAGGTTTAGAATCTTGATGTATTTCCAAAGGAAAACCACCAGGAATTTCTGTTATGACATCTACTGCTTATGATGCCCTCTAGGTTGCATTTGGCATCCTGCCAATCAGCACTGTCAAAGTTTTAGCGCACCAGAGCATTCTCTGTATCCTGGAGACAAGTGTACAGCTTAAATCCATGCACATCCTCCCAAGCTCAATCTCCATATCAAAATAAATGAGCACTAACATTACATAAATCCTGCCTAGGGAACTGGATAAAGCAGCCATCTTTAACCATCTATGCTCTGATCATAGGTTATGAAAAGTCCAAAGCCAAAAGGAATGCAGAATGCTTCCAGCTGGTATGATATTCAGATAAAAAAATATAGAATGTCATCATGTCTGTGACACATTCCTAATCAGAAAGGGAAAAGGGAGAAGAAGAAAGGAAGGCAGACCAGATAAGTGATAGAGTGTGCTGTTCCTAAAGCAAGCTACAAAATTGCTTTCTAATTGCTGACATTAATAATTTGTATCTTGAACTATTTTATTTAAGATGAAGACATTAGCATAGTTCTACTAATCTATTCCTTCCCTGATTTCCTCAGATAGACTGAGATCTTTTTGTTGTTGTTCAGTTGTCCAGTCATGCCCAACTCTTTGTGGCCCCATGGACTGCAGCACACCAGGCCCCCCCGTCCCTCACCATCTCCTGAAGTTTGCCCAAGTTCATGTCCATTGCATCTGTGATGCCATCCAGCAATCTCATCCTCTGATGACTTTTTCTCCTTCTGCCCTCAGTCTTCCCAGCATCAGGGACTTTCCAATGACTCGACTGAATACATCAGATGACCAAAACACTGGAACTTCAGCTTCAGCATCAGTCCTTCCACTGAGCATTCAGGGTTGACTTCCTTTAAGATTGCCTGGTTTGATCTCCTTGCTGTCCAAGGGACTTTCAGGAGTCTTCTCCAGCACCACAGTTTCAAGGCATCAATATTTTGGCATTCTGTCATCTTTACAGTCCGGCTCTTGCAACTGTAAGTGACCACTGGGAACACCATACTCTTGACTATACAGACCAGTGTCAGCAGAATAAGTCTTTGGTTTTCAACACACTGTCTCAGTTCAGTTCAGTAGCTCAGTCATGTCTGACTCTTTGCAACTCCATGAACCACAGCACGCCAGGCCTCCTGTCCATCACCAACTCCCAGAGTTTACTCAAGTCAAAGGCTTTGGCATAGTCAATAAAGCAGAAATAGATGTTTCTCTGGAACTCTCTTGCTTTTTCAGTGATCCAGCGGATGTTGGCAACTTGATCTCTGGTTCCTCTGCCTTTTCTAAAACCAGCTTGAACAGCTTGAACATCTGGAAGTTCACAGTTCACATATTGCTGAAGCCCGGCTTGGAGAATTTTGAGCATTACTTTACTAGCGTGTGAAATGAATGCAATTGTGCAGTAGTTTGAACATTCTTTGGCACTGCCTTTGTTTGGGATTGGAATGAAAACTGACCTTTTTCAGTCTTGTGGCCACTGCTGGGTTTTCCATATTTGCTGACATATTAAGTGCAGCACTTTCACAGCATCATCTTTTAAAATTTGAAATAGCTCCACTGGAATTCCATCACTTCCACTAGCTTTGTTCGTAGTGATGCTTCCTAAGTCCCACCTGACTTCACATTCCAGAATGTCCGGCTCTAGGTGAGTGTGATTGATCACACTTTCGTGATTATCTGGGTCATGAAGATCTTTTTTGTACAGTTCTTCTGTGTATTCTTGCCACCTCTTCTTAAAATATTCTGCTTCTGTTAGGTCTATACCATTTCTGTCCTTTATTGAGCCCATCTTTGCATGAAATTTTCCCTTGGTATGTCTGATTTTCTTGAAGAGATCTCTAGTCTTTCCCATTCTATTCTTTTCCTCTATTTCTTTGCATTGATCAGTGAAGAGGCTTTCTTATCTCTCCTTGCTATTCTTTGGAACTCTGCATTCAGATGGGTATATCTTTCCATTTCTCCTTTGCCTTTTGCTTCTCTTCTTTTCTCAGCTATTTGTAAGGCCCCCTCAGACAGCCATTTTGCTTTCCAGTGGAAAACCATTTCTAGTGGACAACCACTAGACCATTCAGGTATGACCTAAATCAAATCCCTTATGACTGTACAGTGGAAGTGAGAAATAGATTTAAGGGCCTAGATCTGATAGACAGAGTACCTGATGAACTATGGATGGAGGTTCGTGACATTGTACAGGAGACAGGGAGCAAGACCATCCCCAAGAAAAAGAAATGCAAAAAAAAAAAAACAAAACACTGTCTAGGTTTGTCATAGCTTTCCTGCCAAGAAGCTTCTGATTTGATGGCTGCAGTCACCATTTGCAATGATCTTAGAGTCCAAGAAGAGGAAGTCTGTCACTACTTCCACTTTTTCCCCTTCTATTTGCGGTAAAGTAATGGGCCCAGATGCCATGATCTTCAGTTCAGTTCAATCACTCAGTCGTGTCTGACTCTTTGCAACCCCACAGAATGCAGCATGCCAGGCTTCCCTGTCCATCACCAACTCCCAGAGCTTGCTCAAACTCATGTCCATCACATTGGTGATGCCATTCAAACCATCTCATCCTCTGTCATCCACTTCTCCTCCTGCCTTCAATCTTTCCCAGCATCAGGGTATTTTCCAATGAGTCAGTTCATCACATCAGATGGCCAAAGTATTGGAGTTTCAGCTTCAGCATCAGTACTTGCAATGAATATTCAGGACTGATTTCCTATAGGACTGACTGGTTGGATCTCCTTGCCATCCAAGGGACTCTCAAATGTCTTATTCAACACCACAGTTCAAAAGCATTAATTCTTCGGTGCTCAGCTTTCCTTATAGTTGAATTCTCACATCCATATCCATACGTGACTAATGGAAAAACCATAGCTTTGACTATGTGGATCTTTGTCAGCAAACTAATGTCTCTGCTTTTTAATATGCTGTCTAAGTTGGTCATAGCTTTTCTTCCAAGGAGCAAGAATCTTTTAATTTAATGGCTGCAGTCACCATCTGCAGTGATTTGGAACACCCAAAAATAAATTCTGTCACTGTTTCCATTGTTTCCCCATCTATTTGCCATGAAGTGATGGGACCAGATATCATGATCTTAGTTTTCTGAATGTTGAGTTTTAAGCCCACTTTTTCACTCTCCTCTTTCACACTCATCAAGGGACTCTTTAGTTCCTCTTCAGTTTTTGCCATAAGCGTGGTGTCATCTGTAAATGTGAGGTTATTGATATTTCTCCTAGCAATCTTGATTCCAGCTTGTGTTTCTTCCAGCCCAGCATTTCTCATGATACACTCTGCATATAAGTTAAATAAGCAGGGTGACAATGTACAGCCTTGACATACTCCTCTCCCGATTTGGAGCCAGTCTGCTGTTCCATGTCCAGTTCTAACTGTTGCTTCTTGAACTGCACACAGATTTCTCAGGAGGCAGGTAGGTGGTCTGGTATTCCCATCTCTTTTCCACAATTTACTGTGATCCACACAGTCAAAGGCTTTGGCATAGTCAATAAAGCAGAAGTAGATGTGGGGTTTTTTTGGGGGGAACTCTCTTGCTTTTTCGATGATCCAGAGGAGGTTTGCAATTGTTCTCTGGTTCCTCTGCTGCTGCTGCTGCTGCTGCTAAGTCACTTCAGTCGTGTCCGACTCTGTGCAACCCCAGAGATGGCAGCCCACCAGGCCCCCCCATCCCTAGGATTCTTCAGGCAAGAACACTGGAGTGGGTTGCCATTTCCTTCTCCAATCCAGCCTGAACATCCGGAAGTTCACAGTTCACATACTGTTGAAGCCTGGTTGGAGAATTTTGAGCATTACTCTGCTAGTGTGTGAGATGAGTGCAATTGTGTGGTAGTTTGAGCATCCTTTGGCATTGCCTTTCTTTGGGATTCGAATGAAAACTGACTTTTCCAGTCCTGTAGCCACTGCTGAGTTTTCCAAATTTGCTATCATAGTGAGTACAGCACTTTCACAACATCATCTTTTAGGATTTGAAATAGCTCAACTAGAATTCCATCACCTCCACTAGCTTTGTTAGTAGTGGTGCTTCCTAAGGCCCACTTGACTTCACATTCCAGGATGTCTGGCTCTAGGTGAGTGATCACACCATCATGGTTATCTGGGTCATGAAGATCTTTTTTGTATAGCTCTTCTGTGTATTCTTGACACCTCTTCTTAATATCTTCTGCTTCTTTTAGGTCCATACCATTTCTGTCCTTTATTGTGCCCATCTTTGCATGAAATGTTCCCTTGGTATCTGTAACTTTCTTGAAGAGATCTCTAGTCTTTTGCATTCTATTATTTTCCTCTATTTCTTTGCATTGATCAGTGAAGAAGGCTTTCTTATCTCTTCTTGCTATTCTTTGGAACTCTGCATTCAAATGGGTATATCTTTCCTTTTCTCCTTTGCCTTTCACTTCCATGATATTAGTTTTTTTTTTTTTTTTAATATTTAGTTTTAAGCCTGACTCTTTAACTCTCCTCCTTCACCTTCAAGAAGTTCTTTAGTTCCTTCCTCGCTTTCTGCCGCTAGAGTGGTATCATCCGCATATCTGAGATTGTTGATATTTCTCCCTCCTATCTTGTTTCCAGCTTGTAACTCACCCAGCCTGGCATTTCTCATGATGTGCTCAACATAGAGGTTAAACAAACAGGGTGAAAGCAGACAGCGCTAACATACTCCTTTCTCAATGTTGAACCAATCTGTTGTTCCACACAGGGTTCTAAGTATTGCTTCTTGATCCACATACAGATTTCAGGAGACAAGTAAGATGGTCTGGTATTCTCATCTCTCTGAAAGGTTTCCACAGTTTTTTATGGTCCCCACAAAGACTTTAGTGTAGTTGATGAAACAGAAGTGGATGTTTTTCTGGAATTTCCTTGCTTTCTCTATAATCCAGTGAGTGTTGGCAACTTGATCTCTGGTTCCTCTCCCTTTTATAAACCCAGCTTAGACATCTGGAAGTTCTTGGTTCACATAACACTGAAGCCTAGCATGAAAGATTTTAAGCATGACCTTACTAGCATGGGAGGTGAGTGCCACTGTCCAGTAGTTAGCACATTCTTTAGTACTACCCTTCTTGGGAATTTTTCTTATTTAGGATGAAGACTTTAGCATAGTTTTACTCATTTATTTCTTCCCTGATTTTTGTTCACATTGTCTGAGATCTTGCTGCTGCTGCTGCTAAGTCGCTTCAGTCGTGTCCGACTCTGTGCGACCCCACAGATGGCAGCCCACCAGGCTCCCCTGTCCCTGGGATTCTCCAGGCAAGAACACTGGAGTGGGTTGCTATTTCCTTCTCCAA
Organism: Bos javanicus; assembly: GCF_032452875.1. Lineage (NCBI taxonomy): Eukaryota > Metazoa > Chordata > Mammalia > Artiodactyla > Bovidae > Bos > Bos javanicus. Next base: position 7,025,411 of record NC_083886.1, on the reverse strand, counting down.
TGCATGAAAGTGAAAAGTGAAAGTGAAGTCGCTCAGTCGTGTCCAACTCTTAGCGACCCCATGGACTGCAGCCTACCAGGCTCCTCCGTCCATGGGATTTTCCAGGCAAGAGTACTGGAGTGCGGTGCCATTGCCTTCTCCGTCTGAGATTTTAGCTCAAGAGAATTTTTATTAAGTGAAAATTATAGAGTAAGAGGTGGACGGAGGGCACAGGACATGTGTGTGGTTGTGTTTTGCCAGCCCTAAAGGGAAACTGAGCACTGAGGGGACCAGGGACTGAGCATTTCAGATGTGCCCGGTAAACCTGCTGCACCAGCACGCTGGCTGCAAGACTTGTGTGTCTGCGGACACCACCTTCCAGGGCTTTCCACCCAGCTTTCACCTTTCCTATGGTGAAGAATCCCATCGATGGAAGATAACATGAAAAAGAATATATATGCATATATATTAAAAAACTAAATCACTTTGCAAAAGTCTGACATGACTTAGTGACTAAGCAACAACAACAACACGTGAAACTAATACAGCATTGTAGATCAACTATGCTTCAATAAAATAAATTTAAAAAAAAAGAAAGTGTGAAAAAGTGTTTACAGTATGCTACCCTCTGAGTAAAGAATTAGGGAAGATAATTATATATTTGAATTTGCCAATACCTCAATAAGAAATACTGATTAGACTAAACAAGCACAGAAGTAAAGTGACTTCACAAAGTATACTTTTAAATATAGCTTTTTTTAAAATGTGAATCATGGACTTATTTTTGTTGTTGAAGTATAGCTGGTTTACAGTATACAGCAAGGTGATTCAGTTATACATATATATATATGTGTGGATATATGTATGTATTCTTGTTTGGATTCTTTTCCACTGTGGGTTGTGGGATATTGAGTATAGTTCCCTGTGCAGTAGAGTAGGTCCTTGTTGTTTATACAAAATTATTCTTTTTATGTAAAGAATTGGAAGCAACATGTAAACAATTGGAAACAATTCTTAAAAAAAAAAAAAAGAATTCCATGACGAAGAATCAGTAGCTCCTAACACCCAGCAGGGAATATGCCACAAAGACAAGAATTGGAATCCAGCATGGGAAAACTGGCCAAGAACTCACGGTGGCAGCTTTGGAACCATCGTTGGAAAAAACATTTTAAATAGATCCGATGGGAAGATGTTGGTCTATGAGCTTTGTGTTACTACGGGCTGAGAATGTCTAATGGGATTGGGACGATTGAAATGGCCGTAATTTAGCCTCAGTAATGGCAACCCACTCCAGTACTCTTGCCTGGAAAATCCCATGGACAGAAGAGCCTGGTAGGCTGCAGTCCATGGGGTCGCACAGAGTCGGACACGACTGAAGCGACGCAGCAACAGCAATGTACAAGGATGGGCTTCCTTGGTGGCTCAGAGGTTAAAGTGTCTGCCTGCAATGCAGGAGACCCAGGTTCAATCCCTGGGTTGGGAAGATCCCCTGGAGAAGGCAATGGCAATCCACTCCAGTATTCTTGCCTGGAGAATCCCATGGACAGAGGAACCTGGTAGGCTACAGTCTTCGGGGTCGCAAAGAGTCGGACACGACTGAGCAACTTCACTTTCACTTTCATGTAAAGGATAGAATTCGTTCCACCTATACATACTTCGCAGAAGTATTGGTTTCACAGCTCGTCTTTTCTGGCAGTGAGCAGAACTGCTCTCATGAACTTCATGATGAAAGGCTCGTGTAACAATGGGTGCAGTTTCAATGGCACCTGCTGTCAGCGATGATTGAAGCTGAAGTGTTGGTATTGTTGATATCATATGACTAGAGTCCAGGCCCCAAGCATCTTGCGCGGTTACCGTATCCTGGTGTGATGTGTGCAGTGGTGGCTCCTCTGACTATATTAAGGGGGCCTCTTCTCAGAGCTGAGTGGTACACAGTTGGCATTGTGGGAGGCCTCTTCCGTGTGACCATAGGTGTGTGTGCCCAGTGAGAAGTTTCTGAAAATGGGAGCCCAGGGAGTGGGCCTGGGTCTGGTCTGTGTCCTCACTGGGATCTATGTTTTTTGACCTCCCACTGTGGCTGGTGCCACTCCGTACTCAGTGGCAACTGATGGTGGATTAGTTCTCTGCAGCATGTCTCTTCTGTATGACAAACAGAAAGTAATCAAGCATGCAGAAGTCACACAGGTGTATGGAGCTCTAAAATATGATCCCATCAGTCTGATGCTGGGAAATCTACCTGGATCCAGTAAACATATTTATGCGCATTGCCAGTATTCTAACAACTGGAGGCAGTAGAAAGAAGTGAAGTGACCAGCTTCTGACTTCTTAATACATCAAATATGTGGCTTGTTAATAGGGGCAGATATTAAATAGTTTGTGCAAGCAGCTTTTGTTGAAGTTTAGAAGAAAAGAATTTGAGACTTCCCTGGTAGTCCAGTGGCTAAGAATCCTCCTGCTAATGCAGAGGACACAGGTTTGACCCCTAGTCTGGGGATATTCCACATGCCATGGGGCGATGAAGCCCCGTGTGACGCAACTGCTGAGTCTGCTCTCCAGAGCCTGCAGACTGCAGCCTGCAAGCCCACGAGCTGCAGCTACTGAAGCCCATGCCCCTAGAGCCTGTGCTCTGCAACAAGAGAAGCCACACAACGAGAGACCTACACTCAGCCACGAAGATTCAGCACAGCCAAAAATAAATAAATAAATAATAATTGTTTAAAAAGAGAGCGAGTGCTACCAGTTATAGGGAACAGGATAGTCTCAAAGTATCTAGAGAAAAAAAGAAGGTAAGAACTCATTGCCATATGTAAAACAGATAATCAGTGTGAGTTCATTGCATGAAGCAAGGACCCAAAGGCTTAGGGAGAGGGTAGGGAGGGAGGCAGGAGGGGGGTTCAGGATGGAGGGGACACATCTATACCTATGGCAAAAAAAAAAAAAATCACAATATTGTAAAGTAATAATCCTCTGATTAAAATTTAAAAAAAAAAAAAAAAGAACTTGTGAGCACTTTTCAAGTGTGCCAGTAATATAATGCTTCAGGCCTGCTTTTTCTTCTAGAGAATAAATTCCATAGTTCTCTGCCAAATAGCACACACACATTTTCAATTCTCATGTTGAGTAACTCGAAAATGTTCTTTGAAGTGGTCAAACAGGAGATGGCAAGAGTGAACATCAACATTTTAGGAATTGGTGAACTAAAATGGACTGGAATGGGAGAATTTAATTCAGATGACTATTATATCTACTACTGTGGTCAAGAATCCCTTAAAAGAAATGGAGTAGCCCTCATAGTCAGCAAAAGCAAAATGCAGTACTTGGGTGCAGTCATAAAAATGACAGAAATGATCTCTGTTCGTTTCCAAGGCAAACCATTCAATATCACAGTAATCCAAGTCTATGCCCCAGTCACTAATGCCGAAGAAGCTGAATTTGAACAGTTCTATGAAGACCTACAAGACCTTCTAAAACTAACACACACACACAAAAAAATGTCCTTTTCATCATAGGGGACTGGAATGCAAAAGCAGGAAGTCAAAAGATACCTGGAGTAACAGGCAAGTTTGGCCTTGAAGTACAAAATGAAGCAGGGCAAAGTCTAACAGAGTTGTTCCAAGAGAACACACTCATCATAGCAAACACCCTCTTCCAACAACACAAGAGAAAACTCCACACATGGACATCACCAGATGGGCAATACCAAAATCAGACTGATTATATTCTTTGCAGCACCAAAGGTGGAGAAGCTCTATACAGTCAGCACAAACCTAAATCAAACCCCTTACAATTACACAGGGAAAGTGACAAATAGATTCAAGGGATTAGATCTGATAAACAGAGTGCCTGAAGAACTATGGATGGAGATTTATAACACTGTACAGGAGGCAGTGATCAAAACCAGCCCAAGAAAAAGAAATGCAAAAAGGCAAAATGATTGTTTAAGGAGGCCTTACAAATGGCTGTGGAGGAGGAAATGGCAACCCACTCCAGTACCCTTGCCTGGAAAATCCGATGGACAAAGAGGCCTGGTAGGCTACAGTCCATGGGGTCACAAAGAGTCGGACATGACTGAGCGACTTCACTTTCACTTTCACTACAAATGGCTGAGAAAAGAAGAGAAGCAAAAGGCAAAGGAGAAAAGGAAACGCAGAGTTCTGAATCTGCAGAGTTCTGAAGAATAGCAAGGAGAGATAAAAAAGCTTTCCTCAATGAACCATGCAAAGAAATAGAGGAAAACAAAATAATGGGAAAGACTAGAGATCTCTTCAAGAAAATTAGAGATACCAAGGAAACATTTCATGTAAAGATGGACAATATAAGGACAGAAACAGTATGGACCTAACAGAAGCAGATATTAAAAAGAGGTGGCAAGAATACACAGATTGAAAGTCGTTAAGTCATGTCTGACTCTTTGCAAACCCATGGACTATACAGTGCATGAAATTCTCCAAGCCAGAATACAGGAGTGGGGTAGCCTGTGCCTTCTCCAGGGAATCTTCCCAACCCAGGGATCAAACCCAGGTCTCCTGCATTGCAGGCAGATTCTCTATCAGCTGAGCCACAAAGAAGCCCAAGAATACTGAAGTGGGTAGCCTATCCCTTCTTTAGCAGATCTTCCTGACTCAGGAACTGAACTGGTATCTCCTGCATTGCAAGCAGATTCTTTACCAACTGAGCTATCAGGGAAGCCCAGCATACACAGAAGAATTATACAAAAAACATCTTCATGATCCAGATAACCACAGTGGTGTGATCACTCACCTAGAGCCAGACATCCTGGAGTGCAAAGTCAAGTGGCCCTTAAGAAGAATCACTATGAACAAAGCTTAGGAACACATCACTTCAGGCATTCTATTTATCAGATCTAATCCCTTGAATCTATTTGTCACTTCCACTGTGTAATTTTAAGGGGTTTGATATAGGTCATACCTGAATAGTCTAGTGGTTTTCCCTACTTTCTTTTAACTCTGAAATTTTCAATAAGCAGTTCATGATCTGAGCCACAGTCAGCTCCCAGTCTTGTTTTTGCTATGAACTAAGCTACCGACTAGATGGACATGAGTTTGAGTAAACTCCCGGAGTTGGTGATGGACAAGGAGGCCTGGCGTGCTGCAATTCATGGGGTCACAAAGAGTCGGACATGACTGAGCGACTGAACTGAACTGAAGCTAGTGGAGGTTATGGAATTCCAGCTGAGCTTTTCAAATCCTAAAAAAAATGATGTTGTTAAAATGCTGCACTCAACATGCCAGCAAATTTGGAAAACCTGTCAGCAGTGGCCACAGGACTGGAAAAGGTCATTTTTTTTTATTCCAATCCCAAAGAAAGATAATACCAAAAAATGTTCAAACTCTGGCACAGTTGCACTTATTTCACCCAAAAGCAAGGCCATGCTCAAAATTCTCCAAGTGAGTCTTCAAAGTATGTGAACCAAGAATTTCCAGATGTACAAGCTGGATTTAGAAAAGCCAGAGGAACCAGGATCCAATTGCCAGTATCCATTGCATCATAGAAAAAGCAAGGGAACCCCAGAAAAACATCTACTTCTGCTTCATTGACTATGCTAAAGACTTTGACTGTGTGGATTACAACAAACTGTGGCAAATTCTCAAAGAGATGGAAATGCCAGACCACCTTACCTGCCTCCTGAGAAACCTGTATGCAGGTCAAGAAGCAACATTTAGAACCAGACATGGAACAACGGACAGGTTCCAAATAGGGAAAGGAGTACAGCAAGTCTGTATATTGTGACCCTGCTTATTTAACTTACATGCAGAGTATATCATGTGAAATGCCAAGCTAGATGAAGCACAAGCTGGAATCAAGATTGCTTGGAGAAATATCAGTAACCTCAGATATGCAGATAAAACCACCCTTACGGCAGAAAGTGACCAGGAACTAAAGAGCACCTTCTTGATGAAGGTGAAAGGGCAGAGTGAAAAAGTTGGCTTGAGACTCAACATTCAACAAATGAAGATCATGGCATTCAGTCCCATCACTTCATGGCGAATAGATGGAGAAACAGTGGAAACAGTGACAGACCTTATTTGTTGGGGCTCCACAGTCACTGCAGATGGTAACTGCAGCCCTGAAATTAAAAGATGCTTGCTCCTTGGAAGAAAAGCTATGACAAACCTAAACAGGATATTAAAAAGCAGAGACTACTTTGCCGACAAAGGTCTGTATAGTCAAATCTATGGTTTTTCCAGTCATGGCATATGGATGTGAGAGTTGGACCATAAAGAAAGTTGAGTGCCGAAGAATTGATGCTTTTGAACTGTGGTGTTGGAGAAGACTCTTGAGGTTCCCTTGGACTGCAAGGAGATCAAACCAGTCAATCCTAAAGGAAATCAACTCTGAAGATTCATTAGAAGAACTGATGTTGAAGCTGAAGCTCCAATACTTTGGCCACCTGAAGGAAAGAGCCGAATCATTGAAAAAGACTCTGATGCTGGGAAATATTGAAAGCAGGAGAAGGGGACAACAGAGTATGGGATGGTTGGGTGGCATCACTGACTCAATAAACATGAGTTTGAGCAAGCTCCAGGAGATTCTGAAGGATAGGGAAGCCTGGCATGCTGCAGTCCATGGGGTCGCAAGGAACTGGACACAACTGAACAACTGAGCAACAACATTGAAATGTTCTAATGAATGTGAAAACCAAGGTTTTTGATGCAGGAATTAAGTATTTTATCTATTTTTAAATTGATTTGGTTAAGTGAAATTTAGCAAACTTGTGTACCTACGTTTTTTTGTTATGGGTTTTTTTTTTTTTTTTGAATGTGGAATATTAATGAGTAGTGTCCTAAGTGATACAGGGGTTTGGTAAAGGGACCAGAGAGAAGTAAAGGGTCATCTGCAGTCTTTTTTTGAACACTTAGAACTTAGCACTTAACATAATTGTGGTGAGTTGGTGAGGGCTTCTGGATATCTGGGGAAAAGTGATGACTTTACTTCCATTGAACTTAGCAGAAGCACCAAACAGAAAACAAAGACATAGGAGTTCTCCAGGTTGTCCTCACAATGCAGATGTTATCATGTTTGGCTTCTCATTGTTCAACATAGTTAGAGCGGCCCACAAAGTTAATTATATGTATAATTCCTGTTCTATATTAAACTGGCTGTGTTTAGTCGTGTCCAACTCTTTGTGACCCCATGGACCCCAGTCCGCCAGGCTCCTCTGCCCTTGGGATTCTCCAGGCAAGAATACTGGAGTGGGTTGCCATGCTCTCCTCCAGGGGATCTTCCCAACCTGAGGATTGAACCCAGGTCTCCTGCATTGCAGGCAGATTCTTTACTGTCTGAGCCACCAGTTCTATATTATATTTGTATAATTCTTATTTTTGAAACTTCTAGAACAAAATATCCTTAAAACACTTGGGGAAAAAGCTCAAAGCATGAAAATTGTCACTTTTTTTAAATGCATACAAGCAATATATGCATAATTGCTGAATACTTTTGAAAAATGTATTGCAATGTTTAAAGGCATACATGCTTGTCTTTCTCATCTCTTCAAGCTTTAAAGCTTTTATCAGAAAAGCCTGTTTGTTTTACACTTGAAATTATTAAAGTAATTTTTCTCCTTAGATCTGGTTTTTTGCATTGCCTTTCAGAGGAATCACTAAAAAACAGAACAAAAAGTGAGACTTCTTTCATGAACTATATCAATTATGACTGTAATGGAAAGAATGCATTATTAGTTTCCCCTAGCAGAATTGCCTTCTCTACTCCATAGACCATTATTTATCTCTCTCATGCCATTTGTAAATTTTTGATGCAGAAGAATTACTTTTGAAATTTCTTATGAGTGAAATTAAGTGTATGATTATTAAAACAGGTGTTTTGACAAAAGATTTATTTCAGTAATCCAGAAATTCTAACCGCCTCAAGTTACATACAAGTTACATACATGCTTATTTCTGAAATAATAAAGGTTCCAGCCAGATATTTTAAAGTAAAAATTATCACAATTACTGTTATTAACTACTATCATTTTTATTGAAAAATAACCACCTCTGAAGATACTGGTTCCCCACAGCTTTCTCAAACAAAAGCTGTTTTTTTTTTTTTTCATACTCCATGTGGTAGGTTAAAAAACGAACTCTAAGAAGAGATCCACATTCTAATTTCTGGAATGTTACTTTGTATGGCAATTTTTGCTGCTGCTGCTGCTGCTAAGTTGCTTCAGTCGTGTCTGACTCTGTGTGACCCCATAGACGGCAGCCCACCAGGCTCCCCCATCCCTGGGATTCTCCAGGCAGGAACACTGGAGTTGGTTGCCATTTCCTTCTCCAATGCATGAAAGTGAAAAGTGAAAGTGAAGTCATTCAGTCGTGTCCGACTCCTAGCGACCCCATGGACTGCAGCCTACCAGGCTCCTCCGCCCATGGGATTTTCCAATCAAGAATACTGGAGTGGGTTGCCATGCAGATGCCATTAAATTCAGGATCTTGAGATGGGGAGATTATCCTGGATTATCTGGGTAAATTCAGAATGCAACCACATATATCCTAAGAGTGAGGCAGAGAGATTTAACACACACACACAGAGGAGACAGTATTAGAAACGTTGTTATTTAGTCGCTAGATCAGATCAGATCAGTCACTCAGTCGTGTCCAATTCTTTGCGACCCCATGAATCACAGCACGCCAGGCCTCCCTGTCCATTACCAGTTCCCGGAGTTCACTGAGACTCACGTCCATCGAGTCAGTGATGCCATCCAACCATCTCATCCTCTGTCGTCCCCTTCTCCTCCTGCCCCCAATCCCTCCCAGCATCAGAGTCTTTTCCAATGAGTCAACTCTTTGCATGAGGTGGCCAAAGTACTGGAGTTTCAGCTTTAGCATCATTCCTTCCAAAGAACACCCAGGGCTGATCTCCTTTAGATTGGACTGGTTGGATCTCCTTGCAGTCCAAGGGACTCTCAAGAGTCTTCTCCAACACCACAGTTCAAAAGCATCAGTTCTTCGGCGCTCAGCCTTCCTCACAGTCCAACTCTCACATCCATACATGACCACAGGAAAAACCATAGCCTTGACTAGACGGACCTTTGTTGGCAAAGTAATGTCTCTGCTTTTGAATATGCTATCTAGGTTGGTCATAACTTTCCTTCCAAGGAGTAAGCATCTTTTAATTTCATGGCTTCAGTCACCATCTGCAGTGATTTTGGAGCCCAGGAAAATAAAGTCTGACACTGTTTGCAGTGTTGCCCCATCTATTTCCCATGAAGTGATGGGACCGGATGCCATGATCTTCGTTTTCTGAATGATGAGCTTTAAGCCAACTTTTTCACTCTCCACTTTCACTTTCATCAAGAGGCTTTTGAGTTCCTCTTCACTTTCTGCCATAAGGGTGGTGTCATCTGCATACCTGAGGCTATTGATATTTCTCCCAGCAATCTTGATTCCAGCTTGTGCTTCTTCTAGCCCAGCGTTTCTCATGATGTACTCTGCATAGAAGTTAAATAACCAGGGTGATAATATACAGCCTTGACGTACTCCTTTTCCTATTTGGAACCAGTCTGTTGTTCCATGTCCAGTTCTAACTGTTGCTTCCTGACCTGCATACAGATTTCTCAAGAGGCAGGTCAGGTGGTCTGGTATTCCCATCTCTTTCAGAATTTTCCACAGTTGATTGTGATCCACACAGTCAAAGGCTTTGGCATAGTCAATAAAGCAGAAATAGATGTTTTTCTGGAACTCTCTTGCTTTTTCCATGATCCAGCACATGTTGCCAATTTGATCTCTGGTTCCTCTGCCTTTTCTAAAACCAGCTTGAACATCAGGAAGTTCACGGTTCACATATTGCTGAAGCCTGGCTTGGAGAATTTTGAACATTACTTTACTAGCATATGAGATGAGTGCAATTGTGCAGTAGTTTGAGCATTCTTTGGCATTGCCTTTCTTTGGGATTGGAATGAAAACTGACCTTTTCCAGTCCTGTGGCCACTGCTGAGTTTTCCAAATTTGCTGGCATATTGAGTGCAGCACTTTCACAGCATCATCTTTCAGGATTTGGAATAGTTCAACTGGAATTCTATCATCTCCACTAGCTTTGTTCGTAGTGATGCTTTCTAAGGCCCACTTGACTTCACATTCCAGGATGTCTGGCTCTAGGTCAATGATCATACCATCGTGATTATCTGGGTCGTGAAGATCTTTTTTGTACAGTTCTTCTGTGTATTCTTGCCATCTCTTCTTAATATCTTCTGCTTCTGCTAGGTCCATACCATTTCTGTCCTTTATTGAGCCCATCTTTGCATAAAATGTTCCTTTGGTATCTCTGATTTTCTTGAAGAGATCTCCAGTCTTTCCCATTCTGTTGTTTTCCTCTATTTTTTTGCATTGATCGCTGAAGAAGGCTTTCTTATCTCTTCTTGCCATGCTTTGGAACTCTGCATTTAGATGTTTATATCTTTCCTTTTCTCCTTTGCTTTTCACTTCTCTTCTTTTCACAGCTATTTGTAAGGCCTCCTCAGATAGCCTTTTTGCTTTTCTGCATTTCTTTTCCATGGGGATGGTCTTGATCCCTGTCTCCTGTACAATGTCACGAAGCTCATTCCATAGTTCATCAGGCACTCTATCAGATCTAGGCCCTTAAATCTCTTTCTCACTTCCACTGTATAATCATAAGGGTTTTGACGTAGGTCATACCTTAACGGTCTAGTGGTTTTCCCTACTTTCTTCAATTTAACTCTGAATTTGGCAATAAGGAGTTCATGGTCTGAGCCACAGTCAGCTCCTGGTCTTGTTTTTGCTGACTCTATAGAGCTTCTCCATCTTTGGCTGCAAAGAATATAATCAGTCTGATTTCGGTGTTGACCATCTGGTGATGTCCATGTATAGAGTCTTCTCTTGTGTTGTTGGAAGAGGGTGTTTGTTATGACCAGTGCATTCTCTTGGCAAAACTCTATTAGTCTTTGCCCTGCTTCATTCTGTATTCCAAGGCCAAATTTGCCTGTTACTCCAGGTGTTTCTTGACTTCCTGCTTTTGCATTCCAGTCCCCTATAATGAAAAGGACATCTTTTTTGGGTGTTAGTTCTAAAAGGTCTTATAGGTCTTCATAGAACTGTTCAACTTCAGCTTCTTCAGCATTACTGGTTGGGGCATAGACTTGGATTACTGTGATATTGAATGGTTTGCCTTGGAAATGAACAGAGATCATTCTGTCGTTTTTGAGATTGCATCCAAGTACTGCATTTTGGACTCTTTTGTTGACCATGATGGCTACTCCATTTCTTCTGAGGTATTCCTGCCGCAGTATTAGATATAATGGTCATCTGAGGTAAATTCACCCATTCCAGTCCATTTGAGTTCTTTGATTCCTAGAATGTCAACATTCACTCTTGCCATCTCTTGTTTGACCACTTCCAATTTGCCTTGATTCATGGACCTGACATTCCAGGTGCCTATGCAATATTGCTCTTTACAGCATCGGACCTTGCTTTTATCACCAGTCACATCCACAGCTGGGTATTCTTTTTGCTTTGGCTCCATCCCTTCATTCTTTCTGGAGTTATTTCTCCACTGATCTCCAGTAGCATATTGGGCACCTACTGACCTGGGGAGTTTCTCTTTCAGTATCCTATCATTTTGCCTTTTCATACTGTTCATGGGGTTCTCAAGGCAAGAATACTGAAGTGGTTTGCCATTCCCTTCTCCAGTGGACCACATTCTGTCAGATCTCTCCACCATGACCTGCCCATCTTGGGTTGCCCCACGGGCATGGCTTAGTTTCATTGAGTTAGACAAGGCTGTGGTCCTAGTGTGATTAGATTGACTAGTTTTCTGTGAGTATGGTTTCAGTGTGTTTGCCCTCTGATGCCCTCTTGCAAGACCTACCGTCTTACTTGGGTTTCTCTTACATTGGGCGCGGGGTATCTCTTCACGGCTGCTCCAGCAAAGCGCAGCAATTGCTCCTTACCTTGGACAAGGGGTATCTCCTCACTGCAGCCCTTCCTGACTTCAACGTGGGATAGCTCCTCTAGGCCCTCCTGCGCTGGTGCAGCGATGGCTCCTTGGATGTGCGGTTGGTCCTCCCAGCCACAGTCCCTGGCCTCAGGCTTAGGGGAGTGGGGTAGCTCCTCCCGGCCGCCGCCCCGACCTGGACACGGGGTAATTCCTCTCGTCGCCACCCCTGACCTCGGACGCTGGGTATCTCCTCTCGGCAGGCCCCCCTGACCTTGGACGCAAGGTAGCTCCTCTTGGCCGTTCCTGCGCCGTCGCAGTCTGGTACTCTCGGCCACTGCCCCTGACCTTGGACGTGGGGTAACTCCTCTTGGCCACCGCCCTTTGGGCATGGAGTCCTCCCGGCTTCTGCCCCTGACCTCGGATGTGGGCTGGCTCCTCTCGGCCACGCTTAGTCGCTAAGCCATGTCTAATTCCTTGCAATCCCAAGGACTGCAGCACGCCAGGCTTCCCTATTCATCACCAACTCCCAGAGCTTGCTCAAACTCATGTCCATTGAGTTCGTGACACCATTCAAACCATCTCATCCTCTGTCATCCCCTTCTCCTCCTGCCTTCAATCTTTCCCAGCATCAGGGTCTTTTCTAGTGAGTCAGTTCGTCGCATCATGTGGCCAAAGTATTGGAGCTTCAGCTTCAGCATCGTCCTTCTAATGACTATTCAGGACTGATCTCCTTTAGGATGGACTGGTTGGATCTCCTTGCAGTCCAAGGAACTCTCAAGAGTCTTTTCCAACACCACAGTTCAAAAGCATCAGTTCTTTACCTCTCAGCCTCTTTATGGTCCAGCTCTCCCATCTATACATGACTACTGGAAAAACCATGGCTCTGACTTCATGGACCTTTGTTGGCAAAATGATGTCTCTGCTTTTTAATATACTGTCTAGGAATATGAAGATAGGGCAGAGAAATATTTGAAGGTGGTAGCTTTGAAAATTGGGAAGATATAAAGCATGAGCCAAGGAGTGCCAGGAGCCTCCAAAGTATGAAAGAGACAAGGAACACATTCTCCCCTAGAATCTCTGGAGGAAGGGCAACACCCTGATTTTGGCCCAGTAATGCTGAGTTTCTACTTCTGACCTCTGTAACTGTGGGAGAATAGATTTCTGTTGTCTCAAACTACAAAGTTTGTATTACTTTGTTATACCACCTACCTGATAGCTAGTTTAAGCAGATGGTTTGTTACCCTGAGTGCTACTTCTAAACGTATCTTTCCCCCCATCCACCAGACACCTCTCCCTTTGACTGTCATTTGGCCACCTCCTGACTACTCCCCGCTCATCACGGGCTTTAGTGCTCATCTGGCTTCATTCTCTTTGCTCTTACCCTTTCAGCCTTCTTGGCAATTTCAATCTTCTCTTTTGCAGACTTTTCACTACTCAGTTAAGAGGATGTGCCCTCCATTCCACTTCAGGCATCCACACACTCATGATTCTCCCAAAATCTTGAGATCATCACCAGTAAACTTACACCCTCCAAAATTTCAGTTCTAGTCACGCTCCTCTCCACCCACCATCTCCAACCTTCATGGTGAGGACTCATTTATCTGCCTCAGCCCTCTCTTGACCACATAGGAGCTGCCATTGCACTGACCCTACTATATATCACTACTCCACTCCCCCTCCATTTCCCTCCAGCTCAAGAAGCTTTGATCTGAGAATCGTTTCCTTTTCAACTCCATTACTGGTCCTACCCCCTGTTTTGTTCATCTGATTAAACCTCCCATCGGCTTATCCAAACCATTTACTTACTTTGAGCTAAACACCTCACTTCATTTTTTTTTTCATTTATCTTTTTGAATTTATTTTTAAGTGGAGGGTAATTGCTTTACAATGTTGTATCGGTTTCTGCCTTATAACAACGTGGATCAGCCATAAGTATACATATATCCACTCCCTCTTGAGCCTCCCTTCCCCCATCCCACCCACCTGAATCATCTCAGAGTGCCAGGCTGGGCTCCCCGTGTTATACAGCAGCTTCCCGCTAGCTGTCTACTTTACGTGTAGTACTGTGTGTGTGACAGTACTACTTTCTCAATCTGTCCCCCCCTCTCCTTGCCCCCGCCATGCCCACAAGTCCATTCTCTACCTCTGCGTCTCTATTTCTGACCTGCAGATGGGTTCATTAGTACCATTTTTATAGTTTCCATGTGTGCGCAAATATTTTAAATGTCTCGTTTTAAATTCACGATGGCTAATCTCAACTCAACATTACCCAACACTCTTACCCCACTTCCCTAGGATATTTGTTTTCTTTCTCCAATGCAAATATTTTAAAATTTCTCGTTTTCAACAGACACACATGTCCCTCACTCAATCTCTGCTGAGGACGTTGACTCATTCTGGAGTGGAAAACAGGAATCAGATTAAACTAACCTCATCTTCCTACCACTAAAGCTACTCAAAGCCCACTTTTCCTTCTCTATTGATACAACGGAAGAATCGTCCTGGCTCCCAGCAGGGACCCACTCTTCCCCATTTGCACTGGGTCTCTTCCCTGCTAGAGGAATTTGACCCTGTAGTCTTCCCTTTTCTCTTGCATTATTGACTGCCCTTTCACAACTGGACTTTCCCCACTGACTCACATACATGTCTTGATATCATTCATCTTAAAAGCTTCTTTTAAACAAATACTTCTTTTTCACTCCCACACTGGTCTCCAGTTACTTCCCATTTCTCTGCAATCTTTCACAACCAAACTCCTCAAAATTCATTTATACTCACTATCTCTAGTTTCTTATCTACTTTTCTCAGTATGCTTTTTTGGGGTTTTATTCCTCACCCCATCCCCTTCATGAAAAACTCCTACAGTATTTATTAAAGTCCCCAAAAAACCAATGGTCATTCCCTGTTCTTGTATTGCCCAATCACTTAGCAGCTTTTAACCCAGTTGGCTACTTCTTTTTCATACTCACTTTTTCCTGGGTTTCTCTGATACCATGAAAATTGTCAACCTGAGTTCTATTTCTAAACATACCTTTCCCTTTTATCCATCAGTCTTGACCACCAGCTACCTTTTCCTTTCATAGTCATCTGGCCACCTTCTGACTTTTCCTCTTAGCTCACTGGCTACTCCTCTGTTTTGTTTTTTGGCTCTTTCTTCTCTGCTGAGTCTCTAAATGTTGGACTACTCTAGCTCCTATCCTTAGCCTTCTTCTCTTCCCTATCTACACTTTCTTCCAATCTCATCTTGTCCAGTTCCATCACTATGAATACTACCTACATATTGCTAACTTCAAAATTCGTATCTGCACCACTGTCTTCCCACTAAGATCCAGATCCATATATCCAGTTACCTCCTCAACATTGAAAGTTTAACTAACCCTAAGGAGAACCACCAGCCACAAGCATGTAATTAAGTGATAATCCCATATATGTGTTGGGCTGTGCTCAGTCACTTGCTTATGTCTGACTCTTTGCCTCCTCATGGAGTATAACCCACCAGGATCCTCTGTCCATGGACTTTTTAAGGCAAGAATACTGGAGAAGGTTGCCATTTCCTAACCCAGGGGATCTTCCCAACCCAGGGATTCAACGTGCATCTCTTGTGTCTCCTGCATTGGCAGGCAGATTTTTTTACCACTGCAGCACTTGGGAAGCCTAACACGATATATGTGTATCACCTTGCTTGTGCTTGGTCATTCAGTCGTGTCTGACTCCCCACATATGGTACCACCCTAAATTCAGTTGCTCAGGCCAAAATCCTCTTTCAGTCATCACTTACCCCCAACCCTCAGCAAGTGCAACATATATTTCTCAAATCCAAGCCACTTAGCATCATCAATATTCTAGTCCATGCCTTCACCACATCTCACCTGCAGCATTGCAGCAGCCTCCTTTATGCATCCCTCTTCTCCTACTCTTGTTTCTTGATAACTCATTCTCTGAAGATCAGCCATAGCAAGTTTCTCCAAGAGTAAGAGTGATCACTGTCAATCCACTGAAATCTCTCTGATAGCTTCCTGTGGCAATTAGAGTAAAATCCAAATTCTCTAGTAGAGCTTACCACGCCCTCTGTGACCAGACCCTGGTACAGCTTTGTTATAGAGATGGAGCTTTCTTCTGCCCATTGTGCCTTTTCTCAGGGTTCCTGCTATCTTTTTGTTCTCTTTAATCTTCTTTTTCTTTTTTTCAGCTTTATTGAGATATCCATGATCTATAACCTGTCAAATCATCACACTGTACTCCTGTATCTTTAACTTGTGAGGAGTGGATGCCCGTGATGTTAGGCAGCACCACCTCCACCACCCCTCTTTCATACTCACTTCCCTTGCACTGAATATGCTGAGGATGGGAAAAGCAATAAAGTTCTATGGATCCTGGGTCTATGGTACAGGGCCAGATGGGAGGGTTGGTTGGACAAATGTCCAACTATCCTGAAACATTCTTTACTTCATAATGCCATGGTTATGCCCTGCAGTGAAGACGGTTTAAATACTGATAAATCCAGCTCCATCTACCTGATGGTTAGTCAAGAGTCTGTCAAACTCTGGTATTAGGTTATCTTTCAATCTTACTTCAATGCCTGTATAACTTACAGGCATAACTCAAGTACACGAAACCTTCATTTTCTATTTTGCTTCATTTCTCTGTTAGTAAGATAAATTAGTTCAGAAGACTCCTCACCTGCCAATAATGAAAACACAATCTTGCCAATAAAAAGAAGTTCAACAACTTCTTGTTTAAAGTTTCATCTTTGGGGAGTGCTATAGTGCTTAGTCACTCAGTTGTGTCCAACTCTTTGTGACCCCATGGACTGTAGCCCACCAGGCTCCTGTGTTCATGGGGACTCTCCAGGCAAGAATACTGGAGTGGGTTGCCTTGTCCTCCTCCAGGGGATCTTCCCAACCCAGAGATCGAATACAGGTCTCCCACATTGCAGGTGTATTCTTTACCATCTGAACCACAGGGGAAGCCCAAGAATACTGGGGTGGGTAGCCTATCCTTTCTCCAGGGGATCTTCCTGACCCAGGAATTGAACTGGGGTCTCCTGCATTGCAGGCAGATTCTTTACCAGCTAAACAACCAGGGGTAGCCTCTCATCTTTGGCGAAGTAAATACTGATTCAAGTTCTGGATTCTCACTTGTCTCCTTCTTCCCACCTTCTTTCTGGGAGTCATCTAAGTTCCAGAGGTCTTAGGTCCCAGCTTTGGGTAAGGAATATGTGGTCTACGTATTTCCACTTGTCTTCAATGTCCCCCACTGATGTGAAGCTTGCCCCCACCCCCTGTTCCTGGGCATCAGACTCTGCACAGCTACTTCACTGCTCCTCTCCAAGCCTCCAATCCTACCGCTGGCAGTCTGCTCACTCTCTGCCCTTTGGTAGAATCCTTTCAATCAGACATCACTCAACTCTTCCATCGTCATCCATTTTGGAGTTCTGGAAACTCTTGGCTATTTTCCTTGATTTGCTTTTGATTGTAATGTAGCCTTGGCTTGTCCAGTTATCTCCTATTTGGGAAATTGTTCTGTGCTGTTCCAGCACTCTGCTGCTCAGTGTCACATTGAGCATGGGGCTTCCCCAAGAGTCTGAAAGTCTTCAACTGTGATACTATGGAATCAAATCCCCAGCTTTTCTGCTTTGGAGTGCTAAAGCATGAATCAGTTTACAGTCTCTGGTGTGGGGAAAGGGAAGGGCCTTCACAGGGGCACAGTAGCATCTAAGCTCTTGTTACTCCCTCTTGGACTCCCCCTCTCAACTCATTGCCCTAAGAGTAGTAAAGTTCAGTTCAGTTCAGTCGCTCAGTTGTGTCCAACTCTTTGCGACCCCATGAATCGCAGCACACCAGGCCTCCCTGTCCATCACCATCACCTGGAGTTCACTCAAACTCACATCCATCGAGTCGGTGAGGCCATCCAGCCATCTCATCCTCTGTCATCCCCTTTTCCTCCTGCCCCCAATCCCTCGCAGCATCAGAGTCTTTTCCAATGAGTCAACTCTTCGCATGAGGTGGCCAAAGTACTGGAGCTTCAGCTTTAGCATCATTCCTTCCAAAAAACACCCAGGGCTGATCTCCTTTAGAATGGACTGGTTGGATCTCCTTGCAGTCCAAGGGACTCTCAAGAGTCTTCTCCAACACCACAGTTCAAAAGCATCAATTCTTCGGTGCTCGGCTTTCTTCACAGTCCAACTCTCGCTTCCATACATGACCTCTAGAAAAACTATAGCCTTGACTAGACAGACCTTTGTTGGCAAAGTAATGTCTCTGCTTTTGAATATACTATCTAGGTTGGTCATAACTTTCCTCCCAAGGAGTAAGCATCTTTTAATTTCATGGCTGCAGTCACCATCTGCAGTGATTTTGGAGCCCCAAAAAATAAAGTCTGATGCTGTTTCTACTGTTTCCCCATTTATTTCCCATGAAGTGATGGGAGTTACTCAAATTCTTTTCTTTCCCTTTCCTACTTTTGGCCTGTGGTGTAAATTCTATGTTCTTGGTCTCCTGATACACAGTCAATATGTTATAATTTTTAAAAATGGTCTTTACTCTCCCCTCAATGCTGGCCCTAAGCCTATGGACTGTGGCATAAATTTACAGAAGTCTACAAAGAAGCTCAAGAATGATTAATTTTCCTCTTTCAGGATGCATCTCTCTTGAAAGTCACTACCTTTAGAAATCCTGGATTATGTACGAGAAGAAAAATGGGTTCAAATAATTCTTGAGAAGGGAAGAGGGGAGAAACAATCCCTTAATATCTTTAAAATATTACCCCCTGCTACACTGCCTTTTTTATTTCTTTTGTAGGCCTTCATAGTTTTCTATGTCTCCCAAGGATTTTATTGGCAATATATAAAAGGGGGTCATGTCAGGGCCTGCCATCCAGTTGCTAATTTTTTTTAATTTATTTATTTTGAAGGATAATTGCTTTACAGAATTTTGTTGTTTCCTGTCAAACCTCAACATAAACAGCCATAGGTATACATATATTCCCTCCCTTTTGAACATACCTCCCATCTCCCTCCCTATCCCATCCCTCTAGGTTGATACAGAGCCCCTGTTTGAGTTTCCTGAGACACACAGCAAATTCCCATTGGGACATATTTTACATACGGTAATGTAAGTTTCCACGTTACTCTCTCCATATACCTTACCCTGTACTCCCCTCTCCCCATGTCCATAAGGCTATTCTTTATATCTCTTTCTCCACTGCTGCCCTGTAAATAAATTCTTCAGTACCATTTTTCTAGATTCCGTACATATACATTAGTATGCAATATTTATCTTTCTCTTTCTGACTTATTTCACTCTGTATAATGGGCTCTAGGTGCATCTACCTCATTAGACTGACCTAAATGTGCAAGGAGATCCAACTAGTCCTTTCTGAAGGAGATCAGCCCTGGGATTTCTTTGGAAGGAATGATGCTAAAGCTGAAACTCCAGTACTTTGGCCACCTCATGTGAAGAGTTGACTCATTGGAAAAGACTCTGATGCTGGGAGGGATTGGGGCAGGAGGAGAAGGGGAAGACAGAGGATGAGATGGCTGAATGGCATCACTGACTTGATGGACGTGAGTCTGAGTGAACTCCAGGAGCTGGTGATGGACAGGGAGGCCTGGTGTGCTGCGATTCATGGGGTCGCAAAGAGTCAGACACGACTGAGCAACTGAACTGAACTGACATGTTTTCCTTTTTATGACTGAGTAATATTCCATTGTGTAAATGTACCACAACTTCTTTATCCATTAATCTGTCAATGGACATCTAGGTTGCTTCCATGTTCTAACTACTGTAAATAGCACTGCAATGTGAACAATGGGTTATCTGTGTCTTTTTCAACTTGGTTTCCTCAAGGTATATGCTTAGCAGTGAGATTGCTGAGTCGTACAGTGGTTTTATTCCTAATTTTTTAAGGAATATCCATGCCATCGTCCATAAAGACTTAATCAATCTATATTCCCACCAACAGTGCAAGAGCATTCCCTTCTCTCCACACCCTCTCCAGCATTTGTTGTTTGTAGACATTTTGATGATGGCCATTCTGACTGATTGCTTTTGAACTGTGATGTTGGGGAAGACTCTTGAGAGTCCCTGGACTGCAAGGAGATCCAAGCAGTCCGTCCTAAAGATCAGTCCTGGGTGTTCATTGGAAGGAGTGATGCTGAAGCTGAAACTCCAATACTTTGGCCACCTGATGAGAAGAACTGACTCATTGGAAAAGACCCTGATGCTGGGAAAGATTGAGGGCAGGAGGAGAAGGGGACGACAGAGGATGAGATGATTGGATGGCATCACCAACTCGATGGACATGGGTTTGGGTGGACTCTGGGAGTTGGTGATGGACAGGGAGGCCTGGCGTGCTGTAGTCCATGGGGTCGCAAAGAGTCGGACACGACTGAGTGACTGAACTGACTAACTGATTCTGACTGATGTGAGGTGGTATCTCATTGTAGTTTTGATTTGCATTTCTCTAATAATGAACAATGCTGAGCATCTTTTCATGTGTTTGTTAGCCATCTGTATGTCTTCCCTGGAGAAATGTCTGTTTAGGTCTTTTTCCTACTTTTTGACTGGGTTGTTTGTTTTTCTGGTATTGAGTTGTATGAGTTGCTTGTGTGTTTTGGAAATCAATCTTTTGTCAGTTGTTTCATTTGCTATTATTTTCTCCCATTCTGAGGGTTGTCTTTTCACCTTGCTTATGGTTTCCTTTGCTGTACAAAAGCTTTTAAGTTCAATCGGGTCCCACTTGTTTACTTTTGTTTTTATTTCCATTGGTCTAGGAGGTGGGTCATAGAGGATCTTGCTTTGATTTATGTCATTGAGTGTTCTGCCTAAGTTTTCCTGTAGAGTTTTATATTTTCTGATCTTACATTTAGATCTGTAATCTATTTTCAGTTTATCTTTGTGTATGATGTTAGGAAGTGCTCTAATTTCATTCTTTTACATGTTCAGTTCAGTTCAGTCACTCAGTCGTGTACGACTCTTTGCAACCCCATGGACTACAGCACGCCAGGCCTCCCTGTCCATCACCAACTCCCAGAGTCCACCCAAACCCATGTCCATCGAGTCAGTGATGTCATCCAATCATCTCATCCTCTGTCGTCCCCTTCTCCTCCTGCCCCCAATCCCTCGCAGCATCAGAGTCTTTTCCAATGAATCAACTCTTCGCATGCGGTGGCCAAAGTACTGGAGTTTCAGCCTCAGCATCATTCCTTCCAAAGAACACCCAGGGCTGATCTCCTTTAGAATGGACTGGTTGGATCTCCTTGCAGTCCAAGAGACTCTCAAGAGTCTTCTCCAACACCACAGTTCAAAAGCATCAATTCTTTGGCACTCAGCTTTCTTCACAGTCCAACTCTCACATCCATACATGACCACAGGAAAAACCATAGCCTTGACTAGATGGACCTTTGTTGGCAAAGTAATGTCTCTGATTTTCAATATGCTATCTAGGTTGGTCATAACTTTTCTTCCAAGGTGTAAGCGTCTTTTAATTTCATGGCTGCAGTCACCATCTGCAGTGATTTTGGAGCCCAAAAAATAAAGTCTGACACTGTTTCCACTGTTTCCCCATCTATTTCCCATGAAGTGATGTAGCTGTCCAGTTTTCCCAGCACGATTTATTGAAGAGGCTGTCTTTGCCCTATTGCATGTTCTTGCCTCCTTTGTAAAAAACAAGGTATCCATAGGTGCATGGGTTTATTTCTGGGCTTTCTATCTTGTTCCATTGGTCTATATTTCTGTTTTTGTGCCAGTACCATATTGCCTTGATGACTGTAGCTTTGTAGTATAATTTGAAGTCAGGAATGTTGATTCCTCCAGCTCCATTCTTATTTCTCAAGACTGCTTTTGCTATTCAAGGCCTTTTGTGTTTCCACATGAACTGTGAAATTTTTTGTTCTAGTTCTGTGAAAAATGACATTGGCAATTTGATAGGGATCACTTTAAATCTGTAGATTGCATTTGATAGTACAGTCATTTTCACAATATTGATTCTTCATACCCAGGAACATGGAATATGTCTCTATCTGTTTATGTCATGTTTGATTTCTTTCATCAGTGTCTTATAATTTTCTGTGTACAGTTCTTTTCTCTCCTTAGGTAAGTTTATTACTAGATATTTAATTCTTTTTGTTGCAATGGTGAATGGGATTGGTTCCTTAATTTATCTTTCTGATTTTTCATTGTTAGTATATAGAAATGCAAGTGATTTCTGTGTATTGATTTTCTATCCTGCGACTTTGCTAAATTCACTGATTAACTCTATAATTTTATGATCATTTATTTAAGATTTTTATTTAAGTAAAGTATATTTAGGTACTAATGTCTATATTTTGGTACAGCATCATGTCATCTGCAAACAGTGAGAACTTTACTTCTTCTTTCGGATCTGGATTCCTTTCTTTCTCTTCTCTGATTGCTGTAACTAGGACTTTCAAAACTATGTTGAATAATAGTGGTATTAAGGAAGTGGACACCCTTTTCTTGTTTCTGATCTTAGGGAGACTGCTTTCAGTTTTTCACCATTGAGAAAAATGTTTGCTGTAGGCTTATTATATATGGCCTTTACTATGTTGAGATAGGTTCCTTCTATGCCCAGTTTTTGAAGAGTTTTAATCACAAAGGATGCTGAACTTTGTCAGACTTTTTCTGCATCTATTGAGATTATCATACTGTTTCTATCTTTCAATTTGTTAATATGTGTATCACATTGATTGATTTGCATATATTGAAGAATCCTGCATCCCTGGAATAAACCCAACTTGATCATGATAAAGAAAGCAGAGTGCTGAAGAATTGATGCTTCTGTACTGTGGTGTTGGAGAAGACTCTTGAGAGTCCCTTGGACTGCAAGGAGATCAAAGCAGTCCATCCTAAAGGAAATCAGTCCTGAATATTCATTGGAAAGACTGATGCTGAAGCTGAAACTCCAATACTTTGGCCACCTGATGCGAAGAACTTACTCATTGGAAAAGACCCTGATGCTGGGAAAAATTGAAGGCAGGAGAAGGGACGACAGAAAATGAGATGGTTTGAATGGCATCACCGATTCAACGGGCATGAGTTTGAGCAAACTCCAGGAGTTGGTGATGGACAGGGAAGCTGGCATGCTGCAGTCCATGGGGTTGCAAAGAGTCAGACATGATTGAGCGACTGAACTGAACCGATCATGGTGTATGAACTTTTTAATGCATTGCTGAATTCTGTTTGCTAAAATTTTGCTGAGGACTTTTGCATCTGTGTGCATCAGTGATATTGGCCTGTAGTTTTCTCTTTTTGTGTTATATTTGTCTGGTTTTGGTATCAGAGTGATGGTAGCCTTGTAGAATGAGTTTGGAAGTGTTCCTTCCTCTGCAATTTTTTGAAAGAGTTTTAGAAGGATAGGCATTAGCTCTTCTCTAAATGTTTGATAGAATTCTCCTGTGAAGCCTTCTGGCCCTGGGCTTTTGTATTTTGGGAGACTTGATCACAGCTTCATTTTAGTGCTTGTAATTGGGTTGTTCATAGTTTCTGTTTCTTCCTGATTCAGTCTTGGAAGATTGAACTTTTCTAAGAATCTCTCCATTTATTCCAGGTTATCCATTTTATTGGCATACTGTTGTTCATAATAGTCTCTTATAATGCTTTGTATTTCTGCATTGTCAGTTGTAACCTCTCCTTTTTCATTTCTAGTTTTGTTGATTTGATTCTTCTCTCTTTTTTTCTTGAGGAATAAGGCTAAAGATTTGTCAATTTTGTTATCTTCCTGAAGAGCCAGTTTTTAGTTTTATTAATCTTTACTATTGTTTCTTTCATTTTTTTAAATTTATTTCTGCTCTGATATTCATGATTTCTTCCCTTTTGTTAATTTTGTTCTTCTTTTTCCAGTTGTTTTAGGTGTACATTTAGGTTGTCTATTCAATGTTTTTCTTGTTTCTTGAGGTAGGGTTGTATTGTTATAAACTTCCCTCTTAGAACTGCTTTTGCTGCATCCCATAGATTTTGAGATATGTTTTCATTGTCGTTTGTTTCTATAAATATTTTTATTTCCCTGTTGATTTCATCAGTAACCTGTTGGTTATTTAGAAACAAATTGTTTAATCTCCATGTGTTTGTGTTTTTTACAGTTTTTTTTCTTGTAATGGATATCTAGTCTCATAGCATAGTGTTCCGACAAGATGCTTGATATGATTTCAATTTTCTCTAATTTCCTGAGGTTTGATATGTGCCCCAAGATGTGATCTATCCTTGAGATGAAGGTGTATTCTTCTGCATTTGGATGGAATGTCCTGAAGATATCAATAAGATCCATCTCATGTAATGTATCATTTAAGACTTGTGTTTCCTTAGTAATTTTCTGTTTTGATGATCTGTCCATTGGTGTGAGTGGGGTGTTAAAGTCTCCTACTATTATTGTGTTACTGTCAATCTCTTCTTTTATGTATGTTAGTGTTGTCTTATGTATTGAGGTGCTCCTATGTTGGGTGCATAGATATTTACAATTGTTATGTCTTCCTCTTGGATTGATCCCTTGATCATTACACAGTGCCCTTCCTTATCTCTTGTAATAGTGTTTATTTTAGGGTCCATTTTGTCTGATATGAGGATTGCTACTTCACTTTCTTTTGCTTTCCATTAGCATGGAATATATTTTTCCATCCTCTCACTTTCAGTCAATATGTTTCTTGAGGTCTGAAGTGGTTTTCTTTTAGACAGCATATATATGGGTCTTGTTTTTGTATCCATTCAGCCAATCTGTGTCTTTTGGTTGGAGCATTTAATCTATTTACATTTAAAGTAATTATTGATATATATGCTCCTATTGCCATTTTTTTTAATTGTTTGGGGTTTGATTTTGCAGATCTTTTTCTTCTCTTGTATTTCTTATTTCTTGATTATATAAGACCCTTTAACATTTGTTGTAAATCTGATTTGATGGTACTGAATTCTCTGAACTTTTGCTTGTCTGAAAAGCTTTTTATTTCTCCATCAATTTTGAATGAGATCCTTGCTGGGTAGATTAATCTTGGTTGTAGATTTTTCCCTGTCAGTACTTTAAATATATCCTGGCATTCCCTTCTGGTCTGCAGTTTCTGCTGAAAGATCAGCTGTTAAACATATGGGGTTTCCCTGTTATGTTACTTGTTGCTTTTCCCTTGCTGCTTTTAATATTCTTTCTTTGTGTTCAATCTTTGTTAGTTTGATTAGTATGTGTCTTGGCATGTTTCTCTTTTGGTTTATCCTGTTTGGGACTCTTTGAGCCTGTTGGACTTGATTGACTCTTTCCTTTTCCATGTTGGGGAAATTTTCAACTATAATCTCTTCAAAAATTTCCTCATACCCTTTCTTTTCTCTGGGACTCCTATAATTCAAATGTTGGTACGTTTGATATTGTCCCAGAGGTCTCTGAGACTATACTTGTTCTTTTCATTCTTTTTACTTTATTCTGCTCTTCAAAAGTTATTTCCACCATTCTGCTATTGATTCCTTCTAGAGTATTTTTAATTTCAGTAATTGTGTTGTTTGTCTCTGTATGTTTATTCTTTAGTTCTTCTAGGTCTTTGTTAATTAATTGTTGCATTTTCTCCATTCTGTTTTCAAGATTTTTGATCATCTTTACAATCATTATTCTGAATTCTTTTTCAGGTGGTTTGCCTATTTCCTCTTCATTTATTTGGACTTCTGTGTTTCTAGTTTGTTCCTTCATTTGTGCAGTACTTCTCTGCCTTTTCATTTTTATTTTTTTTTTAATTGTGCTTGCAGTCTCCTTTTCCCAGGCTTCAAGGTTGATTTCTTTCTTCCTTTTGGTTTCTGCCCTCCTAAGGTTAGTGCAGTGGTTTGTGTAAGCTTCATATAGGGTGAGTTTTATGCTGAGTTTGTTTTTTGTTTGTTTGTTTGTTTTTCCTCTGATGGGCAGGGCTGTGTGCTGTGCTAATCCTGTCTGTTGATGATTGGGTTTGTGGTTTTGTTTTGTTTGTTGTTTGGATAAGGTCTTGCATAGGGTGCTCCTGGTGGGTGGGTGATCTTGTATTCAAGTGGTTTTCTTTGTGTGAGTTCTCACTATCTAGGGTGAGAACTCCCTAGGGTTAGTTCTCTGGTAGTCTAGGGTCTTGGAGTCAGTGCTCCCACCCCAAAGGCTCAGGGCTTGATCTCTGGTCAGGAATGAAGATTCCACAAGTAGTTTGTTATGGCATTAAGTAAGATTAAAACACATACCAAAAGAGAAAAAGCAAAGATGAACCCCAGACAAATGGCAGTTGCAAAATCAGGCAAATAATAATTAAAATAATGCAATATACATATATATCCATAGGCAAAATCAAAACAGTCCAACAAAAATAAAGTACAATAGACTGACCCAGTGAACCAAAAATTATATCTACCAGTTAAGAACAAAACTAACTAAAGCACAAACTGGAAAACAAAACTAAAGGAAGGTGCCAAGTGAGGAATAGAGCAATGAAAACAAAACTAACAAATATGTTGAGAGAAAAGAAAAGAAAGAAAGAATAGATGTGCAAAGTTAAATAGAAGTAGATAAAGAAGATTTATGTATATTAAAGATTAACTGCAAGGGGAAATGAACAGTAGGAAAAGCAAACAAAGGAACATATGTTTAAAAAATTAAAAACTAAAATTTAAAAAAAGAGAGAGAAAATTAAAAAAAAAAAAAAAGGAAAACTCCACAGAACTGCAAAAGCCCAACGTTGAGGCAGAGGTTTATAACAACAATAAAAAATGTGATTGAAAAAAGGAAAAAAAAAAAAAACTCAGAAGCTTAATTAGATTTCATAGTGCCAATAAAATTGACAACTACAACAGGGAGTGGAGTGGGGGGAGAAAAGAAAAAAAATCCAAAAGAAACTACAGAACAAGTCAAAACATAAGAATAATAAATTTTTTCTTGAGCCACTGCTGTCAGAGTCCTTTCTCTTGTCACAGCCCACCTCACCTCCCTAGGATGCCTTCCAACTCTGCTGATCTCTGGGCCTGCCGTGGGGCAGCTCAGACTCTAATCTGGTCCTACTCCTGTGTGTTCTTGGCTCCAATGTCCACAGCGACGAGAACTAGTGGCAACTCTCAATGGCCTTTTATATATTCCATAGGCACAGTCTGCCTAGTTGATCATGTGGATTTAATCCAGCTTGTACAGCTGATGGGAAGGTTTTGGGTCTTCTTCCTTAGCCACACTGCCCCTGGGTTTCAATTGTGGTTTTATTTCCACCTCTGCCTGTGGGTCGTCCACTGGGGTTTAGCTCCTGAGGCTGCCCTGGAGGACTTGGGTTCGCCCCTGTGAGGGCCAGGTGTGGAGGTGGTGCAGCTGCTTGGGTCACAGTGGTTCTGGAAGCACCAGGTACTCAGGGGAGTTGGTGGCTAGGGCAGAAGGGAACATAGTGCTCTAGAAGGGTATGGCAACCAGTATTGGCCAATACACTCCAGTATTCTTGCCTGGAGAACCTTCCTGACAGAGAAGCCTGGCAGGCCACAGTCCACAAGTTCTCAAAGAGTTGGACATGACCAAAGAGACCCTGCATGCATAGACATAATTTTTTTTTTTTTTTTACTGTAACAGCTCTGCCTCAGTTGGCACAGCTGCTTGGGTCATGGGGACCCTGGTGGTACCAAGTGTGCAGGGATATGGATTGCCTCAACTGCAGGAGTTATGGTCCTATCAGTCTTTTTTCAAGCCTCTGGTAGCTGGCAATCAGAAGGCCTCTTTGCTAGTCTTTCTCCATAGCCCCACCCATTGAGGCACTTAGAGAGTTCCCTTGCCTGGGGTCCTTCTCTGTTTTTCCACATATCAGGCACATAAAGAGGCCCCCCTGCCTGGGGTCTTACTCTGTAGATCAGTGCATCAGGCACTAAAGGGGCACCTTGGCGGGGGTCCTACTCTATAATTCAGTGCATCAGGCAATTGATGGGCCAGTCTGTCAGTTCAGCTGTGGATGCTGGCATGTCGGGAGAGAGAGGCTCTGGTGATGTCTCCAACTCCTACGCGTGACTCAGCAGTATTGCCTTGCTTCCATGGCTGCCTGGCTCTCCTCCACAGGCATTTCCCACCACAGTCTCCTCCCACACATCCCCTTGGTCTGTCTTTCTGCAGTGAACAGCTGCCATCACTCTGAGATTACTCCACAATCCCTAAACTCCAGCTCCCAGCCACTGCACCTTCTAGGGGACCCTCATCCCTGTCCAGGGTAGGTGTGACTGCGGCAAGGACAGTTTGATTCTCATTCCATTTAGGCCGCCATAGATCAGCTGTTTCACTTTCAGCCTTAAATGTTTCTCCTCTGACTCAGACAATCACCCCGATGGGGGGGGTCGGACCCCTGCTTCAGTTTCCCCATCAGCCATGGGCAGGTCCAGTTCTAGTAACACTCTGTCTTTCCCCCTAGTTCCTTCATCCTATCGAGTTTTGCGTGGTTATATATATTCTTTGCTACTGGTCAGGTACTCCTGTCTGCTCTCAGCTGGTGTTCTGCAAGTACTTCTGTGTCTGAAGGTGTATTCTTGATGTATCCATGGAGAAAGATGTACTCCACGTCCACCTTCTCCTCTGCCATCTTGTTCTCTCCCAGTTGCTGTTTTTAATTGAAATTTTTATGTTTATTTTTGTGGAAGCAAATTTCACATTCAGGAATTTTCTTTCATCTCAGGCATTTTCAAAATGGAGCCATACCGGAGCAGAAGGAGCCAGGAACCACAGCCAGAGCTAGAAGAGCAACTGTCTAAAGGAAACAGAAGGGAGTATATCCATAGGAGAACTTGATTTTGCTCCAAGCCACGCCATGCTCTGGGATTACTCCACAATCCCTAAGCATTATAGAGATGGTATATTCATTTTTTAGTAATTCTGTAACAAAAATACCACAAACTGAGCCAAGTAAACAACAGAATTTTATTCTCTTTCAATTGTGGAGACTGGAAGTCTGAAGTAAGAATGCCAACAGGTTTGATCCTTTCTAGAGGCTCTAGGTGATGCTCAAAATCTTTCAAGCGAGGCTTCAACAGTGCGTGAACCAAGAACTTCCAGACACACAAGCTGGATTTAGAAAAGGCAGAGGGACCAGAGATCACATTGCCAACATTTGTTGGATCATAGAAAAAGCAAGAGAGTTCCAGAAAAACATCTACTTCTGCCTCACTGACTGCACTAAAGCCTTTGACTGTGTGGATCACAATAAACTGTGGAAAATTCTTAAAGAGATGGGAATACCAGACCACCTTACCTGCCTTCTGAGAAACCTGTCTGGAGGTCAAGAAGCAACAGTTAGAACCAGACACGGAAAAATGAACCATAGGAAAGGAGTATATCAAGGTGTTTATTATCACCCTGCTTGTTTAACTTATATGCAGAGTACATCATGAGAAATGCTGAATCACAAGCTGGAATCAAGATTGCAAGAAGTATCAATAACCTCAAATATGAAGACCACCCTTATGGCAGAGGCAAAAAGGAAGCAAAGAGCCTCTGATGAAGTTGAAAGTGGAGAGTGAAAAGCTGGCTCAAAACTCATCATTCAAAAAACTAAGATCATGGCATCTGGTCCCATCACTTCATGACAAATAGATGGGGAGAAAATGGAAATAGTGGCAGCCTTTATTTTCTCGGGCTCCAAAATCACTGCAGATGGTGACTGCAGCTATGAAACTAAAAGATGCTTGCTCTTTGGAAGAAAAGCTATGACAAACCTAGATAGTGTACTAAAAAGTAAAGGCATCACTTTGCCAACAGAGGTCCATCTAGTCAAAGCTATGACTTTTCCAGTAGTCATGTATGGATGTGAGAGTTGGACTATAAAGAAAGCTGAGCACTGAAGAATTGATGCTTTTGAACTGTATTGTTGAAGACTCTTGAGCGTCCCTTGGACTGAAAGGAGATCCAACCAGTCCATCCTAAAGGAGATCAGTCCTGGGTGTTCATTGGAAGGAGTGATGCTGAAGCTGAAACTCCAATACTTTGGCCACCTGATGCAAGAGCCGACTCATTGGAAAAGACCCTGATGCTGGGAAAGATTGAGGGCAGGAGGAGAAGGGGACTACAGAGGATGAGATGGTTGGATGACATCACTGACTCAATGGACATGAGTTTGAACAAGCTTTGGGTGTTTTTGCCATGGACAGGGCGGCCTGGTGTGCTGCAGTACATGGGGTCACAAAAAGTCGGACATGACTGAGCGACTGATCTGACCTGAACTGAGGTGGAAAAATATCTTAAATTTGGTCTGTGATAATTTGTGGCAGTGTTTTCCCAGTAGGTCCCAGGTGAACCACACACTAGATTCTGACTGGAAAGTTGAGAGGGGCCGTGGGTTGGAGGTGGAGTTATGTTCTCTCAGGGAAAATGTTTAGGTCAAGTGGACTTTTGAAAATACAGATGGTTATCATTTGGCTTTTATGATGATTGCCATTCTTGCTTTTCTAACATCTAATACAGCTAGACCTCTTTCATTTTCCTCTCTACCTAGTTAATAACTCCAGTGAAAAAACATTAGATTAGAATTCAAAACTTGGCTTTAAGTCTTGATTCTATCATTTACCATCTGCTTGGCTCCCCAACTCGACGGACATGAGTTTGACTGAACTCTGGGAGTTGGTGATGGACAGGGAGGCCTGGCGTGCGGCGATTCATGGGGATGCAAAGAATCAGACATGACTGAGCGACTGAACTGAACTGAACTGAACTGGCTCTAAGGCAAATCACTTCCATGAGCTTCACTGTCCTCAACTGCAAAATAATTAGACTTCCAATGACTCCTTTGTAAGTTTGTGACTTTTTTACCTCTAAAGTTATTAAAAATTGAAACTACACTTCCTAAGTGTCACTAGTGATAAAGAACCTACCTGCCAATGCAGAAAACATAAGAGACACAGATTCAGTCCCTGTCAGGAAGATCCCCTGGAGGAGGGCATGGCAACCCACTCCAGTATTCTTGCCTGGAGAATCCCATGGACAGAGGAGCCTGACAGGCTACAATCCATAAGGTCGCTAAGAGTTAAACATGACTGAAGCAACTTAGCTTGTAGACAAGGTATCTGGAATCCTGTATTTTATTGAAGAAGCAAGGCAGTGTGAATATCAGTTAAACTCCTATCCAGCATGGTTAAAATACAAAAATATTTTGGAGTTTTAAGAAATAAATTCTTGGACTTCCCTGGTGGTCCAGTGGCTAAGACTTCAGGTTCCCAAGGTAGGGGACCAGGATTCAATCCTCAGTCAGGGAACTAGATCCCATAAGCTGCAACCAAGAGTTCACAGGCCAAAACTAAAAATCTCTCTCGTGCTGCAACGAAGACCCAGCACAGCCAAGATAAATTTTTTAAAAAAGGAAATAAACACTAGCTGCTTGTAAATGCATTTACATGGAACACATTTTTTTAAAACTTTTATTTTGTATTGAGTTATAGCCGATTAGCAATACTGTGATAGTTTCAGGTGAACAGCGAAGGGACTCAACCATACACATACAGGTATCCGTTCTCCCCCAGACTTAAATGGAACACATTTGTCTGGCATTATTAGGTGATGTTCTAGCTCAGCAGACAAAATGGTCTAGATTATGAATAAGTGTGTACATAACTGGGAGCCCAGGGAAAATCTATCTGATTAGAACACACAGCATAACGTATTCTATGTAGATATTTTATTTATATTTCGGCAGGAGAAAAGAGAGGCGGAAGGGTGAGAGGGAGAAAGAGAACAAGAATGAGCTAATTAGAACTCCACTGCTTCTGTGAGCTTCAGTTTCTTCATTCCTAAGATGCAGCTGATGCTCTCCCTCCCTACTCACTAGCATTCTCCCTTCAGCTTCTGCATTTATCACATCGTCGAGCAGGCTGCCAAATGGTAAGTGCACAATACATGTTTGTAAATGAGTGAAAGAATGACCATGCCTGACTACCTCAAGGGGTTGTTCTGAACTGTGGCTGTCACCCTCTACTGCTGATTAGAAAGTCCTTCCAGCTTGACATTGCAGTTTTCCCTTTAGCAGTCTCTGCTTTGGCCACTAGATGGCACAAAAGGAAAGTTCTCTAATGATCAGGCGTGCCAGGAAGATGCTTTGAGATGTTGGGCTGCAGTAGGAATAAGGCAGCCATCCCCTGGGGTGAACAAACCAGGTAGCCAGCGTTTCACGGAACACGTTTTAAGGAAGCAAAGCCTCCATAAGGCTGGATTTGAAATGACCTTTTGGGCACTGGTAGATACAAAGACAAAAGTGCTATCTGCAGATAGTAATGAGATATCGATTCAAAGACAAGAGCCTTGAACAAAATATTCTGGGGCATCACGAGAGAATCAGTAGAACTGAGACAGTGCAAGAGAGGTGGCCAGACCAGGTCAGCCACCATGACTGCGGGTCATCACTGTCGCACAGAGAAACTTGGAGCTGATGCGGAACCTCCACTACATGTGGCAGAGTTGCTGCATACATTTCAGGTTAATTTAATGTGGACTAAACTGTATATGGGCTTCCCTGATGGCTCAGAGGTTAAAGCGTCTGCCTGCAATGCTGGAGACCTGGGTTCCATCCCTGGGTCAGGAAGATCCCCTGGAGAAATGGCAAACCACTCCAGTATTCTTGCCTGGAGAATCCCATGGACAGAGGAGTCTGGTGGGTTATGGGCTTCCCTGGTGGCTCGGATGGTAAAAACTCCACCTGCAATGCAGGAGACTTGGGTTTGATCCTTGGGTTGGCAAATTCCCTTAAGAAGGGAATGGCAACCCACTCCAGTATTCTGGCCTGAAGAATTTCATGGACAGAGGAGCCTGGCAGGCTACGATCCATGCTGTAGCAAAGAGTAGGCTCAGTCTCACAAACTGCATGTACGTCTCAATTTTAGCAAGCTTTTGTATCATTTGTTTAAAGTCATCAAAAAAAGAAAAACTCCAAATAGTGTTATGCGGAAGAGCCTGTGCTGTGTGAATGTCAGTTTGCTGTAGAAGTTAGGAATCTAGAGTTCAGTGTGGACAAAACTAAGTAACTACCTGGTATATACTTGCTTTTAAATAGCCTTCCTGTGGTCTGGGATCACCGATGCGACTTAGAGAAGCACCAGACAACCCTACTTGCTGAGTTTCTGTGCTCAGCAAGAAACTTTCTATTATAAATGAACTTCGTCTGTAGATTTGCCTCCAGGGAGGTAAAAACTATGGTCATTTCAGCACAAGACCTCCCAACTTTGTGACAGGTGTATTTTGCACTGTAACTGAATAAACTGGTATTCTGTTTTGAACGTCAGTCTCCTGTGAGCTTGATAGATGTGAATG
The DNA here is from genome assembly GCF_032452875.1 of Bos javanicus. NCBI lineage: Eukaryota > Metazoa > Chordata > Mammalia > Artiodactyla > Bovidae > Bos > Bos javanicus. Next base: position 6,992,279 of record NC_083886.1, on the reverse strand, counting down.
ACCATCAGGAAAAGGACTTTCCCATGACAAAGTGAACTGTCTGAGCCTCTTCGACTCAGAGCCTTGGACAGTGTGATGTCTCTGCTGTATGCCTCCTCTGGCATCTCAGTGGCCAACAACTACCCTGGTGACCCATTTTCTGCACATCCTTCTCTCACATGTCTGTAGCCGTGATTCTCCATCCTGGTCACATATCAAAATTGTCCACGAAGACTGTTACTAATGCGGATTTGCAGATTCCAGCCTCAAAGAGTTATTCAATAGATCTGGCACTGATCTGGGACTCTGTATTCCTAAGAAGCCCAGCTGATGATGGTGAGGGTGGCTCGGCATCTGCCGTGTTTGAGAACCACTCATCTTCTTCAGTATAATCCCACAGCTTCGTCCAGAACCACGGACTCATGAAATACTTTATTTGGAAAAGGTCTCCAGATCAATAAGAATGCTTTTCTACAGCAGCCCTGAGCCCTCCCATTCCCAGAGAGGCTGAGAATAAAGGAATAGACCGAAGCTGCTAGGACATTAAAGCTTAACTGTGATGATAAGCCAGAAGATCTCCGGGACCTTTGACCTTTAACCAGCAGCATCAAAAGAGTCCCATTAGCTCTTGGAGAAATGGCCCTGTCCAGCCAAAACTGTATACATATGAGACCAAGCAAGATACATAATTTGTGAGCCCAGCACACAATAAAAAATTATTAAAAATTTGAAGATGGAGACAGCAGGGCACTAAACTAAGTGTGAAGTTCTTCTGAGCAAGGGGCCTGTGCAACTGCCCAGGTCCCGCGCCTGTGACGTCTACTGGGAGTCTATTCAGGCCTATTCAGCCCTCCTCTGAAGGGCTACTCGGACAGGCTGCCCCTGAGGCCATGGACAGAGGAGCCTGGTGGGCTGCAGACCGTATGGTTGCAAACAGTCAGACCCGCCTAGCACACACACCCCACTGAGGCAGGAAGATGACTATAAATCAAGGAATATCTGTATTTTTATTTGATCTTTTAATTTTGCTTATTTTCTTGCATGCACACAGTGACTAAGGGGAGCTCTTTGAAGTCCAGCTGGCCCCTCCTTCCCCTGTATCAGCTGATCCAGGGGCAGCCTCGCTCTGGCACCCACTCTAAAGCCCTGAGCAGGGCACACACGTCCCTTTGCATTCTGACCCCTGCCCCACTCTCTCCTTACGCTCCCTATTCTTTCTCTGTATGACAGTTACGCTGCCCTTGTTTTAACTCCTCTAATTTTCCAGGCCTTTTTCTGCTCAGAACTTTCATGCATGCTCTTTGTGGCTTGAAGAATCTTGCCTCCATTTCCAACCCGGCTAAATTTTGACCATCATTGGGGTCATAGGTTAAATGTCTCTTTCTCATGGAAACTTTCTCGCACTCACTTTGGGATTCACTCTCCTACCACCCTCTCCTTGTCTTTTATAAACCAATTCCCTCTGTTCTTAAATGGGGACTTCTGCAAGTATTTGTTTAATGTCTGTCTCCCCTGCTAGACTGAATAATTCTGTCTCAATATTGCTTAGCACAGTACCTAGAACATACGAGGAGCTCAAAAACTATTTTTGAATTAATGAATGAAAAACACCAACAAAGGAAAAAGAGTGAAAACGTCAGGGGCTGAGTATGGTCTTTTTATTAAATAAAACCATCCATTCTCAAGACTCAAATCCTTCCAAAGATGGATACTTGGCATTAAAATATCCCTTAGCTAGAAAAGGAAACAGAAGGAAAGATAAACAAATGGAATCTAACTAAACTTAAAAGTTTTTCCACAGTGAAGGAAACCAGCAACAAAATGAAAAAGACAGCCTGCTGAATGGGAGAAAATATTTGCAAAAGATAGGTCCAATAAGGAGTTCATATCCAAAATATATAAATGGCTCATAAAACTCAATATTAAAAAAACAAACCACCTGATTAAAAAACAGGCAAAGACCTGAATAAACACTTTTCCAAAGAAGACATACAGATGACCAACAAGCACATGAAAAGATGCTCAACATCGCTGATCACCAGGGAAACCCCAGAGCAACACCACAGTGAGCCCGCCCCTGACACCTCAGAATGGCTAGTGTCAAAAAGACCACAAATAACAGATGTTGGCAAGGATGTGGAGAAAAGGGAACCCTTGTACACGGTTGGTGGGAATTTTAAACTGGCACAGCCATTATGGAAGACAGTATGGAGGTTCAACCAAAAAAAAAAAAAACATTAAAAACATGTGCTCAGGATGGGGAGCACATGTATACCTGTGATGGATTCATTTGGAAAAATAAATAAATAAATAAAACTATTATATGATCCAACAATTCCACTCCTGGGTATATATCTGAAGAAAATGAAAACATTTGAAAAGATATATGCACCCCAATCTTTACAGCAACATTATTTATAATAGCCAGGACAAAACTTAAGTGTCTGTCAGTCAACAGATGAATGGATAAAGATGTGACTGTCTAACACATATATTGCTGCTGCTGCTGCTGCTAAGTCGCTTCAGTTGTGTGCGACTCTGTGCGACCCCACAGATGGCAGCCCACCAGGCTCCGCCATCCCTGGGATTCTCCAGGCAAGAACACTGGAGTCGGTTTCCATTTCCTTCTCCAATACATGAAAGTGAAAGTGAAGTCTCTCAGTAAGTGTCCAACTCTTGGTGACCCCATGGACTACAGCCTACCAGGCTCCTCCGTCCATGGGATTTTCCAGGCAAGAGTACTGGAGTGGGGTGCCATTGCCTTCTCCAATACATATATTAGTCAGCCATAAAAAGAATGACAATTTGTCATTTGCAATAATGACAATTGGATGGACCTGGAGGGTATTTTGCCTAGTGAAGTAAGTCAGACAGAGAAAAACAAATACTATATATTATCACTTATATGTGGAATCAAAAAATGAAGCAAATAAAACAGAAGCAGACTCACAAATATAGAGAACAAACTTGTGGTTACCAGTGGGGAGAGGAAAGCAGTGAGGGGCAAGGTAGGAGTAGGGGATTAAGAGGCACAAATTATTATGTATAAAATGACTAAGATAAATAGCACAGGAAATATAGCCAATATTTTATAAAACTTTAAACAGTATGATCTATAAAAATATTGAATCACTATGTTGTGCACCATGAAATTAATATAATATTGTAAATAAACTATATTTTCACTTTGAAAATAAAATTAATAAGCCTCTCTTATATTAAAGATGACCATACTTCACAATTTTTACAGAACAACCCAAGTTTTAACTGTATGCACTTACTTCTGTAACAGTTAGAACTGGACATGGAACAACAGACTGGTTCCAAGTCAGGAAAGGAGTATGTCAAGGCTGTATATTGTCACCCTGCTTATTTAACTTCTATGCAGAGTACATCATGAGAAACACTGGGCTGGAAGAAGCACAATCTGGAATCAAGATTGCCAGGAGAAATATCAATAACCTCAGATATGCAGATGACACCACCCTTATGGCAGAAAGTGAAGAACTAAAGAATCTCTTGATGAAAGTGAAAGAGGAAAGTGAAGAAGTTGGCTTAAAGCTCAACATTCAGAAAACTAAGTTCATGGCATCCGGTCCCATTACTTTATGGTAAATAGATGGGGAAACAATGGAAACAGTGACAGACTTTATTTTCTTGGGCTCCAAAAATCACTGCAGATGGTGACTGCAGCTATGAAATTAAAAGATGCTTGCTCCTTGGAAGAAAAGCTATGACCAACCTAGACAGCATATTAAAAAGCAGAGACATTACTTTCCAACAAAAGTCCATCTAGTCAAGGCTATGGTTTTTCTAGTAGTCATGTATGGATGTGAGAGTTGGACCATAAAGAAAGCTGAGCACCAAAGAATTGATGCTTTTGAACTGTGGTGCTGGAGAAGACTCTTGAGAGTCCTTTGGATTGCAAGGAGATCCAACCAGTCCATCCTAAAGGAAGTCAGTCCTGAATATTCACTGAAAGGACTGATGCTGAAGCTGAAACTGCAGTACTCTGGCCACTTGATGCAAAGGGCTAACTCATTTGAAAAGACCCTGATGCTGAGAAAGATTGAAGGTGGGAGGAGAAGGGGACGAGATGAGATGGTTGGATGGCATCACTCACTCAGTGGACATTAGTTTGAGCAGGCTCTGGGAGTTGGTGATGGACAGGGAGGCCTGGCGTGCTGCAGTCCATGGGGTCACGAAGAGTCGGACAGGACTGAGTGACTGAACTGGCTGACTGAACTGATTTTCTTCTGCTCAACAAAACTGTTTGGACACTGAATGGACCTCCTGCTTACATACCACACCTGGGTAGCATATGAACTATCTCTTTTTCTCTTTCTCTCTCTATGTAGGTGAAGCGATGAGAGACAGTGTCTGTGCTTTGGTAGCTGTAGTATTAGCAGAAGAGCTTAAGTTATTAAACCGGGCAGCTTTAATCTGTGAAGTCTCCTGGAGCAGTAGGGATTAATGTATTTTTATTCCAGAGCCAATGTAGCTATTCCATCAAGCTAGGGTTTGCTCCCAGAACCCTCAACTGGCCCCACTGCCCTGCTCTAAACCCACTTCCCAACCGTGTGCCATGTGATGGAGTTCTACTTAGAGATCGACCCTGTCACCTTGAACCTGATCATCCTAGTCTCCAGCTACGTCATCTTGCTCCTGGTTTTCCTTATCTCCTGCGTGCTCTATGACTGCCGAGGCAAGGACCCCAGTAAGGAGTACGCACCCGAGGCCTCCCTGGATGCCCAGCCCTCCATCCGCCTGGTGGTGATGCAGCAAGGCTCCCCGGGGGCCCCCTGGGCACGGAGGTCCAGCCTCCACTTTGGGAATCACACCCCACTGGGGAAGAAGAGCACCGTGGTGTAAGCCTGGCTGGGGGATACTGGGAGAGAACACAAGAGGCTGTGGACAAGCCGGTCCCCACGGGCTACAGCGCTGTCTGCACACACGTCTCGCTGGCCTATGCAAGTGGGAGCTCTGCCTTCCTTTCTGCTTTCTCGTCATCCTCCTTGTGGATAAAGCAACTATTTAAGGTAAGAAGCCCACAGTGGCCTTTGGTCAAGGCCTCCAGGTACAAAATCTTAGCAATACTATTGGTTAGTCAAAGCTGGTTACAAGCACATTCCTGATGAAGCTGTCCTTGCAACTTCTAGGAGATACTAACGTCTGAGTAAAGATTTAAAGAAGAGAATGCAATAGTGTGTGTGTGTGTGTGTGTGTGTGTGTAATGAGAAATGGAACTAGCTCAAATCTACTGCATACTTTGCATATCCTCTCTTTTCAAGGCAACCATTGAGCTTTCCCAGACTTAAGATTATAACTATTTCTATAAATGCCAGCTCTTCACATTCTACTTCTCACTGTGGGTCAATAAAATGAACACAGTAATTGAAGAGTGTGGTGATTAACCATGAAGTTGATTCAGACCCTGCCTCCTCCACTTACTAGCTGTATGACCAGAGCCATTTGTTTGTGGTCAAACTCAGAGCTAGTGGTCAGACCTCCAGGCTGTTAGGGTTATCTAAACAAGTTTATTTACTGAAAACACTTGAGACGATGCTTGGCACATAAGGTGAGCTGCTATGATGAATATTAGCAGTATTCCCTTTCACCCCTCTGATCAAGATGTTTAATCTTCAGTCCTCAAGTCTGACCCAGAGAAGGCAGTGGCACCCCACTCCAATACTCTTGCCTGGAAAATCCCATGGGTGGAGGAGTCTGGTGGGCTGCAGTCCATGGGGTCGCAAAGAGTCAGACACGACTGAGTGACTTCATTTTCACTTTTCACTTTCATGCATCGCAGAAGGAAATGCCAACTCACTCCAGTGTTCTTGCCTGTGAAATCCCAGGGGCGGGGGAGCCTGGTGGGCTGCCGTCTATGGGGTCACACAGAGTCAGACACGACTGAAGCAACTTAGCAGCAGCAGCAGCAAGTCTGACCTGGTCCAATGCAAAGTTACTGAGGACTCTGCAAAAGTTATCAGGGCCCATGGCTTGGTGTTTCAGTCCCCCCAGCGCTACTTGCTATCTTCTTGTCCTCTTTCTTTGTTGCTGCTGCTGCTGCTAAGTCGCTTCAGTCGTGTCCGACTCTGTGCGACCCCACAGACGGCAGCCCACCAGGCTCCCCCGTCCCTGGGATTCTCCAGGCAAGAACACTGGAGTGGGTTGCCATTTCCTTCTCCATCTTTGTTGCTACTAATCATAAATTTATTTTCCTGCTCATTCATTTATTTGCACAATTTTTTTTTAATTAATTCGAACCCATGCCTCCTGCGTTGGAGGCCTGGAGTCTTAACCACCTTTTGAATTAGCATCTCCATTGTATATATGTGTTTTTATTAACCCTCCCTTCTGTGAGCTCAGAGCAACTTACATGTTCACTTGTTGATTTACTAAACCCCTTTTTTTGTCAGGCCCTGTCGGAATACAAAGAAATGAGTGTGTCATGACCCTCCTCCTTTTGTTGCCTAAAAGGAAAAGGAGGAACCAGGCGTGACTCAGAGGATGAAGGACAAGAAAGCACTGCCAAGCCTCTGCTAGGAATTTGCCCAGAGCTCAGGAGTCTGAGGAGTCACGGGTGCCTAGCACACAGAAGGGGCTCAAGAAACATCTGAACAATGTTGAGTAAACAATATCCTCTTAGACTCAGGCTTCAAAGACAAGATGATTTGTCTTGAAAGTTATTAAGCAATCATTTTCTAGGAGGACAGAAGTGTGCTGGGGCCTTCTTTCTCAGTAGGACAGGAGATAGCATTTTAGACAGAACAGATAGTATAGACAGAGATTAGAGAGTTCACGGATTGTGACAGTTTGATGGCTTCCAAAACTTGGGAGGAAAAAGTGAGAAATTAAATTTCATTTTAACTTATAGAAAACTTAAAGAGGAGGTACTGTCCCAGTCTGCCCTGTTAACTTCAGCAGTGGGCCTTTGGATAAAGAAAACCCCAGTAATTTCATTTTCATATTTTAAATTTTTTCTTTATATTTTATCATAAAATCATATTTTCTCTTAAATGTGTGATTTGAAAATTATATTGAAAATCTTTCAGAGGAACTTTTTTCTTTTATACTCAAAAATCATCTTTACCTTAATAGTTAAAATATAAAATGAATGGGAAAATAGAGTAAATTCACAGGCTGCTTCTAAGAACTTGCCCTTGCCCTAGTGTGAACTTCACCTGGACTAACCTTATTTACTTCCCCATCATGGGGATATGTATATAAATTAGTGGAGACAAAAATATATCAGTGAAGAAAAAAAACCCATGGGCCACAAAAAAACTGATGGCAAAAATATTAATTGTAATCCTAACTTTCAATTATATTTCAATTCCATATTGTGGTCAGTTGAAGAGAAAAAATTAACAGATGGAAGGAAAGAAAAATAAATTCTAAGAGAAAGGAGAAGAACAGAAAACCAAATAGTTAAAATAACAACTACAACAGAAAAGGGAACAGAAATAAAGTCAGAGGAAAGAAAAAAGAAGGAAAGGAGGAAACCAAAGACACTCTAAGGTGAAGGTTGGGATAAAGGGTATTAAGCTTTTCCACGTCTTTGTTTCATTTGATTTGTGGTTCATTTGGAGTTGTGTTCTCCAAAAGGAACAAGCTTTCCAGCTTTTAAAACAATCTTTTCTGCATGGCAATGTACACTTAGAATCTTATAAGAAGTATCTTTAAGAATTTTACCAATGAGGAAATAGCCCAGAAGGAAGAGTGATTTCCCCAAGAACGCTTGGCTTCCGGACAGACGCAAAGATCCCATTATTCCCTTTCCCTTATTTGTCCTCCAGTCGTCTTTCAGGTAAGCATGATCTCTTACCTGTTTGTATTTTAAAACTTTATGATTTATTTCTTATTTCTCAAATGAAGTTTTAATTCCCAGTGGAATTTTTAGTTGCACAGTTATGAAACTAATGTCTTAAAGCCTGGTGAAATGGATGCCAACTAGAACCAAGGAGTTCCTTTTATAGTCAAATTCTACAGCCTTATTTTTGCTTCGTTTGGGAATTAAGGCTCCCTTATTTCACCTTCTTTTAATTTTAACATTATTCTCCCATCACGCACAATTTTTATTAAAGCAAATGCAGTATTTTGGCTTTATCTGGATGACAGCCATGGGAAGGACACAAACAAAACACTTTCAAGGCAAAGGAAAGGAGGACGAGAATAGAGGTTTATCAGGAATCTACTGCATAACAGACACTTTTTATTCACATCTCTTTTAATCCTCACCCTCCCCTGTGAGACAGACACAACTAAGGGTCGTTTAAAGATAAGAAAATGGAGGCTCAGGAAAACACTAGAACTTGTGCAAGGCCACGCAGCTGGTCTGCGTGGGAGGCAGCGTCTGAATTCAGTCCTCAGCGTGTCGCCTCTGCTCTCGATGTTTTCTCAGCCATCCACACCCATGTTTGTTCTTCGTTTCCTCTCTCCCATGCTAGAATCACATACCTGGGAGGTTGCTCGATAAAAGTTGTTAAACAGTCTAACGGTTTTTCACATTTTCTCTTCTGAATAAGATGACTGCGGTTTCCAGCAAAGAAAAAATAAATTAGGATAATTGGGCCACAGAATTTTCTGATGTTCCAAAAGATACCGAGATAAGCGGCCTAAGGCAGAGCTCTGTACCAGAAATGCCAAGCTCAAAACCTTCTGTCAGTACCTGCTGTTACTGCGGAAACCTTTCCCAACTTAAACATGTTAATGTTGGTGAGGTTTAGAATGATATACATAAACTATCTGGCATATGGTAGGATTCCAACACAGTGAAGTGAAGGGAAAGTCGCTCAGTCGTGTCCAACTCTTTGTGACCCCATGAACTATACAGTCCAGGGAATTCTCCAGGCCAGAATACTGGAGTGGGTAGCCTTTCCCTTCTCCAGGGGATCTTCCCAACCCAGGGACTGAACCCAGGTCTCCCACATTGCAGGAGGATTCTTTATCAGCTGAGCCACAAGGGAAGCCCAACAATACTGGAATGGGTAGCCTATCCCTTCTCCAGGGGATATTCCCAACCCAGGAATCGAACTGGAGTCTCCTGCATTGCAGGCGGATTCTCTACCAACTGAGCCATCAGGGAAGCCCATTAAATATAAAGTTAATGTTGGTGAGGTTTAGTGTGATATCCATAAAATATCTGGCATATGGTAGGATTTCAACACAATGAAAGCCACTGTTATTATAATACCAGCTGATAAGGTGAAATTGTATGGGAGCCCCATCACTCCAAGGCGGAGATGCTCCTGGAGACTCAGGTTTGTTTTGGGGAGCTTCAAGGAGAAGCAGGATGGGGTTGGAGAGCTGCCACACACCACAGGAATTTGGAAATAAGAGAAAGTGTCTGTGACGAGTTGAAGATGGGTGTTCAAGTCATTAACCCCGCTACTGCAGAATGTGATCCTGTTTTGAAACAGCATCAGTGCTGGTGTAATTAGATAAGAGGAGGTCATAGTGGAGCCAAGCAGACCCCTAATCCAACATGACTGGTGTCCTTCTGAAAAAGGGAATCTAGACACAGACATACACATAAGGAGAATGTCTGTGAAGACTATTCTACCACTTGTCAAGGAGCTCAGACAGTAAAGAATCTGCCTGCAATGCAGGAGACCTGGCTTCAATCTCTGGGTCAGGAAGATCCCCCAGAAAAGGGAATGGGTACTCAATCCAGGATTCTTGCCTGGAGAATTTCATGGACAGAGGACCCTGGCGGACTACAGTCCATGGGGTTGCAAACAGTCAGACACAACTGGGCTATTAACACACACACCAGAGGTAAGAGAGAGGTCCAGAACAGATCCTACACTCGTGCCTTTGAAGCAAACATGATCCTGCCAACATCTTGATCTCAGACTTCTTGCCTCCAGAACTGTGAGACAATAAATTTCTGTTGTTTAAGCCACTTAAAAGTGTGAGTCACTCAGTCACATCTGACTTTTTGTGAACCCATGGAGAGTAGCCCACAGGTTCCTCTGTCCATGGGATTCTCCAGGGAAGAATACTGGAGTGGGTTGCCATTCCCCTCTCCAGGGGATCTTCCCAACCCAGGGATTGCACCTGGGTCTCCTGCATTGCAGGCAGATTCTTTACCATTTGAGCCAAATTTGGAGCCACTTGGTTTGTGGTAGTTGTTAGGATAGGTTTGAAAGTGAAAGTGAAGTTGCTCAGTCTTGTCTGACTCTTTGCGATCCCATGGACTGTAGTCTACCAGGCTTCTCTGTCCATGGGATTTTCTAGGCAAGAGTACTGGAGTAGGTTGCCATTTCCAAGATAATGTTTGCAACACATAATGGGATGCTTAATATTTCAAGGTCTTTTGGGGTTAGTTTCTGGAGAAGGCAATGGCACCCCACTCCAGTACTCTTGCCTGGAAAATCCCATGGACAGAGGAGCCTGGTAAGCTACAGTCCATGGGGTCGCAAAGAGTTGGACACAACTGAGCAGCTTCACTTTCACTTGGGGTTAGTGACATGATTCTTTTGGCTATGATACCATGCTGAGTTTGGGCCTTGGGCAGAAGCTAGAAGGCCAAGCTTTTTCACAGTTACCTGGGAAATCGAACTACACAGAGTAGTCATTTGCTGTGATTTTAAGGAGAGTGGAGTACAGGAGAAATGTCTTTAGAAAGAAGATGTGCTGTGGTTTTGCTTCACAGAATGGAAAGGGTAACCGAGAGGCCTAAGAGGAAGGAACTCTCACTTCTATAAACTGGAAGAGCCAGTCACAAAGAAAAGATAGTATTGAGGCCAAGTGCAAACCTACTGGGTTGAAGGAAGAAAAGAAACTAAGAACTAGCCCTCAGAACTAGCCCTAAAGAACCCACATCCCTCCAGCTAGGCCATCGTTACTTCAAAAGCCACTTAGTCAGTGCCAGATACTCACTGTTCTCACTGCCAGAAAATTTGTAGGAGGAACCCATTGTTCTTAGTTAGGGACAAGGGAATTTCAGATTGTCTTGTCTGAACCCTTAGGGGACAGAATGGGATGCACAGAGCCCTGGGACCCTGGCTCAGCCCCGAGTTTGCCTGTAGTTTCACAGCAGCTCAGAGTCTATGCAGAGTAGCAGAGCATACTCAGCAGGGTCTACTGAGTGCACACTTTTGCAGTACATCCCTCACTGCCTTTACTTTCAGGAAACACCAATAACACAATCCTCTTGAGGAGGGCAAAAGCCCCTGCAAACTAGAGGACACAGCCCAGTGTTGCTCAAGAGCACGAAGAACAGGCCTTTTCTCATTATTTCATCTTCCCTGAGAACAGTGTCTTTCCCCTGCTGTAACAGTTCACCTCGACTTTGACCTTTCGGGGCTGTCACTGTTCCAGATAAGGGTTTGTGACACTAAGATTAAGAAAGATCTCAGTTATTTCACATCCTCCTAAGACAGTGGGAAATTGTCTGCACATACTTATTCTTCGTTCAAAGCTTCTCAGTACTTGACTGTTACTAAATTAGACACCGGCCATGTGATAGGATCTGCTGGTTCTCTGTTGGGTGCATCTACAGCTCGGGGGGCTCACCTGTGATCTAAGATTGAAAGCTGTGCAAGGCTTATGAGAGACTAGAAAAATATGGACTTGGTGAGGATGAAGGAGACCAGGGAGAGAGAAGCCTGTGGCTCCACGGGGAGGCTTAGAATTGGCCAACAGGACGGCAGAGGAAACGCGGCAGTGGAATTTGGAGTCTGAACTGTTTATCAGAATTGATAAGGACGCTCTTACCACGGAAATTTACCTATGACACGTTGCTTGCCATTAAGGAAGGCAGAAAACCTAATATTACAACAGAGTTTTGGAGAAGAATTTCTATGTAACAGTCATTAGACACATAATCAGGAGGAAAATCAGGTCCAGTTAAGGAAACAATCGGTTTCTTAAACGACAAGAAAGTCTACCCTAATTTAACCTAAATCTCTTCTGTTCTTATACTTTATCATCATTTTCTCTCATTTGCCCTTTCTGAGTTTTATTAAAAAAAAAAAAAAAGCACTGTTTATATGGTGATTTGTATAAACATCTCTCATGAAACAATCCAATCAGACTACACCACAGAATATAGTAAGTTTGGTGATCACAGTGATAGCATATTGATGAATCACCATCAGTCGTGAGGTGTCCACAAGTCATGTGTTAACTAAAAATAAGTTACCTAAGTTTGTGAATGATTTACCTATTTTTAAATTTGGGGTGAACTAAAGGTAATCTCAGTCACAATGCCATTGTCACTTCCGTGTATTCCAACGTCGTTGCTGGGGCAGCACAGGTACGAGCACAGTGACAGCTAACACGGAAGCAATTGTGTATATTATGGCTATTGATCACTCATTAATTTGACAAATATTTGACCTACTTTTTACAGGCCTTGTGCCAGGCCCAAGAAATACATTAAGCACACAACAGATGCAAGTCTCGTCCTCACAAATCTTGCCAAGTAGCCGGAAAAACTCCTAAACACTTTGCATATATTGTCTGCCTCTTCATATAAGTTACCTGTTACTCTAAGAGGTACTGACCTTTTCCCAATCTTATGTATTTTGGGCAGCTAAGACTCTAAAGCCCATTCTCCAAACCAGTGACCTCCAAGCACCTCTGAGCCTATGTTCCTTTCAGTAAAGAAAAATTTATTATTCATCTCTGTGTGTATATTTAAATAAGTATACATTGATTTAAAATACATATTTAAGTTAAGTCTAGATTTGTAGCTAGTTATACTTTATATATACCTACTATACTTTATACATACACATATGTATTTACACATTTTATTGCATTACAAATTTTCTTATTCACTTCACCTTGGAGACCACTGCTCCACACCATTCCACCACATTGCTCCCATATTTTGTCTGTGTATAAGGGGAATAATCTGCCTCTAATCTCTCCCCACCTAACTCTAGGTTTTGCTCTGGATGAATGGGGTTGGGAAACTTGTCTAGGAAATTTTTTTTTTTTTTAATAATGAGCAGTAGTTTTCAAGTTTGGACTAGATCTTTGTACAGCTAAGGCTGCTTTGGCAAATTCCTTGATGAGTTTTTTTTTTTTTTCTAATATGCAAAGGCAAGTTCTTCTACTTTGTAAATCCTATTCCTTTATTTTGAATTCTCTTTTCTGGCTGGATCTTAAACATCTCCAACAAAAGAGGCCAGTGTGCCTGTCTCAGCACCCCCAGCACCCAGTAAAGGACTGAACACATCAGGAAATATTCATCCTATTGGAGAAAGGGAGACGTCTTACTTCAATTGTAGAATAGGAATGACTATCCCACGGAAACAAACTGCCCCAGACACAGAAGGGAGCTGTGACATCCCCACGTCACGGAGCAGGGCTGCTCTGACGTCCCCACGCAGTATGTAATCTTGTAATGAGCGAAGCAGCCGGGATGATGCTGGGCCACCCCCCTCTGCTCGCCCACAGGCACATGGCGAAGAGGCTGGGCAACCAGAGCAGTGGAGGTGAGTCCCTCCACCTCTCCATCCATTCCCGGCACCACCAAACCACCCAACTTCCTCTTTCCCTCTGATTTCTCCTCTACTAAACCGCCAGGAAAACAACTGCAAGTTCTCTTGTACTTTGTCCTGCCACATGTCAACTCTGCTGCTGAAATAGGAGTAAAGGGAGCAGGATACAACCTTTGAAAGAACGATATAGCCATAGGACATGACAAAGACTGGTTAGAACCAACTGGGTCCAAGATGGCAGAAGATTTGACTTCCAGTAGACCTTGAGCTTCATTCTATACTCATTTAATATGTCGGCATATGCTAAGTCACATGCCCACTGGGGCTGTGACAGTTCTGAGGCTAATCATAAAAAGTCAAAAAGTGGGCAGTGGCCCAATTTCTGGAAATCCTGGCTCCTTCTCCAAAATAATCAGAATAATCCTCTCATTTATAAGCCTATGAAACTACCCAGCCCGTAGAAACTAATCACACCATCTTTCAAGCCTTTCTTGCCTTCCAAGATGGCCCACACTGTCTGTGGAGTGTGTGTCTCTCTAAATAAATCCACTTCTTATCTATCACTTTATTCTCCAAATTCTTTCCTGTCTAAGGAAGAACTTTAAATTCACCATAAATACTCACTTCCTGGGAGGCTTCAGGCCCCACTTGCTCACCTAGAGAAGAAAGTAGTGAAGTTAATTAGCAGCCACCCAAGGTCCGTCCAGCTCTGGCTTTTTTGACCCCACATCTCTCCTTTCTCCTGACCTTTCCTCTCTCCTGGCATTTTAGGATGAAACAACTACAGATAGGAGGATTTGTCCTGAAAATATGCCTTTGGTTGGGGCATTGTTGTTGATCAGGGAGCCGCAAAGGAGGCTTAATGGAGGGCTGAGTCCTTTTCTTTCACAGGAGTCGTATACACACCCCATTTTCGAACATGTTTTCCATCTGACATTTCAAATAACTACCCCCACGTTGGTGCTTCTTCAAGTCAAGGTCTGTTTTGCACTCTTTGGAAGGAGCATAAACTGTGACAAATGGTCTCAGTTTAGGCGTCTGGTGATGCATTGATTTCTAGTTGCTGGGATATATTAACAAACTTATTGTCCCCAAATGTAAAAATAATGAACTTACCACCAAGCGTGAAACACTGACAATGTGAAACAGATTGGATTTATTGGAGCCTCAGAGACAGTCCTTAATTTTTAGTAGAACATTGCCTTTTATTTCCATCCTAAGTGAATTCAACTGCCTTCCCCCCTAAAAACTCGTTTTCACATAGTCACAGCGGTCAGGAATTAAAATGCTTTTTTGTAAGTGGATGTATTAGTTAGAGATTGTGCTCAGCTATGACTAACATGACACAAAACCCAGAGGCTGAAACATAATGAAGGCTGTTACCTCTCCTGCATCTTGAAGTTGGGAGGGAGATGGTTCAACCAAGTACAATGGCTCCAAGATACCCCCAAGGGCCCAGGAACCTTTGCTTTTCCCCAGCAGCTTTCCTTCATGATTTCTAACTCTGAGGTTATCTTTGTACAAAATCGCCACGGCATTGCCAAACCTTTCATCTGCGTTCCAGGCAAAGAGAGAGAGGAATAAGAGGGGAAGGCAAAGAGGCATCATGCTCGTGATACCAGTCAAATAGGCTCAACAACTTCCACTCATATTTCACTGGCTAGAACTTAATCAAAGGTCTTCCCCACTGTCTCTGGAAGGTGCCGTTTTTATGGATACATTGATATTCTCCCCCAACCCCCACCAACTCAGAGTTTCTTTGGAAAAGAAAAGGGAGAGAATGAATTTGGTGTACTCAACTGCCCTAGTGGGATTGTTTTCCTTCTCAAATTAATACCTGTTTGTTAAGGTAAACTTAAAAACTCTGGAAACAGAAAAGAAAGATAATGATGATTTCAACTACCCTAAGTGATCTCCAGTAGTATTTAGTGTAATTGCATGGTTGGGTTTTTTTTACTAGTATTTGTGTATTGGTGATTGCATGTTTCCGACTGTAAAAGGACTATCTATCCTTTAGGGAAAATTTGAGCAAAGTATAGAAAATAAAATAGGAAACACCCATAACACAGAGATAATCACCATACTATTTTGCTGCATTTTCTGCCACTTGTACGTACATTTTTCATATTAGTAATCAGAGTGTGTGTATGTATAAGGTGGTATCTTTCTTTTGCTTTCTAAATAAAATAACTGAATTTACATATGACCCTACTGTCTCCCTTTTAATGGCATTCCAAATTGTGGTTGCAAAGCTGTTTGGAAGGTGCCTGAAGTAGGAGAGAGTGAGTAGCACAGACCTGTTTTCTCCAGCTCTGCTTCTGGGAGGCCGTACAGCAGATTTGGCTGACTTCTCACTCTCATTCTAAGACTGTGTCATATGCTCTCCTTTCTTTACTTTTCCTTCTTAATAAATGTCAAGTGTACGTGCCAAGAGGTAACATGATTCTTCAGGGAACGTGAGCTGTCATGCCTATTCTTACTGCATGGCTCACAGAGGTGGATAATGCTCTGACTTGTAAAGCCTAGAATCTCATGGCCCCCGTCCCAAACCCTAGTGCAACAGTATGGAGCAGCAGAAAGGAAAAGTGCCATGCTCAAGGTCACACGGCATGGTCAGTACCAAAACCCAGGCCTCCCAAGTACCTTTCTAGTGATTTTCCAATCTACTTGAGATGCTTTGGGTGGTGCAACTGATTGGTAAACTTCAAAGATGTTATGAGTCACAAAAAACACACAACCAAATAGAACCAGTTGCTAAAGGCATTAACTTTAAAATAACTTTAAAGAGTTGATGTCACCCCACTCCAGTACTCTTGCCTGGAAAATCCCATGGATGGAGAAACCTGGTGGGCTGCAGTCCATGGGGTCGCTAGGAGTCGGACACAACTGAGCGACTTCCCTTTCACTTTTCACTTTCATGCATTGGAGAAGGAAATGGCAATCCACTCCAGTGTTCTTGCCTGGAGAATCCCAGGGATGGGGAGCCTGGTGGGCTGCCGTCTATGGGGTCGCACAAAGTCGGACATGACTGAAGCGACTTAGCAGCGGTAGCAGCAACTTGTTAAAGGTGACAATTCTCAATGGGCTATTCCATTTCATATACCTGGATTTTCAGAGACAAAAACACACTCTACAGTTTTTCCACCCATTGTTCACTTTCTATGAGCTAAAATCTTGCTAAGTGACAAAGAGTTGTGCTATAGATAATAGAATTCACAGCCTGGTCAGAGAGATGAGAGACATGAGCCAATATGGCACATTCATACAATAGAATGTCATGCAAGTGTGAAAGGGAATGAGGTCAATCTGTGGGAACTGCCGTGGGAAAGTGGCCATCATATATCATTAGAAGGAAAATGCTGACGACAGAGGAATTTGATTGTATATGTAGCATGATCTCTTCTGTGTTCAAAAAACAAAGTACATTTACACACGTTTCGTAAGCTTAGAAAATACCTAGACAAATACACACAAAATTTTAACAGTGTTTATTCAATTGAGTGGGATTTTAAGATGGGGAAATAGCTTTTTATTTACTTGCTTTTATTCACACACTTCTAGATTTTGTTTTGGGGCTTTTTTTAAAAATCGTTTTTGGTGTTTTGTTCAGTTTTGGGGTTTTGTTTGTTTGTTTGCTCTGCTGGGTCTTGTGGCGCACAGGCTCCTTGTTGCCATGCTCGGCCTGTTTTTCTCTCTGGCTGCAGGGACTGGGGGCTACTCTCTGGTTTCGGTTGCCTGGGCTTCTCACTGTGGTGCCTCCTCCTGTTGTGGAGCATGGCTTCTAGGCCGCACAGGCTAAGTAGTTATGGACCACAGGCTTAGTTAGCCTGCAGCATGTGAGGTCTTCATTCCCAGGAAAGGGATCAAACCCATGTCCCTTGGGTTGGCAGGCCGATTATTAACCTGTGGATCACCAGGGAAGTCGCACACATACTTCTGTTTTTAAAATATAATTATGTATAATCAGTTTTCCCGTCATACATTTTGAATCATTCTAGTAATTACCACACAGAAATTTTGACAATTAAGTGAACTGCCAAGAATAAAATGCTTAGAACATTGTCAGGCACATACTAAGAGCTCAATAAACATTAGCTGTTATGATGATGTTGGGATTGGGGGCAGGGGGTGAAGATGAGGGCTCACATGCTCTTGCTGAGCATATACATATATATGAACTATTTGTAGGGCAACTTGACCAGATGTATGTGCCAAAAGCCTTTACAATTTGAGAGCATCTTAACCCAGCAGTTTCACTTTGGTAAATTTCTTCGATGGAAACATAACAAAGTTTAATTAGGAGCAAAATGTTGGCAACAAGCTAAATGTTTAAAAGCAGAAATGGCTTAACAAATTATGGTGCAGCATTACAATGGAATAGTAGGCATTCATTGTAGCAGTGAATTTATTGACATGGTAATATACTAATGATATAATATTAAGTGCATAAAAGCAAATTTCCAAATAGCATATACAATATGGTTCCATTACAGTACAAAAATTATACATATGTCTGCCTAAAAGCACATGTACTTAAGTATTATTAGTATTATTATTATTTGATGCAAAGCTAACTGTGTGTAGTTTTCGACCATGAATTTTAAATCATTATAACTAGGCTCAAACACATTTTTATTAATCAAAGTAGGAACCATTACAATTTTTCCAATGAGAAATGTTTCTTTATTCCCATAGGGGAAAAATCTGTGTTTTGAGATCCTGGAAAGCATTTTCTGCCTACTGCTGGCTGTGGAAGCATTTTTCCTGCTAAAAGTTGTCGAGATGCTTGAAGAAGTGGTAGTCGGTTGACGAGAGTTCAGGTGAATGTGACGGATGAGGCAAAACTTTGTAGGCCAGTTCGTTCAACTTTTGAAGCATTGGTTGTGTGACATGCAGTCAGCTTCTGTCGTGGAGAATAACTGAGCCCTTTCCATTGACCAATGCCGGCTGCAGGCATTATAGTTTTCAGTGCATTTCATTGATTTATGGGCTTCCCTGGTGGCTCAGACGGTAAAGCGTCTGCCTGCAATGCGGGAGACCTGGGTTCAATCCCTGGGTCAGGAAGATTCCCCTGGAGAAGGAAATGGCAACTCACTCCATAACGGTCATCTGAGTTAAATTCACCCATTCCAGTCCATTTTAGTTTGCTGATTCCTAAAATGTCAATGTTCACTCTTGCCATCTCCTGTTTGACCACTTCCAGTTTGCCTTGATTCATGGACCTAACATTCCAGGTTCCTATGCAATATTGCTCTTTACAGCATTGAACCTTGCTTCTATCACCAATCACATCCACAACTGGGTGTTGTTTTTGCTTTGGCTCCATCCCTTCATTCTTTCTGGAGTTATTTCTCCACTGATCTCCAGTAGCACGTTGGGCACCTACTGACCTGGGGAGTTCCTCTTTCAGTACCCTATCTTTTTGCCTTTTTATACTGTTCATGGGGTTCTCAAGGCAAGAATACTGAAGTGGTTTGCCATTCCCTTCTCCAGTGGACCACATTCTGTCAGACGTCTCTACCAATTCTTATGGAAACACAAAAGACCCCGAATAGCCAAAGCAGTCTTGAGAAAGAAGAATGGGAAGTGCTTTGAAGTTTCTTCTCAGTCCAGCCACTGAGCTAGTCATCGCCAGTTGTCATAATCTACTTTTAGAATGGTCAACGTTGAGTTCTTCAGCAACTTCTCGTATAGTTCTAAGAGGATCAGCTTCAATGATCCTCTCATTTGGTCATTGTCAAGTTCCTATGGCCTACCACTACCCTCCTTATCTTCAAGGCTCTCGTCTCTTTTGCAAAACTTCTTGAATCACCACTGCACTGCATATTCATTTGTAGTTCCTGGGCCAAATGTGTTGTTGATGTTGCAAGTTGTCTCCACCGCTTTATGACCCATTTTGAACTGGAATGAGAAAACTGCTCAAATTTGCTTTCTGTCTAACATTTCCCTAGTCTAAAATAAATATAAAATAAATAGAAAGTAAAAAGTCATCAACAAAAATATACATATAAATCAAGAATTATGCATTAAAATGATGCATAACCACATTTATTTAAGAATGTATTTCAATATCAAACAGCAAAATTCAATAAACGCCATTCACCCAAACGCCATTCATCCAAATGCCATTCATCCAAAAGCCAGTGGAGCCCCATGTCTAGCCTCACAGGCGGGGTACACGCAGACTCTGGGTAAACTCCCATCGGCAGGCCCAGACCCCATGTTTGGAGAAGGCTGAGTAACCCTGAGACATGCAAGTGGATGGACAAGTGTCTCTGCCATGCAGAAGGCAAAGTTCACCAAGAACAGTGATGGCAAGAAGAAAGTGACCCTCCTGACTTCTGAGGAGACCTGAGGATGGCAAAACTGCTATTACTTTTGCACCAACCTAATATTAGTTTTGCATCTGGGAAATTGTGCAAATTTTCTTCTTTGTATTTAGATGTATTTTTCCATTTTACTACAATGAATCTCAGTCATTGTAGTTCTTCAGTTGCTAAGCTGTGTCCAACTCTTTGGGAGCCCCATGGACAGAAAGGCATTGGGAGAGCACTTCATAATGCAGCCCCCATGCCCACAGACTGGCAAGGGGACACCTCTGCCTGGTGGTCAGATGAGATACAAGTTCTTCCAGCCTCCAAGAGTCAAGTGGGCACGTTTTTGTAGTCTTCACTGCAGACTCAGCAGACATAGAACTTGTATCTTTGTCTGACTCAGGAAGCAAACTTTTGAGTGTTATTTGAACACCAAAAGAAGGAAATAGGTGAGCAAAATTGGGCCATGTCATTGCAATCAGAAAACTCAATTTTTACGATGATCATTCTTCTAGCTTTGCCTGGTACAGTTTATGTCTTTTGTCCCAGCATAATTATGAATAACACTCTTCTGTTTTTGGTCACCCTACACACTTGGAGTTGATTCACTTGTTTCATTATTTACTTTTTAGCTGCTGTATTTCCTATACATTGTTCGGGTAAAACTTTTTTGGCAAGAGTTCTTCCTTAAAGGTTCTGTTTGCTGTATATTGCCTCATATCAAGAGATATACAATGTCTGGTTGTCCCACTTTTAGTAATAAGAAATTGATGAATGGATTCAAGTGGTGTCCACATGGTTAAGCCGTCATAAATTTCTCCATCGACCTTTCATCTCATGATTTCATTCATTGCCGATCATTGCCTGAATGACTGCATTGTTCAGTCACTAAGTCAAGTTCAGTTCAGTTCAGTTGTTCAGTCGTGTCCGACTCTTTGCAACCCCATGAACCGCAGCACACCAGGCCTCCCTGTCCATCACCAACTCCCAGAGTTCACCCAAACTCAAGTCCATTGAGTCGGTGATGCCATCCAATCATCTCATCTTCTGTTGTCTCCTTATCCTCCTGCCCTCAATCTTTCCCAGCATCAGGGTCCTTTCAAATTAGTCAGCTCTTTGCATCAGGTTGCCAAAGTATTGGAGTTTCAGCTTCAACATCAGTCCTTCCAATGAACACCCAGGACTGATCTCCTTTAGGATGGACTTCTTGGATCTCCTTGCAGTCCAAGGGACCCACAGTTCAAAAGCATCAATTCTTCAGAGCTCAGCTTTCTTTATAGTCCAACTCTCACATCCATACATGACCACTGGAAAAACCATAGCCTTGACTAGACGGACCTTTGTTGGCAAAGTAATGTCTCTGCTTTTTAATATGCTGTCTAGGTTGGTCATAACTTTCCTTCCAAGGAGTAAGTGTCTTTTAATTTCATGGCTGCAGTCACCATCTGCAGTGATTTTGGAGCCCAAAAAAGTAAAATCAGCCACTGTTTCCACAGTTCCCCCATCTATTTTGATGGGACCAGATGCCACGATCATAGTTTTCTGAATGTTGAGTTTTAAGCCAACTTTTTCACTCTCCTCTTTCACTTTCACCAAGAGGCTCTTTAGTTCTTCTTTATGCCAAAAGGATGGTGTCATCTGCATATCTAAGGTTATTGATATTTCTCCCGGCAATCTTGATTCCAGCTTGTGCTTTTTCCAGCCCAGCATTTCTCATGATGTATTCTGCATAGAAGTTAAATAAGCAGGGTGACAATATACAGCCTTGACCTACTCCTTTTTCTATTTGGAACCAGTCTGTTGTTCCATGTCCTTAGAAGAAATGGAGTAGCCATCATAGTCAACAAAAGAGTCTGAAATGTAGTACTTGGATGCAATCTCAAAAACAGCAAGATGATTTCTGTTCATTTCCAAGGCAAATCATTCAATATCATTGAATATCTATATCAATATATTGAATATCATTCAATATCTATGCCCCAGCCAGTAATGCTGAAGAAGCTGAACAGTTCTCTGAAGACCTACAAGACCTTCTAGAAGTAACACCCAAAAAAGATGTCCTTTTCATTATAGGAGACTGGAATCCAAAAGTAGGAAGTCAAGAAACACCTGGGGTAACAGGCAAATTTGGCCTTGGAGTACAGAATGAAGCAGGGCAAAGGCTAATAGAATTTTGCCAAGGGAACTCACTGGTCATAGCAAACACCCTCTTCCAACAACACAAGAGAAGACTCTACATAGGGACATCACCAGATGGCCAACACCAAAATCAGATTGCTTATGTTCTTTGCAGCCACAGATCGAGAAGCTCTATACAGTCAGCAAAAACAAGACCAGAAGCTGACTGCGGCTCAGATCATGAACTCCTTATTGCCAAATTCAGACTTAAATTGAAGAACATGGGGAAAACCACTAGACCATTCAGGTATGACCTAAATCAAATCTCTTATGATTATACAGTGGAAGTGAGAAATAGATTTAAGGGGCTAGATCTGATAGAGTGCCTGATGAACTATGGATGGAGGTTTGTGACATTGTACAGGAGACAGGGATCAAGACCATCCCCCAAAAAAGAAATGCAAAAAGGCAAAATGGCTGTCTGAGAAGGCCTTACAAATAGCTGTGAAAAGAAGAGAAGTGAAAAGCTATACTTCAGCTATACTTCAGTACAAAATAAAAATTAAAAATTTAAGTCAAGAAGAGAAAAGGAGAAAAGGAAAGATATAAGCATCTGAATGCAGAGTTCCAAAGAATAGCAAGGAGAAATAAAGCCTTCCTCAGTGATCAGTGCAAAGAAATAGTCATGTGTTAGGAGTTAGAAATAATTCTAGCTCCATCACTCCTTCCACATTTATTAACTAGAATTCTTTTGTAAAGAAGTATATGCCAACCAACGAGGACCTACTGTATAGCACATGGAACTCTGTTCAATGTTACATGGCAGCCTTGATGGGAGGCAAGTTTTGGGGGAGAATGAATACATGTATATGTACAGCTGAGTCCCTTCACTGTTCACCTGAAACTAACATAACATTGACAATCAGCTATACTTCAATACAAAATAAAAATTAAAAATTTAAGTCAAGAAGAGAAAAATAAAAAGAAGACTATCCTTCATTGGTTAGGGCTGGGTTACTTTCAGTACAGTTTATAGGAAGGACAGAATAAACACTGAACTCATTCCTTGTGATGATCGGTTTTCAGAGTAAGGAGTTGAAACTCTTCCAATGCTGCCCAGAGTTTTGGGGTATTTTTGTTGTTGTTGTTTTTGTTGTTGACATTTTTTGTTTGTTTGCTTTCAGATGGGAAGATATCATTTTTTAAATGTTTGTGTCATTATGAATTCATTGAGTTCTTCTATGCTAAAGCTAAACATATTTATAAAACTAATTATCTTCATAAATTAGGAATTGTCAGTATTAGGGTTCTCCAGAGAAATAGAACTAGTGAATGTGTGTGTGTGTGTGTATACACACACACACTGTATATGTATGAATGTAGAGAGAGAAAGAGATTTACTCTAAGTTTCCTCACACAATTGTGGGCCTGGCAAGTTTAAAATTTGCAGAGCAGGCAGGCTGACTGAAGAGCCAGAAATGAGCCAATGTTACAACTCAAGTTTAAGGCTTCTGGAGGCAAGATCCTCTCTTAGGGAAATTTCCTCTTCTTTTAAGGCTATCAACTGATTATATGAATCCCACCTACATTATGGGAGACAATATGTTCTCCACCAAGCCAACTGACTTAAATATTGATCTGATCTAAAAACACATACCTTCACAGCAATATGTAGACTAGTGTTTGACCATGGCCTACCTGGTCAAGTGACACATAAAATTAACCATCATATCACCTCTATGAAAAAAAAAAGCACTAGCAATATAAGTTAGGAAATGCAAAATGAGTGGTGGAAGCAATGCTCACTGTGGGTGTTCACAGATGCAGAAGAACACTTGGGCTGAACCAAACAAGAAAGGTGTGGATCAATTATTGCTGTGTGTTTTACTGGCTTAGGTGCCAGAATGAGAGCTGCCAAGAATGGCACATGTGGGAATTCTCATGTAGCTTCTCTTCTGTAATTTATATTAGTTCACTGAGATTCAGAGTCTTCATCTGAAAATTAAGGATAGTAACATCTGTCTTACCTGCCATTACACTTTGTCATGACAGCTAAAAGAAATTATGTTTACTAAAGCACTTTGAAAACTCTTTGTTATGCAAATATAAGGTATTATTAGACTGCTTTTGTTAACAGCCAAGGGATCAGAGTGTCTAGCAAGTGTGCTTTAAAGCTGCAGCCATAAGTACAAGGCCACAATTTGATGATAATCAATGACTTTCTCTTCGTTTGAGAGAGACCACCACTCAGCCCCATACTTTAAGAAAAGGGAAAGCTGTTACTTCCCTAAAGGTAAAAGAATCAGTGTACTAACTTTCCATGTTAATACCTCTGTCTGTAAATTCATGTTTCCCCTGGAGTCCCTGATTTATTTCTGTAATACAGCAATGTAGCATTGACAAATGCAAATGACAGATATCTGGCTGGCTTGATTCATTCATTTATTTACTCGACAAGCATCTATCAAATGCCTCGTATTTGTGAAACACTGTGCCAAGAGCTTTTGGAGACACGGAAATGAACCAAATCCAGATTCTGTCCTCAAGCAATTTACAAGTTCTTAAAAGGAAGAAGCCATAATTTAAAAACAAAGTGCTACAATATAGAAATTGAAATGTACAATGAGAGAGATTAGTAACACACCATGGAAATTCAGAGAAGGAGAGATCAGTTTCAACTAAAAATTCCTGACAGCGTCTTGGAGGAGGTGGTGCTGAGCTAGACTGAGGAACAGAAATAGATTTGGGCCTGGGTGGGTAGGTGGACAGGGGCTTCCCAGGTGGCTAAGTGGTAAAGAATCTGCATGCCAGTGCAAGGGATGGGAGAGATTCAGGTTTGATCCCTAGGTCTGGAAAATCCTACCTAGGGATCCAAAGTTCCGACCTAGGGATCCAAGTAGGAAATGGCAACCTGCTCCAGTATTTGCCTGGGAAACCCCATAGACAGAGGATCCTGGCAGGCTACAGTCCATGGAGTCACAAAGTCAGAACAACTGAGTGCCTGAGCATGCACACTCACACGGGTGGCCAGGATGGAGCAGATGGTATGTAGGTGTGCTAGGGAATACAAGGTTCTCAAAGGGAAGGAGTAGGAAGCATGTCTGGACATGTGCAGCTTGAGTAGCACTTTATAAATTCTTTACTTCTAACTTCCTCCTCTATACTTTTGGAGAGGATCTTAAGATTCATCTAAAGAGGGCAAAAAGACTTCCTCTGTCTAGCCCACCAACTTCTATTAACAGGAAACAGTAGGTCATGTCCGGTCAGCTCAATTGTGAAGGTTATTGTCAAAACATTACGTAATAAATTGTAATTCTATTATGATTATGACACTTTCCAGTTCTAAAACTATGTGATTCCAATGATTCTCAGAAACCAAATCTTTTCTGAAGGCTTTTAACGTTTTAGATATACATCTTTCTTAGCTAGAGTACCCATGTCCGTGTTTCTCAAGCCTAAAATACAGAACTTAATTTAGCCGCTTTGATGATTCAGAGTCAGCCTCAGAAACAGAAAGGATCGGACTGTGCTGTATCACAGCATTGCCAGGCTCCATGGAGGCACGAGGGATTGTGCATCCCTAAACTCAGTGGCTCCAAATTGCTTTGTTATCATTTTTTCTTTCTCTCGTTCTTTTTCTGTCTTTTTTGCTGAGCATACAACACTCGATTTTGATGGTCTCAGCATCCCCCCATCTCATCCCATGTTTGTTCTATTTGCTGCTTCTGTTCTACATAAGGCTTAGCAGCCAGATCACCAAGCTCTGTTAGAATTACACATAGAGTAAGAGTAAATAAGCTCTGAGTAAGGGTCTAAGAGGATTACGTGCATGTAAAGTATCTTGAGACTTAGTGCCATCTGGTCTGGCCGTTTAATTAAAAGGGGTGCATGTGAGCGAGAGGGAGAGGGAAACAGAGAGAAAGAAAATGGATGTTTGTATACATGCGCACACGTAAATGTGCTTTTCCCTTACAGTCATTTATTGTGATTGTATGACAAGCTAAGTTCAGGATGAGTGAAATGCTACAGTCTATAATTTGCCTAAAGAAATTGAGAAGCATTGGAAAATCTAAGTGAGAAGAAATTTTGTAACACTGCATATAAGAGATATGCCCCTGCTATTACACAGACTCTGTGATGATTATAAGATAGTGCAAGGAGCAACCATTATCTCTAAGAAACAGCAGTTATGTGGCTAGTCCAAATTATTACTGGAAATTGAAAGAAAATGATGATTAGATCTGAGGTCTCCAGCTCCCAAACCAGAGTTCTTTCAACTACTATGAAATGCTACCCACATGATAATTATTATTAGAAATCAAAGGAAATCTTGCACCTCAGTGCTTCTTATAAACCACATGGATTGGGGGGATTTAACCAAAAGATGTGAGTTATGCATCCCCAAAATCCATTCAAAGAGCAAGCTAAGCAGAAACACCTGAAAAGCTTATTAAAAATATGGATATTGTAAAGTTAAAAAATAAAATAAATATGGATGCTCAGGTCCCATTATTGAGTCTATTTTAGCAGATCTAGGATTGAGACCAGAAGTTTGGGAGAGGTTTTCACCCTTAAATCCAACTCCATAAGAACTACAATACAATGGGTTTTGAATTTATGAGAAACCCAAACTGCCTTTGTGTTCCCAACCATTTAGTTCTCAGGCTGGGCTGCGGATAGTCTGCAGGGCATTGTTCTTTTCCCAGCACATCCTTCTTCCTGCCCTGCCTTTCCTGTGCAGCTCACTGTTTACTTCTCAGCCCCTTCACCCATGCTGAGGCCAAAACAACAGAGTATCTAGGCAGGCACAAGATCCCACCCAGTTTCTTTCTGTTCTCCCTCTGCTTGCGGTGCTCAGCTGGACACGGTGACGAGGTTACTACAGGACATTCCCACTAGCCAGGCCCTGCCTCACAGGAAAAGTCAAGAAGTTTTCAGCAATGATCATGTTTTTGAAAGAAGGGTCAAAAGGTCGAGGGTAAGGTTTATAGTAAAAATTACGTCAGTGGTTCAGCTAGGAACTCAAAGTATATGATGGGGTTGCAGGCCCACCTGCTGGTACATGTACGTTATTCCTTTGCAGTGTCTCTAAGACACCTTTGTGGAAGTACTCAGCCACCTTGAAGTTCAGAAACCACAGGGTTAAATGTTCATTGGCGAGGATGCTGCTTTCAACTCCTCTCCACAATGTCTTTATCTGATCTTGAGTCTGGGAAGGAGAATGGAACCTCTCTCTAGTAAAAAGGAAGCCCACAGGCCAGTTCTCCAGGTCCTGCAGACCCGTGGGCAGCCTCCTTCTCTGTGGTTTCTTCTGAATTCTAATCTGCTCCATTTCCCCAAAGAGAGGGTACTCTCTGTTCCCAGTGGAACAGCAGGATCCCCACATTATTCCTAGACATTCCTAGAGTCAATTGCAAATCCTGCACCAACTTCAGGGAACAGAGACTTCCTGGTCTTCTGATCCATAGACAAAGCTTCCAGCCAGTGTTCCCACAGGATTCTGTATCCGTACAACACCCGAAGGCATACGAACAGGACTCACCTTCTCCATAGCATCGCTTAGAGCCACAGGCAGGCATTCGGATCCTTGCAACATCTAGATGTGTATACAGATCACATTCTGGCACAAATCTGGTTGTGTGCCAGTTGTAGCCCATTGGCTGGGAGCAAGACCCTCCACTTGCTATGCTGCTTTTGAACCCAGTTTTGCCTCTTTCCAGCTGTACAAATTGGGCAAATTACTTCTCAGCCTTAGTTTCATTCTATAATAAATAGGGTTAATAGTATTCCCATCATAACTTTAAATGAGGTGATATGCACAAAAACGCCTATTCCAGTATGTACTCTTGATGAAAGTAACATCCTCACCAATGAATATTTAATCCAGTGGTTTTTGAACTTTCAAGGTGGCTGAGTACTTCCAAAAAGGTGTCTTAGAAAACACTACAAAAGAATAAGGCAAATGCATCAGGCATGATGGGCTTCCCAACTAACCCATTTCAAGCAGAATCAATTCAGTTCAGTTCAGTCGCTCAGTTGTCTGCAACTCTTTGCAACCTCATGGACTGCAGCACGCTAGGTTTTCCTTTCCATCACCAACTTCTGGAACTTACTCAAACTGAAGTCCATTGAGTCAGTGATGCCATCCAACCATCTCATCCTCTGTCATCCCCTTCTCCTCCTGCCTTCAATCTTTCCCAGCATCAGGGTCTTTTCTAATAAGTCAGTTCTTTCCGTCAGGTGGCCAAAGTATTGGAGCTTCAGCATCAGTCCTCCCAATGAATATTCGGGCTTGATTTCCTTTAGAATTGACTGGTTTTATCTCCTTGCAGTCCAAGGGACTCTCAAGAGTATTTCCTAATACCACAGTTCAAAAGCATCCATTCAGCCTCTTCAATAAATGGTGCTGGGAAGACTGGACAGCTAAATGTAAAAGAATGAAATCAGGACACTTCCTAACACCATACACAAAGATAAACTGAATGGATTAAAGACCTAAATGTAAGACCAGAAACTATAAAACTCTTAGAGGGAAACGTATGCAGAACACTCAATGACATAAATCAAAGCAAGATCCTCTATGACCCACCTCCTAGACTAATGGAAATAAAAACAAAAGTAAACAAGTGGGACCTGATTAAACTTAAAAGCTTTTGCAAAGCAAAGGAAACTATAAGCAAGGTGAAAAGACAACCTTCTGAATGGGAGAAAATAATAGCAAGTGAAACAATTTACAAAGGATTAATTTCCAAAATGTACAAGCAACTCATACAACTCAATACCAGGAAAACAAACAACCCAATCAAAAAGTGGGAAAAAGACCTAAACAGACATTTCCCTAAAGAAGATACACAGATGGCTAATAAACACATGAAAAGATTCTCAACATCACTCATTATCAGAGAAATGCAAATCAAAACTATAATGAGATATCAACTCACAACGGTGAGAATGGCCATCATCAAAAAGTCTACAAACAACAAATGCTGGAGAGGGTGTGGAGAAAAGGGAACGCTCCTCCACTGTTGGTGGGAATGTAAACTGATACAGCCACTATGGAAGACTCTGTTGAGATTCCTTAAAAAACTAGGAATAAAACTACCATATGACACAGCAGTCCCACTCCTAGGCGTATACCCTGAGGAAACCAACATTGAAAAAGATACATGTATCCCATTGTTCATTGCAGCACTATTTACAGTAGCTGGAACATGGAAGCAACCTAGATGTCCAGTGACAGATGAAAGGATAAAGAAGTGTGGTACATATACACAATGGAATATTACTCAGCCATGAAAAGGAACACATTTGGGTCAGTTCTAATGAGGTGGATGAACCTAGAACCTCTTATACAGAGTGAAGTAAGTCAGAAAGAGAAAGATAAATGTCATATTCTAGGGCATATATATGGAATCTTGAAAAACGGTACTGAAGAATTTATTGAAAGGCCAGCGATGGAGAAACAGACATAGAGAATAAATAGACTTATGGACATAGGGAGAGGGGACGAGAGGGTGGAATGTATGGAAAGAGTGACATGGAAACTTACATTACCATATGTAAAATAGATAGCCATCGGGAATTTGCTGTATGGCTCAGGAAAACTCAAACAGGAGCTCTGTATCAACCTAGAGGGGTGGGGAGAGAGATGGGATGGAGGTTCAAAAGGGAGGGCATATATGTATACCTATGGCTGATTCATGTTGCAGTTTGACAGAAAACAACAAAATTCTGTAAAGCAATTATCCTTCAATAAAAAATAAATAAATAAAAATGTTTAAAAAGCATCAATTCTTTGGTGCTCAACTTTTTTATGGCTGAAATATGTTTTATTTTTTTTTAATTTAAATTTGTTTATTTTAATTGGAGGCTAATTACTTTACAATATTGTATTGGTTTTGCCATACACCAACATGAATCCACCACGGGTGTACACGTGCTCCCCATCCTGGACCCCCTCCCACCTTCCTCCCCGTACCATCCCTCTGGGTCATTAGCCTCCTTTGTAAGCGTCTATTTGAAAAAGGAATTCCATGCTAAGAAACACGCTTGAAAAGAGCTTTTCTATCCTCCTGAATTTATCTACTATCATTCCTAAACACTTCTGGGTAATTGGGGACCTGAGGCTTAGTTTCTGAGGCTGAACAAAATCTGAGGGATAAGCTCCTCCTATAAGTTTCCAACACAGCTGGTGGTATCTGTCTTATTCCTTTATTGACATGGTAAAGGGACCAATGTATCAGGTACCCTTGATGGCAAAACTGTACTCATCTCTGAGGAAAGTGTCACATCTTCAATTAAGTTTGGTGATTCAGGTCACAAGGGGTGGAAGGAAACTGCCATTCAGGCCCCTGAACTGTGGGGAGAGGAACCCCAGCCAGCTCTACCACTGCCCACCTTTAGTTGACTCGTACCTGAGCACTTATTGTATAAATACTCAGAGAGAGCCCAAGTTCTTTGGGGGAAATGCAAAGGAAAGGAATAGGAAAGACACTGTTGACTGCCTACTTGATGAATATTTCCCACCAAAACTTACCTCTTCTTTGCTTCATTGACCTAAAACAAACAGAAGGCCAGGTATCTCCCCAGCAAAGATGGGTTTTCTCAGAGTCAGCAGAGAATTGCAGTTTGGGATCTGCAACCAGGGTGAGCCACATGTGAGTCCCCACAGCACAGGGAAAGGACCGTGCTTTTACAGAGAAGAAAAGGAAGGTGAGAGGCTGTCGCGAGCAAAGAGCCCGTAAGTGAGTCCTCACCAAGAAAGAAGAGTCTTTCTTCTTCTCACTGGGCTCCGCTGTCATCTGGGGCCCTTTCCTGGTCTCCCAACTCTCTGTAACTGAGGTTTCAGCATATTAACTTTTTTATAGCTGGCAGGGCCCATGTCTCATTGTTGAGAGTTGAAAATATCAGATATCCACTTCCCCAGCCTTTCTTGTGCTGAGGACATGGGAATGTGACCCACCCCTTCTGGGGGCTTGGGGAAAGGGCTTTCCTCTCTCTGAAAATCAGTGATATGTCTATGAAAATGCCCTTCTCCTTCATCATTTGCCAGACACTTGAAAAATGTATCCTCAAAACAACCTCATGAGGTGGTTAATAATATAGTCCTGATTTTACAGATGAGGAAACAAGGCTTAGAGAGATAAATAACTCAACCAAGATCATATCTAATAGATGGCAGGGCCAGGGTTTGAACACAGGTATCCATGGTGCCTATCATAGGTTGAATTGCATGCCTCCCAAAAGTTATGTTAAGGTCCGAATCCCCACTATCTCAGCTTATGACCTTATATAGAAATAGGATGTTTACAGGGGTAATCAGCTTAAAAGAAGCTCATTAGAGTGGACCCTAATGCAACATGACTAATATCCTTATAAGAAGGGAAACTTTGAAACCAGAGGAAGACAACACAAAGGGAAGATAATGTGGAGACCCACAGAGAGCAGACAGCCACGTGGCTGGAATGATATGTCTGTAGCCAGAGCATGGCAAGGGCTGATAGCAAAGCCCAGAAGATGAAAGAGTTAAGAAGAGGTCCTGTCCTAGAGCCGTCAGAGAGAGCACGGCCAGGACGACACCTGAATGTCAGACTTCTAGCTGCTAGAAATATGAAACAATAAACGTCTGTCGTTTCAAGCCCCCCAGGTTTTGGTACTTCGTGACAGCAGCTCTAAGAAACAAATAGAACTCCCAAACCCTTATACACCTTCTTACAATGCTCCCTGAAAGCATGCAGATTTAGACATGTAGCTAAGAACATTGCTAGAATAGTGGAGACGATCCTGGATGATCTTGAAGGCACAAAGGTAGGGCCATGCAAATCACGTGCTAGCTCAGTCAGAGAGCTACAGTGGAGACCAACATGAACTCAATCTGCATTTGTCAAACAATAAGTATGGTCATAGGTGATTCACCCACAAGGCTCCCAACACCCTAAAAGGCTGGCATCTCTACCTGCAACAGGTGATGAAACTGGCTGGCCCCAAATCCCGTAGCTGATAAAGGCAAGCAAGCCCTTAAACGCAGAGCTTCTGACCAGCCCCACTGTTCTTTCTGCCCGCTGAACCATCTTCAGTGACGCGGCTGCAGGAGGCGGGCAGATATGAGAAGGAACGCTGTGAAAGTACAGTATTTGTCTTTGGCTCGTGAGGACTGGGGAGGAGGTTTTTGTTTTAGATTTTTGTTTTTTAAGACTTAAATTGGTCAGTGTGGTCAGTTGCAGTTCCTCCCTTTGCTGTCTCAGAACACTCAGGGTTATCTCCCTGATGACCTCATTTCCCGCTTTTGTTGCTGTGCATTCTCATGCAGTAGAGCTAGTAATCATAACTAATTAGCTTGAGAATTGCCTTGAGATAAAAACAAAAGTGCTTACATTACAGAATTCAGTGGCTTGGATGTAGGCAGAACTTGTCTGTTAAGGAAATCCCTGAACTTTGGCTTCCAGCCATTGCACCTCTGACATCATCAAGACTGTGATCTCGAGACTATTGCTTTTCACTTGAGCAGATCTGTGGATGCTTCCTCTACAACCTTGAAGAACTACCTACATGAAAGTCCTCACTTTCTTTTCACATACCAAGGATGCAAAGATGCCTTAAAAACGTATCACGGATCTATCACCACACATTGTCCAACTGATGGTAGCTCAGAAATGAAGAAAATAGAAAGTGATGAGTCAAGCTATAGGTTCCAAGATGGTGAACTCCAAGAGGAATGAAATACAGCATCTGGAACTGCCTTTCTTCACCCTTCTAGAATGAGGGATTTTTGCAACTTCCTTTGTGTCACATTTCTCACGGAACCCTGCCTGATATAACCTCAAGCTTCCATACCTCACACCTAAAACTCTCCACACACTGGCCCTAACTTCACTCCAACCAGATTCCAACCACCCATCTACATGAAACATCCATTCGACCCCAATACTGCAAAGTATGCTTGGCACTTTTTTTTTTTAATCTTCCTGTCTCCTTGCTCTCAGGACCTTGCCACCAGAATCCCATCACAGTCTAATGTAGGTGCGAAGGGACCCATCCTCCAGTCCAAAGGGTCTAAATTGCCTGTGCAGGTACTGACTTTATCAGAAACACCTGAAGGACTTAAGAGATTCTTGAGCCCTGATCCCAGATGATTCTGAGACACAGCCAAGTTTGAGAACCTAAAAGCCCAAACTCATTCACTCAATATAGGACTCCCTTCTGTACTATCCTAAGGCATGGAAGTCAGCATCTGCCTGAACATTCTGGTATGATCTTGAATTGCATTTTTTAACAGTGCTATTTGTTAAAAATTTCTGCCATATGTTTAAGACAGTATCATCTTCTTCTCTGCAAATCCTACTATTTGACCTAATTCTGTCATGAGAATCACCCAAAAGAAATCCAATAACTCTTCCTTATAGCAGTTGTTCAAATGTCTAAAAATAGATCTCACCTCCCTTTCACTTCCCTCTTCCTTTCCCCATCAAATCTTCAATTTTCTGGCTAAACAATTCTAATTCCTTCAAATATAGATCATAGTTTATCATCATCCTCATCGTTCTTGCCATAGCTCCATGAAACAGGTACCGTTAATTATTTCCATTGCCTGCATGAAGAAACTGAGCTTATGAGAGATTCAGTAACTTTCCCAAAGTCGCACAGTAGGTGTCAGAGCTTGGACCTGAGCAGGTCTGTCTGATTGCAAAGTGGATGGCCTTAACTGATAGGCAGCCACCAACTTGTTCATTATTCTTTGGAGAGTCTCCAATTTTAATGTCTCTCATTAAATGTGATATCCAGAATGGGATGCAATGTTTGTGGACGTTTCTGCCTAGCACAGA
The DNA here is from genome assembly GCF_032452875.1 of Bos javanicus. Classification (NCBI taxonomy): domain Eukaryota; kingdom Metazoa; phylum Chordata; class Mammalia; order Artiodactyla; family Bovidae; genus Bos; species Bos javanicus. Next base: position 6,958,586 of record NC_083886.1, on the reverse strand, counting down.
ATACAGAGTTCTCTTACTGCCCACTGCAAACTTCTGTTAATACAGGCCAAGATGATCTTAGTATTTCCTGGTAGTTCTATCACACGATTCACTGATATCAAAATCCACATGGACTATTGTAAAATCAGGCATTATTTTACTGCATTAATTGCCTAAAATGGGATTCCTCTCCTCATCTACTGCATCTAGGGAGGGCTTGGAGTGGGGCCCTCATTCCGTTTCTCAGTGCCCCGGTCCCCTGGGCTGGAGGGCTGAGCCTCCTTTGATACCAAGGAGCAAATTTCCTCTGGAAAAAATAAAAAATTGCCTGTTATAAGTAAATCAAGGAACTATGGACCAGAAATGCAGGTGTGGATACAGTGTTAGATAAGGCACACCCTGCTGTCAAAGGAGCAAAGAAAAGAAAGGGGATGGAAGTAGAAGAGATGATAGAATTGGTGCCCGGCCACATCGCTGGTGTTATAAAACTATCAAGCACAGAGATCTTCAGTTCAGTTCAGTTCAGTCACTCAGTCTGACTCTTTGCAACCCCATGAATCGCAGCACGCCAGGCCTCCCTGTCCATCACCAGCTCCCGGAGTTCACTCAAACTCACGTCCATCGAGTCGGTGATGCCATCCAGCCATCTGATCCTCTGTGGACCCCGTGTCCTCCTGCCCCCAATCCCTCCCAAGGACTCAATTCTTCTCCAACGTTGTGACTAATGTTACTTTGTGACTCTTTAACCTTTGGAGGCTGAGCAGAAAAGTGTATCAGATGCTTAAAGCTACCACCCAATACGTCTTATCCTGTACCTGCAAATCTGATTTATTTTAAACCTTAGTTAAGGATTTTCTATCTGTACTTAATTGTACCTTATATATTTATCTTGTGAGTTTTGGTCCATCTTCCTAAATTTTAAAAGTGCTTACTTTTTTGTTGAGCCTGATACTTGAAGAATCAGATTCTACCATGTCAATACTCCCAACTCTGAACTCTCCACAAATGGAATGAACATGCCCTAGAAGTCATTGATAAAAGTGTTAAACAGAAATTGACCCCAGACATGAAGCATTGTGACAGAGATACAAGCTCAGGCTGGGAGTGGGCTGGCCTGGCTTGTTCCTCCCTGTCTGCCCGGAACACAGCACAGGCCTCCACATAGAGTGGATGCTCTCAAGCTTTGCACTGGGTTGGCTAAAATATTCATTCAGGTTTTTCGATAATATTTTATAATTATTTAGTTATTTATAATAATTTATTTATTATAAATTTCTATAATATTTGTTTATTTATTTATAATAATTTGTTTATTTTATATATTTTATAATATTATAATAAATTATAATATTTTTTATGGAAAAACTCTAAAGAACTTTTTGGCCAACTCAGTAGAAATCAACCAATTAAGATCCTCCTCCAGTTTCAAACTATAGAATATTAGAATATCTTTAACTGGAAAGGACCTTAAAAGTCATTTAATTCAACATTCTCCCTTCATACAGTAAGAAAATGAAACCCAAAGAACAATTATTTACCTCAAATCATCTCCTTAAAGGAAAAAAACAGGTAAACAAAAACAGCTCAATAGCCCAGGCTTCTTATTTTCTAAGGCAGAACACCTCCCAACACGCCAACCAGCAGACTTACCAATCGACACTCCCCTGTTATGTGTGTTGACCCCATAACTGCACTACTGTCAAGCCTGAGGGGATCCTTGGAAGCCCCCATTAAGGCAGAAGAGAGACCCTTTCCTTTTGACTTAGAGATCAAATGCTCCTGGGTGAATTCAAATAAAACCCCAGTTCTTTGGGTACTAAATTTGTCATCATAAGGGAAGACTTTTAACAGAGAGATCCAGAAAGGAGCTCTGGGGTTCTAGAAGAGAAAAACAAGTCTTCTATCATCACTTAGACACAGAAACTGACCTCCAAAGACGCTCTCTAGAGTGTTAGACCACATCAGAAGCCCGTGATCCCATAGGTCAAGTGCTCTATCTCCGGACCCGACCTGAATTCTGCTTTTCAAATCACAATGCATAACAAATGTTGTAAATTGTTGAGTCCCTACAGAACGCCCCAGCCCGGGGCTTTATATCCTTTATTTCTAATCTTCAGGACAATTCTGAATGCTGGCTCTCATTCACTCATTTTCCAGACAAGGAAATAAAGATCCAGAGAAGTTAAATAACTTTCCAAGATAATAAGTGGAGAAGCCACTATGGAAACCCAAGCGTATCCATCTAAATCCCAGGTTCAGCTTAAGGCCAGACGCTTTCCACAGCACCAACATGCTTGCCCTCAAATCTGTCCTCTGTTTTTTCGAGTTTGATCTCAACTAACCCCAGACAAGGGGGCAAGTGGAGGGTTAGTTCTACTTTACCCTGAAAAGTGGGAATTTGGCCCCCACCAGAGGCTCTCTACAGCCTTTCCCGTCTGCTCTGCCAGACCATTCTCCCAGTGGGTTCCTAATGTTGCCCACATTTGCAGCTTTCTCCACAGGAACTCTCTGCCCTGAAGTGTTCTATTAACCATATTACAGAATCAAAAACAATAGGATTTCACGGATACTCTTAACTCATTCAGGACTACCACTGTGAGGGAGATGTCTAGGGATTTTTTCCTCATTAAAGAAATAGGTCATAAAAATGCACAAGTTGTATTTTTCTGGATACTCATGGAAGCTATTTGCTTAAACCACCTCATCTGTGATATTTTATCATAGAACCCCAGGCCCACTAACACAGCTGTGTAACTTGTACCGTAGTCAAGAGGCAGAACGCCTCCATCATTCTAACAAGTTCTATCTTTACTGTCAATCCTCTTTCCCCACCTTCAGCCTCTGGCAGCCACTGCCCTGTCTCTGTTCCTATAATTTGACCTCTTCCAGAACGTTATATGAACAGAGTACAATAGAGAGCCTTTTGCATCTGGCCTTTTTTCACTTAGCATGATGCATTGTAAGTCATCTATGTTGCTGAATGGATAATTACTTCTTTTTGATGAAAATATTTTGAGAGCATGTGAGCAAAAGAAAAGAGACAGAGAAGGAAGAGGAACAGGATGTTGGTTTGGAGGAACAAGGGGATGTTGAGTCAAGAATTAGGTATTTGAGAAATTGAATGTACTCAAAATATCGTACAAATAATTACTTTAGGTTTTTCCAAAATCTAATATAGATGACTCTCTCTCTCCTTGGTCTTAGGTCAGAGCTGAGATAATCATATTTCTTAGTCCTCAGTTTTTTCCTATCACCATTAGTCTGGGTGAGGACTCACTCCTTAATTGTATCATGTTTCTCAATTTACTCTCTACACCACTGCTGTTCTCCTCCAAAACTCTCTTCCTCTCTAATACGCTTCTTGTATGTGCTTAGGTGTGTGAAGATCTTTAAAATCTACAAAGTGCTGATTTTTATATTCATGTCTTTTAAATATAAGTAAAGGGTGTTATGATATAGAGCTTGAAATGTTCCTTTATCACTCAGCAATGCTTTTAAGTTCCGTCCATGCTGAGTTAATGTGTAGCACTTTGTAAATAACTCTACAATACTTGCTACTACTATTTTTAGAAATGACAGTCATAATAATATTACTAGTAGTGGTAGTAATAATAATAATTATTCAAGAAATATTTTTGAGCATCTACTTTGTTAAACTCTAGATATGGAGAAATATATTTGTTTGTTGGTTTTAAAAAAGACACAGTTCTGGGATTTCCCTGATGGTCCAGTGCTTAAGAATTCACCTTCCAATACGGGGAATGTGGGTTTGATCCCTGGTCAAGGAACTATTAATAAGATCCCACGTGACTCAGGGCAGCTAAGCCTCTCACCACAAATAGAGAAGCTCTCACACGGCAATGAAGACCCAATGCAGCCAAAATAAAAAATGTTCTAAACGTACTGATTTTTTTAAAACAAACAAAAAGAAGACACAGTTCCTTATGAAGAAATATGGAAAACAAGTAAGTCCATGATTAGCTATATAAATATGATGGTAATAATCTCAAAATTGTAAAGAACTAAGTATTATGAGAGTTTCTAGCTGGAGGGCGCAACCACATCTTGAGACTAGGGACTGCCTCTCTGAGATGAGGGCACTTTAGCCAACTTTTTGCCCCTTAACTAGGGCTCCTATACACTTAAGTCACATATATTGTGCATATACCAGATGGGTTTTGCATTTTCTTCAGATGGGCAAGTTTGAACAAAAGAAATCTAGGACTGAGCTGCAGAAAACTGGCTCCAATGACTGCCAGTGGCAGTCCAGTGAGTGGCAGAGATGAGTCAAAGCTGATGACCTAGAGACTGCAGAGTGACACAGATGACTGAAGTCCAGAATCATCAATAGTGTGCTCTCACCTTCTTATTCTGTGTAAATATGTGTCATCACAATAGGCCTGCATCATCAAAAGAAATATTGAGTTCCTGCCATGCATGGTGGGTCAGAGGCAGGTCTGTTTGTTTGCTTGGATAGAGGTGAAATTAGAGAAAGCAAGTAACAGAACCCCCTGGAAACAGGATCAAGTCACTGCTCTCAGCTCTAGCATTGAATTGCACCAAGAGGAAAAATCCAAGTTCAAAGTAAGGATTAAAGCCCCCCTCCAAATTGACTAAACACTTTATATTGCATTGGTGCTGATGATTTAGTCACTAAGTTGTGTCCGACTCTTGCAACCCCATGGACTGTAGCCTGCCAGGCTATGGGATTCTCTAGGCAAGAGTACTGGAGTGGGTTGCCATTCCCTTCTCCAGGGGATCTTCCTGACCCAGGAATTGAACCCAGGTCTCTTGCATTGCAGGTAGATTCTTTACTGATTTAGCTATGGGGGAAGCCCTTATATTGCATTGTTTTCCATTTAATGTGAAGTAGGAAGGAGGAACAATAGGAAACAGTCTAAAAACAGGGAGCATATAAAACAGCGTAAATCAGTTCAGACAGCATGCAAATCCCAACTCTCCATTACCATTACTCTCAAGATCTGCTTGTGGGTTAATGGCATTTACAAATGTTTTCCCTTTGTGATAGATCCTGATAAAGAACTTGAGAGCTGTCAACAGGATTTTGTTTTTAATGTAAGCCTGGTAAACATAGTTCTTCATTTACAGAGCAATTTTGTATTTTCTAGTAATGCAGATTTATGTGAAAAATGCCTGGTTTATCCTCTCCCAATCTATTCCTACCCCATGAACTTATCTCTTAAAAATCGGTGTTCTTGTGTTAGAGGAAAAACCACTACATTATAACTGCTTGCTGATCTGCAATCCTCGGATAGGAAATCTGAAATTGCAGACTATTATGTAAGAATCATCAAAATGCCTGAGGTTTAAGAGTGTCTGAAAGACTAAAAGTCATGGTCTATGTTGAATGTATTCTGAAAGCCCCTCAATTTGCCTTATTTAATATGTTGATATGGGTGGAGATTTAACACCAAGATAACTAAAAAGTAATGAAATTTCTCTTCATATCTCAAACAGTAAATTCAACTCTTTATGTTTTAGTCTCACAACCTTACTATATAAATGATTCATTGCAAAAAAAATTTATTGACCTTTCCTACTATATTCAAAAGAGAAACAAAAATTAACAAAACATAGACTTAAAGAGCCACAGTTGGAACTTGCCTGGTGGTCTAGTGGTTCAGAATCCATCTTTCAATGCAGGGACGAAAGTTTTGACCCTGGTCTAGAAACTCATGCTATGGGGCCAACTAGTCCACAGGCCACAACTAGAGAGCCCACTTGCCTCACTGAACTCCCATGTGCTGCGACTAAGACCCAGACAGTCAGCTAAGTCACTCAGTCACGTCCGACTCTTTGTGACCCCATGGACTGCAGCACACCAGGCTTCCACGTCCATCACCAGCTCCCGAAGATCGCTCAAATTCATGTCCATCAAGTCAGTGATACCATCCAACCATCTCATCCTCTGTCGTCCCCTTCTCCTCCCACCTTCAATCTTTCCCAGCATCAGGGTCTTTTCAAATGAGTCAGCTCTTCACATCAGGTGGCCAGAGTATTGGGGTTTCAGGTTCAGCATCAATCCTTCCAATGAATATTCAGGACTGATCTCCTTTAGGATGGGCTGGTTGGATCTCCTTGCAGCCCAAGGGACCCTCAAGAGTCTTCTCCAACCTCACAGTTTAAAAGCATCAATTATTCATTACTCAGCTTTCTTTATAGTCCAACTCTCACATCCGTACCTAACTACTAGAAATACCATAGCTTTGACTAGATGAACCTTTGTTGGCAAAGTAATGTCTCTGCTTTTTAATATGCTGTCAAGGTTGGTCATACCTTTTCTTCCAAGGAGCAAGAGCCTTTTAATTTCATGACTGCAGTCACCATCTGCAGTGATTTTGGAGCCTAAGAAAATAAAGTCTGTCACTGTTTCCTCACCTATTTACCATGAAGTGATGGGACTGGATGCCATGATCTTAGTTTTCTGAATGTTGAGTTTTAAGCCAACATTTTCCCTCTCCACTTTCACTTTCATCAAGAGGCTCTTTAGTTCTTCTTCACTTTACGCCATAAGGGTGGTATCATCTGCATATCTGAGGTTATTGATACTTTTCTAAGCAAACTTGATTCCAGTTTGTGCTTCATCCAACCGGACATTTCGCATGATATACTCTGCACATAAATTAAATAAGCAGGGTGACAACATACAACCTTGACATACTCCTTTCCCTATTTGGAACCAGTCTGTTGTTCCATGTCCAGTTCTAACTGTTGCTTCTTGATCTGCATACAGATCTCCAAGGAAATCAAGAGATCAAGGAAGATCAGGAGATCAGGAATGGTAGGGATCTAACAGAAGCAGAAGATATTAAGAAGAGGTGGCAAGAATACACAGAAGAACTACACAAAAAAGATCATCACAACCCAGATAACCACAATGGTGTGATCACTCACCTAGAGCCAGACATGCTGGAATGTGAAGTCAAGTGGGCCTTAGGAAGCATCACTATGAACAAAACTAGTAGAGGTGATGAAATTCCAGTTGAGCTATTTCCAATCCTAAAAGATGATGAAAGAGTGAAAGCGCGGCACTCAATGTGGCAGCAAATTTGGAAAACTCAGCAGTGGCCACAGGACTGGAAAAGGTCAGTTCTCATTCCAATCCCAAAGAAAGGCAATGCCAAAGAATGTTCAAACTACTGCAAAACCGCACTCATCTCACAAGCTAGCAAAGTAATGATCAGAATTCTCTAAGCCAGGCTTCAATAGCATGTGAACCAGAAGCTTCCAGATGTTCAAGCTGGATTTATAAAAGGAAAAGGAACCAGAGATCAAATGGCCAACATCCGTTGGATCATTGAAAAAGCAAGAGAATTCCAGAAAATCATCTACTTCTGCTTTATTGACTACAACAAAGCCTTGGACTATGCAGATCACAACAAACTGTGGGAAATTCTTGAGAACCCTGGCAACCAAAATAAATAACTTTTTTCTTTTTGGAAAAAGAGAGCTATAGTTCTTAACCTCAAAGCCTTACATGGGCTTCAAGTGATGCTTGTATAAACATATTGTTTTTAAATATTCATAATTCTAAATCCATTGGGGGAAAAATAGGGCTCAAAAACTTTCATCAGATTCTCAAAGGCACCAGTGACTTGAGGATATTTAAGGATTTCTGTCTTAGTCATGGGATGCATGCATGCTCAGTCACATAGTCGTGTCAGACTCTTCATGACCACATAGACTGTAGCCCACCAGGCTCCTCTGTCCATGGGATTTTTCCAGGCAAGCATACTGCAGTGGTTTGCCATTTCCTCCTCCAGGGGATCTTCCTGACCCGGGGATCGAACTCAGGTCTCCTGCATTGTCGGGCAGATTCTTTACCACTGTGCCACCTGGGAAGTCCCAAGTCATGGGATAAGTCATATATAAAGATTGAATGATAAATTGTTAAATGTGAAATGTACTTTAAAGCCATCCAGCCCTAATTAGTCTTCAGTTTACAAATGAGAAAACTGAGATGCTATAGAGGAAAATGACTTGCCCCAACTGCCAAATACCACTAGGACATGGACCACATCTCTCATTCTGGAGCTAACTATGGCTATGACTCAGATAAAGTGAGATAAGTAACAGGAAAGAACTACAGAAGAAATGGGAAAGATTGCGTTTGTTTTAGAGTGTCAAAAAAGACCTGATGAGGGATGTGACCTTTGAAATAGTCTCAGATGATAGATTTTGAGACATATTATTGGTAAGGCTAAGGTGAGAGTAGATGGAGTACTCTGGGGAAAAGAAAAACTGGAAAAGTAAAGTTAGGAACACATGAATCTGTGTGTATGTGTGTGTGTGTTGCGTGTGTGTGTATAGAAGAATAGGAGGCAGGATTGGAAAAATGAGCACTGGCCCTATTGTGAGAGGTGTCAGAAGTAGAAAGAGAACAGATACCTCATGTACAACACAAGTTAAAAAATCCACCAAATACCATATATCCCCTATCACATTTCCAGACACTTCTTTGGATGCTCACACTTTCTCAGCACTAGTAAACACTCATAAAAGTTGCTGGTGGGACTATTTTGTTGTTGTTCAGTTTATCAGTCATGTCCGACTTTTTGAGACCCCATGGACTGCAGTATGCCAAGCTTACCTGTCCTTCAGCATCTCCCAGAGTTTGTTCAAACTCATGTTCATTGAATCAGTGATGCCATCCAACCATCTCATCTGTTGTCCCCTTCTTCTCCTGCCTTCAATCTTTCCCAGAATCAGGGTCTTTTCCAATGAGTCAGTTCTTCCCATCAGATTGCCAAAGTATTGGAGCTTCAGCAATAGTCCTTCCAATTAATATACAAGGATTGAATTACTTCAGGATTGATTTAGTTGATTTACTTTAGGATTGACTGGTTTGATCTCCTTGCAGTTCGAGGGACTCTCAAGAGTCTTCTCCAGCACCACAGTTGGAAAGCATCAATTCTTCAGCTCTCAGCCTTCTTTAAACTGGTACAATCTTTCTAGAGGGCAATTTGGAAAGCAGTATCAAAATGTCTTGAGTGCATAGCTTTGGAATGGGCAATACCTCTTCTCAGAGAAGGCATGGCACCCCACTCCAGTACTCTTGCCTGGAAAATCCCATGGAAGGAGGAGCCTGGTGGGCTGCAGTCCATGGGGTCATAAGAGTCAGACACGACTGAGTGACTTCACTTTCACTTTTCACTTTCATGCATTGGAGAAGGAAATGGCAACCCACTCCAGTATTCTTGCCTGGAGAATCCCAGGGACGGAGGAGCCTGGTGGGCTGCCGTCTATGGGGTCGCACAGAGTCGGACACGACTGAAGTGACTTAGCAGCAGCAGCATACCTCTTCTAGGGATTTATTCTAAGTAAACAACAATGAACACTCCCTGAGATTTCCAAAACTATCCACTGGAGTGTTTGTTCTACTTATGAACAAAGACATCGGAGAAGGCAATGGCAACCCACTCCAGTACTCTTGCCTGGAAAATCCCATGGACCGAGGGGCCTGGTGGGCTGCAGTCCATGGGGTCGCTAGGAGTCGGACACGACTGAGCGACTTCACTTTCACTTTTCACTTTCTTGCACTGGAGAAGGAAATGGCAACCCACTCCAGTGTTCTTGCCTGGAGAATCCCAGGGACAGGGGTGCCTGGTGGGCTGCCGTCTATGGGGTCGCACAGGGTTGGACACGACTGAAGTGACTTAGCAACTTAGCAGTAGTCTCTACACATAGAGGATGTTAAATAAATTATGGCACCTTCTCAAGACGGAAAAAAAAAATATGATCATTGTACTGTAGAAGAGCTGTTAGTGGGGGAAATGCCTGTGACATATTTTGAATTTTTTACATTTGTCTTGACTATTTCACCTTCCCTATTGTGTTTTTCTCAAATGAGAAGCCAGAGATTTTTAACTTGCCGGTGTGCCTTATTTGCATAGGAAGCCCATGACACACATTTAGAGAAATAAAGAAAGTTGCAGAGAAGTAAGTATACTATCATTCTTATAAAAAGACACGTGAATAGATCTGTAAACTACAAGGATATTCATCAAAAAGTTGATAATGGTAACCCCTACTTGTGAAATTAGCTTTTAAAAATTCTTGCTCTGTTTTTCTATGTTTTCTACATTCAAAAAAATACGTGATCATTTCTTAAAAATTTTTATTGGGGTAACAAGTGATCGTTTTAAAAACAAAGCAATACAGGTGTTATTTTTCAACAGATGGCAATCCCTCGGGTGTGATTATTTTTGACTGAGAAAGTTAACCTCGCCAGGACAGTTTTGGACTTCCTGGGCTGGTTTCTTCGCTTTTGTAATGTGCATCCAAATGTCACACACACTTCCCTTTCTCCTCCTTTCCTACCTTATTTTGAAGACTTATTTTGTCTGGGATAATTTATGTAGGGGCTTCATTTATCTTTTAGCTTACCTATTAGTTTATTTATGAAGATTCCTACCGAACACACATTCAAAACCCACTGTCTAAGAAAGCTACTTCTGGTTGTGTCAAAAATTCCACAGCTGACCAGATGACACTGAGTGATCAGCTAGTAATGAGAGAGAAGAGGAAGTAGGCTTGACTCTAACTTGCCCTGAGATCCTTCCAGCCAGACAAGTGTTTAAACAGGGAACTGATGGGGTCACACCAGAAGGCAAATTCCCACAATGCCACGCTGGTCGGTATTTCTTAGAAAACCAGGGTTCTGCTATTGCCCTCAAAAGGGACAATACTGCTGTTGTTGTTGTTGCTGTTCACTTGCTAAGTTGTGTATGACTCTGCGACCCCAGAGACTGCAGCAAGCTAGGCTTTCCTGTCCTTCACCATCTCCCTGAGTTTGTTCAAACTCATGTCCATTGAGTAGGACACAACTGTAGATTATTTCACATGTCACCCAATGAAGAGCCATACCACTGCCATGCTTAAATAGTCTTGATCAACTATTCTGAGCATCTGCGGAAATTACTGTTAAAACCTGTTGTTCAGTTGTTCAGTCGCTCAGTTGTGTCTGACTCATTGCGAGCCCATGGACTGCAGCACCCAAGCTTCCCTGTCTTCCACCATCTCCAGGAGCTCGCTCAAACTCATGTCCATTGAGGCAGTGACACCATCCAACCATCTCATCCTGTCATCCCCTTCTCCCACCTGCTACCTTTCCCAGCATCAGGCTCTTTTCTAATGAGTCAGCTCTTCGCATCCGGTGGCCAAAGTATTGGAACCTTAGGACCTGTCATTAACAGTAGACTGGATTAATACACTGTGGTGTATGTCTCCACACCTGCAGGGGGAGACGGGAGTGATGGGGGCTCCCAGGAAGCTGGTCATATTGTTTCTTGTTCTCAGTGCTGGCTGTAAGGGTATTCAGCTTCTAAAGATTCATTCAGTGTACATATGTGACCATGTAGTATATATGTTATACTTCAGTAAAAGTTTAAAAGATAAATCCACCTGGGGACCACTATTATCATCCCCAGAGTAAGAATCTTCAGTTGGATCACTGCTGAACTTGCCAAGAGATGTGTAGGATAATGGATATGCTTTGCATTTTCACTTGAGAGTGAAAGGAAGCAAGAAGGAGAGTGGAAAATAAGAGAGAACTATGCTTGGAAACCAAGTTGCGTGGCCTCATAGTCTGAGGAACTGCCCAGGTGGTGTGTTTCAGAGAAGAGGGTGGGTGACCACGTGGGAACACAGCTTCCTACCACAGGCTTCACCTGCGGTAGATCGCTGAGCACTGCACTTTTCATCTCTGAACTTCAGGTTGGGCCAGCTAGAAAAAGAGGATATTTTATATTCCTAACCACGGCCTGGGCTTCCACAATGCCGCTACTGGTAAAGTATGGCAAAACCAATACAATATTGTAAAGTAATTAACCTCCAACTAAAATAAATAAATTTAAATTAAAAAAAAAAAAAAGAACCCAACTGTCAACACAGGCTATGTGAGAGATGTGGGTTCAATCCCTGGGTCGGGAAGATCCCCTGGAGGAGGGCATGGCAACCCACTCCAGTATTCTTGCCTGGAGATTCTCATGGACAGAAGAGCTAATAGCTTTGCCTTCACTGGGTGATAAACGAAAAGACATAATTTGTTGGGGAGTACTGAAAAAATAGGCAGCAATGATTGTCAGAATCATTTTTCTTATTAGAAAGCAAAGTTAAACATTCATGGGTGCCTCTCAGGTCACTCAGGACATACACTGAGGGTCGACAAAGCCCGTTTTCCAGCACAGGACAGTCACTGTGGGAGGGGAGCACTCGGAGCAGAAGAGCTGGAGCTTTCTGTGGCTTCTGTGGTTTGTCCGGGTCATGGTCAAACCTCCACTAGAAGCTGAGAACACGTCCTACCTCACTTTCCTCCATTCAATGCCAGGGATTCATGAGCCGACCTGAGAATCTCCTATTTCTCCATCCTGCGAGTTTTCCTTCTGGCATCACCGTTATAACCCAACTCCGCCACCAGCTTTGCTCCGCTCTTTCTATAGATAACGCTGTGTTTACACACACGTGTGTATAGTCTAGAGGCGACAGCTGTTTTCAAACAAACTGGTAGTTTAACAGAATGTAGCAGGATTTCCATACCAGAACTTCCCAGACTATGTTCTGTGGAGCACCTATACTCAGGGATATTCATGCAAATTCCTTGACAAAAGGATATGTGGAAAAATACACCCGGGGACTGCTGAATTTTCTTAAGTGTTTACTTTAGAACTTCTCAGAGCCTTTGATAGGCACTATCAGTGTCCCAGAAGATAAAAAAAAGAAAAAAGAAAAAAGAAACACTCTTAAATCTTCTTTGTAGGAATAAATAGTAATTCCTCAGGCAGCTTAGTTTAGGAAAGCTGGTAAATTCCTTTATTCAACAAGTATTTGTCAAATAGCTACTATGTGTCTGGCACTGTTCCAGGTGCCTGGAAAATACATATTTCTCAAGGCCGTTTTCAGAGCATTTTTATTTTAGTGGCAAGAGAAGAAAACAAAGCAGCGAACAAGACGGCGTCAGTATGTGGTAAGAAGCATAAGAAGGAAATAGCTAGAACCCAATTTAAGGACTCTTTGGGGAGCTACTTGAGCTGAGACTTGAAGGCAAAAATGAGTCAGCCACAGGAAAAGCCAAAAGGAAAACATTCTAGACAAACGAGAGAGCAAGTGCAAAGGCCCAAAGGCAGGAAGATCTTGGGCTGGTCGGGTCTGTCCAGGTTGGTGGTAGTGGAGGACAGTGAGGGAAGAAGACAGTGGTGAAAAATGAGGTTGGGGAAGAGGCAGGGACTGGATCACACAAGGCCTGGTGGCAACAATCAGGAGTTTGGATCTCAGGCTAAGGGTGATAAGAAGCCCCTGGGGGGCTTTAAGTAGCAAGATGCTGCCAAGGGAGATGGAGAGAAGAGAGTGAATTAGAAATGTATTCTGAAAAAGTACACACATGTGTAATTTGGCTATTTTATTATTTTATGTCAACTTATTTTATGTTCCTCTTTGGATCTGATGTGGCCTACGAGGTATGGATTTCTGACCTGTGTTTGTGAACCATAGGTCTAAAACTGGGATCTTTTCTAGAGACAGAGAGCAAATATTTGGGCTTGGCTGTTCACATATGCTTCCCCAGGCGGCTCAGTGGTAAAGAATCCACCCACAATGCAGGAGACGCAGCTTCGGTCCCTGCATTGGGAAGATCCCCTGGAGGAGGAAATGGCCACCGACTCCAGGATTCTTGCCTGGGAAATTCCACGGACAGAGGAGCCTGAGAGGCTACAGGGCACGGGGTCGCAAAGAGTCGGACACGACTGAGCGACTCAACAACAACAACGACAGAAGTCATAAGTAGCCTCTGCTGCAATTACTCAGTTTTGCTATTGAAGTATAAGATTAGCCATACTACTACGTCGCTTCAGTTGTGTCCGACTCTGTGTGACCCCACAGACAGCAGCCCACCAGGCTCCCCTGTCCCTGGGATTCTCCAGGCAAGAACACTGGAGTGGGTTGTCATTTCCTTCTCCAGTGTATGAAAGTGAAAAGTGAGTTGGACAGTCGTGTCCAACTCTTAGCGACCCCATGGACTGCAGCCTACCAGGCTCCTCCATCCTTGGGATTTTCCAAGCAGGAGTACTGGAGTGGGGTGCCATTGCCTTCTCCGAGATTAGCCATAGATGCCATGCAAATGAATGAGCATAGCTATGTCTTGATAAAACTTTACTTATAAAGACAGAAGGTAAACTGAAAAAAAAAAAGAAAGAAATGTGTCCAGGTGGAGTGCCTATGGAACTCTCCAGTTACCGTCTGGACTCAACTCATGCTTCAGCACTTTATCTGTGCTCTGCTCATCCTGTCTTTCTGTGGCTGTGAACCTCTGTTTCCTAACTCAATTGCAAGTTCCCTCTCACTAGGTCCTAAGCAGAAAGCAAAGAGTAAAACCCAGGGATCAAAAGACCTGGGTTCCACGCCTGGCTTTGCAGTAAGCAGCTGTGAGAGTGTGGGCAAGGCACTCACTTCCCAGGGCCTCACTCACTTCCTCTGTAACATGAAACCATCACCAAGCCCACCACAGCTATCAGTTACCACCTCACTCCAAATGTCCCCACACCATTTTCAGGGTAATCACTCTTCCTGTCCAGGATTCCCATTACACGATGACTTTTATGTCTTTCATTTCTCCATTATAGTGTTTAGTAAAAGACTTTGCATAGGGTAGATAGCTCTTCAATAGGTACTGCTCCCAAACAGAAACTTCAAGAAACCCTTCAGTAAGCATACCCTGAGCACTTCACTTACAACTCAAAGACCGGAAAGTCAACCAGACATCAGCTGATTTGTAAAGAAGCAAAAGAATGTGCTCAGCTTGGCATGAGAGATTCGGATTTTAGTCCCTCCTCTTCACCAGTCTGTTTTGTGACTCTGGCGGGCAAGTCTCTCTGGCTGTCTGGGCATTGGTTTCTAAAGGGAGAAGCCTAGCTCCACAGAAGGGAAGGCATTGAGAGGATGGAGCAGAGAGAGATTTGAAGGTGCTGGCCGTTGAATGTGGGAGTGATGTGGTCACAAGCCAAGGAATGCTGGCACCTGCCAGATATTCTCCTAGAACCTCAGTGACCAGAGCTGTGGTCCAGCCCTCAAAGGCTGACACTGCAGGGCAGCGTTGGTGGTTGCATGTCATCTGTCTTGATGGCCTGGGGGAGGTTGTCTGTCCGTTGAGGAGCTTGAGGCTTCATCTGGTTGCAGGCGAGGTAGACCACGAGCTGCTCAGAAGGGTACATCTTAGCCTGCTGCACCTACGTCAGACAGGTAGGCATCTTAGACCCACCTTAGTTACCACTGGCCTTGTGATCTATGATCCACTGTGAGATGGGATGCACATAACTTATTAGCAATATTAAAATGTGGACTTTTGCAGATGATTTATTTTGTTCAATAAACTAGGGCAAGGGACTTCCCTGGCTGTTCAGTGGTTAAGACTTCACCTTCCAATGCAGGGGCTGTGGGCTCAATCCTTGGTTTAGGAGCCAAGATCCCACATGCCTCATGACCAAAAAACCAAAACGCAAAACAGAAGCAATATTGTAACAAATTCAATAAAGACTTTGAAAAACAATCCACGTCAATAAAGAGAGAGAGGAAAGCTTAATGTGACTGGCTTCTAGAAACTCACACTACTTATATTCCATAAGAAGAATTTGTAGGGAAAGAAAGAAACAAACAAACAACATTATATTCGGCCCAGGCCCAGGTTGATTGTCCTTGCAATTTAGACGGGCAAAAGACAGATTCACAAGAGTGAAACAGAGGTTTGTCAGCATATGTATCATGCATACAGATGGGAGGATTCAGTGATAAATAGCTCAAAAGGGAGGTTAGAATTTAGGTTTGTTATAGCATCTTAGCAAAAGAACAACAGATTTGTAGCGATATGACAAGACAAAGGAAGAGGCCCTTCAAGTTTTCAGGTGCAGCAAATTGCGAGAAGGTAAATACATGGAGAAAACCAATGGAAAATAAGGGCTATTTAGCAAAGTTTGTTACCTAGATTCCCCTGGGGCCATCTCGGTCCAAAGTTGTCTTCAGTGATTAACAATCATCCTGCCCTTCGGAGCAGAGAAGGGGAAGGCAGAGAGCTTTTCTTGTGTCTGCTTTTTCTCATTGCCCTTGGCTCAAAATAATCCTATGTCAGAGTGGCCTATAATAAGGGGAGGCATGCTCTGAACCTTCTCAAATTAAAAATTAAATATGTTCCTTCTCAGAGTCTTTTGAAACATATGTCTCCTCTAAGTTACAGAAGGAAAAATTTTGCCCTTATTTACTGCAGTTTGGGGGAATTGACCTAGAAAGAAGAAAAGGATCGAAGTGAGATAAAAATCTTCATTTTCCAGTGTTGCTGACCCAGATCTAAACACTTGAGGCTTCTGCAATACGGAGGGTCAAGTTTCAAAGATCTCTATCTCTCTCAAGAGCTCTATTGCTGTTTTGGAAAAAGTCAGCAGATCCTTCAGCTAACAAGTATTCTTCACGTCCCGGAACCAACCGCCAGCTTGAGCCTGATTCTGTCTTCCACACTCATCCCGCCCGCTCCGTTCCACCTCCCACACCTCAGGAAGAGGGACACCTCAGGAAAACTTCCTCCCATAAATAACTTAAAGAGCCAAGCAATAGATGAGAGGAATTGTAACAGGGGATGAGAAAGGCACAGGGAATGGAAAAGAATTATCCTGTCCTTCTCATCACATTTCCTTACTTAAGTGCTAGAGGAAATACATGAACTTTGTACCAGGGAGAAAGGAAGAAAAGAACATTAACTGAGCACCTACTATGTCCCAGGCCTTTTCCTGGTTATTTTCACAACCCTGTGAAATGGATATTATTGTCCCCTTTAAAAGATATGGAGATAATACAAATACCCATGATGGGATGAAGGGATAAACAAAATCTGTTATTTATACACACACACACACACACACACACACACACACAGGAATTTTATTCAGTCTTAAAAAGGAACGAAATTCTGGTATATGGTACAACATAGGTAAGAATTAAGGCATTATTATGCTCAAGACTCACATATATAGGAAACTAATGAGTAGTTATCCATGGAAAGAGGGAAGGGGAAGGGACGATATAGGGGCAGGAGATTAAGAGGTACAAACTATTATGTATAAAATAAACTCCAAGGATATATTATACCACGTGGGGAATATGGCCAATATTTTATAATAACTATAAATGAATATAACTCTTAAAATTATGAATCACTTTACCGTACGCCAATAATTTGTATAATATTGTACATCAACCATACTTCAATAAGAAAAAATGTTAAGACATTATGCTAAGTGAAATGAATCAGACACAAAAGCACACATATGATTTCACTTACATGAGGCACCTAATATGGATAAATACACAGAGCCAGAAAGCAGAACAGGTGTTGCCAGAGGATAAGGGGAGGGGAGAGCAGGAGCTGTGGTTTGGGGGGTACAGGCTTTCTATTTAGGATGATGCAAGAGCTCTGGAAACAGGGAGCAGTGACTGTTGCACAGCATTGTGAATGCACTTAGGGCTGCCAGACTCCACACTCTCAAATGGTTAAAACTGCAAAAACTCGTGTTATGCATGTTTTACTACAGCTAAAAACAATGTTTATGGAAACGATGAGGTTCATCGTCCCAAATCACACAACCATTAGAGGGGAAGCCAGGGTTTGAACCCATTTAACTGACATGTGATAATTATTATGGGGAGAAAAAAAATCAGATAGTAATAACACTAATTTCCAGACAAAGCAGAAGTTACTACTGAGTAAACATTAGCTTTTCATGTCTACCACAAGCTGATTTCCTGACCTGAAGTGGTTTTCCAGATGATGACTGGGTGAGTAGAAAGAAAGTTAACTCATCACTCACTGAATACTATCTAACCACATCCTCCTAAGTCTGCTCTGTCAATGGCCTCGTCTGCTGTGTTATCCCCTAGTTCAGCTCCACTTGAACTTTGAGAATAATTAAAGAATTCACTGGGCTCCTACAACCTACAAATAATGGCCTTACTGAGAGTAAAATTAGCCCTTCCCTTTAGCCAGTATTGAAAGAATTTTGGGAAGTCACTAGACTGTAACTCTTTTGCTCAGATTCATCTCCCAACCCAGGTATTTGGCACGATATCTGGCCAATGACAATATTTGGAAATGTTTAATTAGCTGAATTAAAATTTGGAAATGTCACCCCAAACCTCACAGGAGACACTCTATACGACCAGCCTGTAGAGTGATTCTGCGTAACCCAAAGTCTTTCATGGCAATCATCGGTTCTGCTGGTGATGGTGGTGGTTTTCGTCCCTCACCCCACAGCTACCGTCACACGACACACGGAGATTACCTCTACCTTTTGGTACCATGTCCTGGACACGTGACTCAAAGGACCGCTGAGGAAGGCTGAAGTACTACACCCCTTCTTGGTAAAAATAACAGCTGACATGATGTGCCTACGGAAGTGACACAACGTGAAGGGCCAACACAACATGGGAATTGCTGTATTCTTGCCCAAATATTTATCCTGACTATCAGGAGGCCTCTAGACCTCGTCTCCAGCTTACAGGGAATATTCAAGACAGAGAAATAAGTTATATCACACCACAACTATATAATGACAGAAAGTAAGACATTCCTCAAGACCAACTGGCCTTCTTTCTGCAAAACATCAATTCCAATGGGAACAAGTGGGGGTCACTGGTCTAGATTAGGGGCAATTAAAGAACTAGAAAGGTGTGATACACCATATAAACCTTCAGTGGCTCCAAAGAAGCTATAAAATGGGCAATTAAGAACATCTGATTACAGGCTGGAAATTAGTTATTAGGGAACTAATATCGTGTTCTTACAATGATATAGTATGAAAGAAATCATTCTTAGTTTTTGGGGCACACATCCTGAGGTATGCAAGGCCAAAGTGTCACAATGTTTAATACTTACTTTCAAGAGGCTTAGCCAAAAAACAAAAAATAACACAGTCACACACATGTGCCTATAAGAAGGGAAAGCAAATTTAACTGTTGTGAAATCTGGATGTTGGATATTTGGGTGATCATCGTACTATTCTCTCAACTTTTGTAACTATTAGAACTTTTTTCCAAATTAGAATTTATTTAAAAAATCAAAATTAGAACAACAAAAAATAGCTAATGTTTACTGACTGTGTGCTATGTGGCAGGCAATGGTCTTTATATTCACAGTTTATCTAATTACCATAATAGCTCTTTGAGATAGGTTGTAATATTCTTCTCATTTTAATGATGAGGAACATATTCAATTTACAGTACAGATCTCTCAAGCTAAAAGCATGGGGCTGTCTCAAGACCAACCCCTGATGGTGAATTATCCCACTTACAGTAAATGCCAGAAACAGATATGACGCAAGCTTCAAATGAAAGCCACCTGAATTCCGGATTATTTAATGCTCTTCTGACTCAGGAAATTCATGTCTTCCATTTTTACCCCTTAAATATTCATTAATGCAGCTACTGATCTCTTAGGAAGTTGTATATAATAAAACCACCTCAATCCTGCCACAACATTGTTCAGTTTGTAACTTAGGTGTCGAATCGTTCCTTTTTGATAGCGAGAAGGGGAAGCAGTCAGCACTCTCCTCCTACCTCCGCAACTAACAGCCATGGGGCTTGGACGTGGGAAACAGATTCTACCTTTCTGGGCCCTTCTCTTGGGAAATGAAGAGTCTGGCCAAAAAAGTGAAAGATTCTTTGCAACTTAGCCTGTTGTAACCTGACCTTAGAATAGTCAGTTTCACAACTGATCTGTTCTGTTTTGTTCAATTGTGGAATTTTTTAAACTAAGTTTCTCAGAGCTGAGCAAATCCTTCCCTTTAGTGTTTTATGGTTCTGTTTCAAAAGTGTCTTCGGCAACCACTCCCAGGCCCCTTTTTTTACCCCACCAGTCTGTTTATCTGGTGACTAAGTGTAGAAACTCCTTGTGATCTGAGCCAAAAGATTCAAGATTCAAACGTGGGCGCGTGGTGGGGGGACTTTTAATTGCAAGCCTGCCTCTCAGAAGAGAAATGGTCTGAAACACAAAGCTCAGTTGCAGCCTTCCTCACTTCCTCAACTTCTTATCCCCAGTAGCAGGGTTTGCAGTACATATACCCTAAATTACCCACAGGCCAGGAAGATCAGATGGGAAGCGGAGACCACAAGAATTCTGCTCAAATCGGTTCGGTCTCCAAAACTGTCCAGCCAAAGAGCTTTTCCATCTTAAGGGTGGGGAGCATGACAGAGGCCAACTCCAAGTGGTTAGAGGTGATACGGATTCTAATCCTCTAACTGCATCCTCAAATGGGGTTGATTACTGCAAGTTGTACGCAGGTCTGCAGGTACCCCCATGTTTCAACTGGAACTCTCAAAGTAAGCAGCAAAGCAGATGACGCTGCCTAAACCCCCACCCACCCACCTTCCATCCATTCTGTGGCCGCCAGCCCCCCCAGCTCCAGCCCCCACCTCCCAGCAGTCCCTGGGCATTTTCTTACTTGAGAAAAGCTTTTCCCTAAGAGTAACTTTGCATCCTGATTGATTTTTCGCCTTTGTTTCACACAAACACTAAATATGTATGTATGAAATGGAGGTGGTTCAAACTTCCTTTGGAAGGAATTTAAAGTTGCCTCTATTGTCTGTTGCCATTGTTAGCTTTAAAGACACGTGTAGTATATTGTCAACTACAAGATGTAGCCATAAACCCAGACCACACAGAATTTGGGGGAGTCCCAAGCAGGGGGCTCCTGTGGAACCATGCAAAGGCCTTACCCGACTTTCACTCTGCCGTCCTTGCTGGGAGGCTGACCTCCCTCCCTCTGCTCAGGACTCCCAGCCCCAGTGTTTCTAAATCAGGACCAAAGGCTGTAACGAAGTATAAACTCAACATTCCATTCCTTCTGTAAGACAGCCATGTGAAAAGCTCTCTTGACAAGGGAAGGGAGGGTGGAGGTACCCGGCTGCCTGCTTTCAGGGCAAATCCTTCCATCTCCCCACAGAAGGAAGCTTAAAAGGAGGCCATTTAGAGCAATGCATCCTCCCCGCAAAGGCGGTCCATGCACATTCGGCTACCAAACAGTTTCCCTTTTAAATAAGGTTGGGGAATATTGCATGTTACTGATTCTCAGAGATTCACGCTTCACATTGACATGTTAAAGGTTCTGAGAAATAAACCTGTTTATGTTTAATGAAAGATTTCCAAAATCTGTGCTTTGCTTCACCACTCAGTCATGTCCAACTCTTTGTGACCCCCGTGGACTGTTGCCCGCCAGGATCCTCTGTCCATGGGGATTCTCCAGGCAAGAATACTGGAGTGGGCTGCCTTGCCCTCCTCCAGGGGATCTTCCCAACCCAGGGATCAAACCCAGGTCTCCCAAATTTCAGGTGGATTCTTTACTGTCTGAGCCACCAGGGAACCCCAAGAATACTAGAGTGGGTAGCCTATTCCTCCTCCAGGGGATCTTCCCTACCCAGGAATCTAACCAGGTTCTCCTGCATTGCAGGCGGATTCTTTACCAGCTGAGCTACCTGAAAGCTCTTCCAAAAGCTATTTGACCATATAGTTGGTTTTTTTTTTTTTTTTCTCTCTCTCTTTCATACAATACTTATCAACAATCTGTTCTGAAGAATACAAACTGGGAAATGCAGGTTTAATGGAAAATCATTGTGACCTTTGGTGTTAGCAAGTCTAGATTGGAATCACTATCCAATTGTTTACTTGCTGTGGGGCCCTGGGGAATGTACTTACCCTCTCAGAACCTCTGTCCTGCCATCTTGAAAAGGAAGCTCATAATTCCAGTCTCCTAACGGTTTCTGTGGAAAATTCTGAAAGAAACAGGAATACCAGACGACCTGACCTGCCTCCTGAAAAACCTGTATGCAGGTCAGGAAGCAACAGTTAGAACTGGACATGGAACAACAGACTGGTTCCAAACAGGAAAAGGAGTATGTCAAGGCTGTATATTGTCACCCTGCTTATTTAACTTCTATGCAGAGTACATCATGAAAAACACTGGGCTGGAAGAAGCACAATCTGGAATCAAGATTGCTGGGAGAAATATCAATAACCTCAGATATGCAGATGACACCACCCTTATGGCAGAAAGTGAAGAAGAACTCAAAAGCCTCTTGATGAAAGTGAAAGAGGATAGTGAAAAAGTTGGCTTAAGGCTTAACATTCAGAAAATGAAGATCATGGTATCTGGTCCCATCACTTCATGGGAAATAGATGGGGAAACAGTGGAAACAGTGTCAGACTTTATTTTTGGGGGCTCCAAAATCACTGCAGATGGTGATTGCAGCCATGAAATTAAAAGACGCTTACTGCTTGGAAGGAAGGTTATGACCAACCTAGACAGCATATTAAAAAGCAGAGATACTACGTTGCCAACAGAAGTCCGTCTAGTCAAGGCTATGGTTTTTCCAGTGGTCATGTATGGATGTGAGAATTGGACTGTGAAGAAAGCTGAGCACTGAAGAATTGATGCTTTTGAACTGTGGTGTTGGAGAAGACTCTTGAGAGTCCCTTGGACTGCAAGGAGATCCAACCAGTCCATCCTAAAGGAGATCAGTCCTGGGTGTTCTTTGGAAGGACTGATGCTGAAGCTGAAACTCCAATACTTTGGCCACCTCATGTGAAGAGTTGACTCATTGGAAAAGACCCTGATGCTGGGAGGGATTGGGGTCAGGAGGAGAAGGGGAAGACAGAGGATGAGATGGCTGGATGGCATCACTGACTCAATGGACATGAGTTTGGGTAAACTCCGGGAGTTGGTGATGTACAGGGAGGCCTGGCGTGCTGTGATTCATGGGGTTGCAAAGCGTCGGACACGACTGAGCACCTGAGCTGAACTGAACAGTCCTATGAAAATGAAATAAACGAAGGTATTGCTTGGCACCTGATGGGAGTCTGGTGAATGGCAGTTGCCATTTATAAATATGACCCTTTGTGGAGTGGAGGCTGTGAGGCACTTTCCAGATCCCCCTTTCAGAATAAAGGCAGGAATTGTTTCTCCAGTTGCTGAGAAAGTTGCTGGGAGACAGCCTTCCACTCTCAGCCCTGTTCAGGAATGGTCTTGGCTGAAGAGGGCAGGGCAATGATGTGCCCTCTTAGGGCAGCTGTGGAGTGGCTCCAAACACCGAGCTCTGACCCTCTCACCCTCTTTGTGAGGGCTGTCTGGGCTTCAGAGTTTCCCGTGGGCTGCCTACAGCCGCAGCTGAAACCACCCTACAGCCCACTTTCTCGCCCTCCCCCAGGCCTGCTTGTCTCCCCCCTCCCCACTCTGTCCCCCTTCTCTCTCTTCTACAGGTGCTAATCCAAGACCAGTCCCTAATAAAGCTCTAGCACACACATTTCCACTTAAGATTCAGCCTCCTGAGGACCCAGCCAACGCCACTGTGATTCTAACAGCCCACCTTCCATCAGGACTTGGATGGCAGGAAAGAGAGACAGCAGGGCTCCAAAAGCCTCAGCAAGAGCCAGAGTTATGCATTTAATGAAGTAGGCGTTCCCCAAAGAAACGCCTCCCGTGCCGGGCAGACGTCCCCCCGTGGCCGTCTCTGGCAGGTTCCGCCGGGCCGCGGACTTGCACAGGGTGGCCCATCAGCAGAACCCAGGCAGCTTGACAACCACGAGGCTCGTCAGGTTCACCCCAGACTGTCTTCAGAGGCAGCTTGGGATGACACTGGGAATCAATATCTGGAACCAACCCTACAAATGATGCTGATGCAGGCCACCCTTGGCCCACGGTTGGAGAATTGATGCTCTAGACTTTTTCTCTTTTAGGCATGGCAGGTCAGGTGCGCATGTGTGCTCAGCTGCTCAGCGTCCGACTCTTTCGAGCCAACGGACTATAGCCCGACAGGCTCCTCTGTCCATGGGATTTCCCAGGCAAGAACCTGGAGTGGGTTGCCGTTTCCTTCTCCAGGGGATCTTCCCAACCCAGGGACCAAACCCAGGTCTGCTGTGGATCTTGCATTGCAGGCAGATTCTTTACTACTGAGCCACTGGGGAAGGCCTGGATAACCTCTGTCAACTGCTCAGCTCCACTGTTGTAGCATGAAAACAGCCACAGACAAGATGTCAGATAAAGGAGATGGGTGGACTGCAATAAAACTTCATTTTTGGAAGCAGGCTGCAGGCCACTTGAGGCCACAGGCCATGCTTTGGCAACCCTCACCCTGACTCTTATTTTCCAAGGCATGATGCCAGGATCATCAACTTCACCTTGAACCCTGCTAGACAATACTGATTCCCAGGCACAGGTGCAGAATTACTGAATCAGAATCTGCAGTTTAACAAGCTGGGCAGGTGATTTCTAATATGTTTGAGTTTGAGAAGCAATACTATGTAGTGTCCACTGGAGCAAGCTTCTATCGCCACAGGCTAGTTAGCTTCTCTCTGTTCTATGATTACAGAGGAAAGATGGGCACCTTCCCAATCTGTGCTAGCTACCAAAGTGGCCCATAAAGCAGGTCAGCTCAAAGGCCTCTTTCCTGGACAAATCAAGTAAATTCTGACTTTCTCACTGGAGGCCAGTGGTTAATGAACGTGAAACACACACATTTGTAAAAAGATATAATCAAGCTGACACCAGGTGGTGGGGGAAGAAACCCTTTTATCTTTGAGGGGGAAGTAGAGTAGAAGATCATCTGGATTTTCAGGCACAAGGCTTATCTTCCTGACTCACGCAGTCCTGTTTTTCTGGTAGAGACTTTGCAATATTGCATTAGTCAAATGATTCTGCAACATCATTTAAATGACACAAAATGTCTGCTTGTGTCTGATCTGAGCATGAGTCTGAAAGCACATCAGTGCCAGCCCATCTGTTTCTCTGGAGAGTAGATCCGGAATTAATTCTGTTAGCAATAAACAGGCTTGGGCTTCCCTAGTGGCTAAGTGGTAAAGAGCCTGCCTGACAATACAGGAGACACAGGTTCGATCCCCAGTCCGGGAAGATCCCACGTGCTGAAGAGCAGCCAAGCCTGAGCACCCTGACTACCAAGCCTGTGCTCTGGAGCCTGGGAGTCGTGTCTGCTGAGCCCACATGCCTAGAGCTGTGCTCCACAAGAGAAGCCATGGCAATGAGAAGCCCCCCTGCATCGCAACTAGAGGTTAGGCCCCACTCACCACAACTGGAGAAAAGCCTGCCCTGCATCAAAGACCCAGCATAGCTGAAATTAAAAATAAATAAATTTTTTTTTTAAGTTTTCAAAAGAAATAGCAGGCTCATTTGGCAGGATGGCCCTGGTAAGTACATATAAAAGGCCTATGTGCCAGAAGCCCTGTCCTCACAAGGGGCATCACCAACATAAGGGCAGGGACACTTGCCCTGCCCTCCACCCATGCCTTGACAAATGCTTTCATGGTTGAACTTAACCGCTCCATCTTCTAAAGCAGTGACTGGCAAACATTTTTTGTAAAGGGACAGACAGTAAACATGTTAGGCTTTGTCAGCTTCATGGTATCCCCATTCAGCTCTGCACTGTAGCACAAAAATAACCATAAAGAGTGTAAAGTAATGAAGGAAGTTTGTTAATAAAACTGTATTTACAAGAAAAGCAGTGAGTGGGATTTGACCTAAGGATTTCAGTTCGGTGAATCCTGCTTTAGAGTGTCTAGACCACTGCTTCTCAAATTTTAAAGTGCATAGAAATCCCAGGGTGTCTTGGTAAAATGCAGGTTCTTATTCAATAGGTGAGGCCTGAGTTTCTACATTTTTAACCAGCTCTCAGATGATAATGATGGTGGTGATCTAGGACCATGTTTTGTACAGCGGGAATTGAGTTTCAGACCAGAAGTTCTCAAACGTGGATGCACCCTGGAATTATTGCAAGAAAAACAGGGCATGAGAGGATGGTCATGTCCCAGGTCTCAGGCAGGTTTGTGGGACGGGCCACCAAGTGAGGATCCTTGGCTTCATGAAGGAAAGAATTTAAGAGTTAACCACAGCATTTAGAGAGATACACATTCCACAGACAGAATGCTGTCCATCCCAGAAAGTGAGAGTGGCCCCCAAATATGGGGTGTTTGGTTTATATGGGCTGGGTAATTTCAACAGTTCATTCCAAGTATTTTGGAGAAGGAGTGGGAATTTCCAAGAATTGAGCCACCAACCACTTTTTGGTCTTCTATGGCTAGCCTCAAAACTGTCACGGGCCCTGTGGGTATGTCATTTAGCTAATGGATCAATATTATAATGAGTACAATGAAGATTAAGTTTTACGGGAAGTTGAATCTTTCACCATCTTGGACCTAGTTGGTTCTAACCAGTTTCTGTAGTGCCCTCAACAGCTATGTCATTCTTTTGAAGGTTGTGCCCTACCCCCCTCCTATCTCAGAATCACCTGAAGAGCTTTAAAAATACCAGTGCCCAAGAGGAATGATACCAAAATCTGGTTCCCACATTTACCCTCTGAAGTTCTGGTTTCACTGGTCTGAGCATCTTTATTTAAAGCTCCCAGGTGATTCTGACATGTGACTAAAATTAAAAATCATTGGTAGGATAGAATCTGGAATCCTTAGGGCATTCATGTTAACTATTTGGTAGAGGAAGAGATATTCACCCAGCAGACGCTTCCTGAGAAGTTAGAATGTCCCAAGGAAGGTCATCTTCTGAGTGTGGGAAATACAAGTGGAATGGAGGACTTGAAGAGAATTGTGAAGATTCAGAACAGGTTTTCAGAACACTAGGAGAAGAGGCAGAGCCAGGGACAAAGGGATTCCCCAATGCTGTAAAGGGCCCACTGCAGCTAGAGAAATTTTTCAACTGAATAAAAGGAAGAATTTGCTGATGGTAAAACTGCCAAAGTTGTCATTGGCTCCCACTGGAAAGGGCAAACTCCCCATCCCTGGATGATTTCAACCACTGGTGACCTTAGCACTTTTCATGCACAAAATCTATGTATCAAGAACAGCCAAGCAGGGTGTTACCAGTAATTTTGGCTATTAAGAGTTACCAGTAATTTTGGCTATTAAGAGTTAAACTGCCAACTTTTGCGAACGAATGACTTTAAAATTGCATACTTTAGAATAAAATCAAGTCTGTCTCTGTAACAGCATCCCTTTTAACTGTGTGCATTATGTATTCTCTTTGAGTGGAATAAAAGGCGTGGCAAAAGCAGGTGCCAGGAATTGCACACAACCCACCAGCTCTTGATGCTGGGAAAGACTGAAGGCAAGAGGAGAAGGGGACGACAGAGGATGAGATGGTTGGATGGCATCACCAACTCAATGGACATGAGTTTGAGCAAGCTCTGGACGCTGGTGACAGACAGGGAAGCCTGGAGTGCTGCATGCAGTCCATGGGGTCGCATGGAGTTGGACACGACTGAGTGACCGAACTGAACACCAACTCTTATCTCATTAGCAAAGGTGGTGTATCACACAAAACAAGGGCTTTGAACTGCTGAGACAGATAATGCTGTGGTAAAGGGAAATCCAAGAACTGAATTTGGAGCGGGGACATTGAAGTAGCAGTAGTTAAAACGCCTTCTAAGTCTGATACTTGGTGATTCTAAGAAAACACCTGTCCTTCTGTTTGTTCTTTTGGTTTGAAAGTAAAAGCTTCCTTTAAGAGGAAGAATGAGTCACTTCATAAATTATTCAGGGCTTGGGGTCCTTTAGAGAATTGCTCTCTGGTCTTTGATTGAGGCAGGGATCTTCTTCCACAGCCCAAGTCTGGGTCAAGGCTACAATTTTTATTTCTCAAATGCAGAGAAAGGCCATGCATGGATAATTAGGCCATAGGTAACAAGGCCTCCTCCATCCTGTATGTTTATGATTGTCAAAAGCATCACCTTGTGCATGGAATTATTTTCCTTAAAGGCCAGAATTGTTGCTTGGTCTAGATTGGGTGTTGCTGCGAAGGATTAACTGCTAGCAAGGTGCAGTGTGACACACCAGTGTGCCCACGTTCACGTATCAGCTTTATCGTTTTCCAGGCAAACAGATTGCTTTCTGCTCAGTGCCAACGTCATCATCAGTAAAATGAAGATAATGGTACCTGTGTCACAGAGTTAGGAGGAGGACATAATTCAGGTCAAGTGCTTAGATTAGCACCTGGCAGATACAAAGGTGAGTGAGTACTCAGGCTACATTAGTTATTATATAATCCCTGCCTTCCAGAAACTGAGAGAAAGATCACTTAAATGGACATACTTCTATAATACATGCAGCCGATAAGTAAGAACATAAAGCAAAATTAGACAGTAGATATTTTATTACTTTATTACAAATAGCTGAGAAAAGAAAAGAAGCTAAAGGCAAAGGAGAAAAGGAAAGATATACCCATTTGAATGCAGAGTTCCAAGGAATAGCAAGGAGAGATAAAGCCTTCCTCAGTGATCAATGCAAAGAAATAGAGGGAAATAACAGAATGGGAAAGACCAGAGATTTCTTCAAGAAAATTAGAGATACCAATGGAACATTTCATGTAAAGATGGGCATGATAAAGGACAGAGATAGTATGGACCTAACAGAAGCAGAAGATATTAAGAAGAGGTGGCAAGAATACACAGAAGAACTATACAAAAAAAGATCTTCATGACCCAGATAATCACGATGGTGTGATCACTCACCTAGAGCCAGACATCCTGGAATGTGAAGTCAAGTGTACATCAAGGCTGTATACTGTCACCCTGCTTATTTAATTTATATGCAGAGTACATCATGCAAAATACCAGGCTGGGTGAAGCACAAGCTGGAATCACGATTGCCGGGAGAAATATCAATAACCTCAGATACGCAGATGACACCACCCTAAAGGCAGAAAGTGAAAAAGAACTCAAGAGCCTCTTGACGAAAGTGAAAGAGGAGAGTGAAAAAGTTGGCTTAAAACTCAACTTTCAAACAGTTAAGCTCATGGCATCCAGTCCCATCACTTCATGGCAAATAGATGGGGAAACAATGGAATCAGTAAGAGACTTTATTTTGGGGGCTCCAAAATCACTGCAGATGGTGATTGCAGCCATGAAATTAAAAGATGCTTGCTCCTTGGAAGAAAAGCTATTACCAACCTAGACAGCGTATTCAAAAGCAGAGACATTACTTTGCCAGCAAAGGTCCATCTAGTCAAAGCTATGTTTTTTTCAGTAGTCATGTATGGATGTGAGAGTTGGACCATAAAGGAAACTGAGCGCTGAAGAATTGATGCTTTTGAACTGTGGTGTTGGAGAAGACTCTTTAGAGTCCCTTGGACTGCAAGGAGATCCAACCAGCTCATCCTAAAGGAAAGCAGTCCTGAATATTCATTGGAAGGACTAATGCTGAAGCTAAAACTGAAACAATTTGGCCACCTGATTTGACAAACTGACTCATTGGAAAAAACCCTGATGCTGGGAAAGATTGAAAGCAGGAGGAGAAGGGGATGACAGAGGATGAGATGAGATGGTTGGATAGCATCACTGACTTGATGGACATGAGACTTAGTAAGCTCTGGGAGTTGGTGATGGACAGGGAAGCCTGGTGTGCTGCAGTCCATGGGGTTGCAAAGAGTCAGACACGACTGAGCAACTGAACTGAACTGATTTTATTACTTTAATAGATTCAACTTGCATTTTTAAATTAAGCACCAACTCTTTTGCTTGGGATCAAGGTCCATTATGATCTGATGCCAATGTTTCTACACACATGACACATTCTTCCTCATTAAGAAAATAACCTATAGTAGAACAAAGCCAGACCATTAACTGGGACTTAATGGGCTCTGTCCTTTCTTACCTCTAAAATCTCATTCATGATATTTACAAAACTTGTGTGTAATATAGTTTTTACTCATCTTAATGGTCAGTATCTTCCCACTGAGAGAGCTGATTCTTAGGTTAATAAGGAGTCCGGAGCCCTCAAGAAAGAGGTCCAGGGCTCTCAAGGAGGAGAAAAGGATAAACGTTCCTTAGTCTTAGTCACATAAGACTTTTATTTAAGCCTAGAGATATTTTCTTTAAGTTATTAGTTACTATATATTCTTTAAGCTATACCTTTTTATTTTCTTTAAGCCCAGAGCTGATGATCACACAGCAAAACAACTCATCTTAACTCTGTACTAAGGATTATATAACAACAAGGTATACTAATCATGTTATCTTATGTGGGAGTCGGTCTGGTAAGACTTTTCTATTGTTAGTTCTAACCTTGCTAATTTAAGAAGTATGTTGTGGGAGTGGGTCTGGTAAAAGTACATAAGACCTTGATAAGACCAGGGCACTCTCCATCACCCTTCTGATGTCCATGTCAGAAGCATTCTCTGTCTTTATACTTTAATAAAACTCTGCTACACAAAAGCTCTTGGGTGATCAAGCCTGGTCCCTGGTACCGAAGCTAAATCTTTGGAGATCACGAATCTGACATCGTTCACCATAAGCTACCACCACCGTTCACTGTCCAGGCCAAATGACTTTGTCTGTGAAGACTTTCTCTATAATCCCAGCAGATGGACGGAATGTATTTATCCCTTTCTGTGGAGTCAACCCTTCATGCCTATGGAGGCATACCATATTCATCATACGCTCCCTTGGTTTAGAGTTATTTTTATGAAACCCACCAGGTTTAAGTACCTTGAAAGACAGAAGTTGCTCCTTTTTCGTCTTTCCATCCGTCCTCTGACCTGACCCCAGCACTGCCCCCTGCACAATGAGGACTATGGTGCCTGATACACTGTAGGCATTTGACAGATGGGGGCTGGGTCCATGAATCTCTGGGATGTAAGAAAGCATAAGGGTGAAGATGGGGGGAATTCCTCATGTAGCCCAAATTGTTGTTCGTTCGCTAAGTGGTGTCTGATTTTTTTGCCATTGCATGAACTGCCGCACACCAGGCTTCCCTGTCCTTCACTACCTCCCGGAGCTTGCTCATCACCATCGAATTGGTGATACCATCCAACCATCTCATCCTCTGTTGTCCCCTTTTCCTCTTGCCCTCAATCCCTCCCAGCATCAGGGTTTTTTCCAAAGAGTCAGCTCTTCACATCAGGTGGCCAAAGCGTTGGAGTTTCAGCTTCAGCATCACTCCTTCCAATGAATGTTCAGGGTTGACTTCCTTTAGGATGATCTGATTTCCTTGCTGTCCAAGGGACTCTCAAGTCTTATCTGGCACCACAATTCAAAAGCATCAATTCTTAGGTGCTCAGTCTTCTTTATGGTCCATTGAGAATCCCATGAATACAATGTAGCCCAAGTGGCAAAACAAAAAGTAGATGCCTATAACCCAGGGGGTGCAACCACTTACTAAAATTCAATGTCTGAGAACAAATTCTTGTATACATCAGGAGCTAGCCACACTCACACCCTCTTCTGAAAGAACTGTCCCCGCACTTAGAGCCCCTGGAGAAATGATGGATGAGTCAATTGTGTTGTTCTGTCAGAGTTCATCTTCTAGCCTGAGTTAATTGGATGAGGGAAGTCAGTTCATTGAAAGCCTGCTTCATAGAAACCTAAAACCTCAAGAGATAAGGTTCAGCTAATGGCTCTCCCAACTGAGAATGTCATATTGGGATTTGGAGTATTTAACCAAGAGCTATAAATACCGGAGCTCCTGTAATAATAACACAGCTGTATTTATTGAGCATGTATTATGTGTCATGACTACTCAGAGTATATAAGGACATTATCTTATTTACTCCTCACAATACCTTTGAAGTTGAGGCTGTTATTTAGTTCAGTTCAGTTCAGTCACTCAGTCGTGTCCAACTGTTTGCGACCCCATGAATTACAGCATGCCAGGCCTCCCTGTCCATCACCAACTCCCAGAGTTCACTCAAACTCATGTCCATTGAGTCGGTGATGCCATCCAGCCATCTCATCCTCTATCGTCCCCTTCTCCTCCTGTCCCCAGTCCCTCCCAGCATCAGGGTCTTTTCAAATGAGTCAACTCTTTGCATGAGGTGGCCAAAGTTTCAGCTTTAGCATCATTCCTTCCAAAGAACACCCAGGGCTGATCTCCTTTAGAATGGACTGCTTGGATCTCCTTGCAGTCCAAGGGATTCTCAAATTTGCTGGCATATTGAGTGCAGCACTTTCACAGCATCATCTTTCAGGATTTGAAATAGCTCCACTGGAATTCCATCACCTCCACTAGCTTTGTTCATAGTGATGCTTTCTAAGGCCCACTTGACTTCACATTCCAGGATATCTGGCTCTAGGTGAGCGATCACACCATCGTGATTATCTGGGTCATGAAGATCTTTTTTGTACAGTTCTTCTGTGTATTCTTGCCACCTCTTCTTAATATCTTCTGCTTCTGTTAGGTCCATACATTTCTGTCCTTTATTGAGCCCATCTTTGCATGAAATGTTCCCTTGGTATCTCTAATTTTCTTGAAGAGATCTCTAGTCTTTCCCATTCTGTTGTTTTCCTCTATTTCTTTGCATTGATAGCTGAGGAAGGCTTTCTTATCTCTTCTTGCTATTCTTTGGAACTCTGCATTCAGATGCTTATATCTTTCCTTTTCTCCTTTGCTTTTCACTTCTCTTCTTTTCAAAGCTATTTGTAAGGCCTCCCCATATAGCCATTTTGCTTTTTTGCACAAAAGGTTAGTTAGTGTAAATCTAGCAGCCAGCTGTGTTGGGTAGCTGGCAGTTTCTAAAGCAAGGAATCTATCTTCCCACCAAGACTGGGAGACATAGGCCCTTGATTCCATTTCAAAGGAAGAGCTTTTAGGGGAATTTCTTGGCAGTCCAGTGGTTAGACTCTGTGCGCTCACTTCAGAGGGCTCAGGTTCAGTCCCTGGTTGGGGAACTAAAGTCCCACGAGTCTCTCAGCACAGCACCGCCCACCCCCACAAAAAAAGAGAAAGAGGAATAGCTTTCAGAAAAACACCCCCAAGCCTATCTGAACCAAAGTCACCTGCCTCAGTCAGGGAATAGTTTCCTGCTTATATTCACATTGTCAGTAACAAAACTGAGTTTGGCACAAGCCAGACAGGCTTTTACTCAGTGGCCAGAGAATGTAGGAGAGGCACTCATGGTTCCGAAGGGAGGAAAGTAGGGAACTTACAAGGGACAAGAGGCAGGAGCATCATCAGAAACTGGGGAGGACAGGGATTTCCAGAAACAGATGGCACGTGCAGGCCCTCAGACTCCCTTGCACATGGCACAAATTGTGCCCAGCAGAGCACAAATCTACTGCTTTGGGTGGATATCTTAGCATGGCAGTGAAGCAAAGGTAACTTTCAAGCACTTCCAGGTTTCACCTGAACAGGCTCTTTCCTGTGGTCAAACCAGAGCCAGTGTGAAGCCGTTGACTATTGTATACCTCTCAAAGCATGTATCTCTCAAAGTATAGCTCCAAAGCAGCTCTGCCGGACATCAAGTACTCTTGAAACAGAGACATAAATCAAGGCAATGAAAGTGGTGACTGTTAGTCACTATCTTGGATCCAGCTGGTCAGTTTTGGTTTGTTGAGGGCCTTTGTGTCATCTTGTTCATAAAACACAGTTAGTCTATATGACTGAAAACAGGTTTGGGCCCGGCCGCTTGACCTGCACAGTAAGGGTGACAGTTCCTTTTTTCATTCAAAATACTATAAGATCTTTCCTAATCAAACTGTATTCAACCAGAACTTTTTTTTACAATGTGCAGAAACAGCTTTTGATGCAAAGGTTTAGTGTAAAAAAGAGAATAGAAAACTTGCTTAATTTGCTTAAAATATCATTGTCTTAAGAAACTGTTGGCAAGCAATGGACATGCTGCATTTTATTTTTTTAATTAATCTTATTTTTTCATTAATACATCTTTTAACACTTGCCATCAATGTTTTTTGTTGACATGAAGTTGGTGACATATAGGCACAAAAGACAGATATTTAAATTATTCTAGGATTTTTACTGTAAGTTGGCTCTCAGTAACTTAATCCAAATACAAAGATTTCTCAAGTTTCTGAATAGGTAAGGGTACTACACTGATTTAATTTTATCTGTATTGCTACCATCCTGAGCTGAATGTGGAGAAGAGCATATGTTCTATTTTTGTTTCTCTTTACTCTTTAGATTTCTACTTTTAAATGGTACTGAATTGTGAGTTTAACTTGATGCTCACAGAAGCAGTCATGGATGGAACTATTCCTCCTTGAGTTTTCACAGATTCAGGCTTTGTATAAAGAGTCCTTTTATCCTTCTCAGATGAGCTCCTTTCTCTGCCTCCCGATGGCTTTACTCTACTTCTGGCCTGCATCACTTCTTGGCTGGATTATTCTAATCATGTTTCACCTGCTCACTCCATTTCCAGCTTTATTCACAGTAACCATTAGAATAGCTTGCATGTGAGAGAAGGCCAGAATTAGAGTGGTATAAACAAGACAGAACTTTATTTCTCTGTTGCTCAAAAGTCTGGCTGTCATGACAACTCTGGACCAAGGAGGCCCAGTTCTGTCTATCTTTCTGCCCTGCTCTGCCGCATACTCCCCTACACTGCAGTTCAGTCTGTGGAGAAAGGGACCTGGGTGCGGGAGAAGTCCTTCATCCACCATCCAGCAACTGCACTTCAGCTCACATATCTCTTTACCCAGAATGTAGTCATATGGCCCGCACTTAGCTATAAGGCATCTTTATTTTGTGCAACCATGTGCCCAGCTGAAAAACTCGGTCTCTCTTAGGACAGACAAAAAGGAAATGATATAGAATAGTGATGCCCAATATGGTAGCCACTGACCACGTGTGGCCATTTACATTTAAATTTAGTAAAATTAAGTATTGGCAAAATTCAGTTTTTCAGATACACTAGCCACATTTCAAGTGCTCAGTAGTGTAAGTGGCTACATACCATGATATTGGACAGCATAGATATAGAACATTTCTGTCATCATTGAAAGTTACACTGGATAGAACTGATATACCAACAGTCTTGTCCACACCCCTCCAGTTCTCCAAACAAATTTCATCGTATATAACTGATCACTTCATTTGTGTGTTCAAACTTTTTAAACAGGTCTCTACTGCTTTCAGAAAAAACACCAAATCTCCTTGGTCTAGCACATCAGTCCTTTGTTTAATCTGAACCCTTCTTATGACTCCATCTTCATCTATGACAGTTCTCCACAAATGCCTTTGACCTAAAGCATGTGGAATTGCAGCTCTTAAAACATATCATGCTTTTGCATATGCTGTGCTGTCTCTGTTACCCCCAAATCGAGTTCACCTCTTGGTGGGTATCAAGCCAAAAGACCCTGTACCCTATCTG
The DNA here is from genome assembly GCF_032452875.1 of Bos javanicus. Taxonomy (NCBI): domain Eukaryota; kingdom Metazoa; phylum Chordata; class Mammalia; order Artiodactyla; family Bovidae; genus Bos; species Bos javanicus. The sequence continues at coordinate 6,923,445 of NC_083886.1, read as the reverse complement.
CTTACAAAATCCCCCCTTGAGATACTTCACTCTTCAATCTCAAGCAGTACAGGGCCTAAGGTCAGTCTTCTGTAACTGCTTCCCACTGAGAACAGGTATTGTAGAATCCCTAGTTAGATGAGTGAAACTCTTGCTGCTCAAGCTAGATAAGTTTTGGAGTCCACTGAAGTAGCATTCATGAAGTAGCCATGAAATTAAAAGATGCTTACTTCTTGGAAGGAAAGTTATGACCAATGTAGACAGCATATTCAAAAGCAGAGACATTACTTTGCCAATAAAGGTCCGTCTAGTCAAGGCTATGGTTTTTCCAGTGGTCATGTATGGATGTGAGAGTTGGACTGTGAAGAAAGCTGAGCGCCAAAGAATTGATGCTTTTGAGCTGTGGTGTTGGAGAAGACTCTTGAGAGTTCCTTGGACTGCAAGGAGGTCCAACGAGTCCATCCTAAAGGAGACCAGTCCTGGGTGTTATTGGAAGGACTGATGCTGAGCCTGAAACTCCAGTACTTTGGCCACCTGATGCGAAGAGCTGACTCATTTGAAAAGACCCTGATGCTGGGAAAGATTGAGGGCAGGAGGAGAAGGGGACAACAGAGGATGAGATGGTTGGATGGCATCACCAACTCAATGGACATGGGTTTGGGTGGACTCCGGGAGTTGGTGATGGACAGGGAGGCCTGGCGTGCTGTGGTTCATGGGGTCGCAAAGAGTCGGACACGACTGAGTGACTGAACTGAACTGAAGTAGCATTTGCACCTCATTTGAATAGGATTATTGTAGCATGTATAGGAGAGGCATAGCAAGAGAAACAATTAACAGAAACTTTGCAATGTAGAAATATGAGCCAAGACTCCCCTAAGTCAGACTAGTTTTCTAATATTTCCCCTAACCTAGGAAGGGGTTTCCCAAATAGCTCAGATGGTAAAGAATCTGCCTGCAATGCAGGAGTCCTGGGTTTGATCCCTGCGTTGGGAGGATCTTCTGGAGGAAGAAACGGCAAGCCACTCCAGTATTCTTGCCTGGAAAATTTCATGGATAGGGGAGCCTGGTGAGCTACAGTCCATACGGTCACAAAGAGTCAGATACAACTGAGCAACTAAATACAGGAAGGGAATAATTCAGAGATGAGAGTTGATTTTTTATATATATCATAAGTTGAATCACATTAAAAGTCTCATCAGGTACAAAAAAGTAGCATTTGATATGTATTATATAATAACATGTGTTCTTTCTTGAGAGACTGTTAAAATATCAAGGGCCATGTGTTTTCGTGGGACCATATTTTTTTTTTAATCATAGAAACATTTGAGTTCAGCAGATTGGCATCTTGATTACTATCTTTTAGGGCTTACAGGGTAAAATTCCTTAAAACATCTATGTGAGTGACAACGTCCTCTATTTTTTTATTTTGAAATGTATTCCCCTCCTCAACAGCCAAACAGATGTACAATGCATGTTTATAGGTCACAAAACTGACCACTCTAGTCAGCGTCAAGTATGATTCAAATCATGTGCTGGTCACAATAACCTCCTCAGTTGGAAAATTTCTATCTTTTGATTGCAAATATTTCGATAGATCAAAATATTTGTCCCTACATGCAAGGGTGCTTGCTGCCTGTCATAACTCCATCATTTCAAACGATGCAAGGCCTCCTTTTTGCTCATATATTTGCCTAGTCATCCACATTTGGGGAAAACTAATCAGAGTTTTGAACTCTTAGAGTTTTGAACTCTAAGAACAAGCTTATAGTTATGTTAATGGAGGAAAATGTTATAAACTATACATGTTATCAATTATACTGAACTGTCACAGAAAGTCTGTACATGTGCTTTTAGCAGTAGACTTAAAGCAAGCCGTAATACAGACCATGAGTAGTTACATTCTGTGACAATTACACTAGAGAATTTCCTTTCCATCCTAAACATTGAGGGAAATTCCAGAGTTGATAATGAGACAAACATTTGGTAAAGACCTCAATTAAATGAGTAGGAGGGGTCTTGGTCCTGGTCCAGATTCCCAGGTCAGCTGTCTATCACTGCTGTGGTCTTTTCCACTCCTGGTGCGGATGTCCTCTAGGGTCACCAGCCTTTGTATAGACCAGTCCAATGCAGAGGCCCTTCTGAAAAGGGTCACTTTAATAATTCCATTAAACTTTACAGTACTATAACATAGCAGCAAGGAACTATCTGGAAAGTGAGTTTTAGGCAGTAAATACAGACCGTAGTTAACAAAACTAGAATTTAATATCCCCTGAAACATAATCTTTTTCTTCCTAAAATCACCCTCATTTCTAACAAGTATAGCCAAATTAAAACTAATTTGCTTGCAAAATTAAGTCTGGTTAATAGTCCATTCTAAAGATCAGTCCTGGGAGTTCTTTGGAAGGACTGATGCTGAAGCTGAAACTCCAGTACTTCAGCCACCTCATGCGAAGAGTTGACTCATTGGAAAAGACTCTGATGCTGGGAGGGATTGAGGGCAGGAGGAAAAGGGGATGACAGAGGTTGAGATGGCTGGATGGCACCACTGACTCAATGGACATGAGTCTGAGTGAACTCCGGGACCTGGTGATGGACAGGGAAGCCTGGGATGCTGCGATTCATGGAGTCGCAAAGAACTGGACACAACTGAGCAACTGAACTGAACTGAACTGAATGGACCATGTAGGCTTTTTTAAGTTAGCTGTGCTGAAACTTTTCATAAGGTAACTAATCCTTTCTCTTAATAGTTTTATGAAGTCATTGGGGTTTTCATTAAGATTCTTTAATTTATTATCCAGTTCAGCAGTATGATCTGAAATTTATCAGAAACAAGTAATTGTCAAAAAGTCCTTCCTGTGAATCTTCTTGAAGACAAAACACTTTTTGCAGAAACATTCAGTTCAGTTCAGTTCAGTCGCTCAGTCACGTCAGACTCTTTGCAACCCCATGAACTGCAGCACACCAGGCCCCCCTGTCCATCACCAACTCCCAGAGTTCACTCAAACTCATGTCCATTGAGTCGGTGATGCCATCCAGCCATCTCATCCTCTGTCATCCCCTTTTCCTCCTGCCCCCAACCCCCTGCAGCATCAGAGTCTTTTCAAATGAGTCAGCTCTTCGCATCAGGTGGCCAAAGTATTGGAGTTTCAGCTTCAGCATCAGTCCTTCCAAAGAACACCCGGGACTGATCTCTTTTAGGATGGACTGACTGGATCTCCTTGCAGTCCAAGGGACTCTCAAGAGTCTTCTCCAACACCACAGTTCAGAAGCATCAATTCTTCGGTGCTCAGCTTTCTTCACAGTCCAACTCTCACATCCATACATGACCACTGGAAAAACCATAGCCTTGACTAGACGGACCTTTGTTGGCAAAGTAATGTCTCTGCTTTTTAATATGCTACCTAGGGTGGTCATAACTTTCCTTCCAAGGAGTAAGTGTCTTTTAATTTCATGGCTGCAATCACCATCTGCAGTGATTTTGGAGCCCCCAAAAATAAAGTCTGACACTGTTTCCCCTGTTTCCCCATCTATTTCCCATGAAGTGATGGGACCAGATGCCATGATCTTAGTTTTCTGAACGTTGAGCTGTAAGCCAACTTTTTCACTCTCGACTTTCACCTTCATCAAGAGGCTCTTTAGTTCCTCTTCACTTTCTGCCATAAGGGTGGTATCATCTGCATATCTGAAGTTATTGATATTTCTCCTGGCAATCTTCATTTCAGCTTGTGCCTCTTCCAGCCCAGCGTTTCTCATGATGTACTCTGCATAGAAGTTAAATAAGCAGGGTGATAATATACAGCCTTGACGTACTCCTTTTCCTATTTGGAACCAGTCTGTTGTTCCATGTCCAGTTCTAACTGTTGCTTCCTGACCTGCATACAGATTTCTCAAGAGGCAGGTCAGGTGGTCTGGTATTCCCATCTCTTTCAGAATTTCCCACAGTTGAATTTTCCATAATTGACTATACTTCAATACAAAAAAAAAAGTTAAAAAAGATTTTTAAGTGTATATGCAGGTTGTTCAGGTATACCAAGCTGGCACTCCTCTAGAAATAATTTAAGTTATCAAAGCCCCCTAATGAGGGTCTAAACCAAGAGAAATACAGATTGTGTCATTGAAGGGTTTCGCAATCAGGCATCCTTGATCAGCCTCCAGGACTCAGAGGGCAGGGATGTCTTACAACCTCTCAGATCTCTCAGACTCTCCAAGACAACCAGAGCAAATCTGATTACTTATTCAGTTCCTGAATCATTCATTCTCCCACCTTGAGATGGGGACAGAGCTTTGAAGCTAACTTGTGGAATAAATGTCACTCACCTCTCCAAAGCAACTCCTTAAATCAAGATGTCCACAGTGTCTGCTGTGCACAGACTTGACAATCAGGTGCCAAGAGGGATTCTCCTACGCCCTTCCCCACAGTCCCCCAGCAACACAGACAGATTCACCCAGGTGAGCTACCGCAGCCCACTTCGTAGCATATTCGGAGCTGGAGGAAGCCAAAGAGGTTAGGTGAGATATCCCATCTGGGTCAAAACTTGTTATTGGAAAATTGAGTTCACCTTGGTGTGGGGCCAAAAGACACAGACAAGCCAAAGAGCAGGAGAAGGAAGGATTGATTACTTACAGCAAGCAATGAAAATACTGTGGATCTTTCCCAAAGCAGTGTTTCCAAGAACAGCAAAATTGGGAAAGTCTTAAGCTAAGGGCAGATGTTAATATATTCATATTCATGCCTTCAGCAGAGGGGAATTCAGCACAGAATTGGGAGTTAGGTCAACAGAGTCCAAGATTTACTTGACTGAAGGCACAAGGGTCAATAACGGTCAATATCCCCCAGATTATGGAAAGTTTTTCTCTCACTCATTTCCATCTTGTAAACCAATATAGCCTCTCTGCCAAGGCCTCTTTTTTCTCTCTAGATCTTTCTTCCCATTGTTCTCTCCAGCTGTTTTCATTGTGAAGGTCTAGGAACTGAACATGAAAGAGACAGGTATTCCTTGAAGGTCAGGTTTTAGTCTACTTGAGCTATTAAGAAAAAAAAAAAAAGACTGGGTGGCTTATCAACCACAGACATTTATTTTTATGGTTCTGGAATCTAGAAGTCCAAGATCAGACTGCCAGAATGATCAGGGTCTGATGAAAACCCTCTTCTGGGTTGAAGACTGCTGACTTGGGTCTTCACATGATGAAAGGGGGCCAGAGATCTCTCTCATGGCTCTTTTATGAAGGTATTAAACTCATTCATAAGGGTGGTGGTTGACCTAATCACCTCTCACCCCTTCTCCCATCACCCCACTAATACCATCACATTGAGCATTAGGATTTCAACATATGCAGCTTGGAGTAGGGACGAAGACAATAAGGAAATGTGGGCAAAACCCTAAGAACTAAGACTAAGATAGCATTCCTGTCTTCAGGAAAGGGAAAAAAGGATGGGAGCATTTACATTTTAATAACTGCTTTACATTGTCATATTTGTAAAGAGACACACTGAAAGCCAGTCATAGAATACGATTTGCAATTAGGAGTTCAGGCAACCTCCTTGGTCATCTGAGGCCACAGTCTGCAGCAGAGCTGCTACTTTCGGATTGGATGATGGCAGCTGAAGGACTAGGTTTCAGGTACTTCCTAGTATGGTCAGCATCCGGTCAGGAACTCTGTGGCCCTCAGCAAGCAGGACAGGTGTTCTCCCAAGAGATTCCTCTGCAGCTGGCATCTGCTCCTTTGCACATCCTTTTTTCCAGGCAGAGGCTATGCAAATAATTGTCTGCTGTTTTGCAGAAAGAAGAACTAGTATATTTCTGAGCTCAACAAAAATGTCACATCCTGCTAATGTGAAAAACTCCATTTTATTTCACTTAAAAATGCTAATCTCTAAGTTGAATGTAGTACCTCTTTTCTGAAAACATACTCAAGATTTCTCCTCAAAAAGATGAAAACAACAACAACAAAGATTCAAATGGACACCTCAGTACAAAAGGGAGGAGGGGCGGTGTTCAATTCTAAACTCTTTCATGGTTTTTATTTTTATCTTTCGAGAATTGCTTTCACTTGGGAGAGTCACTAAGAATGAGGTTGATTTTAATTTGTGATCATATTATTTACACAAGCCATTTTTAGTTTGTTAAATATTCCTGTGTATTATATTCCTACAATATTTCCGTGGAAGAGACAAAATAGGTCAAGATATTTTATTCTGATTTGATCTAATTTTTATCTCACTCATTTTCCCCCACCTTGGTAAATGCCATTCATAATGATGTTTCTAAACCTAGGTGGCCATTCACAAGTTTTCCCCATACTGATCACATCTCCTATGTTTTCCAAGCTATTATACTTTACGAAAGGATGTGTGCCAAGTCATGCCCATCATCTCTTTAAAAATGCATCTCCAGACTTCCTTCTCTCATGTGTCCCATTTCCTAATTAGCCTCACCACACTTAGCGTCTCAGTCTCCTGCACATTCCTAAACCATTGCTAGGATGTGACCTAGCATCTGCTGGTTCATTGTTTTCAATCCTTCCTATGTTACTTCATATCATTATTTTTTAAATCTGTTTTTATCAGTTATTTCCTTTGTGACCTTTCCCTCCCCCACCAATTCATTTAACCCAGTGGCTGGACAGAGCAGTTTAGTAAACCTTCAATCCATGGTCATTTTTCTGACTTTTAGAAAAAAAAATTAAAGAAATATACAACTTTACAACCTAGGGAGAGGCAGTTTGGGGCTGAAAGGATCTCAGGCTTTAATGTTAGACAAAGCTAGGAGCAAATCCTAGCCTTTGGTAAGATTCTAAACTTCTCAGCCTCCTTATCTGTGAAATGAGTAAGATAATGCTTATCTCCTGGGAAACTGATGGAAATAACCATGGAAAGCACCCTTCTAGATCCAGCCAACTTGGAAGGTGCTAAAGGAAAAGAAACCAGAATTTTGGGTGAACTACTTCTCAGCTTTCCAATGTTCCCACTGCATGTCGACTAAACACTTCCAGTAGGCTGACCTACTGTCCGCTTGAGAGCCTGAAGTTTGGGGTGTCAGTGATGGTGTGGACAGGATACCTGGAAGGAGCCATATCAAGGGAAGGAATCAAGAAATCAGCCATTTGGGACTTCCCTAGAGGCCCGGTGGTTTGGGACTCCTGGCTTCCACTGCAGGGCACAGGTTTGATCCCAAGCTGGGGAACAAGAATCCCACAGGCCATGTGATGCAGCTGGGAAAAAAATTAAAATTAAAAAAGAAAAAATAAAACCAGGGACTTCCCTGGTGGTTCAATGGTAAGAATTCGCTTGTCAATGCAAGATACACGAGTTCCATCCCTGATCCGTGTCAGTTCCCACATGTCACGGAGCAACTAAGCCCAGGCGCCACAAGTACTGAGCCTACGGGCAGAAACTACTGGAGCTCATGTACCCTAGAGCCCACGCTCCCCAACATGAGAAAACCTCACACCACAACTAGAGTAGCCCCCACTCAGGGCAACGAGACAAAGCCTGCACTCAATGAAGACCCAGCACTAAATAAACAAATATATAAAAATTGAAAAACAAACTATCATTGAGGCCTTTGAAGATGATTAAAAGTTGTACATAGCTTAGTTCATCCCAAGAACTCTACCCCCCCCCAAAAAAAATCATCATTCATTAAATATTCTTTGAACCTCTTACAGGAAGCCCTCTGAGTTTATATTTTTCCCACAGGACCCTGATTCAAATCTACTTTTTGGTTTATTTAGAAGTTGCTTGGATTAAGCAAATAAATGAAAGGATTACATGTAAGCATCCCTACATGACAGGCGAGGAAAGATTTTAAAAATCTACCCCAGAACCTCGCATAACAGCCTCAGGGGTAGCTGACCTTGAAAATGATGAAGGAATAAACGAACGGAGGGATGAAGAAAGGAATGCTGAAGAACGAAAGACACAGAGTCAGGACTAGGACACAGACAGAGGTCCTTTGTTTGTTGCTGTTTTCACCACAGTCGCTTTCAAGAGCCGTGCCTCACATCCTCCTTTACCATTTTTCTTCCTGTCATCGGGCCCTTCTATCTTCTCGCTCCAACTCCACCCCTCGAGCCGTGAACCGCCCTCTGTCTCCCGCCCCGCCGGGAGACCACGCCCCTTCTGTAGCCCCGCCCCCGGCCGGGAGGCCCCGTCCCTCTCCTGCCCCAGCGGGAATGAATGGCAGCGCGGCCGCGGCTCCGCTCGTGCGCTGATTGGCCCCCGGGCGCGGTGACGCGCGGGCGGCCGCGGGAGCACGCAGGCGGGCGGGGCGCGGGCAGCGGGGGGCGGGTCTGGGCGCCGGGTGGGGCGGGGCCTCCCTGCCGGGGGCGGCAGGGCCGGGCGGCGGGAGGTGGCGGGAGGCGGCCGGGCCGTTTAAGGGCCGCCCTCCCGCCCCCAGGCGCCCGGTCTGGCTCTGGCCCGGTCCCGACCCCCGGCCCGGCCCCGTCTCCCCTGCCCGGTCCAGCGGTCCGCCGGGCCCGCTGCGGCCCCCGGAGCCGCCCCAGCTCCTGCGGGCCGCGCACCCGGGCGCCGGCGCTGACGAGACGGAGCTCGCGGCCCCCGCGGAGGAGCAGGAGCATCGATGCGGTTCCAGAGTCGATTCCAGCGGTGAGAGGGCAGCGCCCCAGGCCCGCCGCCTGCGCCGGCACCGGGTCCCGGACCAGCCTCCGCCCGTGTGGGGCCCGGCGCCCCGCCTGGTCCTCCTCTCGTGCTCCGGGGGCTCCCCGCCCCGCCGTCCCCGGGCGGCCCCGCTCCGGGAGCTGGTCTCGCGCCGGCCCGGGACCCCGCTGCTCGTTACGGGCTGCAGTCCCCAGCCCTCGGACCCCGGTTGCCTTCCCCGGGGGGTCGGTTGCCCGCCCAGCTTCGCCCTGCAGGGACAGCCTCTCGCTTGCTCCGGGGACCTGAACGCCGGCCGCGGGCACCGGCCCCGGATCTTCCGACCCCGGATCATCCGACCCCAGCCTTGGCCTGCATCCCTAACCGGCCTTGGGGGGCCCCCGAGGCGCCCGGACCCGAGCCAGGTTGCCCCGCAGGGGTGCTGGGGGTTTCCGGCGCTTGTCTTTGAACTGCCGTGGCGGTGGGGAAAACTGAGGCAGGCTCCGCCGGTTTAGCCTTGCCTGCGGGGTTCTCGGGCTTAGAGCCCCAGCGTGTGCTATTTTGGGTCACCGCGCCGGGGCATTAGCTTCTGGGCGGTAAGACCTGCAGTTGAGACGCCTGGGTTAGGAAACGAGGAACCGAGGAGGCCCCCCGGAAGGATGGCCGGGTGCTCTTTGGCTGGAAAGCCGGTGGGAACGCCAGCCTGGGGAGATAACTTGGCCTTAATCCTGACTCCAGGTCCCTGCCATCTAGCAATGAATGGAGGCTGGCCATAATTCGAGAGGAAGCTCTGCGCTTTTTTTTTTTTTTTTCCCCTAATGCTCCTTCGTGTAAGTGGGTGAAAGTTCACGTGTCGTGTGTTTGTGGTAACTCTCCATCCCTTTGTCTGAATCAGGCTAGCATCCCCACTCCCAGGCCTTCACCCTGAGCAGGCTAGCTTAGTGTGCAGTAGAATTTGAAAAAAAAAAAAAAATGCATGAAATCTCTTAAGGCTTTTGTTGCGTTTTTAGGCATTGCTTTTTATTACAGGATTTTGAAGTATGGGGTTTTTTTGTTTTGTTTTTCTTTCCAATGCTTTAATCCCTGGAAACCCTCTCACCTCTTCTGCTGGTCTCATTTCTTCTCCAGAGTGACATTTGCACAGGGAGAGTTGGAGTGATCAGGATGAAGACTTGGATTAACTTTTGAACATTGCTTATCACTCAGTGTGTTGAATGCCTGGCAATGTTCGCCTAATGGGAACATCATATCAGTTCTTCCAAAGGCAAAGGGAACCGTGATGTTCTGTCTTGAGAACATGAAGTCAGCCATGAGGACTGGAGGGGCTTCAAGGGAGGATGTAACACAGGCTCAGCAATGGTTGGCAAAACCCTGTATGTGGTGTGTTTAATTTGGTTTTACTTCTCTGCACATCTGTGCTCTTCCTGTTTTCCGGGAACCGTGGCAGTCTTCTGTGCATTTACCGGTTTTTGTTAGATTAAAGAGTTCTATTTCTTTTCTATCCTTTCAGTTCTTCTCTCGAAAAAGAAAGAAAAAAAGGAACTTGTGTTATTGTTTGTTGCACAAACATTAGCAGTATTAAGAGAAATGAAAAACAAACACATCTTTATTTAAGATCCTACCATCTCAGCTGATTGAACTCTTATTGTTTGCTGGACACTAATCTATGCAGTCCTTATTATCACAGTTGTAATGTGATTTTGCCCTCTATTCCATTCATTTAAAAATTAAAAATACAGGCATTTTCTTTTGGTATAGCATAGACGTTGTAATTTCCGCAGCAACTGCACAATGTCAGTGGATATTTAACAGTTATTTTCTTGATGACATCTAGACCTGCCCTGATTTTCTTTGCAGAATGAATGATCCTGTAATTTCTTGTTTGCAAAGACATTTCTATATATCAACTTGAACTTAGAAATAAAGTCTGCAAATAAGTAATATATTGTGGTCTATACATTAACATATTGAGAGTACTGTTCTGCACCTCTTAAAAGCTGTTTGTTATCCATCTTGTGAGCATTTAGGATAGTTACAGGTTGTAAATGACAGAGGAACTAGAAAGAGGAACACACTTATCTTTAAGCCCTTGTGTTCCTTTTGATAGATTCACCAGGACTCCGTTGAAGAGCATTTGACTGCAGTAAAAACATTTCATTAGGCCATCCTTTGTGGCTATGTCTAACTTATAAGAAAACTTGAACACCCTGCTGGTTTGTTCATAATGGAAACTTGGCGGTCACTGTGGCTTTGGATCAACTTCCAGAGCTCTGCCATATGTGGAGAAGAGCTATAAGGACGCCTAACCCAGTGTAGTAAGTGGAGGGCTTTATGCAGGCATGGCTTCTCAAAAATCTTAGGATGTGAAAAATCCCACTGGGACACCTTTTATCTTTCATGCTGTATCCCTTTTGCTCTTGATTCTACCCCCACACTGCACAGAGTCATTCTCTCCCTTTCACAGCATCTCTGACTGATTAGAATACTTGCTAACATTTATTGAGTGCCTATCAGTGCCAGGCAGTAGCTGGGTATTTGTAGGTAACTCATCTCATCCCTAACTGTAACCCTGAAAGGCAAACTTCTACCCATTTAATAGAAGAGCTTTAGAGAATAAAAGAGCCTGCTATCATCACACAGCTAGAACGGGGCAGACAGAAGGGTTCACGTCCCTTTCCACCACCCATGCAGCCATTTACCTCTGTCTCCCCACCCACACACAACATCTGTGTGATAGTGCAGAGGCCTAGGACCCAGAGCTTCTAAAGTGTCCTGTTGGTGTGTGCTCATTTCTCCCGCCTGGCAACCAGAAATCCAAAGAAAAGGATACTGCTTTCCTTAGCTCCAGCCTCGTGACCACTGGTTAGTTTCAAATTGAGTATGTGGTAAGGCGTCTTATTCTAAAGCATTAGGAAGTGTTCCAGTGCTGCCTGTTGCCTCTCTTTTTGTTCCATGTTCTCAGAGCATCGAATCATACACCGTTCAGTGAACACTGAAGAACATTGAAGTTGTTTCCTTATATGTGCCATTTCCCTTATTTAGTAATTAAGTTAAATGTCTGCCACCACTATCGCCACCTCTGACTGCAGGCACTTTCTCCTAAACATCATGCTTATTCATACAGGACAGCTAATATCAATAGTAGGGTTCTATGTAGGGATCAGTTCTGTTGCCCCTTCGAATGATGTTGAAGGAGCCCCTGAAATGTTCATGGTCTTGTCCTTTGTCCATTTTGTTTTCACAAGATCGAGGATTCTCTTGGCTCTAAGACTGCCTGTTTTTGTTGCATACGGAAATCCCCAGTGAAACTAACTGCCGACAGGATCTCTCTCAGTTAGGATAATAAAATGCTTCAGCAGCAGCAAAATGTCTTTTTATTCTCATTCAACACTTATTTATTAAGCTCCAACAATCAGCTGGACTTTGTGTTTGGGACTGGAAATGAAAAAATAGACAAGGCAGCCTTCATGGAATTCACTTTACAGTGGGGAAAGATGAAATAAATAAGTTCAAAACGTCCAGTTCTTACTAATTGTGATAAGGGCTCTGCTGAATTGATACTTTAGGTAGGATGGTTGTGCCGAGTTTGACAGGTGAGAGGAGAGCTGGGCACACTGGAGGAGAATGTTTGGGCAGACATAAACGGCAAACACAGATGCTCTGAGTCAGATCAGACCTGGTTGGTTGGAGGAGCAGAAAGGCTGTGATTGGCTGGAGGGGGAGGGGAGAGGAAAGGAAGGGAGCCCCTGGCTGGAGAAGTCGGGAGGGCTCATGGCCTGCAGAGGAGGCCCTGTTGCCAAGCACTTTGGGAAGCCAGATAGGTTTTAAGGTGGGCTTAGCATGTGATGTGATCTGGTGTTAACAGACTCATGGCTGCTGGGTAAAGAAGAGAGTCCATGTGCGGGCGGGCAGGGAGACCAGAGCTTTGTCTACAGACCAGAGGAGTCGATGTCTTGATTTAAGGTAGTAACTTTGAAACTGTAGAGACTGGGACTGTTTTGGAATGTATTTTGAAGATAGCACAGACAGTACTTGCATTTGGAGTATGGGGAAATACAGAGGAATTAAGGACAACTTCTGAGATTTGATCTCAGGCTCTGAGGTCTGATGGTGCATTTCGAATTTACCTTCAGAAGGCACTGTTTTGGGCTAAAAAATTGGGATGGGGGGAAGGCTATGCTGTATCTTCGCTGTAGCATGTGGGCTCTTTCTTGGGGCACAGGGGCTTCCTCCAGGCTTCCCATGAGACACTCCTGGTAAAGAACCCACCTACCAGGGCAGGAAACCTAAGAGACACGGGTTCAATCTCTGGGTCAGGAAGATGCCCTGGAGGGCATGGCGACCCACTCCAGTATTCTTGCCTGGAGAATCCCATGGACAGAGGAGCCTGGCAGGCTACGGTCTATAGAGTCGCAAAGAGTCCAGACAACTGAAGTGACCTAGCCCGCACGTGTGGGCTTCCTCTAGTTGTGGCACTTGTTTGGGGGGCTTCTGTTGTTGCGGCATGGGCAACACACCCAGTGTTAGAATGTTTTCTAGCATTGGATGACCATCAGAATGGCTTTGCTTTAAGTGGAGGTGTCTGGCCTAAGTGGGTGCTGTTTCCCATAACTCTTGAGAACCTTCCTCATTCTTTTGGGGCGAAGAGAATAGCCTCAGTGTTGGGGGGTTTATTTGCATTTTACATCTGCTTTTCATGTAGGTCTTGGGTGACTAATTTCTTCATAATGATTTCTTCAGGAGGCAATGGGAGGCATGATTGTATCAGAGAGAAATGGAAAATGTAAATTTCCTGGCAGAACCATGTGCCATCCCATGGGGCCCCAGACGGTGCCTGACATACTTGCTGTTCCCTTTCCTTATTGCCAGAATCTTGACCCTGCCCTTAGAGAGAAACTACCTTAAGTCACATGGAAGGAATATTTTTCTCTGCAACTTCTGAGTTCATTTTTAACCTGAGTGATTCCAGGTGGGCACAAACATGTTACACACATGGCCACTCAGCTTCCTTGCTTTTAAAGTCTATCCCTGTCTCTGTTATAGCCTGACTATTTTTAGTTTGGGCTGCCAGAGATATAAATTGCTATTTTAGCCTGCAGGCTGGTGGTGGGTGGACAACCCTCCTGAGCATGCCCTGCAGAGAGTGCTTGCAGTTTAATCTACCCTCAGCCACCCTGGAGCCTTACTCTTTACCCTTTACAGTTCCTAATGGGGTATGCTACTTAGAGCCCTGTCCTTGTGTCTCAGGCTGATAATCCTGTAGGCCCTTGAATGCAGGGGACACTTTTAAAGCCTCCTTCCCAAGAGTGTAATTATTTTCTTTTTTACTAATAACTGCCGTATAGCAACACTCTAGTCCCTTAGGAAATTAGTGAAATTATTTAAAGGATTGTCAGGGGAGAAAAGATTTATTTATCTATGTGTGAGAATATCTTGGAGTAATTCTGAAGCTGTTAACTGTACATTTCTCTCTAATAGTTTCCAAGCCGTGTGATGAATCCCATTCAGTATGTGTATCTTTTGCATGTTAGTTAGATAGCTGCCCTTTGGTGAAGACAGGGAAGGTGTCTTCACAGTGCCAACTCCGTTCCCTAAGGGATCTTCCACTCGAACTTTCTGTGTCAGCTTGGCAGGGACTGCCACTTGATCTTTACTCATTTGCTCTAGGGCTACCAGGCCCTTCTTTAACTCAGGGAGAAATGTTGGCTGGTCTTTTGTTCATAAACTGGACACTATTTGGAATTGCTTGGCCACATGTTTTTAGTCAGTTTTTGGCAACCTGTCTGTGCCATTTGGTTTAGCCTGGTACCGTTTTTCCATCGTGTTAATTGATAAGACATGAATAGTCAGAACTTGTTAGTGACAAGTAACAAAGTCTCCTCCTCCTACCCACACCCCCTTAAACTAACTCAAGCAAAAACCTACACTATTGTGTAAAGCCTGTTGACATCTTGCAGGCCCCAAGCCCATCAGTTCAGTTCAGTTCAGTCTCAGTCATGTCCGACTCTTTGCGACCCCATGAATTGCAGCACGCCAGGCCTCCCTGTCCATCACCAACTCCCAGAGTTTACCCAAACTCATGTCCGTTGAGTCAGTGATGCCATCCAGCCATCTCATCCTCTGTCATCCCCTTCTCCTCCTGCCCCCAGTCCCTCCCAGCATCAGAGTCTTTTCCAATGAGTCAGCTCTTCGCATGAGGTGGCCAAAGTCCTGGGGTTTCAGGTTCAGCATCAGTTCTTCCAATGAACACCCAGGACTGATCTCCTTTAGGATGGACTGGGTGGATCTCCTTGCAGTCCAAGGGATTCTCAAGAGTCTTCTTCAACACCACAGTTCAGAAGCATCAATTCTTCGGCACTCAGCTTTCTTCACAGTCCAACTCTCACATCCGTACGTGACCACTGGAAAAACCATAGCCTTGACTAGACAGACCTTTGTTGGCAAAGTAATGTCTCTGCTTTTCAATATGCTGTCTAGGTTGGTCATAACTTTCCTTCCAAGGAGTAAGCGTCTTTTAATTTCATGGCTGCACTCACCATCTGCAGTGATTTTGGAGCCTAAAAAAATAAAGTCTGACATTGTTTCCACTGTTTCCGCATCTATTTGCCATGAAGTGATGGGACCAGATGCCATGATCTTCGTTTTCTGAATGTTGAGCTTTAAGCCAACTTTTTCACTCTCCTCTTTGAGTTTCATCAAGAGGCTGTTTAGTTCCTCTTCACTTTCTGCCATAAGGGTGGTGTCATCTGCATATCTGAGGCTATTGATACTTCTCCCGGCAATCTTGATTCCAGCCTGTGCTTCTTCCAGCCCAGCGTTTCTCATGATGTTCTCTGCATAGAAGTTAAATAAACAGGGTGACAATATACAGCCTGGACGTACTCCTTTCCCTATTTGCAACCAGTCTGTTGTTCCGTGTCCAGTTCTGACTGTTGCTTCCTGGCCTGCATATAGGTTTCTCAGGAGGCAGGTCACGTGTACACACCAAGTGTTGGTATTTAGATTCATGCGCTCTTAGGGGCTTCCCAGGCGGCTCAGTGATCAACAATTTGCCTGCCACTACAGGAGACGCAAGAGACTCAGGTTCAGTCCTTGGGTTGGGAAGATCCTGGCAACCCGCCCCAGTATTCTTGCCTGGAAAATTCCATGGACAGAGGAGCCCGAGGGGCTACAGTCCATGGGGGTCACAAAGAGACACGACTAAGCCCAGGCACACATGACTGTTCTGGCCAGTGTGTCAGGCACTAGTCACATATTTAGATTTTGAAGCAAACTCTTTTTAATTCAGGAAGAATGCAGGTGAAAATGGACCTCTTGTTTCCAGTGGCCTGGAGGCAGCCAAGTATCATTTATTTAAGCTGTCTGGGGCCGGAACAGGTAATGCAATACAGGGAAACTGGTTTGGCAGCCCTGCTAATAATGGGATGGAGCATTTAAAGATCTAATATATATAAAACTTTATACATTTTGAGAGACAAAATAGGAACTTTCAAACGCATTGAATTCACATTAAATCGTGGTTACTGGTATTTATAAAGTTTAGGAAAATGACCTTGATTTTTTTTTTAGATTTCAGATTTGGTTATGCCATTTTTAATTTTTTATTTTTTTTAAGTATCCCAGTTGAAGAGTACCAGTTGAAGGGGATAGATAGGAGTTTTGTTTGCTTTTCATTGGTAGAAGATTTTTTTGAATGAACTGAAAGAATACTGAATCCAGTTAACTAGGGCATGCACTTTAGACAAAGGCTTTGATTCAATTTACACCGGCTTTGTGGCTTTGGTTTTGTTCCAGTAGCTAGGTATTTCCAGCAGTCACCTCTTCAGTTAGAAAGACCAGGCAAACTCTGACAAGCTTTCCCATCGTTCTTTACACACTCTGAGCTTTTCTCATGGGATGTCTTTTGTTTCTACAGGTTCATGAACCACCGGGCCCCTGCCAATGGCCGCTACAAGCCAACTTGTTACGAACATGCTGCTAACTGTTACACACATGCAGTGAGTACAAGCTGCCTGCCTTTTCCATGCTTCCCAAGCGCTTTGGTGGGAAGAAGGGGCGATCATCTCTGTTAATCTCAGCCCTGTCAATCCGGTTCACCCATCCCTGTGACCTTTCCTGACCTCGTATCAGTACTAGGTCATGTCATCAGAAACTGTAAGCCGTTAGATACTTTGAGTGCTCTGACCTACAGTCAGCTCTGTTGATCCTGAATTTGCTTTCTCAGATAAGATCTTCTTTGAAAGAAATTAAGTGTTTAGTTATAAGAAAAACCAAAGGAAATTATTTATAAAGACTGTCACCCCTGGAATGAAATGAATTACCTTTTCAAGACAGTCACCTGTGTTCATTTGGCAAGAAGTGTTCACCCCATTTGCTGAGAAAGATTTTTTCCCCCTGAGTGATCCCCTAAAATAGGTAGCCACATCCTTCCCATCCCCACGGTCGTCATTGCTTCTCAGAGCAGATGTTAGTCCTTACTGTAAAAGAAAAGTTTAATTCCTGAATTCAGTTTTTTCTTCCTTCTAAAAGCAAAACATGTTCATTTTAAGCCATTAAAGGGCTTCTTCAGTAATGAAATTTGGAGTAACCTCACTAGTGGACAGTCTCCCTGGACCTGTGGCTTAGATTCTTAGGGCAGGAAGGATTTGGTGAAATTCTCTAGATTTGAGCTGACCCCTGTCTTTGCATTAATGACACATATTTTGTGAAGTGAGCCTCACAACCCCAGAGGGTCAAAATGTTTAGAGTCCATACTTAAAGAATGCACAGCCTAATTTGATTATTAGCTGTACTTTCTAGATACCCATCTTTTATTCTTTTTTTTAATTGAAGTGTAGTTGATTTAAAATACTATGACAGTTTCAACGGTACTGTAAAGTGATACAGTTTTATTCGTGTATATATATACACACACATTTTTCTGATTATTTTTCATCTGTTGTTCAGTCAGTAAGTCGTGTGTGGCTCTTTGTGACCCCATGGTTTCCCTGTCCTTCACTATGTCCCAGAGTTTGCTCAGATTCATGTCCGTTGCGGCAGTGATGCCATCTGGCCGTCTCATCCTCTGCCACTCTTCTTTTCCCTTCAGTCTTCCCAACATCAGGGTCTTTTCTAATGAGTTGGCTCTTTGCATCAGGTAGCCAAGGTTTTGCAGCTTCAGCTTCAGCATCAGTCCCTCCAATGAATATTCAGGATTGATTTCTTTTAGGGTTGACTGGTTTCATCTCCTTACAGTAGAAGGGACTCTCAAGAGTCTTACCCCGCACCACAGTTTGAAAGCATCTATTTTTCAGTGCTCAGCCTTCTTCACAGTCCAACTCTCACATCCATACATGGCTACTGGGAAAACCATAGCCTTGACGATACGGACCTTTGTCGGCAAAGTGATGTCTCTGCCTTTTAATACACTGTCTAGGTTTGTCATAGCTTTCTTTCCAAGGCACAAGCGTCTTAAAATTTCATGACTTCAGGCACTGTCCACAGTGATTTTGAGACCAAGAAAATAAAATCTGTCCCTGTTTCTACTTTTTCTCCTTCTATTTGCCATGAAGTAATGGGACCAGATGCCATGATATTCATTTTTTGACTGTTGAATTTTAAGCCAGCTTTTTCATTATAGGTTATTATAAGATATTGAATATAGTTCCCTCTGCTATACAGTAAATCTTTGAGCGTTTCTATTTTGTCTAGTAGTGTGTATTTGTTAATCCCGTAGTGCTAATTTATCCCCCTTCCTGCCCCCACTCCCCTTCCCCTTTGGTTGTCATGTTTATTTTCTATGTCTGTGAGTCTGTTTCTGCTTTGTGTATAGATTCATTTATTTTATTTTTTATATTTCACATATAAATGATATCATGTGTTTCTTTGACTTACTTCACTTAGTACGATAATCTCTAGGTCCCTCCATATTGCTGCAAATTGGCAATATTTCATTTTTTTAGGACTGAGTAATATTCTATTACATGTGTATGTGTATATGTATGTATGTGTTTATACATATCCCACCTTCTTTATCCATTCATCTTTTGACAGACATTTGGGTTTCCATTTTTTATTCTTAACTAAATGTCTGATGAATTTAACAGAGCTAAAATTAAAGTTATTTCTTAAGATAATTGTCCACAGGCCCTTAAGAAAATAAGTGTGTGTGTGTATGTATTTAAGTCTACATCAGGATTAGGATATAAGGGATATAAAGTTTGAATGATAGCTTATATGGCCTTTTCTTTCACTTATTGTTCCAGTATACATCCATCATTGTATCCGTTTACCAACTGCAAAGTACTGATAAAAGGTAGAAAAATAGTGTCCTGATAGTTTTCAAAATACTGACCTATGAAAGCAACCAGTGAAGTGCTTATTATTTAGCATAATGCTGAGCATTTAAATATAATTGTTTGGTTGTTGAGATGCACAGGTCACCTTTAAGAATAGTATTTTCTTGAAATAGACCTGAATAATCCTTTAGTTTATCCCTCCTGGATGGTCATCAGGAACACTTATATAAACCACAGTTAAGGGAAAACTGACAAAACATACACATTAATTTTTTAGAACAGAAAACGTCATCTTATTAAACTTACTAAACTGTATCCCTGATTTTTGGATTTCAGAGAGCATTAAAATTTCTAAAAATGACAAAACAAAAAACTTCCGTCTAATTCTCAGGAAGATACTTTAATATAAAAAAAAATAGAAAGGACATAGTCTCAAAATAAATTTTGTTTTATGAAAAATTTACTTTGTTGTCCTTAATTTTCACATTTTGTTCTCAGCCATTGTAATCAGCATTGAAATTCAGTGCTGATCCTATCTGGAAGAGTTAATATTCTGTTGCAAGAGAGAAAACATAGGTGTTGGAGACAAAAATAGATGAGATTTCTAAAGTTTGCATTCTTTGCCAGGTATGTTTATTCTGGTATCTAATAAAGTAGTTGATTTCTCCTGATGATTTCTATTATTATAAAATGTTTATTAGTCATACTGTTATGGCTAGACTTTGCACTTTGTGTCCATATGTAGTGTAAAATATGGCGTAAAAGCAAAATTCCCTCTTAAGATCCTAGTCTCTTAAAATTATTTGACTCGGTAGGAATGGATTACCTTTGTCTACTTGAAAGGTGCTGTTAAAAATGAAATAACCCGGGAACTTCCCTGGTGGCCCCATGTCTGAGGTTCCATCCTCCCAGTGCAGGGTGCCTGGGTTCAACCCCTGGTTGGGAAACTAGATCGCGCATCTGCATCCAAGATCTGGCACAGCCAAATAGGTAAATGAATCTCAGAAAATGAGATAATGCAAAGACCCTTCCACCCCTTTTCACTCTACAGTAGCCCCCAAACTGGTGGGATGTAGACATCCCGACTAGAAATGAGGACGTATGATAGGACAAATGATTTGAGTGTGGTATGTGCGTTATATGCACTGATTTAATTCATTTAGTTACCCTTTGCTGAAATTTGGGCTTTCAGTAGCACTTTGGGGAAACAGGAAGGACTATCTCAAGATCAAGTCATCCCTGGGAAATCTGGGTACGTGCTTGGTAGCAAAATTAGAATAGAGGACGTCTGTTTTGCAACAGTTGAGTAATTTTGCTGCCTGACCATGTCCCCACTGGCAGGCACAGGTTCTGGGCCCTAAACACAGCACCTGTTCTCAGCGCAGCAAAACGTCAGCTTCATCTGGTGCTTGTTCTAATTATCCAGGAAAGGAGATGTGTGTTTTAAAGTGATCTTCCTAAAGTTGTCCCTCATAAACTTGGGTATTTTTAACAGCTCTCAATTCAGCGTTTTACTGAATATTTATTTTTCTTTCCCTCTCTCTCAGTTCCTCATTGTTCCGGCCATTGTGGGCAGTGCCCTCCTTCACCGGCTCTCTGATGACTGCTGGGAAAAGATAACAGCTTGGATTTATGGAATGGGCCTCTGTGCCCTCTTCATCGTTTCCACAGTATTTCACATTGTAGCATGGAAAAAGAGCCACTTAAGGTACCGTGAATGGCAGCTGTTTGAACAGATCACACAGAATCACTGGTTCAGGTTGGCCTTTCCTGCTGGCATGCTTTGGGCAGCTGAGGCGAAGAGTGGACATTGCCCTTCCTGGTAGACTCAACTGTCCCATTCATTGCTCAGGAAATTTTCTATGGATTGGAAGGAGTTTGAGGACCCCCCATGTGTATCTTTAAAAAGTGGGTCTTTGTTCAAAAAACAAACAAAACCACATTGCTGGGAATTCCCTGGTAGTTCACTGGTTAGGACTCTGCACCCTCACTGCTGGAGCCCCGGCTTCAGTCCCTGGTCAGGGATCCTGCAAGCCTCGCTGCTCAGCCGAAATAAAACCCAACCAACCAACAACCAAACCAACCCACATTGCTTCCCTAGGACTGACAGTGTGGAACCCTGACGCCTGTTCTCCACTGCAGCTGCGGGGTGGTGGGCAGGACCCTGGGCTTGGACTCATCGGTTGGGTTTTCAGTCCCAGCCCTGCCACCTGGCCTCATGTAGCCTCAGTTTCCTCATCACTAAAATGAGAATGGTAATGCCCGACTGGTGGACTGTTGTGATAGGTGAATGAGATGATGCATGTGAAGGTGACTGAAAATTACAATCACTGCAGCCATACTGCAGATATATTACAGCTCAGGTTACTGTTCTGTGAAGTTCAGCTTTCAGAATTAGATCCAGTGTATCTACTCAAACAAAACACACATATGTTGCTACTTATTAGCTATTAAACGCTTTCCAAACAATACTGCGGTCCCTCACCTCCCAACGAGAAGAACATAAAAGCAATCATCCTTTGAGTGAAGAGTTAATTGGGGAGAATACAAAGGTAGAGCACACCATTTAGTTGCTTATGAAATAGAATCTGTACAACCCCAAAGGGCAAAATTTCTTCTCAGGAGGATTTAGAACAGACCAAAAGTGATTTAGTATAATTTCAGAAGGGAATTTTTGGTTTTATAGAATGTTCAAAGAAATCTCAAGCTATTTGGACAATCTAACATTAAAAAGATATGCTTTATTTAAAAGCAGGATTTGGGATTCTGCTAGTGATGAGATGATTACTAGTTTCCTCACATTTAAAGATCAGAGTTTTAGAACCAGAAGGATCCTTACTGCTGCTAAGTCACTTCAGTCATGTCTGACTCCTTGCGACCCCATAGATGGCAGCCCACCAGGCTCCGCCATCCCTGGGATTCTCCAGGCAAGAACACTGGAGTGGGTTGCCATTTCCTTCTCCAATGCATGAAAGTGAAAAGTGAAAGTGAAGTCGCTCAGTCGTGTCCGACCCTCAGGGATCCCGTGGACTGCAGCCTTCCAGGCTTCTCCGTCCATGGGATTTTCCAGGCAAGAGTACTGCAGTGGGGTGCCATTGCCTTCTCCAAGAAGGATTCTTAAGGAACATCTAATCCAAGACCCATCATTTTCACCTGGGGAAACTGAGACCCAGAGAAGCTCCCTGACTTGCCCGAGTCATCGATTGCCGCAGAATCTGATCATCCCAGGTCCTCTGACTCCGG
Source organism: Bos javanicus (assembly GCF_032452875.1). Taxonomy (NCBI): domain Eukaryota; kingdom Metazoa; phylum Chordata; class Mammalia; order Artiodactyla; family Bovidae; genus Bos; species Bos javanicus. The sequence continues at coordinate 6,901,350 of NC_083886.1, read as the reverse complement.
TCCTGAGGTTTACTTCCACCACACCCTTCACATTATTGCTTATAGTTTGTAGTCTGCTACCTTCACCCAGAAGCTGACAGTTCCCTGAGCTTAAAATAAAACCACAGCATTGAATCATGAAGGAGCCCAGGGACACACTCAGAAGCATGCCTCAAAAGTACCTATCCTGACTCTTCAGGACACACTGTCGCAGAGGCCAGAGCACTTCATTATCTTTTTGGCATAGTGCAGTGCCTGTGATTGCCTTGTCTGACTTGGCTTTGCTGTCTAGATTTCTGAATCAATAAAGAGTTGTAGGTACCTGCTTCAGTATTCAGGGCCTCCCTGCCAAGGCCTGAGAAGAAGGTGTAAGAGAAACCAGTCTCTCTTGAACCTTGTAATAGCACTGCTAGAATCATAAGCTGTGGGTGGAATTTTATTTATTTTAATTGCATTAATTCTTAAAAATATCCCAGTATATCCTTAATTTAAGTAAAAGAGGGAAGGGAATGAGTATTGGTTAAGTACCTACTATGTGCTGGGTGCTGTGCTAATCACATGGCCGCATCGTCTCATTTAATGCTCATACGTACTCTGATACAGATGTTGTTTCTGGAGGGTGAGTGTCAGAGAGGCGGGTGGTGGGGTTTTATTTTTTTAATATTTTATTCATTTGTTTATTTTTTTGGCTGCGCCAGGTGTTAGCTGCCACAGATGAACTCTTAGTTGTGGCAGGTGGGGTCTAGTTCCCACGCCAGGGCTCACGCCTGGGCCCCGAGTGCTGGCAGCATGGAGTCTCAGCCCTGGGCCGGCAGGGCAGTCCCTTCGGGGTGGGTCTTGAACAAGCTGCAGCTTGACTTTGGGTGCTGCCACCGTCTGGAAAGCAGAATTAGAAAGGCCCCAGAACTGGCTCAGAATCACAGTCGTCCAAGCAGTTAAAAAAAGAGATTCCCCTCTTCCCTCTACCTTCTGCCTCATCTTCTAGCCCTGTTAAGTCAGGATCTGCTGGCCTGGAGTTTGTGACTGTATTGTAGCTTCCCTGGACGATTCTGAAAGGCAGTCAGGCTTGAGAACATTAATGTAGTGACCAGCACTGACTGGCTGGACACCCTCGGCCTGCCCTGGCCACCGCAGGGTGTGTGGCGAGGCAGGTCTAATGCTGGTCAACCACCAAGCCGTCGTGTCCACCACTTGGGCTGAAAGTGGATTAAAGACAGTGCAGTGCGTTTGTACTTTTTACGTTCCCTCAGTGAAGGGCAGATCCTGTCTTATCCGCTCTGTGAATAGACCTCGGGGAGCCGGATCGTTGTACACTTCCTGACCCTTCAGTTGCAGGAGAAAACTTGCTTAGAAGTGCAGGCGGCTACCCTCTTGACAGCAGATGACCATTTTTTTTTTCCCCTTGTTTGTGTCATTGCTGTTCCTAAATTAGTTTCTAAATTTGCTTTATTGCAACTTATTGTCTGCATTAAGGTACTTGGAGTAAAGGCTGCTTCAGAGACATTGTAAAAACACTGTGGCTTTAGGGAGTATTTTACTGAGCCCTCACAGGTTTGTGCCCTGCACCATGATAGGGGTTGAGAGGTGGTCTGTCCTCGGGGAACTTCATTTTCCTGTTAGATAGGCTCTAAAAGAAATGGAAAACATCAGAAAGCACAGATTTTGCTTGTTATTGTTTAATAGTTTCAGAGTTTCTGATTGTTGTGGGGTTCTTACATGGAGAGAATCTTTGGTATGTGTAATCTTAATAATAAAACTTTTATTTGTGGCTTCATTTTATTAAAAAAAAAAGAAAGCTGTGTGACTTTGAAAGCCCATTTATGTATGCCATGAGAACTAGGAACAAGAGTGGCTGTTGTGGCCTAGCAGAGTGACAACCCCTACTTCCAGTCTTACAGTTTTCTGAAAACTTTGTCTGACGTGTTTGCCCCCACAGGACAGTGGAGCATTGGTTTCACATGTGCGATAGAATGGTCATCTATTTCTTCATTGCTGCGTCTTACGCTCCATGGTAAGATACAGTTTTTCTGAAGACAGCATTTTTATGAGAGAATTCTCAGTCCTTCTTCCCTCCTGTCTTCCTGTCCCTGCCCTCCACCCCAAAAAACATACATACACGGGTTTTTTTCCTTTCCCATTTTGATTTGCTTGAGTCAGCTTGCAGACTGTAAGGAAACAAGGTTGCTGACACTCAGAATACACATCTGCCCTGGAATGTTCCAGAGAAGTGCTACAAAGTTGTGTGTAGGTAGCATGCTCACTTTGGAAATAGATTACCTTTGCCTTCCATTTTCTTTCTTTGTGCTTCTGCTATTCAGAATACTTGGACATCTAATTGTTTAAATGGAAATGCTATAAATATATATGTAAAGAAAACAAGCTAACTTTTGAAATTCACACTGCTTATCTTCACAGCACAGTAGCTACTATATATGGAGTGCGTCTCTCATTTCTTCAGCTATGTGAATAAGACAGCTAGCCTAATTAGTTAGCCATTTAAAATGCCTGGTATTCAGTTCAGTGTCCTGGTTCTTCCTGTCTTTTCGGTATAGACAAGATAGAGTCTTGTGCTGTTTTGAATCCATAATTAAAGAAAAATTAGTTTTCCTCTACCACGGTATGGTCCAGTTTTAACCACTCGGAAATTGATATTATGCCGTCAACTACTATAGTCATTAGAAACACCCGGTCTCTGGATTCTGACTAATGTAGCATCCATCATTCAAAAGAAACCTAATTATGTGTTGTAGTAAAAAGTAAGTGCTGTCTCTCCCCAGTACCTGTTACTAAATTATAGGTCTGCATCATATTGGAGCGAGAATACTTGGAGGCTTTTGTGAAGTATACCTCAATTTAAAATAAGTAAATAAAAATTTTAAATGTAGACTGAGGAAACAAATATTACAATAAACAGTTTGTTCACATGTAAGTCTTCGATATGCAGATGGTACCTTTTCCATTTGGAAATACTAATTTTGTAGTAATAGTCATTCAGAATAACATTTTTCCCCCATATCTATTAATCAGAATTTAGTACAGATGAATTTGTAGCATTTTAAGTTCAGGCTTCACAGGAGTCCATGGTTAAATTCTAACAAAATATCTTACATGACGTATGTTGGGCTAATTCTTCTGATGTTTTCTCTTGGCAGAGATACTTGGTCTGTGTATTAGGTATCTGTTGTGTGTGTGGCATCCAGTTGAGGGTTTTGTTCTCAGTAATCTTTGTAAACAGTCTGCTCTCAAGTACACAGTCAGGAGTGAGAAGGCGAGTGGCCTCTGCAGCAGCCCGCCTAATCAGGAAAGTCGGGTGTCGTGGTGTGCTGGGGCTCACCTGTACATGTCTCTTTAAGTTATTAATTTTACCCCAGTTGCCCAGATACCTCCACCACATGTTGAGTGCTTTTTCTTTCTGGTCTTATCCTCTTACCTTCTCTATCAGTTTTCAGGACTAGAGCAAAACACAGGTTTTATGAATTCCTTTCATTTATCACTTCTGTTCTCTGTTGTCATGTTTACATTTTTAGGTTAAATCTCCGTGAACTTGGACCCCTGGCATCTCATATGCGTTGGTTTATCTGGCTCATGGCAGCTGGAGGAACCATTTATGTATTTCTCTACCATGAAAAGTAAGAGAAAATAATTTACATTTAATACCTTTAAAATTAACTTCCTAAATTTTATCTACATTACAGTATGATTTACTTTACATTTGTACTTCAAAATAGTAGAAATACATAAACAAAATATATATTGTTTTAATAAATCTTCAGAACCATTTGCTCTGTATCACTGGTGGACAGATTGCTGTAGACAAATGAATGGTGCCTGTGTAACACATGATGTAGCTGAAGGACAAAGTAGCTTTCTCCCTCATCTGCAATGGCAGTTCAGTTCTGACTCTGAAATGAGTCAGACTTCACTTCACATCCTCAGCCAGACTAGTTGTATCTACAAACTAGCCTGCCTCTGTGACTTACAGTTACCACATGAGAAAAATAACTGCTTTTCTAAGTTTCTAGGAAGGTTGAAGATAATCGATATTAAGCCCTCAGCAAAACACTTAACCTAGTTAGGAGCCCAGCAGCTGTTCCAACCCAAGACTCCTGGGAAGGGGGATGTTTGGAAGGGTATATGAACTCTTAGTATCCTCACCATGGAACACATTTTTTTTTAACCTGGTATTCAAAGGTCCTAGTGTGTGAAGCAATATAAAAAGAAAGCTTATTGAAATTTAGCATCTTAGTTCTAGAAGAGACCTTCAAGTCGTCTATTTCTGCTTCATGCTTGAAAACTGAGAACATTCAGTACATGCATGAAATCAGTGACACATCTGGAATTAGGACCCAGGTGGCCTAGTTCCTATTCCATGGCTCTTCTCATCATTTCATATGCCTGAACTTGAGAAACTCACAACCATGAAATCATTTATTTGGATACAGTTTATTAAATTCTTTATCTATTGTTTTTGGCAGAATGGCCCTCAGAATTGACTATAACGTGTGCTTGTCACAAAGTAATAAATTGTTTTCTCTTTTCAGAAGAAAATAGTAGTTTTAGCTAACTTCTCTGTAACTTTGAAATTCACTTAAGTGCATTTTTGACCATAATTAGCAATTCTGAGTGGTGTTATGCATTATATATATATATCCAAGGGAACAGTTTGCTTCTCAGACTCAAACCCCTAATTTATACCCTTGGATAAAATAGGAAGTAAAGTAAGACAACTATTTTTTATCCTGTTTCAGGCCTTCTGATGTAAACCAAACCCACATTCTTTCCCAGTTCCCTGATATGATTACTTCCTGGTGGACTTTGAGTACAAAACACTAAGAACGAGATGCAAGTCACCCTTGGCCATTTGGTTTGGCAGGTATTAGGGAAAACCTAAATGGTGCCACATACTGTTCTAGGCCCTGCAGATCCAAACATAAATATACTTTGGTCCTTGCCTTCGAGAAACTTAAAGTGTAGTTTGACTAGGCATAAATATAGCTTGAATTTCAGTACAGTGTGTTTTTTTAGCATTTTCAAATAATCTGCATCTAAGATGATGAGCCTTACAAATTAAGAGTTTGTGCAGATACAAAATAGACCATCAGAAACACATTCCCTTAGTTCTTTAAGGCTCCCATCCCTTTGCCACTGATAGAGGAGGCGCCAAGCTATTCCTTGTGCAGCTTCATAATTTCAGTGTCTTATAGTGATGAATTGGAATGATGGTGAAGGCAAACACTGGGATTAGAAAGGGAGGGTGCACGGTTAATTGGATTCAGTGATAACTTTGGGCAAAGAACATTTTCCATGTAGCATGTAGAATTTGATGCCTTATCAATCCTGAAAGGGTTTCCCTGGTGGCTCAGTGGTAAAGAATCCACCTACCAATGCAGGAGATGCAGATTCAATCCCTGGGCCAGGAGGATCCCCTGGAGAAGGAAATGGCAACCCACTCCAGTATTCCTGCGTGGAGAATCCCATGGACAGAGGAGCCAGGAGGGCTAGAGTCCATGGGGTCACAGAAGGGTCAGATAGGATTTAATGACTAAACAACAACAATCCTGAAAGAAATATTCGTTCATTGTTATACTCAACTACAGTATTTCAGTCTGTAATGGTCTCCTGTAGGGAAAATACATTTCATTAAGAGTTTACATTTGTTTTTCAAAAGAAAAAAATGGCAAGGAAATGGTTTAAGTGTTGTAGGAATAGATAAATTATATTAACACATTTCTCTTCTGCAGGTATAAGGTGATTGAGCTCTTTTTCTATCTCACAATGGGCTTTTCTCCTGCCTTGGTGGTAACATCAATGGTAAGTTTCTTCATAATTTAGTTATTTCACCTTATTTTCTTTCCAATCACTGTGACTTTTAATATGTCCATAAATACAATCTGTAGCTTTTATTTCTGAAGTTATAATATGCCTATTAGAGACTCAAAAGAAAAAATATATAAATTACAAAGTGCCACAACTTGCACGACTTGCTGTCTGCAGTTTGGAAAAGCTATACACCCAAGTGTCTCCTTCCATATGGTAATCTGCTGTATTTGTTCTTGGAGATAACCCCACTCCCACCCTTTACCCAAAGAGGTGTGAGATAATGTGAAGGTGGGAATTTTTTAAGTTACTTAGTGTCTTAAACCTAAATCCATGGACAAGGGTAAATTTTTTCATTTTTTTAAAATCTTTTTATTTTATATTGGAGGATAGTTAGTTAACAATGCTGTGATAGTTTCAGCTGCACAGCAGATCACCTCTGCATACACATGTATCCATTCTCCCCCAATCTCCCCTCCCATCCAGGCTGCCACATGACATCGAGCAGCGTTCCCTGTTCTGTACAGTAGGGCCTTGTGGTTGTCCATTTTAAATATAACAGTGTGTGCACGTCAGTCCAGACTCCCTCACTGGCCCTTCCTGCCATCCTCCCCTCCTGGCAACCATAACTTCCTCTTCTGAGTCTGTGGGTCTGTATCTGTTTTGTGAATAAGTTCATTTGTTTCACTTCTTTTTAGATGGCACATATAAAGGACGTCATACAGTGTTTCTCCCCTGACTGACTGCACTCAGTATCATATAAAGGACGTCATACAGTGTTTCTCCCCTGACTGACTGCACTCAGTATCATATAAAGGACATCATACAGTGTTTCTCCCCTGACTGACTGCGCTCAGTATCATATAAAGGACGTCATACAGTGTTTCTCCCCTGACTGACTGCGCTCAGTATCATATAAAGGACGTCATACAGTGTTTCTCCTCTGACTGACTGCACTCAGTATGACAGTCTCCAGGTCCATCCATGTTGCTGCGAATGGCATTATTTCATCCTTTTTAATGGCTTGTAATATTAAAAATATTACTCAGTTATAGTGGAGTAATATTCCATTGTATATATGTACCACATCTTCTTTATTCATTCCTCTGTTGATGGACATTTAGGTTGTTTTCATGTCTTGGCTATTGTAAACAGTTAAATTAATGACTTCTTAAAATTTAAGCATTGGAAGGACTTCAAAAGGTCATTTGGCTCAACATTTTATTGGATATTTCTTGAATCCCTTCACTCTTACATTTCCTTTCACTTGCTTTTAAGTCGTATTATTTCTCTTTCCCAGGAAAGTGCTTTTTTTTTTTTTTTTTTTAACTTTGCTTGAAATTGTCCTTTGGGGACTTTACTGAGTGAAAACGTGGCATTACCTGTAGGAGTCAGACTAATCAGTATTGAGAAATCCATGTGTATTTGTCAGTTTGGAACAATAACGTAACGACCTCACAATCCCACCCACTGCTCACTTGTGCTTTTAGCTTATGTATTTCCAGTCTATACTCTGCATTTTGGGGCACTGGCTACTGTATTAATTAAGGAAGTCATGGTTTGTTTAGTTGAACTCTCTTCTTAGCCTGCAAGGGTCAGAAATGTACCTGTAATTTCACTCCTGAGCTCACAGGCACTTTGTAAGAATTTTGCTGTATATAGTTCTCGCTCTGGTCACAAAAATGCCTGTAAAATATTTAGGATTTATGTTTGCTTGTGTTTTTTCAAAGAGTATGCTTTATGAGATTGTAACGAGATATGTTCTTTGAGATACAAGATTTATAATGGCTTTAGTAATTTACCTTGCACCGAAAATATATATAGTTTAGTTGGTAAAGGCATCAGGGCATGGTGAGAGGAGGGAGGTGAAAGACAGAAGTGAGAAAATCTGCCTGGAAGGCGATTGAGGACACCCAGAGCAAGGTCTGGGTGATAGGTTACTAATTGTTAGAGTGAAGCTTCAGGTAAATTCCCTCCGGGTATCGTAAAAACAAGTTTATCCAGTATTTTCACTAGTGTAAATCTTTCATGGACATTTTCAAGTGGCACAATAACAGGTGACTACTGTTCACGTTTATCAAACAGGAAAATCCACACCCTTGCCCTGATAGAACTTAGAATCAAGCAGAAAAATACCATTCATATAAAATAAGAAGTGGTCATCAAGTTTTATAAGGCTTTGGGGAAAGTGCAGCCTACTCTGGGAGGGCCTGACAGAATACCCGAGGAAATGCTATTCACGCTGATTCAGAAGGACAGACGGGAGCCAAGAGGCGGAAGAGTGGCGCAGGTGGCACGGAGACGGACCCAGCGTGGAGGGAGGCCCGGGCACAAGGAAGCAGCGTCTGAATGTGCATAGACATGTGAGGGGTGTGACCGTGCAGATGACACAAGTTCTGTGATGAAACCGGTGAGCAGAGACCAGGTCAAAAGGAACCAGGCATCTGAAGGAGCAGGAACAGCACAGATGATGAAGACTCAAACCTTTGGTGTTGCAGTCAGAATAACGAGTGTCAGAATTACCCTTCTACCACAAAGAGCTATAAAAATGCTACAAAAGTGCATGAACAACAATTTTTTGGCATTGGACACAGACATATAGGACTATGATTCTTGAGAGAGAAACCAAAAGATGAGCTTCAAATGCACTGCAGTTTTCTCCCTGTTTGGAATGCTTTCCAAACTACAGTGAAAGAAAGTGGAGTCCAGGAGCAGCCATCTGGGTGGAGGAAACAAACCAACAATTCAGCTCACTGGGCTGGGGCAGGGTCCTGGAGACGAGGGAGCGTCACAGAGAAGAGTTTCCAGAAATCTGCAAAGGGATTTACTTGTGCCCTTGCCCAAATACTAAGCTGCATTTGTGCTGGGCAAGACGCTGCATACCCTGGTTGAAGATAGCTGTTGAAAGGCTGTGAAGTAAGTGGATATTCCTGAATGAGCCCAGTACTGGAGATCCCAGAGTTCCAACCAGCCAGAATGGAGAGACCACGCAGAGCCAAATAAGTATTCCATTGACCCTAGCAAGATCACATCTTAGACAAAGCTGTGGCACTCCCATAACAAAGCCCAGAAACCTCAAAGGATAAAGTTGATCCTCTAGTAAATAAATGGCAGAACAAACTCAACGTTTGGAAAACAACAAAATCTGTACTCTTGGCATCCATTAACTAAACAAATATTGCTAGATAAGCAAGAAAAGCCTAATGAAAATTCTAGATCTGAAAACTATATGTTGAAAAAAAAAATGTATTGGAGGAATTTAAGAACAGATGGGATACTGCAGAAGAAAAGATCAATGAACTTGAACAGTCAGGCCTCAGGCTGGGAGAAATTTGGTTTCTCTATATGTATCTGACAAAGGATATGTACCAAACACAGTGTCGCACTCTAAATCAATAATAAAAAGAGAAAGAGATACAAGTATCCAGTAAACCCTTGAAAAACTGCTCAATGTCACCAGTCATCTCTGAAATCACGAAAATGAACATTAAAAGCTTTCCACCACACCATACCGAATAGTTAAATTAAAAAGGCTGACGCCACCAAATACCAACAAGGATGTGAAATAACTAGAGCCTTGATTCATTGTTTTGGAAAATATAAAATGCAACCACTTTGGTAATTTGCTTAGCAGTTTATTATAAAATTAAGCACACATTTATAGTTCAGCAAAAATGAAAACATGTATCTACAAAAGGACTTGTAAAACAGTTTAAGGATTAAATTTTATTCATGATAGCCCCCAAATGGAAAGGATATTAAAACTTAATGAAATGCCAAGTAATAGAAAGGAATGAATGACATTAGCACTAGCATGCATACATGTGCACACTTGCGAGCTAAGTCGCTTTAGTCGTGTCTGACTCTGCAACCCCATGGACTGTAGCCCGCCAGGCTCCTCTGTCCGTGAGATTTTCCAGGTAAGAATACTGGAGTGGGTTGCCGTTTTCTCGTCCAGGAGATCTTCCTGACCCAGGGATCGAACCCGCATCTCTTACATCTCCTGCATTGGCAGGCGAGTTCTTTATCACTAGCACCAAAAATATTATATTGAGCAAAAAAGAAGCCAGACGCAGAACTGTACATACAGTATAATTCCATTTATGTGAGCTTCTAGAATGGAGAGGCTTAGTCTGTGGTAATAGCAACAAGAACAATGGTTGCCTTAGTGGAAGGGGTTGTCTAGGATTGGGAAGGGTCACCAAAGAACTTTCTGGAGTGTTAGGATATTTGTGTATCTTCATAGGGGTGATATGAATTACATAAAAGTGTGCATTTCACAAAACCTTACAGTCCACTTAATATCTATGCATTACACTATATAAATGAATCATCAGTCTTTAAAAGACTTTGCTCCCTCCCTAAAAAAGGAATGTAACTTCAGGAAACAAAACACCTTGGTCTTGACTCAAATCCTGATTCTGGTACTTAAAGGCTCCATGGCCGTGGGCAAATTATTTATCCTCTGTGTGTTCCAGGTTTCTCATCTGTGGAGTTGGGATAAAAATACTTAATTTAGGGTTATGAAGATTAAATGAATGTTTCAAACGTTTAATAGGGACATAGAAACACAGTAATGGTGTTGATAATGAAGCAGACATAATCTGGTTTTAAGATTAACCATGTTCTGGTTCTTTGAAAGTTGATAAAGCAGTACTTATCTCTCTGACTTTAGTCTCTTCATCTCTAAAATAAGGAGGCTATGTTAGATGAGTGACTCTTCACTGGGAGGTCAGATGCTCCTGTAAGAATCCTAACCCTCTGTTAGGAAAACCTAACCCTCTCTAAGGAAAATGCCCCTAATACATGTATACAGGGAATTTTGTATTACTCAGTTCAGTTCAGTTGCTCAGTCGTGTCCGACTCTTTGCGACCCCATGAATCACAGCATGCCAGGCCTCCCTGTCCGTCACCAACTCCTGGAGTTCACTCAAACTCATGTGCATTGAGTTGGTGATGCCATCCAGCCATCTCATCCACTGTCGTCCCCTTCTCCTCCTGCCATCCCAGCATCAGGGTCTTTTCCAGTGAGTCAACTCTTCGCATGAGGTGGCCAAGGTATTGGAGTTTCAGCTTTAGTATCAGTCCTTCCAATGAACACCCAGGACTGATCTCCTTCAGAATGGACTGGTTGAATCTCCTTGCAGTCCAAGGGACTCTCAAGAGTCTTCTCCAACACCACAGTTCAAAAGCATCAATTCTTCGGCGCTCAGGTTTCTTCACAGCCCAACTCTCACATCCATACATGACCACTGGAAAAACCATAGCCTTGACTAGATGGACCTTTGTTGGCAAAGTACTGTCTCTGCTTTTGAATATGCTATCGAGGGTGGTCATAACTTTCCTTCCAAGGAGTAAGCATCTTTTAATTTCATGGCTGCAATCACCATCTGCAGTGATTTTGGAGTGCCCCAAAAAATAAAGTCAGCCACTGTTTCCACTGTTTCCCCATCTAATTCCCATGAAGTGATGGGAACAGATGCCATGATCTTCGTTTTCTGAATGTTGAGCTTTAAGCCAACTTTTTCACTTTCATCAAGAGGCTCCTTAGTTCTTCTTGGGCTTTCTGCCATAAGGGTGGTGTCATCTGCATATCTGAGGTTATTGATATTTCTCCCGGCAATCTTGATTCCAGCTTGTGCTTCTTTCAGCCCAGCATTTCTTATGATGTACTCTTATTAATGGATATTAATTGCTCTATAACCTCTAGGAAATAATAAATGTGTCTGGTGTTTTGTTTTGCTATGTTTTACTTTTTAAAGAAAATGAAATCTGACTGATGTCCCATCTGACCAAGGTTAAGGAGCAATCTGAGAAGTCTCCTTCCTCATTGTTTGATCCTGCAGAACACCACGGTGCCTATGTGAATTTTGAAGATGGGGCTGGCCCTCGCCCCCGGCCTGGTTCCTCACGCCTGGCTCTGTGTCCAATGTGGCCATCGCCCTCACCTCGGCACAGGCAGCCCACGCACCGGGGCCCCCCAGTCCCCTGTTGGACTTCTGCAGGGCCCTGCTCCAAGGCTCCCAAGGCTGCAGGGCCCAGGCCTCCAGAACACCCCCACCGTTGTCCCTTCCAAGGCCTGGCCACAAGCTGCTGTAGATTCCCACTCACCCTGCGGAACCGGAGACCTCCCTGTTCTGGTCTCCAGAAACCCTCGTGAGTTTGTCCATCAGCATCTTGAGCCCTGCCTCTGTTCTCTTCACCTGCCATTCACACAGCCCGGTCTCATCTTGTAGATGAGTCAAGGGCTTTGAAAACCAAGAGTACTTTATAAAGTCTCCTTTTTGTGCTAAAGCACACCTGACTGTTAATTTCCTGCTGAGCTAAAACACTCCCAAGCACAAAGACACAAAGGCCTGGTGCATCTAGAAGGCTAGGAACTGTATTGTGCTATACGATCTCAGAGGTCACTCCTAGCAAGGATTTTCCTTCTGGCTATGTCAGCTGTAAGGGAGCCACAAGCTCACAGAAACAGGAGGAGTCTGAGGAAAGTGATTAGTGTAGAACAGAGTTTGAGGAAGACAAAGGGAGTGAAAACCGTGCTGGAGATGTGGATTATAAGCAGAGCGGCTTGAGTGTACCTTAGTAGGGAAGAAGGCTGCTCAAGAGAAAGATGAAAGCCAAGGACTGTACTTTATCAAATGAATGACCATTCATTTTAGATGCGATTGCAGTCTGCTTAAACAAGCTATAGATGAGCAGAAGATGCTGCTGTTTGCCTTGGAACCTATAACCTGATTGCTTGGTGAGATGCAGACGGCTGATTTCCGAGGTTAATCCAGGTCGATTTAAGTGTAGTTCATGTGTACAGATAAGGATTCTGTTTGTGCAGAGCTGCTTTGTTGTCTGGAAAATCAGGAGACTTAGGGGGCATTTGCAGGGATGGTTTTAGCTGTCATCAGAGTAACATCAAAACCTTTTCGTTTTTTTCCTCTGTTGACAGAACAACACGGATGGACTTCACGAACTTGCCTGCGGGGGCTTAATTTATTGCCTGGGAGTTGTGTTCTTCAAGAGCGATGGCATCATTCCATTTGCGCATGCCATCTGGCACCTGTTTGTGGCCACGGCAGCTGCAGTGCATTACTATGCCATTTGGAAATATCTTTACCGAAGTCCTACAGATTTTATGCGACATTTATGACCAATCTGTACTAGGTCTCCAAACCAGTATTATTTCAGTTATGGCACTTAAGAGTGGGATAAGAGCTGAAAATTGCACAGAGGAAGAAAAGAAGACAACTGCACTGACTTTCTTTATATCTTTTGAATATAATTACTGTGAAAGTTATGAAAGCTGTGTTCTGGGATTTTCCCCCTCACAGCAAGTAAATAAGGTAGTGAGTTAATTATTCATTCCATTCCACTATCATGAAGGACTCTGGAGAGACTTGGCCAACTGATGTTTACAAACCAGAATTTTGTATTTTAATTTTACAGATTTTACTACATGATTTTTCTAAATTACTAGGTCAGATTGTAAAAGTCAGTGCAATAACAAAACTTCCTTTTTAAGAGAAAATGATTTCTATCACTTTCCCATTAGCTGTTAAAAGAATCATGACTAGAAATTACACTACTTTTTACCATGTTTCATCTTGGCATACGTAGTTATTTTTTAAATAGAAACTTCAGTTTTTTGTAAATTTTTTAAAAAATACTTCATTGAAGCACATCTGTGCGGTTCTTCATTCATGTGAATTTTTGCAGCAGTCTGTCAACATTCCACAAATGAACAAACATTATACCTCTTCTCTGATAGTTTTATTAAGCATGGAGAGATTGCCAATTTTTAAAAGCTGCAACTTTTCCAAAACTTTCCTGCCAACCTCTGACTCTGAATTCCATGCTGCTTTGGGCCACATATTTGACCTAGTTTGGTTTCCCAGCGATAGAAAAGCATTTTGATATCACTAACTTTTTCAAAAGGTTGAACTTTTTCTCTATGCCTTTGCCATGACTTCTTCGGGGTCTTTTCCCACAGAGGAGTATCCAGTCTGTATTAAGACAGGATTGCTGGCTTGGCCGTCCACTGAACACTCCTGAAGAGCGCTGTGAATTACAGTGAATAGTGGTCATGCCTGTCTGGTGCCCAGTGGTTAAGTTATTGTCACTTAGCTTTATATTATCGGTTTGATAGTCATTTTAAGTTGTGGAACTCAATGCATAAATTCACATTTCTCCCTTTCCTTTGCATCTCCTGATACACTTTTTATCTTAGAAAAGTATCTAAAGCACTGTTTGACAAACTCACGTGTCTGTTGTCCATCAGTTACAGCCTGGCTCAGTGGAGTGATATTTAATATATTGTTTTTGGTTTTTCTTCAATGTCTTATATTAAGATTAACATATTAGTTGCTTTTTGGTTAATCTCCTGTTGGTGTTTTAATAAATAACCTTGCATTTAGATCGGGTGCTGATATTGCCTGTTTTCTAGTGATTGGGTAAGATCACTGGAATTGTTAGTTTGACAGTATATTGAATTCAGTTCATTGAAATTTTGTACTGATGTAGCTTTAAAGGAGGGTTTATTTTGTGTGTGTGTGTATGCTTAGAACTCTGACTTTGATAAGTTATATGGGAATGAGGAGCAGAAGAACTGCCTTTTGCTGATGAATTCTGAAACAGGCAAAAGTGAAAGTTAATAGTTGCTCAGTCATGTCCGACTCTCTGCAACCCCAAATAGGCAAGGTACCCAGTGAAAACGCCAACCAGACCATCCCTTCTGCATGGCTCTGAGCATCTGGATGCCTCTTGTTTTTTGTGTATATTTAATTTTAAGTATATTAACTTTTGTGGATTCATTTGAAATCTGCTCAAAAGTACCACTGTCAAAACCACTAAAGTGTATGTAAAAAATTGTGCTGTAGACAAAAATAAAATTGTTACTTGGACTTGTTCCACTGTCTCTAAATTAGATGACTGTGAAAATGATAATGCATTTTTGAATGCCTGAGCTCATCTAGCATATGTAATTTGTATACTAGCCTTTTTTTCCTCTCTTTTTTTTTTTTTTTGAAAAGTCAGGATGGGAATAAAAACAAATGTACCCTGTCATCTAGAATTTTCTAGTCCACTTTTTAATAATTGCTAGAACCAGTGCAAACATTTAACCACATTTTCAGCTTAAAATATGCCAGTCTGGGCCTAAGGATTATAAATTTTATAAATGATGTTACCCAGAGAAGCCTTTTGGTTTAGTTTATATAATATCCTATAAGATTGAGCTTACACGCTTTTTTGTTACCAAGCAGACACATACTGTAAGTGAGTAACAACTCTGTGAGTGTTGGATTTCATTCTCCCTCTTCTGCAGGGTAGGAAACAGTCAGGCTTACCTGCCTCGTGCTCATTCAGGGAGCTGGGACAGGAACCCAGGTTCTCTCCAGTTCTGAAGCCTCCTGTTCAGTTTGCATCACAGCATTGTCAGAGTCAGCAAGAACAAATGGATCAAAAACTTGAAATGAAAATTGGTCAGGCATACACATGGAAAAGAAAACAATTTTCACACAGTTTAGAACCTCAGTAAACCACACACAAACCTCTGTCAAATCTATTTGAAGATTGGGTGTCTTGAGGTTTTATTTAGAATTCTGTTGTCTAGTCCACCAGGGTAACCTCATCTCTTCCTGGAGCATCTGCTCACTCTGTGTATCTCCTTCTTTATCAATTGTTCAGTCGCTCATTTGTGTCCAGCTTTTTGTGACCCCATGGACAGCAGCGTGCCAGGCCTTTCTGTCCTTTACTATCTCCTGGAGCTTGCTCAAAGTCATGTCCATTGAGTCAGTGATGCCATCCAACCATCTCATCCTCTGTCGTCCCCTTCTCCTGCCTTCAGTCTTTCCCAGCATCAGGGTCTTCTCAAATGAATCAGCTCTTCACATCAGGTGGCCAAAGTATTGGAGTTTCAGCTTCAGCATCAGTCCTTCCAATGAACATTCAGGACTGATTTCCTAAAGGATGGACTGGTTGGATCTCCTTGCTGTCCAAGGGACTCTAGAGTCTTCTCTAGCACCCCAGTTTGAAAGCATCAATCCGTATCAGTACCTCCAGCCTAAACTGTTCTCTGAAGGCCAGACCTCTCTAATCAACTGCCTCTTCCCCACCTCCAGCACATTTTCCTCACCCGGTCCCAAGCTGAGGTCATCTTCATTCCCCCACCAAACTCATCTCTGAAATATCTTATCCTGGTTGATGGCATGGCCGTAGCCGTCTACATCCTTGATTTCTCTGACTGCCGACCCCCAAGATTCAACCAGGCAGCCAGAGCTGTCACCTCCACCTCAGGCCCAGCTCCCTGATCTGGTTCCTCAACCCATTTCCCACTGCAGCTCCCTATAAAGCCCTAGAAAGCGATTCTCAGACTATTGTAGCCACTTCCTCGTGTACCCGCCACTGGTCACACTCAATAGACAAGCTCATCCTCCACGCTTACCAGCGTCATCCCCCTGAAAGAATGAGGATGTCTCTCCCCTGCTTCAGGACTGCCACTGACGGTTGTATGGCTCTGTACGGCTCAGGCTGCCTATGGCTTGTGGCCTCTTCACATGCTCAGTTTAGTTCAGTCGCTCAGTCGTGTCTGACTCCTCAATCCCACGGACCGCAGCACACCAGGCCTCCCTGTCCATCACCAACCCCCAGAGTTCACTCAAACTCATGTCCATCGAGTTGGTGATGCCATCCAACCATCTCATCCTCTGTCATCCCTTCTCTTCCCACCTTCAATCTTTCCCAGCATCAGGGTCTTTTCCAATGAGTCAGTTCTCATCAGGTGGCCAAAGTACTGGAGCTTCAACTTCAGCATCAGTCCTTCCAATGAATATTCAGGGTTGATTTCCTTTAGGATTGACTGGTTCAACCTCCTTGGAATCCAAGGGACTCTCAAGAGTCTTCTCTAATACCACAATTCAAAAGCATCAATTCTTCGGCGCTCAGCTTTCTTTAAAGTCCAACTCTCACATCCATACATGACTACTGGAAAGACCATAGCCTTGACTAGATGGACCTTTGTTGGCAATGTCTCTGCTTTTTAATATGCTGTCTAGGTCGGTCATAACTTTTCTTCCAGGGAGCAAGCGTCTTTTAATTTCATGCTGACTCTTCCTTATTCTTTCCCCGACTGAACCCCACGGACTAGCCCCATGACGTCTTGCCTTCATGGTGCCTTTGTCCCTGTGCTTTCGTACCCGCTCTTCCTCGGCTTGGAAGGCTCTGCTGGGTCCAGACCTCCACCAGCACTCCCAGGCTCCGGCCCCATGTGCCCTCCCAGTTGGGCCTCAGCACCGCTGCCCCTTTTTGGCCCCATCCTTTGCCCTGGGGAGTGTTTGTCTGTCTGCCCTCTCTGTGGTAGGGACCACCCCTCTGCAGGCAGGAGCTGAGTCTCACCCAGCTCCATCTGCAGCACAGCGCCACCCTCACAGCAGAAGTGTAAAGAGGCCTGGGAATGAGAGTGGAAAGGGAGGGGCAGGTTGGAGGGTGGTGTCATGCGTGAGAAAGACAACATAAAGTGTTTTCAGGACACACTTGTTATACCCAGTGGATCTGGTCCCTGAAAGCCAATGCGGCTCTCACCGACTGGCTTGACTCCAGTTCCTTGGCCTCACTGGCTTCCCTGACCAAGGGTCCGCTAGAACATTCATAGCGACCACAGTAAAAGTTGATGAGAAACTGGCATGGAAACATGAGACTGTGTCCTAAATAAGGGAAAATCCAAGCTAGATTACCGAAGGGTTCAGAGGACCGACTACCCATCATGTAAAAGGCACATGCAACACGATGTTCATCGCAGCACTATTTACAATAGCCAGGTCATGGAAGCAACCTGGTTGTCCATCAGCAGATGAATGAATAAGAAGTTGTGGTGCATGTAGACAATGGGATATTACTCAGGCATAGAAAGGAATAAATTTGAGTTGGTTGAACTGAAGTGAATGAACCTAGAGCCTATTAAGTCAGAAAGAGGGGAATATTGTATACTAACACATATATACGGAATCTAGAAAAGCAGTGCTGATGAACCTGTTTGTGAGGCAGGGATGGAGGTGCGGACATGCAGAGCGGACTTGAGGATGGCGGATGCAGCAGGGCAGGGAGAGGGCAGGACGAACTGAGAGAATAGCGCTGAAACATAGACACTACGGTGTGGAGATCAGACAGCTGGCAGGAAGCTTCTGTACAACACAGGAGCTCAGGGCTCAGTAACGACCTAGAGGGGAGGGATGCCGGCGGGACGGGAGGGAGCTTCCAGAGGGAGGGGACACATGCATACCTTTGGCTGATTCACATTGCACAGCAGAAACAAACACAACACTGTAAAACGATTATCCTCCAACTGGAACTAAACTTATGAAAGTCTGGAAAGCTGTTCTGCCTATCCTGCCTCCCTCTGGTCCTCTTCTCTGCATGTAATAATAAACTGAAATAACACTTGGTTCTGCAACCCGTGAGCCTCAGTGCAGACTGCCCTCAATTAGAAGGAGTCCGCTCATCCTAATGCATTATCGTGTATTTTCTGCCATTCTTTCCCCTGCTATTTAAGGAATTTGGTTTTTGTTTTGTACAGTTGTAAATATGCCACATATGCAATTATGTAACTGCTTTTTCCTGCTTATATTAACATTTAAAAAAATTATTATATAGCTTTCATAGCCAACATTTTTAATGGCTCCATCATCTTTCCAGACCAGACATGCAGCCTGTTTTAGTCATTCACCTAATTGGGGGGTTTTAGATTCAGATTTTTCATTACTGTAAACAGTGCTGTATGAACAGCTTTGCATAAAGTTTTGCCCCTGTTTGTGACTGGGTCTTTGAGATAATAAGAAACAATTGAGTACTTTCTATGTCTGGGGGACTGGTACTGTGCTAGTTACATGGACTATCTCACTCTTTACAAAAAACCTTATGCGTAGACAGTTTTATCTCCATTTTACAGATTAGAAAACAAGCACAGATAAATGAATTTCCTTGCTCAAGATAAGTGTCAGAGCCAGATTAAACCCAGGGATCCTGGAGTCTTAGAGTTTTCATTCTCAAGAGTGCAATCCCTGGGTCAAAGTTTTCTTAATGGGTTTACCCAAAGTGAAAGTGAAAGTCACTGTGTCCTGTCCGACTCTTTTAGACCCCACAGACTATACAGTCCAGGGAATTCTCCAGGCCAGAATACTAGAGTGGGCAGCCGTTCCCTTCTCCAGGGGATCTTCCCAACCCAGATATCGAACCGGGGTCTCCTGCACTGCAGGCAAATTCTTTACCCACTGAGCTACTAGCGAAGCCCAAAGGAAGACCTTTTAAAAATGAGACTCATTCCAAACCTCCAGATTTTTGCTTGACATTTTCAGGTTATGTCTACTCTTCTTGTGTGCCAATTAGATGGAAAGTGAAAAAGGAAAATTTCCAAATGAAACTGACCTCGAAGAAGCCGATTCACTTCCTTCCTTGGGAAGCAAAATAAAGTTTCCCAAGAGGACCTGAGAAATGTTTTTAGTTTAACAAGGTTAGAATTACTGCATTCGCGTCTTTCTGCTGCTTTTGCTAGTTGGAACAGACAGTGCCAACCTCTTACATTCTGCGCCTCTTCCCCCTACATGCTTCCCTGTGATGTATCAGCGGGGTGATTTTTCCAAGAAGCAGTGCCACTGTGCAGTCTAGCCGCTTGCAAAGCGAGTCAAAACTATTGCCATCAGGAGCCTGGGCAACACAACAGCTCTCTCGTTCTTCTACACAATTCACTGTCGCTCAGACTTTGCCTGCACTCGGAAGCCAAGGCCAAACAACTGGCCAGGCTTCAGGAGGGCCTTGGGAAACGTGCTGTCAGCCCCAGCTGGGAGAGGTTGCGTCTACCTCTCCTATTCCGTGCCAGATCAAATTTACGGCACCCAAACAATGTCAGCCACCAAAAAGTTCAGGAAATGCTATCCATCAAGAAGATTTGGTTCTTTTAAAACATGAGTGTTTTCTGATCTCATCTGCAAGCTGCATACTGAGTTGGCATGGATCAGCCAGCCTGGGACAGATTGCCAGTGAAGATGAGCTTCAGTAAATCCCTCGTGACCTTGGAGCCTCCATGCCCACCTGCAGAAGGGGTCCAGGACCTCCCTCGGGCTGCAGCCCCAGGATGAAATGATACCCCAGAAGTGCCTAGTTCATGCATTCTGGCATATGACTGGCGCTACACAAATGGCCTCCCCATATGGCTGAGCTTTTAAATGATTCTAGCCCACCTGCAGAGATTTTCAAGCAGAAGCAACCTGAAGGAACAGTTAGTGGCGCTCTTAAAAAGTCTCCTGCAGTTTTTAGCTCTTAGAAGTTCATGGGACTGTGGCTGAAGCTAAACTGAGGCAGGCGGTCACCCCTGGCTTTCTAGTGGTTTAGTGCCCTCTGTTACCAATGTTCTTTAAATATTCGCTTTCTTGAAACAGATCCAGAGCACTATGTGGACAAAGGTGGGCAAGGAAAGCTGGACAGTTTTCCTTCTGTGCCCAGAGGGGAACATGCGCCCTCCACCTAGTCAACCCGGAGGCCCCCGGTTGACTGGGCCACACTCCCGGGCAGCAATGTGGTCCATGCCTACTGCTACACGTGCCACTTTGGAGGCTCACCTACCAGACCCACCTTCGATGGCTTGTTCAAGAATCAGTTCTAGGAGCTTCCCTGGTGGTTCAGTGGTTAAGAATCCGCCTGCCAATGCAGAGGACATGGGTTCAGTCCTTGGTCCAAGAAGGTCCCCCACGCCGCGGGGCAAGTAAGCTCATGAGCCGCAGCTACTGAGCCCTGTGCCCTGGAGCCTGGGCCGCACAAGAGCAGCCGCCCCAGGAAGGAGCCGCCACAGCGCAGCCAGAGGTCAGCCCCGCCCACCACAGAGAGAGCCCTCGAGCAGCGACCAGGGCCCAGGGCAGCCGCAGAGAAACAACTGAGGGACTTCTAAAAATGAAGAATTACTGTCAACTACAATATACAATGTCTCCTCCGTCTTATCTCAACTTATTCCCCCTGAAGTTGCACGTTCATCCATCAAATGTTTGAAAGAGAAAGTGTCAGTCACTCAGTTGTGTCCAGCTGGAGTGGGTAGCCATTCCCTTCTTCTGGGCATATTCCCGACCCAGGGAGCAAACCCAGGTCTCCTGCGTTGCAGGCAGATTCTTTACTGTCTGTTGTTGTTCAGTCACTCAATTGTGTCTGACTCTGCGACCCCATGGACTGCAGCATGCCAGGCTTTCCTGTCCTTCACCATCTCCCAGAGTTTACTTAAATTCGTGTCCATTGAATTGGTGATGCCATCCAACCATCTCATCCTCTGTCATCCCCTTCTCCTCCTGCCCTCAATATTTCCCAGCAACAGGGTCTTTTCAAATGAGTCGGCTCTTCGCATCACGTGGCCAAAGTATTGGAGTTTCAGCTTCAACATCAGTCCTTCAAATGAACACCCAGGACTGATCTCCTTTAGGATGGACTGGTTGGATCTCCTTGCAGTCCAAGGGACTCCCAACAGTATTCTCCAACACCACAGTTCAAAAGCATCAGTTCTTCAGTGCTCAGCTTTCTTTATGGTCTGACTCATGTCTGAGCCACTATCAACTGTTTTGTGGGTATCAAATCTGTGCTAGAGACTGATCTCCTACTGCGGATGCTATAAAAAGACAAAACTTCTGCCTGTCACTCAGGCCAGATGATCCCCTGGCTCCACTCCTTTATCTGGTCCCAAGGCCTTAGTGGAGTTTTGCTGACCTGTTTTCTGGCACTTTCCAAATGACAGTGGCCAGTCAACATGCCAGTGTGAGCCGACAGGTAGGAAGTGGCTGCTTTAACTAGCTTTTCAACAGCTGCCTTGTTCAGGGCAGTAGATTTGCATCTGCTGGGCCAGATTCAAATCCTCTGAAAATCAGCTGTTGCTTTGGAAGAACACGCCTTAGAGGAAGCCTGTGTGAAGTCTGCTCTCAGAGCCTCCCTGCACTCCAGAAGCTCAGAAGCGTGTCAGGTGCTTTTGAAGTGGGCTTTCCCCAGCCTCCCAGGCAAGGGTGAGGCGTGAGAGATACCTGTCCGCTAAGACCTTTCCTTTGGCGCTGGCAGTAAGTTGCGTCTGTGCCCTCTAGGCCCCCGTGTTCTCCTGGGGAGAGGACTTGGGGACAAATTAGTAATTATAATACAACCTAATCACAGTGTTTGTATTGGCTGCTATTGGAGGAGGTGATTAACCCTGCCCAGGGGAGTCCGAAGTCCTCCCCGTAGAGGCAGTTTCAGCTGAGACTGGCAGGGTGTGTGGGGACTTACTAGGGAGATGAGAAAGAAGGGGGCAGTGGGTGGAGACAGGGTAGGGCAGAGATGATAGTCTGGGCACAGAGAAAGAATGAGCAGGGGCGCGTGGCAGCGAACAGTCCGACAGGTTTCCTAAACAGCATGGATGCTCCTAAGAAACGCCTCTGGAGGGAAGATGATGCTGACGGCAGATAGTAGCAGCAGCTTGTGTGATTGCCTACTAAGGGCCTGTTGTACAAGACCTCTCGGGAGAAGAGAGAGGGTGTGATGCTGAACAGAGCGCTGTGGGACTCCCAGGCACAATGGCCTTTTTGTTCACCATTTCTTATAGGCAAGACTCCAGCCTCCATGACCTTCTCTGAGTTCCAAAGAGCAGATTCAAACAGTTGCTAATCAAGGGAGGAGCAGCCACAAAACCACAGGATTAAAGGGAAACTCATCAAGATTAGGAGATTAGACCACCTCAGACCCTGCACACACCCTAATGTTGTCAGCAACCCCACCCTTCTGAAACTTGCAGAAGACAGAAGTAGACTATTACTGCCTTGATCCTTATCACATACGCCTGCCTAAATAGACAATCTCTTTCTAATCGGGCTTCCATGGTGGCTCAGTGGTAATGAATCTGCCTGCCAAAGCGGGTTTGATCCCTGGGTTGGGAAGATGCCCTGGAGAAGGAAATGGCAACCCACTCCAGTATTCTTGCCTGGGAAATCTCATGGACAGAGAAGCCTGGCAGGCTGCAGTCCATGGGGTCGCAAAAGAGTCAGACACGAATCCGTGACTAAATTACAACACTTCACCAGGAAAGGGGCACAATTCTTGGGGCACTATCCTACTGTGTTCCCCCTTTGCCTGGCAAAGAAATAGAGCCACTCTTTCCTTCTTCATAACTGCGTCCGTATTTCTGTTTCTCATTGGTGCACAGGGAGCCAAGATTTTGACAAAAGGAGGGTGGGGCACTCATCTATTCCTCTGGCGATTGAGGAAGATGACCCTGTATGCATGTGAAGTGTTCTGCAGCAAACTCCTAGATGGGTTTCTTTGTCCAATATTTTTGGGTTTCCTTTTCCCGTTTTCAACCCCGCCTAAGCACATAACACCTTAGAATTCTTATGGGTGGCAAATATTCCAGGGTTCGTCTGACCTGAAGCTCCAATACTTTGGCCACCTGATGCAAAGAGCTGACTCATTGGAAAAGACCCTGATGCTGGGAAAGACTGAAGACAGGAAGAGAAGGGGACGACAGAGGATGAGATGGTTGGATGGCATCACTGACTCGATGGACATGAGTTTGAGCAAGCTCCAGGAGATGGTGAAGGACAGGGAAGCCTGGCGTGCTGCAGTCCATGGGATCACAAACAATCGAACACAACTGAGTGACTGAGCAACATCTGAGGTGATTCTTGGGTTATTGTATACAAGTTGAAATAACACCTGGTAAAAGTAAGCTACGAGTTGGTTGGAAGGGGCTTCCGACACTGGGGAATGTCATCCTTTGCTGTGGACGAGGATAATCAAGATCTGAAGGTATTATGGAGACCGTCAGCATCCAGGCATTCAATGCATTCAACAAAGCGTGAGCCCCTCCGACATGCCAGATGCCGTTCCAGGCACTGGGGAGACAGCAAATTCCTGCCTCATGGGCCTGACATTCTCCTGGAGGAGAAAGGGACTATAAACAAAATGTACAGGTAAACGGCTTGGCAGATGGTGCCGTGGAGGAAAGCACTCAGGAGAGAGGCAGGGGGCGTGGGGGCGGGAGGACCTGTGCTCAGGACAGGCGCTCTCTGAGAGGGGAGACTGGAAGGACCCGCGGGGCCGATTGCCGCTGCGAAAGGCCTTCCTGGGGAGGGACCGCGCAAGCACAGAGGGGGCCGGGAGGAGCCCTGTGAGCAGGCTGGGAGCACTCTCGGCAACGACGTCAGGGAGGCTGCCAGAGCCCGTCTCCTTTGACCGAGTTCGATTCAGCCTCCCGAGTTCCCTTTCTGACAAGTCCCTGACCTCGGGCCCTGTCCTTGGCCTGTTTAGTCCAGTCTTAGCATGAATCCTGCTGGGTCAGTTAAAGGGAAAATCCTTACCTTTGGGAGCTAATGAAATTCCTCATCCCCCGGCACTGGTATCTTACAACCCTGGCCTGCTCGGTCATTTTCCACCCACTGACCACCCCACTTCTGCCCGCAGCCCCGTTCCTTGACTGTAACTTCCCCCCGGTCATTGTATTGAGCTTAGTGGCCTTTACTCCAAAACGCCATTGCGGTAGCCTCTGAAAGAGTCTGCCTACTCACCTTTAACAAGTGTCATGGATTATTTTTCCTTTAAAAGGGGAACTGAATGGCGGATATATAGGGCTTTGGAAGCCACTGTAAGGTCCGCGGGCACATGTTTGGTGTTGTGATTAGCGATGGAATTCCTTGAGGGATCATCTAGAGAGATCCCAATGCTGTGCTCTCAATAATGAACTGCAGCTGGGCAGTTCATTTCCTAAATAGCAGAAAAGCACATGTGCAAGACCCTGGGTATTGGTTTATCTTTAAAATGCAGATTTTAGCAATAAAACCAATCTCAGAATATAGTCAAACACTGTAAAAGTATTAATTTAAAAATGAGCACCAATCTTAGAAATAAGAAGTGGGCCCGTGTATTTCCTCACAAGCAACCTTGAACTGTCTGATTGTTTAAGAGGGAGATTTGCAGACTTTCTCCCCTACCTGCCCCCACCTCCACCCCTCCCTAGCTGATCTTTGCTCCCGGAAAAGAAAGCTGCTTTGTGCAGTGTCTTATCTCTGTTCTGCCCATTGATTTAACTTGCTTCTGTGGTGGCCTCAGTGGTGGAAATCTACCCTGTGTCTGGCCCAAGACTATCTTCTTTCCTTATCAGCTTTAGCAACTTGAGCCAGTGAGAGACAAAGGGCTGGCTCTTCACAGATCTGCTTTGGAGGCTGTGACCTGGCCGGTGGAAAAGAGAGGAATAAGTGACTCGACTAAGCCTTGATGTCCTCTGTTTGAAAAGGGAGATTAGGCTGTCCCCTCCTAGGACTATGGTGACATTATTTGCATGAAATGTCTAACACAGGACCTGACAATCAGGAGGCACTGAATTCCATTCCCAAAAGTTCTTCCTCATCAGAGGTGCCCTGGAGAATGTGGACTAGCTCCTGGCTAGGAACACCACCCTTATGGCAGAAAGCAAAGAAGAACTAAAGAGCCTCTTGAGGAAAGTAAAAGAAGAGAATGAAAAAGTTGGCTTAAAACTCAACATCCAGAAAACTAAGATCGTGGCATCTGGTCCCATCACTTCCTGGCAAATAGATGGGGAAACAATGGAAACAGTGAGAGACTTTATTTTGAGGGGCTCCAAAATCACTGCAGATGGTGACTGCAGCCATGAAATTAAAAGACGCTTGCTCCCTGGAAGAAAAGCTATGACCAACCTAGACAGCATATTAAAAAGCAGAGACATTACTTTACCAACAAAGGTCCTTCTAGTCAAAGCTATGGTATTTCCAGTAATCATGTATGGGTGTGAGAGTTAGACTATAAAGAAAGCTAAGCATAGAAGAATTGATGCTTTTGAACTATGGTGTTGGAGAAGACTCTTGAGAGTCCCTTGGACTGCAAGGAGATCCAACCAGTCCATCCTAAAGGAAATCAGTCCTGAATTTTCATTGGAAATACTGATGCTGAAGCAGAAACTCCAGTATTTTGGGCACCTGATGTGAAGAGCTGAATCATTGGAAAAGACCCTGATGCTGGGAAAGATTGAAGGTGGGAGAAGAAGGGGACGAGATGAGATGGTTGGATGGCATCACTGACTTGATGGACATGGGTTTGAGTAAACTCTGGGAGTTGGTGATGGATAGGGAGGCCTGGCGTGCTGTGGTTCATGGAGTCACAAAGAGTCAGACACGACTGAGCGACTGGACTGAACTGACCTGAGGAACTAGAACAAGGAGGTTCTCCTTCCCAGCTCTTTACATCTCCCCTGTCAGTGAAGGGCAGCCCTCCTCCTCGATAAGGCTGTTCCTCAAGCCCATCAGTTATGTTACAGGCCTTGCTCTACCAACCAGGCCCCTTATTTTTGGCTTTTATCAGACTTACCCTCCCTAGGAACCTGACAACTCTGTCCACTGTCTCTTCTGAAATCCGCCCTGGCCTCCCTAACATGCTGCCTCCTGGCTCCCCGCTGCGTTTCTGACTTCTCTTACTCAGTCTTCTTTCCTGGATTGTCCTGCTCTACTTCACCTAAAACATCAGTTTCCTGAGGAGATGGTTAGATGGCATCACCAACTCAAAGGACCTGAATTGGAGCAAACTCCGGTAGATAGTAGACCACAGACGTGCTGCAGTCCATGGGGTCACAAAGAGTTGGACACAGTTTAGCGACTGAACGACCATCAGATGCCTGCTTCCTCTCCCTCCCCACTCATCCTGGGTGACCTCACTGATGTCCATGGTGAGGGTCTCTAGCCCCAAACACTCTCATGTCTTGCATACTGGCTATTTCCACATGGATGTCCCATACTCACCTCAGTCTTTTCAAAGCAAAATAAATCAACTTCCTCCCAAGCCTGATTCTCCCCCTGTGTTTCCTATGTAAGCCAGTGGGCTGGTCATCACAGTCACCTAAGCCAGGAACAGGGGAGTCAGTCTAGACCCCCACCTTCCACCAGCTCCTTAGTCTCATACCCTCTGCTCAGATCTCTCTCTCCACTCTCCCCTCCTCCATCCACACCTGCTGAGTGGAGGCCTTTATCCATTCTCAGCTCATTTACTATAAAAGTGAAACTGTGAGCCTCTGACTGGGACTTGAACCCATGGGCTAGGACTCGAATCCAGCCAAAACCCACACTGGGACTTGAACCCACAGTCTTTTAACTGAGATCACACCCAGTCTTGGAACTTAATGAAGCTTAGGTTCTTGATGTCTCATCACATAAAGAATCCAGTGAGAGAAGTGATAGGTAAGAAGTGGATTTATTTGGAGTGAAACCCACTCCACAGACAGAGTGCGGGCCATCTCAGAAAATGAGAGCAGCACAAGGGTGTGGGGGTTGTCAGTTTTTATAGGCTGAGTAATTTCATAGGTTAAAGAGTAGAAGGGTTATTCCCACTATTTGGGGGAAAGTGTGAAAGTCGCTCAGTCATACCCAACTCTTTGTGAACCCAAGGACTATAGCCCACCAGGCTCCTCTGTCCATGGAATTCTCCGAGCAAGAATACTGGAGTGGGTTGCCACGCCCTCCTCCAGGGGATCTTCCTGCCTCAGGGATCAAACCTGGGTCTTCTTCATCGCAGGCAATTCTTTACCGTCTGAGTCAGAGGAAAGAGGCAGAGACTTCCAGGAACTGGGCCGCCACCACCTTTTGTCTTTACAGTCAGCCTTGGAACGGTCATGGTGCCCATGAGTGTGTCATTTAGCTTGCTAATGTATTACACTGAGGCTCACGGCCTAGTAGAAGTAGACTTATCCACCATCTTGGACCTGTCTGGTTCTAATCAGTTTATGTCACGTCCTAGGGCTACGTCATTCTTTTACAACATGCCCTGTCCCCTTCCCTCCTGTTTCAAAAGCTCCCAACGGGACATCCACCCCATTCCTTCAATCTCACATGTCTCTATTCTAGTATCTACATTCCTGCCAGAGCATTTTTTCTAAAATGAGAATGACTTGACTCCCGGAAGTGGTTCCCCATGTCCTTCAGGATAAGCCTGGTGCTGGATCTGGGACCTACTTACCTGGACTCCTCTACTGCCAATCCACAGGTACCATCCGGCCAATCAGAATACTAGCTGTTCCTCAAATATACCATTGCTGTCTCATGCCTGCATGCCTTTGTACATGCTGTGCCCTCCTCTTGGAATGCTTTCCCTCACCCCACAGTCACTTATATCCATCCACATGAAAAATTCCTACTGAGGCTTCAAGTCCAAGTGTTAACTCCTCCTGGAAGTCTTTACTGTCTTTGCTGGGTTTAGGAAGGGCTCCTCCTTCACAGTCACCAAAGACATTCCACTATGACAGCTATTAATCACACCATATGGGACTCATCTGTTCCCCACAACAGACCTCAAGGTAAAGGAAAGTTTCTAATCTTTGTACACCTGATCCTTAAGAAGTACTCAACACATAGGAGCTACTTGTAGCATACATTGAATAAGCAAATGAATGAATGATTAAATAAAGTTAATGGCACTGATGGGATTGTTAGGTAGGTAGAATAGGGAAAAGGAGTCCAAAATGGCGGTGGCTAAAAGACAAGGAAGGTCAAAGGAAGGTCCGAGGACCAGAGTGAAGACTTCAGGCAGAACAAACAGCACTCCTGGCTAAGCCCAATTTGCATAGGGCAGGCCCAGGTGGAGGAAAAAACATATAAAAGGAGGAGCCAAAGCGCTTTCTCACAGACTCTCTCTCCCGCGTGCGTGCGCTCTTTTCTTTCTCTCTCTCTCTCTCTCTCTCACTCTCCTGCTATCTTCTAAATAAAATGGAGCTGTAACACTGATTTGCCTAAGAGCAGTAACACAGTTTGTCCAAGACCTGAGAGCTGTGACGCGCCGAGGGCTTTATTGTCCATCGCTCCAAATCTTTGTTGTGACGAGACAAAGAACCGAGGAACATACACTCGCGTGGCAGGAGCACTTGTTGAAAGAACATCTTGTTGAGAAGAAACTTAGAAACCAGGCTGTCAGATTGAAACCATTTACCACAGATTGGGACCCATGTACTGGACTCAAACCCAGCCAAAACCCTCCTTGGGACTTGAACCCATGTGTCTCGGACTCAAACCCAGCCAAAACCCATGGTACACGGTTTCAGGACCTAATGAAGCTCAGATCCTTGATGTCTCATCACAGAAAGAATTCAGTGAGAGACAAAGTGATAGGTAAGAAATGTACATATTCAGATTCAGAGAGAAGCACACTCCACATACAGACTGTGGGCAATCGCAGACAGTGAGTGAAATGTGAAATGTGGCATGGTTAGTTTTCATAGGCTGGGTAATGTCATATGCTAATGAGTGGGACAGTGTCAGACTTTATTTTATGGGGCTCCAAAATCACTGCAGATGGTGATTGCAGCCATGAAATTAAAAGACGCTTACTCCTTGGAAGGAAAGTTATGACCAACCTAGACAGCATGTTAAAAAGCAGAGACATTACTTTGCCAACAAAGGTCCGTCTAGTCAAGGCTATGGTTTTTCTTGTGGTCATGTATGGATGTGAGAGTTGGACTATAAAGAAAGCTGAGCGCCGAAGAATTGATGCTTTTGAACTGTGGTGTTGGAGAAGACTCTTGAGAGTCCCTTGGACTGCAAGGAGATCCAACCAGTCCATTCTAAAGGAGATCAGTCCTGGGTGTTCATTTGAAGGACTGATGTTGAGGCCGAAACTCCAATACTTTGGCCACTTCATGTGAAGAGTTGACTCATTGGAAAAGACCCTGATTCTGGGAGGGATTAGGGGCAGGAGGAGAAGGGGACGACAGACGATGAGATGGTTGGATGGTATCACTGACTCGATTGACATGAGTTTGGGTGAACTCCGGGAGTTGGTGATGGACAGGGAGGCCTGGCATGCTGCAATTCATGGGGTCACAAAGAGTCAGACAGGACTGAGCGACTGAACTGAATGAGTGGGAGGATTATTCCATCTATTTTGGAGAAGGGGTGGAGATTTCCAGGAACTGGGCCACTCCTTGGTCTTTTGACATGCCTTGAAACTATCATGGTGCCTCTGGGTGTGTATTTAGCTTGCTGACTGAGGATCAAGGTCTAATCAAAGTCAACCTGTCTGCCATCTTGGACCCATTTGATTCTGATTGCTTTATGTTGTGTCCTTGGGGTATGTCATTCTTTCAAAAGTTTTGCCCTGCCCCTTTCCCTCCTGTTACAAGATAAGCCAACAGCACCTGTCCTGAAGCCTTTGAAAGGGAAAGCAAAGAAAGATGAGTCTTGAGCCAGGCTTAGTAACCCCACATGACCTTCCTCCCTCCACCCAAAATCTATCTTGGTCAACCCTCTTCCATTTTACAAAGTCAAGCCTGAGCAACAAAGTTAAGGAGGTAAAAAAAAAAAAATTGTATTATTGCAATGTTGACTTAAAATGATCCCACTCCTTGGAACTTCCCTGGTGGCCCAGTGATTAAAACTTCCAGTACAAGGGGCATGGGTTTGATCCATACTCAAGGAACTAAGATCCTGAATGCCAAGGTATTGCCAATAGATAAATAATCCCAGTCCTTGAGATGACCTGTTCTTTGAGATTATGATCTGCCCCTTAGCATGGATAATCAAGGACTGACCACATCTCTTTCTCAGGACACTCTGGTTCCTGAATCATCTGCGCAAATCAATAATACCTCCTGGGATGAAATCTGTGTCCAACCAACCAAATCAACCAGAAGACATCCAGCTTCAGAAACTCTAAGATCCCAGGCAGGTTGACCACTTAAGTCCTTTCAACTTTAATTCCAGGGCAGCAGGGGCTGCCAGAGCCCTGGACTGTAGTGACCCACAAACTCAGGTGAGTCCAAGGAATACTCTAATAATAACGTCTCCCAGCTTAAGACATTCTACTCTGGAAAATTTCCAAGTGCCTTTGTGGCTATCACCCTGCCTTCTTTTTCAGTTTTCTTGGGAGGTCATTTGGTGGTAAACAGTATTATTTCTATGTTACAGTCAAAGAAAGTGAACCTGTTCGGAGGGAAATAATAACCCAAGATCACACAGTGAAATGGACATCAAGCCAGGACCTGCAAATAACATCTCCAGAAAGGCTGCTCCACAAAGTCTTCTATGAAGCATCAGCTGCTCCTTATTTAAGTCTGGGGGAAAATTAAATTTGGGAAAAAAAGAATAGAAACATAATTAAATGATCTGGCAAGAGAATATAAAACCTGGAGGGAACAACTCATCCCTTTGTGGTGTTTTGTTTTTTTTTTTTTTTAGCTGCTTATGCATGCACGTGATTTTTCTTATTTCTTATTCTCAAATGTTCTTTTCTCATTTCTTTTTTAAAGTCAAATCTTAAAGCACTGAAACCCAAACCCTTCAGCACCTGACTTCCTCGGGGCCTGACCTTCCCGTGGTTCTCTCTGCTGGGGGCTGGCCAAGCCATTTAACCCCTTCCTTTTAATTTTTTAAGCTTTTCTGTTATGGAAAATTACATATGTATATAAAAGTACAGAGCAACTCAATTCTAAATGGGATGACAAATAATGCAAAATAAAAAAGCATAGGCCTAAAGATGTGTTTTCATTAGGAAATCATTAGCCCATTTTTCTTCAGCTGCACTGAGGCAGCATGAACTCAAGACTTGAAGGAAAACGTCTGTACCCAGTTTTTCCCTCTTCTGAACTTCATGGCTTTTGGACAGTCGCTCTGAATTTTGGTTTCTTTGCTTGCAAAAGAGGAGTGATCAAGCCAACCGCACAGAATGGCTGTGACAATGAAGTGAGATAATGTCTGGGAATATGTCTTATAAGTTATGAAATGCTCTAAAACTGTGAAGAACTATTATTAATCTTTCATAGGACCCTTGGAGCATCTCCATGCAAGAGTGTGATTAATATGCTCAGGAATGTAGACAGAGGTTTACAGGAGAGAAGCCCGACCATGGCCCGCCTCTGCTCCGACTTGGTCCTAATCTGTTCATCTTATGCCACTTTGTTGGTCACCCATTTGACCTTGCTGCCCTTCTCACTGCAGGGACAATTTGTCCATCAACCTTGTCTTCCCAGCTTCCCCAGATAAATCTGGTCAACAGTTCTGTTTTTCTAACCAGACTAAACCAACTCAAGATGATTTATTTGGAAAGACCTCTTCAAAGTGGCCCCTGTGATCATCTTAATTCCAGTAACATCTCGACGTCCACCAAGGGGTCAGGACCCAGGCAAGAAGCACTGTGGACTTAGGAAGGAGGCAGGAAAGGAGGACCGCCCTTGCAGGCTCAGCCTCTCTCTTGTAGGTCAAGGAGGATCTCCTTAGAAGGTGGGTCAAGGACCACTGTGAACAAGATGAAATCCATGACCCCACGAAGCTGATATTCCAGACAGGGAGCTGACTATAAATGAGTAAACATATAAATAAATAATAAGCAAAATAGCAAAGTAAATAATAGTTCAAACTGTGAAAGGAAGAATGCAGAGAGATTAGAGAAAGAGACAGGAGGTGGGGGTGGCTAATTAAGATAAGACGGTCAAGGTCACGAGGTGTGAGTGCCCTCCCCATCCTGCCTTATCATGAACAAGGAAGCTAAGAACTCCACTTGCTGCTGGCAGCCATCCCATACCCTGAAAGGAGCTAGTTACAGGATGAAGCCATCACTACAGATAACAGAAAAAGGAAAAATTGTACCCTTGATGCTGTGGTTAAACCACTGTATCATGGAACCCTGAAGACCTCCTAACACTGGACCTCCCAGTTAGGTGAGCCAACAGCTTATCTAGGCCATTTTGATTCAGGTTTTCAATGTCCAGCAACCAAAGGCATCAGGACTCATGAATGCCTCTTGTGGATTATAATCCCCACCCAAGCAGCTTGTCCATCCAGCCACATGCAACTCTTCCAAGCGATGGAGATTCTGATAAACCTGAGTTTCTCCACTTCTTACTTTTTCAGGGACGTCAGTGTCAGGTGAGGCACTTCGTGTGGCTGACGTGTTAATGATCCTTGACAAATGTCTGTGAAGCTGAATTGAGTGAATAAGCCAGAGTGCTGCTTAAAAGGGGATGAGACACAGGAAGTCCTAGTCTCCCAGAAGAGAAGCACGTTCTACAATAAAATATCACAGCCCTTTCTAGGTCACAGAATGCTTTCACATACCTTCCACCATTTAAGCTTGTACTACCCCGGGACCATCATTATCATCAGTTCATGGCTAAAGAAGTAAGGGATGAGAAAGCTCAAGTCAAAGAGCATGGCGATCAAGTGACACTCAAAGGTACTCTGACTTCCAATCTTCCACTCTTTTCTGGATTCTGAAAAGAAGCTAGCTGATGTAGTAGATATTCTGGCTCAAGGAACAACCAAAGAGCTGCTAACAGAGTTATTAACATCAGAGAGCAAAGTTTGTGGAGACGATGGTGCAGAAAACGTGTTCATCCAGAATCAGCCAGGCACTGGAGGGGCCACATATTTGTGACAGGAATATAAAAGCTCTTTTCTGTGTTACTTCAACCAAAACTGACTGACTCCAACTTGAGTCACAGGAAAATAGGATAATTCTTGTATAGTGCCTTCCTCTCAGCCCTACCCTGATAACGCCAGTAATAAAGGCACAGCGGTGTTTTTCACTGTGTAATTGATATATTAATTTATTTGGCCACACTGTACAACAGATGGAACATTCATGGGCAGGGATCAAATCTGTGCCCTCTGCAGTGGAAGCACAGAGTATTAACCACCGGACAACCAGGGAAGTCCCAATTAATCATTTTTTAAAAGATTCATGTATTTCCCATAGACCTTTAAATTTAGAATCATTTGAGATTTGCAGAACATGCCAATAGTATTGAGTTCCCATATACCCCCTCACCCAGCTTTCCCTGTTATTAACATCTTCCGCTAGAATGGTGTATTCGCCATAATTAATGAATCACAATTGCTTAATCATGATTAACTAAGTCTATACTTGATCCAGATTTCCCTAGTTTTTGTCTAATGCCCTCTATCTGGTCCAGGATCCCATCCAAGATACAATGAGTCATCATGTCTCCTCAGGCTCCTCGCGGCTGTGAGCTTCTCAGTCTTCCCTTGTTTGTCACGACCTTGACGATTTTGAGGAGGACGAGTCAGGTAGCCTTAGAATGTTCCTCGCCTGGGATGTGTCTGATGTTTAGCACATGGTAAGACAGGGTTATGGATCTTGAGAGGGAAATCGGCAAAGTGCCATTCTCATCATGTCGTACCAGGAGTGCCTACTATCAACACGACCTACCACTCCTGACATTGACCTGGGTCCACCTGGCTGAGCCATTGCTTGTTGGCTTTCTCCACTGGCAAGTTACCCTTTTCCCTCTTTTCCCACCCTGCACTCTTGGGAAGAAAGTCACCATGCCAGGACTTCTCTGGTGATCCAGTCGTTAAGACTCTGCACTCTAGGGCACTCCTAGAACCCAGGGCCCTGGGTGTGATCTCCGGTCAGGGACTAGGATTCTGCATGCTGTATGGCATGTCCAAATTGAAAAGTCACCAAGCACACACACAGCCCACACTAGGGAGCGGGGAGTTGGCTGCCCCTCTTGAGGGCAGAATATCGACATCAATTATCTAGAATTCCTCTACAGGGTAAATTGGTTATTCTCCCCTACTTTTTAAAAAAAGTTTTATGTATTTATGTTTTGGTGCTTCCGAGGTGGCTCAGACAGTAAAGAATCTGCCTTCAATACAGGAGACCCAGGTTCAATCCCTGGGTTGGGAAAATGCCCTGGAGAAGGAAACAGTAACTCACTCCTGTATTCTTGCCTGGGAAATCCCAAGGACAGTGGAGCCTGGCCTCCATGGGGCTGCAGAGTGGGACACGACTGAAAGACTAACACACACATTTAATTTTTGGTTGCACTTGGTCTTTATTTCTATGCACAGGCTTTTTCTAATTGCATCCCAACTTTATTTTGTGTAACTTGACTTCATCTCTATAAAAGTCTCCATCCCCTGCCTTACCCCCTTCTGACTGAATTCTTAGCCAAGCCAGTTCCAGGCTGTCCTGATTAATCCCATGTCTTCTACTTTTCCTTCCAAGCAGTTGCAAGGACTGCATCTGAGTTCTGATCATCACACAGTGAGTGGGCATTAGAGGTCAGGGAGGCATCAGACACTTGAGGGGGCACCTGTCAGCACTGTGCTGGCCTCTGCCAGACCTCTCCTCTGCCTAACCGGCAGTGTGGCTGGCGGACCAGCTCCCCCAGCATGACGCAGACACCATCAGGTCGACCAGTTCTCTCATACTCGTTTTTGGATACACAAAGAAATGTGAGTGTCTCTCTAGGAAGGCTCCCTGGAGCTTAGGAAACTGAGCCACTGGCTGCTTTGGACTCTCTCTGCTCTCAGCCTCTGGCATTATATCTCCCTTCTGCTCTCAAGCCACAGGCATGTAAGGCGCCACTGGGGCCCAGGCCTAGGGCAGGGCCCCCCACTGCTGGAACTCACACTTTTCCAGGGCCACTCGCCCCACCCCCTTTGAAGCTGACTCTGGGGAGGAGCACCCCTTCTCGGGTACACTCACCACCTGCTGTCTTATTTTCCTCCCAACCCTGTCACGTTCTTCCCCTTGGGAGGAGTAGGCAGGCAGAGGGAACCCAGCTCAGCAAGCTGTCTTTGTCGTTTTTTTGTTGAGTTGCTAAGTTGTGTCCAACTCTTTGTGACCCCATGGACTGTGGTCCACCAGGCTCCTCTGTCATGGGATTTCCCAGGCAAGAGTACTAGAGTGGGTTGCCAGTTCCTTCCCCAGGGGATCTTCCTGACCCAGGGATCAAACCCACATTTTCTGCATTGGCAGGTGGATTCTTTACTGCTAAGCCACCAGAGAAGTCCCCAGCTCAGCAAGTATCCTGAGCTAAATCATTACAGCTTACACCTGACAATCTTAACTCCCAATAATTTAACAATGTTATTATTGCTTTTCAGTCCTTCCTTGAACTTCAGAAATCTTTTATGTAGCGGCCTGTATATAGAAAGATCTCAGGACAGTAAAAGAAGGTTTGGAGGAGAAAAAGCCAGACATAGGAATTGGGTAACACCCCAGAACCAATGAGAGTGCAAAACGGCACCTCCTCCCTATGGAGACATAATGTGATGAAGAAACAGGATGAGACAGCCGTGACTTCATCCATGCCTCATCCACGCACCTCGCTTCTCAGCTGCCTCCACAGGCATAAAGGAGGCGTTGCCTCTCTTCTCATCTTTGTTAGTGACCTTGTGAGAGTAAGTGATAATAGGACCTTACGTTTGCTTAACTCCAGTTTATAGCACATTTTACATTCTTTAGTTCATTAGGTTATCATCCATTTTAGGGCTTCCCAGGTGGCTCAGTGGGTAAAGAATTGGCCTGCAATGCAGGAGATGCAGGTTCAGGAAGATCCCCTGGAGGAGGGCATAGCAGCCCACTCCAGTATTTTTGCCTGGAGAATCCCACGGACACAGGGGCTGGCGGGCTACAGTCCATAGGGTCACGAAGAGTCAGATATGACTGAAGTGACAGCACGACTCATCATCCATTTTACAGAGGAGGACACCAAGATTCAGAGAAGTTAAAGCACTGAGTCCAGGAAAACCAGAGAAAGATAACAATCACCAGAGCTTACAGTCTTCTGTTTCTAATTCCATTGTGAAGGGAACACTCAGCAGTGTGCCTGTCACCTTTGGAGAAAGAACAAATGGCAAGGCAGAAAGCCCATCTCTTGTCCTTCAGCTTTAGGAACATTGCCATAACATGACAATTGCAAGAGCACAAATACTTTTTTTTTTTTTTCAAATTTTTATTTATTTTCCTTTCCAGTTTTATGGAAGTATGATTTTTCAAATGAGAATTGTAGCAAAATGGTGGAGTAGAAGGATGTCCGCTCATCACCCCGTAGACGGCAGCCCACTGGGCTCCCCCGTCCCTGGGATTCTCTAGGCAAGAACACTGGAGTGGGTTGCCATTTCCTTCTCCAATGCATGAAAGTGAAAAGTGAAAGTGAAGGCGCTCAGTCGTGTCCAACTCTTCACGACCCCATGGACTGCAGCCTACCAGGCTCCTCCGTCCATGGGATTTTCCAGGCAAGAGTACTGGAGTGGGGTGCCATCGCCTTCTCCACATCTCCTGCAAGAGCACCAAAATTGCAACTAGCTGTTGAACAACCATCAGCAAGAGGACCATCAAAAAAAAAAAGATACCCCACCTCCAAGACAAAGAAGCTGCACTGAGATAGTAGGAGGGACACAGTCACGATCAAATCAAATCCCATACCCACCGGGCGGGTGACCCACAGACTGGAGAACAATGGTATCAAAGCAGTTCTCACGCTCTTGTGAAGGTTCTGAACCCCACTTCAGGCTTCCCAGCCTGGGGATCCAACAAAGGGCCTGGGAATCCCCAGAGAATCGGGCCTTGAGGGCTGGTGGGATCTGGTTATAGCCTTCCGGAGGACTGAGGGAAACAGATACTCCAGTCTTGGAAGGCACAGACAAAGTTGTGCACCCACCAAAACCCAGAGGAGAGGGGCAGTGACCCACAGGAGACGGAACCAAAAGTATCTGCTAGTGTGGGAGGGCCTCCTGTGGAGGTGGGTCAGTAGGCGCCCCACAGGGAAGGGGACACTGGAAGGTCTGCCTTGGTGGAAACCCTCTTGGAGGTCACCATTAACCCTACCATAGAGCCCAAAGACCCCAGGGCTGGGTTGCCTGAGGCCAAACAACTACCAGGGACGAAGGGCAACCCCACCCATCAGCAGGTATTTGGATTAAAGCTTTACTCAGCAAAGCTCTGCCCACCAGAGCAAGATCGAGTTTTTCCCACCACCAGTCCCTCCTATCAAGAAGCTTCATGCATCAGAGGGCAGACAGAAGAAGCAAGAAAAAGCACTGTCTCACAGCAGCTAAAACAAAAATCATACTACAGAAAGTTAACCATGATTCAAAAGCAGCAAGTTATGTCCCAGATGAAGGGACAAGATAAGGTCACAGAAAAACAACTAAATAAAATAGAGATAGGCAACCTTCCAGAAAAGTAATTCAGATTAATGATAGTGAAGATGACCCAGGATCTCTGGAAAAGAATGAAGGCAAAGATTGAGCAGATACAAAAAAAATGTTTACCAAAGACCTAGAAAAATTAAAGAACAAACAGATGACTAATACACTAGAAGGAATCAGTAGCAGAATAACTGAGGCAGAAGAATGGATAAATGATCTGGATGAAAAAATGGTGTGAATCACTGCCACTGAAGAAAAAAAAAAAATGAAGACAACCTAACAGACCTCTGGAACAACATTAAACATGCCAACATTCATATTATATGGGTCCCAGAAGGAGAAAGAGAGAAAGGACCTGAGACAAAATTTGAAGAGGTAATAGGTGAAAACTTCCTGAACATGGAAAAGGAAATAGTCAATCAAGTCCAGGAAGCACAGAGAGTCCCTGAAAGAGTCCCAGGAGGAACACATCAAGATACATAGTAACCAAACTGACAAAAATTACAGATAAACTATTAAAAGCCAAAAGGGAAAACAACAAATAACGTACAAGGGAACCCCATCAGGTTATCAGCTGATTTCTCAACAGAAACGCTACAAGCCAGAAGGGAATGGCATGATATATTTAAAGTGATGAAAGGGAAGAACCTACAACCAAGAATACTCTACCCAGCAAGACTCTCCTTCAGATTTGATGGAGAAACCTAAAGTTTTCCAGACAAGCAAACATTAAGAGAATTCAGCATCACCAAACCAGCTTTACAACAAATGTTAAAGGAACTTCTCTAGGCAGGAAACACAACAGAAGGAAAAGACGTAAAGAAAACAAACCCCAAACAATTAAGAAAACGGTAATAGTGTCATACCTATCAATAATTACCTTGAATGTAAATGCATTTCCACTTACCACATCACTCTGCTTGACCCCCGCCCCCCAAATTGTATGTAATTAATGTAATTATTTCATATTGTTAAATTAATCATGTTCCTATTATGGCTTGCAATTGTAATTATCATTTATTCTTTGTCTGACTATTGATTGTGAAAATTGACAAACTTCTTTTACTATTGTGATTATTACTATTATTACTCACTTAACACCATTTATCACGATTGGTCAACAGAAAAATAATAGAATTCTGTATCACCAAAACTAGGATATAATAGAAAAACCTGTAATTGCTTTTTAAAATCCAGGTGCATATCAGAATTATCTTGAAATTTTTTGAAAAATACAAATGCTCAGGTATTGCTTTTTTCCTCCAGAGCTCTAGATATGTTTCTAATGAGCAGTCATATTTAAAAACAACTGTACTATATGATGATCTTACTTTTATCTAGTTTGTTTCACTTTTTCTATTTCATATTCAGTGCTCCCATTTCATTTAGTTTATGTTCTCCAATTTCTCCATCTCTTCTTTGTTTTTAATCTTCCTCAAGCCTCTATCAGGTGTAGTAGAAAAGCTTTAATATACATATATGAAAATAAGTACTATTTTAGAAAACTTATGAATTTTTGCCTAATTTAAAAAATTATGACATTTTGATTCCATTCGTTTGACCTAGTGTGAATAGAATGCTAGATTTCTAATTAAAAAATAAATATGCAACAATCAACAAAGGTTTACCATATAGCATAGAGAACCAGAGTCAACCTTGTAACAACCTATGATGGAAAATAATTTCAAAAATAATATATATGTATTTATATAACTGAATCACCTTGCTGTGCACCTGAAACATTGTAAGTCAACTATACTTCAATAAAATATATATATATATTTTAAAAATATGTATATATTTAGGTTGTACAATATGATTTAAGATATACAGTGTGATGTTCTGATACATGTATACACTGTGAAAGGATTAATACAATCACATTAATTAACAGATCCATCGTCTCACATAGCTACAATTTTTACTAATTCTTCAGTCATAGTGAACCGCTGCCCTGCAGGTCCGTGGAGGAGAGTATGTGATAACAAAAAGGCACAAACGTGGGTATTACTCATGTGTTCATTGGGGTGGTGTTCTAGGTGCTATGGGTAAAAAGAAATGAATAACAAGATTTCAGGAGTTTACTAACTAGCAGCAAGAGATATGTATATATGTATAACTGAATCACCTTGTTGTACACCCGAAACAAACACAACATTGTTACTCAACTATATGCCGACATAAAATAAGCAATGTTTTAATTAAAAAAAGAAATATGAGCAAGTAAATAAAATTCAGTATTTATATGAGTCTTAGAAGGTGATACAGTTCAGCTCAGAGAAGGATTGGTCAGTCCTGGGGAGCAGAGATGGAGGCTTAATGGAGGAGGTGTCTCTCGGGCTGACTTTAAAAAATAAGTGGTTTTGCCACATCGAGAAGGAGATGAGGGAGAGAGAACTGAGGGGAAGGAGGTGTCATGGGGGAGGTCCTGAGGCACTGAAACGACCCAAGTATCTCAGGAAACGCACTTCCTTGTGGTGAACCATTCAGGGAAGCAGGGCGGGGAGGGGCGGCACTGAGGCTAGGGAGGAAGCAGGTCCCAGAGGGGCTGAGGGTCAGGCTCGCTCTCCAAGCCACGCTGAGGGCTGGCGGCACTGCAGCGAGCGACTAGAGAGCATTAGAAATGTGGTCTCTTGACTGAGAAGTTCATTTTTAATTCATTTAAATTTTAAAAGTGGTATTCAATTCAGCTATCGAAAAACCCTTAAGTATATTTGGAGCACCTTGGATAAGTACATCTACGCTTTCAACTCTTTCAACTTGCAAATTTTATGAAATCTAAATATAAGCCGAATATTCTCCATGAAAACATCTGAAATGAGATACACAGTAAGCGTGAAGATATAGACCAGATTTCAATGACTTGGAAAAAAAAAGTAAAGTACCTTATTCATTGTTATATTAATTGCATGTTGAAATAACATTTAGATATATAGGGTTTTAATAATTATTTAAATTCATTTATCTTTATAATATTTATTTATTTATTTGGCTGTGCTGGATCTTAGTTGCGGCACTCAGGATCATTACTTGTGGCATGTGGGATCTTTCGGTTTCTTTCTTTTCTTTTTTAATTAATTAGTTGTAGTTGCACTGGGTCTTCACTGATGCGTGAGGGCTTCCTCTAGCTGGGGGCTACTCTTCCCTGTGGCTCACTGCGGGGCTTTTCCTTGTGGAACACAGACACCCAGAGGCGCCTGGGCTTCGGGAGTCGCAGCACGTGGGCTCAGTATTTGTGGCACCCGGGCTTCGTTGCTCCGAGGCAGGTGGGATCTTCCTGGACCAGAGACTGAGTGAGCCCACGTCCTCTGCACTGGCAGCTGGAGTCTCATCCACTGCACCACTAGGGAAGTCCAGTTTCTTTTTCAGCTAAAAAAATTGTCTAGTAGCCACATTAAATAATTCTATGTGCCTGCATTATATTTTCTTGGGAAGAGTGCCCCTTAGGCACTGGAGAAACTTTGAAGAAAGTTATTAGGTTGGTGCAAACGTAACTGCAGTTTTGGATTATTAATTTTAAATCATTATAACTAGGGTCAAACACATCTTTATCAATCAAAATAGGAACCATTACAATCAATACATTTTTGCCAATGAGAAATAAGTTTGTTTACTTCTGTAATGTGAAGTCTGTGCTTCAGGGTTTGACAAACTCTTGGAAAGCATTTTCTGCTTCCTATTGGCTGTGGAAGCATTTTTCCTACAAAAAGTTTTTGGACGCTTGAAGAAGTGGCAGTCAGTTGGCAAGAGGTTAGGTGAATATGGCAGATGAGGCAAAACTTCATAGTCCAATTTGTTCAACTTTTGAAGTGTTGGCTGTGTGACCTACGGTTGGGTGTTGTCCTAGAGAAGAATTGGGCCCTTTCTGTTGACCAGTGCCGGCTGCAAGCATTGCAGTTTTCAATGCATCTCACTGGTTTGCCGAGCATACTTCTCAGATGTAATGGTTTCGCCATTACAATCCATCTAATGGATTCAGAAAGCTGTAGTGGATCAGATGGGCAGCAGACCATCAAAAAGTGGTCATGACTTTTGTGTGGTGCAAGTTTGGCTTTGGGAAGTGCTTTGGAGCTTCTTCTCGGTCCAGCCACTGGGCTGGTCATCACTAGTTGTTGTATAAAATCCACTTTTCATCACATGTCACAATC
Organism: Bos javanicus; assembly: GCF_032452875.1. Taxonomy (NCBI): domain Eukaryota; kingdom Metazoa; phylum Chordata; class Mammalia; order Artiodactyla; family Bovidae; genus Bos; species Bos javanicus. The sequence continues at coordinate 6,859,478 of NC_083886.1, read as the reverse complement.
CAATTGAGAAACCGTCCACAGCTGCTGTGTAGAAGAAAAGAAGACAACACTTCAAAACAATGATTTTTTTTTTTTTTTTTTACTTTTGGTCAGCTCATGAGGCACCCACTTATTGAGTCTTTTCACCTTTCCAGTTTGCTTCAAATGTCAAATGACTGTAAAATGGTTGATGTTGAGTTCTTCAGCAACTTCTCGTGTAGTTGTAAGAGGATCAGTTTCAATGATAGCTCTCAGTTGGTCATTGTCAACTTCGAGTGGCCAGCCACCACACCCTCATCTTCAAGGCTCCTGTCTTCTTTGCAAAGCTTCTTGAACCAGGACTGCACTGTACATTCATTAGCAGTTCCTGGGCCAAATGTGTTACTGGTGTTGCAAGCTGTCTCTGCTGCTTTACAATCCATTTTGAACTCAAATAAGAAAATTACTCGAATTTTCTTTTTGTCTAACATCAATTCCATAGTCTAAAATAAATATAAAATACACAGCAAGTAATAAGTCACTGGCAAAAAAAAAAAAAGGCGAGAAATACGCGTTAAAATCATGTATAGCAAAACCACATTTATTTATGAATGTATTCCAATATCAAATAGCAAAGTTCAACATTCAGTTCAGTTCAGTTCAGTCACTCAGTCGTGTCCAACTCTTTGCAACCCCATGAACCGCAGCACGCCAGGCCTCCCTGTCCATCACCAACTCCCGGAGTCCACCCAAACTCATGTCCACTGAGTTGGTGATGCCATCCAACCATCTCATCCTCTGTTGTCCCCTTCTCCTCCTGCCCTCAATCTTTCCTAGCATCAGGGTCTTTTCAAATGAGTCAGCTCTTCGCATCAGGTGGCCAAATTATTGGAGTTTCAGTTTCAACATCAGTCCTTCCAATGAACACCCAGGACTGATCTCCTTTAGGATCAGGATCCTTTAGGATCAGGACTGACTGGATCCCCTTGCAGTCCAAGGGACTCTCAAGAGTCTTCTCCAACACCACAGTTCAAAAACATCAATTCTTCGGCACTCAGCTTTCTTTATAGTCCAACTCTCACATCCATGCATGACTACTGGAAAAACCATAGCCTTGACTAGATGGACCTTTGTTGGCAAAGTAATGTCTCTGCTTTTTAATATGCTGTCTAGGTTGGTCATGACTTTGCTTCCAAGGACTAAGCATCTTTTAATTTCATGACTGCAATCACCATCTGCAGTGATTCTGGAGCCCAGAAAAATAAAGTCAGCCACTGTCTCCACTGTTTCCACATCTATTTGCCATGAAGTGATGGGACCGGATGCCATGATCTTAGTTTTCTGAATGTTGAGCTTTGAGCCAAATTTTTCACTCTCCTCTTTGACTTTCATCAAGAGGCTCTTTAGTTCTTCTTCACTTTCTGCCATAAGGGTGGTGTCATCTGCATATCTGAGGTTATTGATATTTCTTCTGGAAATCTTGATTCCAGCTTGTGCTTCCTCCAGCCCAGCATTTCTCATGATGTACTCTGCATAGAAGTTAAATAAGCAGGGTGACAATATACAGCCTTGACGTACTCCTTTTCCTATTTGGAACATTGCAAAATGCAATTACTTTTGCACCAACCTAATATGTGTGGTAGAGACATGATCAAATTTTCATTTGGAGGGAGCATGCTGGCAAGAAAGGGGAGGAAGTTCATAGGGGTCTGAAGCTGGAGAAAGGTACATGGTTAGGAAATGATTATACTCATTCAGGTGCGAGAAGAGGAAGACCTGACTTAGGAGCTTCCAGAATGGAGTAATTAGAGAGCTAATAAACAAGGTGGGTTTAGAGTGTCACCAGAATACAGGGATGGCTTGTTACACCACAGATTGCTGGTCCCAGCCCCAAAGATGCTCGTTCTGAACAAGGATGGAGTCCAAGCATCGTTATTTCTAACTTGTTTCCAGATGGAGTTGCTGCAGGTGATCTGGAGACCTTATTCCAAGAATCTCTCCTCTGCAGGGCTGGGCCACCAACAGGATACAGGAAGAGAGACAGAAAGAGTGGGAGGATTCTGTGACCTGCTGGTTCCAGCCATGACTCTCTGGGTATATGGAAACTGGAAGAAGGGACACTTGCTTGGGGGAATGGTATGGGTTCGGTTTGGGGTATATTGAGCTTGAGGTCCCTTAGGAATACCCAGGAGGAGACATCTCATGAGTAGCTGGATATAAATGGGTTGGCTTCAAATGATGGTCAGTCTCTACATATGTATTTCATTTTATGTCCCATGCTCTCCGCTCAAGCTGTCTATCTTTCCTATTTGGTGACCTGATCTAAGGGCACTTATCTGTCCGAGATGTCACTGTGTGAATGTCTATTGATATCCTCTTGTGTAAGTGCCTCAGGGACATTCTTTTCTGATGGATGTTTCAGAGTTTACATCTGTTGCTAAGTGTAAAATGTATATGTTAACCAACAAAAATTAAGTTTTATAAGACTAAATGGGTTGGAACTCGGGAAGGAGATTGAACTGTAATTAAAGACTTGGAAATCATCAGAATGGAGTTGGCAGTTAAAGCCCTAAGCATAAGTGAAGTTGCCCAGAGACAGTGGCAAAGGAGAAGGGAAAACCCAAGGGCAGACCCCTATAGTTGGAGCTATGTTTTGATCAAAATCAGCAGTGTCCAAGAAAGAGAAGCTAGGGACTTCCCTGGTGGCGCAGTGGATAGCAATCTGCCTGCCAGTGCAAGGAACACGGGTTGGAGCCCTGGTCCAGGAAGATCCCACTTGGCGGGAGCAACTAAAGCCTTTCGCCACAACAACTGAGCCCTCGCCCTAGCACCTGCGAGCCACAGCTACTGAACCCACGCAGTGCAACCACTGAAGTGCTCCTGGAGCCTAGGCTTCACGACAAGAAAAGCCACCCCGATGAGAAGCCCATGACCACCAGACTTCTGGTGGGAGCCCCAGCCCACACCAACAAGAAGAAGTTTGCACGCAGCAACAAATAGCCGGCATAACCAAAATAAAAAAATAATTAAAAAAAAAATCTGCCTCCTGGCCTTCCCCGGTGGTCCAGTGGTTAAGAATCTGCCTGCCAATGCAGTAGACATGGGTTTGATCCCTAATCTGGGATCCAGGAAGATCCCACGTGCTTCGGAGTGACTGAACCCAAGCAACACAGCTACTGAGCCTGTGTCCTTCAGAGCCCTCGAGCCATCACTACTGAAATCATACACCTGGAGCCGATGCTCCTCCGCAAGAGAAGCCTCGGCGGCAAGAAGCCCACGCATGGCAAGCAAGGGAAGCCCCTGCTAGCCACAGCTAGAAAAAGCCCAGTGCAGCATGAAGACCTGGCACCGCCCAAAAAAGGAAAAAGGAAGGTAAGATTCTTTGGCATTCTTGTGGCACCACCTGCCATTCTCAACTGCTTGCCTTTGGTGTTGGATCACAGTGACCCAAGCTTAAAAAATAGTTTGAAAAGAGTTTAAAATTCTTCAGAAGATTCTAATCAAGGGTTAGCTATGCTTCACCACTGACATGGCAGGTATTAAATAAAACCTTTTATTTATGAATTTCATCATTAATAAAACCGTCTTGGCCAAGACTCTCCTAAGCTTCAGTTTCTTCATCCATTAGATCAGGATGCTGCTACCTCACTCACAGAGGTTCTGGGAAATAGAGAGAACATATGCCCAGTACAAACCTAACTGACGTGCAGGAGCATCTCAATCCGGGTGGTAATTACCACAATTGCTGTAAGACCACTTTCTAGACCAGGCTGCATCACCAAGCCTGTGGGGGAGAGGCCAAGAAAAGACTCACTTCACATACACTTCCAGCCAGTGTCAAGAGACTTAGAGTCAACGAGAGCAATAATAGCTTCAGTATTACAGTTATTGCCATTTTAAAATTCAGAGGGAAAAGCAATTCTTTAGAGCAATGTGTGCTGTCCATTGTTGCACTGTGTTTGTATAATAACTGAAGTGGAAAGAAAGTAGCCTTCTTATGCGCTAGGCAAGCTGGATATATTATTCCATTTAATTTATCAATGTAATATCTTTAAATAAGGCCCCAGTGAATGGCTCTAAGCGTTCCTTAGCAAGAGGAAGAGTAGCTGGGTCTCTGTGGCCACAAACAATGCCATTGCTGAGGCAATCAAAAGCTGGACCATTGCAGGGGATTTGTTACCATGCATTCAGAGCCGCAGACGGCTGGACACATTTCTGACTTGACTGTCAGGCAGACCTGACCAGTGCAGACAAGCACAGCCTTTCTTTGGGACATTTAAACCATTTTCCCCATCATCCTCTCCTGTTCTCATTTTCTTGGAAAGCCTCAGCACTTCCTTTGTTTTGCCTGCTATTTTTCCCTAAAGAAAACATTCTCAACCTGAGAGAGAAAGTCCTCCTTACATTACGTTTCATCTGAATATCAATCTCAGCATCTTAAGAGCCTTATCTAGTCCAGCTGCTCTGACTGAGGTGTGGTCTGGAAAGAGTAAAATTGAATTGTGGGGCTTGGCTGATCTCTCCCTGAGTCCTGCTGTACTTTTCTTTCCAGAGTATTCTCACCTCTCCCCAGGGCCTGATCTGCTAATGAAATAGATACTGCAGGGGTTTTTTTGCTTCTTTCACAAAACGAAGCCCAAATGTGCTTCCTAATGGTTTGTTTTCCAAATGGGCTGAATCAAGTCAAAACTACAACTACCATTGAGGGCCCACAATGTCTAAAAAAGCAGAGGAAGCCATTAAAAAATGCTAGAAAAATAAAATAAAGTTGGAGGCCAATGGAATTTTCTATAGTCAGTTTTTTGAGTAGGAGGAGATAATTTTTATATACATATAAATGTTGCTAGCTTCCCATGCAGCTCAGAGGTAAAGAATCCTCCTGCCAATGGAGGAGACACAGATTCAGTCCTGGGTGGGCAATATCCCATGGAGGAGGAAATGGCAGCCCACTCCAGTATTCTTGTCTGGAAAATTCCATGGACATGGAGCCTGGCAGGCTACAGTCCATGGGTCACAAAGAGTCAGAGGTGACTGACCACAAACGTATGTCACTAACAAATTATGTAAGTCATCTACCAAACAATCAGCAAATTTAGTGCTGTTTAGAAAAATAAAAGCCTGTCTTTACACAGCCCCTGCCCCATCCAGCCAACCCTTAACTCCTCCTCTCCCTCCAACCCTTAACTCTGCCACCAAGAACTTCCACTGAGTGATCAGCAGACTCATCCACCCTCAGATACTCCTCTAAGAATTCCCTCACCTCTCTGCCAGAGTTGAAACCCCAGCCAGTGTGTGCCTCACTCTTCCACAGCTCGGGGCCTGATGGGAGAACGGTCCTCCACGTGGGTCCTTGCTGCTTCCAACAGTTATTCCTCTACCTTGGTGTTAAACAAACAACAAAAAAACATACAATAGCAACGGCAAACCCAGCTCCCTTGGGGCTTGTGCTGCCCTCTGTTGCCTTCTTTCCTTTCGCTCTGTCGTCACGTTACCTCCAGACTCTAGCCCGTGATCCACGGGCTTTGTCTCCTGGTCCAGGGACTCAGCTCAGGGACTTCCGCAGGCGGGCAAGCAGCTCGCCCACCGCCCCGCCCATCCACTCTCTGACCTTCCTTACCAGCGCCACAGCCTGGGAGCCTGAGATTCCACTGCGGACTTTGTCTCCAAGTACCTGATGATCTGATTTATGGACCACATCTTCCTCTCTTGCCAGGAATTCTTCAGCCTCATGGAGACCTCCAATCTATTCTTCCAACTTTTATGTTTTGCCTTTTCGTACTGTTCACGGAGTTCTCAAGGCAAGAATACTGAAGTGGTTTGCTATTCCTTTCTCCAGGGGACCAGGCTTTGTCAAAACTCTCACCATGACCCATCTGTGGGTGGCCCTACACAGCATGGCTCATAGTTTCATTGAGTTAGACAAAGAGTACGTCAAGGCTGTATATTATCACCCTACTTATTTAATGTATAAGCAGAGTATATCATGCAAAATGCCGGGCTAGATGAAGCACAAGCTGGAATCAAGATTCCTGGGAGAAACATCAATAACCTCAGATATGCAGATGACACCACCGTTATGGAAGAAAGTGAAGAAGAACTAAAGGGCCTCTTGATGAAAGTGAAAGAGAAAAGTGAAAAAGTTGACTTAAAACTCAACATTCAAACAACAAAGATCATGGCATCCGGTCCCATCACTTCATGACAAATGGATGGGGAAACAATGGAAACAGTGAGAGACTTTATTTTGAGGGGCTCCAAAATCACTGCAGATGGTGACTGCAGCCATGAAATTAAAAGACGCTTGCTCCCTGGAAGAAAAGCTATGACCAACCTAGACAGCATATTAAAAAGCAGAGACATTACTTTGCCAACAAAGGTCCATCTAGTCAAAGCTATGGTTTTTCTGTTAGTCATGTATGGATGTGAGATTTGAACCATAAAGAAAACTGAGCTCTGAAGAATTGATGCTTTTGAACTGTGGTGTTGGGGAAGACTCTTGAGAGTCCCTTGGACAGCAAGGAGATCCAACCAGTCCATCCTAAAGGAGATAAGTCCTAAATATTCATTGCAAGGACTGATGCTGAAGCTGAAGCTCCAATACTTTGGCTACCTGATGGGAAGAATGGACTCATTTGAAAAGACCCTGATGCTGAGAAAGATTGAGGGCAGGAGGAGAAGGGGATGAGATGGTTGGATGGCATCATCGACGTGATGGACATGAGTTTGAGTGAACTCTGGGAGTTGGTGATGGACAGGAAAGCCTGGTGTGCTGTGGTCCATGGGGTTGCAAAGAGTCAGAGATGACTGAGCGACTGAACTGAACTGAACTGACTTATTTTTTCTTTTCTTGATATCACTTCAGTCTCCCTCACTTACAGTTCATGGGTCATTCCGTCACTCCCCCGCCACTGTCTCTCTTACCCTTCCTTCCTCTCATCACACACACCTCACAGGTGGAGCAGTTTCTATACACCAACTTTTCCAGGAACAGCCACAGAAGGCCACGGATTGAAGCCAATTGTCACTTTAAATCAAGAGCTGAGTAACTGACTTCAGCTGGGTACACTGTGCTGCCGGGGATTCCCACGCTCTCTCTCGATCCGCTTGACCCCACCCCTTTTGTTCACGCCTCAGATTTCCCCGGCTTATCTCTATATTTTCCTGGTTAAAATCCAGGGCATCACGTGGAAGTGCGCCCGTCTTTCCTTGACCACGCGGGACATCGTCCTGTGTCTGCATCCAGCTTCTTTTCTGTCTGATCCAGGAAAGCAGGCACCCTCCTCCTCGTCGTCCTGCGCTTCCTCCTCTGAAAGGCCGTCCTTTCCGTGTGCCTGGGTTTCTTCACTCCAAGGCCACACCCCTTCTACATCACATGTCATGAATTGCCCTTTCTTACCTGGCTCACACACAATCCTGTCTACACACAAAGGACGGAAGAGCCCCCACTTTAAAAACCTTACGAACTAGTGACACTACGCCCCCCGAGCTCCACGCCCTTCCCTTCACCCCTCGTGCTTAGCTCAGAGGAGCAGTCGGTCTCCAGGCCTCCTTTCCACGTGGCCGACTTCCCCCTGCGGCCCGCCGCCCACACTCACCACTCCGGAACGTCTCCTCTCCGCGTCCCGGTGACGCCTCTGTCCTCGCCCTGCTCTAACGGTTCCCAAGGCGGGCAGCGTGACCCCCAGAGCCGGCTGTGACCAGTGGGGTGCTCTGCTGGGCTTCTCTGTCCCTGGTTCTCTCAATTAGGCTTCTGCCTGGTCCACCATTTTGCCTGTATCCCGCAGATAACAGTCTCTCCCGTTGTTCTCCATGAAGATCACGGGTATTTTCAGCAATGCTTTTAGGCAGGAAGCTCTCCACTCTTTATTCCAAATAAATTCAGAATTGTGGAGCTGTTCCTTCTTGTGGCCTGCCTGTCCCGCTAGATTCAGATGAGTGGTACCAGTGCACTGAAGCTGGGCCAGAGAGCCTCTCTCCCAAAGGGATGCCCTTGCTTAAAGAGTGTATTCTGTGGGAGGCGGTGTGGACACTCATATCATCTCTGCCCTGCAAGTGTGGGCAACCAGGGCCCTGGGACCCTCAACTTGCCTGGGGAAGAGCTTCTGCCCAACAGGTGTGGCTAGATGAGGAGAGGGAGACCTAGTCCTCTTGGTATGACTCTCTGGAATGCAACTTCTGCAAAATGGGGCTGGAAGCTGAGAAACAGCAGCCTCTTGCCTCCTCTGGGGTCAAACCACAGCCCCAGACCCAGGTCTCAGGAGAAATGGAGGGTTTGGCTACACGTGCCCTGGGCAGAACTTCCAAAACTTGGAGCTAGTGGGGAGAGCAGTGGAGCAGAGTGGGGCTCACACACCACAGATTTTCACTGTTTTTATTGAGATACTTTAGATTTTCTTGAACAAATGTTTCTCTTTTGCTATATCCCCATAGGGCATCTTTCCAGAGGCTTTCCGTGATGACTGTTTTAAATAATATCCTCAGTTCAGTTGTTATTTTGTTTGGGGGAAAGCCTGCCAAGCTTTATACTCCATTATTCCAGAAAGTCTATCTCTTAATTCATCCACTATATGCCTCCCCTAATGTCTCTTGGCATGTTAGCATAGCTGTCAGGAGCACAAGCCCTGGTCTAACAGCTTGGGTCCAAATTTCTATTCTGCCACTTATTAGGTATGGTACTTAGAATAAGTTATGAAACCAACGGCAGCAACCTCAGAGGAGCGCGGTGAGGATAAAGGAGCTAATTCTCCCGTGGTGTTCCTCTCAGAGTTCAACACCCGCTAAAGAACAGCTCTCCCTTCTCTGGTTGAACGCTGCATGGCAACAGATCGCCACGAGGGGGCACCAAGAGCCAGGTGTAGTGATGAGCCACTCCAGGGATTCAGTTAGGTCATCCCAACAGTTCCATCGAGGACCAGCCAGAAGCAGGTATTTTTCCAGACAACAGAAGGTGAAACTTTAAGGCACTTTCTAAACATTACCACATCATTTTCTGCAGAAGGTATAAATTCAGAATCTTCCTAAACATCGCCCAGTTGCTTCCCCATGGAAACTGAGCTGTGTACAAGGAAGTGCTGTGAAAGCCCTTGTGCAAGGTCCTGTTCTAGAAGTTGGGAGGATGCAAAGTTCCCTTGAATTACAATCAAATATCATAAGTTGGTGTTTACGTATTGAGTGCCTGCCAAGCACTAAGGGTTCTCAATAGCATCAGATTCCTTTCATTCTGGTTGAAGAGGGCCCAGGGGCTCAGCTGGGGGTTTGATTTGCTCAGAGAATAATACAAAGTCAACAGATATTTTGGAGCAGGAAGTAGGTACCTTAATGAAGAAGCACTTGGCATGATTTATTTAGAGCAGAGTGCAGGGAAAAAGAGTGGCAAAAGTCAGAGATGCCCAGGCAATGTTGCAGCAGACCAATGAGAAGCCAAACACTGTTGCAGTGAAAACTCTTAACAAAGCTAAATTTTAAGAGAAACTCCAGTAGTTAAGAGAAGTGAAAATGAAGCTGATGTTCTTGCTGAAACACGAGTGTGGGACCCAGGTCTTCACCTACCATGCCTCTTTCTTACCTTCTTGCAGCCCCCAAACGGTAAACTGGCCACAATTTTTAAAATTAGATGTTGGGAGACCCTTGGGTGTACCTCTGGGTAGCACAATTTGCAAGCCCCTTCAGTGGTCCAGAGAGCAGAGTGAGTAGGTGGAGATTCAGGGTGAAGGATGCCGGGGAGGGTGCGCAGGGGGGGCGGAGGGGCACTGCCTGCAGCCTTCTTGAGCCCCCTGCAGCCTGGGCCCCTCATCCTCTTCTTCCCGCTCGCCCCACTTCTTCTGCCCCCCTCGTGTTCTGCCCCTTGTCTTACACCAGCACAGGCTCAGGGTCTGAGCCATACTTTTGTGTTAATCTTGCTTCTTGTCCTGAGTTATAATTCACATTTGTCTCACTTCCCGGAGACAACCTAGCCTGCCCCAGCCCTGTACATGGGAGCCCTAATGGCAACCCACTCCAGTACTCTTGCCTGGAAAATCCCATGGACGGAGGAGGCTGGTAGGCTGCAGTCCATGGGGTCTCTAAGAGTCAGACACGACTGAATGACTTCACTTTCACTTTTCACTTTCATGCATTGGAGAAGGAAATGGCAACCCACTCCAGTGTGCTTGCCTGGAAAAATCCCAGGGACGGGGAAGCCTGGTGGGCTGCCGTCTACGGGGTCGCACAGAGTCAGACATGACTGAAGCGACTTAGCAGCAGCAGCAGCATGGACTAGGAGGCCACTACTTCTGCCAGGATTTTCTAGCTCCTATGAAAACTAGGAAAGAAAAATGAAGGGGATCTAGCAACTGATCATATATGTACGCAAAACTACTATACTGTGTAAATACTGTGTATATACATATATGCTACGTATGGTATTATATACTGTGTATATGCACACACAGATATGCATACATATTTGGAGGCACAACAATTATAGGAAGGGGAAAAAGAAGGAAGCATTATCTTTAGGCTAATATTTATTAAGTGATGGTTATGTACCAGGGGCATTGCTAAGATCATATACATGTATATATATCTGCTGCTGCTGCTAAGTCACTTCAGTCGTGTCCGACTCTGTGTGACCCCAAAGACGGCAGCCCACCAGGCTCCCTGGTCCCTGGGGTTCTCCAGGCAAGAACAATGGAGTGGGTTGCCGTTTCCTTCTCCAATGCATGAAAGTAAAAAGTGAAAGTGAAGTTGCTCAGTCGTGTTGGACTCTTTGCAACCCTATGGACTATAGCCTACCAGGCTCCTCTGTCCATGGGATTTTCCAGGCAAGAGTACTGGATTGGGGTGCCATCGCCTTCTCCGGTATATATATCTAGATATGTACATATGACTGAGAGTCGCTCAGTCGTGTCCGACTCTTTGCGACCCCATGGACTGTGGCCCGCCAGGCCCCTCTGTCCATGGAATTCTCCAAGCAAGAATACTGCATTTCCTCCTCCAGAGAAACATATACATATATATTCATATAAATATGAGGGACACAGGAATAGGACAAGTTTAAATGCACAAAGCACGTTTTTGATGAGAGCCAGACATTTTCCCTGAATAAATATTCCTTGGATTGTTGCAAGACTTTTGTTCATTTCCATAGTTCTAAAAACACTGATTCAGTGTTCTTCCTGCTTTATGGAAAAGCAGATTTTCGCAAGTCTCCACTCTGCCGTTGTGCAAACTGGAAGCCTGGCTGCAGGACTTTCTAAGCAATGGCATCACAGTCTCACTTACACTTGGCTTGTGGTGGTCAAAAGCCTCGATCTTTTGTCATGAGCTGCTGGCTACTCCTTCCTGTAGTAGCTAGGAACAGGTTCCTTTAGTTGTTTTTAAGGAGGCCTAAGACTTTTCATTTCCACTAATTAAATTCATTTTTCTTTATTGCTGTTGATCCAGCATGTCAAATAACTGTGAATCCTGCATCAGTAAGGATGCTTCTTGGTTTCATTTAATTCACTTGGCTGAGTCACAGCACCGACCAGCCTTTTTGTATTTCACTGGGTACCCCTCCGGGAGGACTTGTCCTCCATTAAAATTTTTGGAATCCTTGTGTTTCCAAACTGTGCCACTGGCATGACAAAATCTACCAGTAAGACAACTTTTTTCTCAAAAGGTAAGTTGGCTAATTTTACATGATTTATTCACAGCAAATGTTTTCGGCTCTCATGCTTCACTATTTCTTTACTGTTCACACATCCTTTGTTTCTAAAGGATGTTATACTTAGTGAAATATCAAGGAGTCATCACTGTCTCTTTTCGAAAATTGAGGCAGCATAGGTCTGCCCTCAAGTTTCTAGCCTTTTTTTCATCTCTGCACATATTTTCCAGAGGACAATGACGAGGAAGAATTCATCTGCAGCCTCAGCAGTTCCCGGGTGAGGCGGGGCCGGGAGGGGTGGTCTGGGGAAGCGGTCTCGCTGCAGAGGCTGGTTCCTGTGTGGCCTAGCCTGGGCCGCCGCTGCTCAACAGCTCCCGGGGTGGTGTCGTGGGGGTCAACGAGACCAGAGTTCCCAGCCACATTCAGGGCTGTGGTGGAGTTCAGGATAGAAGGAGGAGAGAGGAGAGGATGAGGATACATTTTTTCTTTTTCTCTGTAATCCTGAGGGCACCTCGTCAATGATTAGTGGACAAAAAGAGGAGAATCCAGCATCGCCCACTCCCTGGGAGGGGAGCTGTTGAGTGTAGCATGGGGTAACAACACCCTGCAATTCAGGCTGGAGCGTCTGACAGTCCCCGGGCCAGGAGTTCTGTGCTGTGAGTCAGGCAACTGTAGGCAAGGGGGACAACCAGCCCTATTGATCCTCCCGCTAATGTGGTTCCTGCCTGGACAAACAGCTTAAGGTGGAGTGTAGACCACCTGTGATTCCAGCTGAGAAGGATTAGAGAAGGCAGGAGGCCTGAGGAACTTCTGAGAGTTTGCCTGGTCCAGCGGAAATAGAGGTTGAGGGAGGCTCTGCAAACTGTGGTCAAGCTTCTTAAGGCAAGATACTTAGTACCTTTGAGTTTCAAAATTCTCATTTATAAAACAAAGGTAATCATATCTCCCTAAGGATAGGTATGTAGAAAATATGTACATTATGTACATAGAAAAATATGTACATTATGCACTCAAAACATAAGAGGCCCAATGCATTATACTTCATTGTTGTTCAGTCACTCAGGCGTGTCCGACTCTTTGCAACCCCGTGGACTGCAGCACGCCAGGCCTCCCCGTCCTTCACTACGTCCCAGAGTTTGCTCAAACTCATGTCCATTGAGTTGGTGATGCCATCCAGCCATCTCATCCTCTGCCGTCCCCTTCTCCTCCTGCCTTCAATCTTTCCCAGCATGAGGGTCTTTACCCAATGAGTTGGTTCTTCCCATCAGGTGGCCAAAGTATTGGAGTTTCAGCTTCAACATCAGCCCTTCCAGTGAATATTCCAGACTGATTTCCTCTAGGATTGACTGGTTGGATCTCCTTGCTATCCAAGGGACTCTCTAGAGTCTTTTCCAACACCACAGTTCAAATACATCGATTCTTCAGCACTCAGCCTTCTTTTTGGTCCAACTCTCAGGTCCATGCATGACTACTTCATACTTTGGGGGAATTCTATTTTGTGTGTGGGTTTCTTTCTGGGAGCAATTTCTCACCTCTACTGCCAGATGGCGCCTGTGAGCAGCACTGCCCTTTCCAAAGGCTTTCATTTCCACCCCTTGGGTGCGAGGTATCTTCCTCTGTCAGTGCTCAGGCTGGTATTTAAAATCCAGTATTGCACACAGACTTTGTGTTTCTGATCCATCTGCTCCATGAAGAACTGTGAAACTCAGAAATACCTACTTCTACCCAGACACCCATTTCTCCACTAGGATTTGTCAGCGGATAAGCCTTTGTGATTTAATCAGGCAGTTGGGCATTCCAAATAAGTCAAACAATTAAGAGTCTGGCGTTCTATATGTTTGCGTGCGTGCTAAGTCGCTTCAGTCGCGTCCGACTCTTTGTGACCTTATGGACTGTAGCCCTCCAGGCTCCTCTGTCCATGGGATCCTCTAGGCAGGAGGGTTGCCAAGCCCTCCTTCAGGGGATCTTCGGGACACAGGGATCGAATCTGTGTCTCTTGTGTCTCCTGCATTAGCAGGCAGGTTGTTTACCACTAGCGCCCCCTGGGAAGCCTTTTTATATGTTTATCTCTATTGTAAGTTATAGAACCTGAAAAAAGTGCAGAGATTCCAAGTTCAGGCGTTTGGATTTGAATCTTAGCATGCGGAGAACCTTTGGACAAATATTTGACCTCTCTGAGCCTCAATTTCTTCATCTCTTAAACGTTTGTAATCATTGTGGCTGTTTTGTAGGACGGTTGTCAGGATAAATGAGATAATATTCTGAGGATAAGCCGCACAAAGCCTGCTACAAAATAAGCAAGCCTGCCTGTATAGGCAATTTGACTGTCAAAGGCTTGAACTCTGAAATCAGTCAGATGTTGATTTGACACCTAGCTCTTATCTTGAATAAGTGATGTAAACTCTTTGAGCTCCACTTGCCTTGCAACTTGCAAGATTATCATGCCAATCACACACACACACATAAAAGGTATATATAATACTTGTAACTTTTTCTTTGTATCATGTCCCATTTCAGATAGGATTTGAATTTACCTACTCAAAATAAAAATTAACATAATGACCTTTTCTTTTATAATACATTTTAAAATCAAGGATAGGTTAAAGCAGGAAACAAGTTTAGAATTTTGGATCCCATCTTAAGAGTCTGTATAATTGCTAGTGATGGGGGCACAAATTCGGCTTTAAGATTCTCAGCATCCAAAGCGGTAAAGAAAGGAAATATGGTTAGTTATGACTCAGAGCGCCAAGCTAAACGCAGAGGAGTTCTGAAGCAGTCCAGCTATTCCTAGATCTGAGACTCAAGAGACTGTATGTCGCGCACGGTGGCTACACAACAGGCACATAAATGTTAGGCGGCCTCGTCTTCCGCAGAGGAAAGAGTGGGTCCGAGAATAAAAGCAACATGGAAAGGGTAACATCTGAGCTGAACAAGACAGAATGGGGTTTGTCAGGAGCCTGGCGGGCTGACGAAGGGTGAGGCAGGGGAGCCGGTCCACGAGGGGAGGGCGGCAGCCTGGGGCCTCCTGCGCCCGCAGGGCCTGCGCGGGCCGCGCTGCCCTCCGCGGGAAGGCACAGGGCGTGCAGCCGGGGAGGCCGCGGCGGGCCTGTCCACACGGCGGCTTCCGCGTGCGGTCCTGCCTTACCGGACCTCTGGTGCTTAAAGACCGTCCTCAGAGGGAAGCTAGCTAGCTGTCTTTTTTCTTTTGAGTGTTTTGTTCTATTTTCCTTAGAACCCAGCCTTATGGCTCTTGAAGGAAGAAAATGGTCAGGATGGTTACTGAGAACGTTCCTTTATTTTTTCCCCTCCAGGTCTCCTCAGTCATTACAACCTGTGCTGGGGGGTCTGTGACGTGGCCTTAAGACAGCGCTTTTAGGTGGAAAAGCCCCAGAGAAGGGAAGCCATCGCCTCTTCGTCTTCCGACGTCCCCTCTGTTTCTCCTCTGGCTTCAGTGCTTCCAGCACATGCTGTTTCTCCTTCTCTCTCAGGAAGCGGGAGTCGGGGGTACGCCCGGCAGACGTGTGTTTCCGGCTTCAGCCACGCAGGGGGCAGGCTCTGAGGGGCACCCCAGCCCGGCTGTGCTCAGTGACTCCCTCTTAAATGCGCCTGTAGGCAAGGGTGGAGCTTTGGGGGTCCTAGGTGTTTGTACCCGGAGGTTGAAATGAGCTCATCGGGGGTTATGATTAGGTTTGGGTTCCTGAACACACACCTGGTATCGTTGCCTTGCTTTCAGAGACAACTGAGCAGTCACTTGTTTTCTGGACTCCGATACCCTCTGGGCTCCTCCGGCCTGCCCGGGACAGGCCCAGGTGATCAGGCAGCCCCAGGCAGCTTATCTCTGCATCAGCTGCATTCTGAGAACTCTGCCCAGGGCCAGTTCTTGGAATGGTTCTGATCGTTATCTTTGTACCCTCCCCGTGACATCGGTGGCAGAGTCCACGTGTGGCAGAGTGCACGGGGTAGGCGATCAAGACATCTGGGCTTCTGGGTACGACCGGCACAGAAAAGTTTGGTGGCTTTGGATAAGTCATTTCCCACCTGTTTAAAAAAATTGCATATTAAAAAAATTTATGCGTAAATTTGGGCGAGGGGCGGGGAAGGGTCCATGGATGTCATTGTTTTCTCAAAAGAGTCTGTGACAGACAATGGCTGAGAATCCCTGGACTTAAGATTTACAAATTCTTACCATCCAGCTTGAGACAATGACAGTTCTGTGCTTCCAGGATTAACTCTTAGGCAGTTTTTGCCGGTGGCCTACCAGTTCCTTCGCTGTGGTGCAAGGATACCTTTCAGAGAAACTCAGAGAGGGCAATGGCACCCCACTGGAGGAGCCTGGAGGGCTGCAGTCCATGGGGTCGCTGAGGGTCGGACATGACTAAATGACTTCACTTTCACTTTTCACTTTTATGCATTGGAGAAGGACATGGCAACCCACTCCAGTGTTCTTGCCTGGAGAATTCCAGGGACCAGGGAGCCTGGTGGGCTTCCATCTATGGGGTTGCACAGAGTTGGACATGACTGAAGTGACTTAGCAGCAGCAGCAGCAGTGAGACTACTCTCCCATGAGGGAGAAGGACTCATGAACAAAGAATTACGATGTCGAAAACTCAGGGTGGCATTTAACCCAGGGCACTGAGAAACAAGGCCCCCCAGAGTGTTACAGCCGTTCCTTCTCACATCTGGAGGATGTGAAGTGCTGCAAAGGAAGAGCCCTTCAGTGAAGGGTGAAGGGCGTGCTCCCAGCCAGCACCGGAGGCCAGGGTCGCCCACTGCTGTCCCCCCAACACCCCCCACACGGTCTCTCTTGCTGCCAGCAAGCTAGCTGCCCTTATATGGGAACAGGTTGTAACCTCAGACCTGTGCTTTCTGGATGAGAAGCCACCTACTCTGCAGGAGCCCCAAGATCCCATTCGCCCCTCTTTTCCTGCCCTTCCCGGGGCGTCCCAGCCCTTTCGGGGCCAGCACTGTAGGAGGATGAACTGCGGAGACGCTTAGCAATGTATATCACATCGGCACGTAGATCTCCCTCGGGTGTAGACCTTAGCAGTTCCCAGGGACCTCCTGGCTCTTCAGGAATCTCTGTTAAATGGGAAATCTGCTTAAAACAAAAGAAAAGCAGGACTGTTTCTATTGGCACACAGCGGGCCAGAGGGGCAGGTACTGTAGCAGGCAGGGCTCTAGGCTCAGTTCCCTTACTGCCTGGGTCCAGGCTTTTCCATCATGTTGCTGCCCCCCAGTCCAGCTACCATCACCTCTGCCCTCGACTATTCCACTTAACTTCCACATATGTCTCGTTCTAATTCATTCTCCATGTGACAGCCAGAGGGATCTTTTAAAATGTAAATCAGAACACACCACTCCTCTACTAAAATTTTCCAAATATTTTCACTGCACTTAGAATAAAATCCAAACTCTACCAAGTCCTCCCATGATCTGGCATCTGTCTACCCATCTAGCTCTCTCCTGGAATCCCTGCTTCTTACTCACCAAGCTCATTGACCTCCTGTCTCAGCATTGCTGTAATGTCCTTTCTGCCTCAGGGCCTTTGTATGTGCTGTTTTTGTTGACTGAATTGTTCTTCACCAGTCACATGGTTTCTTCCTCCTCTTTATTTTAAAATTTATCTTATTTTGTATTGGGGTATAGCTGATTAACAATGTTGTGATGGTTTCAGGTGAACAGTGAAGGAGTCAGGCGTGTATATACTGGTTTCTTCCTCTTTTGATTCAGATCCCAGCCTAACAGGCAATTTTTGTTAGAGCTCTTCCCTGAGGATTTTGACTAAAGTTTCCCTACCCTACTCCATCACAGCCTTTTCACTGTTTTCTTTTATTCTCTATTTGCTGTAATCTGAAATTACCTACTTTATTTGTTTATTGTCTGTCTCCCCTGCCCCACTAATGAGCCTTGTCTGTCCCATACACTGTTGTGCCCCCAGCATATAGAATTGTTGTTGCTGAGTTGCTAAGTCATGACCGACTCTTTGCAACCCCATGAACTGCAGCTCGCCAGGCTTCCCTGTCCTTCACCATCTCCTGGAGTTTCTTCAGACTCATGTCCATTGAGTAGGTGATGCCTTCCAACTATCTCATCTGTCATCCCCTTCTCCTCCTGCCCTCAGTCTCTCCCAGCATCAAGGTCTTTACCGATGAGTTGGCTCTTTGCATCAGGTGGTCAAAATATTGGTGCTTCAACTTCAACATCAGTCTTTTCAATGAATATTCAGGGCTGATTTCCTTTAGGGTTGACTGGTTGGACCTCCTTGCAGTCCAGGGAACTCTCAAGAGTCTTCTCCAGCACCACAGTTCAAAAGCATCAATTCTTAGGTACTCAGTCTTCTTTATGGTCCAATTGTCACATTTGTACATGAAGAATGAAAGAAAAAAGGAAGCGGCATCTAGAATGGGGGATGCATAATAGATAATCAAATATTTGTTGGGTGATTGAATAAGTAATGATGGTAACACCATTTAATATATTGGTGCCCCTATTCCTCAGCGACACATCTGGTCTTTCATTATCTTCAGAAAACTCCCTGAGGTAGATGTTAGCATCACAGACAGCCACATTATAGTTGAGGAAATGGATCAAGTGAGATTAACAATTTGCCTAAAATCATAATTGTGGCCTGGAAGTTTATCCCTTGTGAGATACCGATAGACCTTTTGGGGAAAGTGGAAGGGGAGAGAAATTCTCTCTGTTCTTCCAAATTTTAAACCCCACCATCACATTATCCATCCACTGAGGAGTTAATGGAATAATGCACTGCCTGTCTGGTCTACACAAAAACAAGGTCTGCGACCAGGCCTCAGCTCCAGGGAGTGATTAAACTCTATTCCCACACACAGGTCTGCATCTGATTCATCCTGAGCACATCCACATTCAGTCACGTATTTATTGCTGATTGATTCATCACACATGTACTCTTAGTAGATACTGTGACAGGCACCTGGCAGCTCCAGGGAGGAAAAGAATCCCTGATTCATGCTAAGGTTTGTCCCCGGTCTCCCCTGGAAATGGCCTCTAATAAGTTCTATTGGTCAAATTCTAATTCTTTTGACTAAATAAGATTATGCATATAAAATACTTATTAGCTGGGATTCTGGCATGGAGGAGGCACTCAAGGAATATTAGTGATGACGATGGTGATATCAGGACCTGGACTTCTTTTCTCAGCCAGGCTGCCTACAAGGGGAGGAAAGATTTAAAATGCTCTTGGCCTGTTTTTCCCCTTCCAGAGCCATCCCATTAAAAACTCCAGCTCACATGACTTCCATTGCCTTTTCCTAAGCGCACAGCCTGTACAAGCAACTGCAAGTAATAAGCATAATTTAAATGCTGTGTCTTTCCTAATTAAAATCCATCCAGAAGGGGATGCCAGAGTTATTTTAGTTCATGAGGCAGAAGAAGTTTCATTATATTAATCCAGGCTTTTCAACAGAGCTGGAGGGGAGATGTGTCCATGTGTGTGCATTGTGTGTGTGTGTGTGCGTGCGTGCACATGCGTGCATGTGCACGTAGTGTGTTCGGAGTGCTATCAAGAATGCAACGCTGGCCCTGAATAGGTTGTAGGCTAATTCCCTTTGAAATTCAAAGGGAGCTGTTGATGGAGCCACTGGGGATTGCTTGCTGAGCACCTCAGGCTGGTGAGTAACTCTGGGGTCTGCCTTGGCCCTTCTACGTGGTTCTGAAGGAAGCCACTGGAATGGCTTTTCCATCAGGAGATGCTGTCCCAGCTCCCTGTGCTGAGGCTCCACAAGCTTGGCGGCTCTCCTTGGAAAACTGGTTGCCAGAGCAGCTGGATCAGGCCGGCTTCCTCAGCAAAGAGGAGAAAGCAAGCAGACCTCCCTCTGCTAACCCAGGGGCCTCTTTCCAGGGGATAGCTCCCAAGAGCGAATGATACAGGAAACCAAATCCAGATAGAGAGGAGATGATGACAGAAAAACAAGGAGGATGAGAAGAAAGGAAAGCTTACAAAGACAAGGAGGAGGGAAAGGTTTAGGAGACATCTCTCTTAGGACAGATTTCGCTTTCCCAGGGCAGGAGCTGGTCTCCATGGGAGTGAACAGGAAGCTGAAGGGTGAAGACAGTTTGGAGCACGCTTTTCATGTTCAGAGGATTCCTCTTTCCCACCACCAAGCCCTAAGCCCTCACTGTACTATTTTTGAAATACATCTCAATGTATTTTCATTATTGATAAATATGTTTCTTTCCCCAATCCCTTTGGCTATATGGCCCCTGAGATGGAGAGGAAAGCTACAGAGTAGCAAAGGAAGAAGACAGGACCTTAAGGGAACTCGACACCCAGAAGGAAGGGGAGGAAATGCATTTGCAGTCTGAGAAGGGGGCTTAGAGAGAGAGAAAACAGGGCAGAGAGTATGAGGTGTGGGTGTTTCTGCTCCTCAGCTCCAGGTCACACCTCAGTTGTTGAGGGTGGGATGGAACCAAAGACATTTAGCAGGGGTTAGAAACACCCAGTTAGGGAATATAGGATGACTCACCCCCGGGGAAATGCAAGTATCTTTGCCCAGGTGGGCCCAGAGCTCCTGTAACCCTGGCCCTTGGGTAGCCGGAACCAGGGCTCAGGAGGGTTTCCAGGAGGTCCAACTTGTGGAGACCTATGGACTCCAGTTTGATGCAGGGTCCACATCTGAGAGTTCCTGGACCCCCAGGGGGATGCAGAGGCTGAAATAAATGATCAAAATAGATCAGGGTGGTGGATAAGATGGCTGCAGGGAGCAGGGATTCACCTCTGAATGCCAAGGTGGAGGCCCCACCAAAGCTCCAAAGGACAAGGCAGGATTCCCTACCAAGGTAGATACCCAGGAACCAGACAAGAATGGCTCATGGGTCAGCACATACCTATGACTAGCGCATGGAACCGTGACTACCCCCTGCTGCCGTAGACTTTTAACTTCTGCTGATCTGGGAGACAGCAGTGAGCAGTGGTTTGAAGCAAGATCTTAATTCCCTGCCCAGAAATTAAACCTGGGTGAAAACCAGGATTCTTAACCACTAGACCACCAGGGGCAATACTGATTACAGCTTGTGACTCATCCAGCCTGGCATTTCTCATGGTGTACTCTGCATATACGTTAAATAAACAGGGTGACAATACACAGCCTTGATGCACTCCTTTCCCAATTTGGAGCCAGTCCATTGCTCCATGTCCGGTTCTAACTGTTGTTTCTTGACCTGCATACGGTTTCTTCGGAGGTAGGTAATGTGGTCTGGTATTCCCGTCTCTTGAAGAATTTTCCAGTTTGTTGTGATCCACACAGTCAAAGGCTTTAGCATAATCAATAAAGAAGAAGTAGATGTTTTTCTGATTTTTATGTGATCCAATGGATGTTGGCAATTTGATCTCTGGTTCCTCTGCCTTTCCTAAATCCAGCTTAAACGTCTGGAACTCCTCAGTTCACATACTGTTGAAGCCTCTCTTAGAGAATTTTGAGTATTACTTTTCTAGCGTGTGAGATGAGGGCAATTGTGTGGTAGTTTGCACATTCTTTGGCATTGCCTTTCTTTGGGATTGGAATGAAAACTGACCTTTTCCAGTCCTGTGGCCACTGCTGAGTTTTCCACATTTGCTAGCATACTGACTGCAACACTTTAATATCAACTTTTAGGATTTGAGATAGTTCAGCTGTAATTCCATCACCTCCACTAGCTTTGTTCATAGTGATGCTTCCTAAGGCCCACTTGAATTCACACTCCAGGATGTCTGGCTCTAGGTGAGTGATCACACCATCGTGGTTATCTGGGTCAGGAAGATCTTTTTTGTACAATTCTTCTGTGTATTCTTGCCACCTCTTCTTAATATCTTCTGCTTCTGTTAGGTCCACACTATTTCTGTCCTATATTGTGTCTGTCTTTGCATGAAATGTTCCTTTGGTATCTCTCATTTTCTTGAAGAGGTTTCTAGTCTTTCCCATTCTATGGTTTTCCTCTATTTCTTTGCATTGATCACTGAGGAAGGCTTTCTTATCTCTCCATGCTATTCTTTGGAACTCTGCATTCAAATGGGTATATCTTTCCCTTTCTCCTTTGCTTTTCACTTCCCTTCTTTTCACAGCTATTTGTAAGGCCTCCTCAGACAACCATTTTGCCTTTTTGCATTTCTTTTTTCTTGGGGATGGTCTTGATCCCTGTCTCCTGTACAATGTCACAAACTTCTGTTCATAGTTCTTCAGGCACTCTTTCTATCAGATCTAATCCCTTGAATCTATTTCTCACTTCCACTGTATAATCATAAGGGATTTGATTTAGGTCATACCTGAATGGTCTAGTGGTTTCCCCCACTTTCTTCTATTTAAGTCTGAATTTGGCAATAAGGAGTTCATGATCTGAGCCACAGTCAGCTCCTGGTCTTGTTTTTGCTGACTGTATAGAGTTTCTCCATCTTTGGCCACAAAGAATATAACTAATCTGATTTCAGTATTGACCATTTGCTGATGTCCATATGTAGAGTTGTCTCTTGAGTTGTTGGAAGAGGGTGTTTGCTATGACCCATGCGTTCTCTTGGCAAAACTCTGGTAGCCTTTGCCCTGTTTCATTTTGTACTCCAAGGGTAAACTTGCCTGTTAATTCCAGGTATCTCTGGACTTCCTACTTTTGCATTCCAGTCCTCTCTGATGAAAAGGACATCATTTTGGGTGTTAGTCCTAGAAGGTCTTGTAGGTCTTCGTAGGATCATTCAACTTCAGCTTCTTCACCATTACTGGTTGGGGCATAGACTTGGATTACTGTGATACTGAATGGTTTGCCTTGGAAATGAATAGAAATCATTCTGTGGTTTTTGAGATTGCATCCAAGTACTGCATTTTGGACTCTTTTGTTGGCTATAATGGCTACTCCATTTCTTCTAAGGGATTCTTGCCCACAGTAGTAGATATAATGGTCATCTGAGTTAAATTTTCAGATTCCCATCCATTTTAGTTCACTGAATCCTAAAATGTCAATGTTCACTCTTGCCATCTCCTGTTAAACCACTTCCAATTTAAATTCATGGACCTAACATCCCAGGTTCCTATGCAATATTGTTCTTTACAGAATCTCACTTTCCTTCCGTCACCAGTCACGTCCATAGTTTGGTGTTGTTTTCACTTTGCCTCCATCTCTTCATTCTTTCTGGAGTTATTTCTCCACTCTTCTCCAGTAGCATATTGGGCACCTACTGACTGGGGAAGTTCATCTTTCAGTGTCATATCTTTTTGCCTTTTCTACTGTCCATGGTGTTCTCAAAGTAAGGATACTGAAGTGGTTTGCCATTCCCTTCTCTAGCGGACCACGAACTCTCCATCATGACCCATCCATCTTCGGTGGCTCTACACGGCATGGCCCATAGTTTTATTGAGTTAGGCAAGGCTGTAAACCACATGATCAGTTTGATTAGTTTTCTGTGATTGCATTTTTCATTCTGTCTGCCCTCTGATGGATAAGGATAAGAGGCTTGTGGAAGCTTCCTGATGGGAGGGACTGGTTGTGGGGGAATCAGGGTCTTGTTCTGATGGGCGGAGCCATGCTCGGTAAATCTTTAATGCAGTTTTCTGTTGATGGTCAGAATTGTTGCTCCCAGGACTGTTGCTGTCAGTGTTCCTGACCCCACAGCAGGCCACTGTCAACTCATGTCTCTGCCAGACACTCCTGGATACTCACAGGCAACTCTGGTTCAGTCTGTTGTTGGGTCACTGCTCCTTTCTCCTGGTCCTGGTGCAGACAAGGTTTTGTTTGTGCCCTCCAAGAGTCTGTTTCCCCAGTCCTGTGGCAGTTCTGTAATCAAATCCCACTGGCCTTCAAAGTCAAATTCCCTGCGGGTTCTCAGTCTCTTTGCCAGATCCCCACGTTGGAAAATCTGTTGTGTATCTTAGAATTTTTGTAACAGTGCGAGAATGTCTTTGGTATAATTATTCTCCCGTTTGCGGGTCATCTGCTCAGTGGCTCTTTGGTGGGGTTAATGGCGACCTCCTCTAAGAGGACTTAGGCCACAGACCGTGCCTCCCAGATCTGCTGCAGCCACAGGCCCTGTCCCTACGCAGGCCACTGCTGACTGCCTCCGCAGGAGACACTCAGACACAAAGCTGCCTGGCCCTGTCTCTTTGGGGTCCCTGGGTCCTGGTGCACACAGGCATTGTTTGAGCCCTCCAAGCATTTCTGGCAATTATGGGCTTTGAATCTAAGCAAAGCCCTTCCTACTATCTTAATTGGCTTCTGCTTTGCCCTTGGATGTGGGGTATCTTTTCTTGGTGGGATCCAACATTCTCCTGTCAATGGTTGTTGGGCAGTGAGTATTATTATTATTGGCATAGCACAACACATGCAAGAGCTCATGTACAAATAGTTTATTTGGACAGAAACAAACAGGAATACATACCTGGAGAGAAAGAGTGTGGGCGTCCTTCCCAATGAGGAGAAGTACAGTAAAGAGGTGGTTAAATCTTCATATAGGGACAGTTCCTCTGGGTCTTTGTCCTCATCTGGCCAATTACCTCATTTCTTTTCCCACATCTGTTCTGTCCCAGGGCCCTCCCCTATATCTGTGCACATCTTTTTGCCAAGATAGATTCCAGTGCAGAGGCCTATGGGAGCTTCACAGTACCTATTATGAAGCAGTGTCCCTTCCCTTTTTGACCTCTGAGAAGTCTTCCTATGCATGTGCAGTTGGGGAGGGCTCCTTGACCTCAGGAGTCATAGATGTGGTCATCTTATCTTTTTATTCCAGCAGAGATCAGCTCCTGCCATTGAGTTGATCCTTGAACTGTCTAGGGAAAACAAAGATCCAATTTACTCTACTTGACAAGCTCCAGCTGTTCAGCCCAGGGGCCCATCTATCGTCCCTCATGGCCTCTACCCAGACACAACCCAGAGAAAGAGAGAAAGGTTGAGAGATATCTTGAGAGAAACTTCCCCGGACCTTTGTATTTTGGACTGATTGAATTATTTTCTTTCTCTCTTTTTTTTGACCATGCAGCACGGCATATGAGATGTTAGTTCACCAACCAGGGATGGAACCTGCACCCCCTGCAATGGAAGCACAGAGTCTTAACCACTGGACCATCAGGAAAGCCCTAAATTGATTGGATTCTTAACCTGAACTTGTTAAGTTGAATGAAAGAACCTGTTTTAAATTAGAAAAGAAGAAATTACTTTTAATTGGCCAATTAAGTTTTTTGGGGACTCAAATAAATTGATGAAATCAATTATACTTTTTAGAGCTAAATTTTTTTTTTTTTTTTGCACAACTGAATTGCAGTGTAAAAATTTTGACCTCTCTATAATGATTGCTTTACAAATCCACAAATAGATTTAGAGTTTCTGAGTCATCTTCACATACATTTGGAACTTGATGGCAAATCAAAGTAGATGCTTTATTCCAACTTTACAGATGCAGAAAACAGAGGCTCAGTGATGGTCAGAGCCTTGTTCAAGTTCACCAACCTAGAAGAAGGCTTCTTCCAGGCCCATGCTGAATCTCTGTCTAATATAGTGGTTCTCAGCTGGGGCCATTTCCATAGACAATTTTGGTTGTCACACTCTACCCAGGGGTAGAGGCCGGGATTCTGGTGAACATACTGTGCTGCAGAGAACAGTCTCAGTAAAGAATGACTTGGCTCCAAATGTCTAGTGCCAAGATGGAGCAACCCTCTTACATATATGTTATGGGGGATTGAGTTCAAGGGGGTAAGTTGTATCTCTCCTTTCATACTTGTGAAAATAGGCTAGGAACCCATAGCCAAGGTGATTACTACTTAATGAGGAAGACACAACTGATAAACCTTAATTTCCCTAGATACATAACCCCACTGGAGCTTCATTTCTAAAATGCTGTGTCAAGTGGATAAGTCAAAGGCTTTGTCAACAAGAAACTGCACATCCTGGGCAGGCTGGTGCTTGGGGCATACTCAGAACAGATCATTTTTAACTTCCTTTCCTCTCTACATGATTACTTTCAGTGATAATCAAATTAAAATAAATAATGACAAGCAGAAAACTAAATTTTTTATGTCATATACATAATCATGTCAGTAATAAAAAGATAAATATACATGCAGTGAAAAAGGAAGAGTACTATATTAGTACTTTTAAATTATATGAATGTATTTTCTTTCAAAAGAAAAACTATACCTGTATACTGATATGTTGAAATAATGAATAATGATATTACAGATTCTATATTCATGCCTTGAGTTCGACAAATTTGTCAATGATTTTAGTTAAAATTAGCCTTCTCTGTCAAAATTAGTCTGCATATTCCTATTTGATAGACAATGCAGTCAGATTTGTCAAGCTATCTTCACTCATAGTTTGATCAAAGAATTTTTTATTAGTCTTAATTTTGAAATTTTCTTTCATATAAAGAAACAGGTGTACAAGTAGAAATTTTCATACCTACCTAAGAGTAAGTTCAGCTAAGATACAGAAGACATCCCATTTTTCAGTCAGTTCCAGAAATTGCAATACTTTCTGTGTCCTGTTTCTCTTCAGGATTTATTCTAAAGCTTTCCAAAGTCTCCACAGTTGAAAATTTCCACTAAAATACCTTTAACAGAAAGTCCACTGAATTTAATTGTATTTGGTTAAGACTTGGAAAATTTTTCTTCCACAAAAAAGAGAAAATGGCTGATTAACAGAACATTGATATTATCATTTTAAAAATCACTTCTGACAGTGAAGCCCCTTACCGCCTACACCCTGGGCTGACCCGTCCTGCCTTCTGGCCCCACCAGCTCTGGATGAACACTTCCTGGAGGAGCTAAGTTCCATTTTTCTGTTGTTAGGGAAAGGTCTATGTGGTCAGTCAGGTTTCAAGGAATCAGTGTTTCACCACGAGATTCCGCCCCCCACCGTTTCTAATTCTTGGCATAAAAATATGCAAATACAGAAACAAATGAAAGAATAAAAATGACACATTTATTAGTTAGGGTTATGTTTGCTTTTCCATCCATAACATACAGTCTCTGCCCTCAAAGATGCTGGTGTCTTTGTGGAGGGGCTGTTTTACGGACTGTAGGAAGTTAGCCATCACAAGAGAGGGGCAGGTGGAGAGCTGCGTTGGAAAAGGGGTGAGGTTCAGGGGAGGGAGTAACTGTGTCCAACCAGGAGATCAGAGGGGTAAGCTTACGGTGAAGGATGTTGGATTTGTGATCTCTGAAGAAGATTTAGCTTTGGGACCAGGGACCAGGCTTGACCAGTCAGGGCTGTCGTGTGGCAGAAGTTTATCACAGTGAGAAGGGACAGAGGTAACTTCTGACATAGACATCAGAAGGGCGTGGAGAGTGCCCCCTTGCTAGTCTTCAGCAAGGGAATTATGTGCTTTTTAATTAGTTATTACAATATATCAAAAGAATGTCTCAAGTTTGTGAAAATTTTACCAGACCCACTCTCACAATATATGTTTCAGGACAACAGGATTAGAACTTAGAAAGCTAGATCCTACCAGAAAGATCCTAGAAAGACCCACTAGAATAGAAAGATCCTACCAGACCCACTCCCATAATTTACATTCTAAAATATCAGGATTAGTCAGAAGGCTTCCAGGAAGGAGAAACTGTTCTCAAGCAGGATACATTGTTATATAATCCCTAGTATAGGGTTTAAACTGAATTGTTTTTTGTGTAATCATCAGTTCTGGGCTTAAAGAAAAACACCGTTTTATGTGACTAAGACTAAGGAATGCAGAGGGAAGAAAAAGGTTTGCCCTTTCCTCCTCCTCGAGAACCCCAGACCCCTCTCTCCTCTGGGACTCCCGGACCTCTTAACAACCTGCCTAAGAACTGACTCTCTCAAGAGGAGATTTCACGGAAAAAAATAGCATTTCCATGTGTCCTGAAGAATGAATAGCATTCGGTACTTAAAGGCTCTGCTAGGGCCTAGGAGCCAGTGCCTCCATTTCGCCATCCTTTCTGCCCCTTGGGTCCACAGGGAAACGAACCCGAGAGGAGACAGACTGCTCTTTGGAACAGTGCCTGTCCGCGGGTGGGGGGATCATCGTAATTGTCCTCAACTGCGTGACATTCAGAGAGTCGCTTTCCCTCTCTAGGCCACAAAGAGCTTATCCCAGGAAACGTCTCAAAGGCATCCTCTGACCCAGACCTTCCAGGGCCATCCTGAAAGCGCCTTGGGGAGGCTTTCTGAGTATGGCTGCGGCGGACGGGTCTGGCTCCAGAGCACCAGCTGCGGGGTCTATGGGGTCGCAGAGGCGGGTCGGGGAGTCCGGGCGTTCCCCGTGCCATCCGTCTGCTGGGGGCCTTGAGTCTCTGGCCCCGATTCCCTGTAGCCATCCCCTCTGCTCATTCACGTCCCCTCTCGACCCAGCACACCAGTGAGGAGGAGAGAAGCGGGTGGGAAGGGAGAAACGCGGCAGAGACGAGGGAGTGGGGAGGGCAGAGGGTCAGCGACGGAGGGGAGGAGAGACCACGGGGTCGGAGCAGAGGGAGGGCCGAGGAGGGGAAGGGCCCAGGGCGCAGACGCGCAGACCCCAGCTCCCCCTTTCTGCTCACCCGCCCCCATCGCCTTCTAAAATCACTCTTCTATTTCTGAGATTCATCTTCTGTCAAAAGAAAGAAAGGCCCTTTGGTCTTTTAAGGTACCGTTTCATGAGGCCTCTGTGCGCGTCTGCCTGCCTCTGTAGTTCCAGGGAGGCAGCAGGCGGCAGGGCTCCTGCAGGAAGGGGGACCCGCGTTCTGCCGCCTGCCCAGGAGGAGGGGGTGCGCCGGAGACGGGGAGGGGGCCCTGTGCTGTCGGAGAGGCCCATCAAAGGGCCCTGCTCCGGCCTTCAGCTGTGAGCAGAAAAGTTAGGGAGAGGGCAAGCAGTAGGATCGAGGTGGGAAGACGCACGTTTAGGAAAGGCAGTCCCATCTCAAAGGAAATCAACCAGCCCTGGTTTCTGGCTTCAGATATTAATCGGACCTCAGAGGCGGTGGGTGGGGAGTCCTCACCCCGTTAGAAGCATCTCTTACAATTGATTCACAGGTCATTAATTACAGCTGAGGAGGTCGAGGTGCGTTCGCAGGGCACTGAGGAGAGTCAGGCTGGGCTGGGGTCCGCACACCCACTCAGGGAGCGCAGGGAAGTCGGAGTCACTGCGCAGCTTAGGCCGCGCTCCTCACTGGCCTTGCAGCATGCCTGGGGCCGCCAGCCGTTTCCTGGGCCCTTCCCGGGGTTGCTGACAGGGCCAGTGAGACGCGGGTGAGGCGTCCTTCTGCGGCGCAGTGGTGTTCAGACACATCGGGGGGCCTGTACCCAGGGCAGCGCTGCACACACTCTCCGTCCCTGAATGTGTCTTCCCGTGTGAGAGGTGCACGAGGAGACCCGCCCTTCTCTCTCTCTCTCCTTTCACCGGGTTCTCAAGTCACAGGAGGCTGCCCGGGGAAAGGACAGAATTGGAGCAGAAACCTCGCTTCTGGCTGAACCTTGTGCGTCATGCTGGAAGCCACCTGCTACCCAGGAAAGCTGCGCAATTCCCATCTGACAGGGGACTGTGGGTCCACACTGCAGGGCACAGATCTCTGATTCTTTACCTCCTGGGACTCATTTTCGGGGATGGCTTCAGACTTTCTAGGAAGAAGTAGCTTAGGGGCTGCCATCTATACGGGGAGTGGGGTACAGCCGTGTTAGTAAACCAAGCATTCTGGTCTTACATGCTAATTTGGGGGTGCTTTAAGAAGTCAGTGCTGATCTTGGGGTTCAAAATTCCATGCTGCTCCGCTACCAGTTTATACTGGAGTGAAAAATTAAAGATGTGACGATGGCTCTGATGCTGAAAACAGCCTCTGTGCACTGGGGCTGAATGGAATCTCAGAGACAAGAGTTTTGACTAAAATAGAAAAGAATATTTACCGTTTTGCCACGCAAAGGGGAACCCAGCAGGCTTGTGCCCCTCAAAAACTGTATGCCCCAACCCAGGGGGATTTGGTGAGTGTTATAACAGTGGTGCAGGGGCAGGATTTCTGATAAGGATCGAAGTGTTTTCAGGGTCTCGGGTGGTCTCCTAGTCTTGATGAGCTTCTCCGGTTCTTCAGTCTGGAATGAAGAATGCCACCATCTTCCGTTTGTTGGGAGTTTTAGTTCTGTCAAGAGCTCAAAGGCATTGCTCTGTGCATCCCTTGACATGGAGTCAGGCCCTGGCCCCCAAGCTGCACTCTTGTTTCCTGACTGCTGCTCCCTCCTCTCTGCATCTCCTCCTTTCCCTGATTAGCAGCTGTTGGAATCTGCCTTTTAGAACTCAGGGAAAGTCATAGGGACAGGAGTCTATACCCTGCAAACAAGAAATGGGGGACATAGAAAGGCTTCTATGCCCAGGAGTGCCACAGGTCCCTGCTCCGTTTCAGTTTTTAGGAGGCAAGTTTGATGTTTCTGAACGAGCATTACACCGGAAGTTTGCAAACCTAGGATGGAATCTAGTCTCCACCAGCAAATGTTTGATTTCTCATCTTAAAATCAGGATGAAAGATTCTCCAAGACTCCTTTTTCTTTTTTTTAAAAGTTATTTATTTGGCTGCATCTGGTCTTAGTTGTAGCATGCAGGGAATCTCTAATTATGTGTGTGGGCTCAGTAGTTGCTCCAGGACGTGTGGGATCTTAATACCTCAACCAGGGATCAAACCCAAGTTCTCTGCATTAGAAGGCAGATTCTTAACCATTTGATCACCAGGGAAGACCCTCCAAGATTTTTTAATCCATTTGCTCTCCTATACGTGAACTGTGAACTTCCAGATGTTCAAGCTGGTTTTAGAAAAGGCAGAGGAACCAGAGACCAAATTGCCAACATCCACTGGATCATCAAAAAAGCAAGAGAGTTCCAGAAAAACATCTATTTCTGCTTTATTGACTATGCCAAAGCCTTTGACGGTGTGGATCACAATAAACTGTGGAAAATTCTGAAAGAGATGGGAATACCAGACCACCTGACCTGCCTCTTGAGAAATCTGTATGCAGGTCAGGAAGCAACAGTTAGAACTGGACATGGAACAACGTACTGGTTCCAAATAGGAGAAGAAGTACGTCAAGGCTGTATATTGTCACCCTGCTTATTTAACTTCTATGCAGAGTACATCATGAGAAACACTGGGCTGGAAGAAGCACAAGCTGGAATCAAGATTGCTGGGAGAAATATCAATAGCCTCAGATATGCAGATGACACCACCCTTATGGCAGAAAGTGAAGAGGAACTAAAAAGCCTCTTGATGAAGGTGAAAGAGGAGAGTGAAAAAGTTGGCTTAAAACTCAACATTCAGAAAACGAAGATCATGGCATCTGGTCCCATCACTTCATGGGAAATAGATGGGGAAACAGTGGAAACAGTGTCAGACTTTATTTTTGGGGCTCCAAAATCACTGCAGATGGTGACTGCAGCCATGAAATTAAAAGACACTTACTCCTTGGAAGAAAAGTTATGACCAACCTAGATAACATATTCAAAAGCAGAGACATTACTTTGCCAACAAAGGTCCATCTAGTCAAGGCTATGGTTTTTCCAGTGGTCATGTATGGATGTGAGAGTTGGGCTGTGAAGAAGGTTGAGTGCCAAAGAATTGATGCTTTTGAACTGTGGTGTTGGAGAAGACTCTTGAGAGTCCCCTGGACTGCAAGGAGATCCAACTGGTCCATTCTGAAGGAGATCAGCCTTGGGATTTCTTTGCAAGAAATGATGCTAAAGCTGAAACTCCAGTACTTTGGCCACCTTATGTGAAGAGTTGACTCACTGGAAAAGACTGATGCTGGGAGGGATTGGGGGCAGGAGGAGAAGGGGACAACAGCGGATGAGATGGCTGGATGGCATCACTGACTTGAAGAATGTGAGTCTGAGTGAACTCCAGGAGTTGGTGATGGACAGGGAGGCCTGGTGTGCTGCGATTCATGGGGTCGCAAAGAGTCGGACACGACTGAGCAACTGAACTGAACTGATAGTATGTTAGACCTGGGTTCAGTCCCTGGGTCGGGAAGATCCCCTGGAGAAGGACATGGCAACCCACTCCAGTATCCTTGCCTGGAAAATTCCATGGACAGAGGAGCCTGGAAGGCTATAGTCCATGGGCTCGAAAAGAGTCAGACACCACTGAGTGACTAACACAGAGTATGCTAGAATAGGAATCTTACAAGTAAATCTAGCCTAAGGGGCAAAAGTGTGAAAAGGCCTCCTTGTTTTTTGTCCTGTGTTACTCTTGAATTCGGAGAAGGCAATGGCAACTCACTCCAGTACTCTTGCCTGGAAAATCCCATGGACGGAGGGGCCTGGTGGGCTGCTGTCTATGGGGTCGCATAGGGTCAGACACGACTGAAGCAACTTAGCAGCAGCAGCAGCAGGACCTCTTGAATTTCAAAGGCCAGAATGAGGACTCCAACCCTGGGCTCCTCCTTCCTTGAGTTTCTTATTTACCTCCTGCAAGGTCAAGGAAAGGAGGAGTCGGGAAGAGTGAGAGAAGGAACTAATACTTGTTGAATGTCTAATATTTCAAGTTGCTAGGTGCTTTATATATGTTACTTAATGCAAACAATATTAAGATGGCATTAAATGACTCTGAGGCTCAGAAAAATTAAGTACAGTGTTACTAGCCTAAAAGAGCTTCTCCATCATGAATGGTTAATGCATATTTGTTTATTAAGTAAATGGATATCAGAGACAGGGTTTGAACTCAAGGGTAATTCAACTTCAAAGCCTTAGTGTGCTAATCCACAAGCTGCAATTGCAATCACCTGGGAAATTTTTAAAAGTAGTGATGTCTGGGTTCCACCAACCACAGCAGATATTCTGATAACAACTGGTTTGAAGTATGGCCTGGGAATCAGGATATGTTTTAAAGTTCCCTCAGGTGATTCAGATGAGCAGCAAGGTTTAAGAGCCTCTGTTTTAGACCAGATGCCCAGCTGACTCAAGGAAGTGGCTTCTCTGGGGTTAGGTGTTCCTCCTAGTTCAGGCAGCCATGGATAAAGTGCGGGCTCACAAGGTATAAATACCCCAGCCCTACTGGACTGTGCAGGGCAAGGGGGGGGCGGGGGCGAGGATCGGCACATCTGGACAGCAGAGGGCTCAGGAGCCCAAAATCCTGGTGCAAAATCCTGGCATCAACTTTTCCTGGGTGTAAGCTCTGCTCCAGAGACTCTGACTGGAGAACTCTTTGAGCCTTGGTTTCTTTCTTTTTAAATATTTGCTTATTTTGGATGCACCAGGTCTCAGTTGCAGCACATGGGATCTTCCATATGTTGTGGCCGGCGGAGACTTTAGTTGCAGCTCATGGGATCCGGTTGGTTCCCTGACCAGGGATCAAACCCGGGCTCCCTGTCTTAGCCACTGGACCACCAGGGAAGTCTGAGCCTTGGCTTCTTTAAGTGAAAGGTGAATGGTATCAAATAAGGATGTTTTATTTGTCACCAAACAAATATATATTCACAGAGATAGACTGACAACATTTTTTGTAACGTTTTCTTTTGGGGCACCTCTTCATCTTTTAAAACACACCTTCACATCTGTAAAAGAGAAGTGGCCTCCGGCCTCCCTCCCTCTTTGAAGCTTGCCAAAGTTGCCGGTCAGGGATCCACATCACTCTCAGAGAATCAGTGCTGGTCAACCAAGGATGTGCAGAGGAGATGCAGCTAGGAGAGTTCTCTAGGGAAGCAGGTTGGTCTTCCAAACCAGAG
Organism: Bos javanicus; assembly: GCF_032452875.1. NCBI lineage: Eukaryota > Metazoa > Chordata > Mammalia > Artiodactyla > Bovidae > Bos > Bos javanicus. The sequence continues at coordinate 6,826,258 of NC_083886.1, read as the reverse complement.
GCTGCGTGTTTCCGGAGGATGCAGCACGGGTTTCTTTACAAATTCCCCAGACGTTCCCTCTCTGCACCACTAGCTGTGAATCACTGATCACCAGAAGTCACGGAAGTGAAACCTTAGAGGGATCCTCCTACCAAACTTTATGGACCAGGCTCTGAATCCATCCACCCATCACATCCCTAGAACTTTATTCAGATGGTGACTGCAGCCATGAAATTAGACACTTACTCCTTGGAAGGAAAGTTATGACCAGTCTGGACAGCATATTAAAAAGCAGAGACATTACTTTGTCAACAAAGGTCTGTCTGGTCAAGGCTATGGTTTTTCCAGTGGTTATGTATGGATGTGAGAGTTGGTCTTCAAAGAAAGCTGAGCACAGAAGAATTGATGCTTTTGAACTGTGGTGTTGGAGAAGACTCTTGAGAGTCCTTTGGGCTGCGAGGAGATCCAAGCAGTCCATCCTAAGGGAAATCAGTCCTGGGTGTTCATTGGAAGGACTGAGGTTGAAGCTGAAGCTCCAATACTTTGGCCACCTCAGGCGAAGAGCTGACTCATTTGAAAAGACCCCGATGCTGGGAAAGATTGAGGGCAGGAGGAGAAGGGAATGACAGAGGATGAGATGGTTGGATGGCATCACTGACTCGATGGACATGAGTTTGGGTGAACTCTGGGAGTTGGTGATGGACAGGGAGGCCTGGCATGCTGCGGTTCATGGGGTCGCAGAGTCAGACACGACTGAGCCGCTGAACTGAACGTGAGAACCTTCCTCAGCCCTCCACTCTTCCTAATTCTTTGCAATCCTTCTTCCATATAGCTGCCAGGCTAATCTTTTCTAAGGAGTCTGCTTGTGTCATTCTCCTGATTAGGATGAATTCCAAAGGCCTTGGAGTGACATGCAAGGACTTTTATGGTCTTGCCACATCTCGTTTCCCATCACATTGCCCCTCAGACCCTAGGATCCAACATTGTTGTCGCCCCTAGGAAGGACTCCCTGGTGGCTCAGACAGTAAAGAGTCTGCCTGCAATGAGGGAGACAGGAATTCGACCCCTGGGTCAGGAAGATCCCCTGGAGAAAAAAATGGCAACCCACTCCAGTATTCTTGCCTGGAAAATCCCATGGGCAGAGAAGCTTGCCAGGCTATAGTCCCTGGGGTTGCATAGAGTAGAACACTACTGAATGACTTCACTTTCACTTTCAACACATAAAAATGTTGTTGCTCTACTTCCTGTTTGTATTTCTTGGTTTTATGATCCTCTAATAGTCTAGGAGAGTTCTGGTCTCTCTCCCCACTGTGCTGCTACCTGGAATATCCCTGCCCATTGTTTCCTGACAAACTTGCTTTCCCTCACTCAGCTCAATCATCACCCTCCCTAGAGAGCCCTTCCAGACCTGGAGGCCATCCTGCCCCCACAATGGAGAGGGAGGGAGGCTTGGGACCACTTCTGTTTATGGACTTTAAGGTATATTCAAAAAGATGAAGAAATGCCCAGAGAAAGTTCCAAGAAAAGCTGCCATTCTATCTCTGTAAATGTATATTCATTTGATGACAACTCAAGCATCCTACTTAAGCATCCTAAACCCTTCAAAAATGTAAGACTTGCCCAAATGAACTTCCTGCTCCTTACCCCCCATCCATCTCCAACACCCTGCTTCGAGCTAGCATAATCTTCAAATTCAAGGAGCCATATATATGTGTGTGTGTGTGTGTGTGTGCATGCGTGCTAAGTCGCTTCAGTTGTGTCCAACTCTGTGAGACTATGGACTGTAGCCCACAAGGCTCCTCTGTCTATGGCATTCTCCAGGCAAGAATTTTATTATATATATGTAATAAAAACAAATTCCAAAAAAATTCCAAAAATTTAACATATATATGTGGTTTTGATCAATTGCATAGTGGTAATAAAGGTAAATAAAAGTGGTAATAAAAGTAAATCACACCTAAAGAAATTTTAAAAATGGGGGGGCCTTATTTTCACAGAAAATAAAAATAATCTCAGTCTATAGATATGGTTTGACAGCTGAAAAACATGGAGGAGCAATACAAGACATAATTATAAGCCCCCAAATATATACATTAGAAACAAATTCAGTAATGGACAATACCATTAAAATAATGATCTCAAGGGAAAAAGAAATGACATACAAATTCCAGCTGCATTTTTCAAGTGGATGTTGGCAGGTATCCAGTCACTTGGGGTTTTGTACCTCATTGGCTACTTTAGGAAGAGGTATGCTGTGCTTTATGAAAATGCTGATATTTAGAGCAGCTATTGCTCTATTTGCAACTATTAATACTTGTGATGGGGCTTCCCAGGTAGCACTAGTGGTAAAGAACTTGCCTGTCAATGCAGGAGACTGAAGAGATGCAGGTTTGATCCCTGGGACAGGAAGATCCTCTGAAGGAGGGCATGGCAACCCACTCCAGTATTCTTGCCTGGAGAATCCCATGGACAGAGGAGCCTGGTGTGCTACAGTCCATAGGGTCGCACAGAGTTAGACATGACTGAAGCGACTTAGCACAGCATGGTATCACATACTTGTGATGAGAAATTTTAGATGTTAGCTTTATAATGTGCAATGTGGGTTCACGATTTACAAAGAATTTTAGGGAGTATGTGAGTCAAAAACTGGGAGGATCAGTGCTCTGAGAAATGTTAGGCCTCATTTCTAGGGAAGTATCTGAATATCTGGGGTGGGGGAGGGAGGCAGGGCCAAGGAGCCAGGGAAAAAGTCTAGGCTAGGAGGACGGTTGAGGCTGGAAAAGCTGACCTGGAGGTAGAGGCTGCTTCTCCTGAGGGAGGCTGGACAGCTGTGGATACTGTTCAATCCAGGAAAAACTGAGGCCACAGGAAGGCAGTGATATTCTGAAGGTTCAGCCCAACAGGTTGGGCCAAAATAGGGTGGCAGGTGTGTCCAGGAGGCAGGTAGACCTCAAAGTCCTGTATGTGAGAGCTGGGTTCCAAGGAGCCAGCCCCACTCCCCAGCCTGGGAGGGAGACTGGCAAAGATGCAAAGACCTCAAGTAAGGACACTGAACTGTAGGAGAAGGTTCTCAAGTCAGGGCGGACTGACCCCTGTAACAACCAGTCCCAGGATCTCAAAGGTTTAGTCCAGAGCAGGGTTTTTGCCCCTCATGTGACGGTCCAGTGATTCAGAGACCTCAGTCCCTTCTTCCTGGAGTCTGCATCTTCTCGAGGCATCTGCTGGAGCCAGGAGAAGAGAAAGAAGGAGATATTTGTGGGCCAGTTGTGAATCGATGCCTGGCTCACTCCCGCTCACATGCCATGGGCCAGAATCCAGTTGTCTGGACACACCAAGTGCAAGAGGGGCTGGAAAAGGTGGTCTCGGTGAATGTCTAGAAAAGCAATGGGGTTTTGTGGCCTCATTGAGTCCTATTGTGACATGAAGGGCCCGCAGGATCCACGTGGTGTGCAGGCCTCTCTCTAGCCATAGCTCGGGTTCTAGGGCATGTGGACTCAGAGTTGTGGAGCATGGGCTTAGCTGCTCTGTGGCGTGGGGCATCTTAGTTCCCCAGCCAGGGGTTGAACCCACGTTCCCAGGATTGCAAGGCAGATTCTTAACCACTGGATAGCCAGGGAAATCCTGAGAAAGCAATGGGTTTAGTAAGCTGCTGACATATTTCTTACTCTCGTCATAGACCATGGGGGCCCCAGCCTATCTCTCCATGTGATTAGCAGGAGCTAACAAGGATTGATAGAGGTATTGATAGAGGTATACAGATGGATATATGAATGTAGATGTACAGTGTGGAGACTGGGGCAGGCCTGAAGGCAGAAGCGAATGAAAGACGCTTGAGAGCCACTCATGACTTCTCGTCTCTGTGAGCCTTAGCCTGCCCTCACACTGCAAGGGTCAGCCTTTCAGTACCACTTGGTACATTCATTAAAGCAAAGATCTCCAGGTTCTCAATAATATCAGAGGCAACAGAGTTGACTTAAAATTGGTGATGCCTTATGGATTTTATAAGATCAATCTCAGAAACACAGCTAGGCCCATAAAGTGATCACAGCTCTCCCACTTACTCATCCAAAAGAGGCATGTCACCTAAACATAGTCTAGGATTTGCAAAATAAAAGTGTGCCAACTAAAATACACAACGTAGAGTCTGACTCCATTGTAGCACATTGCTAGTGAAATTAAATCAAGCAATACTTATTAATAATTGCTATTATTACCACAAAAAGCAAATATTTGTTGAATTCCTGTTATACTCTGGACATTGATCCAAGTGTTTGAAATGCATGTTCTCACTTAATCCTGCTGCTGCTAAGTCGCTTCAGTCATGTCCGACTCTGTGTGACCCCACAGATGGCAGCCCACCAGGGCCCGCCGTCCCTGGGATTCTCCAGGCAAGAACACTGGAGTGGGTTGCCATTTCCTCCTCCAATGCATGAAAGTGAAAAGTGAAAGTGAAGTCGCTCAGTCGTGTCCGACTCTTAGCAACCCCATGGACTGCAGCCTACCAGGCTCCTCCATCCATGGGATTTTCCAGGCAAGAGTACTGGAGTGGGGTGCCATTGCCTTCTCCCCTCACTTAATCCTACAACAACCCTACGGACAGTAGTAGTATGTCCGTTTTGCAAGTAAAGCTCAGGGTGCTTTGGTGAATTGTCTATGGTCACACAGTAAATAACAGAGGGGTATTTAAGTGCAGGTTTGCATGCCCTGGGCTCACCCTCCTAATCACAGCAATTGCCTTTTGCCTTTGCTGAGTCCCTCATTTAAGTCACGGAGAATAGCAGCACAGAACACAAACTCAGGACTCAGACATCCTGTCTGGGTTTACATTCTGCTTCCTTCATTTCCATGAACCTGTTTCTTTACCTGTAAAACAGGAAAAATATTGGTAGCAATTTCATAGCATAAGAATTAAGTGAGATGTGGCAGGTACAAGGCTTAGGACTCAGTAACTTTTGCCTTTTCCTATTGTGCCAGGCTTTGCACAATGAAAAGTCAGAGAGGGGCCTTTGCGCCCAAGTCTTCACTGACTCAAAGCACAGAGGAGCAGAAGACGCTCACCACTTTCCTCACTTGGGACTTTCTCCTTCAGTAGTTCCCTTACCTTTATTACCAAGGAGCCATCTCCCAACCACAAAGGCAAGATTTCCATAATTTCCACCCAGATCCCGGCTAAAGACGCACAAAGAGACTTCCAAGCCAGTGATTTTCAAAGAAGGAATGGTATTGCTGTGTTTTGAAGAGAAAGGGCTTGGGGGCGGATGGTGTGCTAATGTTTAAATGTGAGTGGAAAAGCCATCCCCCAAGGCAGCATGTGACTGGCTCAGGGACTGAGTGACTGTGAGTGACGGGGGCATCTGCAGCGGGGCTTCTCATCAGTTCCTGCCATCTGAGACTCAAAAGTCTCTCCAGGCGTGGAGAAGCAATCATTCCATCTAAGAGCTGAAAATGCAAAAACACAGAATCACCTACTCAGAGAACCTGAAGGTCATTGTGCCTATTCCTCTGAGGAAGGAGAAAGCAATTTGATGGTGGTGAAATAGAGCTAACTCTGAATTATGACTGCTTAAACTGGAAGGGGCCACCTGATGGATGTCCCCCAGGCTTGGCCAAAGCTCGGATCTACTAGGGGTGTCGGAATACAAACCACACCCATGCTGGGGCGTCACGATTTCCCTCCCCACCAGCCACCTGCCCCTTCTTCTGCACAGAATTGTTTTCTGCCTTCTTTGGAGGAACGAATGGTCTGAAATACTGAATTGGAAAAAGTGCTCCAGGCACACATTCGACTCCCTGGGTCCCCATGGCAGTTATTTACTGAGGGCTGACAATGAGCCAGACTATGCATTTGTTATGTCATTAGTTCTCCCCATGACCCCCAGGGATGGAGAGTGGAAGTTCATCTCACAGAGGAGGAGATTAAAAATGCTCCGTGGCTGTTCAAGGTCACACACCTATGAAGTGACAGCTCTGAATCACTGGGCTCCTCACTGGAGCCCTTTCTCTTCTGCCAGAGATGCTGAGCTCCTTGGCTGAGGCTGTGGCCCACACAGCAGCAGTATTCTGAGCTTCCCAGGTGACTCTAATGGGTTGCCTGGGCTGGGAACCACCACACTACATCACCTCTCCTGTAAATCAGGGATTTTTTATTCCATCTTGCAGCACAGATTCCTGTGTGGGGTGGGAAGCCATGGATCCCCTCTACAGAAAATTGTTTATGTACAAAAAGTTGCATGCAATTCCAGGTAATTACAGAAGTTTTGAAGCTTCTACATGGATTCCCCCAAGGTCATGAACTCAGATGAAGGTCAAGTCTGTAAATCCTTGGGCTCCAGTTACTTGGCCACACATACAAGTTAGCTGGGAGTCTTTAAGCAATTCAGATTTCCAGGCTCTATCCCAGATGTACTGATTCAGAATCACTGAGTCTGTGGTCTAGTAATATGTTTCCAGATGATTCTCAAATATATGACCAGAAAACAGCCTTTGGATTGGTTTTAGGGGAACACCACTCTAAATAATGCCCATCTAATGAACCAGAACTCATTGCTGTCACTTCTACCAGCTACATAACCTCTCCAAGCTTCTACCTTCTCTTCCATAAACGGAGATAACAATTGTCCCTATCTCATGAGGTTAATGTGGGATTAAATATTCCTTGCAAGTGTTTAGCACTGGGTCTGACATGTAAGTACCCAATAAATGTTAATTTCTCACTAATTATATTATTAATCATCTATGTAATTAATCTGTCAATGGCTTCTTGGTGATAGAATTGGGAATAGAATCCGATTTCCAGCAGACTATCAACAAAAATACATGAAAGACAGGAAACAATTCAAATTTTATTAAACATTAAGAATAACAGACAAAGTTTTGGACTTAACAGCATAAACAGCAACCAAAACCATGGTGTACAAACACACTGACATCAAGTGAACTTGTACCTGTTTAACAGATGCAATCTTTGTGGTGTTGCCAAAAGGATAATGGTGATTATTGTTACGTTTGGTAAGGTGCTCCACATGAAAGATTTTATGCCTTAACTACTCTCACACACACACACACACACACACACACACACATACACTCCTCTACATACACTTAGCCCTCAGCAAAATGTACTGCCTTTAGTTGCCAAATCCAATGCATCATGATTAAAAACATGGCTTTGCTCATTTAAAAAATGGCATTAATTGTAGAGAAAACCTAGAGGAGATCTTAGCCTCCTCAGTGGGGGCCTAGGAGCCCTTAGCAGGAAGCTGGCAGACTGAGAGCAGGTGTCTATCACCTTCTGGAACTGCTCTGATTAACACGAATTAAGTTTTCCTAAAAGGAACTTTAGGAATAAGGGAGGCAAACTCCTTTGCATTTTACAGAATGACCTTTGTTTTAATTTGGGATGGGGGTGGGAGTGACTCTACTTAAAATTCTTATTGACTCTTCTCCAAACAGACTCAAGACCTTTCAAACATATATTTAGAATTGAGTTCCTCACAAAACCGGTAAGTTGGAAGGAACCTCTGGGCTTTCTAGCACTGCTTCCTCTCCACCCAGTGCTAGAATTCCATCTGCATGCTCATGAAGCAAACGGTCTTTCTGCTTCAAACGATGGTTTCACAGCGGCCTGTCATATGTGAAGATGAAAGGCCTGTCACTATCCTGCTCACTGTGGGTTTTGGAATGGTCAAAAGCGTCCACTTTCTCAAGAGGAGGAAGTGATCACTTACAGCCCTCCCATTCCCTACCTATGTCCTCCAGGTGGCACAAGCAGAACCATAGGCTGTTCAATTTTTGCCTTTCTTTGCAAGTCCAGTCAAAAGGAGGATGTGACCTTGTCAAGAAGTCCTAGGCTGCTCATTCCAAATCATGTCTAAATGATGTTGGCATAATATGATTTGGATTCATTTTTAATGGCCAAGTAATTAATCTCTGAAAGATGCTTATGATGAAAAGGTGAAAAATGACAACAGGACTCTTTTAATAGCTGCAGTCTGCGGAACTCATCTGACCCTGGATGATCCAAGTCATTCCAAATCAGGCCATGCCTTCTCATGTCATTTAGCAGGACTGCTTTATTTACTAGCTGACTGCCCTGGACAGAAGGCAGTGAGTTCAGGGGTTGAGTGCTTGTGTGTGGTGACAATGACCTACATATAAGGCACCTGTACAGACTCCAAAGCTTTAAAAAATTTAAAACGAGGTAGGTTTCTGAAACCTCCCCTGGCACGCCAAAGACTAAGTTTTATTATGATCTTTAAATTTCTTCTGCAGAAAACATCTGTGATGCTCATCAGATACAAGCAACCTAATTTCAGAAAGACTAGTACTCAAATACAGTTTTTTCAGTTACCATTTTAAACTTCAATGAATTTGGATTGTCTTCAGTACAATCCTTCAATACTTCTCCAGCTTTCTTGCTAGACATTGAACTATTTAACAATTCTGCTGCAGTTAGTCTCTTTACCTATAAAAAGGCCAACTCCATGCTTACTTGTGTCTCTGAATACTATTAATTCAGTTCTGCTTAAGTTTGATAGAGGTTTTGTTTATTTTATTAGTTATTTACCCAAACAAAGTCATTTCAATTCCAATATGCGTCCATCTCCCATCATAATCTGTAGCTTCAGATAAAAAGGGATATCTGTAGGAATATTCCACTATTCAGATTCCCCAAGACTATAACAGTAAGAGAGAAGCATTGCTAACAGATTGATAAGGAGATCACCATTAAAGAACCAATAAAGGTCATTAAAGAATCACATACTCTGGACACAGGAAACTACAAAATCCCACTGATAAAAGGGTATTTTAATCTTGCAGAAAATGTTTCTTTACAACAACAGCAAAATCTCTTAACACAAGTTAGTGAAACAAAAGAACAATCACCTTTAAAGTCAAGACAGCTATCAAATTATAAATCATACACATAGCACCGATATTAACCTTATACTGTGTAAGATGCATGTGCCCACAGAGGAGAACAGAATTTTGGGGGATGCTTGCAGTGATATTCATTTTTAGAAACTCATAATTTTGAAGTGAACATTTCTGTGGCAGATGCTTTTCCTAAAAATCACTGTATCATCCAATAAATATTTGACTAACATCCATTTTGTGGTTTTGGGTTTTCTTTCTGAGACCTAATAGGAAATAAGAAAACTCCTTAGATATTTTAGAGCAGAATTCGTCACAGCAAGCTTCGATACTGTTGTAAAATTTTAATTTAAAGCAGAAAACATGCTGATGTGTCAGTGACAAAATTAAAATATTTAAGACTTCAAAAACCCCCAAGCACTTCTCTGTACAACATTGATGAATATATATCTTTGCTATATAATTTTAAAACATGGAATAGTTTTCCTTTTCTCTTTGCTATATATAATATATGTCTTCCAAAATACATCGTCAGTATTTATATCTGAAAAATACTGTACAAAAAGAACTTCCTATAATTACTCTGTATAAACATTAAACAATTTAATAATCTCTCCTTTTGGTCTACAGTAAACACTTAAATTGATCGGATTAACCACAGTTTGTGACAACACCATCCCCTTTGGAGATACACCAGTGTCTTTTACATTCATTTTTCAGAAGTCCACTTAATAAGAGCACATACGTTCAAAAGAAAACAGAGAATAAGAAACATAAGCTCCAGAATCATTAATTTATGAAGCATTCAAATATGACACCACTAAGAAAAAGGGGTTTTACGAAACATCAACTTATTAACTTAACTGATTTTTTAAAACAACAAGGTATAATTCACAAAAATATATACATTACCAAAAAATGGGGAAAACTGAATCTTAAGTAATTGAATTGTATTGAATATCAAGAGGGATGTCGAAAAAGTTAACTAGAAAATTGGGGTTGGGAGCATGGGAAAAGAGAGAAAACAAAAGCAAACACATCAATGTCAAAAGCTGTTCCAAGATGCATTTTTTGGCTGTACACTGATAAGTTAACCCCTTGTTCTTAGACCTGGCGTTTCCCTCTGCTTCCCGGTCCTGGGGATGTTCTGGGCATGCTCAAATACATTACTGTAATTTTTGCTTTTTAAAAGACAGTGAAATTCTCAGGTAGGGAAAATATCCTACTTCCACTAGTAATACTCAGGCAGCATGCTCTAGCGTACAATAGGATTATTGCTTTAGGTACAGACAGTGCAAAAACACACTCTGTGTTCTATAAGAGTACTCTTACTCGCTGGAGTTGGTAGAGTTAAAAGGAAACTTAGTAGAGAGCAGTTAAGTAAATATGGGATCTAGTAAATCTAAACAGCACTTTGAATTTGAAGACGATTATCACCAAAACTTAAGAAGAGAGGAAAGCAACCTATAACTGAATGGAGCTGCAGTGTAGTGCTAAATTACTCTGTGCACCTTATTAGCATGGTAACTTACAGATTAAACAGAAACAAGAGCCTGTGGTCTTGAAAACCGAGATCTACTATTTCAGCAGGGCCCTTCTTAGTGAACCCGAGAAGGTCCTGAAAGAGTGGGCAGGAGCACACATGAAGCCACAGGAAAGGGCGGGAGTGGGGTGAGGGGGCAAGGACCAGGAAACCCGCGCGGTCTCCTCAGTCCAGTAAAAACATGGCACCTTTCGTTTCAAAATGGCGGGCGCAAAGGGATGTACGAGCGCGCACACACACTCGCTGACCACACAGGGGCACAAACACACACACACACACACACCGCGCTGACCACACAGGAGCACAAACACACACACACACACACACCCCAAAACGTGAGTCCGTCGTGTTGCTGCGTCTGGTAAAGTGCTGATGTCAGAAAGGTCGGTCGCTGCGGTGAAGGCCTGTCCGGGCCGCGGCCGCCCGCCGCCCACCTACAGGGGCCCATGCCGGGCCTCGTACTTAGCCAGGATGTTCTTGCACTTGCCCAGCTCCTTGCGCAGGTCCGCCACCTCCTGGCGCAGCGCCGAGTTCTCCTTCTCCAGGAAGGACGCACGAATGGCGATCTGGTTCTCCTTGAGGCGCCGCGCATCCCGCGAGCGCTTGGCCGCCATGTTGTTCTTCCGGCGCCGCGCCCAGTACTTGTCGTCCTGCCGGGAGACACACGATGCGTCAGAGCGCGGCCGCCCGGGCCTCCCTCCCTGGCCTGGCCCGCCGTCGGGCCACCTCTCCCGCCAGGCAGAGCGCAAGCCCGCCAAGTGGGGTGCAGGCCCTGCACCCCCGAAGGACAGGCCGAATTCCTTCTCTTTGTTCAACCCCTTCCTTCCCTGGGCACGCGTTCTTTCCGAGATAAGCTGGTACGGTATCTGCTGGAAGACGACCTAGCAGTGTCACTGGGCTGTCTCCCTAGGGCACTCCTCACTCAACCTGCGCACACAAGGGCTTGTTTTTACTAAAGTGTTGTCCGCAGATGGTGATTGCAGCCATGAAATTAAAAGATGCTTTCTCCTTGGAAGAAAAGTTATGACCAACCTAGACAGCATATTAAAAAGCAGACATTACTTTGCCAACAAAGGTCTGTCTAGTCAAGGCTATGGTTTTTCCAGTAGTCATGTATGGATGAGAGAGTTGGACTGTGAAGAAAGCTGAGTGCCAAAGAACTGATGCTTTTGAACTGTGGTGTTGGAGAAGACTCTTGAGAGTCCCTTGGACTGCAAGGAGATCCAACCAGTCCATCCTAAAGGAGACCAGTCCTGGGTGTTCATTGGAAGGACTGATGCTGAAGCTGAAACTCCAATACTTTGGCCACCTGATGTGAAGAGCTGACTCATTGGAAAGAACCCTGATGCTGGGAAAGATTGATGGTGGGAGGAGAAGGGGACGACAGAGGATGAGATGGTTGGATGGCATCACTCACTCAATGGACATGAGTTTGGGTAAACTCCAGGAGTTGGTGATGGACAGGGAGGCCTGGGGTGCTGCGGTTCATGGGGTTGCAAAGAGTTGGACACGACTGAGTGACTGAACTGAACTGTCCGAAATTGAAAAAAATGGGCAACCCCTCCCCTCTCAATTATCAGTAGGAGTTTTGATAACTACATCATGATAGAGTCACACAACTATTAAAAATAATGATCCTGCTGAATCAGAAAGATGCTAGAGACATATCACTGTGTAGGCAGAAACAGTGGCAATTTGCAGATCAATAGGTTCTCATCCCACTTCGTTTTGTTTTTTTTTTTTTAAGTAATAATATATATTCAGAAATAGTATAAATCCAGAAAGATTTATACCCAGCTATTAAAAGTGGTGCCTTCAGAAGGGAAATTGAAGAAGGTAGGATCTTTGAGTTTTTATGTCCTTCTGAACTATTAGAATATTCTATAATGGCATGTATACTTTGGCAATTAAAAACAAACAATAAAGTTCCACTTGGCCACTGATTAATAAGTTCTTATTCATGGCTAGCATTTAAATAATTTACTATAACTTTTTTTGTTTAACTGTTTGTTAACTAGGCCTTCTTAGCCTGAGTGATGTTTGATTGTGGTCGACTTGAAAACAGTCCCCTTTTTCCCCCATCACTGCTCTCTCTGCCAAAAAAGGGAAAACCTTCCTAGAAGCATTAAGAAATGTAAGTCTTCTTCCATTTATGATGCCACCAGGTGGGTTTTGCAACCCCTTTTTTTCAACACATTGCAATAGTAAATTCCTCAATCCTAGCAATGCTAATACCCGCAGTTAGTACCACCCAGAATAAGTGAGTGAGGTCAGTTCTTACCCTGCCCCAGGATTCCAAGGGGTATTTGGCATTGGAGGAGGTCACATGGTTTGAGGGCAAGTCTCCAAGCAAGTTGCAAGGTCAGTGGTCTGCCCCATCCTTGCCCTTTACCCTCAGCCAACACTGCCCAGCAGACAGGAGGTGTGAGACAAAGTCAGTGCAGGCACCTTCTGTCTGCCTTTCACAAGCTAGTATTGTTCTCTTATTTATAAAGCACTCCCAGATTACTATACATTTCATAATAATATATAACAAAGTGAAAAACATGATCTTCATAATGGCCGAAGAATTCTTAGGAGGCTACCCTTTGGAAACCATGGGGCAGGATTTGTTGCTTGCCATTGGGAAAAGGGTGTGGGGAGCTGGAGGAAGAGGAGAGAGGCCAGGCCAGCTGGCTGGAAAGAAGCTGGGAGGAGCTAAGAGAGCCTAAGGCTCCGTGGGGTGAGAGGGTCTATGGCACATTAACAGTGAAACCTCCAGTTCTGATGGATGTTGTCTATGTTAGTAAGCCCCAGATCCACGCCCTTGGTAAATCAGGAAATCTACCACTCTCATCAGTGTTCGCTGAAGTGTGGTTTCCAAGATGATCTGAAAGAGGGACTAACTTAGGATGTATCAGAAGTTGCACACGGGGGCCAGGGAGTTGGGAGAACAAGGCCCTGGGAAATTGAAGAAGCTGTGTTTTCAGGGGGATGGAGAAGGGGTACCACCACAGGCCTTGGAGGTTTGGGATCAGGTCTTAAGGACCAGGGGAGTCACCAGCTGACCTCAGTGTAACAACCGATTTCTGAGCTCTTTTCACTTCTGAGGTACTTTCATTTCCCAGCCTCCTGTGCACATGAACAGATGAGCGAGCCAAGGTGTGAAATGTGGACCATCTCAGGTTGGAGGGGAGCTGGGAGTAGGAATGGAGCAGGGGACACAGGAGGCAGGAATGATGGAAGGAGGGCTGTCCCCGACAACAAAACCAGCCTTCCCCGCTCTGTTACCTCAGAATGGGAGTGGGATGCAGAAGTATTGATCGGGGCTGATACATCACCTGTGCCCTTTCCCTCTACCTCCCAGGGTCAGATGCCATCTGGTTCCCGAGGCACCACCACCTGGCAAAGCACCCTCAGTCCAGTCCCATCTTCTTGAGGGTCTGTGTTTGATGCCACCTCCACTCAGCAGGCCTCTCCTGACATATCAGCACTCCCTTTTTCTCACTCGGGGGTAGGAACAATGTCAGTAGTAGGTCACCTCTGAATCCCCAGGCCCTGACTTGGCAGACACTAGCATTTGAAAAATATTTGTCAAGTGAATGAATGGGTCTTTGAAAGACACCAAGGCGATTAAACTGATTCTCAGTTAGGAACCAGTATGCTACCCCTTCATCTTCCTGGGTGGGGGCGAGACGCCTGCTAACCCAGATGAATGGCTCCAGAGAGGAAGTGCAGGCAGTGAGGGCCACTTCACGCACTCAGTCTGCTCAGCCAGCGCTGGAGGCCGCACATGTGGCTCCCACCTGCCCCAGCTCAGTCCTCCTGCTGCACAAGAAACACCTTAGAGTTCTGCGTCCTGTTTCACCCGTGCTCCTGGTCTGGGGCCTGAGGCTTTGCTCTCAACTGAAGGAATCCAGAGACCCCTGGCAGGAGAACGTTCTTGCCTGTTCCCCACACTGGCACGTGGAAAGGCCACGTCCAGCCGCGGTGGCGGTAACATGTATAATTCCAGCACAGCGATGTTCACGTGGCCTCTGTTGCCAAGGTTACCTGGGTAATTAAAGCAGCTTGCTCCTTGCTTTAAACTTGTAAATTCGGAGACTGTGCAAGTCTGGCTAGAGGTTTTATCTACTATATAGCAGCACCTCTTCAAACTTGCCTCCACTCAAGAGGACATCCATGCTGAATGGGCTCCCTGGTTTAGTTTAAGAAGCCAGTTCTACAATACAGAGAATTGGATGACTAAGAACACAAGGTGAGGAAAAGCATCCATTGAAAGAAGGTACTTAAACTGCCCAGGACCTAATCCCAGGGGCCCTTTTCTTATTCTGTCTTTGTCTAACCATCAGTTCCCTGACTAGTCTCTATCTTCTGGTGTGTTTACTATGCACTTTCCTCCTTTGAGTCTGACAGTTATTGAGGATGACAGTTATTGGAGGTCCTTGTTGTAGCTCCTGTCGGGGCCACACGCTGCAGTGATGTTTCTGGAAGCTAGCAGACTTGGGGACCCGGCTGGGTCTTGTTCTAACTACCAGGGCTCACCTTCACTTTCCTTTATCTCCATTTCCTCAGTGGTGCCATGACCACTTTGATCTAATGAGCCTCTGAGGTCCCCTTCACCTCGGATATTTTATGATCCTGCATCACTGCAGGTGATCTCAGGTGCTGGATGACAGCAGTGACAAATCTGCAGGCATGTTTTCTTCCAGTGCTCTTTAGGTCTGAAAAGCAGGCATAACTGGTCTACAGTGGTTCCAGAATAATGTCCCAAACTCCCTATTTTCCCAACAGGAGTTCTCTTCATGTGAACCATGTTTAGGTTTGAGAAGTTAGAAAAGACCTAATTATGCCTGCTTCCAATGCCTTGAATGTATACAATCACATCTCTATTGTTCATATGATTAGAAAGCAGCATAAACACAGACAATTCTAAGCAATGGCTAATCAAAAATGGTTCTATTTTGGTATCAGTAGGCATGGCATAATTTTAGAAAGAATTATCTTCCTAAGGTATCATAAAGGTGTCGGATTAATTTTGTTTAAGTTGCATCTGATTTCCTAAGGTAAATCTATTTTCCTTTATAAATAATGTGTCCCTTCAACACAGTAGAGAAAAAAGAACCCCAAATTAACCTTTTGTTGAGATACTCAAGTGATCACTACGTGAGATGCAGAGTCAACATTACTTATAAATAGGGTCAGGAAACGCCCCAGCTTCCTTAACAACATCCCACCCTGGCATCCAAGGTTGGCAATGTGGAGAGAGGTCCTGTCTCGCTGTTACTCCCTGAGGCCTACAGAGAACTGGCAGCAGTTAATTAGCATTAAACTCCCAAAGGAAAGGTAACCCTTGAAGACTCTGAGGTCTAGGTATCCTTCCCAATATTTTTTTTTTCCCCTTTCCAACCTTGAAAGATCCAGATTTGACTTTACTAGGCTTTTATGGGTTTCCTTGCAGATAGCAGTGGGCTTGCTTCCTTCATGGGATGCAAAGTACTTCATTTTATTGCTTTTCCTTATTTCTGTACATTATCAAGATACGAAAGGCATAGTACAGAAGACACCCAGAAAGGAAGCAACCAGCCTTGTCACGTGCTGAAAAATGGGGCCGAAAATTATCAGTCTTGGCCTCTCTCGACCCTGCTCTCCACTTGCCCACAGCCTAGTTACCAGTTCCCGTTTACCTTCAGGTCGTCCGGGATGAAGACTTTGCGCGCTTTCTTAATCATGGGTTGTGGCTTCAGCTCTTCCTCGGAGAACTTGCGTTTGCGAGGGTCAAACATCTCCTGGCCGGGGATGCTGGAGAGGGCGAGGTCGGCTGGGTCCGGCTCGTAGCCCACCGGCACCTGGATGGTGTCGGGGTCGATGGGGCTCGGAGTATTGCGGTTGGCTGGCAGCAGCTGGCCTGGAACAGCACAGGAGCTTTAGTTCGTGAGCCCTCTATGGAAGCCCAGGAGTGGGCTATCAACTGCCGTCTACTTGATGACACTCAGGACGAGGTGAAGAGTCTTAAGCTCACTTAAATGTGACCCCAACATCCCCCCTGAGGCACAGCAGGCTGAACACTTTACTCGTGTGTCAGATAGGGGGAAACAAAGACCCACGTACACATATTCACAAGCTAAATTAAAAAATGCACACGTTCATCCCTTCCTATAATGTAATCCCGAAGCACCAACTCTGTGGCAGGTACCTTGTTTTTTTCACCTTTAAGGTTTCTTCCAAGTGAGTCAGGGAATCAGATTAAAACCAGCCAGTAAGATATAGTGAAGGGGTGAAAGGAAACCACACATGCTTGCAGAGAGCGGAGGACAGGACACAACACAAAGAGGCCAGGGAACACTTCCAAGAGAGGATGCTTGGCGTAGCTGCATCTCTACACAGAGAACTGAGCCACAAAGGTAATCCAGGGACAGACCCAAGACAGGGGGTCAGGTTTTGAAGGAACCACGAGCAGTCTTGGGTGGCTGTCAGAGAACGAGACTGAGAGAGGCAGAAGTGCAAGAGATGTGGTCAGGAAGGTGGCCAGTAGGGATGTTCAAGAGGCCTTGAATGTCACTGAGGGGTTCTGAGCATGAAAGCAACAGGCGGAGCTGAGGTTTGGAAAGTGTGAGGAGTGAGCTGAAGGGGACAGGACTGGACACGGGAGATGAGCCGGCAGGCTGCACCTAACCCACACGTGCACTCCAGAAACACCAAGCAAAATGGAAAAGACATGGTGGAGATGCTCTAACTTCCACCTGAGGCAGCTGCGAACCAAGCCGCCAAAACGCACAAAGGTCCTCAGAGCAACAAGTTGACTGCGTTTTGGAAAGTGTCTCACTGGTGAACGTGAACTTGATAACAGACTGCAGTGTTTATGTGGGGAGCTCTGAATCCTAACTTCCAGTTTCACTTGAATTTTACAGTCACCCCTTTCACGCCCAAAGAATACACGAGGGGATATGCCTCAGCTGGGTCTGGCCCAGGTCCTCCTCTGCCTTCACTGCTGAAGGCTGGCTGTCACGTGGAACATCCTCTGGGTGCCATTAGAACCTACCCTGGACTGAAGGGCAAAGCCGTTGGCTTGCTTTCTGGCTAAACTGTGAAACCACACTTGTCTGTTTTTCAGAAAGGCCTGGTGGGGAGCTTGCAGAATGAATGTTCTGGGTGACCTTTTGGTCCTCACTCTGCTTTGAGCTCTCTTTGTATCCTGCTTGCCAGAGAGGAAGGGATGGGCCCCCAGGCACTGGCAGAGGATGGAGATTCTCATTAGCCAGGCTCTGCTTGGTTCCAGCTTCTAGTGGCTGCTGAGATCTGCAGTGGATGGTGTCAAGCCAGATTTGATCTTGTGCCTCTCGACACTGACTGAGAGAATGAGCCGTGTCTGACTCAAACTGGTATTTTATTTTCCCTTTAGGAACTCTCTTTGAACTTAATAATAAAGCCACCCCATACCCCCTCCCCCTGCCCGATACAAACACACACACACACACACACACACACACACACACACAGAGGCATAAATACCCTCTCCTACCATCTAATTGCTCAAAGTTACTTCAAGTACTTACATTGTATTTAAACATTATACTCTATTTCTTTATACATGTTAAGCTTTACACACACACACACACACACACACACACACACACACACACACTCCTCCCCTACTGACCACATGGTCTTTCATCTTTCTTCTGTTTTATCCCCACCCGCTTCTCCCAGTGTGCCTACTTCAGAATTCTGCTTCTATAAAGAATATTGCTCATTTAATGGTGGCCCTCAGAAATGCTGGCTGCTGACATTCATTCATGGACATTCTAACAATTACACTTCACATGAGGCAGAACCTTTATCTGCATTCTTTCTCTTCAGCCCTTTCTTCCAATGGAAGTAGGTCAGCCCTACCTGAAGCATGGAGAAAACCTACCCGGACCGCAGATGAGTCAATGGCTTTCAGTGGCTTCCCAGCATCGCAGAGCACCCAGCAAAGGACCTGAGAAACATCCAGGTCTCCCTTCTCCCAAGATACCCTTGCATAATCTTGTTTGTCTATATTTTTGACTGCATTAACTCTGTTGGACACGTTTATTTCCCCCTTTATTACTAAATGTTAACAGTATCCCTGAGTAACAGGAGGGAGGATCTTTATTATTTTATCCTACTTTTTGTGGATTTGCAAAATTTTATTAATAAGAATTTTCAAATTAAGAATCATTTAATTTTTTAAATTACCATAGATGTTCATTGCAAAATTTCAACAAATGCAGAAATGTGTCTCCCTTGCCCTCAATCCATCTTGCTGCTCTTCCCAAAGGATACCTTTAACTGTTTAGTGTGAACTTCTCAATCCTGTAGGATTAGACTACCCCTAGGTCTTACATTACTCTTTCTATATATCAGTATACCATATGCAATTACCCATGTTAGTACAAACAGAACTACTCTGTTCTTTTTAAAGGGTGAGTAGTTCCCAAAATTTGGATATAACAATTTACCAAATCATTTCCCAACTGATGCATTTTTAGGTATGTGAGTGTTTTTATAGAAGAGATTTCTAAAAGTGAGATTGCTCTTACAAAAGGCAAGTATTTTTAAATGTCTAAAAGCATTGCTAAGTCTTATCTATTTATACTTGCACCAACATTTGTGAGAGTTCATTTTTGTACAAATTAAATGATAAGTTTTAAAATGTTGCCAATCTGACTACACAAATATCACTATTGTTTAATTTACATTTCCTTCTTAGTAGTGAGACTGAACACCTCACATGTCTATTGGGTATTTATTTCTTCTCCGGTATACTACCCTTTTCTTATTTTTTGCTCCTTTTTAAGTGGATTTTGTTGCTTATTCATTTGTAAGCACTCTTTATAGAAAGAATTTTATATCAACTATGGATATAATCATTTCATCTGTTTTCTCTGTAGAAAATATTTTCCCCCAGACTATTTGTTTTCTAGCTTTGCTTAGAGTTTTGCACTATGGGTGAGATCTTGCACTATAATATAGTAATAATATCTTAAAAATTTCTTCTTTATGGCTTCTAATTTCATATCTTCTCTATCCCCAAATCATACTATATGCACACATGTATACATGTATATACATGTATACACTATATATGTGTACATATGTGTGTGGGTGTATATATACATATATACACACATATATATTACTCTATACTTTAATATGGAGAAGGCAATGGCACCCCACTCCAGTACACTTGCCTGGAAAATCCCATGGACAGAGGAGCCTGGTGGGCTGCAGTCCATGGGGTCGCTAAGAGTCGGACATGACTGAGCGACCTCACTTTCACTTTTCACTTTCATGCATTGGAGAAGGAAATGGCAACCCACTCCAGTGTTCTTGCCTGGAGAATCCCAGGGACGGAGGAGCCTGGTGGGCTGCCGTCTATGGGGTCACACAGAGTCGGACACGACTAAAGCGACTTAGCATGCATACTTTAATATAACTATACTTTAGGATTTTGAGTCACCTATGATTTATTTTTGTATAACATACAAGCAAGGGCCTTTACATAATACTTTCCAAATGGATTAATATAATGGTATTAGTAAGATTTGATGTTTGAAAGGGCAAGTTCTGCCCTCTTTATGGTTCTTTTTGGAAGATTTTCTTCAGTATTCTTATACTCATAGAAATAGGAATTTCAGGATACATTAAATTATATTCTAAATTAATGGGATTTTGAATGACGAGTGAATGAAACCATAGGTTAGTTTGGGGACAACTGATATCTTTAAAATATTCAATATATCCTTAGTATACTCTCCATTTTTATGATTTCATCTTTTTCTTATATCTTTAAGGCCACTTTACTCCCTTATTAGTTCTAAAAGCTCTAACAGAGTTTTCAAGGTAAATAATCTTTTCTGCCTCTAGAGATAGTTGTTGTCTCAGTGTTTATAATTTCTACTTTAAAAATAAAAAAAAATAACTCACTGCATTGGCTAGGCTCTGCATAAAACACTGAGTAAAACGGATGAGGCTAGAGTCTGTCCCAGACTTTAATGAAAATAACTTTTAATGCCTTACATCCTTAAGCTTTGTTCTAGACCCCTAGTAGATAACCTTCTGAGAAGCTAAAATAGTTCCAACCTTCCCAGCCCTACTGCACTGAGAGTTACTGTTGTTTTTTTTTAAATCAGAAATTATGTATGATAATACATTTCCTCAAATGCATTTTTAGTATCTGTTGAGATGATCACATGTTTTGTTTCTCTTTTCGTGTATTTGTTAAGTCTGAGCTTGGTATTTTTCCAGGGCTTTCTCTGAAAGAACTGGGTGGACAGGATCAACCCCATAGTGTAGACTCTGCAGTTTGCTGGGACATAGTTTTCTTTTTCCTAAAAGCATCTCAGTGAAAGTCATTTCTAGGAGAGCCAAGGAGGATTTCTGGTGGAAAGGGTGGAACAAAGGGCTTAAATCTGGACAGAGATTAAAAGTTATCTTGAAACCAAAGATTGGCCTCTGCTTTTGTCACAGAGTAGGTATGCCTAAGCCTCCAAAGAGCATAACTGAAGATAGGGTGTTTCTTATTCTTACATACTTAATAAGAATCGAGCAACCTCTTTGACCCCACACAGTCATAATTTGAGTATGAAATAGCACTTTTGACTGTCTTTGCACCCACTGCCTTCAGAGGAAAACCATCATCAGGGCTCACTTCACTGCAAAATACCCTGCTTCTGAGAATCCTTATGTAACAGGGAACCAATTAACTTAGAAGACTCTGTAACGTTCAAGGGTCCATCATGAGTGACCACTTTAGGTACTGACATTAAATAAAGGCCCTACAAGCACATCCTAAGGATTCGGGCTTCCTGGACCCTGAGGCTGACTCTGGGCCCTGAGGTCTTTATTCCAATGGCAGGAACCTCTTGGCCGGTCTAACAAGCACTCTGCAAAGACAGCAGTGTCCTGAAGGCCAGAGGTCTTGCCCCTTCCTCTCCCCGTGTTCTGTTACATGCGACCTTGCAGTTCCAGGCTGAGTCTATTTCCCCAGCCTTCGCATCTGGGCTGGCCCTGTGACGAGCGCTGGCCGACAGACCGTAACAGAAGCGACAGTGTCAACTCCAAGGCTGCGCCTAAGGAGGGCTCGCACGTCCTGCTGCTTCTCTGCAGCACTTCAGTCCCCACCAGTCACACCGCCCCACGAGCCTGCAGTGTGGGGAGGGGCTGAGGGGGACAGGGGGCAGGCCAGTCCAGGCCAGCCCAGGTCACCTGTTCCCCAGACATGCAAGTCCAGCCAAGATCAGCTGAGCCACCTGACCAACTCATAGCCGTTTCAGACAAGGGAACAATAAGCCTTCATCTGTGAATGCTACTGAGCATTTGTGAGTGTTTGGTAAACACTGTCGTGGCAACCCGACTGATCTACAGGCTGAGCTGCTGTACTTGGGGAGATGCTTATACAATAACATTAAGATTACAACAAGGTTTTAAAATGTACTGAGTAGTGGTTAAGCCATCTAGTGAGTCAGACTCGGGTTTGATTTCTCGTTCTGCCACCTATATGTTATAAACTTGGGTGTTTGAGTAAAGCACCAGAAAGAAATTGTCCCCTCTTCCTAGTAAGGTCTATAGTAAGGACAGAAACTATGGTGAATTTTTTTCCTTTTTAAAAATCTACTTCTCTGAGTTTAAGTTTTTTCATCTATAAACGCGGATTACCATGCCTGTCTCATAGGGCTGTGTGAGAAACGAATGTGAAAAAGAAATGCAAAAAGGCAAAATGGTTGTCTAAAGAGGCCTTACAAATAGCTGAGAAAAGAAGAGAAGAGAAAGGCAAAGGAGAAAAGGAGATATACCCATTTGAAAGCAGAGTTCCAAAGAATAGCAAAGAGAGATAACAAAGCCTTCCTCAGTGATCAGGGTAAAGAAATAGAGGAAAACAACAGAATGGGAAAGACTAGAGATCTCTTCAAGAAAATTAGAGATACCACGGGAACATTTCATGCAAAGATGGGCACAATAAAGGACAGAAATGGTATGGACTTAACAGAAGCAGGAGCTATTAGGAAGAGGTGGCAAGAATACACAGAAGAACTATACAAAAAAGATCGTCATGATCCAGATAACCACAATGGTGTGATCACTCACCTAGTGCCAGACATCCAGGAATCCGAAGTCAAGTGGGCCTTAGGAAGCATTATTACAAACAAAGCTAGTGGAGGTGCTAGAATTACAGCTGAGTTCTTTCATTTGCTTAATTGGAAAAGGAGTACGTCAAGGCTGTATATTGTCACCCTGCTTATTTAACTTATATACAGAGTACATCATGCAAAATGCCAGGCTGGATGAAGCACAAGCTGGAATCAAAATTGCCGAGAGAAATATCAATAACCTCAGATATGCAGATGACACCACCCTTATGGCAGAAAGTGAAGAACTAAAGAGCCTCTTGATGAAGGTGAAAGAGGAGAGTGAAAAAGCTGGCTTAAAAGTTCAGAAAAATAAGATCATGGCATCTGGTCCCATCACTTCATGGCAAATAGATGCGGCAACAGTGGAAACAGTGACAGACTTTATTTTTGGGGGCTCCAAAATCACTGCAGATGGTGAGTGCAGCCATGAAATTAAAAGACGCTTGCTCCTTGGAAGAGAAGCTATGAACAACCTAGACAGCATATTAAAAAGCAGAGACATTACTAACAAAGGTCCATCTAGTCAAAGCTATGGTTTTTCCAGTAGTCATGTACAGATGTGAGAGTTGGACTATAAAGAAAGCTGAGTGCAGAAGAATTAATGCTTTCGAATTGTGGTGTTGGAGAAGACTCTTGAGAATCCCTTGGACTGCAAGGAGATCCAACCAGTCCATCCTAAAGGAGATCAGTCCTGAGTGTTCATTGGAAGGACTGATGTTGAAGATGAAACTCCAATACTTTGGCCACCTGATGTGAAGAACTGACTTATTTGAAAAGACCCTGATGCTGGGCAAGATTGAAGGCACGATAGAGGATGAGATGGTTGGATGGCATCACCAATGATGCCATGATGGACATGAGTCTATGTAAACTCCGGGAGTTGGTGATGGACAGGGAGGCCTGGCGTGCTGCAGTCCATGGGGTTGCAAAGAGTTGGACACAACTGAGTGACTGAACTTAACTGATAGATGAAGTGCTCAACATAATTCACAGTGCCTGGGAAATAGTCAGTGGTCTCCATATAAATACAAATATGAAATATCCAGAGTATGAGGCGGAGAAGGTAATGGCACCCCACTCCAGTACTTTGCCTGGAAAACCCCATGGATGGAGGAGCCTGGTGGGCTGCAGTCCATGGGGTCGCTAAGAGTCAGACATGACTGAGTGACTTCACTTTCACTTTTCACTTTCATGCATTGGAGAAGGAAATGGCAACCCACTCCAGTGTTCTTGCCTGGGGAATCCCAGGGACAGGGGAGCCTGATGGGCTGCTGTCTCTAGGGTCGCACAGAGTCGGACATGACTGAAGTGACTTAGCAGCAGCAGTAGAGTATGAGGAGTTCCCTGGTAGTCTAGTGGTTAGGACTCTGCACTTCCACTGCAGGTTCGATCCCTGGCTGGGAAACTCAGATTCTGCAAGTTGCTTGGCACAGCCAAAAATATAGATAGATAAATAAATACTATGATCCCAGATACTTTTAAAAAATTGAATAAAAAGACTACACCTCCTCGTCTAAGCTTCATGGTTTCTTCACTGCGCATCTGAGTGTGTGTGTGTGAGTGCATGGTCAGTCACGTTCAGTTCTCTGTGACCCCATGGACTGTAGCCCACCAGCTTCCTTGGTCCCTGGGATTTCCCAGGCAGCTGGGTTGCTATTTCCTTCTCCAGGGGATCGTCCCAACCCAGGATCAAACCCGCATCTCCTGCATTGGCAGGCGGATTCTTTACCACTGAGCCACCTGGGAGGCATCTCTCTCATCCTCCTAACTGCTCCCCTCCTTCCGTTCAAGTCCTCACAATGGACTCTCCACACAGCCTGGAAAACATTCTAAAAATGGACCTGGACTTCCACGGTGGTCCAGTGGTTAAGACTTTGCATTGCCACAGCAGGCAGCGTGGTTTCAGTCCCTGATTGGGGAACTACAATCCCACATGCCACGTGGTGCAGCCAAAAATAAACATAAAAAAAATAATACAGACCTATGCTGGTCACCCTCCCATCTGAAACCCTCCAAAGACTTTGCACTGCCGCTCAAGGCTCCGCACCCCGCAGGCCTAGTCATGCAGCCTTCCCTCCGCTCCTCACGCCCCAAGCAGGACCTCCAGGTCTGGGTCCTCAGGATTCCTTAACCTAAACATTCTCCCCTGCACTGCCTGCCCGGCCCTTCTGTGTCCTTTAGTTGCTGGTGCAAAGCCACGTCCCCTCACTCTCTGACTTTGCTCTGCCCCAACTACCAAACCACCCTGTTTCATGTCCTTTGCAAAATGCATCTCTACCCCAAATTATCTTTTGTATTTGCTTGACTTGGTCAGAGACCTCCCTCCACAAACACGTAAGAACCAGGGGATGGGGACCTTGTCTTCTTTGCTGCTGTATCCCCAGCTTCTAGAAGGAGCCTGCATGGAGGAGACGTTTAATACTAACCACTGAACAAATGGAAATAAATACCCCTGGTTCATAATGAGGACTGTTTGGGGAAATATGTTTTCTTTTTATTATATTTTACCAATTATCTATAATGAGCCTCTTTTACTTTCAAAGACAGAAATAAAAATGAGCTTTTAAAATTGGACTTTGCTTCATTTTGCAAAGAGAAGAAGCCCCCAGAAAAGGAAGAAGAAGAGGAGAAAGAAAAGGCTTAACCAAACATTAGATGTGAAAGAGTCCTTTTCAACTCCAGCAGCTGTGAATCTGTCATAACATTTGACACTTTTCTAGTGTCCTGAGCCTTATTTGGCTGATACATTAACTTTGAGGCAAAAACAAATCCCTCTGTCTCTGTTTTAGACACACACACACACACACACACACTTCCCTTGTGCCAAATCCAGACAAGGTGCCCAGTAAGTGCTGTCCATGATTGCAGAACAAATACACTGAAAGGTCCCTATAAAGATCAGTTTGATCAAAGCAGCTCTTTCCTAACACTCTCTCCACAGTAATGGGCTCTCCACAGAAACATGGGTAAAGCACAACACTGAGAAGCCAAACCAACCCATTATGTATGAACGTAAGGAAGGGTCTGTCTGCTCCATTCACTGAGAGAGTGAGTGAAATGCTGCCCTGTGGGCAGGTGGACAGGCCCCCGCCCACTGAGAAGTCGCTGTTAGGAGCAAAGGTCAGTGGTCAGCACCCCCCTAGGTACCCCTCCCATGTACCACCTCACTTAATCCTCAAGATATGTGTGTAAGTTTGAATCATTAGTACCCCCTTTTTCCAGACAGTTTAAGACAAGCTCAGAAATGCTGGAGAAGGGAATGGCACCCTACTCCAGTATTCTCACCTGGAGAATCCCAGAGACAGAGGAGCCTGGCGGGCTACAGTCCAGGGGGTCGCAAAGAGTCGGACATGACTGAGCAACTATCACTCACTCACTCAGAAACGCTAAATAATGAACCAAGGTTGCCCAACTGGTAGATGAAACAGAATCTCACCTCCCAATTCTTCTGATTCTAAAGCCCAAGCTCTTAAGCACAGAAATGCCTTAAAGGAAAGCAAGGGATTTTGTACTCTCCGACTGAGCTCAGTGTCAGGACCTGGGTCTCCTGGCCTCATGGACAACTTCCCACTGACTCATGAGCCTGCCCCACAATTTACGGATTAGGAAGAGGAGGGTCAGAGGTGAAATCCACATCCTCCCCCCCGCCCCAACACACACACAGTCATGCAGCCGGAAAGCTGGAGGGAGACTGGTGGGGCTCAGTCTCCCAGGGCGCGCCATGCTCCTGGGCGTGGATGCTTCCCCAAGCGGGCAGGGATGCCCCCAGGCATGGACGAGAGCCCCAGGAATGAGGGCAGCCAGCCGCCCCGTTTCCTTTCCCTCCCCGCCTCCACCACCTCGGTCCTCCTGAACGGCCGCTCATGCCAAGGACACGCCTTCAACGACAAATCAACTAATGGCCCAGAGGGCCGGGGCCCCTGGCTACATATCATACAGGCATCTTTATATATCACTCATCATCTTTAAAGAGCTGCTGGATGGCCAGAGACCAGGCCTTGTCTGTGCTGTTATGGGATGTGGCTGCAAAGGTCATGTCACGGGGGAGCGTGTTTTACATCTACACCCTTGAGTGGTCAGCGCGCTAATTAACTCTGGGTCTGCGTTTGGGCACAGACAGGGGAAACACCATTCAGGCTCCTGCTCCAGCCTCTGTCCGTCCCCTCTGACCCATCCTTTGGAGACCGCCGGGCTCTCCTGAAAGCACAGATGGACTTGGACTCAGGGTGCACCTGCCCCTAACGAGCTCTGTGACCGGGGCCAGCCGCTCCCCCACGCAGAGTCCTGCTCTCTCGTGAGTTCCCCGGGGCTGGCTGCACTGGCCACGGTGTGGGGTGGCCACACGGCAGCGTCTGCGCCCCCGCCCTCCAGCACACACTGCCTGCCAGCTGCCACCCGAGCAAAGCCTGCTGGACGTCACCAAGTGTGACCCTGCGTCCAGGACAAGCACGCTGCTCTGGGATCGCGCTCCAGTACCCAAAATGGCCCTGACTTGATCTGGCAGCTCCTGATTTGGCAGAGGCCAGGGCTGGATTAGCAAGGCCTCTCATTCCAAGGGTGTGGATCAGCGCAAATCTTGCCAGTGGAGTCAGCAAGAAACCTGCCTCCCTGAGCCGACTGACAGCTGAGGGGCTCAGAGCCTCCCCCGTTGGCACGCAGTGCCACGCAGCAGCACCAAAGCTCCAGCCGGGGGTCCAGGCACGCGTGGGCCCACCGGCCACCACACCGTTGTTCCCTAGACAAAGTGACAGAGCCCCTCCAGCTCCTCTTCCCCAGGGCCAGAGTCTCTCCCTGCTGGGCGCATGCCATCGCCAGGTGCAGGGGATTAAAAAGGTGGCCGGAAATGCACTCACAGCCCCACAGACCAAAGCCGGCGGGTGCAGGCCGGATTCCAGGTCTGGCAACGCTGACCCTCCCTCCCCCCATCAACCACAGGTGAGTCGGAAGGGCCACGGATGGGAAATGGTGCCCGGTCCTCCCCTGCACTCTCCTGTCTCTGCTCACTCCATCCCAAGTCATGGCATGCCGCTGCACAAGAGCAGGCCTCTTGGTTCCTCTGCACTTGCAGGAAATGCATGGCGGGTCAAGACCTGGGAAGTGCAAGGTTGAATCCCACCAACTGCCTGCTTGCCCAGCCTTTGAATGCTCTGCACATCAGACACACCCTCTGAGAACTGCGTGGCTGTAATCCTCCCCAGGCGCCCAGGGAACGAGGGCTCTCATCTAGAATGACCGTGTCAATCCTTTCTGCATCTCCATGGGACAGAGGACAAGCGACAAGAGGCATGTGGAGGGGATGAAGCGGGGTCTGGGTTCCCCTCCTCTGCCCTTCCTCGGCCCCTGCGTGGAAACGGTGGTGATGTTGGTTTCCGAGGAGGAGCAGACACCAGAGCGGCTCCTGCCCAGCGTTATTCGCTGCCTCTGGACCTGGTTCAAGTGCACACGGAGTGTCGATGGCCTCGTCCTGCCCTCCTGACAGCCCTGCAGAGCCCCAAGGGCCAATGGGCACATGGTACCTGCGGAGAAACTGAGCCACTATGCAGTTTACGGAGGTCCCGCTAGGATGGGGCTACCTTCTCATCAAGCAGAGAAGCAAGCTCTCCATACCTGGAGGCTATTTTCGGAGGCTCTTTCCATTTCTAATGACAACACGCACCACTGGAGTCAGCACCGCTGAGGTCCCTGGAGCCTCTTTAATTGTCCGAGTTGGTGAAAATCTGCAGGTCTAGTCATTTGAAACCTGCAGTTTTCAAAGTGCTGCCAGGGCGAGTTATTAAACTGACTATTCTCCCCTGGGCCATGTGAATTTTTGTTTGGATTCAGGGACGAGGTAAGCACAGGGCTTGCTGACGTCCACGGCAAACCCCGGAACTGGCAGCAAACAAATGGCCCACATTCCCCTGAGCGACACCCTTCCTCCTCTCCCAACCCCTCAACCTATCCAAACAAACATAGGAAGAGAAACAGAATTGTTTGAAAGCCTGAGTTTCCGGATGAACATGAATAGGACTCAGGTGTGGCTTCTCAAGGCGATCCACACAAATTCTTTCCTGTGCTGAGTCTCCAGGCTGAGCACCCAAAAGTAAATAAGCTTTGCTAAGGCCTCCTGCCTCGGCACCCGGCCAGCGCACTCTGAAATTCTCTACCCAGAGTTCAGAGTCCTGCGCTGGTCAGGGTGCAGCCACACGAGGCCTGTCACTCACCGCCGCTGGGAACCGAACTCACAGGCTGAGCTTGCAGGGACCACCAGCCCCTCTCCCCGGGTCTCCCAAGGCCTGGACGCTGCCGTCTCCTATCTCTTCTTCCATCAGGCTTCAGGTGTGGACCACGCCCATCTCATGCAAAAGGACTGGAATCCAGAGACCAGGCCAGTGACGCGGACTGTGGGTGAGACCCCCTGGGCTCTGGTTTGAGCACCAGTTATATAATGAGATGCGAGTTCAGGATGAGAGCAAAGGTCATTCCAGCTCTAGCAGTAACCATCCTTAAGTCTTGGGGAGGCTGTGCATCTTGGTTCAGATCCGTCAGAGGCGGGACAGGCCATCCCTGAGGACCTGGGCTGATGCAGTGCCCTCCTCGCTGGGCCCCCTGCCCCCTGCAGGCTTGTCCTGAGCACTTCAAACAGCACCTCCACCCGATCAAGGCTGCCAGCGGCCTCGCTCCGCCACCTGGTCCAAGCTTTGTCCAGAGGCCGAGGATGACCTCAGCCCTGCTCCGCTCTCAGTCCAGCCACGCTGGTTGGCCCTGTTCCAGATGCTCTTGCTTCTCATCGTCTCCACCTCTACCTGTCTGACCGCCCCTCAAGGTCTAAGTCAAGCCCCCCTCCCACTGACTGTCCCAGTGTTGGTGACAACGTCCAACATGCCTCACATGTAATATCTATATCATATCTCATGCAAGCATATGCTGGCCTGGAAGCTTCTCAGGTTAAGTGACTCTATAGCTTTTAAGCAATTATCTGTTCTCAAACTACACTGGAAATCTTTTCAGGCAAAGGCCTGGCCAATGCCTTGCACAGAAGATGATTAGCAAAGGCTTGTTGGGACTTCCCTGGCCGTCCAGTGGCTAAGACTCCACTCCCAACACAGGGGGCCTGCATCTGAACCTGGTCAGGAAATTAGATCCTGTGTGCCGCAAGTAAGGCCTGGTGCAGCCAAATAAATATTTAAAAATAATAATAAAGTAAAACAATGGCTGTTGACTAAAACATTGATTTAACATACATTTACTAAGACCTACTATGGACTAAGTTCTGAGCGTGTGTGTGTTAGTTGCTCAGTCGTGCCTGACTCTTTGTGATCCCATGGACCCGCCGGGCTCCTCCGTCCCTGGGATTTCCCAGGCCAGAATCCTGGAGTGGGTTGCCATTTCCTTCTCCAGGGGATCTTCCCAACTGAGGGACTGAACCCGGGTCTCCTGCATTGCAGGCAGATTCTTTACTGTCTGAGCCACCAGCGAAGCACCAAAAGTTTGCATGTTCTTAATCCAGCAGAGCTGTCAGTTTCCTAGTTGTGTATTTACTTTTGTTGTGTGTGTGGGTGTGTGGGTGTGTGTGTGTGAGAGAGAGACAGAGAGTCGCTCAGTGGTGTTGGACACTGTGACTCCATGGACTGTAGCCCATTGTTCATGGGATTTCCCAGGCAAGGATATTGGAGTGGGTTGCCTTTCCCTTCTCCAGGGGACCTTACCGACCCAGGGATCAAACCTGAGCCACCAGGGAAGCCAAGCTGTGAAAATACATAAATAAAACCCAGCACACAGCCTGGAGGTGGACACTGTAAGCACACAGGTGTTCACAGCAGGTGCTAAGTGCTACAGGAGAGCTTTGCTCAGGGAACCACAGGGTGGAGGCCAAAGATCGATCACTAAGCCAGATCCCTGGAGGGAGTTGCAGGGACATTGGGAAAGGCTTCTCAGAGGGAGTTGGCATCTTGGAGGATTCTCAACATTGGCTGGACAAGTAAAGAGATAAGGGGTGATAAGAGACAGAGAGAACAGAATCTGTGAGGCCATGAAGATGTTGAAGAACTCCTGGATCAGGCAGGGAACTGAGAGCAGGGGGTAGCTGGAGCTTAGAGGTCGAGGAGAGGGGAAAGAAGAGCTGAGACCGGACAGAGAGGGGCCCTCGGTGGCCAGATCTCACCCTCAAGGGGCTGGTGAGTGAGTGATGAGGTGACACCATGGCAACAGTGGAGGAGGCATCAGAGGGGAGGCAGGACGTGCTGAGCAGCTCCCCCAACGCTGGGAGAGGGCAGGCTGGATTTAAGAGTCATTGATGAGGTAGGATCAATATGAGACTCCGTAAATCTGTGAGGCAGCGCAGGAGAGAGCAGGACCAACTTGCAGGTTCCAGCTTGGACAGCCAGAAAGGAGGTGATAAAACTCACCGGGACCCAGGAGACGGTGCCCTGAGCACTTTCAGAGGAAAAGTCAGAGTGTGTGGCTCCACCAAATCCAGGCACCTCTGGGCTCCAGATGGAGACCCCGGAGGATGTGGACCTCAGCTTTAGGCAAAAGTCCAGGCCTGAGAAGCGCAATTGTAACTAGAGATATGGATTTCACAGCCTTGAGATCCCCTGGGAGATAATACAGGGCAAGAAGAAAATCAGAGAAAAGGCCGTGGGGTAATCTTGACGTTCCAGGGATGGGAGCTTTAGAGGAGTCTGTGGACAGTTCTTGGAGAGGACAGAAAGGCAGGAAGTGGACTCATCCCTGGACAAGCTGGTGTCATGGGCTGACTGAGCGAGGGTTCGCCGCGTTACAGCTTGATAACTGGCTCCAGGTCGAGCAACCAGTGAGGTACAAGAGCTTACCTTCAGACTTGGGTTACTTCCAAAGCCCTATTCTCTCTACACTCCCGCCACCACTGACACCTGCCCAACTACAACAGGAACACCACAGGCCGTGGCCAACAATTCCCGCCAAGCAGCCCTCCCCTGGACCCCTCGGGCGGCGGAGCCCGGGGCTCTGACCCGCTCCTCGGGATGTCCATGTCTGCTCCGCGTCCTCTGGGGGAGCTCTCTCTGAGGGATGTGGAGCGACCAACCTAGAGTGGCCCCTTTGCATCCACTGCCTTGATGTCCCCTAAAGTCCTCGTGACATCTTTTGATCCGCTCTTGGTCTGGAGAGTGTATGTTGGACAGAGGATGACAGATAAAAAATGCCCGTAGATACCCCTCCAGCGCACAACAGAGAAGTCTGCAGTGCGCAGGCTGTGTATATAACATGGAGCAGGGAGGTTCTCTTCCTCAGTATTAATGATGATTCTGAAAGGTTACTAAATAAGTGTTGCTAGGCAACAGGAGTCGCAGTGGGGGTGTGGGGTGGGGTTCTGCTAACTCCGGGATATGGATTCTCGGGGAGGGGGAAATCAGCTTAACCCCACAGAGTCAGCTGGTACCTGAACAAAACGCACTGTGTGCCCCCCACCCCACCCAGCGTCTCATCCGGGGCAAGGCGGGCACTCTGCTTCACGTAGGTGCTCCCGGCACGGGTACTGTGGTCCGATGGGCATACACCTTGGTGATGAGGTATCATGGGAGGAACTGCATTTTAAAGAAGTGATAGCTTGGTCTCGGTTATTTGGGCAGAGGAGAAGGGAAGACTAAAGAGCAACACACACTGTTTCCAGCGATGTAAAACCTGAATCAACATTCACTGAGCATGCGTCATGCATGCCGAGACTTGGGAAAGGCAGACACTCAGGTTTTCTCAAATAAATTTAAGTCCTACACAATGGAATATTTGCCAAACAGGCACTGGTTTTGACAAGCAATAAAAATGGAGGGGCTTAACGGAATCTAGTCCTTGCCACCACCATGCTGGTGGGGGACAAGGGAGATGCAGGTACATTTTCCTACGTATTTATAAGCCTCGCTGTAAGTCAGCCCAGAGTCATGTGGTTCCCTTACATATACTAGCATAATATTCTAAACCAGACAATTTCTTAGAAATGTGTTGTTTCGGAAAAATTGGAATTTTCCAGCTTGCACTAAGATTAGCCAAGCTAAACCCATCTGGCTCCTGCCTCATGTAGAAAAATCTATATGGGACAAAAATCTGCCTTTCTATTCCCCAGGCACGAGGTGAGGTCTCCGTGCCTCTTGGGTAAACAGAAACGAGGACCAAGTCAGCATCAAACACTCGTGCGGGTCCTCGTGTTGCGAAACCCCTTCTCTAGCCTCAGGCTAGGGCCCGCCAGGACCACGCGCGGGACGGGGGGCCCGGCACAGTCTGTGACCTTTCGGTGGACCCAGCGGGGCCCAGCACCTCCGTGACCTTTGTCATTCCAGTGTGCAACCCGCCCCCACCACCCCAGTCAACTCAGATTTCCTAATATTGATAGAAACTCCTTAGCTAACAAAAGGCAGTTCTTACCTAAACATGGGAATGAGAGAAAGAAACCAACTGAAAAGACACGTGGGCAAACAATAGATGGGCAGGGATAGGGGTGTTTCCTCAAAAACGAAAGGACAGACATATCGGACAGGGACGGAGGGACAGGGATGTATCCCTCCAGCGGGTGGGAGGCGTGAAGCGAGACGTGATGCCCTGATGCCAGCGGGCAAGGACGCCGCTCTTGGCAAAGCTCGGCAGACAGAGGCCTGGAAGGGGATGGCAGAGCACAGCCTCAAAGGACAGAAGGAGAGCGACCGAAAGCAATGAAGGCGGAGACTTTCTTCTGACACACGCTGTGCAGGAGGAGTCATTCCCCGAGACGGAGGATGCTTACAACGCGCTCTCTGAAGAAAAGATGTCCGTTTTCTCTCTATCTCCTGAAGCTAACTAAGCAGAAGAAAGGAGACACTGTTACTCCCCAAAGTGGGCCAGGCCAGGGGCTCTTCATATTGAAGTCAGACAGCAAGGTATTGACTTTCATATCCACAAACTCTGTCTCTTCTAATGGAATCTGAGGCCACGCAGTAAGGAATTACCCACTAGCTGGCCACCAAAAGGGAAGCCTTGCTATTTGGATCTGAAAGGGCATAACTGAGGCATCACCACCTAGGGGCACAGTTCCTAATTTTACCCCCTTTCTGAGGGGGTAACCCTGGTTATGGCCCAGATTCACCTGCAGAGCTTTAAAACATATAGATGTTCAAGTACCTCTCCCACCTCAGTCAGAAGCTCTGAAAATGGGGCCTGGAACTCTCTATTTTCAGTTTGTTTTATTGATTTATTTTTTTAATGAAAGAAGAAATAGCCTTCACACTCACTTTTGATAGGAACTAGTACAATTCTTTTAGAGCCTACACACTTTGAACCAGTAATTCCACATCTAGGGACTTACACTTTAAATATGCTGAATGTATGGAGAATGGCAACCAAGGATGAAAACAAGCTAAAGGTACTTGTTAAATAAATTACAGCACATCCAGACAATGGAATTCCATGCAGCCAGGAGAGCTCCATATACTCATATGGAAAGATATCCAAAAAACATTAAGCAAAAAAGGCAAGTTGCATAACATTATGTATAGTACATATTCTTCGTATAGTGTGTGCATATACATATATTTCCATACTTCTCTACACAATCAATCTCTCTATAAATATATGTACACATGTATTTATACACACAAAGAAAATGTCTGGAAGAGTATCCAAGGCACTGCTGACTGTTAAATCTGGGAATTAGATATAGGAACTCAAGTTGTATTTTACACTGGTCATATATTACTTCTCAACATTCAAAAAAACTAAGACCATGGCCTCTGGTCCCATCACTTCATGGCAAACAGATGAGGAAACAATGGAAACAGTGACAGATTTTAATTTTGGGAGGGCTCCAAAATCACTGAAGATCGTGACCGCAGCCATGAAATTAAAAGACGCTTGCTCCTTGGAAGAGAAGCTATGACCAATCTGGACAGCATATTAAAAAGCAGAGACATTGTTTTGCCAACAAAGCTTCGTCTAGTCAAAGCTATGGTTTTCCCAGTAGTCATGTGTAGATGTGAGAGTTGGACTATAAAGAAAGCTGAGTGCTGAAGAATTGATGCTTTTGATTTGTGGTGTTGGAAAAGACTCTTGAGAATCCCTTGGACTGCAAGAAGATCCAACCAGTCCATCCCAAAGGAACTCAGTCCTGAATATTCACTGGAAGGACTGATGCTGAAGCTGAAGCTGCAATACTTTGGTCACCTGATGCGAAGAGCTGACTCACTGGAAAAGACCCTGATGCTGGGAAAGACTGAAGGTGGGAGGAGAAGGGGACGACAGAGGATGAGATGGTTGGATGGCATCACCGACTCAATGGACATGAATTTGAGCAGGCTCCAGGAGTTGGTGATGGACAGGGAAACCTGGCGTGCTGCAGTCCATGGGGTTGCAAAGAGTCGGACACGCTAAGCGACTGAACTATTTCTTTTGTAATTAAATTATTTTAAATAACTTTTTTCAAAAAGCTCCTCCAGAGAGTCTCACATGAGGCCGAGGTCGAGAACCAATTTGTTGTTGATGTTGTGTCGCTGAGTCCTGAACCAAAGGTCTGAAGATACAGCCCACGTGGAGGTAAGTAGCTAGCACATGGAAGCCAGTAAGGAAACCCACCACCCATAGAGATTCACACCATGTCATACCTCTGACGTGCCAGAAGGTGGCGCCGCAGAGACAATCACCCAGCTCTTGGGCCAAAACTTTTCAAAACCAATTTTTCATAAACCAAAGTCTTTTTGCTCCTCTCAGGACTCTTTTTTTATGCCAACAGCATTCTTTGCTGCTGCTTCCATAGGGGAGATTTACACACATTTGTGCCATGTGCATTTTTTCACAGAAATCCATGGGTCATTCAATATATTCCAATACAGTGCTTGGGAGATGTCTTCCTGAAGGCAATGGGCTTGCTCAGAATGCCCCCTCCTGTTCAAATGGTCCCCAGTTGTCTGCTCTGGTTTACTTATCTCCTTATCTTATTCCAGAGTCAGTTCCACAAAAGCAGACAACAGTCAGCTACGTGGGGCGTCTGTCCTTCTCAATCCATCCTCACCTTTGGCCAGAACAGGCAATGTGGGGAGTAAGGCAGCCCAGGGCAAGGACCACACCTTTTCCTCCCCTCCCACCAAATGCTTTTCTGAAAGTGGGTGTGTTGCCACAGCAACTGTCAAATTCCATCAGTCACACCGCCTCTAACCTCCCAACTTCTTTAAATGTGCCACGTTTGAGACACGTGCCTCAGCTGCCCTGGAGTGCAGACCCCCGACCCCTCACCACACACCAAAGCCTCGCTTCTCTGGGTATTCATCACATATACATTCTTTTTATTATTTTCCCTCTCATTTTAAAATTTTAGTCTCATGTCCCTTAACGCTATGATCTGAATTAATTCTTGAGCGTATTTAATGGAAATTATTATCAGTCAAGAAAAACTCAATGAGTCATTTAAATATGTACTTCACATTGAATAATTTGAGCTCATTCTTCAAGACACAGTTCATCTCTGATCGTTTCTCTGCACCCCATTCAGAGCTGACCACTCTTGCCTTCCTGACTTCACTTTGTCCATACCCTTAACACCTTTTTTTTTTTAATTTCTATTTTCTTTCTTTACAACTTTCATTTCTTTCCAAGTGGTACTTTTTTTTTTACCCCCCTCTATTTTTTGGCCTTGGCATGTGGCTTATAAGATCTTAGTTCCCCAACTAGGGGCTGAACTTGCGCCCCCTGCAGTGAAAGTGTGCTTCGTCACTCAGTCGTGTCTGACTCTGTGCAACCCCATGGACTGTAGCCCACCAGGCTCCTCTGTCCATGGAATTCTCCAGGCAAGAATACTAGAGTGGGTTGCCATGCCCTCCTCCAGGGGCTCTTCCCAACCCGCAGATTGAACCCAGGTCTTCTACATTGCAGGCAGATTCTTTACCATCTGAACCACCAGGGAAGTAGAAGTGTAGCATCTTAATCGCTGGACTGCCAGAGAAGACCCATACACTTTAGTCATATTTATTTATCTATCTCTTTGTAGTTCATAAACTTCTCAAGTTCAAGAGATAACATCCTCCTGATCTCCGAATTTCCAACATCTAGTTCAAAGCCTGATAGCTGGCCCTCAGTAAATGTCAGGTAAGGAAAAGGATAAATGCACTGAAAACAAAGGTTCATTTGCTGTGATCCTCCATTAATTTTTATCATGTTAAGTAACAGGGATAATGATGTGGCGACCAGGTATCAAACCTGAAGGGAAGAGCCAAAGAACACATGTGCAAATGCTTTTTTTAAGAAGGAGAATACAGAAAGTTCATTCCTGAGACTTTTATACCATCCTCTTTTTCATTCTTGTTTTTCAGATCCAAGAAGTGCATCGAGAGGGAGGCTCCTCCATATGGGGAGAAGCAGTGAAGCCCCGAAGAAGGAAGCTGTCACATTCCTGGAGTCCTCACCAGGCAGCCTGACATCTGGTCCACACGCAGGGAAAAGAGGCCACATCCTCACATGGAGCTCTATTTTTGCATCTGAACTGCTGATGCTTCACTTGTACAACTTGCCTCACACACAGCAAGGGGAAGGGAACTAATATTTACCAAATGCCGGCTCCACGCCCCGAGCCTCCTCACCTACCTGACTCTGTGAACACCCGTTCCCCACGTTTTGAGTCTGCAAGGAGCTCTCGGTAAGCATGTCTCTGAAAAGCACGTGAAGGTGCGCACTCCCTTCACCCACCCGCGGATGGCGCAGCACAGAGCTGCCGCCCGGCACGTCCACATGGCCGTGCGTGGTTCTCTGTGCCAGCCGCTCGGGAGGGCTGAGGAAGGAAATCTCAGCACGGAGGACTGGTGTTCTCGGGCCCCACAGGCCTCCCTGCTGCACCGGGCAGATCAGCACAGCCTGGGCCCTGGGGGCCCGCCCCTGCCCTCCGCCCTCCGCAGACCGCGCCACGAGCTCGGCACAGAGGCACTGCGTGCTGCCAAGCCTCTAGAGTGTCCCTGACTCTTCCGGGATGGCTGTGTTTACCACTTCACTGAGGTTCACTTTTAAGATCGGACTGGAAGGCTCTGTGGCTTTGAGAGTCGTACCAAAGCACAGAATCCATTTTTAAGTCACATCCGCTATGATTTGAAAGGGAAGCCTGCGCTCTGACAGCTGGCCTCCCCAGGCCGGGGCGGTGTGATCTCAGTGCCGCCACAGACACATGCATGGCCTGGTTTGGGGGTCCTTTCGCTGGCATCCCCTCCACACCCAGGCCCCCAGGATGCCTGACACTGTCATGCCATCCACACGGGGGTTCCGAGGTCCCGGGAGTTCTCCACCTTCCATGAAGGCAAGCATCTCCTGCGGGGAAACAGGAGGGTGGGCCTGCACACGGGTGCCGCAGCCAGCCCGGCTGCCCACTGACCGGACTCCGTCGGCTGTCTGCTCCTTCTCCGGCCCTTGGTTTTCTCCTCTGTGCAAGGAGCATAATAATAGTACCTACCTAGTACCAATAATAGCAGCGCCCAGGGCTTGCTTTGAGTTTTAATTGTACATGTAAAACCACTCAGTCTAGCTTGTAGCCCAGGCTACAGTAAATACTAGAGAAGGATTAGCTGTTAATCACACTGTTCCTTTTTACCCATCTGTTTGAAGGAAGCTCTGTGTTCAGAGAAAAACTGGTGCACACTGCAGACTGCCTGACTCTCAGGATTTCAGCTGTCAAGAAAGAAGGCACGAGGGTGACCGGTCCGGCTGCCTCACCTAACGGGCCTCCCCTGTGACGCAGGGTGCCCTGGGGTGAGCAGGCATCACAGCTCACCATGCAGCTTTGGGTTGTACCACGCTCTTCTCTGAACGTCTGCTCTGTGCGTTTGTCTGTTTTTCTTCCACACCAAGGGAAGAAGATGGCCCTGGTGCAGTTTCCCCTGAAGTGAAGGGATACTCCCCTCACATTCCAAAGGCAGACACCCAGGACTCTGTGCCAACAAGCCGCCTGCCCCCCTCTGACAAAGGCTAACCGAGCGGAACGCTGTGTTCCTATGAGCCAGCCTGGCCTTCCTAACCAGACTCAAGCCAGGCTTATTTATTAATACGGCGGACCCAAAGGGCCAGGACAGATTTGCACCCGAGAAAGCAGATTCGGAATTATTAACGTTCCGCCTTATGAGTTTATACATGGCTCTTTTTTAAAAGTTCCCCCCAAATCACAACTTGATCTGTAACATTTAAGTTCATGAACCAATACATACATTTATATATGAACATACATGGTAAATATGCCAAGATGTTAATTCACCCTGGATAATGGAAGGGTGCTTGCTATGCAGTTTTTAAAAAATATTTTAAACCTTTCTCAAAATGATTTTTCAAATGCCGCAGTTGTTTAAATAATCTTCTGCTCTGTTTTCTCCAGAGGCCTCTGCAACCTCACCCTAGTAGGAGGGAGGTTCTTTTCCCCAACATTCTACTAAACTGAGACACAGCAGACTGAACAGCAGCAGCACGTGGGGGAGGGTCCCACACCTCTAGGGGCCTCCAGAAGCTTCACACTGCGTTTTCTGGTGTGGGCACACAGCGGGCAGGGGGCTTAGAATGAACTCTGCTCAGAGACTGTTGAGGACATCACAGATCCAGGCAAAACCCAATCTAATTCTTGACCTGCCATGGCAGAGGACAGGAGGCCAGAAGGGCAGCTCTGGCCCCCAGGCCATCCTCAGCACAGGGTCGGCCCCCGAAGCCCCTCTCCCTCCAGCAGGGCCCTGTCTATCTCAGAGGCCCCAGCCACTGGCGGTGAGGACAGAGCAGCCTTCCTCAAACCAACAAACCCTATGCTCAGGGGAGTTACATCCTAACGTGTCACTGGAGAGGCCTCTGCATCTGCTAACTGAAGAACTATAAGTTGGTGTTTTTCAAAAAACTGGGATTCCTCTCCATTCCTCCCTTCCCCCAACCCAACCTGGGACTTCTTACTTGCCCAGTTAAAACTCCGATTAAGTACCTGTTAAATGAGTTTCACAACTCTTACAGGTGATTTGGGGACACGGAACAGTCTGGAGTTGCTGGCTTGCCACTTGGCATGGAAAGTCAGGGCTGAGTGAGTACCCACCTTTGTTTGTAATCTCTCATCCTTGGCTATTCAACAACCTATCAGAAAACAGCCCAAAGAGCAGCTCACTGGAGCCCTGAGGTCAGCCCTGACCCCATCACCGTCCACCAGGGTCTGTACGCACGGCCCCTCCTCCAAGACCACCCTGACTCAGCGCTGCCCTAAAGGAGCTCATCACATCCCCCGGACCTTCCATACAGACTTGCCATTTTGAACCAAATTCTGCCGAAGATATTGAAGTGAGCACAAGTGCTCCTGGAAAACCATTTATGGTGAAAGTAACGTCTTTGCGGTCTCAATCACTCAACAAATGCTGACTGGGGAGGCACGTACACCAACCATGGGGCAAAGCATGGGCTTCAGTGCCTGAGAGAAACGCCCAATCCCTGTCTCTTGGACACCCATGAGCAGGGGTACAGTCCACACAAGTGCTCTGGGGAACATGGGGTTCAACACACCACCACCTGTTTTATGCAAAACTCTCATGGGACGGAAGTACCCACATTGGCACGAGACTAGGTCAAACCCAGGCCCAGCCACTTAATCTACTGATTTTCAAAGTCCCAACACAGTCAATTCTGAGTGGCAAGTGTCCTGCCATTCAAAGCAGTAAGAAAAGCAGTGTGCATTGCATCAGTTAATTATATCATCAAGTTACATTCCCTGAACCCTCCCCCAAGCAAGGGCAGAGGGTAGCCGCCTCGAGGTGCCATCTTGCTGGGTGGCAGATGGCAGCGAGCCAAGAGCTTACACACTCACCGTGGCCAACGTAGAAAGCAGGTGACCCACACAACACACCCGCCAGACTGCAGATCAGACCATCCCCGTCGTCCACCAGAGCTTCTGCCCATCCAAAAGGAAAAAGAGACAAAAAAAAACCCTAAAAAAAAAACCTGTCTTGCTTATAAGGGGAAGGAGAACAAAGATTCTGAACTTCAACCATTTCTCAATGCTTTCAGGAGATCTCTTTGAAACCGCAGGGCAACTTTCATCTCTCCAATAACCTTGTCTGACCTCACCTGAAATGACTAATGTGATTGCAACAGTTTTACTCTGTGAAGTGGCCCTCTTTCCACCCCCCACTGTGCTGAGGCCTCTACCATCACCATGAGAACTTGGCATTATTTTTAAAGCTAATTACCTTCAGGTTTTGGAGACAGGTGGCATGGGTTTCTGCCCCCTCCCTTCTGCAGAGTAAGGAGAAACTTGTCCAGATGCCTGGCAGGAGAGCCTGCATCCTGGTCCCCAAGATTCTGGGCACCCTTCTCATGGGGGGAGGGGATCCGTGGCATTCTGTTCTATGAAGCAGCAGCTGCCGTATGCATCTTGTGGATGAAAAAGTTTCTTAAATCTTTATTAGTTGCTGTTTGGCTAGATGGGACTGACAGCAAAAGCAACATTCCAAGGCAGTCAACACTGGGATCAGAATAAGACTTGGCACTTGGGAAATCCCCAAAGGATGTATGGGCTGGCACAATGTGGAAAAAAAGAGTTTATTTTCAATTTTTTGTTTGTTTCAAGAGGGGTCAATTTCATTGAGAAAAGAGAGGTAAGTATGATTCCAATGAATCTCTGTGTTCTGACCATTCTGATCTTTCCTAATCAGGGTTTAAAATTCCAGAACCAAAGTTCTTTTCAAACCCAAGTCAGGCTTAGGTATCCACCTGTAAGAATGGTGTATGAGCCAACACCAAAAAGAGGAGGTTACACCACCCCTTTCCCCCAATTCCTCTTTTTGAAATTAGATATTTGTGTTACTGAAGGCGAAACAATGAGCTCAGTCCCAGAGAAAAGTGAGGTGAGGATGGGAGCAGAGGTGCAGAAGGGAGGGGATTACAAAATGTTAAGTACCAAGGTCGGGGGGGCAGAAATAAAAATAGACCAGTAAGGGAAAACTGAATGGAAGAGGTTCGTTTGTTTATTTTAACAGTGTTTGCCATTCCAGGAGGCTTGCTGAAGCTCTTTCTTTCAATGGCTGGCCTTGGACCAGCATTTGAAAAGTCTTAGATCTTTGGAAAGGAAGATTTGGACAACAAAGTTGTTTTATCTGGGAGGGTCACTAGTTTACTCAAGAGTTCCAGGACTTTGGTTTTGATGTTATTACCTTGGCCTGAGTTTCTCTGTCCCAGGCAGTCCTGGCTATGTTTACTGACTTAGGAAACAGGGGAACCTGGAGGAGGCCTCTCCCGCCCGCCGCTGCCATGCTTCGCTGGGTCCCCGCATTACCCGGGCCCCCTTAAGACGTCAGGGACGGGGACCAGTCAAACATGCTTTAAAGGTCCTATCTCTCGACACTCATAAGAGGGAAATAACACTTCTCTAACTCACTCCCCAAATAGACGCCGCCGTGGATGTTCTGCCAAGGAGTGATGCGAAAGTGTGTTCCAAAGTGAAATGTAAGCTTGGCGCGGTGCCCAGCCCGCGGCTGGATTCTGCACAGAGCTGCGGGCTGGCGAAGTGAAGGAGCACATTTCTCTCCATGTGACTGCAAGAGCCAGGCAGCCAGAGCAGATTTCTTTGTGTTAATAAAATGTGATATCTAGACTGTACACACAGGCAGCCCTGGGAAAACGTGAGCCAAAGGGAAGGACCCGAGGAAACCCACGGCCAGGCTGAGGAGGGCTGCAGCGGTCGGCAACCTCGACTGCACCGCCCAGGGCGGCCAGGCCGGGCAGGTGTGGGATGAGCCCCGAGTCAGAGGTGAAAGGTCGTGCCAGGCGCCTGCGCGAAAGCTGCTTAAACATCAGATAATCCACGGAGGCGCAGCGAGCATGTCCTGAGCAAAGGCTTGCTCTTCCTTGACGGGCCAGAGACCAAAGTTCATGGGCACTTTCTCAAGATGTGGAGTTTACCCTGGACTCGAGGCTCCTCCCCCACAACTGAGATCCCTCCCAGGGTGGCAGGAGGTTGGCTCCGGGGTTAGACTGTGTATGCTCCAGGCTGGCACACGCCTCGCTTTTGTGGGCCACTCCTGCCTCACTGCCACTGTGGCCTCAGCCTCCTTTGACCACAGGAGGTAGCCACTGCCCACGGACTCAAGCCTGCAAACCCACGTTTGGGGGCACCATGTGTGGGGGATTCACGGGGAGGAAAGGGGGAATTAGGGCCCCTGCTTGCTGAGTCTCTTTCAACACCGTAGATCACTTCCTCTCCAGGACTGTCAAAGGAACTGTGCCCTCTAGCTAACTTGATCTCCCCAACTTGGAAGGTACTGGGGGCACAGGCAGAGCCCTGGGGCCCCAGGAGTTTCCAAACGTCTCAGGGGATGTGCTGGAGGTTGCAGGACTTGCCAGGCTTGTGGGCTCCTCTGATGGAAAGGGATGGAAGGTCCCAGAAGACACTGGCACTTAGCTCTCCTCCCCTGCAGCAGCCCAGCCCTCAGGCTCCTGGACCACAGGGTATGCAGTCAACCAGAACCAGCTAATTGTGGGGCAGCTGAATTGATGAGTACCTCCCAGGCCCAGGTGAGCCTTCACCTTGGTTAATCTGCAAACTGGTTTATCGGCCTCAGGATAATTGAAAGTTAATCGTAGGCACAGCCCAAGTGCAGTCACTGGAAACGGCAGGAAACCACAGTAGCAGAGGAAGTCAGGTCCACGTTCAGTGAACCTGTCACTTCTCAAAAGACAATGTTCAACCTCGAGCCCACTTCACGCGCGGCCCCATTCACTCCTGCAACTGACCCTTGTTACACAGCGACCCTGGCTCCTGGGAGTGCTCAGTAAGTGCTCAATAAGTTGCAGTTATTATTAATCCTTTAGTGTGGTCGAGCCTGTGGTCCCAGGTGGCGCTAGTGGTAAAGAACCTGCCTGCCAATGCAGCAAACACAAGAGATGCAGGTTTGATCCCTGGGTAGGGAAAGTCCCTTGGAGGAGGACATGGCCACCCACTCCAGTATTCTTGCCTGGAGAATCCCATAGACAGAGGAGCCTGGTGGGCTACAAAGGGTCACAAAGAGTCGGACACGACTGAAGTGACTTAGCACACACAAGCACGCACAGTGTGGCTGATGGATTTAAAGTTAGGAAGTTAGGAGGTCTCCAAGACATTTGGCTGGGGGAACCACACTGGGGGAGCTGCAAAAACCACTCTACTCTCCCCCTGAGTGTGCTTTACAAAAAGGAAAATCTGAAGAGTTTAAACATCGCTAGGAAAGCGTATCAAGAGTACAAAAACATCCAGCACATTCTGAAGGGGAAGAGAAGTCAACTTCAGAATTGCTAACATGGATACCTGAGGGTCATCCTCAAACCTATACAGGTTGGTAAATTCTCCAATGCTCTTTCAGGTAACAGAACTTCTGTTTTAAACGTCAAGAATCACAGTGTGCAGTGTCCCGAGGGCCCAGCCTCCCGGTCCTTCTGAGGGCTGGGTTTCCGCCGCCACAGTCTGCAGGGCTCCGCGGTGCGCGGCTGCCCTGCGGGAAGGCGAGTGCCCTGGTCTGCGTGCTGAAGTTTCCATGAGAATCTGATGGTGACCGCTGGAATGACAGCTTCCTTCCACCCTCAACACCGGTCCTGTGACCATGGTACAGAATCAACAGATTTCCCTGCTTCCATCCTGCGACACTAACCGGAGGAAGACTCCTGCTGAGAGCGGAACAGTACCTGCCAGGGACTTGGATAAGCACTTTCCCAGGACACCAGGAACAGCACTGGCGGAAGTCCTTGACCTTCTTCCCACTGGAAGGACAAGTCCCAGAGGATCCTCCCACCCGGCTCAGTTGGGACAGCAAAGACC
This sequence comes from Bos javanicus, assembly GCF_032452875.1. Classification (NCBI taxonomy): domain Eukaryota; kingdom Metazoa; phylum Chordata; class Mammalia; order Artiodactyla; family Bovidae; genus Bos; species Bos javanicus. Next base: position 6,781,977 of record NC_083886.1, on the reverse strand, counting down.
CGGCACAAACAAGGTCCTACCTCCGCTCAGAGCAGACATCCCTAATCCATCACAGAGCTCTTTCCACTGAGCCCAGACCAAGTTTCAGTCTTTCAAGACATTCCAGGTACCTCCTAATCCATCAAAAATGGCTGGGGAGAAACCGGCTTGCATGGGAAGTTCCTTCACACAAAAACCCGGCCACCCAGAGGGGCAGGCCAGGGCACAACAGGCCGCAGCCCTCCAGAGAAGTTCCATCAGAGCTAGCTGTGGGCCTTGGGGTTTTCCTGCTTCTCTTTTTTAAAAATTATTTCTCTGGCTAATAAAACACCACTTAAAAAAAAAAAAAAACTCTAACCCTTGGAGCAGTGATTTCAGCCAGAAAACTTGCTTTCAGGGTTATTCTGGAATGCTGAACACCAGAGAGAAGTCAGTAGTTCCCATTCAGAATGGGATGAAGACCAAATTTTAGGTAGTAAAGAGCTTTAATGCTGCTGCCTTCCCCCCACCCACCCCAAATGGTGTCAAATATCTTTTGCTTTTCAGTTTTACTTTTTGAATGCTGTCATCCTTTATGAGTGGCAGAACATCAGACTCTCAATCTACTGACCAGCTTAGGAGTGGTACCATCACCCCAAGAAAATTTACATTTTTTGCAACAAAAGTTGAATATTAGTCTTTTAGTTCATAATAACCTTATAATTCAGGGTCATGGAGCTTAAAATAGCACCTGTGTTTGATAGATAAGAAAACTGAGGCCTTCAGAGATTCAGTGACCTGTCCAGAGACACACCACCCGTCGGTGCAGACCAGGCCTGGAGCCTGGATTGCGAGTGTGTGTGCAAACTCACTCAGTCATGTCTGACTCTCTGCAACCCCATGGACTGCAGCCTGCCAGGCTCCTCTCTCCGTGGGGTTCTCCAGGCAAGAATACTGGAGTGGGCCGCCATGTCCTTCTCCAGGGGATCTACCCAACTCAGGGACTGAACCTGTGTCTCTTATGTCTCCTGCATTGGCAAGTGGCTTCTTTACCACGAGCGCCCCCTGGGAAGCCAGAACCTAGATTAGCTGATTCCAAACTCAGTGTTTTGTAAATGGCCTGCCCTGCAATTATTGCTATGTATTTTCCCCTTTGCCACTTAAAACCCAAGGGAAACAATAACACTCGCAGAACTTACACTTTGATTTGAGTTTAATTTGGTCAGTTTTCTAATTGGCTATCTTATATTTATTTGTAAGTTAGAAAAACATAGATTACTCCCATCTTACAAATGAAGAGGTGAAACCAAGAGAGGCTGATAAACCAAGAGAGGGTGGTCTTGGCACAGCTAAAACCAGATACTAGATCTGTTAGTGTATCTAAAGACGCATCAGGAGGCTTGCAAAGACTCAGCCTAGCAACTCAGAAATCTAACAGTGAGCCTCAAAGTGGCGCTTTAATACTAGATTCTCACTCTGAGTTAACAGTGAGGGACAACTCTCCAGATCTGTTCACCAATTAGCCCATTTAATGTCACTCAACCCTCACAGCATTCCTATGAAATAAGACTGCAATGTTCCAGACGCGAAAACAGGGCTCAGAGTTTAAGTGATCTGCCCAGGGTGTCACGGCTTCTTGGGCTCCCGCTTAGTTCAGTGTCTGAAGGATCCAAAAGGAATGTGCAGATGCTATTAGGACCGTGTTTTTCTGAACGTCTTAATCAAAGCTTGTTATTTCTGCCTTAAAATTATTTAATCCTGATCTCCATGGTTTTGGGCTACTGAGATAGGCCTACATTTATTTTTAAGCAGCTTGTAATCAGAATGGAAAGACGGATGAAGAAAAGAGAAAACGTGCTTTGGCAATGGATCCACAAGAGTCAATGCTCCTGGGAGCAGAGTAAATTCCAGAAACCAATTTCATTTCTAACGTGACTTGATTTCCTACGACCCTTACACTAAATGCTCAGCACCATCCTGGCCTGAACACATAATGAGTACAGCCATGATGTCATAGCGTTTAGTTCATTCAAACTTAGGAGCATGGTGTCTAGTCTTTTATAAAAGCTCAGAGGTGTGTGATTGGATGTGAAATCAGGCTGAGGGAGCTTTCCCTGAAATCAAACTCCCCTCCCAAGAGGGAAGTCTTGCCTAGGTTGATGCTGATGTACTTCACCATCCTTAAGACAGGACTGTTGTGCCTTGAAAAGGCTTATCCTGCCACACCGATGTGTACAGTGCCCTCTGTACTGTATGAAGACCCACACCAAGAGGGCCAGATCTCTAATCTGGCTGAAAGACGGTCATAACAGGTCAATCCCGAGTCTTAAGTTAATTGACTTCTAGTTCACCCCTTTGTGTAAAAACTATTTTCACACATTTCTTCCAAATCATTTACTTCTGTTTCCTTGGTTTCCATTCTACTCTGACAGAAGGCTCTATCTGCCCTCTCTGGAGGCATCCTCTGCCATGTTTTTATCTTGAAGGGAGGGTTAAGAAAATGTTTGCGAGATGTGCACCAGGGGAGCAGAAAGCTGGGGATTTTTACCATGGAAGCCCACGGTCTCACTCTGCTCCACACCCCGCTGCCCACAGCAGGGCCACGGCCAGTCTTCCAGTCCATGACCCAAAGGTGTCACCAGAAAGGAGAAAGAAGAAGCCCAGTCCCCAACCCTGTAACACACTGGAAAAGCTTGAGAGCACGAAGAGAAATGAATTGTCCCATTTCCCCCGTTAGTCTCTCTGGGTCTTCCAGGCACAGAGTCAGAGGATGGCAAGGAGGGTGGAGACAGAAGACACAGTGCTGCCCGAGAAAGACAGCATGTACTGTTACAGAACCACAAACAGGGTTGTCGGGGTGCGGGGGCTGGATATCTGCTCACTGAGGTCAGTACAGAGGACGCTCCCAGCTCGGCCTCTCCATCACCCTTTTCTCCGTACAAGAGGCAGAGAGCATGGCTACAGCAATCACTGCTGGCCATGATTGCTGCAGCACAAAACCCGTTCCCACGTAAGTGTCCACAGATGACGATGGAAGTAGGAAAAGAGAAAACCCGTCATTGTAGAGCAAATGAAAGTGGCGACGGCTACCATTCAGACTGACCACTTTTTCCACAGAGCATCTCGTTTACTCCTCCAGGAATCCGCTGAAGCTCAAGCGGGTGTTCGCCATCCCCACTTACAGAGGAGAAAACAAAGGCAGAAGAGTTAGAGAGCGGGTCCATCTTGGCTCGAAGATCTAAACCAAGACAGGAATTATAACCACACTGTGCTGCCCACCAGTGAGGGGAAGGGAAGAAGGAGAGGAGTCTGCTCCAGCAGGTGATGAGTTCATGAGGAAAATCCTCGGGGAAAACACCACTCTTGCACAACATCCTCTCTGATGGGATGAAAATGAACAAAAATGCTCGTTTGGTTCCATGCACTTATATGAAAATGTAAGCTTACAAAGATGAAACTTTAGTAGATGGGGACAAGGTGGGGGAGGGCAGACAGACAAACTGCCACAGCTTGCTGGTCACACTAACCTGAAGTACTGACGCAGCTGGATGAGAAGAAATTCCTTTACTCCTTGCTGATACATGCTGTGGTTAAGAACGTGGATGTATAGACACAGAGAAGGCCTTTAAAGCCTGTTTAGTACTCAAATAAGTTCAATGTGCCTTCTAAAATTCTATTTGCATAATTAATTTGTTTGGTAATATCTTTACAAAGAACACAAAGATCCAGATTTAAGTTTGATCGATGCAAGATCAAATGATCACAAAATGTGAATCAATGCAATGTTACTGCCAAGTAAGCTTGAGGATAAAAAGAGAAATAAGTAGAATGTAAGTACACTCAAATTGCTTCTTTACACTTAATTTTTGTAATACTGAAACTTCGCATCTTTTACCTTTAAACGTCTAAGGAATCCAATAACTAAATATCACTAGGAGACCTGATATGTCTGGGTTAACTTCATTTACAATGCTAAACATATTTTTGACCTGAATATAAATATCATTTAAAAAATCATTCAGGTGTTACTGGTCATTTGAAATAAACATACTTTAGATTCTATGAGGGGAAAAAACCCACAACTCCCCTGGAAAGCATATTAATAAAAAGAAATCAATCATGATGAAATGAGTTCTACCAAATTCCTATGAAGTCAGTTCTACAAATTTTCCTTTTCCTATCCTCAGAAACTCTATCAAGGCTTTATTTCTATCTTTACATTTTATATTATTTACTCTTTCTTCCATAAATCTTTCAGTGGCATTTGGCATATTCGAACTGGATATGAGATCTCCATCCTATTTTAAAAGTTCTCTCTAGTAAAAGCCTCCATAATCTCCTTCCGTGATTCTAACTAAACCCATAGCACAATAAATCCATTCTAAAGTGAACTAAGTCTTCTGATCAATCCTTTGGGCAGACAGAGTTTGACTCTTTGCCACTCTCCTTAGAAGAACTCTTCCTGTCTTGGGGCATTGAAGTATCTGTTCTGGGTAATCTGATTACTGCCTATCTAGATGATCTTGTTCATCTGGTTTACAGCCTTGATTCCCATTGGCCAGGGCCTGGTGGCATCCCTCGCCAAACAAACCTTCACTCTGCCATTCAATTCAGGAGGCATTTACTGGGCCTGAATGGCCAGTCTCACTTAACTCTTTCCATTAAGTGCGAAAACACTTACAGAGCGGCAGGGAAGCTTTCCTTCTCTACTCCACGGCCCATGCGTGGGTTCCCCAGCAAGGACCTCCCAGCAGACTGTTACCCAGAGCCAGTTACAGAAGAAAGCACTGCTGTTTCCCACTCAAGAAGCTTCTGCCAAGGCGCTTATTTCTGCTGAGCCATTTATGCAATCCCACTGTCTAAGAGAACATTTTGTCACAGATGATTTAGTGTTGCAGCTCCCTGGAGCATCTTTCTGCAGCAGCATGTGCTCATTGTTTTTAGGAATCTAGGGTCTCCCGGGCAAGATTTGAGACAGAAAGGGGCTTAATTAGCCACAAGCCGTCTCTTATTACAAGACCCCAAATTCCAAAGCATTCTTCCAAAAATCATTAATGGAAAAAAAAAAAAACCCTATATTAAACTTCTAAAAACAAAACTTTTAGGAGATCTGTCTGACAATGGAACTGCCATTTTTCAGGACAGACAATGAGACTGGATTCCCACTATGAGCTGGATGGCTAGGAACTTGAGACAGTGACAATACTTGTTAAAGTCAGAAAGGAAGGAAAACATTTTTGGAATTTTCATAGTAAGTCATGGAGTGTGTATCCACCAGAAGCCAATTTAACAGAAACAAGTACTGTATAGTTTTTCCCCAACAGATGCTTGATTCTGCCAACACTCCTGCAATTGTCTACTGTACATAGCTGGAGGTGAAATTGCACACATTCACTGCGTTTGTTTTTTTTTTTCCCTTAAGTGAACTGATTTGGGTTATGGCAACTCCTCCTGCTTTCTGTAATCTTAGCTTGATCTCAGAGAACACTTCAGGGGTACCTGAGCGAGCTACTTCACGCAGGTGCTGTTCAGCAGCCCCCTTCCCTCCCCCAGAGCCTGTCTGCTCCCACAAATTCCTTTTCCTCCAGCAGCAATTCGGCACAACCCCCACCCAACCCCCAACCACCCGATCTCTGCATGACATGCAATTAATTCCGGTCTTCAGGGAAGAAGGGAGCCACAAACACAAGGTCAGGACTCAAGAATACACAACTGCAACAAGGATTCCTTTGTCTCTCAGGAGTAAAATTACTAAGCTGGCCAAACGCTCGCCTAAGTGTTTTAGCCTGATATTACTGCTGCAGGTAATCCTTATAATCAAGTACTATTTGTATCACTGGGTCCTTCCCTCCCTCTCTCACAATCACATATACACACACACACAAAGGCACAAACAAAAACCTACACTCATAGAAAGAGGTTTAACATACTTGTTTGCAAACCCAGTAAGTTTTATAACATAGAGACATTTTAAAGTCATGAATGTTAATAGATTGGGTTTGTCTGCTTCTGTGAGATCAGGTCTGCTTTTGGACTTCTAAATTCTGAACCATTCACATCCCTCAAACTCTTTTCTTGCCAAAGAGGGTTTCCCCCAATCATCAAAATTATGGGCTTTATAAGTGAAACTTAAACCCTGTGTTTTTGAATCACTTTCTCTAGATCATTAGAACATTGTGTTTTGAAAAGCTGTTTGATGTTCAAGGAAGAGTGTTTATTTTCCAAACAAGAAAAATAAGGAAGTCCCGGTTTGCCAGAGGAAACTGTTGTGAAGTATCTAAAAATGTTTCAAATCCAACCTTGAACCCAAGCGGAAACATCCACATGCCGCTTCCCTGCTCAGAAACCTTCAATGGCTCCCCACTGCCTCCTGGACCAAGTTCAAGCTCAGGAGCCTGGCGTTCATGAAGCTGCCAGCCTGGCTGGCACCTGCCTCTGCAGACTCATGCTCCTGCCTCCTTCGTGTGAGTTTTCTGCACCAGCCGAACTGGATCGACACCCTGCTCCCTGGACACCCACGGGCGTTCCCGCCTCCACGCTCCACCACACCATTGCTGCTGTCCATCCCAGCTCCTCCATCACGCACAAGACCCAGGAAGGCCTGACTCCCCAAGAAGCACCACCCCCAGGCCCTCCCGCCCCAGGCAGCGGCTGCTTCCCTGAGACCTGGCATCCCTGACTGACTTTGGCACTGCCCCCGCATTAATTTTCAGAGGTTTTATTACTCATTTTTGGGCTGACTCTTCCACCCTCCTCTTTCAGTAGATACGGGAGGCCTCCATGGACTCATCCTTTGGCCTGGAACATGCTAGCTTGTTCCGTCACTCATGGTTTTACCTAAATGCTCCATCTTCCCTGCTGAACTCCCATCTCCTTGAGACAAGCAGCTCGATCATACCCTTGTCTGTCTTCCCCAGGAGGAAGCACAAATCCACAGCTGATGCTATTGCTGGGGATCACCCACGTGCCCCCAGCTCTGACGGCTTCCTCTGTTGCCTCCTCGTCTTCCCACTGTTGACAAGTGGAAAGTGATGGGACTGATCGGGTCAGGGTTGCTTACTATGGGAGGTGCCACGCTGGCTTTCACGGACATCAGAAACCTCACATCAACCCAACAAAGATGTTACTTTGCAGATAAGAAGATAAATGTGTGAAAAGAGTCAAGATTTCTCCATTAAAGGACCTCTGGGGGGGAGGAGGAATTATTCTGGAATGCTTTTGGAAAGTCCTGCTGGTAAGCAGAAGGATGGACTAGACTTTCCTCCTTTCCTAGCGCCCTAACATGCCTGTATGGTTTCTTTACCCCTGAGTTCACTGTATTTCCTTCAAGTGGGATTCTTGCCTATTAGTAAAAATTCACAATAGTAACATCAACTGATTGACTGATTGATTTACTAGCCATATATGTCACGGAGAAATCCTCTACTCAAGAACTTCTTTGGGCTACATTTTGCTTGTCTGATTTTTTTTTTTTTTAATCTCATGAGCAAGGAGGACTGAATAAAGGCTACAGTTAGCGATCCAAGGTTAATTAAAACTCAGAGGTGAAGAAGCGGGTGAGCAAGACTCAGCAGAGAAGCAAAGGAGAAACGCCAACTCCAGAGGCCTTAACTGGCCAGGAAGGGAGAAGTGTGGAGACTCCCCAGGAACCCAACGAGAGATGAGGTCCTCCTATGAGAGATGAGACCAGACGGGAATGAGGAAGCCCTCAGAGCAGCTGTGACTGGGCCCTTGCTGTGGGCTCATCACTGTGCCAAGTATTCTCCAGCAATCCTTCAACAGCTTAGGAGGCAGGTCCAGGGATTTCTCCGAAGTTCCAGATGGGAAATGCAACGCTCACACCATTTAAAGGATGTGTCCAAGAGCATGGGTGAGTGTGGCAGGGACGGGATTTACACCAGGTGTGTGTTTTTGTGGGATCCTGTGCCCTACAAGAGTGACACGCTGCTTGGATGACCTGCGTATCAAACACAGGTCACCCTGATGGACATCTGAACGGTGAGCCAGCAAGCACCTAGGTTGGAAGCACGTTTCAGTTTATTCCAAAACAGTGGTTGAGTGGTTTCAGGTTAAGACACATGCTGGGGGAACACCAAACAGTATAATAAAGTGGGATATGACCTGGCACCAATATTCTCGGCCCTCCCCATTATAGAACCAAATGCAGGCCCTGCACCTCCCCGTCCCTCTCTCATTTATTCTCTTCCAAAGCTTCTTCCATCTTAATGCTTCCCCTGCCACCCTTTTGCTTCCCTCCATCTTCACTGCTGAGACATAAAAAATGATTCCTGGGTACAAGTGATTAGCAATGGTTGGCGGGGAGGCTTCTGCGAAACCCAATAAATCACTGTTGTCTGTCACCCTCTGGCTCTCCGCACCAGGATGTTATCACGGCCCCCTCCTTCCCACCTCCCCCACCCTGTTCTTCTGCTCTACCTAGTTCTGTCTTTACACTGCTATTTTTCTCATCTGGTAGACACCGGGCTGAACTGAAAAGCCTCTGCCAAGCTCCTTGGCAGGAGCCGGCCTGCAGGAAGCCTGCCCACCGCAGCGGCACAGAGAAGACAGCGCCTCTGGGCAGCTGGGCACTTGGGGTCTGGCTAGGATGTGGGGCAGAGCAGGCTTCCCTGGCATGGGAACGGCCCTCCGGAGCTCGGCCTTCTCGTGCCAGGGTCAGGATTACGATGGCTCACTGCGCTCGCAGTGGCGTGCCTGGGAAGGGAAGCGAGGGTGGGGGCGGGAGGGTGGCAGGCGGCCAGCTCGCCACCCAGGGCTGGGCGAGCTCCGCGGGGCACAGCCACGTGCCTGGGGCACACAGAGCGCTTGGGCAGGCAGCCAGGGTCGGGGCTCACGCGGGAGGGAGCTGGGGGCTGGGCACCTGGCAAGCAGCTGTGTCTACACTGGAGGACATGAGGTGAGAACCCAGAAACTGCTGGGGTAACATCAGGGAAGTGGCTTGTTCTAATCCAGAATGAGGCCAAAAAGTCAGGCAGCCTCCAGGGTATAGGGCCTGCTGTGGGGGGGACCACAAAACACCGCACGTCCTAGTTTTGCAGTGGGAAGGGTGCTGGATGAAACAAATCCCTCAATGGAGACTGGGGTTGGGAACAGGCCGTTCCTTTCCCTGCTGGCAAGCCATGACATCCCTTCAGCTCCCAGCTTGCGGAGGCGTGTGTCACACAGCCCGCTAACACCCCATGGGAGGGGGACTATGTCCAGTGTCCATCTCCCGCTGGGAAAACCAAGGCTTAAAGAGGTCAGGAAGTGGACCCAAAGTTACACAGCACGCCAGCATACGTCCAGGTTGTGAACACAAGTCCCTGGGCCCAGAGCTGATGCTCTTAAGCACCTCGTCACCCTCACTGTGCACCCCTATCCAGAAACACCTCTTGCCAGAAGATGTGCAGTCCTGGGAACGTTAGAGACGGCAAAGCCAAGAGAGCAGGGCAAGCCTGTCCTCTGCAGGGTGTGGTGGAGAAGATGAACTCGTACAAGAAACTGAAACCAAAAAAAGTCTGCCCGCTTCGAGGACAAAGCTGACGCTCTCCCCTTAAGGCCTCCTTGATCCTGATGAATGGAAAGTATTCCCAAGACGCGCGGGGCACAGTGCACCTCACCTCAGAGCGCTCCCAACCCGCAGACGTGACCAGCACGCGGGACGGGAAGGTACATGAACTGCACGCCCTTAAGGGCAGGGAGAAATCGAAGCTTCGTCTCACAGTGTCAGAAAAGCCCAAAGAACTCTGTTGCTTCAGCAGGACCCCTCTTAATCTCAGAGCCCCCAGCACAGAACTCCCCGGCATCACGATTCGGATCCCATGGCACTTCCCTTCCACATCAAAACCTCATTACAAGAGGAGAACAGAGCACACACAACGCTGATTCCATCCTGCCAAGCTCCAGTGGGGTCTCCCCGACCCCCCCACCCTCTTCTTTCCACACACACCCCCACACAGAAGGGTTCTCACTTTACTCCATAACCAGCCTTCACCACAACCCAGATCGTTCTCAGAACTGGAAAGAGAGGCTTTGTAATTCTCAGCTGAATATGGGTTTAATGGTGGTAGGACACCTCCAAGCTATTCAAAGAAAAACCACCAGAGGAAACAATTTCAATTCTGGCTTTACAAGCATGTGATTTAAAAATAACTCTGCCTTTGTCTGCTATAGATGACTTTCCCTAAAGGGACTGCTGTCCTTAAAGCAATCACTCAATTCTCAGGGCAAACTGATTCTTCTTTTTTCCAGAATGCAGCACATACCTCCAGGAAAGCACTCCTGGGCACCGCCTCTGATAGCATCTGACATGCAAACATTGAAGTGCTCAGGACAACTCCTGCCATCCCTGTGGGCTCAGGAATATCCAGGAAGCTGCACCTCAAATGCCTGAGAAGCCCCTGCCGATGCATCCGGGAACCACCACTGCTCCTGATTAAGATGTCAGCCCAGAAAGCATAGCAATAACCCCCACTGCCAGAGGAGGCTTCAGCGGATCCCTGGGTTATTTCTTCAAGGAAAACTGTATTCAGATATTTAACTCATTCTTTGAACAGACAGGGTGTATAAAATAGGAGAGGGCTTGGAGGGCAGTCAGGGTAAACAGTAAGAGAATTCACAGGAACACTCACCTTGTCATTCTAAGACACACTTGGGGTAAACCTAGAAATGCATAATTTGTCATCTCTTTCACTTCCCTTCAGCCACACAGGTAACACTAATGGTACAATGATACCAAGTATAACTCAAAAGATGCATGCTGAGCAGAGAGTAGAAAACAAATGTTTAACAAAATTGCTTTGCAATTATCTCCTGATTAGCCTGATGTCTTAGTTTTATTAACCAAAAGTGGATAACTATGCTCTTATTAATGTTATATTTCTTCTTAGCAACTTAAGGTCTCCTGACTGCTTCAAAAGTTTTGCCATAACGCATTACAGGAGGTATAAAGCATCCGTGTGTGTGACAGGATCCTGAATTAAGCCCAGATGTGGCCGTTCAAATCGCAAGTTGAGATCAGTAGTTCTGGGGCGGGGTGGGGGTGGGGAGAGGGAGGGGGTGATTTTGCCCTCTGGGGACATTTGGCAGTAACCCGAGACATTTTTACTGGTCACACAGGTTGGGGTGGGGAGGATTTACTGGCTTCTATGGAAGAGAGGGCAGGGATGCCCTTAAACATCCCACAAAGCACAGGGCAGCCCTTACAGCAAAGACTGAGCTGAAACGTAAGAGTGCCAAAGCTGAGAAATCGTGCTCCAGACTGAGATTCTGTAGTTCCCAGAATGTTCACTGCCACCTCTGTGCTCTTCCCTTCTCAGGATTTGTTTTCCTCAAGGTTTACTTGGTATTTCTATTCGGGTCACCACTGTGATTACACAGAATCATGAAAGACTTTCTCCTTTTTCAGGTTAGCCTGTGATATACCATCCATCAGTTCCACATTCCCTAGAATTTACCTTGCATTATCACCTCTGTAAGAACAGCAGTGTTATTTTATCTGCCCTGGGTATTTCAAGAAGAGCTCTAACTTATTTTCCATTTGTTGTCAGGAATATCATTGAGTTTAAATGAACTGAAGAGTATTATTTATGAAGTGTGCTTCCATTATGAGAAAAGGCATGTAAGTGAAGAACTTACATGCCCAGGGCACCCTTTGATCCAAGCATCTTTAACTCCACAACCTAACAAAATGACAGCCAACCGAAAGCAGGAGTCCTTTATTATGGACTGCAAGTTTGAGGAGGGCATCACAAGTTTCTGAAAGTCATTGATCAATATTGATTCAAATGACTTTCAAGCTCCAAAATCCCAATTCTTGATTTTTCAGTAGGAACCTGAGGGTGGGGACCCGACAATCAGCATGCCTTTTGGGGAGAAAAATGCAGTATTTCTGACATGACACACATCCTATACATGAACAGAGGACTGAGAAATAACTTGTCAACTGAGTGCAAGTGTTAGGCTTAGAACACTGCAAGCCAAAAACTATTGGTCAAAATCTCCTAACATTTCTCTACATAACAAAGGGTTATACACTGTACCTAGTTACTCTATGAAGGTATTTCAGAAGACAAGCATTGGAAGAAATGATGGAACCTGACACGAACAGAATAATGATCATAACTGCTCTCATTAAGAAATATCTAGCGCTAGTCATCTGACCTCTTAGACACATGATCTCTAATTTTCACAATGACCCAATCGAACAGAAATGATACCCTCCAGCACAAAAGGGAAACCGAGGCCCAGAAAGGCTGCAGCACTTTGTAAAGTCCCACTGCTGTGAGCAGATGACAGAGGGACAGCTAAGCCTTCTCACCGGGCCTCTGTGCCCTTCCTCCTGACTCTCTTCTCGCTCTGATGATTATTTATTCTGTAGTCTGTTGCTGGGAGAACGCCCCTGTATGTCCTAAGTAACAGGGGGTCAGGCTCACATGAAAGGAGTGTCTCCATAAGCTTCTGTGGCCCCCGGTGGGGAGCAGGGGCTAAGATTTCATGCTGTTCCAGGCAGCACCCTGGAAGCTATAATTCAAAGTGGGTTTCGAAGAAGGGGCTGCACAGAGACACTGGATGGGAGAGCTTTAACTCCAATACTTAAATTTCGAGGCAGAGGCATTCTCTTCCTCCTCTGCACCGCTTCCTTTCATTTTCATCTCGCTCTGTGTGCCACAGAAATTCTACAGGAGCCGAGGACACAGATTCGGGAATGATCTCCGGCCCAAGTCTCCCACTGTCCTGCTTTCTGGCCTCCCCGCAGCTAAGGCCCCTGGCTCGGTGACCTTCCCGACAATTTATCCCCTGCATCTTTGTTCCCGGTTACCTGTGCACATGAAACGGCTTTTCTTCCTGTGTGTTTTGTACGACAGGGGGCTAAACGCACGGAGACAGAGCGCCCTCACTTGTGTTTACATCTGAGCGTTTGTGGGTGGGTTTTGAAGTACCGGTCATTTCAGGTAACGTTTTTGTGCAATATTTCAACACCGTTTAAAGCCAGCCTTGTAGGTTTTGATAAAAGTGGATTACGTGTGGTGAACAGATGAAAGTGAAAAGAAAAAAAAAGAACAATTTGGTAGGAATGGTGAAGAGAAAGACAGGATCTGATGCTGAAGAAGACTAAGTCATGCTTAAGGTGAAAACTACTTTAAGACTCAGTTTCTCAACTGACAACACAAGATGAAATGGATGAAAAAGATACCTGCTCCCCACCCCTCTCTCACATCTTGCTCCCCTTCAGGCCGAAAAAACAATGAATACAGGTAAACCACAGCATTATACAGACAGTCCACCCAAATCATTCAGCAAGGTCCTGTTATCTGAGTACTTGGGGAAGGAGGAAAAGACGGGAGTTGAGACAGGGGCCTAAATTATCTGAATCATTAACCACAGGTTGGCTTTCCTCATACTGCAGTCCTTGGATCAGCTGCATTAGAATCCCCACTGGGGCTGGATAAAAATGCATATTCCAGGCCTCAGCCAGACCTGAAACGTCAGAATTTCTGGGAGTAGGTTCCATCGAGTCAGCCTTTAGCAGACTCTCTGGGTGATGCGCTCGCTGAAATGGGACAACCACTACCGTGGCTGAAATCCAAGGCTCCCCTTTTCAGATGCACCCCGGAGGATCAAGACGTTCATGTCAGCTCTGTCCTCCCCCTTTGCTCCCCTCCTCCCCACGGGAAGGCAGAACCATCTGGGAGTTTACCTGGTCGCATGGGGCTCTGCACACAGTTTGGGGGTGGGATGCCAGGGTGAATGGGTGCGGAGGCCCGACTGCTGAGGTCCATGACGGAAGGGGCCGCTGAGGAGGTCGGCTGCAGCCCCGGAGGGTGGGGGCTGTGGTCATGCTGAGACGGGCTGGGGGGAATGCCATTTTCCGACAAAAACTCCTCCAGGTCCATGTATTCCAATTGGAAGGTATCTCCGTCATAGGGAAGGGTTTTGTCCCATAAGGTGGGCCCCAAGAATGCTGACTGGGGGACCGTCGGGCTATTACTCTCATCATCCAGCTTCTTTTCCTTGTCTTTATCCTTACTATATGCTGCAAAACAAGGGAAAATACTGGAGTTTAAAAAAGACAGTGAAAAAGTCTCACTTTTTTTTTTAATCACTCCTCCTTGGCTTCTGCTACAAAACTACTTTCCACACATACCGGGGCTGTTCTCTGGCTGCTGTTTCTTGTGGATCTAGAGTTAAAAGTTCAGGCAGGACATGGATCTCTGCCTGTTTTTCGACATCTTCCTATTTACTTTGGAAAGAAAGCACTAGTCCTCGGGACAGGGCTAGAGACTGGACTAGGATATAAACAACACAGCACAGCCCTCAGTGCATTATTTAAGGAGACAAATAATAATTTAAAACTACAGTGGGAAAATAACACCTGCAATTACATACAACTGCTGTGATTTTTTAAGAAAACAGCCAATAACTAGGCATGATTTATCTTCCAGGAAATTCATTACAGTGACAATATGAGGTCATTCAGATTTAGAAAGCCAGTGCATTAGTAATGCTAATTTTGGTAAAGCAGGGACTCTCTGCCCTTCTTTGATACCCTGTATTGAGCACCTACTAACATACCTGGTTCTTTTATATGTTTCTCCCCCAAAAAATCTCATAATAAACTTGCAAATAGTGACAACTTCCATTCACAATGAAGAAACGGAGGCTCTGAGGCCTATGGGAGCTTAACCAATGTATCACATTGCAGAGAGGAAAGCTGAGAACTTCCTAGCCCACATGTGTTTGCTTTTAAAGCCACTGGGGTACACTGTATTTTACAAAAGAAGTTTCTTGTTTTGGTGTGGTTTAAAATACAAAAGTGTTTTCTTCCTCCTCTTCCCCAAACACTTAGGTATGATCGAATTCAAAAATTATACATGTATGGAACCTGTCAAAAGCACAGTTACCAGAAAAGGTGGTTCCTCTGAGCACCTATGATGGAGATGTACAGCTATTTTCTACCAGCAAGTATCCCTCACCCCATTAGGTCTTTAACCAGCGCTCTGGATTTGGACAAGTCTACTAGTCCTCAAGTGCGGGTGAAATCTGTGATTAAGGAATTTGGCTTCTACAGCCTCCATGCCATCCCTTCTAATCCTCTACAGTCTCATCTCCCAAGAATCTGACTTCAAAACTCCCACAGATGCAAAAGACTGCAGGCAGCACCTTCCTCCCAAGTGCCCCTCCTTAAAGGGGATTTAAGAGGGAAGCTCTGTTCTGCAGACTGGGAAACAAACCCCTCGGCTCTTGCAATGCAACAGGTTGTCCTAGGAAAGAAAAATGCGAATATGCCCCAGCTGCTTGCAGCCAAAGGATCTTTTAAGACTTTACACTCTTGAGCCGCAGGGCTCACCTCACAGTTCACATTTGCTCCTGGGATACCTGTGGCAGGAAACCCGCCAGCCCAAATGACAAATCCCTGGCGGCACCAACTGGATCCGGCGCCTCCACGCAGGACCTCTCCGGGCCTGCCCCAGCCAGGGTTGCCCGGGGAAGGTTTGGGACTTACCCAGAAAGGGTTCAGGCCAAAGGAGGCTCCGGTGCGGTTACACTTGAGCCTGCCCCGCTCTCCCCTCCTACCAGGAAAGTGCGCGGCGAAGGGGGCCGCGTGGGGGGGTGCGGCACCCCGCCCAGGGACCACTCCTCCAGCCCACCCCAGCCCCTATCTCCCGGTCTGAAGCACCCAGCCCGGGACAACGCGCGTCTCCGCTGTCGCCTCGGGAGCTCCAAACGCTAAAACTAAGAGCTGTGATCAGCACTATCGCAAATACTCCGGCTCCGCGGTGCGACCCCTGACTCAAGCCCCCGTCCGCTTGGAGCCCGGCCCTGGGGTTCACTCCCCGGCGAGCGGGGCGCCCCTCGCCCCGGCGCTTTCGCTCCGCGTGTGGGTGCACCTCGACCTCGGGGACGCCGACCTGTCAACTTCTGTCTCCCACCTGCGCCGCCCGAGAGGACCCGCAAGGCCCGGCCGGGGCCCCGGCGCTCAACTAGCAACCCGGAATGTCCCCTCGACAGAAACGTCCCCTCCCTTATGGGGGGGAGGAGGGGTGGGGCGATAGGTGAGTGCCTCAATTTCATTCAAGCGGGGCCGGGGTGCCGGGAGTGGGGGAGCGGGGGATGCTCCAGGGGTGCCGGCCCGGGCGGGGGGCCCCCAGAGGGGCAGCCAGCAGGGCAGCGCTCACCGTCTTCGTGATGAAGGGGGAGCTTCAGCGGGTTCTCCAGCAAGGACCTGAGCACGCCGTAGGGAGGCGGGATAAAGGTGGGGTTCAGGGGAAGCGGTCGGGACATTTTCTCCATCGCGATGCACTCAATTTTTTTTTTCTTAAATAAAAAAAAAAAAACCAAAAAACTCCAACCTCCCCCCAAAATGTTGCTGAGCTTTTTCCTCCGTCCTTTGCCAAAAGTATTAGCTTTCAAGGCGGTGGAGACAAGAGAAGAAAAAAAAAAAAAATTACTTATGTCTTTTTAAATACATCTGCATAAAAACACAAAACCAAAAGAACTTTCGGGCTCCCAGCGCAGACGACCCCCGGGGAGCGCGCCGAGTGCCCGCGGGCTCCTCCGCGGCGGGCGGGATGCTCTCACCTGCCTCGAACCTCTCGTCATGCACAACGCTCAAAATTGCGAAAAAGAAAGGAAAAACATGCAGAGCGCTGCAGAAGGCGGAGAGCCCGCACCGCCCCGGCGCGAGCGCGAGCGCGAGGCCGCGCGCCCCGCCCCGCCCCTCCCGCGCCGCGGCCGCTGCCCCCCGCGCCGGCGGCCCCGCAGCGCCCGGCCCAGCGCAGCGCCCGGCCCAGCGCAGCCGGCCGCCCATGTGCCGCGGCCGGCCGGGAGTGACGTCAGTGCCCGCCCCGCGCGCCCAGTAGCGTTCGGGGGCAGGGCCCTAGGCTCCGCCCACTGAGGCCCCGCCCCAGCGGGCTCCGCCCCCGCCGCGAGTGTAGCGTCGCCGCGCGCGCCGACTTTCTGGAGCCTTGTGGTGCCGGCGGGCGGTGAAGGGTGTAAGGACGCCAGGTCCCCTCGGGGCAGTGGTCCTGCGCTGAGGACCGAACTTTTTCACAGTAAGAAGACGAATGAGAAATTTATCTCTTTAGTTTTCCACCTGGGGATAATTTAGGGCGTTTGAAAAATCTCTCCCAGAGTGATTAAGGAGCAGCCAAGTTGGTCAATGACTGCTTTAGGATCTTTAGGATCCAATCGAGGATACTCTTCTGAATATTCCCCCCGGCCCCAGCCAAGTTTAGCGCCCTTTCTCTTGCCCCGCTCCCACAACCTCAGAAAAATAAGGACTTGCTAGAAGTTCAAATGAGACATAATAAAAACCAGAGAGGGGACCACAGAGGAGCACTGCGAACTGTTTCCAGAGCTTTCAAGGCAATGTTAATAGGGATACACTCTGGCCCAAAGTTGAGTGAGGGCAGGAGAGACACCCACACTGAATTGTATTTCAGGAATATTTGCTCTAAAAGAACGCAGATAACTGGGCCTGGGTTACAAAGTCTGCATGGTATTAAAAACGATTTTGTAAAATTTTCCCCAAAGTAATATAACTGTTCAAGGCCACCACAGCAGCTGCAGGTTTGTGCTTGGCCAGTATGCCGCCAGGCAGTGGTGATCGCTGAGTTCTGCGTGAAGCCGGGTATAGCTTGGCTGGTAGCGCTGGCATCCAGGCCTGGGGAGCCCCTCCCCTCCCACACACAGACATCTGGGTCTTCCTCACCTTCCCTTCCCACATCTCCTCGCTAAGATTAGGGTACTGTCATCTCCCGAAAGGTCTGCAAGAGTGAAAGGCACAAATTAATACAATCTTGCAATAAGAAAGGCCTTTGTAAACACTACCTCTGGCTAAGAGTGGGCGGATAACCAACAAGGACCTCCTGTACAGCACAGGGAACTCTGCTCAACGTTACGTGGCAGCCTGGTCGGGAGGGGAGTTTGCTGGAGAATGGATATACCTATGTGTACGGCTGAGTCCCTTCACTAGTCACCTGAAACTATCACAACACTGTTAATCAGCTATTCCCCAACACAAAATAAAAAGTTTTTGTTTTTTTTTAAGACTACCTCTGTGGGGTGGAAATTCTTGGTGGCTCTTCCCTGGAGTCCCCCATGGCATTTGGAAGACAGGAGACCAGGTGGAGGGGACCCTTGGCAGGGTGGCTTCTGGTGAGTGCCTTTCCCTCTCTGAGCCACAGATTCCTTCTCATTGGGCATATATGATCAAGTGACCTCTACATTTTTCCTCATTTGAAAATTATGAGGAAAGGTAGGTGAGACAGTGCTAGAGTGTTTCAGACTTCAACCAAATTCTGAAAACATCAGGCTTTAAGATAATGTCACATATATGTATCGAGCACCAGCTGTATGCCAGGGACCTATACTGGAACTGAGGAGGAAAAGATGAATAAGACATAGTTCTAACCCTCAAAAAAGTTTAGTTTAGAGCCTGGCATATACAATATAGTTTTAAAGGAGCAAAAATGGGTAGATAGAGATGACATCTCCAAACAATCACTCAAAAATCTACTGGCTTCAAAGAACAGCTGTTTTATTTCTTCTCCTCGTCCTGAAATCTGGACTAGACTCAGCTGGGACACTGAAATGGCCAGCCTTCTCTTCCTCTACATGAGGTGTTAAGGCTTGTCTGCTTTCATGTGGCCTTTGTATGGTCTCTCCAGCCGTGTAGTCTGACTTCTTACATGACAGCTCAGGGCTGCCAAGAGCCAGCCATCTAAGATAAGCCTCAGTCTGCAGCACTTGTTAAGATTTTGCTTGCTAATGTTCCAGTGGTCAAAGTCAGATTTGTGGTCAAATCTCAAGTCAGTGTGAGGAGGGACTATACAGAGGGGTAGAAGTTGGGTGGCATAGTTCATTAGGAGGTCCCCAAAGTAAAAGTCTACCACAGTTATTTTATCTTAAATAAAGGCAAATGAGATTAGAGAACTTATCAAACATCATTATATCAAGATCTTCTGACCATAAGTCCAGTGTGTCATTGGATGATTATATGTCCACTCAGTCATTCATTTAGTACTAGTTCAAAACAACTTGTGTAAAGCTCTGGGTGCCAGGTGAAGATGTCAGACCAGAGGGATCAGGTCAGGGAGGAGCTTAGAGACTGGCTGGTTGATATGCCATATGTAACCAATGTGAAAAGTGATGGTGTGTGAGAGACATGGGCTTCCCGGGTGGCGCTACTGGTAAAGAATCCAACTACCAATGCAGGAGACATAAGAGATGTGGCTTTGATTCCTGGGTTGGGAAAATCTCCTTGAGGAGGACATAGTAACCCACTCCAGTATTCTTGCCTGGAGAATCCCATGGACAGAGGAGCCTGGTGGTTTATGGTCCATAGGGTCAGAAAAAGTCGAACACGACTGAAGCGACTTAGCAAACACACACATGAGAAACACAGAAAGAGTACAAGAGAGATCTGGAGAATAAAGATAAGGGAGGGGAACTTGCAGCAAGCTTTTTCAAAACAAGACATTAAGAATGCATAATATTTGGGGATTTCCCTGGTGATCAAGGAGGTGTCGGTTCAATCCCTAATCAGGGAGCTAAGATTCCACATGCCTTGTGGCAGAAAAAACCAAAACAGTGAAACAGAAGCAATATTGTAACAAATTCAGTAAAACTTTAAAAATGTGCTGTGCTGTGCTTTGTTGCTCCCTTGTGTCCAACTCTCTGCGACCCCATGGACTGTAGCCCACCAGGCTCCTCTGTCCATGGGATTCTCCAGGCAAGAATACTGGAGTGGGCTGCCATGCCCTCTTCCAGAGGACCTTTCCAACCTAGGGATCTTTACCATCTGAGCCACCAGGAAAGCCCAACTTTAAAAATGGTCCACATCAAAAATAAATAAAAAGAATGCATAGTATTTGTACATGTGGAAATCAGGGATGCGGGTAGGAAAAAGGGAATTCCAGAAAGGAATGACATTGGTCAAGATATGGAGAAAGAACATAGACAACCTGTGAATGTGTTTTCATTTCTTTGGATAAACAAATAGGAGGGCAATTGGTTTCATCGGAAGGATACATGTTTTACTTTATGAGAAACTGCCAAACAACTTCCTGAAGTAGGTGACTTATTCTGCATTTCCAGCAGCAGTTGAGAATCCTGATTGCTCTGAATTCTTACTGACATTTACCTCTGTCAATTTAAAAATATTTAGCCATTAAAGTGGATGAATGTCTCATTGTGTTTTTAGTTTGAATTTTCATGATGACAATGTTAAGAACTTTTTCATGTGCATATCAATCATTTGTATATTTTTCTGTGCAAACTGCCCAAGTCCCTTGCCCAATTTAAAACTGGGTTGTTTGTCTTTTTTATGATTGAATTTTAGGAGTTCTTTATATACTTTGGATAACAGGTCCTTTGGCAGATACATGTGTTTCCGTCCACTCTGTGGCTTTCCTATTAATTTTCTTAACATTGCCTTTCCATGAGCAAAAATTCATGGACTCACGGAACTTTAATGAAGTTCAACTTATTAAAAATTTTTTCATGGCTATTACTTTTGGTGAACTAAGCATCCTGAGTTTTGGAGATATTTTCTTCTAAACCTTTTATAGTTTAAGCTTTTCCTTTTAAGTCAATGACCCATCTCAAATTAAATTTTGTGGATAGCACTGAGATAGAGGTTGAGGCTCTGTTTTCTTTTTTTTCTCCTGGGAATATTCGATTGTTCTAGCAGCAACTATTGGAAAGACTTTTACTTCCCCCTTGAGTGGCTTTGGTAGATTTATTGAAAATTATTTGACTGTATATTTGTGAGTGATCAAAACCTTTGATCCTCAAGGGAAAATGGATGCTTTATTTCCAAGAACAGAATAATGCTATTTCTAAGTTTCCTGGGCTCTGATTCGCATCAAGCAGCCGAACAAAGTTCATCTAAGTTCAAGGCTAAAATGGATGGCTCACTTTGGATGGCCCATTTGGTTTGTTACAAGACCTTCTACAAAGCTGTCCATGTTAAGGTAAATAAGAGCCAGAGGCAGAGGCATGGCTAATTTGCTTTTTATGTCTAAGAGTAAATAATCAAGTCTATTGAATGCTTTTTGTTACAAATGTGACTATTTTCAGCCCTCCTGTCCTAACCCTCATGTGCTTGGGGGATAAAAAGGTCAAAGCTAAACCTCTGTTGCATACATCCAAACAAATAAATTCTGTAAGGAGAACATTTAACAGATCAGTGGAAACTCTTTAGTTGTCTCTTCAAGTAGGGAAGGATAGCAGAGGCTCCTGGAGTATGGAACTGTCCTAAAAATAGAAATGACCTTGGAAGAAAGGTTTCCCAGACAACCTCTTAAAAGCTGTCAGCACAGCCCTGCTCTGCCCTGACGGTGTGGGAATCAGCCTTCTGTCCAGCCAGTGGTTTGCACCTGGCCTGTCATTTCAGAACTTGGGTGAGACTGAGTGAGGAAGTCTTTCTTGCAGCCTAGTGGGGGAAGATTTGATGCTGCCACCTTGGCACTGCCCTGCAGGTCTGCATAAAGGTCTTTGCAGGGTAAGCAGCATCTGTGTTTCAGGTTCCCAGTGGGTGTGAAAGCTTATTGAGCACACAATGCCTGCCACTGTACCCTACCAGCGGCTGGGAGCCTAGGGTGCTGAGAAGCAGCCACTGAGGTTATAAAAGCCTTTATGTGCCAGCGAGCCAAACCTCTAGATGAACCTGTTTATCTTGTTGCCAGAAAGGGCACTTTATCCAGGGAATTAATTCAGAAGTAAAAGACATCACATGGGAGTTGAGCTGGATACGCCTCACCCAGCTTTCCCTCTCTCCTTCCTGAAACCTCTATCCCGGCTAAAATACCAAAGACGGAAAAATTATATTTAATTAGCTTAACTACTAGAGACCCTCAAATCCATTCACTTGGTGCAGAAAGATGCAAACCAAAAGCAAACACATGTTTAGCAGGCTAAGTTCTTGTCCAAAGGATGACTCATGTGAAGGACCAGGGCTGGGCTTCCTACCCTGGATCTGGGTTCTGCGGGTGTTTACTAAATGAAATGTCCCAAGGAGTAGGAAAGACAGATACCTGTAAGAGGTGGTAAGCCATCTTAGATACACCCATCATTGATAAGTGGATGTTTAATTTCCAAATACATGGGATTTTGTTTAAACTATCTTTAATTCCTTAATATTAATTTCTAAAACAAACAAAGAAACAAAAAGCAGTAGATGTGGTAAGCCAGGTAAGTGTGGTTTACTGCAATCCAGAGGAAAGCGAAGAAAAATTGTGTTGACGAGAAGGAAAGAACAGATATACAGTATGTTGAAAAGGGAGAGAAAAAAATTAATATAGTGTGTTACAGTAGAATAAGTACAGAGTTTGGGGTGAGACATACCTTGGTATCTCCTACTAAAGTAGTAATTAGAACAACACGAAGGAGAAAAAGTCACATTTGTTGTGTGCTTAACTGTGTTCTGGCACAGCATTAGACACTTTTAATATATTATCTCATTTTTTGCTTGTAACATCAACATAGGGTGTGGAGCACTGTCACCCCCATTTTACAGATGAGAACAGTAAAGCTTAAAGAAGGTAGTGACTTGCCTTGGTCCTATGCCTAGCTGGGACATGGAAAACCTGTGAGTTGAAAACAGCTCTGCTTGACTCCAAAACATGTGCTCTTAACCTCCATGCAGTAAAAGAATGACAGTCATCCATCCAGTAAACTCACTGGGCTTCCCTCTGGTTCAAATTCTTCCTCTGTCCTTTGACCTTGGATAACCTCTCTGATCTCCATTTTCTTTGTGTGAAATAAAAACTAAAGCTCACAGAATCACTAGGAGGATTAAATGAGAATGCATGTGAAGGTGCTTGGAAGGGCTGTATATGTCACCCTGCTTATTTAACATATGCACAGTACATCATGACAAACGCCAGGCTGGATGAAGCACAAGATTCCTGGGAGAAATATCAATAAGCTCAGATATGCAGATGACATCACCCTTATTGCAGAAAGCAAAGAACTAAAGAGCCTCTTGATGAAAGTGAAAGAGGAGAGTGAAAAAGTTGGCTTAAAACTCAACATTCAGAAAACTAAGATCAAGGCATCCGGTCCCATCACTTTATGGCAAATAGATGGGGAAACAATGGAAACAGTGAGAGACTTCATTTTTTGGCACTCCTAAATCACTGCAGATGGTGACTGCAGCCATGAAATTAAAAGATGCTTCTCCTTGGAAGAAAAGCTATGGCCAACCTAGACAGCATATTAAAAAGCAGAGACATTACTTTGCCAACCAATGTCCATCTAGTCAAGGCTATGGTTTTTCCAGTAGTCATGCATGGATGTGAGAGCTGGACTATAATAAAGACAGCTGAACAGGGAAGAATTGATGCTTTTGAACTGTGGTGTTGAAGAAGATTCTTGAGAGTCCCTTGGACCGCAAGGAGATCCAATCAGTTAATCCTAAAGGAAATCAGTCCTGAATATTCTTTAGAAGGACTGATCCTGAAGCTGAAACTACAATACTTTGGCCACCTGATGTGAAGAGCTGACTCATTTGAAAAGACCCTGATGCTGGGAAAGATTGAAGGTGGGAGAAGGGGATGATGGAGGATGTGATGGTTGGATGGCATCACTGACTTGATGGACATGAGTTTGAGTAAACTCTGGAAGCTGATGATGGACAGGGAAGCCTGGCGTGCTGTAGTCCATGAGGTCTCAAAGAATCAGACACGACTGAGCGACTGAACTGACTGACTGTATGTGAGAACTTGTTAACTGGGGCACTTTTGCATTTTCTATTTTTCTGTTCCTTTGCAGGGATGTTCCATTTGTGGATCTACATATCTGTTTCTTTGGCCTGTGATATTAGATGCTCCTTTTAATCCAAACACATGTGTCCTTTTCTTTTTTCACACTTTTCTCGCGAAAGCGAGAAACCCAGGGTAGCCACCTTCTATTGCTTCCAGACTCCAAAAGACATATGAGTTTGAAGTTCAATGAAAGAATCCAATAAAGCAGATCCCTAATAGCCTTTCAACCAGACTATGGAAAAGATATCCATTTCCTATATCTTACTAAAGGGTGAGGAATAGAAATCTGGGTGTTAATTGTGTATTAGTCACTTAGTCATGTCCTGCTCTTTGGGACCCCATAGACTGTAGCCCACCAGGCTCCTTGTCTATGGGATTCTCCAAGCAAGAATACTGGAGGAGATTGTCATTTCCTTTTCTAGGGGATCTTTCCTGATTCAGGGACTGAACCCGGGTCTCCTGCACTGCAGGCAGATTCCTTACCATCTGAGCTATAGGGAAATCCCTATATAGGGTGTTAATTAGCACATGAAAATTATTTCAAATCTAGTCAGTATAAGTGAAGTTAGAGATGTTTGAGCTACAGAGGCAAGGACTTGCCATCACTGAAAATCTAGCCTTCAGTTTTCTAGAATCCAGGCTCGGTCAGCCTCAGCAAAATTGACCATTAACCACACTCTAAAATATAATTTCCAAGCTGCGTGTTAGGCTCAAGGGCATGTGTTAGGAACAAGGGCTGTGTTAGGAACAAGGGCATCTCATCACACAGGAATGCAGGTTC
The DNA here is from genome assembly GCF_032452875.1 of Bos javanicus. Lineage (NCBI taxonomy): Eukaryota > Metazoa > Chordata > Mammalia > Artiodactyla > Bovidae > Bos > Bos javanicus. The sequence continues at coordinate 6,757,470 of NC_083886.1, read as the reverse complement.
CCTCTGTTCATTGCATCTTCACTCCAAGACAAAACGTGATCCACAGACCTCACCACCATTTTCTATATCCAGATTTTGCACTGGGTGGAGTTTCACATGGGCCATCTCATAACAAGTGGCCAAACCAATGCCTTTAAGTGGGTGTTTTTGTTGGGACATTGGTAATCGATTCAATTACTAGAGGCCAAGGTAGCTGGTTTTACCCAAACATGTGGCCTAAGCCATGTGTGGCCAGATCAACTTGGCACAGCTTTCTTCTGTAAAGAAGCACTGGGCATGCCAGGTGTGTTGAACTTCTAACAATACTTAAAAATTTGTATCAGCTGGATAGTGTTTTTCCTGCCCTGTAGGGACACTCCATGGGAGCATCCTTGCTGAACATGGAGTTAGAGCCAGGCAAGTGAGTTGCATGGCCTTAATGACACCAGGCAGTGTTATCTGGGTGCACACGATCTTGCTGAGACTTCCCTCCCATTGCACAACTGTGAGGATGTACACACGTCCATCACAGGGGCTCAGAACCTGGGAGGGAAAGGCAGGAGAAAGGGCCTTGCTTGGCTGGAGGTGGCGTTAGGTCTTCTCACACACGGACAGACACATTCTAGGCTCACTTTATTCCAGCTCATTATGTCTCACAGGCTTCGAATCTGCTGGTCTTTGCTCAGAGCTGGAGGCAACCTTCCTGGCTTTTTGGACACTAATTTTACTAGGCTCCAAGCACACTCTTTCCCATCTGTTAGTGCTTTTTTCGTCAGGCAGGGAACATGAGGACTGAGGAGCTTTCAGCAGGCCTGCCTTTCTATTTCCGCAGGTCCTCTTCTCAAGGCACAGAATGCTGATGGGTGAAGAAGAGCTCTCTGGGACCCAGCGCTGTCCTGGATGCTGAGGATTCAAGCTAAGAAGAGAAATAGAAACATGGGGTTCCCTGCAATCAGCTGGGAAGACAGTCACTTAGCTAGATACGTACATCAGTATACAATTGAGAGAGACGAACAGTGTGAAGAGGGAAGTGACTGCCTCTTATTGAAGGGCTTCAGAGAGTGGCCTCAGGAAGGTTTTGTGGATAGAATAGGAGTAAATGAGGGAGGTGGGGAGTGGGAGAGGTATGCCGGGTGTAAGGCACACAGGCATAGAATAGCACAGTTGGAACTATAGGCTGTTCAGTTTCTGGAATGCCAAGCTCACAAGAAGAAGAATGATACCAATGATCTTAACCATGGCAGTGACTATATGTAGAGCACGGACCAGGCCAGGCTCTGTGCTAAGTACTTTGCATCATCACAGACCATGTTCAAGACAACACTAGGAGATAGACACTGATAGGTTTTATTGATGAAAATTCTTGGGGTGTCATAAGCCAAAGCCACACTGGCTGAGGCGAGTATGAGGAGTTTGGGTTGGCTTTGCTTTGCCTTCTCATTGTCTCTGGATTCTCTCTCTGCAAATTGGCCTCTTCCATGCACTGTGTGGCTTCCAGTCATTTAAGAGTTTTATATCTTTGGCTTTCCTCCATCAGAGATGGACTAACTCTCTTTCTTGGTTTTATAGACAGGCTCAAATGGGCCCAGCTTAGATCAGCTGCCCATTCTGGGAGTGGGCAGTGGTGTCCTGTAGTTGATAGGAATGTGACCACCCCAAATGGGACCAAATGGTTGGAATGGAAGGAAGAGGAAGTCCCAAGAGTAGGGGGTTCTGGACTGGATGAAGCACAAGCTGGAAGCAAGATTGCCGGGAGAAATATCAATAACCTCAGATATGCAGAAGATATCACCATTACGGCAGAAAGCGAAGAACTAAAGAACCTCTTGATGAAAGTGAAAGAGGAGAGTGAAAAAGCTGGCTTAAAACTCAACATTCAGAAAACTAAGATCATGGCATCTGGTCCCATCACTTCATGGCAAATAGATGGGGAAACAGTGAGAGACCTTATTTTAGGGGGGCTCCAAAATCACTACAGATGGTGACTGCAGCCAAGAAATTAAAAGATGCTTGCTCCTTGGAAGGAAAGCTATTGCCAACCTAGACAGCATATTAAAAAGCAGAGACATTACTTTGCTGACAAAGGTCCATTTAGTCAAATCTATGGTTTTTCCAGTAGTCATGTATGGATGTGAAAGTTGGACTATAAAGAAAGCTGAGCACCGAAGAATTGATGCTTTTGAACTGTGGTGCTGGAGAAGACTTTTGAGAGTCCTTTGGACAGCTAGTCCATCCTAAAGGAAATCAGTCCTGAATATCCATTGGAAAGACTGATGTTGAAGCTGAAACTCCAATACTTTGGCCACCTGATGTGACGAACTGACTCACTGGAAAAGACCCTGATGCTGGGAAAGATTGAAGGTGGGAGGAGAAGGGGACGACGGAGGATGAGATGGTTGGATGGCATCACTGACTCAATGGACATGAGTTTGAGTAAGCTCCAGGAGTTGGTGATGGACAGGGAGGTCTGGCGTGTTGCGATTCATGGGGTCACAAAGAGTCGGACACGACTGAGCGACTGAACTGAACTGAACTGAACCGTATTCTTCCATCTCTCCCCTCAAGGGTAACAGCTCAGTCTGTGGCTGTGGAAAGCTTCTTTTGGTGACAGAGTTGGTGATTTTTCCTGTGTTTTGTGCTTTTTCAGGTGATGAGCAATCAAATGTGGCCTCAAGAGAAGACAAGAACAAGGAGAGGCTTGTGAAAACAAGTTTAATATACTCACAGGTCCTAGAAACAGGAGGCATGGCAACCCCATGCAGGGCCACGTGGGGAAGCACCAGGGCTGGTTAGGAGGCTGAAGGGGCAGGAGTGAGCGGAGAACCTGGGTGACCTTTAATTTCTGCCGGAAAGGCGAGGCGGGGAAGAGTCCACAGTCTACAGCTGGCTAGTTCAATAATATCAGCTGCAGGCTATAGGGGTGGTCCTATTTGCGGAGTACCCAGGGTACTTAAAGCAAAGTAATATCGCCCTGAGGGTGTTCAGAACAGGCAGAGGAGGTATGACTCTGGGTTGGTTCATATGTATTTCCAGAGTGTGCTCCCAGCTGAGTCCTTTGCTATCTGTAAGAATTGCCTAGCCCCAGGACTCCCCTGATGGTCCAGTGGTTAAGACTCTTGTCCTCCCAGTGCAGGGGCCCAGGTTTGATCCCCGGTCAGGGAACTAGATCCTGCAGGCTGCCGAGACCCAGCACAACCAAATTAATTTTTTTTTTCTAATTTTATTTTATTTTTAAACTTTACATAATTGTATTAGTTTTGCCAAATATCAAAATGAATCCACCACAGGTATACATGTGTTCCCCATCCCGAACCCTCCTCCCTCCTCCCTCCCCATACCATCCCTAAGAATTGTCTAGCCCCAAAACGGGTAGGAAGGTTTTTAAGATGTCAAATGTCAAACCACCATAATATGAAGAAAACAGAAACAATATGACCTGGCTGGCACAATTATATTGTTCAACCAAGTAAGCTTAGATGCCACCAAACTCGGTAATTTTCCAAATATTTGAGAGTCTAGTCCTCTCTGCAAAATAACTCTAAATAGTACTCCTCTTTCGTCCTACTCTCAAATGCACCCACCCCTCCCCTGTTGCATTTCCTCTCCCCCGCTCCCCAATGGCACCAGTTTGCTGGGTCAGCAAGTTAGAAGCTACAGAACTGACCTTTCCATCCTCACTGCCGCTGCCTTGGTTAAGGCTTGTTGCAGCTCTCCCTTGAGGGGAACCTCCTTACCCACTGCTGCCCCTGAACTTTCCGTCTTCACTTCCTGCCTTCCCAAAATAGTGTTCCTCCAAATTTAGGTTCCAAAAGTCTAATCGGGATTTGGTTTCTTTCCTTTCACTGTGAGCCCTCAGTATCCCCACACTGCCTGCAGAATGAAACCCACCCTTCTCCTGCAGCAGACGCCCCGCCCCAGTTGGGCACCAGCCTGCAGGCTCCTTCCAGCCCCGGCCCAGGACCCCCACCTGTACTCCAGCTCCCCCAGCAGGGCAGCAGGCAGCGGGCGGTTCGGGAACAAGACCCAGGAGCTCAAAACCTGGCCACTGTCTCTCAGTTGGATGATGTGTGGCAAGTCCCTCAGCTTCTTCCCCAGCCATAAGATGAGGGTAGCACTTGTACCCACTTCACAGGGGAGGGTTAAGTGCATTAATATATAGGAAGGGCTGGGACTAGAGCCTGGCCCGGAGTGTGAGCTGAGTGATCATGAGGAGTCCCACTCTCACAGCTCTCAGGAATGCCTGTCTCGGCCTTCCGGGCTCAGTACAGCTGCCACTCCTTGTTGAAATCTCCCTGATGCCCTCAAAAACACTTCATCCTCCTTTGTGCCCCAGAAACTCTTGGCCTCATGTCCGTCTTCCCCCCTGCTCCTCGAGAGTAGGGTTCTTTTCTCTTGGTATTCGTCACCATACCTAACACTGTACCCACCACATACCAGTTTGAAAGCATAAATATGTAGATTTTTGGGGGGCAACTCCAATATCTAGAGTCATTTGCCTGGGTCATCCAAAGGTGCTGATTAGTTTGCCTAACCATTGTTTTCTCTACTCATGTTTCAACTGTTCCTACTTGCTTACATTCAGAGGTGTGGAAAATATCATTTACAGAGCTCAGGACTTGGTCCTTCCGCCTCGACCCGTCAGCTCTTATCCACGTCTGAGTGTCAGTTGTGTTTCTTATCAAGCTTCCCAGATTCTCCATTACCTCTCCAGCTTGGTTTCTGTTTACCTGCCGACACCAGCCCTTGACCGTGCAGCTCTCCTTCCTCATTAGTTTCTGCACAATCACAGAGGTTTCCTGTCCAGTGAGACCAGTTACTAGGTCTCCAGCTTGCGGCTCCAGTTGCTACTCAGTCAGGGCTTAAGTAATTATACGTCTCCAATAACAGTAATCTGGGCATCTCATGCCTCCGCCTGATAATCCTGGCTTCTGTGCTGAGAAAGTGGAAGACAGCCTTTGGGATTTCCTATTTCATTAAAAAAAAAAAAAAATCTTGAAATATTGGGCCACTTCGATCCCAAAAGACAGAAGCCACACTCTGTTGTTCTTTATCTGCAGTTGTCGAGCCTTATATACTAACATTTAGAGGGGTTCATTAGAATGTAGATTCCTGGGCCTGCTGCTGAGTTTTCATTTAGTAATCTGTTGTTGTTGTTTACTTGTTAAGTCATTTGCACTATGTTTGCATCAAGGGGGATTGTTTCCTAGGGCTTCCCAGGTGGAGCTAGTGGGTAAAGAACCCGCCTGCCAGTGCAGGAGAGGTAAGACACAAGTTCAATCCCTGGGTCGGGAAGATCCCCTGGAGGAGGGCATGGCAACCCACTCCAGTATTCTTGAGAAGCATGGTGGGTTATGGTTCCTAGGATCGCAAAGACTCGGACGTGACTGAAGTGACTTAGCATGGCCCAATTAATTTCCTAGGGCTTCCCTAACAAATCACCGCAAATGTGGTACCTGAAGATGAAAGGAATTTTTCTCTCACAGTTCTGGAGGCCTAAACTGAAGATACTGGTAGATCAGGGTCCCTGCAAAGGCACTTCAGGGAGAATCTCTCCTGGCCTCTTCCCGCTGCTGGGGGCTCCGGACATTCTTTGGCTGTAGCTGCATCGCTTCAGTCTCTGCCTTCGCCTCCATATGGCCTTAGCCTGTGATGTGGGTCTCAAATATCCCTCTTATTTCTCTTATAAGGATACAAGTCATTGGTTTTGGAACTCATCCTAAATACAGGAGCATTTTACCTGGAGATTCTTAAATTAATTTCATCTGCAAAGATGCTATTTCCAAATAAGGTCACATTCACGGGTACTGGGAGGTTAGGACTTGGACATATCTTCCCTTTTTTTAGTTTTGGCCGCCCTGGGTCTTCATTGCTGTGTGTGGGCTTTCTCTGGTTGTGATGAGCAGGGGCTACTCTCCAGTTGCGATGTGTGGGCTTCTCATTGCAGTGGCTTCTCTTGTTGCAGAGCACAGGCTCTAGAGTGTAGGCTCAGTAGTTGTGGCACAGGGGCTTTGTTGCCCTGAGTCATGTGGAATCTTCCCAGACCAGGGATCGAACCCATGTCCCCTGCATTAGCAGGCAGACTCTTAACCACTGGACCACCTGGGAAGTTCCTTGACAAATCTTCTTGATGGGACCAGATTCAACCCTCTACAGAAAGTTATGCTGATTTATGTGGTTCTGGGATTATACTGTAAAAATGCTACCCTAGGTCCTGGATCAGTTTTAGAGCTTATCGTTGTACTCGTCTTCGTGATATCTAGACGGTTCTATGCTAGAACACTAGTAAGTTGAAAAAATTAGAAATAAAAGGGAATGCTGTCCCCCTGGGGTTTCCCTGGTGGCTCAGATGGTAAAGCGTCTGCCTGCAATGCGGGAGACCCGGATTTGATCCCTGGGTTGGGAAGATCCCCTGGAGAAGGAAATGGCAACTCACTCCAGTACTCTTGCCTGGAAAATTCCATGGACTGAGGAGCCTGGTGGGATACAGTCCATGGTATCACAGAGAGTCAGACACGATTGAGTGACTTCACTGGGCACTTGCCATTGTGGAAGAAAGGGAGGGGGAGGAAAAGCAGAAGAGCTGGCTTCCCTCCCCTGTTTCATATCGCTTCCTCCCCTCCCTTCCTCTTCCCTCTTCTCCTTTTCTCTCTCTTCTATTGAATGTCTGGTCTTTTCCTCTCCAGCCAAAATAAAACTTTACCTCTAAAAGCAAAGTTCCAGGCTCAGACACTGCCTCTTCACCAAATGCACTGAGCCTTCTGCTGGAAACACAGATATTAAACGCATGAATGAATGAACAAACACGCAAGGCACACAAAAGAATGGAAGTATTTCCTTTTCTTTCAACTCATTCAGACCTTTGTATATTGAACCTTGATAAAAATCAGCCCTTCCTCTCTGTAATCCTTATCCTGGTTTTCTCCTCTCTCTGTCTTATTAGTACAGTTTTACCACTGAGGTAAGATTCCTCCTCCTTCTCTTTCTGTATATTAGTTACCTTCCTCATCCTGTTTCAAACTAAAGAATTCCTTGAAACCAAGGATCTATAGTAACCCCTGCTTTTTCAACAAAAGTGTGGGAGTCTTCATGGCTGCAATCTGCTTTGTCTACAAGAACCTCGTCTCTTTTACCATATGTATTCCCTGTACACCTAATACTCCAAGGATTTTCTACAAATCCTGTAGCTGGTGCTCTATCTTCAGGTGTGTGTGTGTGTGTGTGTGTGTGTGTGTGTGTGTGTGTACATTTTACTTTTCATGCAATCCCCAATCCTGTCTCTTCCCCCAACATTTCCAGGAGCTGTGACTCTTCTTAACATTGGGATCAGGGTCAACTACAGCGTGCTTCATCCCAAAGCTCTGCCTCCCCCTTGATATCATCATAAAAGCAAAATCTGGCCAAAAGGGCCTCTTCACTGGTGTCCACCTCTCCCATCCTTGTACCCTTGCTATTGATTCTCCTCTCAGTGAATCCACTCTATGCAACGAAATGAATATCTCGTAAATGCAATATGGAAGAAGGCAAAGACATCAGATCCATGAGTATGTACTATGTATAAAGTTTCTATGGGTCTAGAAGCCACTATTAGTTGTTTTCCTGGGTGTAAAAACTCCTATCTCAGCCAATTTCAAGCTGCTAAAACAACGCCATTTAATTCAGAGTTGGGAGAAGCTGTATTGTAGCACAACATTATATGGAATTTCCACTGGATGGATAGATGTAAATAACCTCAAGAGCATAAATACTAATAAAATGTAGTAGAATGCACAGGAAGTAGATAATTTTGAGTATTCATTACCTTTTTCTGTGTTCCAAATGATCTGTACCCTCACTCACATGCAAATTTGAAACAGCTAATGCCTTCTAAGAAGGCATGATTGAAATGACTTCAGATGTCCAACTACCCTCTCAATTTGCACCATTCTTGTTTTTCCTTGTTTTTAATTTATTTTTTAATTGGAGGAAAATTGCTTTACGATGTTGTATTGGTTTCTGCCATACAGCAATACGAATCAGCCATAATTACACATACATCACCTCCCTCCTGAGCCTCCCTCCCCTCCCCCACCCCTCCAGGTCATCACAGAGCGCCAGGCTGGGCTCCCTGTGTTACACAGCAACACCAGCTCAGCTCAGTTCAGTTCAGTTGCTCAGTCATGTCTGATGCTTTGCGACCCCATGAATCGCAGCATGCCAGGCCTCCCTGTCCATCACCAACTCCTGGAGTTCACTCAGACTCACATCCATCGAGTCAGTGATGCCATCCAGCCATCTCATCCTCTGTCGTCCCCTTCTCCTCCTGCCCCCAATCCCTCCCAGCATCAGAGTCTTTTCCAATGAGTCAACTCTTCGCATGAGGTGGCCAAAGAACTGGAGTTTCAGCTTCAGCATCATTCCTTCCAAAGAAATCCCAGGGCTGATCTCCTTCAGAATGGACTGGTTGGATCTCCTTGCAGTCCAAGGGACTCTCAAGAGTCTTCTCCAACACCACAGTTCAAAAGCATCAATTCTTTGGCGCTCAGCCTTCTTCACAATCCAACTCTCACATCCATACATGACTACTGGAAAAACCATAGCCTTGACTAGACAAGGCAAAGTAATGTCTCTGCTTTTCAATATGCTATCTAGGTTGGTCATAACTTTCCTTCCGAGGAGTAAGCGTCTTTTAATTTCATGGCTGCAGTCACCATCTGCAGTGATTTTGGAGCCCCAAAAAATAAAGTCTGACACTGTTTCCACTATTTCCCCATCTATTTCCCATGAAGTGATGGGACCAAAAGCCATGATCTTAGTTTTCTGAATGTTGAGCTTTAAACCAACCTTTTTACTCTCCTCTTTCAATTTCATCAAGAGGCTCTTTAGTTCTTCTTTGCTTTCTGCCATACGGGTGGTGTCATTTGCATATCTGAGGTTATTGAGATTTCTCCCAGCAATCTTGATACCAGCTCACCAGCTATCTATTTTACACATGGTAGTGTATATATGTAGATGCTACTTTCTCCATTAGTGTCATTCTTTCTTGAACCCTCCTAGTTTGTCTGAATTTACCCAGCTTCTCAACAAATATTTAGCAAGCTACATTCTAGGTGCCTTTCTTTTTAACAGTTCTGTTGAAGTATAATTGACATACAGTAAACTACAGATGATTTACTGTACACACCAAGTTTTGATTTCGGTATACACACAGAAAACTTTCACCATGATCAAGATAATGAACACATCCACCAACCTCCAAATTTCCTGGTGCCTCCCACCTCCATCTCCAGGTCACACTGATCTGCTTTCTGTTACTATACATTAATTTCTAAAATTTCTAACCTTTTCTTTTAATACAATGTATCTAATTAGAAATTTATATAAATTTTTGAGAGTTCCTGTGTTTAATAACCATTTCATAGACTCCTGAAAATTTGATCCTCATCACTCGCAAGCTGCCAGGAGCCATCTTCTGCATGAGTCAGGGGTGGATACATGAATGGGATGGGACTTCAGGGGAGGTTCTGGACTTGCAGTAATGTTCTGTTTCTTGATCTGGGTGCTGTTTAAATAGAGATCTTCACATTGTTAAAATGTATTGAGCTGAACACTTTCAATATGTGGACTTTTCTGAACTTAAGTTATACTTCAATAAATTTATCCCCCAAAGGGATGAGGATTTTAAAAGGTGAGGGTATTGGATCACTTTTCTTCCCTGTTTAAAATCCTTCTCGTGCTTTTCTGTTGCACTTCAGCTAAAATCTAAGCTCCTTACTATAGCTCTCAGTCTCGGCCTTGCATATCTGGAGCCTGGTTCTATTTCTAGCTTCACTTACTCAAGCCTCAGGCCCTTGAGCCTGGTTCATTCTTCCCAGCTTTCAGCCTTTACACACGCTGCTCCCTCTGCCTGGAGCTCTGCCTGGACCAGTCAGTCAAAGGCTAACCTTCTAGGTCTGCCCCTCACCCCCACCCTCTCTAAAGTCTAGTTACTCTTTTTTTTCTCAAAGCCTTATTTGCTTCTTTATAAATACCTTTTAAATGTGTAATTCTTTGTTTCTTTGTTTCTGGCTTGCTCCCCCTGCTGAAGTATAAGCTCTGTGAGGCCAGGAATCACACATGTCTTGTTGACCAGTGTGACCCAGGCACAAGGTCAGGCTCCTAGAAGGCACTCAATATACATTTAGTAAACAAAGCCGCAGATCCTTGGCTTTCTTGGGGCTTGTGGGAAGCTGTAGCCCAGGGGTATGTGTGGCTACAAGGAACGGCTTGTGGACCTCGTTCTAATGTGTGGACTGGAAAGCACTTTGTGTCATTCCTACACCATTTGCAGGTTTCGCAGGTTTCTTCCCACAAGAGTCCGAGTTCATCTAGCTTAACCCCAGCACCCCTGTTTTCAGATGAGGACACTGAGCTCAGAGTGCCCCAGGCCTGAGAACGCCTTTCCCTGGCATCTCTCATCACATTGTCAGAAGCCTGGGATGGGGGCAAGGTCTGCGGGCAGAGGGAGCATGAGTTTTTAACAAACACAAGAGAATCTGGCTTCATAACTTCCTTGCTCAGCATTTGTGATCAAATAGCCAAGTGTCCTAAGCCTCGGTTTTCTCATCGGTAAAATAGGGATCAGACTTCCCCGGTGGCACAGTGCGTGGGAAGCTGCCTGCCAATGCAGAGGACACGGGTTTGATCCCTGGTCCAGTAGGATTCCACATGCCACAGAGCCACTAAGCCTGAGCACCACAACGACTGAGCCCACATGCTGCAACTACCGAAGCCCAGTCACCCAGAGCCTGTGCTCTGCAGAAGAGAAGTCACTGCAGTGAGAAGCCCATGCACCGCTGTTAACAGAGAGTAGCCCCCGCTCACCACAACTAGGGAGAACTCACCAGCAGCAGCAAAGACCCAGTGCAGCCAAAAAAATAAAATAAATTTTTAAAAAATTAAAAAAGTAAAGTGGGGATCATAATGATGATTTGAAGGGGGCCTCGTAAGGTATGAAGGAAACAATGTGTGTAAAGCACCGATAACCTTGGTATTTGGTAGAAATCCCATTGGCTGTCTTTTTCTCCCTGTAGTGGCAGCCGCTGGAGGAGGCTGAGCGAGATGAGGCCTCTCTTCACTATTCCGTGGATTTTCTAGTCAGAGCTTTGATTGTTGCCCAATTTAATTAGTGCCCTGGCAGTGGGCTGACATTCACAGGCCTTAACTGTGTGAGAAAAGGACTGGTACCACCACACGGGGCTAGCACATCAAGCTTCTGCCACTGAATGTCTAATGAATTCATTCCTGCAGGCGCTCTAAGAAGTGTGAGAAAACTAAGGCTTAGATTGGATAAAGAGCTATCTGTGACAGTTACAAGGCATGAAATCAACAGTGCCTCACTTTCCCAAAAAATTGGAACCTTTTTAATGTCAAAAATATAGCAAGACATTTCCTGGCAAACATATGCAGTGATGTGATCCTCTTACGAACAACATTTTCTAATTACCAGTATTTAGTTTCCCATTAAAACATAGTCACATTACCTTAGGGTTTCCAGGCATCAAAATGATGTGCTGAGCAAAGTGGGGGGAGGGACAGTTCAGTTCAGTTCAGTTCAGTCTCTCAGTCGTGTCCGACTCTTTGCTACCCCACGAATCGCAGCATGCCAGGCCTCCCTGTCCATCACCAACTCCCGGAGTTCACTCAGACTCACGTCCATCGAATCAGTGATGCCATCCAGCCATCTCATCCTCTGTCATCCCCTTCTCCTCCTGCCCCCAATCCCTCCCAGCATCAGAGTCGTTTCCAATGAGTCAACTCTTCCCATGAGGTGGCCAAAGTACTGGAGTTTCAGCTTCAGCATCATTCCTTCCAAAGAAATCTCAGGGCTGATCTCCTTCAGAATGGACTGGTTGGATCTCCTTGCAGTCCAAGGGACTCTCAAGAGTCTTCTCCAACACCACAGTTCAAAAGCATCAATTCTTTGGCGCTCAGCCTTCTTCACAGCTCAACTGTCACATCCATACATGACCACAGGAAAAACCATAGCCTTGACTAGATGGACCTTTGTTGGCAAAGTAATGTCTCTGCTTTTCAATATGCTATCTAGGATGGTCATAACTTTCCTTCCAAGGAGTAAGCGTGTTTTAATTTCATGGCTGCAGTCACCATCTGTAGTGATTTTGGAGCCTAGAAAAATAAAGTCTGACACTGTTTCCATTGTTTCCCCATCTATTTCCCATGAAGTGGTGGGACCGGATGCCATGATCTTTGTTTTCTGAATGTTGAGCTTTAAGCCAACTTTTTCACTCTCTACTTTCACTTTCATCAAGAGGCTTTTGAGTTCCTCTTCACTTTCTGCCATAAGGGTGGTGTCATCTGCATATCTGAGGTTATTGATATTTCTCCCGACAATCTTGATTCCAGCTTGGCTCTGCTATTTTTAGTACATCCTTTGTTCTGAACACTGTGCTAGGTGTTGGCCTCCCTATGAAGTAGACACACTGTCTTCTTATCAAGGACTTCCAATTTAAGTGCAAAAGGAAATGTATCAGCTAGGTAGGATCTACGATGCTGTAACAAAGAGGCCCCCAACGGTACAGAGGTTCCAATGGGTAAGAAGGTATTTCTCTCTCACATACCAGCCTAGGGGCAGGCAGTGGCTGTGTCACCCTCAGGACACCGCTTCCACTTCTGAACCCCAGATGACTGCTCCCTCTGCTGTCACTGTGTTTGTACCCTAGACAGCAAAGTCAGGCAAAGGCAAGGTGATCTATCCTTTTAAGACATGACCCAGAAGTACCACACATCATTTCTGCTCACAGCCCTAAGTAGTAACACAGAAGTTTATTTCTCTCTCCCTCTTCAGTCTGAAAGTAAGCAACCCCAAGGCCTCCACAGTGGCAGGAACCACCTGCTCTCATTCTCCTACCATCTCCCATAGTTTGCACCATCTACAGTGGAAGGCAGGTCACCACCACATGGTCCCCATGAGACCCAGGGGAAAGGAGAAGGAAAGGACAGCTATTTTCATCTTCTTTTTAAATATTTATCCCTTTATTTTTGGCCGCATTGGGTCTTTGCTGTGTGAGGGCTTTCTCTAGTTTTGGTGAGCGAGGGCTACTCTTTAGTTGTGTTTCACTGGCTTCTCATTGCGGTGCCTTCTCTGGTTGCTGAGCAGGCATAGACTCTAGGCCCCACAGGCTTCAGTATTTGAGGCTCACGAGATCTAGGACCCAAGCTCGGACCCAGAAGCTGTGGCATACAGGCTTAGTTGTCCCGCAGCATATGGGGTCTTCCTGAAACAGGGATTGAACCCATGTTTGCTGCATCGGCAGATGGATTCTTAACCACTGGACCACTAGGAAAGTCCTGACAGCTCTTTTCTTCTTAAGGGCACAATTTAGAATTGTTCACATCAATTCTGTTCACATCCTGTTGACCAGAATTTGGTCATAACCAAAACTGGCTGCAAAGGAAGCTGGGTAATGCGCCTAGCTAAAATTGTTGTTTAGTCACTAAGTTGTGTCCGACTCTTTTGTGAACCCATGGACTGAAGCCCCACCAGACTCCTCTCCATGGAATTTCCCAGGCAAGAATACGGGACTGCATTGCCACTTCCTTCTTCAGGGGATCTTCCCAACCCAGGGATTGAACTCTTGTCTCCTGCATTCGCAGGTGGATTCTTTACCACTGAGCCACTAGGGAAGCCTCCTAGCTAAAATTAGGTAATTCTATTAGCAAAAGGAGAAGAAATAAATGCTCTCTGGTTGAAAATAACTCTGTCATAGAAAGTCACTGTAGGGATTTGTGCAAGGTTGTGACCCAATCTGACCGATTCTTCAGGAGTTGCGTGGATGGTAAAGGAAAGCAGTTTCAAGAGAGTATGCATAATAGTGGAAGCAGAGAGACCAGTGGAGAAAGAGAGATGGCTTGGTCTAGAGTGGTAGAAGCTGAGGTGGTGAGAAGTGATATGATTTGAGATATATTTTGGAATCCACTTTCAGAAATCCTCTACTGGGCTTTCGTGAGACAAAGAAAGCGGAACTGAGGATCGTGGATGAATGGCTTCTTTAGGTCATTCAGGGTTCAGCTCAAGCACTGAAGTTGTCCTTAATCCACTGCTTCCTGGTAGTCATGCTGTTAGTCATGCTGTTAGGTCATCCTGGTTTTTCTTCCTAAAATGTATCTCCATCTGAAAGGCTCTTGCTTAGTTTTCTGTTTAATTATTTTCTGCTTCCTTCTACTAAAAGGTATGCTCCATGGAGTGGAAACTTTGTCCTGTTCATTACTCTACTGTTGGCATCTAGAACAATGCCTGGCACATAGTAACATTAAATATGGTGACCAACATTTATTTAATACTTGTTGAATGGATGAATGAGTTTAGACAGTTGGCATATCTGAAGATAAAAGAATAAAAAGAAAAGTTAATATAACAAGAAAATGGAAAGATGGAAACCAAAGAACTACACCATAAAGGGTCTATAGTATTTTTTAAATGATTAATATTGACTACTGCTATTACATAATCTTTGTGAAGTTGTTAGTCTAAAGTTTACAATCCAAAAGTGCCCCAGCAGAAATCAGGTTATTCCAAAAGAAGAAATGATCAGGCTGATCTCAAAGCAACCTTCAGCCCAGAAGGTAACAAAAATAACAACAACAAAAAGCAATCCCCAGAGACCTAAGAGGGAAGGAAAATGACTCAAGAATTCTAAAACACGGGACTTCCCTGGCAGCCAATGGTTAAGACTCTGTGCTCCCAATGCAGGCGACACAGTCATGGAACTAAGATCCCACATGCCAGACAATACAGCCAAAAAGAAAGGATTCTAAAATAAACAAATTGTCATTCTCCACCCCAAAACTATTAGAACTAATAACAGAATTCAGCAAGGTTATAGGATACAGGGTTAATATGCAAAAATCTGTTATTTTCTGCACACTAATAAAGAAATAGAGAAAGTAAAAAAAAAAAATCCCATTTAAAATTGCATCAGAAAATTTAAAATACTGAGGAACAAATTTAACCAAGGAAGTAAAAGACATATGCTGAAAACTATAAAACACTGATGAAGGAAACTGAAGATGATTCAAAGAAATGAAAATATATCTCAGGTTCTTGGATTAGAAGAATCAATATTATTAGAATGGCTATCCTACCCAAAGCAGTCTACAGATTTAATGCAATCCCTATCAAAATACCCAGGACATTTTTCATAGAACTAAAACAAATAATTCTAAAATTTATATGGAACCACAAAAGACCCTGAATTGCCACAGCAATCCTGAGAGAAAAGAACAAAGCTAGAGGTATAATCTTCCCAGAGTTCAGACTATACCACAAAGCTACAATAATCAAAAGAGTGTCATCCTGGCAGAAAATAGGCATGACAAAACGATGGAACAGAATAGAGAGCCTAGAAATAAACCCACCCACCAATGATCAATTAATCTACAACAAAGGAGGCAAAAATACATGATAGAGAAAAAAAAAACAAGTGCTGGGAAAGCTAGACAACCACATGTCAAAGCATGAGATTAGAACATTCCCTCATACCACAATAAATAAATAAACTCCAAATGGCTTAAAGACCTGAATGGGAGACATGAAGCCATAAAATTCTGGAAGAGAACATAGGTGAACATTTTTAGACATAAACTGTGGGTATATTCTCTTGGATTAGTCTCCCAAAGCAAAAGAAGCAAAACTAAACAAGTGGGATTTAATAAAACTCAAAAGCCTTTGCACAGCAAAGGAAACCATCAACAAAGCAGAAAGACAATTTACAGAATGGGAGAAAATAATTGGAAATTATGCAACTGACAGTTGATATCCAAAATATACAAACAGCTCATAAAACTCAATAGCACAAAAACAAACAATTCAATTAAAAAAGGGAGTGAGGAATGGGCAAGAGACTTGAACAGACATTTGCCCAAAGAAGACATACAGATGGCTAACAGGAACACGAAAAGATGCTCAACACCACTAATTATTAGAGAAATGCAAATCAGAACTGCAGTGAGGAATAACCTCACCAGTCAGAATGGCTATCATAAAAAAGTCTATAAACAATATGTTGGAGAGGATGTAGAGGGAACACTTGTACACTCTTGGTGGGAATGTAAACTGGTGCAACCACTATGAAAACCAGTGTAGAGCTTAAACAACTAAATACAGAACTACCATGTGGTCCAGCAATTCCACTCCAGACTATTATATTCAGAAAAAAAAATGAGAACAGTAATTTGAAAAGATACGGACACCTCAGTGTTCACTGAAGCATTATTTACAATAGGCAAGACATGGAGGCAACCCAAGTTCCCATCAACAGATGATTAATTTAAGAAAATATGATATGTGTATATACATGTATAGGACTTCCCTGGTGGCTCAGGCAGTAAAGCGTCTCTACAATGAGGGAGACCTGGGTTCCATCCCTGGGTCGGGAAGATTCCCCTGGAGAAGGAAATGGCAATCCACTCCAGTACTATTGCCTGGAAAATCCCATGGACAGAGGAGCCTGGTAGGCTACAGTCCATGGGGTCGCAAAGAGTCGGACACGGCTGAGCGGCTTCACTTTCCTTTATATATGTATATATATGTGAATAGTACTCAGCCAAACGAGAATGAAATATTACCATTTGCAGCAATGTAGATGGAACTAGAGAATATTATGCTTAGTAAAATAGGTCAGAGAAAGACAAATACTATATAGTATCACTTATATGTAGAATCTAAAAAATAAAACAAATGAATGTACATAAACAGACTCACAGACATAAAATACAAACTTGCGGTTACCAAAGGAGAAAGGGGAGTGGGGAGGGATAAATTAGCAGCATGGGATTCACTACTACATATTAAATATATGAGCAACAAGGATACACTGTGTAGCACAGAGAATTATATCCATTATCTTCTAATAACCTGTAATGAAGTATAATCTGCAAAAATATTAAATCACTATGCTGTACGCCTGAAATTAACACCATATTGTAAATCAACTATATTTCAATTTTTAAAAATTGGCATTCAAATATGAAGACCTCTGGGAATATATCACTCATTTCTTCCTTTTGTAATGAAAAGATACCACCAGGGCCACTGGGCATGATTAAGACTAAGATATTTATGAAAGGGATGGTGTTGAGGCACATAAGGATTATTGGTGAACACTGAAATACATGAAGCATAAAATGAATTTTTAAATAATTGTGGTTATAGAACATAATGTAAAAGTTACAATTCTCAAAAGAAAATCTACACAATATAAGATAGTAACACAATATTGATTTGGTATCTTTAACAGATACCAACTTAATAGTGGTTTAAATAAGATAGAGGTTTATGGACTCCCTTGGTGGTCCAGTGGTTGGGAACTGCCAACGAAGGGGACACAGGCTTGATCCCTGGTCCGGGAAGATCTCACATGCCTCTGAACAACTAAGCCTGTGCATGGTTACTGAGACTGTGCTCTGGAGCCTGGGAGCCACAACTGCTGGAGCCTGTGTGCTCTGGAGCCTACATTCTGCAACAAGAGAAGCCCCTGCTTGCTGCAACTAGAGAAAGCCCATGCACAGCAACAAAGACCCAGCATAGCCAGAAATACAGACAGAGGTTTATTTCTCCCTCTTATAGCAGCCTGAATGCAAACAGTTCAAGGCCAGTCTGGAGCTCCTTGGCATCAGGAAGCCAGGTTCTTCGCTCTCATGTTACTCCTCCTGCCCTGCAGGAGGCCCTCTAAGTCTTGGTTGAATATGGCTTCCCACCATGTCCACTGTCTGTACTCTAGCAGTGGGAAAGATCAAAAGAAGGAGGTGGGACAGAAGTCATACTCATATCTTCTCACATCCAATCCATTGGCCACCTAGCAGCCAGGGAGGCTGAGAAAACTTGTCTTTAGCTGTGTGGTGCATGTCTACCTAAAACTTCTATTATTACGGATAAAGTAGAGAAAATATACATAGAGGAAGGTTGATGCCATCAGTGTTTACCATCCTACTTCTGGTATTCCTGTGAGGATGAGATGAAGTGTCAGGACACATGCTACATCTATACCCGCAAAACAGTGAGCATCCAGTAATTATTAGGTATTATTTTTAAATTAAAATAATCCTATTATTTTCTTATAAAAACGTTGGCTTAAAGTATTCAAATAATATGAAAGAACACAGAAAGCCTAAACATCACTCCAAAATCCTTTAGTGTTGACCAATGCTAATACTATATCTGATAATTTGTCAAGTGTTTGTAGTTACTTTTATAAATGTTCCAATGCTTAAAAAGGATGTGTATTCTCTATATACAGGTTAAACTATTGATGTTTATTTCAACATTAGTCATGTTTTACTTTTTTGTGTTATTTGGTATGAAAACATTTGTGACAGTTATACTTTGGGGTGGAGCTTCCCTGGTGGCTCAGAGGGTAAAGAATCTTGCATGCAATACAGGAGATCTGAGTTTGATCCCTGGGTCAGGAAGATCCCCTAGAGAAGGGCATGACAACCTCCTCCAGCATTCTTGCCTGGAGAATCCCATGGACAGATGAGCCTGGCAGTCTGCTGTCCATGGGGTGGCAAAGGGTCAGACAACACTGAAGTGAATGAGCATGCACACATGCATCCTTTGGGGTAGTTATACTTCCCCCTGGTTTTGAATGTCTGATGTTAATATCACAACCCTTCCTTCCTTTCTGCTTCCACTTCCCTGGAAACTCAAGTTGATACAAAAATTTGACCCAACTTTAACAGGTTAATTTTTTTTTTTAGAAGGTTAATTTTTTTAAGGGCTCAATTTTCTTCTTCCTTTTCCTCTTAACAACTGAAGTATAGTTTACAGCCATCTGCTTTGTACTTAGTAATCTTAGGTTCTATAAGAATCTGAGATCTTGTAAATACTACATATTCTATTTGAATCCACTTTCCCTGTATTGAAAAAGATTGTGCCTCAACTCCATGGAGTCTGAGCTTTCACTCTATTTCAAGTGGAACTATCAATTCACAGCTAATGTGCGATCAAAGGAAGTTTAAGGGCTCCTTTTCCCTCCCTCGAGAATGTCACATATACCTTAGTATGTGCACACATTTTGTGCTTATATACCTTCGTACTTGTACACATCTATAAAGAAGTAGCCACTGTAGAGTTAGCATCTGTGGTTACCAAGAGGCAAGTTGGAGATTTCCAAATTTATTTTCATTCCTTTGAATTCCTCTTATTAAGAGGGAACTTTGAAGAAAAAGTAAATTCTTGCTTATTTGCATATTTTTTTCTTTCTAAGAAAATAATAATGATGATGCCAGGACTCAGTTGAGGGTACCCATCACATGCCAAGCACTTTACATACATCATCTTTACTCTGATACTCACAGCCAACCGCCCTGCCACATGAGTGTGACTTGCCATGCACAGAGTCAAATCACTGTAGCTCAGAAGGTGAAGTAACAAGTAGTTATACATGTAAACTAGTTGTGGTTGGAAGGAGCTGGGTTTGAAACAGTTTTGTTTGACTTCAAAATATCTGCTTATTCCACTGCTCCAAAAGCTGAACTTCTGGGGAAAGCAGGAAATTCTTTGCTTTTCAATGTGTTGAGTAAAGTTTCCTCTTTTTTTCTCTTTGGGTGCTCTTTACTGAAGTCCAGTGAGAACAAATTCCATATGCAACCACAGAGATGCATGGCTGAGGCAGTGGAAGAACCTGTTTAATTTACAGTTCAGCAGGCAAATGCAATTTCCTTACACAAACCCTCCAAGAGAGTTGACGGAATCAAGCCTGTTGTTATTTTAGTGCTGTAATTCCAAAATATACCTCAGTGATTTAACAAAGCACACTGATACCAAATACTGCTCTGCATCTACTGCAAACGCCATGCAAAGTTTTGTTGTTGTTTGTGGAGTACATCAGCACTGTAGCAAAACATTACTCCTAGTTTCAGAAAAGCTAACTGCATTTAGAATGGCAAAATAGGTAAAAATTTAAGTTACTTGGATGCTTTCTCTCCACTCAACCAACTAGAATTCTTAATATGTAACTTTGGAAAAAAAAAAAAGAATTGTCCTTCTTAACTGCAGATAAGATATATGTGTGCAGTTTTCCTGGATTATATCCATAGGCTTCAAGGTGTTTTAACATAATTGGCCAAAAGGACCCAGGAATGGTTTGGAGCTTCCACTGTGAACTTCCACTGTGAAAGGTTTGGATCAAACACCAGTTCAGAGCTAGTGGTGTGATGCATTATACCTGTAGTTCTTTCCACAGACATGCCCTTCTCCAGAATCACTGATTCAAAATATTGAGGAGCAGAGTCCTGGGCATGTGTGTAAAAAGGATCACAGGTGATTCTGGTGTGCATCCTTGGTTCAGAACCCTTGGGCTGGAGCCTGCCTTCCTGGGATGGTACTGCTGCTGCTACTGCTAAGTCGCTTCAGTCGTGTCCAACTCTGTGCGACCCCATAGACGGCAGCCCACCAGGCTCCCCTGTCCCTGGGATTCTCCAGGCGAGAGCTCTGGAGTGGGTTGCCATTTCCTTCTCCAATGCATGAAAGTGAAAAGTGAAAGTGAAGTCACTCAGCGTATCTGACTCTTAGCGACCCCATGGACTGCAGCCTACCAGGCTCCTCCATCCATGGGATATTCCAGGCAAGAGTACTGGAGTGGGGTGCCATTGCCTTCTCTGGGGATGGTACACTGAGAAGCAATAACAAAATATTTCCCTGAGATGCTGGCTTCCACTGTGAACAATTCTTCTTCCCTCCCCTTTTTTCTCGCTCTAGGGGGAAAAGTAAAAGAATCGTATAATGAAATAAACACGGGCAGATGTTCAAATATGGGAGTATCATCTCATTCTTAAGACATGCACTTTTGTTACCTGTTGTTGTTGGCAAATAACAGATAACCTAACTCCAAAGTCAATACTGAAATTAGATTGAGTATGTTCTTTGCAGTCAAAGATGGAGAAGTTCTATACAGTCAGTAAAAAGAAGACCTGGACCTGACTGTGGCTCAGGTCATGAGTTCCTTATTGCAAACTTCAGGCTTCCATTGAAGAAAGTAGAGAAAACCACTAGACCATTCAGGAATGACCTAAATAAAATTGCTTATGATTATACAGTGGAGGTGACAAACAGATTCAAGGAATTAGGTTTGGTAGACAGAATGCCTGAAGAACTATGGACAGAGGTTCATAATACTGTACAGGAGGCAGTGATCAAAACCATTGCAAAGAAAAAGAAATGCAAGAAGGCAAAGTGGTTGTCTGAGAAGGCCTTACAAATAGCTGAGAAAAGAAGAGAAATGAAAGGTAAGGGAGAAAGAGAAAGATATACCCAACTGAATTCAGAGTTCCAGAGAATAGCAAGGAGAGATAAGAAAAACTTTTTAAATGAACAATGTGAAGAAACAGAGAAAAACAGTAGAATGGGAAAGACTAGAAATCTCTTCAAGAAAAGTGGAGATATCAGGAGAATCTTTGATGCAGATATGGGCATAAGAAAGGACAGAAATGGTAAGGACCTAACAGAAGCAGAAGAGATTAAAAGGTGGCAAGAATACACAGAACTGTACAAGTAAGGTCTTAATGACCCAGATAACTACGATGGTGTGGTCACCCACCTAGAGCCAGACATCCTGGAGTGTGAAGTAAAGTGGGCCTTAGGAAGCCTTACTATGAATAAAGCTAGAGGAAGTGTCTGAATTCCAGCTGAATTGTTTCAAATCCTAAAAGATGATGCTATTAAAGCACTGCACTCAATTTGTCAGCAAATTTGGAAAACTCAGCAATGGCCGCAGGACTAGAAAAGGTCAGTTTTCATTCCAATCACAAAGAAAGGTAGTGCCAAACAATGTTCAAACTTCTGCACAATTGCACCCATTTCACAAGCTAGCAAAGTTATGCTCAAAATCCTCCAAGTGAGACTTCAATAATACATGAACCGAGAACTTCCAGACGTTCAAGATTATACCTCTCTAAATGGCAAAAATTGAAGAGAAACCAAAAAGCCTCTTGATGACAGTGAAAGAGGAGAGTGAAAAAGTTGGTTTAAATGCAACATTAAAAAAAAAAAAACTAGGATCATGGCATCTGGTCCATTATCACTTCACGGCAAATAGAAGGGGGAAAGTGGAAGCAGTGACAGATTTTATTTTCTTGGGTGCCAAAATCATTGTGGATGGTGACTGTAGCCATGAAATTAATAGATGCTTGCTCCTTGGAAGGAAAGCTATGACCAACCTAGACAGTATATTAAAAAGTAGAGACATCACATAGTCAAAGCTATGGTTTTTCCAACAGTCATGTATGGATGTGAGATTTGGACAATAAAGAAGACTGAGCACTGAAGAATTGATGCTCTCGAACTGTGGTGCTCTTAAAAGTCCCTTGAACTGCAAGGAGATCAAACCAATCAATCCTGAAGGAAATCAACCCTGAATATTCACTGGAAGAACTGCTGCTGAAGCTCCAATACTTTGGCCAAAGGGCAGACTCATTGGAAAAGCTCCAATACTTTGGCCAAAGGGCAGACTCATTGGAAAAGAACCTGATGCTGGGAAAGATTGAAGGCAAAGGCGAAGCAGGGTGGCAGAGGATAAGATGGTTAGATAACATCACCAATTCAATGGACATGAATCTGAGCAAACTCCAGGAGATAGTGGACGACAGAGGAGGCTGAAGTGCTGCAGTCCATGGGTTTGCAAAGAATGGGACATGACTTAGCAACTGAACAATAACTTCAATGACGGAAGTAACAAATGGGATGTGTTTGTCTCAAAAGATAGCGCAGGCTTCAAGTGCTGTTTGATCAGGGTGTGGCCTCCTCTGCCCCTTTATCAGGTGTGGGGTTGGCTTGGCTTGGCTTGGCTCCCCTCAAGGTGGAAAGATGGCACCAGTTGTTACACATCTTTATCTCCTTCCTAGAAGAAATAAGGTCATCAAATAACCACTAAAACAAGTTCAGGCTTTCTCTGATTGAACAGTCATTGTTACACTAATCGTAACAACAGTATCAACAACAAATGTTCACTGAGCTCTTAACATGTGGCAGTCACCCTTCTAAGTGCTTTTGCTGAATTAACTCTTTTAATTTTCATAAAAATGCAATGGGACTACTCTGATTTGTTAATTCAATCAATGCCAGCCCCAGAGGCTGCTGGGAGGTAAGTCCCTTCCCCCAAAGTGTATGGTCATTACCCAATGGGCAGAATAGATATTAGGGAAAAATACAATGTGAACTATAGCTTTGTGTCTGCAAAATCAAAACTGTACCATGCTTCTGCTTTCCTTAACCATCAAGCTTAATATAGGCAAAAAGGAAGGTATGTTCTGCTTTCATAGTCCCTATTACCTAAATTACTTTTCCCCCTAAATGTCCTTTTGAGTGTCACAGTACTGTTTTCTTCTTGTAGGTACAGATGCCAACAGAGACTTAGCTGGGAAGCATGCAGGTTTCTGGAATTTCCTTCCCAACAGGTGATCAGGCTTCCTCTAAGTTATGGTGGCCTTTTGGGTCAAACTCTGGACCCCTTTGATTCTGCTGCTGTTCTGACATTTGCTGCAAGGTGTGGAACTTTCCTTGCTTGTTCTGACTTGTGTGGCGCTAACTTCTCTGTTCCTCTTGATTCACAGCAAGAAATCAGAGACAAGTATTGGACATTAGTGCTGCTTTAGTTTCTCACTCCTATTCTCTGTCCCTCAACTCTCAACCCCCGCTCCCAACACACACACACACACACACACACACACACACACACTACCTGGTTCCCTGTAAGGATGAAATGCACTGATCTGATATTTTCCATTTTTAAGACTTGAATTCAATCAGAATTTTATCATGCGTCATGAAAACTAGAAATGCATATATTATGATTTATGGCATTTTGGTAAATAAAACATTAATCTCATCAGACTATGTTGATTTGAAATAATTAAAGGGTGACTTACTAGCCTCAATGCTAAATATTTAAATGCTACCTTGATACAAGTTTAAAATAACTCTTTTTGGAAAACAATTTGACAGTGCTTTACAAAAGTTACAAAATATTTGTGACTTCTATGTACCCATCCTTTTCCTGGGACTTATTTAAAAGTGAAATGGGGAAAGCATTGTGCATAATGATGTTCATTAAAGACTGGTTTAGAATAACATAAATGGAAAGTACATACATTCCAACTACATGCATGGCTAAAACAATTACAGTGAAGAAATCTGTGAGGGAAACATTATGTAACTATTAGTAGCTCCTTTTGTTTGGAACACTTACCCACCCTCTCTGCCTTACTTTTCTGCCAGCTAACTCCCACTTAGCCGTCAAGACTCAGGGTACCCACCCCTGCGCTTGGGGGCCCCTCCTCCTTTGTGCTTATGTAACACCTGGGCACACCTCTATCGAAGGATTTACAGCCCACTGCGGTGTGGCCCACTGACTTCTTTGGTCTCTTCCACTGGTTTGCAACCCACTTAGGCGGAGCCCGTCTTCGTGCAAAAGGTTTAAAATCAGAAAGGGTGGAGACAAGAAATAGTTTTTCCTAATACACAAAACCCAGGTTTCAGTTGATTCAGAGCTGCCTCATACACAGCCAGCCCCATGGGCACCCATCAAGTCTCCTGTGGAAGGTGAGAAATGTGCCTAAAATCCTCGCAGTGAGGTATCTCGGGGTGGGGGGCGGGGGGCGGGGGGCAGATTAGAAACGGGGCCTGAGGAGCATTCCCGCAAACGTCCAGGAACCAGTCACTCTCCCATTTCCCTGGTGGCTCAGGCGGTAAAGAATCTGCCCGCAGTGCGGGAGACCTGGGTTCGATCCCTGGGCTGGGAAGATTCCCTGGACACAGTCCATTTCCCGGAATGTCTGAAGTTCCCTCATAAACAGGGACCGCGAAGGCTCGGTGGAGTCCGGCCGACATGGAGCGGCCACGCGCCCCCTTCTCGCAGCCGGCGGCGCCTCAACGAGCCGCGACCCAGTCAGCGAGGGGAGGCCGCCGCCCTCAGCGTTTCGCTCCTACTCCGCGCCGGGAGGCTCCGAGCGGAGCTTCTTTCGCCCGCCCGACTTCGGAGCGGAGCGCGCGGGAGGGACGAGAACCGGTGAATCCTCGCGGGCGCCGGGCGCTCGCGGGCCGCGCCCGCCGCTCACGTTGGCTGCGGAGCGCCTGTCGGGTGCGCCCGGGCGGGAGGCGCCGGGGGCGCTGAGGGGAGCGGGTCACGTGACGCGGGAGTCTGACCTACTTTTCCCGCCGCCCGCGCAGGCGCACTTGCGCTCTGCGCGCCCCGGCAGCTTCACGTGGACTCGCACGTGCCGCTCCTCCGGGCCCCGGGCTGGACGCGCGGGCGGGACACGCGGGCGGGGTGGCGGGCCGGGCCTGGAGCGCGCGAGGGGGGCCGGGTGTGCGGCCCAGCTCAGCGCGAGCTGGGGATTCCTCGGCCACCACCCACGGCTCAGAGAGCTGCTGAGGTGACCCCGGGGGCTGCCCCAGAACATCGAATTTAGCATTTGTGAATTCAGAAATGAAAACAAAGTTACTGTACACGAGCCCTTTGAATCAGCAATTCCACGGCTCAGAATGCTTCCTGCAGATGCGCTCTCTGTTCTGTGCAATGCCTCCCTAGAAGGATAATCATGACATCACTGTGTGACATCCGCAAACGGTGGGAAACGCTCTAAAGTCACATTCAGGGAAAGAAACTGCGTTTAGGCAATGTTTGGAATTCTCTGCAGTGTTTAACGGAGAAGGCAATGGCAACCCACTCCAGTACTCTTGCCTGGCAAATCCCAGGGACGGAGGAGCCTGGTAGACTGCAGTCCATGGGGTCGCGAAGAATCGGACACGACTGAGCGACTTCACTTTCACTTTCCCTTTCATGCACTGGAGCAGGAAATGGCAACCCACTCCAGTGTTCTTGCCTGGAGAATCCCAGGGACAGCGGAGCCTCATGGGCTTCCGTCTGTGGTATCGCACAGAGTCGGACACGACTGAAGCGACTTAGCAGCAGCAGCAGCAGTGTTTAAAAAGAAATGGACAGCTCTATAGACGCTGATACGGAGAGACCTCCAGGTTACGTTATGGAATCTAAAAACATGGAGCACAGCACTGTGTATGGGATGCTACTGGAGCCTATAAAGAGCTCTGGAAATATACAAAAGAAATGAAAAGGAAGGTATGATTGAGGGGCCCTGGGAAGAAGAGAGACCGACTTGACACTAACTTTGGTAACTTCGACGTTGTACCTTGTGTGATTAATTTATTTTTAAAAATTAAAATTGAAAAGTTATTTAGCACTTACTTTGTGCTATGCACCAGGTTCTATATAAATCATTTCCTTCTAGAAATTTGTCATATGCAGTATCTGCTGCACCTTTAATCCCGATCAGCTTGTGTTTTAATGTTTCAAGCTTTCCGGAATCTCTGTTGAGGAAAAATTTAATGCCCAAGATAATCCCCCTCCCCCACAAGACTGCTACACCTTTAAGATCCTCTCCATGTTGTATGTCTTAAGGGAAGAAATCTTAACACAGCAACTGTCAGCAACAAATATTTGCATGGTAAAAACCAATGCAGCAGTTTTGCATCTGTGATTAACCTCTACACTCCCAATTACTCTCTGAGTTTGTGATGAACTGTTATTGTCTTTATAGGTTATATTGGGTTGTAAGTAACAGAAAATCCAGCTCTAAGTGGATTGAGTTGACCTTGAACAGGTAGCTCATTTTACTCAAGTCCAGGACAGGATGGACTTCAGGGACAGTTTGATGCAGCAGCTAAACAATATCACCAGTAACTAGTTTCTTTCCATCTGTCCACCATGCTTTCCATGATGTCAGTTTCATCTAAAGCTTTGGGAAGGTCTCACTTAGTGAAAATGCATCTTTTTCAGAGTCAGCAAGCAAACACCTTTCCCTTACTCATTGACCTGAGTTGGGACAAGTGCCCACATCTGAACCAACAACTGTAGCTGGAGACGGGATTATTTTCATTCATTTGGCTTAGTCCATTATCCACCTGCTTTGAGGGGAGCTAGAGAGAACAAGCAAACATACTGCATGTGGATCTTGAGGAAGCAAACAGTGCACCCACATAATTTTTATTACTCCTATTGTTTTTATTGTCCCCCTTTTCAGGTGTGGGTTGGATAGTAGATCTTCAGTTCAGTTCAGTTCAGTTCAGTCGCTCAGTCGTGTCCGACTCTTTGCAACCCCATGAATCGCAGCACTCCAGACCTCCCTGTCCATCACCAACTCCTGGAGTTCACCCAGACTCACGTCCATCCAGTCGGTGATACCATCCAGCCATCTCATCCTCTGTTGTCCCCTTTTCCTCCTGCCTCCAATCCCTCCCAGCATCAGAGTCTTTTCCAATGAGTCAGCTCTTTGCATGAGGTGGCCAAAGTACTGGAGTTTCAGCTTTAACGTCATTCTTTCCAAAGAACACCTAGGGCTGATCTCCTTTAGAAAGGACTGGTTGGATCTCCTTGCAGTCCAAGGGACTCTCAGGAGTCTTCTCCAACACCACAGTTCAAAAGCATCAATTCTTC
The DNA here is from genome assembly GCF_032452875.1 of Bos javanicus. NCBI lineage: Eukaryota > Metazoa > Chordata > Mammalia > Artiodactyla > Bovidae > Bos > Bos javanicus. The sequence continues at coordinate 6,730,009 of NC_083886.1, read as the reverse complement.
AGCACTCAGCTTTCTTCATAGTCCAACTCTCACATCCATACATGACCACTGGAAAAACCATAGCCTTGACTAGATGGACCTTTGTTGGCAAAGTAATGTCTCTGCTTTTGAATATGCTGTCTAGGTTGGTCATAACTTTCCTTCCAAGGAGTAAGCGTCTTTTGATTTCATGGCTGCAGTCACCATCTTGGTTTATCCCAAATGATGCAGCCAGAGAATTTGCAGTTTTTCCCACGATGTACATCTTCCCAATGAGGGTGTACTACATCAGAGAAAATCTGTCTCCACTACTACAAAAACAAAGTTATGGTAAGAGATTAAGTGATGACATTTTGGCAGAACCATATAAAGGAAGTATACAAATACCATAGGACTTCCCAGGTGGCTCAGTGCTAAAGAATCTGCCTGCCAATGCAGGAGACACAGGAGATGTGGGTTCGATCCCTGGGTCAGGAAGATCCCCTGGAGAAAGGAATGGCAACACACCCCAATATTCTTGCAGGGGAAATCCCATGGAAAGAGGAGGCTGCAAAGAGTCGGACATGACTCAGCAACTAAGCACACACACACACATACCATATGTGTGTGCTATTTCTTTATCCACATATACAATAAATATTAGACTACTACTATATATGGAAGCACAGGCGTCTTGTAGAAAAATGGAGGACATTCATTACCCCTAAACTCAAAGGAAATGTAGTTAAGTTAGGCAAACCAGACACTTGGAAACTATTAAAATAATGATGAGATGGCATGCAATTAAGTGCATAAATGGATGATAATACAATGTGGCAGAGAGAGACCATGTAGGCAGAGCTTAGTTTAAAGAGTTAAGAAACAGAAGAGGGCCTTGAAGGATTGCTTAGGTTAGGTCAAATAAACAGAGGACGAGGGAAGAGCTATATAGATGGTTGAATGCCATATGAGCAAAGGAGTACAAATGAATCCAGTATTCTCAAGATTAGTGACCAGACTTATTGGCACAGGGGAGGGTTGCATTGGAGAGGAGTGAGAGGTGATGGCGTGTAAGAAACGAGGTGTCCCAGGTGTATAGCCCTTGTGGGTATAGATGCACAGTAATTATTAAAATTGCCCTGGCTCCTGCTCCCTCCTGCTCATCCTGTCCATGTCTCATCCAGTTACACCAGAGAGTACCCAAGGGTGTTTCACGTGTGCTCGGTGACAAGCCAGCCGATCACAGTCACCCCACAGCAGGTCCATGCACTTCCTGTGCCCAGCTGCCCCCGCCCCAACATCATCCTTTCCTAGGAAGCAGGATGAAAGATATCTCAGCATCACTTGGCTGGGTATATGGGAAGGAAGGGGAGGGGTCAGGAATGATCCCAATTGTATCCTCTGTGTTTGTGCCATGCTATGTCATCAATCACCATGTATGTATGCCCTAAAAACAGAAAACTGCAGAGATCCTGAGAAATGGTCAATGAAGTTTTCTGCCCAGCGCTATGATGCTATGGAAAGCCAGGAGAAAGAACCAGATGTCTGATATGTGGGAATTGGGAGACATTTGGGGTGTGACAAAGACATCCATTCTTCCAGTATAGAGAGTTTAAAGATTAGACAGTAGGTTTGAGCATATTTGCATAAGGAGCTAAGGGCTTTTGAAAGGGCTGGAAATTCCCTTTTACTTTCCTTTTTGATGTTTAACATGTTTGAAAATTTCTGATGATTTAGATGGTACTGACTGAAACCAGTTGGTGAAAAAGGATACCAAAATATCACAGTGATGGAGAGGTGACTTGGTTGGGGACAGGGCATTTGTTAAACTGTGGATGAAGCATGTGTCTGGGGCTGAACCAACTTATCACTGAGTTAATGTTAGCAAGGAATGACCACAACATTGGGAGCTCATAGTTGAGCAAAATGCTGGAAGGAGGAACTTTACTTTTCCTTCTCCCATATTTTCCCAGAAATACCTCCCCCAATGTCCTGGCCCTGAGAAATGCTGTGGCAGAAAGAGCCACTGGCAAAAAACCTTTTTGAATTTTCAATAAGCCACAGCCTCCTTTGAAGATGCACTTGCCATGCAATAGCTCGTGTTGAGTTAATCGAGTTCCGGTGTTGGGCTAGAGTGAGTCACAAAAACAAACAAACCCAAACTCTAGTGGCTAAAGTGGAGAAGGCAATGGCACCCTACTCCAGTACTCTTGCCTGGAAAATCCCATGGACGGAGGATCCTGGTGGGCTGCAGTCCATGGGGTCGCTAAGAGTCAGACACGACTGAGCGACTTCACTTTCACTTTTCACTTTCATGCATTGGAGAGGGAAATGGCAACCCACTCCAGAGCTCTCGCCTGGAGAATCCCAGGGACAGGGGAGCCTGGTGGGCTGCCGTCTCTGGGGTCGCACAGAGTCGGACATGACTGAAGCGACTTAGCAGCAGCAGCAGCAGCAGTGGCTAAAAGAGTGAAGACATTTCTTGCTCGTGCTATACAGCCATTACAAGCTGGCAGGAATTCTGTTCCATCTCATCACTGTTCTCAGCTGAGTTTGGGGACAGAAGGAGCAGCCCTCATCTGCAACATTGCTGGTCTTCTGGCAGGTTCTGCATCAGCAATTAAAACTCCATTGTGAAGGTGAACATGTGTTGCTTCCATTCACAACCCAGTGGCCAGAACTAGTCATGTGGCCTTACCCAACCATAGGCAGCTGAGTGAGTCCACTTCTAGCTGGTGCCAGGAAGACCAGGGACCTGTACATTTGTGAGCAGTGTCAACAACCATTGCGTCCATGACATCCTTTGCCTCTAGCTGGCTTCCCAAATTCAGACTCCAATGTGTGCTAAGTTGCTTCAGTTGTGTCCAACTCTTTGTGACCCCATGGACTGTATCCCACAAGGTTCCTCTGTCCATGGGATTCTCCAGGCAAGAATACTGGAGTGGGTTGTCATTTCCTGCTCCAGGGGATCTTCCCCACCAAGGAATTGAACCTGCATCTCCTACATCTCCTGCATTGGCAAGCAGTCTTTTTACCATTAGCACCACCTGGGAAGCCCCACTGGCCAAACTGAAATACTGGGAATGATATTGATGGTGGGAATAATAATAAAGAATATTTATTGAGTGAGTGCTATTCTGTTAGAATTGAGCTGGACACTAGTGTAAACACTTTTCTTGTAATAACTTATTTAATTCTCCCAATAACCTGGAATCACAGAAAGAAGCAATTGCACAGCAGGGAGAAAGAGTCTCTCAACAATAAGTGTAACCTTAGAGTCATAGACTTTATTATTAGCAGAAAAATGAACTTATTTTACAAACCTGGTCTATGAAGTGGTATGTATAGATTTCACATCAGTTCAGTTCAATCACTCAGTCGTGTCTGACTCTTTGTGACCCCATGGACTGCAGCAGGCCAGGCTTCCCTGTCCATCACCAACTCTTGGAGCTTACTCAAACTCATGTCCATCGAGTCGGTGATACCATCCAACCATCTCATCCTCTGTCATCCCCTTCTCCTCCCGCCTTCAGTCTTTCCCAGCATCAGGGTCTTTTCCAGTGAGTCAGTTCGTCACATCAGGTGGCCAAAGTGTTGGAGCTTCAGCTTCAGCTTCAGTCCTTCCAATGAATATTCAGGACTGATTTCCTTTAGGACGGACTGGTTTGATCTTGCAGTCCAAGGGACTCTCAAGAGACTTCTCCAACAACACAGTTCAAAAGCATCAATTCTTTGGTGCTCAACTTTCTTCACAGTCCAACTCTCACATCCATACATGACTACTGGAAAAACCATAGCTTTGACTAGATGGACCTTTGTTAGCAAAGTAATGTCTCTGCTTTTTTAAAAAATTAATTAACTTGTTTTAATTGGAGGCTAATTACTTTACCATATTGTAGTGGCTTTCACCATACACCAACATGAATCAGCCATGGGTGTACATGTGTTCCCCATCCTCAACCCCCCTCCCACCTCCCTCCCTATCCCATCCCTCTGGGTCATCCCAGTGCACCAGCCCTGAGCGCCTTGTCTCATGCATCGAATCCAGACTGGTCATCTATTTCATATGTGGTAATATACATGTTTCAATGCTATTCTCTCAAATCATCCCACTCTCGCCTTCTCCCACAGAGTCTGAAAGTCTGTTCTTTACATCTGTGTCTCTTTTGCTGTCTCACATAGAGGGTCATAGTCACTATCTTTCTAAATTCCATATATATGCATTAGTATACTTTATTGATGTTTTTCTTTCTGGCTTACTTCACTCTGTATAACAGGCTCCAGTTTCATCCACCTCATTAGAACTGAGTCAAATGTGTTCTTTTTAATAGCTGAGTAATACTCCATTGTGTATATGTACCACAGCTTTCTTATCCATTTGTCTGCTGATGGACATCTAGGTTGCTTCCATGTCCTAGCTATTGTAAAGTGCTGTGATGAACACTGGGGTACACGTGTCTCTTTCAATTCTGGTTTCCTCGGTGTGTATGCCCAGCAGTGGGATTGCTGGGTCATATGGCAGTTTTATTTCAGGTTTTTAAGGAATCTCCACACTGTTCTCCATAGTGGCTGTACTAGTTTGCATTCCCACCAACAGTGTAAGAGGATTCCCTTTTCTCTGCACCCTCTCATGCATTTATTGTTTGTAGACTTTTTGATAGCAGCCATTCTGCCTGGCATGAGATGGTACCTTGTTGTGGTTTTGATTTGCATTTCTCTGATAATGAGTGATGTTGAGCATCTTTTCATGTGTTTGTTAGCCATCTGTATGTCTTCTTTAGAGAAATGTCTGTTTAGTTCTTGGCCCATTTTTTGATTGGGTCATTTATTTTTCTGGAATTGAGCTGCATGAGCTGCTTGTATATTTTTGAGATTAATTCTTTGTCAGTTACTTCATTTGCTATTATTTTCACACATTCTAAAAGCTGTCTTTTCACCTTGTTTATAGTTTCCTTCATTGTGCAAAAGCTTTTAAGTTTAATTAGGTCCCATTTGTTTATTTTTGCTTTTATTTCCATTACTCTGGGAGGTGGATTGTAGAGGATCCTGCTGTGATTTTTCAGAGACTGTTTTGCCTATGTTTTCCTCTAGGAGTTTTATAGTTTATGGTCTTACATTTAGATCTTTAATCCATTTTGAGTTTATTTTTGTGTGTGGTGTTAGAAAGTGTTCTAGTTTCATTTTTTTTTAAAGTGGTTGATCAGTTTTCCCAGCACCACTTGTTAAAGAGATTGTATATTCTTGCCTCCTTTGTCAAAGATAAGATGTCCATAGGTGCATGGACTTATCTCTGGGCTTTTGTTCCATTGATCTAGGGAAATATACCATGTTCTGGATCAGAAGAATCAATATAGTGAAAATGAGTATACTACCCAAAGCTATCTATAAATTCAATGCAATCCCTATAAAGCTACCAATGGTATTTTTCACAGAACTAAAACAATTTCACAATTTGTATGGAAATACAAAACAAAAAACAAAAAACAAAAAAACCTCGAGTAGCCAAAGCAATCTTGAGAAAGAAGAATGGAACTGGAGGAATCAGCCTGCCTGACTTCAGACTATACTACAAAGCTACAGTCATCAAGACAGTATGGTACTGGCACAAAGACAGAAATATAGATCAATATATCTGCTTTTTAATACGCTGTCTAGGTTGGTCATAGCTTTTCTTCGAAGGAGCAAGCGTCTTTTAATTTCATGGCTGCAGTCACCATCTGCAGTGACTTTGGAGCCCCAAAGAATAAAGTCTCTCACTGTTTACACTGTTTGCTCATCTGTGTGCCATGACGTGATGGGACCAGGTGCCAGGATCTTAGTTTTCTTAATGTTGAGTTCTAAGCCAACTTTTTCACTCTCCTCTTTCACTTTCATCAAGAGGCCTTTTAGTTTTTCTTTGCTTTCTGCCATAAGGGTGGTGTCATCTGCATATCTGAGGTTACTGATATTTCTCCTGGCAATCTTGATTCCAGCTTGTGCTTCTTCCAGCCCAGCATTTCTCATGATGTACTCTGTATAGAAGTTAAATAAGCAGAGTGGAAATATACAGCCTTGACGTACTCCTTTTCCTATTTGGAACCAGTCTGTTGTTCCATGTCCAGTTCTAACTGTTGCTTCCTGACCTGGATATAGGTTTCTCAAGAGGCAGGTCAGGTGGTCTGGTATTCCCGTCTCTTTCAGAATTTTCCACAGTTTATTGTGATCCACACAGTCAAAGGCTTTGGCATAGTCAATAAAGCAGAAATAGATGTTTTTCTGGAACTCTCTTGCTTTTTGATGATCCAGTGGATGTTGCCAACTTGATCTCTGGTTTCTCTGCCTTTTCTAAAACCAACTTGAACATTTGGAAGTTTACGGTTCACGTATTGCTGAAGCCTGGCTTGGAGAATTTTGAGCATTACTTTACTAGCGTGTGAGATGAGTGCAGTTGTGCAGTAGTTTGAGCATTCTTTGGCATTGCCTTTCTTTGGGATTGGAATGAAAACTGACCTTTTCCAGTCCTGTGACTACTGCTGAGTTTTCCAAATTTTCTGGCATATTGAGTCCAGCACTTTCACAGAATCATCTTTCAGGATTTGGAATAGCTCAACTGGAATTCCATCACCTCCACTAGCTTTGTTTGTAGTGATGCTTTCTAAGGCCCATTTGACTTCACATTCCAGGATCTGGCTCTAGGTGAGTGATCACACCATCGTGATTATCTGTATCATGAAGCTCTTTTTTTACAGTTCTCCTGTGTATTCACAGCAGCAGTGTGTATTCTTGCCACCTCTTCTTAATATCTTCTGCTTCTGTTAGGTCCATAACATTTCTGTCCTTTATCGAGCCCATCTTTGCATGAAATGTTCCCTTGGTATCTCTAATTTTCTTGAAGAGATCTCTAGTCTTTCCCATTCTGTTGTTTTCCTCTATTTCTTTGCATTGATCACTGAGGAAGGCTTTCTTATCTCTTCTTGCTATTCTTTGGAACTCTGCATTCAGATGCTTCTGTCTTTCCTTTTCACTTCTCTTCTTTTCACAGCTATTTGTAAGGCCTCCTCAGACAGCCATTTTGCTTTTTGGCATTTCTTTTCCATGGAGATGGTCTTGATCCCTGTCTCCTATACAATGTCACAAACCTCTGTCCATAGTTCATCAGGCACTCTATTTATCAGATCTAGGCCCTTAAATCTATTTCTCACTTCCACTGTATAATCATAAGGGATTTGATTTAGGTCATACCTGAATGGTCTAGTGGTTTTCCCCACTTTCTTCAACTTAAATCTGAATTTGGCCATAAGGAGTTCATGTTGTGAGCCACCGTCAGCTCCTGGTCTTGTTTTTGCTGACTGTATAGAGCTTCTCTGTCTTTGGCTGCAAAGAATATAATCAATCTGATTTCGGTGTTGACCATCTGGTGCTAGTCTTCTCTTGTGTTGTTGGAGAGGGTGTTTGCTATGACCAGTGCGTTCTCTTGGCAAAACTCTATTAGCCTTTGCCCTGCTTCATTCTGTACTCCCAGGCTAAATTTGCCTGTTACTCCAGGTGTTTCTTGACTTCCTACTTTTGCATTCCAGTCCCTTATAATGAAAATTACATCTTTTTTGGGTGTTAGTTCTAAAAGGTCTTGTAGGTCTTTGGTTTTCCCTACTTTCTTCAATTCCAGTCTGAATTTGGCAATAAGGAGTTCATGATCTGAGCCACAGTCAGCTCCTGGTCTTGTTTTTGCTGACTGTATACAGCTTCTCCATCTTTGGCTGCAAAGGATATAATCAATCTGATTTCGGTGTTGACCATCTGGTGATGTCCATATATAGAGTTCCCTCTTGTGTTGTTGAAAGAGACTGTTTGCTATGACCTGTGCGTTCTCTTGGCAAAACTCTGTTACCCTTTGCCCTGTTTCATTCTGTACCCCAAGGCCAAATTTACCTGTTACTCCAGGTATCTCTTGACTTCCTACTTTTGCATTGCAGTCCCTAATAATGAAAATGACATCTTTTTGGGGTGTTAGTTCTAGAAGGTCTTATAGGTCTTCATAGAATCATTGAACTTCAGCTTCTTCAGGATTACTGCTCAGGGCATAGACTTGGATTACCATGATATTGAATGGTTTGCCTTGGAAATGAACAGAAATCATTGTGTTGTTTTTGAGTTGTACCCAAGTACTGCATTTCAGACTCTTTTGTTGACTATGATGGCTACTCCATTTCTTCTAAGGGATTCTTGCCCACAGGAGTAGATATAATGGTCATCTAAGTTAAATTCACCCATTCCAGTCCATTTTACTTCACTGATTCCTAAAATGTCAATATTCACTCTTGCCATCTCCTGTTTGACGACTTCCAATTTGCCTTGAGTCATGGATCTAACATCCCAGGTTCCTATGGAATATTGTTCTTTATAGCATTGGACTTTACTTCCATCACCAGGCACATCCACAACTGGGTGTTGTTTATGCTTTGGCTCCATCTCTTCATTCTTTCTGGAGTTATTTCTCCACTGTTCTCCTATAACATATTGGGCACCTACCAACATGGGGAGTTCATCTTTCAGTGTCCTATCTTTTTGTGTTTTCATACTGTTCATGGGGTTCTCAAGGCAAGAACAGTGAAGTGGTTTGCCATTCCCTTCTCAAGTGGACCACGTTTTGTCAGAACTCTTTACCATGACCCAATCGTCTTGAGTGGCCCTGCATGGCATAGCACATGGTTTCATTGAATTAGACAAGGCTGTGGTCCATGTGATCAGTTTGATTAGTTTTCTGTGATTGTGGTTTTCCTTCTGTCTGCCCTCTGATGGAGAAGGATAAGAGGTTTGTGGAAGCTTCCTGATGGGACAGCCTGACTAGGGGGAGCTGGGTGTAGTTCTGATGGGTGGGGCCATGCTCTGTAAATCTTTAATCCAATTTTTTTGTTGATGGGCAGTGCTGTGTTCCCTCTCTGTGTTCCCTCCCTCTGAGGCCAAACTATGGTGGAGGTAATGAAGATAATGGGGATGTCCTTCAAAAGGTCCCATGCCTTCACTGGTGCACTCAGTGCCCCTGGCCCTGCACCAGGCCACCACTGACCCTCACCTCCACCAGAGACTCCTGCACATTCACAGGCAAGTCTGGGTCAGACTTTTCTGCTGAAGGAGATGGTGGAGTAGAAGAACGTGCACTCATCTTCTGTGAGAACTTCAAAATTACAACTCGCTGCTGAACAACCGTCAACAGGAGAATGTTGGATCCCACCAAAAATATATACCCCACTTCCAAGGGCAAAGGAGAAGCCCCAGCAAGACGGTAGGAAGGGTGAAATTGCATTTAGAATCAAACCCCATACCCGCCAGAGACGCTCGGAGAGCTCAAACAAAACCTTGTGTGCACCAGACCTGACAGAGACTGATCCAGACCTGCCTTTGAGTGTCTGAGTGTCTCCTGTGGAGTTATGGGTCAGCAGTGGACTGCTGCAGGGATAGGGGCTCTGGGTGCTGCGGACTTGGGTATGGCATAAGCCCTCTTGGAAGAGATCACCATTAACCCCACAATAGAACTGCCAGAACTTATACAGGACTGGAGAAACAGACCCTTGGAGGGCACAAACAAAATCTTGTGCACACCAAGACCAGGAGAAAGGAGCAGTGACCCCACAAGAGATTTCACATATATATCCACTTTTGCTTTGTAAAGGATGGATTCAGTGTGTAACAGAACAAGGGAGATACATTTCAGGGCCTGAATAAATTGTTCCTTGTACTCCATTCTCTGCAGTAAAAGTAGTTACTTTTTCAATTCATGCCCAACATTTTATCATAGGCTTTCCTCATCCCAAGGAACCACAGTCTTCTCAACGGAAATTGTGATGAGAATGCCTTTCTCCATGTTGGCTCAAGGATCATCCCTGGAGGGGCAGAGCCAAGAGTGCTTGCTGTGACATATTGTTCACAGAATTCTATCCAGGGGACATCTGGAAAAGGGAGTGTGTGTGTGTTTGTGTGTGTGTGTGTGTGTGTGACAGACCCAGAAGCAAAGAATCAGGCATGCCTGTGTGTCTCTGTGTGTGTTTCTCTCTTTATGCCTGTACATCTTCCCTGTTACAGTCTGAATGTTTGTATCCCCCCAAAATTCTTACGTTGAGATCCTCTCCCCAAAGATAATTTTATCAGGTAGGTCTTTGGGAAGTGTGTAGGTCATGAGGGTGGGACTCTCATGAATGGCATTAGTGCTCCAGAAGAGAGGCCCCAGAGAACACCCTGGTCCTGGCCAGCATGTGAGGGCCCAGCAAGAACGCATGGGCTATGAACAGAACGAGGACTTTCACCAAAGGAAGCCATGCTGTCACCTTGAGTCTGAAGTTTCAGCCTCTAGAACTCTAAGCAATAAATTTCTGTTGTTTATAATTCCTGTTGTTTATAACCCAGTCTATGGTATTTTGCTCCAGCTGCTCCAGGTAAGACCTTGCCCAATTATTTATTAGTAGTTTATTGAGAATCTTCCTTTCATAGCTATTTTCAGAGCACCCAACCTACTGAATATTTCTGAGAAATCGAGGCTGATTTGGGAAAATGTTTTATGAGTTGCACACAAAAATAATGACGTAATAGTTAATGCTTGAGAACTTATTAGGTGCCCACACCATGCTAACTACTTTACACGTCTTCCGTTCATTCTCAAAAGAGCCCTCCGAGGTGAGTGATATTATCCACTCAAGCTGGCAAAGGATGAGTTGAAGCACAGAGAATTACCCTGCTGGTTGCCACCAGTCCAGAGCCTACACTGAGGATTTCAGTATGATCCTGCCTTTGGGGGCCTTCCTCTTGCCCGCCAGAGTCTGGCCCCATGTTCTAACCCCACCACAGCTGAAATGGATCATCCTCTACCCACTCAAACTTCCTACTGCTGGCTCGCCGGCTGCTTTATGAACACCTTCAAGTTGACTCGCCTGACTTCTCACCCTTGGCTCCTTCTGTCCTCTGTGCCTGGTTGTGGGCAGAGATGAATATGATACAATCCATGCCCTCGGGTATCCTACAGCAGAGTGACAAGACCGATGCACAACCAACTATTAATAGTTTAGACACAAAGCAGTGTTGAACTTAATGCTCTGTCAGAGGAGGCGTGGAGAGCAACTCATAATTACTAAGTCCTCAAATGTGATAGAGAGATGGCAGCTTTGATATGACCACATGCCAAGTGGTGAGAATGCAGAGGTTGATAAAATACAGCCCTGCTCCTAAGCAGCTGCACACTGCTGTGGCCTGGAACTTTGGTACGTGACGCGTGTGCACACACAGTGACCACGTTCCTAGGTAGATCTCAGGTTCTCCTCAGTAACGAGTTTTGCTGCCCTCAACTCCCCTCCATATCAGGCCGTTGCTGCTGTCCAAGCTATATATCAGAAACTCAGATGACTGTCTTTTCACTTTGCTAATAGTTTCCTTTGATGTGCAGAAGCTTTTAAGTTTAATTAGGTCCCATTTGTTTATTTTTGCTTTTATTTCCAATATTCTGGGAGGTGGGTCATAGAGGATCCTACTGTGATGTATGTCAGAGAGTGTTTTGCCTATGTTCTCCTCTAGGAGTTTTATAGTTTCTGGTCTTACGTTGAGATCTTTAATCCATTTTGAGTTTATTTTTGTATATGGTGTTAGAAAGTGTTCTAGTTTCATTCTTTTACAAGTGGTTGACCAGATTTCCCAGCACCACTTGTTAAAGAGATTGTCTTTAATCCATTGTATATTCTTGCCTCCTTTGTCAAAGATAAGGTGTCCATATGTGCATAGATTTATCTCTGGGCTTTCTATTTTGTTCCATTGATCTATATTTCTGTCTTTGTGCCAGTACCATACTGTCTTGATAACTGTGGCTTTGTAGTAGAGCCTGAAGTCAGGTAGGTTGATTCCTCCAGTTCCATTTTTCTTTCTCAAGATCGCTTTGGCTATTCGAGGTTTTTTGTATTTCCATACAAATTGTGAAATTATTTGTTCTAGCTCTGTGAAGAATACTGTTGGTAGCTTGATAGGGATTGCATTGAATCTATAAATTGCTTTGGGTAGTATACTCATTTTCACTATATTGATTCTTCCAATCCATGAACATGGTATATTTCTCCATCTATTAGTGTCCTCTTTGATTTCTTTCACCAGTGTTTTATAGTTTTCTATATATAGGTCTTTAGTTTCTTTAGGTAGATATATTCCTAAGTATTTTATTCTTTCCGTTGCAATGGTGAATGGAATTGTTTCCTTAATTTCTCTTTCAGTTTTCTCATTATTAGTGTATAGGAATGCAAGGGATTTCTGTGTGTTGATTTTATATCCTGCAACTTTACTATAATCATTGATTAGTTCAGCCTTCAGAATGGGAGAAAATAATAGCAAATTAAGCAACCGACAAACAACTAATCTCAAAAATACACAAGCAACTCCTTCAGCTCAACTCCAGAAAAATAAATGACCCAATCAAAAAATGGGCCAAAGATCTAAATAGACATTTCTCCAAAGAAGACATACAGATGGCTAACAAACACATGAAAAGATGCTCAACATCACTCATTATCAGAGAAATGCAAATCAAAACCATTATGAGATATCATTTCACACCAGTCAGAATGGCTGTGACCCAAAAGTCTACAAATAATAAATGCTGGAGAGGGTGTGGAGAAAAGGGAACTCTCTTACACTGTTGGTGGGAATGCAAACTAGTACAGCCACTATGGAGAACAGTGTGGAGATTCCTTAAAAAACTGGAAATAGAACTGCCTTATGATCCAGCAATCCCACTGCTGGGCATACACACTGAGGAAACCAGAAGGGAAAGAGACACGTGTACCCCAATGTTCATCGCAGCACTGTTTATAATAGCCAGGACATGGAAGCAACCTAGATGCCCATCAGCAGATGAATGGATAAGAAAGCTGTGGTACATATACACAATGGAGTATTACTCAGCCATTAAAGAGAATACATTTGAATCAGTTCTAATGAGGTGGATGAAACTGGAGCCTATTATACAGAGTGAAGTAAGCCAGAAGGAAAAACACCAATACAGTATACTAACGCATATATATGGAATTTAGAAAGATGGTAACGATAACCCTGTATACGAGACAGCAAAAGAGACACTGATGTATAGAACAGGCTTTGGACTCTGTGGGAGAGGGAGAGGGTGGGAAGATTTGGGAGAATGGCATTGAAACATGTGAAATGTCATGTATGAAACGAGATGCCAGTCCAGGTTCAATGCACGATGCTGGATGCTTGGGGCTGGTGCACTGGGACGACCCAGAGGGATGGTATGGGGAGGGAGGAGGGTTCAGGATGGGGAACACATGTTTTAAAATTATTAAATTAAAAATAAAAATAAAAAAAAGAAAAAAAACAAAAACAAAAACAGAAACTCAGATGAAGAGGGGTCCTCAGTGGCCATCTCTGCAGTGGTTTCAAACTGTCCTGTGGTTCCCAGGAGCTCTCATGGGGCCAGCTGCTAGGCAGAGAGGAAACCAGGGAAAGAGAAATCAAGCAAGAGAGATGAAGCCACATCCCTTTCTATTTCGGTCAGGACAAGTCTGTCTGTATTTTGTTTTCATTTTCATATTAGGGTTTGAAGCTGGAGGCGCTCGGGAGGCACTGATTTTATCTTTACAGAGAAGAAATCTGGAAGAGAAGTGCCCCTTGAAGAGATCAGAGTCAGAAAAGACTTTGATGAGAGCCTGAGTTTTTAGCTTGTGGGCCACTGTAGGTACCGCCGTCCCAACTTCCTCCTGGGAGGTGCACACCTGTGGAGGTCTCGGTCTTCTCCCCAAAGTGACTGAAGGGGGTCCCTGATGTCTTTACCCTGGGAGGGGGTATGGAGGGCCCAGGAAGAGCTGCTGTCGGTGGCTTCCTCACCCACAGGCTAAGGTGGCATTAGATGGGTGTGTGCAGTGTGGGTGTGCACTGGGAAGAAACCCAGAGGCCTCTCCCCGATTCTAAGAAAGAACTCAGCCGGGGGCTCCTGGGAGCCAGAGTTGGAAGGTGACAGTGTGGTTGGAAAGAAGAATCACTTGTGATATGTCCCAGAAGAAACAGAAGTAAGCAGCTTCATTCAGGGCATCAGGAACTCAGGCAGCTTTTAGGGTAATGAGCGCCTGTGGGGAAAATAAAGGTGAGTCAGTCACTGTGCTGCAAAGAAGTCTGCAGTCCAGTGAGTGAGTGGAGACCTCTGTGCTGAGCAGCCTAACACAAGGGGACCAGAGAGAGGCCGCGAGAGCTAAGGCTACAGGTTCTGAGCGAACTGGATGCTTGAGAGAGGGACTCATGGATGTGTCGTGGGGCAGGCTCGCTTTGAGCCTGCACTGAAGTCAGGAAGGCCTCAGGAGCTGGAAACGGGCTCCATCCAGAGACCACAGCAGAAGGCAGGCGCAGAGGCAGTCCTCTGGGTCTGAGTGGGGACGTGCGTTCCGTAGTCGTGGGTGCGCGCTCTGAAGGGTGGTTTTCTGCACTCTCACATTCTTCCCAGAACTTGAGGGAAGGTCCTCAGGGGGCCCTGTTGCCAGGAAGATGAAGTGGGCTGTAGCTGACATGGGTAGCTTTGGGAGGTTTGGTTTTGCTCCTCATGAGAGGAAACTGGAATCAGCTAGAGATATAGAAAGACTTCAAGTGACATCAGAGCTCACCTCTGGTTCCTTCCCAGAGGGAGAAGCAGAGACGGTCTGCAGGGCCCAGTGATGAGTCTGGAAGGGTGTGTGTGGATGGCCGTTACTAAGAACTCCATCCGCCCTCCTACCTCAGCAAACAGCTTGGAAACCAGCCTGAAATCACCAGGAGTCACCAGTTTGAGAACGTGTTTATGATTCTCTGGCCCCTCCCCAAGCCACCTGACCTAACTCGCAGAGCACGGAGCATGGCAAATGGAGGACAGCTCCTTTCTCCGGAGAGATGGTAGGAAAGGGCCAAGGGTGGGAGACTCTAGAGGAGCCTTTGAATGCAGCCGTGGCTGGATTCTGGTGCATTTCAGGTCTTAAAAGATTAAGTCCTAAACAAGGAAAATTTGGAGGTAATGAAATGCTTTTCAAAATACCTGATTGCTCTTGACAAAACATACAAATAATTGCATCACCCACTATGGATGTGTGACCAGGTGGACAAGGGTCGTCATTCAGAGAGCTGAAAGCTAGAGACCCAAGCCAAGTGGACATCCTTCTGAACCAGTTTTGATCATCTGTATTTCCCTTCAAAAAACCCGAAATTAGAAGAGAAGCAAAAAGCAAAGGAGAAAAGGAAAGATACAAGCATCTGAATGCAGAGTTCCAAAGAATAGCAAGAAGAGATAAGAAAGCCTTCTTCAGCAATCAATGCAAAGAAATAGAGGAAAACAACAGAATGGGAAAGACTAGAGATCTTTTCAAGAAGATTAGAGATACCAAGGGAACATTTCATGCAAAGATGGGCTTGATAAAGGACAGAAATGGTATGGACCTAAGAGAAGCAGAAGATATTAAGAAGAGGTGGCAAGAATACACAGAAGAACTGTACAAAAAAGATCTTCATGACCAAGATAATCATGATGATGTGATCACTGATCTAGAGCCAGACATCCTGGAATGTGAAGTCAAGTGGGCCTTAGAAAGCATCACTATGAACAAAGCTAGTGGAGGTGATGGAATTCCAGTTGAGCTATTTCAAATCCGGAAAGATGATGCTGTGAAAGTGCTGCACTCAATATGCCAGCAAATTTGGAAAACTCAGCAGTGGCCACAGGACTGGAAAAGGTCAGTTTTCATTCCAATCCCAAAGAAAGGCAATGCCAAAGAATGCTCAAACTACCGCACAATTGCACTCATCTCACATGCTAGTAAAGTAATGCTCAAAATTCTCCAAGCCAGGCTTCAGCAATATGTGAACCGTGAACTTCCTGATGTTCAAGCTGGTTTTAGAAAAGGCAGAGGACTCTTTCCTTCCTTCCGCCTGGAGCTATGGAGCCAGGGCGCCGGGCGGCCGCGGCGCTGCTGGCGCTGCTATGCTTGGTATGCGCGCTGCACTCGGGGCGCGCCCAGTACGAAGCGCTACAGCTTCCCGCGGGACGAGCTGATGCCGCTCGAGTCGGCCTACCGGCACGCGCTGGACCAGTACAGCAGCGAGCACTGGGCGGAGAGCGTGGGCTCCTTGGAGATCAGCCTGCGGCTGCACCGCCTGCTACGGGACAGCGAGGCCTTCTGCCACCGCAACTGCAGCGCGGCCCCGCAGCCCGAGCCCACCGCCGGCCTCGCGCGCTACCCGGAGTTGCGCCTCTTCGAGGGCCGGCTGCGCCAAGCGCACTGCCTCAAACGCTGCAAGCAGGGCCTGCCGGCCTTCCGCCAGTCGAAACCCAGGCGCGAAGTACTGGAGGACTTCAGCGCCGAGAGCCCTACAAGTTCCTGCAGTTCGCCTACTTCAAGGCAAATAATCTTCCGAAAGCCATTGCAGCTGCTCACACCTTTCTACTGAAGCATCCTGATGACGAGATGATGAAGAGAAACATGGCTTATTACAAGAGCCTGCCCGATGCCGAGGACTACATTAAAGATTTGGAAACCAAGTCGTACGAGAGCCTGTTCATCCGAGCCGTGCGGGCCTACAATGGCGAGAACTGGAGAACATGCATCACCGACATGGAGCTGGCCCTTCCTGACTTCTTCAAGGCCTTCTATGAGTGTCTCGCTGCCTGCGAGGGCTCCCGGGAGATCAGGGACTTCAAGGATTTCTATCTTTCCATCGCAGATCATTATGTGGAGGTCCTGGAATGCAAAATTCAGTGTGAGGAGAACCTCACCCCTGTCATAGGAGGATATCCGGTGGAGAAATTTGTGGCTACCATGTATCATTATTTGCAGTTCGCTTATTATAAATTGAACGACCTGAAGAATGCAGCGCCCTGCGCGGTCAGCTACCTGCTCTTTGACCAGAGCGACAAGGTCATGCAGCAGAACCTGGAGTACTATCAGTACCACAGGGACAAGTGGGCGCTGGCAGACGAGCATTTCCAGCCCAGACCGGAAGCAGTCCAGTTCTTTAACGTGACCATGCTCCAGAAAGAGCTGTATGACTTTGCTAAGGAGAATCTCATGGATGACGATGAGGGAGAGGTCCTGGAATACGTGGATGACCTGCTGGAGTTGGCGGAGACCAGCTAGCCCCAGAAGCCAGAGAGCCATTCCTTCCATGTTCAGAAAACACGATTCTTTGTCTTCCTTTTCCTAATAGTCCAGGCTGTTGATACCTCAGAGCCTTCTCTTCTCTCTCTGAAGTGAAAGGGAAGCCCCCGTCTCTCGCTACAGCTAACAAGGGGTGAGCCTGCATTCCCGTGCCCACAGCTGCCTCCCCCAACTTTCACACCTGCCCCTCTATCTTCATACCCGCCTCTCCATCTTCACTCCCACCTCCCCATGACCGCACTTGCCTCTCCATCTTCACACCTGCCTTCTCCATTTTTATACCTGCCTTTCTCACCATTTTGGTTAGAAGGAAAGTTTTCCATGGAATTTTTTCCCCCCAGAAAATCAGTATTATTTTTTAAATAAGAAAAATACTCCTGAAAGATGGTAATTATAAAAGCCTACTCTGGCCTTTCTGCTTTCCCCCATTTTGGTTTCCTTTCTCCCCATCCCCTGATCCAGCAAAGATGGTGGGGACAAAGGCTAAGCTTCTCTTCAGAACGGTCTGCACACCATCTGACCTGCATCATTGCTGGCACCCGTTGAGAACAGAGTTGGGGCAACATCGTGGAGAACAGACCTGTGACTTTTGCCTAATGCTTTCGCGTGTCCAAAGTCTTCCAGTGGCCGGTCGATCCCCTTTGAGGACAGTGCTCAGCTGTTAGTCTCAGAGTTGGAAATGGAAGGAAGGAGAGGGAGTCTAGTTTCATTGACTCTTCAACAAATATTTACTGAGCACCCACTACGTGCTAGGCCTCGATCTGGGCGCTGGAGACACTGCACAGCAAAACAGAAAAAAAAAACAAAACAAAACAAAAACAACCCTGTCCTCACAGAGCCTGCATTCTACAGGGAAAGACAGACAACAGGTGAACAAGAATAAATACATACAAAGCCTCGGAGGGTGATCATTGCTATGGAGAAAAATAAAGCAGTGAGGGGTAAGGAAAAAAAAAAGAAAAGAAAAGGCAAAGGAACCAGAGATCAAATTGCCAACATCCGCTGGATCATGGAAAAAGCAAGAGAGTTCCAGAAAAACATCTATTTCTGCTTTATTGACTATGCCAAAGCCTTTGACTGTGTGGATCACAATAAACTGTGGAAAATTCTGAAAGAGATGGGAATACCAGACCACCTGACCTGCCTCTTGAGAAATCTGTATGCAGGTCAGGAAGCAACAGTTAGAACTGGACATGGAACAACAGACTGGTTCCAAATAGGAAAAGGAGTACGTCAAGGCTGTATATTGTCACCCTGCTTATTTAATTTCTATGCAGAGTACGTCATGAGAAACGCTGGACTGGAAGAAGCACAAGCTGGAATCAAGATTGCTGGGAGAAATATCAATAACCTCAGATATGCAGATGACACCACCCTTATGGCAGAAAGTGAAGAGGAACTCAAAAGCCTCTTGATGAAAGTGAAAGTGGAAAGTGAAAAAGTTGGCTTAAAGCTCCACATTCAGAAAACGAAGATCATGGCATCTGGTCCCATCACTTCATGGGAAATAGATGGGGAAACAGTGGAAACAGTGTCAGACTTTATTTTTGGGGGGCTCCAAAATCACTGCAGATGGTGACTGCAGCCATGAAATTAAAAGACGCTTACTCCTCGGAAGGAAAGTTATGACCAACATAGAAAGCATATTGAAAAGCAGAGACATTACTTTGCCAACAAAGGTCCGTCTAGTCAAGGCTATGGTTTTTCCTGTGGTCATGTATGGATGTGAGAGTTGGACTGTGAAGAAGGCTGAGCACCAAAGAATTGATGCTTTTGAACTGTGGTGTTGGAGAAGACTCCTGAGAGTCCCTTGGACTGCAAGGAGATCCAACCAGTCCATTCTGAGGGAGATCAGTCCTGGGTGTTCTTTGGAAGGAATGATGCTAAAGCTGAAACTCCAGTACTTTGGCCACCTCATGCGAAGAGTTGACTCATTGGAAAAGACTCTGATGCTGGGAGGGATTGGGGGCAGGAGGAGAAGGGGCCGACAGAGGATGAGATGGCTGGATGGCATCACTGACTCGATGGACGTGAGTCTGAGTGAACTCCAGGAGTTGGTGATGGATATGGAGGCCTGGCATGCTGCGATTCATGGGGTCGCAAAGAGTTGGACACGACTGAGCGACTGAACTGAACTGAACTGAATGCATGATATTTTCTTAAAGTTTAGAAATTAAAAAAACTATACTTTTAAAAAGTTCTGACATGCATTTTCAATGAACCTGTCATAGAAGAATATTTTCACGGTCAAAATATCTAAAGTTGTCAAGTACAAAAAGGTGGCAATAAAGTGTGAATGAATTTTATAAATACATTTGTATACAGTGAAAGAAAAAGAATGACGATTACACACACACACACACACACAAGTAACTGTCTTCTCCATGGGTGTTTATTTTCATGGATACCAAGATGGGTCAATGCCTTGGGCATTCTGTCCTTAAGCTCTCTATTCTCAGAGAAGGTGCTGGTGTGGGTCCCATAGACTGGACTCAAAGAGGGTTGAGTGTAAACCAGAAGAGGTCAAAGTGGGGGAAATGGCCCCACAGCAGCAGAGGGGAGCCTGCGGCCAGAGCCAAGGGATGGGGTCAGAGGGCAGGAGCTGAGGCTACAGACTGGGTCAAGAAGTGAATTAGCTGTGACCGTGGGCACTAGGGCTCTAGACTCGAGCTCTGTAAGGTGCCAGGGACTGAGTTTCCCAGGATATCAGTTGCGCAGCTTGGGTGTGGGTTCAGTTCAGTTCAGTTCAGTTCTCACTCAGTCGTGTCCAACTCTTTGTGACCCCATGAACGGCAGCATACCAGGCCTCCCTGTCCATCACCAACTCCCAGAGTCTACCCAAACTCATGGCTATTGAGTCAGTGATGCCATCCAGCCATCTCATCCTCTGTTGTCCCCTTCTCCTCCTGCCTTCAGTCTTTCCCAGCATCTGGGTCTTTTCCAGTGAGTCAGTTCTTCGCATCAGGTGGCCAAAATACTGGAGTTTCAGCTTCAGTTTCTTTCTTTCTTGCCTTGAGACCCCATGAACAGTAAGAAAAGGGTGTGGCTTAAATGATTTAAAAGAATTCAGCTGGATCGGATGTGTGATTGCCTTGTAGAACCCAGGTGCATGGCTTGATCTTTCTCTGTGTTAAATCCAGTCATGCTATATTATGCTCATTGTACAGTTCAATAAGATGCTCATGGGACCCGATTCTGTTACCCATGTGTTACTTCTTACTCCTGAGTAAGACATCAGAGTCTTTTCAAATGAGTCAGTTCTTCCCATTAGGTGGCCAAAGTATTGGAGTTTCAGCTTCAGCATCAGTCCTTCCAATGAATATTCAGGACTGATTTCCTTTAGGATAGACTGGTTGGATCTCCTTGCAATCCAAGGCACTCTCAAGAGTCTTCTCCAATACCACAGTTCAAAAGCATAGTGAATTACAATATAATTGAGTGACAATAAGCTAGATTAGGGCTTCCCCACTGGCTCAGTGGTAGGGAATACACCTACCAATGCAGGATATATGAGTTCGATCCCTGGTTGGGGAAGATCTGCTGGAAGAGGAAATGGCAACCCACTCCAGTATTCTTTCCTGAAGAATCCAATGGACAGAGGAGTCTGCTGGGCTACAGTCTATAGAGTCACAAAGAGTTGGACATGACTGAAGTGAATGAGCACAGACAGATGAAAGCTAGACTCATCCCCATAGATATAGTGCACAAATTTCCATTCCCAAATGCTTTGTGGGCTCCTCTGGTGGCTCAGTGGTAAAGAATCCGCCTCTCAGTGCAGGAGACATGGGTTCAATTTCTGGAGAAGAAAATGCAACCCACTCCAGTTTTCTTGCCTGGGAAATTTCATGAACAGCAGAGCCTTGTTGGGCTACAGCCTATGGGGTCACAAAGAGTCAGTCACAACTTAGTGACTACACAGAGCACAGAGTCAATTTACCTAAAGATTCCAGCTGTCTGGATACCCAAACAAGTACCCACAAAGTAACCTGATCTTGGTACCAGATCTGGTCAGGGCCACAGTAGTTAGCTTTTTTTTTTTTTTTGGTCTAGAAACTCTTTCATCTGTAACCTGTAATGAAGAGATTCTGGAAAACCAACCAATGACAAACATCCATTCATTCAACAGATTCATGTTTTTATTTGAAAAAAAAAAAGTGTGTCTCTTTGTATTTCCTTTGTGAATGGCACTGTTTTGAATGCTGGCATATAGCAGCAGACAGGATGGTCTCCATCCTCATAAGCTTATGTCTGTGGGAAGAGGCAGGTAAAAAGTAAGCAAATAGATAGATGAAATTTCAGATAGTTGTAAATGCCATGAAAAGATAATGCAGGATGGAGGGTACAGAATGATTGGAGTGTGGCTGGTAGATAAATAATTGATTTATATATGCATTCTTTGGTGGCTCAGACAGTAAAGAATCTGCCTTCAATTTGGGTGACCTGTGTTCAATTCCTGGATCAGGAAGATCCCCTGGAGGAGGGCATGGCAATCCACTCCAGTATTCTTGCCTGGAGAATCCCATGGACAGAGGAGCCTGGTGGGCTACAGTCCATGGGGTCACATAGAGTCAGACAGAACTAAAGTGACTTAGCACGCATGCATGCATTGTATGGATTTCCTCTTCTGTGATCAATGCTTGTGTCCTCATTCCTGGGCTTTAGTTTTCAGTTATAGAGGGTGGGAAAGCTAACTGGACTACATGTTAGTTTGTAAATCAAGGAATTTGTACAAAGGAAGAAGGCTGGTAGAATGTGGTAGGTTATAGCTGTTGTGTTGCACTGAAACCTCTGGTAGACCCAGGGGAATGATAAGAAATGGAATATGGATGTAAGAATATTGTATGGTTCAACGAAAGTATAAACCTAAACTCAAATGACATCTTAGAGAAATGACCTAAGACAGACTCTCTGTCATCTTCGCTTTCTAACCCCAAGCTAAAGGGTATGAAGACAATGAGTGTCTGAGCCAGCTGTTCTGGATGCTTTGATTTGATAGCTCCTTTGCTCTGTGTGGTTGGTTGAGCCAACCCCAACCATCACATGGAAAACAAGGGAGGTACTGGAAATCTGCTCAGTCACGCTGGCATATATTCATCATCTTAGTTACACCTTGTGTAGTGCTTTTTGGCGAACATGGCAAATAAAAAACAAAAGTTGAGTCTAACATCAATTTTGCATTCCATCTTGCACCAGCCTCAAAAATGTCTGGTCTAGCTCAGGAGAAAAACAATAGCTATAAATTTTAAGCACTTTCTATGTACATGGTACCATCCTACAGATTTTACATGGACTCATCTATGACAAACCTAGACAGTGTATTAAAAAGCAGAGATATCACTTAGCCAACAAAGGTCTATATAGTCAAAGCTATAATTTTTCCAGTAATCATGTACAGATGTGAGAGTTGGACCATAAAGAAGGCTAAACACAGAAGAATTAATGCTTTTGAACTGTGGTTCTGGAGAAGTCTGTTGAGAGTCCCTTGGACTGCAGGGAGATCAAACCAGTCCATCCTAAAGGAAATCAACCCTGAATATTATTGGAAGGACTGATGCTGAAGCTGAAGCTCCAGTAGTTTGGCCACCTGATATGAAGAGCCGACTCACTGGAAAAGACCCTGATGCTGGGAAAGATTGAGGGCAGGAGGAGAAGTGGGTGATAGAGGATGAGATGGTTGGATGGCATCACTGACTCAATGGACATGACTTTAAAAAAACTCTGGGAGATAGTAAAGGACAGGGAAGACTGGTATGCTGTAGTTCATGGGGTCACAAAGAGTTGGATATGACTGAGTGACTGAACAACAATAGCTCTTTTTATACAACCAAACAATAATGTGTTAAGGTGACTAACTGCTGTATCAAATAAGTCCCCAAAGGAATAATAGTTTACCCCCACAGAATTTAACTTTTTCTTCTATAAATAGTCTGAAGTGGTTCCAGATTGGTAAGGGTGCTGTGTTCCACAGAATCATTCAGGTCTCCAAAGTATTGGAGGCTCCGTCATATGGTCAGGAGGAAGGCTAAGACTGAAAATAGAAGGTTGAGTATAGGAACTTTTTAATGGATTGGGCCTGAGGAGCTGCACACCACTTCTGCTCATATTCCCCTGGGCACAGACTGGACACACAACCACTCCTTAACCTCAGGAGAGTTTCGGAAATGTAGTCTCGTTGTGTGACCAGGAAGAAGGGTCAATGAAGAACGATTACTATTACCTCAGTTCTACATTTAAAAAAATCAAGACTCAGTATTTTGTTGAAGATAGCAATTGAGGGCATGTCCCTTAGTTCGTGGCCCAGTGGTTAAGAATCTGCCTGCCAGTGCAGGGGACACGGCTTCAATCCCTGGTCTGGGAGGAACCCTCATGTAACAAAGCCCAGGCGCCACAACTACTGAGTCCACGTGCCACAGGAACAAAGACCCAGCACAGTCAAAAATAGACACAGTGCATTAATTCATTACTTTCAAACAAGACAGCAATTAAGTGGGTATGTAGATAAGCTAGGGTCCTGGTGTGTGACCTAGGTTAGCCTGACTCCAGAGACACCCTGACCAATGCCCTGTGACCTCTTGAAGTAAATGCAGGGGCAAATCTTCCACACTTAGAATCTCTCTCTGCTGGGTGCTGAGCACATGAGGTCAAATTTTGTCTCTCTGATCCCCATTTTTCTACACTTGTCTGGCTAACCAACCCTCTTCTCTTGCCATGCTGCTGCTGCTGCTAAGTCACGTCAGTCGAGTCTGACTGTCTTGCCATGGTCTTCCTATAAATAGGTTAATCTTGATTAGGCTGGGGCCAACTTGCCTTTTCCCTTTGTCCAGGAAAAATTCCCACATCATATTTCTGCATCGATTTTTTGACAAAATGCTAGACTTCTCAAATGCATTCCATAGTTTCTTGCACTTAAATGATTCTGCCTTTAGTCAATAAAGCCACTGTAGAAAATCAGGATACTTTCTAGGTGTACCTTGTGCATTTAAGGCTGTCAAACCTGCTCTATTTTTGGTCTTTGCCAGGATGTCCTCTTTGCAGCTGCTACTCCTCTGGCATCCCTGGATAACATGATTTTGTCGGTCCATCTTCAGTCAGTCTTACTGACCTCATGATCTCACCCTCCTAATGGGAGTAAGCGAGTGAACGACAGCTCAGGGGATCACATGTGCACAGAGCGGTATAGTTGCTCACACTCTGCCTGCTAACACTCAGTATCTTTCTCAGTTCCTCCCTAGATCTATGCACATGCTCCTCCAACCAGAAAACCTACAGCCCATAACATGTAAAAGGACCACTTTCAGTGCAGACCAGAGAAATGAGGCTGACTTGCCTTTGGCTGCGCCGGGCCTTGGCTGCATGCATGGTGTCTTTGTTGCTGCGCGCGGGCTTTCCCTACTTGTGGCCAGCAGGGCTCCTCTCCTTGTGCTGTGCAGGCTTCTCGCCGTGGTGGCTTCCCTTGTTGCAAGGCATGGGCTCTAGAGCGTGAGGTCAGCAGTTGTGGTGCGCGGGCTTATTTGCTCCATGGCATGTGGGATCTCCGTTCTCAGATATCGGATCAGGGGTCGAACCCCGGAATTGACAGGTGGACTCTTAAACACTGGACCACCAGGGACGTCCAGAATGAGCCTGACTTCTGACCTCAATTCAGAGGTATTTGTCATCAGGGCCTCAGTTGGTGGCAAGGTGGTCTGTAATATGGACTAGTTGACTAGTGATTGAAAACCACCTTCTTCCTCAACTTCCTCCCCTTCTTACCTTCTTGAGACCAGATACTCTAATCTCCTCATCTCAGAGAATGATGCTCAGAACCTCAGATTCCTTTCCAGCATGAGCAGAGTCTGCAACTATGGCCTAGGTAAAATTACAGCTCTGACTGTCAAACTATTTTTTGACCGGCCAACCCTTTAAGAAGAAAGGGAATGCTGGTTGTCCCTGCAGTGCGGGATTTTAGGGAAGGATGAAGGCACTACCCTGAAGAGAAAAAGGTAAAGAAGTCAGTTGGATACCTTTTCTCTTTAAGTTGAAGAGTTACTATAGATCATCCCAATTCTGTCTAAACATTCTCACCTTCAAAGTTCCCTAGATAATAAATAAATCGCATGATGTGAAGTACAAAACTAACCTTGTCACTCTTTTCTAAGAATGCTAATGGATTCCTTACCATTCAGCTATGAGGAAAAGTGTTCAAATTGTACAAAATGCATTCTCTATTTAGTATTTCAACCAAGAATTTCAACTGTCCATTGCCTAGTTTTTTATAATATGAACATTCAAGTCTTAAGGTTGGATACTCCTTCTTCTAGAAGTGTGGGGGGAAATGGAAGCAGTGACAGATATCATTTTCTTGGGTTCCAAAATCACTGTGGACAGTGACTGCAGCCATGAAATTAAAAGACACTTGCTCCTTGGAGGGAAAGCTATGACAAACCTAGATAGCGTGTAAAAGCAAAGACATCATTTTGATGAAAGGTCCATATCGTCAAAGCTATGGTTTCTCCAGTAGTCATGTACAGATGTGAGAATTGGATCAAAAAGATGGCTGAGTGCTGAAGAATTGATGCTTTTGAATTGTGATGCTGGAGAAGACTCTTGAGAGTCTCTTGGCCCATAAGGAGATAAAATCAGTCAATCCTAAAGGAAATCAACCCTGATTATTCATTGCAAGGACTGATGCTGAAGCTCCAATACTTTGGCCCTCTGATATGAAGAGCTGACTCACTGGAAAAGACCCTGATGCTGGAAAAGTTTGAAGGCAAAAGGAGAAGGGATTGAGCTGGTTAGACAGCATCACCAACTCAATGTGAGCAAACTCTGGGAGAGAGTGGAGGACAGGGGAGCCTGGAGTGCTGCAGTCCATGGGGTCACAAAGAGTCAGACACAACTTAGCGATTGAAGAGCAACAACTCTTTCATATCCTCTCCCATGTAATCAGTATAGCTGAGGCCCACCAGGGCTGATGAAATTCCATGTTCATTGTAGCCCACTACCCATCTGGGGAAAAATGGCAAGAAATAAAATGGAGTGTTGATTTCTGTGGTGTGGTGATTAAAACATTTGAGAAATGTGAATGGAAGACAGGGTCTGGGGGAAGTGCCTGCATGGGCAGAAAGTTTGTTCCAAGGCGGAGCAGTAAGATGCTGAGATGCTGGGCAACTGCTGGTGGGAACCAGTGCTTTTGAGCAGCAGCCTGGAAAGTGCCACCACTGTGTTCCTCAGCACTGAGGAGGTTTCCTGGAGTTTACTAGAGAAGGAAGCGAAGTGCAATATTAGATGCTGTGCTCCACAAATCAGTGATCATCACTGACTTACTCTCCACTGTGCCCTGAGTGCCAGCCCCAGTGCCTGGCACTCTAGCTGAGGGTTAAACATTTGTTGAATATGTGTTGAATGAATGAATGAAAATGGCGGGAGCCAAGATATGCTCTGGGGTTTCACGCAAAGAAGTTGTGTTATTGCTGAAGAGAGAACCTTCTCCATTTAACTGGCAGTGGAAAGGTCAAGCTAGGCCATTAGAGCCTGAGGTTAGGAACGCAGCAGAGACAGCAAAGAATATCTGACGGTCAAGGCCACCACAGGGGAAACTGGGCTCACCTAACAACACAGCAGAAGGGCAAGGTAATGGCAAGGAGCAGATGAATAAATCCTACCTCTCTCAGCACCTGCCAGGGGAAGGCAGGAGACCAGAGAATTCAGGGTTCTACTGGAATGTGATTTCAAGCCACTGCACACTTTCACTCATACCCTTAGTAGGGGCTTGGTCTCTCTCCTCTTACCTTCTCTCTGATTCATGACTTCCTTGAAACTGAAATATAATTCTGCCTTGTGGAACAAAAACCCCAAGGAAATCCAATTTCTTTCTCACATGTTAGTTCGTCCTTTTAACAGAGAATGTATGATAGGAAAGAATTCCATTTTCCTTTTATCTTGAAATGATCTTAATATTATTTCTCCCTACTTATTATTGTGGCTGTTGGAGAATTTAGTTCAAGTTATACCTTCCAGTCTCACATTATTTTCTCGAGGCTCAAAGGAGAATTTAATTAAGACCCTGCAAATTGATTACTAAATAGAGGTGGGACCTCGCACTCCCCAGTCCACTTTTCTGACAATTCCAAAGTCATTTCAAGTTAGAGGCATATTAATCTGGTTATGTTTGTTACAAAGTTAAAATGTATTCACTGTCCAATATATAGGATGTAGGTGGATAGGTTTCTTTGCCATTCATTTCACATTGTCAACTGCATAAAATTAAAACTTCATGTGAACAAATAATTTTCTGAATGCTTAAAGCTGATCAGTAATAATCCCCTTGGATATGATTGCTTTTATTTCTACCCTCTGTTTGCAGGGGTACTGCTGATGTAGGAGAGCACAGATCTGCTAGAACCTCTCTTAGCCGACCTCCATCGATCCAACTGGCTTCGAAGTGCACTTTTGGGTGATTAATGGGCATGTATATGCCTGCTGTCGAGTCTCTTTCCCCACCCATAGGCTCAGGAAACTGTCGAACTACTGTCTTCCTCCTTGTTGGCTCGGAGAGAAGAGAAAGTGGGTGTTTGTGTGGTGACTTGTCAGATAACTGGAGATTTGAACCACGTGTGTTACCGATTAAAATGCAGAAATACTAAGTAACGTTTGGTTCCTTCCTTTACACCATGACCTTCTCTACTTTGACTTAGCAGAGAGGAGACACAAAGAAACTAGAATAGGGGCAAAGTCTTTTTTTTCTTTCTTTTTTAAAATTCCAAACAGACTCTTGAAACTCAGAGCAGAGACATTAGTCTTGAAATCCAAGGCCCTTTATTTATAAAAGATAAAGTTGTTGGTGGGTTTTTTGCTTGTTGCTTGGCTAACCCTCTGACAGAGCCAGGTATAGAGTTCCCTCTATGCCTTCTATGGCTTCCCAGGTGGCACTAGTGGTAAAGAACCCGCCTGCCAATGCAGGAGACATATGAGAGACACAGGTTGATCCCTGGGTCGGGAAGATCCCCTGGAGGAGGGCATGGCAACCCACGCCAGTACTCTTGCTTGGAGAATCCCATGGACAGAAGGAGCCTGGCGGGCTACAGTCCCTGGGGTCAAGAAGAGTCAGACACTGACTGAAGTGACTTAGCACACACCCAGGCATAGCTCGCATCCGAGGTCAGGGGCGGCGGCCGGGAGGGGCTACCCCACGCCGCCACACCCAAGGCCAGGGGAGGCAGCCTGGAGGAGCAACCCCACATCCAAGGAGCGGTGGCTGCTTGGGCCCAGGAGGGCCTAGAGGAGCTATCCCATGTTGAAGGTCAGGAAGGGCGACAGTGAGGAGATACCCCTTGTCCAAGGTAAGGAGCAGAGGCTGCGCTTTGCTGGAGCAGCCGTGAAGACATACCCAATGCCCAAGGTAAGAGAAACCCAAGTAAGATGGTAGGTGTTGCAAGAGGGCATCAGAGGGCAGACACACTGAAACCATACTCACAGAAAACTAGTCAATCTAATCACACTAGGACCACAGCCTTGTCTAACTCAATGAAACTAAGCCATGCCTGTGGGACAACCCAAGACGGGTGGGTCATGGTGGAGAGGTCTGACAAAATGTGGTCTACTGGAGAAGAGAATGGCAAACCTCTTCAGTATTCTTCCCTTGAGAACCCCATGAACAGTATGAAAAGGCAAAATGATAGGATACTGAAAGAGGAACTCCCTAGGTTCATAGGTGCCCAATATGCTACTGGAGATCAGTGGAGAACAATGCTGTAAAGAGCAATATTGCATAGCAATCTGGAATGTCAGGTCCATGAATCAAGGCACATTGGAAGTGGTCAAACAAGAGATGGCAAGAGTGAATATTGACATTCTAGGAATCAGCGAACTAAAATGGACGTTAATGGGTGAATTTAACTCAGATGACCATTATATTTACTACTGCAGGCAGGAATCCCTCAGAAGAAAAGGAGTAGCCATCATGGTCAACAAAAGAGTCCATAATGCAGTACTTGGATGCAATCCCAAAAACGACAGAATGATCTCTGTTCGTTTCCAAGGCAAACCATTCAATATCACAGTAATCCAAGTCTATGCCCCAACCAGTAACGCTGAAGAAGCTGAAGCTGAACGGTTCTATGAAGACCTACAAGACCTTTTAGAACTAACACCCAAAAAAGGTGTCCTTTTCATGATAGGGGACTGGAATGCAAAAGTAGGAAGTCAAGAAACACCTGAAGTAACAGGGAAATTTGGCCTTGGAATATGGAATGAAGCAGGGCAAAGACTAATAGAGTTTTGCCAAGAAAATGCACTGGTCATAGCAAACACCCTCTTCCAACAACACAAGAGAAGACTCTATACATGGACATCACCAGATGGTCAACACCAAAATCAGATTGATTATATTCTTTGCAGCCAAAGATGGAGAAGCTCTATACAGTCAACAAAAACAAGACCAGGAGCTGACTGTGGCTCAGATCATGAACTCCTTATTACCAAATTCAGACTTAAATTGAAGAAAGTAGGGAAAACCACTAGACCATTCAGGTATGACCTAAATCAAATCCCTTATGATTATACAGTGGAAGTGAGAAATAGATTTAAGGGACTAGATCTGATAGAGTGCCTGATGAACTATGGAATGAGGTTCGTGACATTGTATAGGAGACAGGGATCAAGACCATCTCCATGGAAAAGAAATGCAAAAAAGCAAAATGGCTGTCTGAGGAGGCCTTACAAATAGCTGAGAAAAGAAGAGAAATGAAAAGCAAAGGTGAAAAGGAAAGATATAAGCATCTGAATGCAGAGTCCCAAAGAATAGCAAAGAGAGATAAGAAAGCCTTCCTCAGTGATCAATGCAAAGAAATAGAGGAAAACAACAGAATGGGAAAGACTAGAGATCTCTTCAAGAAAATTAGAGATACCAAGTGAACATTTCATGCAAAGATGGGCTTGATAAAGGACAGAAATGGTATGGACCTAACAGAAGCAGAAGATATTAAGAAGAGGTGGCAAGAATACACAGAAGAACTGTATAAAAAAGATCTTCATGACCCAGATAATCATGATGATGTGATCACTCATCTAGAGCCAGACATCCTGGAATGTGAAGTCAAGCGGGCCTTAGAAAGCATCACTACGAACAAAGTGGAGTGATGGAATTCCAGTTGAGCTATTTCAAATCCGGAAAGATGATGCTGTGAAAGTGCTGCACTCAATATGCCAGCAAATTTGGAAAACTCAGCAGTGGCCACAGGCCTGGAAAAGGTCAGTTTTCATTCCAATCCCAAAGAAAGGCAATGCCAAAGAATGCTCAAACTACCACACAATTGCACTCATCTCACACGCTAGTAAAGTAATGCTCAAAATTCTCCAAGCCAGGCTTCAGCAATACATGAACCGTGAACTTCCTGATGTTCAAGCTGGTTTTAGAAAAGGCAGAGGAACCAGAGATCAAATTGCCAACATCTGCTGGATCATCAAAAAAGCAAGAGAGTTCCAGAAAAACATCCATTTCTGCTTTATTGCCTATGCCAAAGCCTTTGACTGTGTGGAAAATTCTGAAAGAGATGGGAATACCAGACCACCTGACCTCTTGAGAAATCTTTATGCAGGTCAGGAAGCAACAGTTAGAACTGGACATGGAACAACAGACTGGTTCCAAATAGGAAAAGGAGTAGGTCAAGGCTGTATATTGCCACCCTGCTTATTTAGCTTATATGCAGAGTACATCATGAGAAACGCTGGACTGGAAGAAGCACAAGCTGGAATCAAGATTGCTGGGAGAAATATCAATAACCTCAGATATGCAGATGACACCACCCTTATGGCAGAAAGTGAAGAGGAACTCAAAAGCCTCTCGATGAAAATGAAAGAGGAGAGTGAAAAAGTTGGCTTAAAGCTCAACATTCAGAAAACGAAGATCACGGAATCTGGTCCCATCACTTCATGGGAAATAGATGGGGAAACAATGGAAACAGTGTTGGACTTTATTTTTTGGGCTCCAAAATCACTGCAGATGGTGACTGCAGCCATGAAATTAAAAGACGCTTACTCCTTGGAAGGAAAGTTATGACCAACCTAGATAGCATATTGAAAAGCAGAGACATTACTTTGCCAACAAAGGTCCGTCTAGTCAAGGCTATGGTTTTTCCTGTGATCATGTATGGATGTGAGAGTTGGACTGTGAAGAAGGCTGAGAGCCGAAGAACTGATGCTTTTGAACTGTGGTGTTGGAGAAGACTCTTGAGAGTCCCTTGGACTGCAAGGAGATCCAACCAGTCCATTCTGAAGGAGATCAGCCCTGGGATTTCTTTGGAAGGAATGATGTTAAAGCTGAAGCTCCAGTACTTTGGCCACCTCATGCGAAGAGCTGACTCATTGGAAAAGACTCTGATGCTGGAAGGAATTGGGGGCAGGAGGAGAAGGGGATGACAGAGGATGAGATGGCTGGATGGCATCACTGACTCGATGGACGTGAGTCTGAGTGAACTCCAGGAGTTGGTGATGTACAGGGATGCCTGGCGTGCTGCGATTCATGGGGTCGCAAAGAGTTGGACACGACTGAGTGACTGAACTGAACTGAACTAATGCATAGCTTTTTATAGAAAAAGATGACAGCCTGCCTAAGGAGGTGCTCAAGAGAAGAATGAGGAAGCTTAGCTGCCAGTCCATAGCAGAGATGGGCCTGGCCCCTTCCCCCTGCCCTGAATACACCTGAGAATGACAGGACACAACCCAGAGAGGGAGGGAAATATCCACAGGAGGGAAGACCTGTGTGCTGCTTCCCAGATAAGAGTGAGGTGGTGTGGTGCTGTAGAGAAGTCTTTCACATCTGCTATGGAGAATAGCTATACTCCGTAAACGGGGACAGGGCAGGTCTAGGCAAAGAGGGCATGAGATCATATCCCTGCATCCCAATGGCTCTTATGACACTCGAGAGGCATGGCATAATGATCAAAAATTCCATATGCCCCTAAGAACCATGCCGAATGGCTGACAGAGGATGGCTCACCTGAAAGAGCTTGGTCATAGAATGAGGAGAATGACCTCTATGACCCTCAGCCAGGGGCAAGGCAGGATGGAACATATGCTGGAAGACACAGAAGGGACCCAAGTAACGACAGAGTTTTTACACAAGGTGCTTTATATCCCTGCAACGTCCATCAGATACAGAGGGAAAGCTGCAGACCAGACACCCCATCCCACCAAAGCTCCTCTCAAAGCTCAATGCCACGTTAAAATGAAGTGAAGTCGCTCAGTCATGTCCAACTCTTTGCAACCCCATGGGCTGTAGCCTACCAGGCTCTGCCTGCAGTGGGGGAGACCTGGGTTCAATCCCTGGGTCAGAAAGATCCCCTAGAGAAGGAAATGGCAACCCACTCCAGTACTCTTGCCTGGAAAATCCCATGGACAGAGGAGCCTGTTAGACTACAATCCATGGAGTTGCAAAGAGTTGGACACGATTGAGCAACTTCACTTTCAATGCCACATTAGGGGTAGAATAATTAAGTCTTACTCTACAGTTTATCTGGATTGAATAGATTATATACTCTATATCAGACAGAATGAAGACTCTGGATGAGTTACAGAAAATTTTTACAAAGTTATGCTCTTTG
The DNA here is from genome assembly GCF_032452875.1 of Bos javanicus. Lineage (NCBI taxonomy): Eukaryota > Metazoa > Chordata > Mammalia > Artiodactyla > Bovidae > Bos > Bos javanicus. The sequence continues at coordinate 6,697,338 of NC_083886.1, read as the reverse complement.
TGTCCATAAGTTTTATGGCCTGAAAATTAATATCCACTATTTACATTAGGGCTCTTGGTGGCAAAGGGCTTCCTCTGAAATTTTTTAATTTTATTTAATTAAATCTCCATTACAGATTTCTTAATAGAGGAAATTTGCATCTGACACAGATGATCTAGTTATGCTTGCACACATGCTCAGTCGCTCAGTCGTGTCTGACTCTTTGCCACCCTATGGACTGTGGCCCACCGGGCTCCTCTGTCCATTTGATTCACTTGGACAGGCAAGAGTGCTGAAGTGGGTAGCCATGCCCTCCTGCAGGGGATCTTTCCAACCCAGGGATTGAATCCATGTCTCTTACATCTCCTGCATTGGCAGGTGGGTTCTTTACCACTGAGCCACCAGGGAAGCCTGAGTTAGTTGTAACTTGGTCTACAGACAGAGTAATGGTCTTGATGATCGTCCATCCCCATGGTTTACTGGTTTGATCTTTGCACACTTAAAAACATATCTGCTGCTATATAAACTCCCTAAGATAAATAACTGAATGTCACTTTCCTAATTTGCTTGACTCACTTCATAATTTTTTTCATGGTTATTATTAAAATAATATTGTAATTTGGACCAACATAACTGTCATGTTGAATGTCAAAATTTGAAGGATACAACAGAAAACAACTTGCTACTGTTCTTACCACTGCTCCTGTGTACTGATTTTGGAGGGCTTATTCTTTCCTACTTTCTTGGGTAAAATCGAGGGCAAAAGCTGGGAGTAATGGTCTTGATGGCCTGGGTTCTGCCTCTCTGAGATAATTAATACATCTTCAGGTCACTTTAATCCTCAAGCATTCTCATTCCAATCTAAAGTCCAAGCTCCCATTAAGTTAAAGCTTCTCCCATTTTCTAGCTTTTGGTGTGTTTCCATTTCACCACTCTACTTGCTGATACCAGTTCTGACCTTGCAGAGTCCAAATGGGCGGGCAGGGGGGTGGGTAGGGGTGGGAGGAAAGCAGGAGGGGCAAGAGGGCAGGAATGTCTTCCCCAGTCCATGTTGGGCATTGTCACTCCCTGGTCTCAGCTACTTAAAGGAGACTTTCTTTGGAGCACTTTGTGGCTTCTTGGCAGAGCTGCTGCCACTGAGGTCTTCATGCGCGCCTTGTCCTGACATGGAGGAGGGACACCTGGATGGTCATCCCAGCTCTTCCCTCAGCTGCCCACTTCCTGCCCCTTGCTGATCAAGTCTTCTTGTGCCATCAGGTAGCTCCAGTGAGCCTATCTGGCCTCCAGGAGACTCAGGTCTCTTAGATCTGCTGGTGGTGGGCACCGTTTTATTCCACTATAGCTCTCTACGTTCTCTCTGAAGCTGCTTCAGACTCTCGTTCCTTTAGAGGCATGACTCAGATGCCATACCATCAAGCCACCAGTTCCAGGCACGCTCAACCAGTTCTGTGAGTGCCCCTGATGCATCCGCTTTCACTGGATGTGTGTAGGTAGGAAAGCATCCTACACCCTTCCCCATGGGTGCATCGGTGTTGTGTGGGAGAAAGGGGGTGTGGAATGGGACCCAGATTTGAGGCCGTTCTCTCTTTTAAAAAGTCTCCATTTCCAAATTCTCCTCACCTCTGCATTTGACTCTGTGATGTTTGAGAAGGTAAAAAGACAAGGATTGTAAAACTGATTTTCATAGCCTCTTCTGCTAGTCCTTGAAAGTGAAGGGCATCTCATTTTGGTATATAGATGTAATTGATATCTATCATTCCAGGGTTTTGGCCATTTTAACAAATGATAATTTAAAAAGTAGTGAAATGTCTTTAAAACACACACACACACACACACACACACACACAACAGGTGAAATACCTGGGAAGAAGCATAAGTAAGGGGCTTCCCAGAGGCTCAGCCATGCAATGCAGGAGATGTGGGTTTGATCCCTGGGTCAAGAAGATCCCCTGGAGAAGGGAATGGCACCCCACTCCAGTGTTCTTGCCTGGAGAATCCCAAGGACAGAGGAGCCTGGGGGCTACAGTCCCTGGGGTCACAAAGAGTTGGACAGAACTGAAGCGACTTAGCATGTACACGAGCATAAGTAAAAATGGATGGTATCAATCTCAGAAATTTACTGAGAAATACAAAAAGTATTTGAATAAGAGACAAATTCCAAATTCCTATTTAAAGGACTAAAGGTCATAAATATAATATGACAATAATAAGGACTTCCCTGGTTGTCCAGTGTTTAAGAATCTGCCTGCTAATGTGGGTTCACAGTTTCAATCCTGGTCCAGGAAGATCCCATGTGCCCATTCTCCACAATAAGAGAAGCCACCTCACAGCAATGAAGACCCAGTGCTGCCAAAATTAAGGAAAGAAAGAATTTTTTAAAAATATGACAGTAATAATTAAGTATTGAACATAAAGTACATATTAGCTACTATGCTGCTGCTGCTATTAAGGCACTTCAGTCGTGTCCGACTCTGTGAGACCCCATAGACGGCAGCCCACCAGGCTCCGCCCTCCCTGGTATTCTCCAGGCAAGAACACTGGAGTGGGTTGCCCTTTCCTTCTCCAATGCATGAAAAGTGAAAGTGAAGTCGCTCAGTCGTGTCCGACTCTATGCGACCCCATAGACAGCAGCCTACCAGGCTCCTCTGTCTTTGGGATTTTCCAGGCAAGAGTACTGGAGTGGGTTGCCATTGCCTTCTCCATTAGCTACTATACTAGGAAGTTAAAATTTTTAAGTCTCCTAATTTATATCCTCATAGTATTTCTGGATGAATTGTAGATGGATTCAGTTAATCATTTATTCACTCATAACATATTCATTGAGTGCCCATTTTGTACCACGCTGGAGAGACACCATGAAGAGGACCTGTTCTCGTGGAGCTCACAGTTCAGAGGAGGACACTGGAGCCAGAAGGAGTCAAGCCATTTGCCCAAGTCACATAGCTGTGAGCAGCAAACCGCAGATCTGAACTCTTGCCTCTTAGAGACCCATGCTCCCAAGTACCATGGTATAAAAAAACAAGCACTCCCCAAACAAATATGTAGGTGCAGCATGATCTCAGTGGGATATTAAACTGGTTGGGAGCTTGTCAAATTTCAAATGAGTATACATTTCATCTGAAAGAATAAAATAAAGACAGTTAAGAAAATGTAGGAAAAATGTTTAAATGGTTGTAAACTATCAGTTATCAAAACAAATTACCCAACTACCTTAATTTTGGGGCAAGTTGCCAAAAACAAAAGGGGAATAAGTAGAACACGATGGAAGAAATCAAATGTATCATGAAAGAACATTTGCAAACAACAGAGAAATGAGTATTCAGAAACTGATATTGAGGGAGTTAAATCTATTTGAAAAATTCAACTTAGATTCTTATTTTACACTTTCCAGAAGATGAATTTAATGTAGATCAAATATTTTATAAAATTTTAAAACAAGAAGAAAGTATTGGCAGGTAGTAAACTAACTAGAAATAGACAAGGGCTTAAAGCATAAAAGCAAAGGAAGAGGTCTTTAGAAAAAGTTTGTATATCTGGCTACCTAAAAATGTGAGTAGTCTGTCACCAAAAACAAAATTAAAAGATGTATGACAAATTGGAAAATTCATTTGCAAACAAACAAAATGAAGGGCTAATAGTCTTAAATTAAAAATTTTAAAATTTGTATTATACAAGTATTAACACTTGTATAAAAATGTGCAAAGGACACTCATAAAGTGACATGATTTAATAATGCTGAAGGCTGGGAGGGGGCAATATTTGGCCCCCTATCCAGTTTCATGGGAAGATATTTCATAAGAAGTATCCTATAAGCTTTAAAATGAGCACTTCTCTGAATATAAAAATTCCATTTTTAAGAATCTAAAGAGATATCTGATTCCAAATTTATATTTAAACATGGTTAGTTCTCATACATTCCTGACAATGATGATAAACTGGGAAGGGTCCCTATAGATAATGATAGGGGCCTCTTCAATTAATAAGAATTTATGCCTTATCTATGAAAATACTTAAAATTTGTCATCAACTAATATTTGGTCAGAAGCAATGATAATAATAATATAGTATTAAGTGGAAAAGAGAAGGATACAATTTGTGTGTGAGGTATGATGTCAATTTTACCACACACATGTATGTTCATGGATTTTCATGTGTATCTCTTCGCAGAAAATACTAGAAGAAAACATAAATAATGCATACACGGTCTATGTGTATTCTAAGCGGGGAAAAAAATCTACCTATCAAGAATTAATCTTTTTCATCTTTATCTTTCTAATGTGATTTTGCAGTCTGATGGAAACATAATAAATTGGCACATCAAGTAAAACCATAATCTTATTTTTGGCATTTGTTATTTCTCCTCTGAACCCTATCAAAGGAAATAATGCAGGCTTTTTAGATGGCAACTTGCCAACATCACAGATCAGGATTTTAATGAATTCCCTCCTTCTGAGGCCTAATTTAAGCCCAATTTAAAGTAAACAAAACAAACATATTACTTCACAAAGGGGAGTGAACGCTTCTTTGTTGTGCAGGCTTTGAATCTGAATTTCTTTATAAAATGAAAAATAGACCCAAAAATGAGCTTAATAAGCTAGACTGCTCCCCTGCTCAGGCTTTTCTCATTAAGCTTTAATGATGTAAAATGCCATCAGAAAATGTAGGCTTATATAGGATGTCAGTGATTCAGCTTTCTTCTCCCTGAATGTTTAGAACAAGTGGACATTCTAGATGCAGGGGTTCAGGATGCTTGGAAGATACTCTGTGGTTCATCCGTGACCTCAGCCATTTTCATCTCACTTCTTTATTCTCACTAAATACACACACACACACACACACACACACACATGCTTACCCGGTTTTATGGACCTACTTACCACCAGGGGTGTTAGACCTCATGTGGTCAGCCTGCCTCTTGAGACTGCCTTGAATCCCACATTCAAGTCAAGTCAATGAAAAGTCAATGACCTTCACAGTGGGCATCCTCTTGGAAGATGGGCATAAATGGTCAGATGGTGTAGGGAAATAGCAATTAGCCAAGATAGTGATGGCCAGGCTCTCTTGCACATGTCCTCTCACTCTCACCCCACGTTCTGTAAACCATGACTTTGCATGGTTATGTAACACCTGAGCTCACTTATAGCAATGCACACACACATCATGTGTACTCAACATGCCAACTCTGTTCTGTATACCTACACAAGCACCACCTGGGAATCGTTTGCTGCTGCGTTCATGTCCGCCTTGCTGCTGCATCAGCCATTAGCGAGTAAAACGTGTCTGCAGTTCCTACGGCTCCTTGTGTCTTCTTCCAGCTTCCCCCTCTTGCCTTGCCCACCCTGAGTTCAGCAATCAGTGAGACAATCGGTGTAGCCGTCAGGATTCCTGGCAGGGAGAGGAGCCTGAGGTTCCAATGGAGGAAGCCAGTGGCCACTGCGTACATAGTATGCGGTACCCAGTGGCCACGGTCCTCTCTGTGTGGGCCCCAGTGGAAGACTGGGAGGTGGTGAAACGGTCACCAGATAGTCTTGAAAAGGTGTTACAAGTGGTGAGTTCCCGTTTGCTGGACAAAACAGTGTCTACTGCTGCTGGGACCATAGCGTGGATTTTCCTGACTGCCCGGAAGGCTAAAATGGATTGTGCCCTGCATGATGCTGTGCAAGGGCGTGAATTACACAGACAGGAAGAAGGGTTAGAACCGTGGATACATATGCTGGAGCAAGAAATTCGTGTTCTTATTGCCAAACCCAGTGCCTTTGACAGTGAGGTGATAAGGGACGGTGATAATGAACATGATGAGACCATGGGTCTGTACTTATCAAAGCCCGTCATGCAGCAGAAGGTGAAACATGAGGAGCCTATGGCCTGGGAGGGGCATCCTCTAAGGGCTTATCATCAACCATATTCCTAAGTGCAGTTGGTTGACTTGTGTAAGCAATTTTGGCAGAAGCAAGGGAAACCCTTGGCAGCTTGGCTTATGCAACTGTGGGATACAGGGGTGGATGGTATTGTTTGTTCTGGGGATGAGATAGAATGATTGGCATCTGTAAACACTCATTGTGACCAAATTTCAGAACCCTGGGAATTCCCTGGTAGCTCAGCTGGTAAAGAATCTGCCTCCAGTGCAGGAGACCCTGGGTCGGGAAGATTCCCTGGAGAAGGAAATGGAAACCCACTCCAATATTCCTGCCTGGAGAATCCCACAGACAGGGGAGCCTGGAAGGCTACAGTCCATAGGGTCACAAGAGTCGGACACAACTTAGCAACTAAACCACCAGGTGACACGTGACCCTTCAGGGCTCCTAACCAAACACACACCCTGATGGAATGGATTAATGCTGCCAAGTGTGCCGTGTGAACGCCTGGGCACTGTGAGTAAGTGGCACACCTTTGCTGAGTTGACCCAAGTTTTGAGAGAAGTGGGCATGAAACAGTCTATGTTTAACTTGAACACTTGAGGCCCAGATGACAAGCGTTTTACAGGCAGCAGGCAAGACACCATTTTGAACAGTGCTCCATCTACTTCCTTCATGTCATCAACTGCCATTCCTGCACCTCTTGTGGGTCCTCCCGTCTATGAGGTGACCTCAGTGGAGGCAAGCTTGGAAGAAGTAGAGGGATGGTGGCAGGCAAAGGGGATTAGAAGTGTGAAGACTCCAAAAGGGGTCTGAGCTGGTAAAGGCCCCATCCAGTTGACACGAATGCAAATCTGGGCCAATCTGCTGGCAAAGGCAGCTGACGGAAATTAAAGTGATAAATGGCCCAGTGCCACGCTTCTAGAGCTGTAGAGTCAAGTGAGACCGGAGCAGCAGTTTATCAAGTGTGAGAAGCACCCACAGCAAGAGAATCGGGTAGCTCAGTTAGAAGATTCCATGGCGCCCAAGGCTGTTCCTTTGCATGCCCTTTTCCACTTTGAATAGGCCAAAGATGCCACTTTCATCAGGCCAAGGTGCCCACCTGATGAGCTCAAGCGGGGGCCAGAGGCCACATGTAGAGCTTGTAATTCACTGTCACAGGCTAATGTACAGAGTAATGGCTAAGGTTGACCCCGGTGCCGAATGCAGCCGTATTTACAGCAAGCCGGAGCAGTTTCCCCGTCCTAGTGCACAAGTTGGTGGCTATAGCGGCCAGCAGTAAGGCTGTGTCCTTACCCCTGGGAATCGGATGACTCCCTGTGCCTAGGTGTACTGTGCGTGTATCCCCGATCCCGGAAGACATTTTGGGGATAGGTGTTCCGCAAGGCCTAATGTGGCAAACCTCTGTGGGGGAGTTTCATCCCCGATTGCATGTAGTGAAGCCCATTGTGAGGGAATACACAAGACACCCCCCACAGTTACTGTGAGCGCCTTGGAGGGTAACAGCTGTGAGACAGTATCATCTACCAGTCGCCCATGAAGAAACAGGCACCAGCATTGCTGAGCCAGTGAAAGTGGGCCTTGTATGGCCCCCTCAGAGCCCATTTAACTCCCCGTGTGGCCTGTTTGGAAGCCTGATGGCTCATAGCGAAGGACTGTGGACTATAAAGAGCTGAATAAGCTGGGGCCACCTATACATGCTGCCATGCCATCAGTTCATGACTTGATGGACCTACTGACCCCAGCACTGGGCACTTATCACCATGTGGTGGCCTTAGCTAATGTTTTTTTTTCTACAGCTATAGCTGATGAGAAATCGATTTGCATTCACTTGGAGGGACCCAGTGGATGTTCCAGGTCCCGTCCCTAGGGTACCTACACAGCCCAATAATATATACATCTTCCTCTTGCAGAAGACTTGGTGAGATGGAAGAGCCCAACATCAGTGAAACTGTTCCACTATATTGATGATGTGTTACTAACCTCTGATTCTCTTGCAGATTTAGAACAGTGTGCACCACCGCTTATAAAGTATTTGAAATCATGTGGATGGGCTGTAAATGCTGTAAAAATACCCTCTTTGAAAGACAGGCCTGACACCCATGGGGGTCTTGTGAGTCCTTAATGAGAAACCTTGCAGGGTGCAGTTGCCCCTGTGGAGGTTCTCCTGCATCATGCCACTTCATCTGTGTTAGAGCCTGGATATGGATCCCCATGGCAATATCCTGCTGCCCACTCCAACTGAGATTTCACAAGGACAGATGGTAGACTGGACTTGGCCATGGAAGGTAAGTATGGTGGGTCACTCTCCTAGCCCCATGGAGGCAAGGACTGCAATGTGAGTTCCAGGTTGTACCCTGGGTGATGAGTACCTAGCCCCCTTGTGTGTGGATCACCCATCCAGTACCCGGCATTGGGTTTTGCTATGTATTGGGAGTATAGCTTGTGCCCTAGTAGTCTGTTGCTGTAGCCTCTACTCTTGCTGTGGGATGTTGGTCCAAGGCCAGTGTTACTCACCAAGAGGATATAACAGAAGGTGGACTGGGTGTAGATTGTGAGGCGAGAGACCCCGAAGGGGTGGAATGTAGGGAAACAGCAATTAACCAAAATGGCGGTGGTCAGGCTCTCTCGCCCCCATGTTTATAAACAATGACTTTGCATGGGTATGTAAGAGCTAAGATTGTTTATAGCAATGCACACACGCATCATGGTGTACTTGTTTGGTCATGTGCCACCTTTGGCCTGTATACCTATATAAGCACCACCTGAAAAGCCCCTGTGGCTGCATTAGGGTCAGCGTCAGCCATTAGAATAAAGCATGTCTGCCTTGCTGCTGCATCAGCCATTAGCGAATAAAGCTTGTCTGCAGTTCCTACAGCTCCTTGCATCTTCTCCCAGCATTCCCGCTCGAGCCTTGTCTTGCCTTCCCTGGGTTCAGTTATCAGTGAGACAGATGGAGACCCATGTTCTCAGCCAGCCAAAGCTGTCATTTCAGTGCACGACATGTCCTGCAAGGCAACACGAATGTGATGTGCTTTGTCTTAGTCCATTTGGGCTGCTACAACAAAGCATACTAGGTGGTTTGTAAATAACAAACATTTATTTCTGGGGACTGGGAAGTCCAAGATCATGGCAAGGGCAGATTCGGCATGAGGGGTCTATGAGGGGCCATGCTTCCCCATAGACAGATCCCTGTCATTTCACTGTAACCTCACAAAGGGGCAAGATCTGTGCAGCCTCTTTCGTAAAAGGCACTAATCCCATGAGGCTTCCACTCTCATGACCTATTCACTCCCACCAGATCCACCTCCTAACACCATCGCTTTGGGGGTTAGTATTCCAGCATATGAATTTGGGGTGGGGGACACAAATATTCAGTCTATCTGCATCATGCTGAGTCGTGACTGACTCTCTGCACCTCATGGACTATAGCCCGCCAGGCTCCTCCGTCCATTGAATTTTTCAAGCAAGAGTACTAGAGTGGGTTGCCATTTCCTCCTCCAGGGGATCTTCCTGACCCAGGGATTGAACCCACGTCATCTCTTGCATCTTCTGCATTGGCAGGTGGATTCTTTACCACACCTGGAAAGATACATGGTCCAAAGTATCAGCAGCAGATGTGACGGAGCACAGACAAGTGGAACACAGATCCCAGGCTGCTCAGTCAGAGGTCCTGGCTAGGAGGATGCACACCTTCTGTATTTAATGAATACAGAAGGTAACTGTGGTGAGGTAACTGTTTTATCCTGAATGAGCAGATGAGGAAAGTGAGACTCAGAGAAGCTTAAACCACTTGTCCAGGAAGTTTCTTCAGGCCTCTTATTCCCCAGCTCAGGCCCTTTGTCCTTTCAGCTGAGCGGTCAGAATTGGATGAGCCCCAGCTGGTCCCGGGCATGAAAGGCTTCGTGTCCCCTCCCAGCAACTTCCAGCTCAGCCCCTCAGAGAAGACCTAAACTTCTCCACCTAAACTGTTGGAAAGAACTTAGTCTCCAGGTCCTTTTTTC